>NC_086197.1:35561282-36938607 GCF_035770615.1 Melospiza melodia melodia
TGGCATGACAAAGTTCTGTGCAGACAGAGATCCAAATGGACATGGCATCTAAGTTCCTTAAGCAGTGTTCAAGAAGAATGTAAAACTCTGGCACAAGTGTCTCTTCCCTAACTGAATCCCTTTCATGGGAAAATTCCCAGCTCTAGAAAGATCTTCTGATACGCATGCTTAAGACTGACACTGGCTGAGCAAATTTCTCCCTATGTATATCTAAGACCAGTTAGGATCTTCACCCAAAGTGCAGTCAACATAGTCACAGAATGCCTATTGTTAAGAAGTGACAGCTTCCATCAGAATGGCAGCTATTGGTCCACAAAATGGATTAATGGATGGGAATTATCTACGTGGGTTAAAAACAAAAATAAAGAGTTGGTCTTTATTTATCAATTTCATGGCAATATTGATAAGGGAAGAAAAAGATCTAAGTCCTTGACTTTCTGGACTCGAGGAAAGATTTTAAAAATTCCTTGTAAAAATGTATGATCACAATCAGACTATTGAAACCATTTTAGTTGGGAACAAAGTTCCAAAATTGTCTAGATAGTGGCAAAGAAGCCAAGAAAATAGGAAAGAAACAAAAAGAGAGCAAAAGAGTCAGCTTCAGTGTACAAGCTCGTTCTAGAAGTAGTCTGCTGGGAAAAGGAACCCCCAGCTAAATTTCCAATGTATTCCTGCGCTTGATTCAGTAACTGGTCAATGTAAAAACCAATCCTTTTGTACAACTTCTTCCAGCAACAAAAACTCCAACAGGTTGACACTACCATCATGCCTGTTCCAGACATATTTAAAAGAGAAATGATGATTTTCTTGAAAACCTACTTACATAAAAGTTGCAAGATGGTGGAGGGATTCCCACATCCTCCTTCCTCCATCTGGCTTGAAAGTATATTTGATAAAATATGCAACAAAGCACATGATTTATAAGGGAGAGTCAAATGGATGATTTGGGAATCGATCTCTTGTTGATAGTAAACTTCATATCCACTCGGTGTGACCTTTTTAAAACAAAATGTGGAGCTGAGGCATGAATCTGCCACAACAATTGTAAAGCAAACATACACACTCCCCTTCATATGCCCCCCCCTCCACACACACCTAGGCACACACAGAGATCAGCATAGCAGATCATGAACACCTTGGAAAAGACTGAAATGCTAAATGCCTCTCTTGATGGGCAAAAGAGCTGGTGCAGTAATTCAAATGCCTGGTACAAAAATTCTGTTTAATATTTAGCTCCTATTTAAAACACAGCTTTTCATTTCATTCTATTTACAGAATATTTTCATTTCATTTGTTTCTTTAAAATTACTTAGTTCTCACCTGTTGTATGTCTAGGAATATTTTCTTCCAAAAATAGAAAAAAATAGATGATATCTTTTCAGCAGAAAACATTGGTTGATACAATTTTAAACCATCATGATATGGAAGAATTCTTCTGTCCCTCTCGAAGGTGGAAGAAGCATTTGGATCACAGATCATCTACAATGAAATACTTGACATGTTTAAGATGCTTTCAATCAATTTTGATCGTCAATTGCTTATTTGTTGTAAACAGTAATTTTTCAGTGAAGGGAAAGTGTGTGTGGTATATCTACATGATATGTTCAAAGGCAGTTCCTACTAATGGCCAGGCTGAATTCCAGTAAATAATGTCCCGAATGATATTTTGCCGCCTTCTTTGGCACTTCATGAAATCTTACCCCGATGAAGTGCTGAAACAAAGAGATTTTCTCTTAGAGAGTGTCTCATGTTGTAACCTATCCCATGGATTTTATGCTGTAATTCTTATCTCTTTTAAAATTTACTATCTTCTGTACAGTTTTCATGAAACTTTCTGTTACAGTAGTGAATAGCACAGATAAATGTCATTTTGTACAACTTTGAATTTACCCCAAGAGCTGAGAGAAAACTTGATCCTATACTTCAATCCGAGTTTCTTCTATAGTCCAACTTTGTTTCTCTACCATCAAGCTTCTCCTTTGTTGCTGCTCCAAGCCCCGTCCAAGGTGACCTTGAATACTTTCAGGGATGGGACACCCACAACTTCTCTGGGCAACCTGTTCCAGTGTTCCAGCACTCCCACAGTAAAAAAGGCCTTCCTTTCATCTAATATGTGTAGGAAATCATAAATCTAGGCATAGAAGCTTGGAGTGCAAATTTGAAATTCTTTGGATTTGAAGCACATTTTATATGAATACTGACTTACAGATGACTAAAAGATGTTGATGGGCATTTGAGCTGACAAGTTTTGAAAAAGTGCACGGAAATTAAAATTGAAACCACTAAAATTAAAAACTCCTTGCCATTTTCTTTTTCCTCTCCTATTCAAAATTGCATATGTCAGATATCAGTGCTTCATGCAAACCTCTCAGATGCTCTCAGAGAAAAAGCTTTTCTTTCAGACTAAGTTGCGGTTGACGTAGAACACTAGCAGGAGTGAAAGATTTTCTGGGCATCGGGGCAGCCCGTTCTCCTTGGATTTGTGTGCAGAATGCATTTTATCCAAACTGGAAAATAGATCCCAGCTCTGTTCTATTCATCATTCTTACTTCATCAGGCCAGAAGATTCTGTGAAAAGTAGCCTGTGGACCTTGAAGACAGCGCATGTGAACCAGATGAGAGGTGATAGAGAAGTTGAGGGAGAGAAGAAAGAGCATGAGGCTGAAACCAGAAAGTATTTCTCCACGTGATCATGGAAGATTGCAGGAGCCACTTGGTACTATCAAACCAGCCCAACTTGGCACTGGTGCCACCTTGGGTCTGGGAGCCATGTTGCATATCGTGCATTTTAAGGAGCCAGCTGGCCACACCCAGCCATATGCCCCCAAACACAAACCAAGGCCCTTTTCTCTGGCAAACAAAACTCAGCTGCCCTGCTTCTGGATGGCAGATTGCAGGAACCACTTGGTACTATCAAACCAGCCCAACTTGGCACTGGTGCCACCATGGGTCTGGGAACCATCCTGCCTATTGTAGCTTTTCAGGAGCCAGCCGGTCACTCCCAGCCATAGGCCCCCAAACAGAAACCTCGGCCCGTTTCCCTGGCAAACAAAAGTAAGCTGCCCCGCTTCTGGATGGCAGATTGCAGGAGCTACTTAGTACTATCAAATCAGCCCGACTTGGCACAGGTGCCACCTTGGATCTGGGAACCATCCTGTGTATCGTGGATTTTCAGGGGCCAGCCGGCCACTCTCAGCCATATGCCCCCAAACACAAACCACGGACCTTTTCTCTGGCAAACAAAAATCAGCTGCCCCACTTCTGGATGGCAGATTGCAGGAGCCACTTGGGACTATCACACCAGCACAACATGGCACTGCTGCCACCTTGGATCTGGGAACAATCCTGCGTATCGTACATATTCAGGAACCAGCCGAACACTCCCAGCCACAGGCCCCCAAACACAAACAACGGCCCATTTCCCTGGCAAACAAAACTCAGCTGCCCCGCTTCTGGTGTGGCAGTTTGCAGGAGCCACTTGGGACTATCAAAGCAGCCCGACTTGGTAATGGTACCATCTTGGATCTGGGAACCATCCGGCGTATCTTGGATTTTCAGGGGCCAGCCGGTCATTCCCAGCCATATGCTCCCAAACACAAACCTCGGCCCTTTTCTCTGGCAAACAAAACTCAACTGCCCCTCTTCTGGATGGCAAATTGCAGGACGCACTTGGTACTACAAAAAGAGCCCGACTTGGCAGTGGTGCCACCTTGGCTCTGGGAACCATCCTGCGTATCGAGCATTTTAAGGAGCCAGCCGGCAATTCCCAGCCGTATGCCCCAAAAAGAAACCACGGACCTTTTCTCTGGCAAAAAAAACTCAGCTGTCCCGCTTCTGGATGGCAGATTGCAGGAGTCACTTTGAACCATACAACCAGCCTTACTTGGCACTGGTGCCACCTTGGATCTGGGAACCATCCTGCCTATCGTTGATTTTCAGGGGCCAGCCTACCACTCTCGGCCATAGGCCCCCAAACACAAACCACAGCCCTTTTCTCTAGCAAACAAAATTTAGCTGCCCCGCTTCTGGATGGCAAATTGCAGGAGCCACTGGGTACTACAAAAACAGCCCGACTTGGCACAGGTGCCACCTTGCGTCTGGTTACCATGCGGCGTATCGTGCATTTTAAGGAGCCAGGTGGCCACTCCCAGCCATATGCCCCCAAACACAACCCACGGCCCTTTTCTCTGGCAAACAAAACTCAGCTGCCCCGCTTCTGGATGGCAGAGTGCAGGAGACACTTGGTACTATCAAACCAGCCCGACTTGGCACTGGTGCCACCTTTGGTCTGGGAACCATCCTGCGTATTGTGGATTGTCAGGAGACAGCCGACCACTCTCGGCCACAGACCCCAATCAAAAACAAAGGTCCGTTTCCCTGGCAAAAAAAACTCAGCTGCCCCGCTTCTGGATGGGAGATTGCAGGAGGCACTTGACACTGTCAAAAGAGCCCCACTTTGTACTGGTGCCACCTTGGGTCTGGGAACCATGCTGCGTATCGTGGATTTTCAGGAGCCAGCCGGCCACTGCCAGCCACAGGCCCCCAAACAAAAACCACAGCCTTTTTCTCTGGCAAACAAAACTCAGCTGCCCTGCTTCTGGATGGCAGATTGCAGGAGCCACTTGGTACTATCAAACCAGCCCGACTTGGCACTGGTGCCACCTTGGGTCTGGGAACCATCCTGCCTATCGTGGATTTTAAGGAGCCAGCCGGCTACTCCCAGCCACAGGCCCCCAACAAAAACCACGGCCCTTTTTTCTCGCAAACAAAACTTAGCTGCCTCACTTCTGGATGGCAGATTGCAGGAGTCACTTGGTGTAATCAAACCAGCCTGACTTGGCACTGGTGCCACCTTGGGTCTGGGAACCATCCTGCGTATCGTGGATTCTAAGGGGCCAGCCGGCCACTCCCAGCCACAGGCCCCCAAACAAAATCAACGGCGCTGTTCCCTGGAAAACAAAACACGCCTGCCAACTTTTTGATGGAGTTTGCAGGAGCCACTTGGTACTATCAAACCAGCCCAACTTGGCACTGGTGCCACCATGGGTCTGGTAAACATCCTGCGTATCGTGGATTCTTAGGAGCCAGCCGGCCACTCCTAGCCACAGGCCCCCAAACAAAAACCTAGGCCTATTTCTCTGGCAAACAAAAGTAAGCTGCCCCGCTTCTGGATGGCAGATTGCAGGAGACACTTGGGACTATCAAACCAGCCCAACTTGGCACTGGTGCCACCTTGGATCTGGGAACCATGCTGTGTATCGTGGATTTTCAGGGGCCAGCCGGCCACTCTCAGCCATATGCCCCCAAACAGAAACCTCGGCCCGTTTCTCTGGCAAACAAAACTCAACTGCCCCTCTTCTGGATGGCAAATTGCAAGATGAACTTGATACTAAAACCGCAGGCCGACTTGGTAGTGGTGACACCTTGGGCCTGGGAACCATCATGCGTATCGAGCATTTTAAGGAGCCAGCCGGCCACTCCCAGCAATATGCCCCCAAAAACAATCCACGGAATTTTTCTCTGGCAAACAAAAGTAAGCTGCCCCGCTTCTGGATGGCAGATTGCAGGAACCACTTGGTAGTATCAAACCAGCCCGACTTGGCACTGGTGCCACCTTGGGTCTGGGAACCATCCTGCGTATCGTGGATTCTAAGGAGCCAGCCGGCCACTCCCAGCCACAGGCCCCCAAATACAAACAACGGCGCTTTTCCCTGGAAAACAAAACTCGCCTGCCAACTTTTTGATGTCAGATTGCAGGAGCAACTTGGTACTATCAAACCAGCCCAACTTGGCACTGGTGCCACCTTGGGTCTGGTAAGCATCCTGCCTATTGTAGCTTTCCAGGAGCCAGCGGGTCACTCCCAGCCATAGGCCCCCAAACACAAACAACGGCGCTTTTCTCTGGCAAACAAAACTCAACTGCCCCTCTTCTGGATGGCAAATTGCAGGACGCACTTGGTACTATCAAACCAGCACGACTTGGCACGGGTGCCACCTTGGGTCTGGGAACCATCCTGCGTATTGTGGATTGTCAGGAGCCAGCTGGACACTCTCGGCCACAGACCCCAATCAAAAACAACGGCCCGTTTCACAGGCAAACAAAACTCAGCTGCCCCGCTTCTGGATGGGAGATTGCAGGAGGCACTTGACACTGTGAAACCAGCCCCACTTGGCACTGGTGCCACCTTGGGTCTGGGAACCATGCTGCGTATCATGGATTTTCAGGAGCCAGCCGGCCACTCCCAGCCATAGGCCCCCAAACAAAAACCACAGCCTTTTTCTCTGGCAAACAAAATTCAGCTGCCCCGCTTCTGGATGGCAGATTGCAGGAGCCACTTGGGACTATCACACCAGCACAACATGGCACTGGTGCCACCTTGGATCTGGGAATCATCCTTCCTATCGTGGATTTTCAGGGGCCAGCCGGTCACTCTCAGCCATAGGCCCCAAACACAAACCACGGCCCTTTTCTCTGGAAAACAAAACTCAACTGCCCCTCTTCTGGATGGCAGATTGCAGGAGCCACTGGGTACTATGAAACCAGCCCTACTTGGCACTGGTGCCACCTTGGGTCTGGGAACCATGCTGCGTATCATGGATTTTCAGGAGCCAGCCGTCCACTGCCAGCCACAGGCCCCGAAACACAAACAACAGCCTTTTTCTCTGGCAAACAAAATTCAGCTGCCCCGCTTCTGGATGGCAGATTGCAGGAACCACTTGGTACTAACAAACCAGCCCGACTTGGCACTGGTGCCACCTTGGGTCTGGGAACCATCCTGCGTATCGTGGATTCTAAGGAGCCAGCTGGCCACTCCCAGCCACAGGCCCCAAAATACACACAACGGCGCTTTTCCCTGGAAAACAAAACTCGCCTGCCAACTTTTTGATGGCAGATTGCAGGAGCCACTTGGTACTATCAAACCAGCCCAACTTGGCACTGGTGCCACCATGGGTCTGGTCACCATCCTGCCTATCGTAGCTTTTCAGGAGCCAGCCGGTCACTCCCAGCCATAGGCCCCCAGAAAAAAACCTCGGTCCGTTTCCCTGGAAAACAAAAGTAAGCTGCCCCGCTTCTGGATGGCAGATTGCAGGAGCCACTTGGTGCTATCAAACCAGCCTGACTTGGCACTGGTGCCACCTTGGGTCTGGGAACCATCCTGCGTATCGTGGATTCTAAGGAGCCAGCTGGCCACTCCCAGCCACAGGCCCCAAAACACACACAACGGCGCTTTTCCCTGGAAAACAACCTCGCCTGCCAACTTTTTGATGGCAGATTGCAGGAGCCACTTGGTACTATCAAACCAGCCCAACTTGCCACTGGTGCCACCATGGGTCTGGTCACCATCCTGCCTATCGTAGCTTTTCAGGAGCCAGCCGGTCACTCCCTGCCATAGGCCCCGAGACACAAAGCTCGGCCCGTTTCCCTGGCAAACAAAAGTAAGCTGCCCCGCTTCTGGATGGCAGATTGCAGGAGCCACTTGGTACTATCAAACCAGCCCGACTTGGCACTGGTGCCACCTTGGGTCTGGGAACCATCCAGCCTATCGTGGATTTTAAGGAGCCAGCCGGCTACTCCCAGCCACCGGCCCCCAACAAAAACCACGGCCCTTTTTTCTGGCAAACAAAACTTAGCTGCCTCACTTCTGGATGGCAGATTGCAGGAGCCACTTGGTGTAATCAAACCAGCCCGACTTGGCACTGGTGTCACCTTGGGTCTGGGAACCATCCTGCGTATCGTGGATTCTAAGGAGCCAGCCGGCCACTCCCAGCCACAGGCCCCCAAACAAAATCAACGGCGCTGTTCCCTGAAAAACAAAACACGCCTGCCAACTTTTTGATGGAGTTTGCAGGAGCCACTTGGTACTATCAAACCAGCCCAACTTGGCACTGGTGCCACCATGGGTCTGGTAAACATCCTGTGTATCGTGGATTCTTAGGAGCCAGCAGGCCACTCCTAGCCACAGGCCCCCAAACAAAAACCTAGGCCTATTTCTCTGGCAAACAAAAGTAAGCTGCCCCGCTTCTGGATGGCAGATTGCAGGAGACACTTGGGACTATCAAACCAGCCCAACTTGGCACTGGTGCCACCTTGGATCTGGGAACCATGTTGTGTATCGTGGATTTTCAGGGGCCAGCCGGCCACTCTCAGCCATATGTCCCCAAACAGAAACCTCGGCCCGTTTCTCTGGCAAACAAAACTCAACTGCCCCTCTTCTGGATGGCAAATTGCAGGATGAACTTGATACTAAAACCGCAGGCCGACTTGGTAGTGGTGACACCTTGGGCCTGGGAACCATCATGCGTATCGAGCATTTTAAGGAGCCAGCCGGCCACTCCCAGCAATATGCCCCCAAAAACAATCCACGGAATTTTTCTCTGGCAAACAAAAATCAGCTGCCCCGCTTCTGGATGGCAGATTGCAGGAGCCACTTTGCACCATCAAACCAGCCCGACTTGGCACTGGTGCCACCTTGCATCTGGGAACCATGCTGCCTAGCGTGGATTTTCAGGGGCCAGCGGGCCACTCTCAGCTATATGCCCCCAAACAAAACCCACGGCCCGTTTCCCTGGCAAACAAAAGTAAGCTGCCCTGCTTCTGGATGGCAGATTGCAGGAACCACTTGGTAGTATCAAACCAGCCCGACTTGGCACTGGTGCCACCTTGGGTCTGGGAACCATCCTGCGTATCGTGGATTCTAAGGAGCCAGCCGGCCACTCCCAGCCACAGGCCCCCAAACACAAACAACGGCGCTTTTCCCTGGAAAACAAAACTCGCCTGCCAACTTTTTGATGGCAGATTGCAGGAGCAACTTGGTACTATCAAACCAGCCCAACTTGGCACTGGTGCCACCATGGGTCTGGTAAGCATCCTGCCTATTGTAGCTTTCCAGGAGCCAGCCGGTCACTCCCAGCCATAGGCCCCCAAACACAAACCTCGGCCCGTTTCCCTGGCAAACAAAAGTAAGCTGCCCCGCTTCTGGATGGCAGATTGCAGGAGCCACTTGGTACTATCAAACCAGCCCAACTTGGCACTGGTGCCACCTTGGGTCTGGGAACCATGCTGCGTATCGCAGATTCTAAGGCGCCAGTCGGCCACTCCCAGCCACAAGCCCCCAAACACAAACAACGGCGCTTTTCTCTGGCAAACAAAACTCAACTGCCCCTCTTCTGGATGGCAAATTGCAGGACGCACTTGGTACTATAAAAACAGCCCGACTTGGCACTGGTGCCACCTTGGGTCTGGGAACCATCCTGCGTATCGATCTTTTTAATGAGACAGCCGGCCACTCCCAGCCATATGCCCCCAAACACAACCCACGGCCCTTTCCTCTGGCAAACAAAACTCAGCTGCACCGCTTCTGGATGGCAGATTGCAGGAGCCACTTGGTGCTATCAAACCAGCAAGACTTGGCACTGGTGCCACCTTGGGTCTGGGAACCATCCTGCGTATTGTGGATTGTCAGGAGCCAGCTGAACATTCTCGGCCACAGACCCCAATCAAAAACAACGGCCCGTTTCACAGGCAAACAAAACTCAGCTGCCCCGCTTCTGGATGGGAGATTGCAGGAGGCACTTGACACTGTGAAACCAGCCCCACTTGGCACTGGTGCCACCTTGGGTCTGGGAACCATGCTGCGTATCATGGATTTTCAGGAGCCAGCCGGCCACTCCCAGCCATAGGCCCCCAAACAAAAACCACAGCCTTTTTCTCTGGCAAACAAAATTCAGCTGCCCCACTTCTGGATGGCAGATTGCAGGAGCCACTTGGGACTATCACACCAGCACAACATGGCACTGCTGCCACCTTGGATCTGGGAACCATCCTTCCTATCGTGGATTTTCAGGGGCCAGCCGGTCACTCTCAGCCATAGGCCCCAAACACAAACCACGGCCCTTTTCTCTGGAAAACAAAACTCAACTGCCCCTCTTCTGGATGGCAGATTGCAGGAGCCAGTGGGTACTATGAAACTAGCCCTACTTGGCACTGGTGCCACCTTGGGTCTGGGAACCATGCTGCGTATCATGGATTTTCAGGAGCCAGCCGTCCACTGCCAGCCACAGGCCCCGAAACACAAACAACAGCCTTTTTCTCTGGAAAACAAAATTAAGCTGCCCCGCTTCTGGATGGCAGATTGCAGGAACCACTTGGTACTAACAAACCAGCCCGACTTGGCACTGGTGCCACCTTGGGTCTGGGAACCATCCTGCGTATCGTGGATTCTAAGGAGCCAGCTGGCCACTCCCAGCCACAGGCCCCAAAATACACACAACGGCGCTTTTCCCTGGAAAACAAAACTCGCCTGCCAACTTTTTGATGGCAGATTGCAGGAGCCACTTGGTACTATCAAACCAGCCCAACTTGGCACTGGTGCCACCATGGGTCTGGTCACCATCCTGCCTATCGTAGCTTTTCAGGAGCCAGCCGGTCACTCCCAGCCATAGGCCCCCAGAAAAAAACCTCGGTCCGTTTCCCTGGAAAACAAAAGTAAGCTGCCCCGCTTCTGCATGGCAGATTGCAGGAGCCACTTGGTGCTATCAAACCAGCCCGACTTGGCACTGGTGCCACCATGGGTCTGGTCACCATCCTGCCTATCGTAGCTTTTCAGGAGCCAGCCGGTCACTCCCAGCCATAGGTCCCCAGACAAATACCTCGGCCCGTTTCCCTGGCAAACAAAAGTAAGCTGCCCCGCTTCTGGATGGCAGATTGCAGGAGCCACTTGGTACTATCAAACCAGCCCAACTTGACACTGGTGCCACCTTGGCTCTGGGAACCATGCTGCGTAACCCGGATTCTAAGACGACAGGCAGCCACTGCCAGCCACAGGCCTCCAAACAAAATCAACGGCGCTTTTCCCTGGAAAACAAAACTCGCCTGACAACTTTTAGATGGCAGATTGCAGGAGCCAGTTGGTACCATCAAACCAGCCCAACTTGGCACTGGTGCCACCTTGGGTCTGGGAACCATCCTGCCTATTGTTGCTTTTCAGGAGCCAGCCGGTCACTTCTAGCCCTAGGCCCCCAGTCATATACCTCGGCCCGTTTCCCTGGCACACAAATGTAAGCTACCCCGCTTCAGGATGGCAGATTGCAGGAGCCACTTTTCACCATCAAACCAGCCCGACTTGGCACTGGTGCCACCTTGGGTCTGGGAACCATCCTGCGTATCGTGTGTTCTAAGGAGCCAGCCGGCCACTCCCACCCACAGTCCCCCAAACACAAACAACGACGCTTTTCCCTGGAAAACAAAACTCGCCTGCCAACTTTTTGATGGCAGATTGCAGGAGCCTCTTGGTACTATCAAACCAGCCCAACTTGGCACTGGTGCCACCATGGGTCTGGTCACCATCCTGCCTATCGTAGCTTTTCAGGAGCCAGGCGGTCACTCCCAGCCATAGGCCCCCAGACACAAACCTCGGCCCGTTTCCCTGGCAAACAAAAGTAAGCTGCCCCGCTTCTGCATGGCAGATTGCAGGTGCTATTTAGTACTATCAAACCAGCCCGACTTGGCACTGGTGCCACCTCTGGTCTGGGAACCATCCTGCCTATCGTGGATTTTCAGGGGCCAGACGGCCACTATCAGCCATATGCCCCCAAAAACAAACCACGGGCTTTTCTCTGGTAAACAAAACTCAACTGCCCCTCTTCTGGATGGCAAATTTCAGGACGCACTTTGTACTACGAAAACCGCCCGACTTGGCACTGGTGCCACCTTGGGTCAGGGAACCATCCTGCCTATCGTAGCTTTTCAGGAGCCAGCCGGTCACTCCCAGCCATAGGTCCCCAGACAAATACCTCGGCCCGTTTCCCTGGCAAACAAAAGTAAGCTGCCCCGCTTCTGGATGGCAGATTGCAGGAGCCACTTGGTACTATCAAACCAGCCCAACTTGACACTGGTGCCACCTTGGCTCTGGGAACCATGCTGCGTAACCCGGATTCTAAGACGACAGGCAGCCACTGCCAGCCACAGGCCTCCAAACAAAATCAACGGCGCTTTTCCCTGGAAAACAAAACTCGCCTGACAACTTTTAGATGGCAGATTGCAGGAGCCAGTTGGTACCATCAAACCAGCCCAACTTGGCACTGGTGCCACCTTGGGTCTGGGAACCATCCTGCCTATTGTTGCTTTTCAGGAGCCAGCCGGTCACTTCTAGCCCTAGGCCCCCAGTCATAAACCTCGGCCCGTTTCCCTGGCACACAAATGTAAGCTACCCCGCTTCAGGATGGCAGATTGCAGGAGCCACTTTTCACCATCAAACCAGCCCGACTTGGCACTGGTGCCACCTTGGGTCTGGGAACCATCCTGCGTATCGTGTGTTCTAAGGAGCCAGCCGGCCACTCCCAGCCACAGTCCTCCAAACACAAACAACGGCGCTTTTCCCTGGAAAACAAAACTGGCCTGCCAACTTTTTGATGGCAGATTGCAGGAGCCACTTGGTACTATCAAACCAGCCCAACTTGGCACTGGTGCCACCATGGGTCTGGTAACCATCCTGCCTATCGTAGCTTTTCAGGAGCCAGCCGGTCACTCCCAGCCATAGGCCCCCAGACACAAACCTCGGCCCGTTTCCCTGGCAAACAAAAGTAAGCTGCCCCGCTTCTGCATGGCAGATTGCAGGCGCTATTTAGTACTATCAAACCAGACCGACTTGGCACTGGTGCCACCTCTGGTCTGGTCACCATCCTGCCTATCGTGGATTTTCAGGGGCCAGACGGCCACTATCAGCCATATGCCCCCAAAAACAAACCACGGCCCTTTTCTCTGGTAAACAAAACTCAACTGCCCCTCTTCTGGATGGCAAATTTTAGGACGCACTTTGTACTACGAATACCGCCCGACTTGGCACTGGTGCCACCTTGGGTCAGGGAACCATCCTGCCTATCGTAGCTATTTAAGGAGCCAGCAGGCCACGCCCAGCCATATAGCCCCAAAAACAAACCACGGACCATTTCTCTTGGAAACAAAAATCCGCTGCCCCGCGTCAGGATGGCAGATTGCAGGAGCCACTTTGCACCATCAAACCACCCCAACTTGGCACTGGTGCCACCATGGGTCTGGTCACCATCCTGCCTATCGTAGCTTTTCAGGAGCCAGGCGGTCACTCCCAGCCATAGGCCCCCAGACAAATACCTCGGCCCGTTTCCCTGGCAAACAAATGTAAGTTGCCCCGCTTCTGGATGGCAGATTGCAGGAGCCACATGGTACTAACAAACCAGGCCAACATGGCACTGGTGCCACCTTGGCTCTGGGAACCATCCTGCCTATCGTGGATTTTCAGGCGCCAGCCGGCCACTCTCAGCCATATGCCCCCAAACACAAACCACGGCCCTTTTCTCTGGTAAACAAAACTCAACTGCCCCTCTTCTGGATGGCAAATTGCAGGACGCACTTGGTACTACGAAAACAGCCCGACTTGGCAGTGATGCCACCTTGGGTCAGGGAACCATCCTGCGTATCGATGTTTTTAAGGAGTCAGCCGGCAACGTCCAGCCATATACCCCCAAAAAAAACCCACGGAACTTTTCTCCAGCAAGCAAAAATCCGCTGCCCCGCGTCTGGATGGCAGATTGCAGGAGCTATTTAGTATTATCAAACCAGCCCGACTTGGCACTGGTGCCACCATGGGTCTGGTCACCATCCTGCCTATCGTAGCTTTTCAGGAGCCAGCCGGTCACTCTCAGCCATAGGCCCCAAACACAAACCACGGCCCTTTTCTCTGGAAAACAAAACTCAACTGCCCCTCTTCTGGATGGCAGATTGCAGGAGCCACTGGGTACTATGAAACCAGCCCTACTTGGCACTGGTGCCACCTTGGGTCTGGGAACCATGCTGCGTATCATGGATTTTCAGGAGCCAGCCGTCCACTGCCAGCCACAGGCCCCGAAACACAAACAACAGCCTTTTTCTCTGGCAAACAAAAATCAGCTGCCCCGCTTCTGGATGGCAGATTGCAGGAACCACTTGGTACTAACAAACCAGCCCGACTTGGCACTGGTGCCACCTTGGGTCTGGGAACCATCCTGCGTATCGTGGATTCTAAGGAGCCAGCTGGCCACTCCCAGCCACAGGCCCCAAAACACACACAACGGCGCTTTTCCCTGGAAAACAAAACTCGCCTGCCAACTTTTTGATGGCAGATTGCAGGAGCCACTTGGTACTATCAAACCAGCCCAACTTGGCACTGGTGCCACCATGGGTCTGGTCACCATCCTGCCTATCGTAGCTTTTCAGGAGCCAGCCGGTCACTCCCAGCCATAGGCCCCCAGACACAAAGCTCGGCCTGTTTCCCTGGCACACAAAAGTAAGCTACCGCACTTCTGGATGGCAGATTGCAGGAGCCACTTTGCACCATCAAATCAGCCCAACTTGGCACTGGTGCCACCTTGGCTCTGGGAACCATGCTGCGTAACCCGGATTCTAAGACGACAGGCAGCCACTGCCAGCCACAGGCCTCCAAACAAAATCAACGGCGCTTTTCCCTGGAAAACAAAACTCGCCTGACAACTTTTAGATGGCAGATTGCAGGAGCCAGTTGGTACCATCAAACCAGCCCAACTTGGCACTGGTGCCACCTTGGGTCTGGGAACCATCCTGCCTATTGTTGCTTTTCAGGAGCCAGCCGGTCACTCCTAGCCCTAGGCCCCCAGTCATAAACCTCGGCCCGTTTCCCTGGCACACAAAAGTAAGCTACCCCGCTTCAGGATGGCAGATTGCAGGAGCCACTTTTCACCATCAAACCAGCCCGACGTGGCACTGGTGCCACCTCTGGTCTGGGAACCATCCTGCGTATCGTGTGTTCTAAGGAGCCAGCCGGCCACTCCCACCAACAGTCCCCCAAACACAAACAACGGCGCTTTTCCCTGGAAAACAAAACTCGCCTGACAACTTTTTGATGGCAGATTGCAGGAGCCACTTGGTACTATCAAACCAGCCCAACTTGGCACTGGTGCCACCATGGGTCTGGTAACCATCCTGCCTATCGTAGCTTTTCAGGAGCCAGGCGGTCACTCCCAGCCATAGGCCCCCAGACACAAACCTCGGCCCGTTTCCCTGGCAAACAAAAGTAAGCTGCCCCGCTTCTGCATGGCAGATTGCAGGTGCTATTTAGTACTATCAAACCAGCCCGACTTGGCACTGGTGCCACCTCTGGTCTGGTCACCATCCTGCCTATCGTGGATTTTCAGGGGCCAGACGGCCACTATCAGCCATATGCCCCCAAAAACAAACCACGGCCCTTTTCTCTGGTAAACAAAACTCAACTGCCCCTCTTCTGGATGGCAAATTTTAGGACGCACTTTGTACTACGAAAACCGCCCGACTTGGCACTGGTGCCACCTTGGGTCAGGGAACCATCCTGCCTATCGTAGCTTTTTAAGGAGCCAGCAGGCCACGCCCAGCCATATAGCCCCAAAAACAAACCACGGACCATTTCTCTTGGAAACAAAAATCCGCTGCCCCGCGTCAGGATGGCAGATTGCAGGAGCCACGTTGCACCATCAAACCACCCCGACTTGGCACTGGTGCCATCTTGGATCTGGGAACCATCCTGCCTATCGTAGCTTTTCAGGAGCCAGCCGGTTACTCCCAACCATAGGCCCCCAGACAGAAAACTCTGCCCGTTTCCCTGGCAAACAAAAGTAAGCTACCCCGCTTCTGGATGGCAGATTGCAGGAGCCACTTGGTACTATCAAACCAGCCCAACTTGACACTGGTGCCACTTTGGGTCTGGGAACCATGCTGCGTAACGTAGATTCTAAGGCGCCAGGCGGCCACTCCCAGCCACAGGCCCCCAAATACAAACAACGGCGCTTTTCCCTGGAAAACAAAACTCGCCTGCCAGCTTTTTGATGGCAGATTGCAGGAGCCACTTGGTACTATCAAATCATCCCAACTTGGCACTGGTGCCATTATGGGTCTGGGAACCATCCTGCCAAATGTACCATTTCAGGAGCCAGCCGGTCACTCCCAGCCATAGGCCCCCATCACAAACCTCGGACCGTTTCCCTGGCAAACAAAATTAAGCTGCCCCGATTCTGGATGGCAGATTGCAGGAGCCACTTGGTAGTGTCAAAACAGCCCGACTTGGCACTGGTGCCACCTTGGGTCTGGGAACCATCCTGCGTATCGTGGATTCTAAGCAGCCACCCGGCCACTCCGTGCCACAGGCGCCCAAACACAAACAAGGGCGCTTTTCCCTGGAAAACAAAACTCGCCTGCCAACATTTTGATGGCAGATTGCAGGAGCCACTTGGTACTATCAAACCAGCCCAACGTGGCACTGGTGCCACCATGGGTCTGGTCACCATCCTGCCTATCGTAGCTTTTCAGGAGCCAGCCGGTCACTCCCAGCCATAAACCCCCAGACACAAACCTCGGCCCGTTTCCCTGGAAAACAAAAGTAAGCACCCCCGATTCTGGATGGCAGATTGCAGGAGCCACTTGGTAGTATCAAATTAGCCCAACTTGGCACTGGTGCCATCATGGGTCTGGTAAACATCCTGCCTATCTTAGCTTTTCAGGAGCCGGCCGGTCACTCCCTGCCATAGGCCCCCAGAGAAATACCTCGGCCCGTTTCCCTGGCAAACAAAAGTAAGCTGCCCCTCTTCTGGATGGCAGATTGCAGGAACCACTTGCTACTACCAAACCAGCCCAACTTGGCACTGGTGCCACCTTGGCTCTGGGAACCATGCTGCGTAACGTAGATTCTAAGAGGACAGGCGGACACTCCCAGCCACAGGCCTCTAAACAAAAACAACGGCGCGTTACCCTGGAAAACAAAACTCGCCTGCCAACTTTTTGATGGCAGATTGCAGGAGCCACTTGGTACTATCAAACCAGCCCTACTTGGCACTGGTGCCACCATGGGTCTGGTCACCATCCTGCCTATCGTAGCTTTTCAGGAGCCAGCCGGTCACTCCCAGCCATAGGCCCCCAGACAAATACCTCGGCCCGTTTCCCTGGCAAACAAAAGTAAGCTGCCCCGCTTCTGGATGGCAGATTGCAGGAGCCACATGGTACTATCAAACCAGGCCAACATGGCACTGGTGCCACCTTGGCTCTGGGAACCATCCTGCCTATCGTGGATTTTCAGGCGCCAGCCGGCCACTCTCAGCCATATGCCCCAAAACACAAACCACGGCCCTTTTCTCTGGTAAACAAAACTCAACTGCCCCTCTTCTGGATGGCAAATTGCAGGAGCCACTTGGTACTACGAAAACAGCCCGACTTGGCAGTGATGCCACCTTGGGTCAGGGAACCATCCTGCGTATCGATGTTTTTAAGGAGTCAGCCGGCAACGTCCAGCCATATACCCCCAAAAAAAACCCACGGAATTTTCTCCAGCAAGCAAAAATCCGCTGCCCCGCGTCTGGATGGCAGATTGCAGGAGCTATTTAGTATTATCAAACCAGCCCGACTTGGCACTGGTGCCACCATCGGTCTGGTCACCATCCTGCCTATCGTAGCTTTTCAGGAGCCAGCCGGTCACTCTCAGCCATAGGCCCCAAACACAAACCACGGCCCTTTTCTCTGGAAAACAAAATTCAACTGCCCCTCTTCTGGATGGCAGATTGCAGGAGCCACTGGGTACTATGAAACCAGCCCGACTTGGCACTGGTGCCACCTTGGGTCAGGGAACCATCCTGCCTATCGTAGCTTTTTAAGGAGCCAGCAGGCCACGCCCAGCCATATAGCCCCAAAAACAAACCACGGACCATTTCTCTTGGAAACAAAAATCCGCTGCCCCGCGTCAGGATGGCAGATTGCAGGAGCCACGTTGCACCATCAAACCACCCCGACTTGGCACTGGTGCCATCTTGGATCTGGGAACCATCCTGCCTATCGTAGCTTTTCAGGAGCCAGCCGGTTACTCCCAACCATAGGCCCCCAGACAGAAAACTCTGCCCGTTTCCCTGGCAAACAAAAGTAAGCTACCCCGCTTCTGGATGGCAGATTGCAGGAGCCACTTGGTACTATCAAACCAGCCCAACTTGACACTGGTGCCACTTTGGGTCTGGGAACCATGCTGCGTAACGTAGATTCTAAGGCGCCAGGCGGCCACTCCCAGCCACAGGCCCCCAAATACAAACAACGGCGCTTTTCCCTGGAAAACAAAACTCGCCTGCCAGCTTTTTGATGGCAGATTGCAGGAGCCACTTGGTACTATCAAATCATCCCAACTTGGCACTGGTGCCATTATGGGTCTGGGAACCATCCTGCCAAATGTACCATTTCAGGAGCCAGCCGGTCACTCCCAGCCATAGGCCCCCATCACAAACCTCGGACCGTTTCCCTGGCAAACAAAATTAAGCTGCCCCGATTCTGGATGGCAGATTGCAGGAGCCACTTGGTAGTGTCAAAACAGCCCGACTTGGCACTGGTGCCACCTTGGGTCTGGGAACCATCCTGCGTATCGTGGATTCTAAGCAGCCACCCGGCCACTCCGTGCCACAGGCGCCCAAACACAAACAAGGGCGCTTTTCCCTGGAAAACAAAACTCGCCTGCCAACATTTTGATGGCAGATTGCAGGAGCCACTTGGTACTATCAAACCAGCCCAACGTGGCACTGGTGCCACCATGGGTCTGGTCACCATCCTGCCTATCGTAGCTTTTCAGGAGCCAGCCGGTCACTCCCAGCCATAAACCCCCAGACACAAACCTCGGCCCGTTTCCCTGGAAAACAAAAGTAAGCACCCCCGATTCTGGATGGCAGATTGCAGGAGCCACTTGGTAGTATCAAATTAGCCCAACTTGGCACTGGTGCCATCATGGGTCTGGTAAACATCCTGCCTATCTTAGCTTTTCAGGAGCCGGCCGGTCACTCCCTGCCATAGGCCCCCAGAGAAATACCTCGGCCCGTTTCCCTGGCAAACAAAAGTAAGCTGCCCCTCTTCTGGATGGCAGATTGCAGGAACCACTTGCTACTACCAAACCAGCCCAACTTGGCACTGGTGCCACCTTGGCTCTGGGAACCATGCTGCGTAACGTAGATTCTAAGAGGACAGGCGGACACTCCCAGCCACAGGCCTCTAAACAAAAACAACGGCGCGTTACCCTGGAAAACAAAACTCGCCTGCCAACTTTTTGATGGCAGATTGCAGGAGCCACTTGGTACTATCAAACCAGCCCTACTTGGCACTGGTGCCACCATGGGTCTGGTCACCATCCTGCCTATCGTAGCTTTTCAGGAGCCAGCCGGTCACTCCCAGCCATAGGCCCCCAGACAAATACCTCGGCCCGTTTCCCTGGCAAACAAAAGTAAGCTGCCCCGCTTCTGGATGGCAGATTGCAGGAGCCACATGGTACTATCAAACCAGGCCAACATGGCACTGGTGCCACCTTGGCTCTGGGAACCATCCTGCCTATCGTGGATTTTCAGGCGCCAGCCGGCCACTCTCAGCCATATGCCCCAAAACACAAACCACGGCCCTTTTCTCTGGTAAACAAAACTCAACTGCCCCTCTTCTGGATGGCAAATTGCAGGAGCCACTTGGTACTACGAAAACAGCCCGACTTGGCAGTGATGCCACCTTGGGTCAGGGAACCATCCTGCGTATCGATGTTTTTAAGGAGTCAGCCGGCAACGTCCAGCCATATACCCCCAAAAAAAACCCACGGAACTTTTCTCCAGCAAGCAAAAATCCGCTGCCCCGCGTCTGGATGGCAGATTGCAGGAGCTATTTAGTATTATCAAACCAGCCCGACTTGGCACTGGTGCCACCATCGGTCTGGTCACCATCCTGCCTATCGTAGCTTTTCAGGAGCCAGCCGGTCACTCTCAGCCATAGGCCCCAAACACAAACCACGGCCCTTTTCTCTGGAAAACAAAATTCAACTGCCCCTCTTCTGGATGGCAGATTGCAGGAGCCACTGGGTACTATGAAACCAGCCCGACTTGGCACTGGTGCCACCTTGGGTCTGGGAACCATGCTGCGTATCGTGGATTCTAAGGAGCCAGCTGGCCACTCCCAGCCACAGGCCCCAAAACACACACAACGGCGCTTTTCCCTGGAAAACAAAACGCGCCTGCCAACTTTTTGATGGCAGATTGCAGGAGCCACTTGGTACTATCAAACCAGCCCAACTTGGCACTGGTGCCACCATGGGTCTGGTCACCATCCTGCCTATCGTAGCTTTTCAGGAGCCAGCCGGTCACTCCCAGCCATAGGCCCCCAGACACAAAGCTCGGCCCGTTTCCCTGGCAAACAAAAGTAAGCTGCCCCGCTTCTGGATGGCAGATTGCAGGATCCACTTGTTATTATCAAACCAGCCCGACTTGGTACTGGTGCCACCTTGGGTCTGGGAACCATCCTGCGTATCGTGTGTTCTAAGGAGCCAGCCGGCCACTCCCAGCCACAGGCCCCCAAACAAAAACAACGGCGATTTTCCCTGGAAAACAAAACTCGCCTGACAACTTTTTGATGGCAGATTGCAGGAACCACTTGGTACTATCAAACCAGCCCAACTTGGCACTGGTGCCACCTTGGGTCTGGGAACCATGCTGCGTATTGTGGATTCTAAGGAGCCAGCCGGCCACTCCAGCCACAGGCCCGCAGACACAAACAACGGCGCTTTTCCCTGGAAAACAAAACTCGCCTGCCAACATTTTGATGGCAGATTGCAGGAGCCACTTGGTACTATGAAATCAGCCGAACATGGCACTGGTGCCACCATGGGTCTGGTCACCATCCTGCCTATCGTAGCTTTTCAGGATCCAGCCGGTCACTCCCAGCCATAGGCCCCCAGACACAAAGCTCGGCCCGTTTCCCTGGCAAACAAAAGTAAGCTGCCCCGCTTCTGGATGGTAGATTGCAGGAACCATTTGCTACAATCAAACCAGCCCAACTTGGCACTGGTGCCACCTCAGGTCTGGGAACCATCCTGCGTATTTTGGATTCTAAGGAGCCAGCCGGCCACTCCCAGCCACAGGCCCCCAAACACAAACAACGGCGCTTTTCCATGGAAAACAAAACTCGCCTGCCAACATTTTGATGGCAGATTGCAGGAGCCACTTGGTACTATCAAACCAGCCCAACTTGGCACTGGTGCCACCATGGGTCTGGTCACCATCCTGCCTATCGTAGTTTTTCAGGAGCCAGCCGGTCACTCCCTGCCATAGGCCCCCAGACAAAACCTCGGCCCGTTTCCCTGGCAAACAAAAGTAAGCTGCCCCGCTTCTGGATGGCAGATTGCAGGACGCACTTGGTAGTATCAAACCAGCCCAACTTGGCACTGGTGCCACCTCAGGTCTGGGAACCATGCTGCGTATCGTGGATTCTAATTAGCCATCCGTCCACTCCCAGCCACAGGCCCCCAAACAAAAACAACGGCGCTTTTCCCTGGATAACAAACTCGCCTGCCAACTTTTTGATGGCAGATTGCAGGAGCCACTTGGTACTATGAAACCAGCCCAACTTGGCACTGGTGCCACCATGGGTCTGGTCACCATCCTGCCTATCGTAGCTTTTCAGGAGACAGCCGGTCACTCCCAGCCATAGGCCCCCAGACAAAAACCTCGGCCCTTTTCCCTGGCAAACAAAAGTAAGTTAACCCGCTTCTGGATGGCAGATTGCAGGAGCCACTTTTCACCATCAAACTAGCCCGACTTGGCACTGGTGTCACCTCTGGTCTGGGAACCATCCTGCCTGTCGTGGATTCTAATTAGCCAGCCGGCCACTCCCAGCCACAGGCCCCCAAACACAAACAACGGCGCTTTTCCCTGGGAAACAAAACTCGCCTGCCAAGTTTTTGATGGCAGATTGCAGGAGCCACTTGGTACTATCAAACCAGCCCAACTTGGCACTGGTGCCACCATGGGTCTGGTCACCATCCTGCCTATCGTAGCCTTTCAGGAGCCAGCCGGTCACTCCCAGCCATAGGCCCCCAGACACAAAGCTCGGCCCGTTTCCCTGGCAAACAAAAGTAAGCTGCCCCGCTTCTGGATGGCAGATTGCAGGAACCACTTGGTACTATCAAACCAGCCCAACTTGGGACTGGTGCCACCTTGGGTCTGGGAACCATCCTGCGTATCGTGGATTCTAAGGAGCCAGCCGGCCACTCCCAGCCACAGGCCCCCAAACACAAACAACGACGCTTTTCCCTGGAAAACAAAACTCGCCTGCCAACTTTTTGATGGCAGATTGCAGGAACCACTTGGTACTATCAAACCAGCCCGACTTGGCACTGGTGCCACCTTGGGTCTGGGAACCATGCTGCGTATCGTGGATTCTAAGGAGCCAGCCGGTCACTCCAGCCACAGGCCCGCAGACACAAACAACGGCGCTTTTCCCTGGAAAACAAAACTCGCCTGCCGACTTTTTGATGGCAGATTGCAGGAGCCACTTGGTACTATCAAACCAGCCCAACTTGGCACTGGTGCCACCATGGGTCTGGTCACCATCCTGCCTATCGTAGCTTTTCAGGAGCCAGCCGGTCACTCCCAGCCATAGGCCCCGAGACACAAAGCTCGGACCTTTTCCCTGGCAAACAAAAGTAAGCTGCCCCGCTTCTGGATGGCAGATTGCAGGAGCCACTTTGCACCATCATACTAGCCCGACTTGGCACTGGTGCCACCTTGGGTCTGGGAACCATCCTGCGTATCGTGGATTCTAAGCAGCCAGCCGGCCACTCCCAGCCACAGGCCCCCAAACACAAACAACGGCGCTTTTCCCTGGAAAATAAAAACTCGCCTGCCAAATTTTGACGGCAGATTGCAGGAGCCACTTGGTACTATCAAACCAGCCCAACTTGGGACTGGTGCCACCATGGGTCTGGTCACCATCCTGCCTATCGTAGCTTTTCAGGAGCCAGCCGGTCACTCCCAGCCATAGGCCCCCAGACAAAAACCTCGGCCCGTTTCCCTGGCAAACAAAAGTAAGCTGCCCTGCTTCTGGATGGCAGATTGCAGGAACCACTTGGTACTATCAAACCAGCAAAACTTGGCACTGGTGCCACCTTGGGTCTGGATACCATGCTGCGTATCGTGGATTCTAAGGAGCCAGCCGGCCACTCCCAGCCACAGGACCCCAAACACAAACAACGGCGCTTTTCCCTGGAAAACAAAACTCTCCTGCCAACTTTTTGATGGCAGATTGCAGGAGCCACTTGGTTTTATCAAATCAGCCCAACTTGGCACTGGTGCCACCATGGGTCTGGTCACCATCCTGCCTATCTTATCTTTTCAGGAGCCAGCCGGTCACTCCCCGCCATAGGCCCCCAGACAAAAACCTCGGCCCATTTCCCTGGCAAACAAAAGTAAGCTACCCCGCTCCTGGATGGCAGATTGCAGGAGCCACTTTGTACCATCAAACTAGCCCGTCTTGGCACTGGTGCCACCTCTGGTCTGGGAACCATCCTGCGTATCGTGGATTCTAATTAGCCAGCCGGCCACTCCCTACCACAGGCACCCAAACACAAACAACGGCCCGTTTCCGTGGCAAACAAAAGTAAGCTGCCCCGCTTCTGGATGGCAGATTGCAGGAACCACTTGGTAGTATCAAACCAGCACAACTTGGCACTGGTGGCACCTCTTGTCTGGTAACCATGCTGCGTATCGTGGTTTCTAAGGAGCCAGCCGGGCACTCCCAACCACAGGTCCCCAAACACAAACAATGGCGCTTTTCCCTGGAAAACAAAACTCGCCTGCCAACTTTTTGATGGCAGATTGCAGGAGCCACTTGGTACTATCAAACCAGCCCAACTTGGCACTGGTGCCACCATGGGTCTGGTCACCATCCTGCCTATCGTAGCTTTTCAGGAGCCAGCCGGTCACTCCCTGCCATAGGCCCCGAGACAGAAAGCCCGGCCCGTTTCCCTGGCAAACAAAAGTAAGCTGCCCCGCTTCTGGATGGCAGATTGCAGGAGCCACTTTGTACTATCAAACCAGCCCGACTTGGCACTGGTGCCACCTCTGGTCTGGGAACCATGCTGCGTATCGTGGATTTTAAGGAGCCAGTCGGCCACTCCCAGCCATACGCCTCCAAACACAAACAACGGTCCATTTCCCTGGCAAACAAAAGTAAGCTGCCCCGCTTCTGGATGTCAGATTGCAGGAACCACTTGTTGCCAAGTTGGGGTGGTTTGATAGTACCAAGTGGCTCCTGTAATCTGCCATCAAAAAGTTGGCAAGCGAGTTTTGTTTTCCAGGGAAAAGCGCCGTTGTTTGTGTTTGGGGGCCTGTGGCTGGGAGTGGCCAGCTGTCTCCTTAGAATCCACGATACGCAGGATGGGTCCCAGACCAGAGGTGGCACCAGTGCCAAGTCGGGCTGGTTTGATGGTGCAAAGTGACTCCTGCAATCTGCCATCCAGAAGCGGGGTAGCTTACTTTTGTTTGCCAGGGAAACGGGTAGAGCTTTTTGTCTGGGGGCCTATGGCTGGGAGTGACCGGCTGGCTCCTGAAAAGCTACGATAGGCAGGATGGTGACCAGACCCATGGTGGCACCAGTGCCAAGTTGGGCTGGTTTGATAGTACCAAGTGGCTCCTGCAATCTGCCATCCAGAAGCGGGTCAGCTTACTTTTGTTTCCCAGGGAAACGGGCCGAGGTTTGTGTCTGGGGGCCTATGGCTGGGAGTGACCGGCTGGCTACTGAAAAGCTACGATAGGCAGGATGGTTACCAGACTCATGGTGGCACCAGTGCCAAGTCGGGCTGGTTTGATAATACTAAATAGCTCCTGAAATCTGCCATTCAGACGCGGGGCAGCGGATTTTTGTTTGCTGGAGAAAAGTTCCGTGGTTTGTTTTTGGGGGTATATGGCTGGACGTGGCCGGCTGGCTCCTTAAAAAGATCGATACGCAGGATTGTTCCCTGACCCAAGGTGGCATCACTGCCAAGTCGGGCTGTTTTCGTAGTACCAAGAGCGTCCTGCAATTTGCCATCCAGAAGAGGGGCAGTTGAGTTTTGTTTGCCAGAGCAAAGGGCCGTGGTATGTGTTTGGGGGCATATGGCTGAGAGTGGCCGGCTGGCCCCTGAAAATCCACGATAGGCAGGATGGTTCCGAGAGCCAAGGTGGCACCAGTGCCATGTTGGCCTGGTTTGATAGTACCATGTGGCTGCTGTAATCTGCCATCCAGAAGCGGGGCAGCTTACTTTTGTTTGCCAGGGAAACGGGCCGAGATATTTGTCTGGGGGCCTATGGGTGGGAGTGACCGGCTGGCTCCTGAAAAGCTACGATAGGCAGGATGGTTACCAGACCCATGGTGGCACCAGTACCAAGTTGGGCTGGTTTGATAGTACCAAGTGGCTCCTGCAATCTGCCATCAAAATGTTGGCAAGCGAGTTTTGTTTTCCAGGGAAAAGCGCCGTTGTTTGTGTTTGGGCGCCTGTGGCTCAGAGTGGCCGGGTGGCTGCTTAGAATCCACGATACGCAGGATGGTTCCCAGACCCAAGGTGGCACCAGTGCCAAGTCGGGCTGGTTTGACACTACCATGTGGCTCCTGCAATCTGCCATCCAGAATCGGGGCAGCCAAATTTTGTTTGCCAGGGAAACGGTCCGAGGTTTGTGTCTGGGGGCCTATGGCTGGGAGTGACCGGCTGGCTCCTGAAATGCTACAATAGGCAGGATGGTTCCCAGACCCATAGTGGCACCAGTGCCAAGTTGGGATGATTTGATAGTACCAAGTGGCTCCTGCAATCTGCCATCAAAAAGCTGGCAGGCGAGTTTTGTTTTCCAGGGAAAAGCGCCGTTGTTTGTGTTTGGGGGCCTGTGGCTGGGAGTGGCCGGCTGGCTCCTTAGAATCCACGATATGCAGGATTGTTCCCAGACCCAAGGTGGCACCAGTGCCAAGTCGGGCTGGTTTGATGGTGCAAAGTGGCTCCTGCAATCTGCCATCCAGACGCGGGGCAGCGGATTTTTGTTTCCATGAGAAATGGTCCGTGGTTTGTTTTTGGGGGTATATGGCTGGGCGTGGCCGGCTGGCCCCTTAAAAAGCTCGATATGCAGGATGGTTCCCTGACACAAGGTGGCACCAGTGCCACGTCGGGCGGTTTTCGTAGTACAAAGTGCGTCCTAAAATTTGCCATCCAGAAGAGGGGCAGTTGAGTTTTGTTTGCCAGAGAAAAGGTCCGTGGTTTGTTTTTGGGGGCATATGGCTGAGAGTGGCCGGCTGGCCCCTGAAAATCCACGATAGGCAGGATGCTTCCCAGACCAGAGGTGTCACCAGTGCCAAGTCGGGCTGGTTTGATAGTACTAAATAGCTCCTTCAATCTGCCATGCAGAAGCGGGGCAGCTTACTTTTGTTTGCCAGGGAAACGGGCCGAGGTTTGTGTCTGGGGGCCTATGGCTGGGAGTGACCGACTGGCTCCTGAAAAGCTACGATAGGCAGGATGGTGACCAGACCCATGGTGGCACCAGTGCCAAGTTGGGCTGGTTTGATAGTACCAAGTGGCTCCGGCAATCTGCCATCAAAAAGTTGGCAGGCGAGTTTTGTTTTCCAGGGAAAAGCGCCGTTGTTTGTGTTTGGGGGCCTGTGGCTGGGAGTGGCCAGCTGGCTCCTTAGAAGCCACGATACGCAGGATGGTTCCCAGACCAGAGGTGGCACCAGTGCCAAGTTGGGCTGGTTTGATGGTGCAAAGTGGCTCCTGCAATCTGCCATCCAGAAGCGGGGTAGCTTACTTTTGTTTGCCAGGGAAATGGGCCGAAATATTTGTCTAGGGGCCTCTGGCTGGGGGTGGCTGGCTGGCACCTGAAAAGCTACGATAGGCAGGATGGTGACCAGACCCATGGTGGCACCAGTGCCAAGTTGGGCTGGTTTGATAGTACCAAGTGGCTCCTGCAATCTGCCATCAAATGTTTGGCAGGCGAGTTTTGTTTTCCAGGGAAAAGCACCGTTGTTTGTGTTTGGGGGCCTGTGGCTGGGAGTGGCCAGCTGGCTCCTTAGAATCCACGATACGCAGGATGGTTCCCAGACCAGAGGTGGCACCAGTGCCATGTTGGCCTGGTTTGATAGTACCATGTGGCTCCTGCAATCTGCCATCCAGAAGCGGGGCTGCTTACTTTTGTTTGCCAGGGAAACGGGCCGAGATATTTGTCTGGGGGCCTATGGCTGGGAGTGAGCGGCTGGCTCCTGAAAAGCTACGATAGGCAGGATGGTGACCAGACCCATGGTGGCACCAGTGCCAAGTTGGGCTGGTTTGATAGTACCAAGTGGCTCCTGCAATCTGCCATCAAAAAGTTGTCAGGCGACTTTTGTTTTCCAGGGAAAAGCGCCGTTGTTCTTGTTTAGAGGCCTGTGGCTGGGAGTGGCCGGCTGCCTCCTTTGAACCCAGGATACGCAGGATGGTTCCCAGAGCCAAGGTGGCACCAGTGCCAAGTTGGGCTGGTTTGATAGTACCAAGTGGCTCCTGCAATCTGCCATCCAGAAGCGGGGCAGCTTACTTTTGTTTCCCAGGGAAACGGGCCGAGGTTTGTGTCTGGGGGCCTATGGCTGGGAGTGACCGGCTGGCTACTGAAAAGCTACGATAGGCAGGATGGTTACCAGACTCATGGTGGCACCAGTGCCAAGTCGGGCTGGTTTGATAATACTAAATAGCTCCTGAAATCTGCCATTCAGACGCGGGGCAGCGGATTTTTGTTTGCTGGAGAAAAGTTCCGTGGTTTGTTTTTGGGGGTATATGGCTGGACGTGGCCGGCTGGCTCCTTAAAAAGATCGATACGCAGGATTGTTCCCTTACCCAAGGTGGCATCACTGCCAAGTCGGGCTGTTTTCGTAGTACCAAGTGCGTCCTGCAATTTGCCATCCAGAAGAGGGGCAGTTGAGTTTTGTTTGCCAGAGCAAAGGGCCGTGGTATGTGTTTGGGGGCATATGGCTGAGAGTGGCCGGCTGGCCCCTGAAAATCCACGATAGGCAGGATGGTTCCCAGAGCCAAGGTGGCACCAGTGCCATGTTGGCCTGGTTTGATAGTACCATGTGGCTGCTGTAATCTGCCATCCAGAAGCGGGGCAGCTTACTTTTGTTTGCCAGGGAAACGGGCCGAGATATTTGTCTGGGGGCCTATGGGTGGGAGTGACCGGCTGGCTCCTGAAAAGCTACGATAGGCAGGATGGTTACCAGACCCATGGTGGCACCAGTACCAAGTTGGGCTGGTTTGATAGTACCAAGTGGCTCCTGCAATCTGCCATCAAAAATTTGGCAGGCGAGTTTTGTTTTCCAGGGAAAAGCGCCGTTGTTTTTGTTTAGAGGCCTGTGGCTGGGAATGGCCGCCTGTCCTCGTAGAATCTACGTTACGCAGCATGGTTCCCAGAGCCAAGGTTGCACGAGGGCCAAGTCGGGCAGGTTTGATAGTACCAAATGCATCCTGCAATCTGCCATCCAAAAGCGGGGCAGTTTACTTTTGTTTGCCAGGGAAACGGGCCGAGGTTTGTGTCTGGGGGCCTATGGCAGGGAGTGACCGGCTGGCTCCTGAGAAGCTACGATAGGCAGGATGTTTACCAGACCCATGGTGGCACCAGTGCCAAGTTGGGCTGATTTGATAGTACCAAGTGGCTCCTGCAATCTGCCATCCAGAATCGGGGCAGATTACTTTTGTTTTCCAGGGAAACGGGCCGAGGTTTGTGTCTGGGGGTCTATGGCTGGGAGTGACCGGCTGGCTCCTGAAAAGCTACGATAGGCAGGATGGTGACCAGACCCATGGTGGCACCAGTGCCAAGTTGGGCTGGTTTGATAGCACCAAGTGGCTCTTGCAATCTGCCATCAAAAAGTTGGCAAGCGAGTTTTGTTTTCCAGGGAAAAGCGCCGTTGTTTGTGTTTGGGCGCCTGTGGCTCAGAGTGGCCGGGTGGCTGCTTAGAATCCACGATACGCAGGATGGTTCCCAGACCCAAGGTGGCACCAGTGCCAAGTCGGGCTGGTTTGACACTACCATGTGGCTCCTGCAATCTGCCATCCAGAATCGGGGCAGCCAAATTTTGTTTGCCAGGGAAACGGTCCGAGGTTTGTGTCTGGGGGACTATGGCTGGGAGTGACCGGCTGGCTCCTGAAATGCTACAATAGGCAGGATGGTTCCCAGACCCATAGTGGCACCAGTGCCAAGTTGGGATGATTTGATAGTACCAAGTGGCTCCTGCAATCTGCCATCAAAAAGCTGGCAGGCGAGTTTTGTTTTCCAGGGAAAAGCGCCGTTGTTTGTGTTTGGGGGCCTGTGGCTGGGAGTGGCCGGCTGGCTCCTTAGAATCCACGATATGCAGGATTGTTCCCAGACCCAAGGTGGCACCAGTGCCAAGTCGGGCTGGTTTGATGGTGCAAAGTGGCTCCTGCAATCTGCCATCCAGACGCGGGGCAGCGGATTTTTGTTTCCATGAGAAATGGTCCGTGGTTTGTTTTTGGGGGTATATGGCTGGGCGTGGCCGGCTGGCCCCTTAAAAAGCTCGATATGCAGGATGGTTCCCTGACACAAGGTGGCACCAGTGCCACGTCGGGCGGTTTTCTTAGTACAAAGTGCGTCCTAAAATTTGCCATCCAGAAGAGGGGCAGTTGAGTTTTGTTTGCCAGAGAAAAGGTCCGTGGTTTGTTTTTGGGGGCATATGGCTGAGAGTGGCCGGCTGGCCCCTGAAAATCCACGATAGGCAGGATGCTTCCCAGACCAGAGGTGTCACCAGTGCCAAGTCGGGCTGGTTTGATAGTACTAAATAGCTCCTTCAATCTGCCATGCAGAAGCGGGGCAGCTTACTTTTGTTTGCCAGGGAAACGGGCCGAGGTTTGTGTCTGGGGGCCTATGGCTGGGAGTGACCGACTGGCTCCTGAAAAGCTACGATAGGCAGGATGGTGACCAGACCCATGGTGGCACCAGTGCCAAGTTGGGCTGGTTTGATAGTACCAAGTGGCTCCTGCAATCTGCCATCAAAAAGTTGGCAGGCGAGTTTTGTTTTCCAGGGAAAAGCGCCGTTGTTTGTGTTTGGGGGCCTGTGGCTGGGAGTGGCCAGCTGGCTCCTTAGAAGCCACGATACGCAGGATGGTTCCCAGACCAGAGGTGGCACCAGTGCCAAGTTGGGCTGGTTTGATGGTGCAAAGTGGCTCCTGCAATCTGCCATCCAGAAGCGGGGTAGCTTACTTTTGTTTGCCAGGGAAACGGGCCGAAATATTTGTCTAGGGGCCTCTGGCTGGGGGTGGCTGGCTGGCACCTGAAAAGCTACGATAGGCAGGATGGTGACCAGACCCATGGTGGCACCAGTGCCAAGTTGGGCTGGTTTGATAGTACCAAGTGGCTCCTGCAATCTGCCATCAAATGTTTGGCAGGCGAGTTTTGTTTTCCAGGGAAAAGCACCGTTGTTTGTGTTTGGGGGCCTGTGGCTGGGAGTGGCCAGCTGGCTCCTTAGAATCCACGATACGCAGGATGGTTCCCAGACCCAAGGTGACACCAGTGCCAAGTCGGGCTGGTTTGTTAGTACCAAGTGGTTCCTGCAATCTGCCATCCAGAAGCGGGGCAGCTGAATTTTGTTTGCCAGAGAAAAAGGCTGTTGTTTGTGTTTCGGGGCCTGTGGCTGGCAGTGGACGGCTGGCTCCTGAAAATCCATGATACGCAGCATGGTTCCCAGACCCAAGGTGGCACCAGTGCCAAGTCGGGCTGGTTTGATACTACCAAGTGCGTCCTGCAATCTGCCATCCAGAAGCGGGGCAGCTTAATTTTGTTTGCCAGGGAAACGGGCCGTGGGTTTTGTATGGGGGCCTATGGCTGAGAGTGGCCGGCTGGCTCCTGAAAATCCACGCTAGGCAGCATGGTTCCCAGATGCAAGGTGGCACCAGTGCCAAGTCGGGCTGGTTTGATGGTGCAAAGTGGCTCCTGCAATCTGCCATCCAGAAGCGGGGCAGCTGATTTTTGTTTGCCAGAGAAAAATTCCGTGGATTGTTTTTGGGGGCATATTGCTGGGAGTGGCCGGCTGGCTCCTTAAAATGCTCGATACGCATGATGGTTCCCAGGCCCAAGGTGTCACCACTACCAAGTCGGCCTGCGGTTTTAGTATCAAGTTCATCCTGCAATTTGCCATCCAGAAGAGGGGCAGTTGAGTTTTGTTTGCCAGAGAAACGGGCCGAGGTTTCTGTTTGGGGACATATGGCTGAGAGTGGCCGGCTGGCCCCTGAATATCCACGATACACAGCATGGTTCCCAGATCCAAGGTGGCACCAGTGCCAAGTTGGGCTGGTTTGATAGTCCCAAGTGTCTCCTGCAATCTGCCATCCAGAAGCGGGGCAGCTTACTTTTGTTTGCCAGAGAAATAGGCCTAGGTTTTTGTCTGGGGGCCTGTGGCTAGGAGTGGCCGGCTGGCTCCTTAGAATCCACGATACGCAGGATGTTTCCCAGACCCAAGGTGGCACCAGTGCCAAGTCGGGCTGGTTTGATAGTACCAAGTGGCTCCTGCAAACTCCATCAAAATGTTGGCAGACGTGTTTTGTTTTCCAGGGAACAGCGCCGTTGATTTTGTTTGGGGACCTGTGGCTGGGAGTGGCCGGCTGGCTCCTTAGAATCCACGATACGCAGGATGGTTCCCAGACCCAAGGTGGCACCAGTGCCAAGTCGGGCTGGTTTGATTACACCAAGTGGCTCCTGCAATCTGCCATCCAGAAGTGAGGCAGCTAAGTTTTGTTTGCCAGAAAAAAGGGCCGTGGTTTTTGTTGGGGGCCTGTGGCTGGGAGTAGCCGGCTGGCTCCTTAAAATCCACGATAGGCTGGATGGTTCCCAGACCCAAGGTGGCACCAGTGCCAAGTCGGGCTGGTTTGATAGTACCAAGTGGCTCCTGCAATCTGCCATCCAGAAGCGGTGCAGTTGAGTTTTGTTTACCAGAGAAAAGGGCCGTGGGTTGTGTTTGGGGGCATATGGCTGGGAGTGGCCGGCTGTCTCATTAAAAAGATCGATACGCAGGATGGTTCCCAGACCCAAGGTGGCACCATGCCAAGTCGGGCTGTTTTTATAGTACCAAGTGCGTCCTGCAATTTGCCATCCAGAAGAGGGGCAGTGGAGTTTTGTTTGCCAGAGAATAGCGCCGTTGTTTGTGTTTGGGGGCTTGTGGCTGGGAGTGGCCGACTGGCGCCTTAGAATCTGTGTTACGCAGCATGGTTCCCAGACCAGAGGTGGCACCAGTGCCAAGTTGGGCTGGTTTGATAGTACCAAGTGTCTCCTGCAATCTGCCATCCAGAAGTGGGGCAGCTTACTTTTGTTTGCCAGGGAAACGGGCCGAGGTTTGTGACTGGGGACCTATGGCTGGGAGTGACCGGCTGGCTCCTGAAAAGCTACGATAGGCAGGATGGTGACCAGACCCATGGTGGCACCAGTGCCAAGTTGGGCTGGTTTGATAGTACCAAGTGGCTCCTGCAATCTGCCATCAAAAAGTTGTCAGGCGAGTTTTGTTTTCCAGGGAAAAGCGCCGTTGTTTGTATTTGGGGGCCTGTGGCTGGGAGTGGCCGGCTGGCTCCTTTGAACCCACGATACGCAGGATGGTTCCCAGACCCAAGGTGGCACCAGTGCCAAGTCGGGCTGGTTTGATACTACCAAGTGCGTCCTGCAATCTGCCATCCAGAAGCGGGGCAGCTTAATTTTGTTTGCCAGGGAAACGGGCCGTGGGTTTTGTTTGGGGGCCTATGGCTGAGAGTGGCCGGCTGGCTCCTGAAAATCCACGCTAGGCAGCATGGTTCCCAGATGCAAGGTGGCACCAGTGCCAAGTCGGGCTGGTTTGATGGTGCAAAGTGGCTCCTGCAATCTGCCATCCAGAAGCGGGGCAGCTGATTTTTGTTTGCCAGAGAAAAATTCCGTGGATTGTTTTTGGGGGCATATTGCTGGGAGTGGCCGGCTGGCTCCTTAAAATGCTCGATACGCATGATGGTTCCCAGGTCCAAGGTGTCACCACTACCAAGTCGGCCTGCGGTTTTAGTATCAAGTTCATCCTGCAATTTGCCATCCAGAAGAGGGGCAGTTGAGTTTTGTTTGCCAGAGAAACGGGCCGAGGTTTCTGTTTGGGGACATATGGCTGAGAGTGGCCGGCTGGCCCCTGAATATCCACGATACACAGCATGGTTCCCAGATCCAAGGTGGCACCAGTGCCAAGTTGGGCTGGTTTGATAGTACCAAGTGTCTCCTGCAATCTGCCATCCAGAAGCGGGGCAGCTTACTTTTGTTTGCCAGAGAAATAGGCCTAGGTTTTTGTCTGGGGGCCTGTGGCTAGGAGTGGCCGGCTGGCTCCTAAGAATCCACGATACGCAGGATGTTTCCCAGACCCAAGGTGGCACCAGTGCCAAGTCGGGCTGGTTTGATAGTACCAAGTGGCTCCTGCAAACTCCATCAAAAAGTTGGCAGGCGTGTTTTGTTTTCCAGGGAACAGCGCCGTTGATTTTGTTTGGGGGCCTGTGGCTGGGAGTGGCCGGCTGGCTCCTTAGAATCCACGATACGCAGGATGGTTCCCAGACCCAAGGTGGCACCAGTGCCAAGTCGGGCTGGTTTGATAGTACCAAGTGGCTCCTGCAATCTGCCATCCAGAAGCGGTGCAGTTGAGTTTTGTTTGCCAGAGAAAAGGGCAGTGGGTTGTGTTTGGGGGCATATGGCTGGGAGTGGCCGGCTGTCTCATTAAAAAGATCGATACGCAGGATGGTTCCCAGACCCAAGGTGGCACCAGTGCCAAGTCGGGCTGGTTTGATAGTCCCAAGTGGCTCCTGCAAACTGCCATCCAGAAGCGGGGCAGCTGAGTTTTGTTTGCCAGGGAAATGGGCCGTTGTTTGTGTTTGGGGGCCTGTGGCTGGGAGTGTTCGGCTGGTTCCTGAATATGTACGATACGCAGGATTGTTCCCAGACCCAAGGTGGCACCAGTGCCAAGTCGGGCTGGTTTGATGGTGCAAAGTGGCTCCTGCAATCTGCCATCCAGACGCGGGGCAGCGGATTTTTGTTTCCATGAGTAATGGTCCGTGGTTTGTTTTTGGGGGTATATGGCTGGGCGTGGCCGGCTGGCCCCTTAAAAAGCTCGATATGCAGGATGGTTCCCTGACACAAGGTGGCACCAGTGCCACGTCGGGCGGTTTTCGTAGTACAAAGTGCGTCCTAAAATTTACCATCCAGAAGAGGGGCAGTTGAGTTTTGTTTGCCAGAGAAAAGGTCCGTGGTTTGTTTTTGGGGGCATATGGCTGAGAGTGGCCGGCTGGCCCCTGAAAATCCACGATAGGCAGGATGGTTCCCAGACCAGAGGCGTCACCAGTGCCAAGTCGGGCTGGTTTGATAGTACTAAATAGCTCCTTCAATCTGCCATGCAGAAGCGGGGCAGCTTACTTTTGTTTGCCAGGGAAACGGGCCGAGGTTTGTGTCTGGGGGCCTATGGCTGGGAGTGACCGACTGGCTCCTGAAAAGCTACGATAGGCAGGATGGTGACCAGACCCATGGTGGCACCAGTGCCAAGTTGGGCTGGTTTGATAGTACCAAGTGGCTCCTGCAATCTGCCATCAAAAAGTTGGCAGGCGAGTTTTGTTTTCCAGGGAAAAGCGCCGTTGTTTGTGTTTGGGGGCCTGTGGCTGGGAGTGGCCAGCTGGCTCCTTAGAAGCCACGATACGCAGGATGGTTCCCAGACCAGAGGTGGCACCAGTGCCAAGTTGGGCTGGTTTGATGGTGCAAAGTGGCTCCTGCAATCTGCCATCCAGAAGCGGGGTAGCTTACTTTTGTTTGCCAGGGAAATGGGCCGAAATATTTGTCTAGGGGCCTCTGGCTGGGGGTGGCTGGCTGGCACCTGAAAAGCTACGATAGGCAGGATGGTGACCAGACCCATGGTGGCACCAGTGCCAAGTTGGGCTGGTTTGATAGTACCAAGTGGCTCCTGCAATCTGCCATCAAATGTTTGGCAGGCGAGTTTTGTTTTCCAGGGAAAAGCACCGTTGTTTGTGTTTGGGGGCCTGTGGCTGGGAGTGGCCAGCTGGCTCCTTAGAATCCACGATACGCAGGATGGTTCCCAGACCAGAGGTGGCACCAGTGCCATGTTGGCCTGGTTTGATAGTACCATGTGGCTCCTGCAATCTGCCATCCAGAAGCGGGGCTGCTTACTTTTGTTTGCCAGGGAAACGGGCCGAGATATTTGTCTGGGGGCCTATGGCTGGGAGTGAGCGGCTGGCTCCTGAAAAGCTACGATAGGCAGGATGGTGACCAGACCCATGGTGGCACCAGTGCCAAGTTGGGCTGGTTTGATAGTACCAAGTGGCTCCTGCAATCTGCCATCAAAAAGTTGTCAGGCGACTTTTGTTTTCCAGGGAAAAGCGCCGTTGTTCTTGTTTAGAGGCCTGTGGCTGGGAGTGGCCGGCTGCCTCCTTTGAACCCAGGATACGCAGGATGGTTCCCAGAGCCAAGGTGGCACCAGTGCCAAGTTGGGCTGGTTTGATAGTACCAAGTGGCTCCTGCAATCTGCCATCCAGAAGCGGGTCAGCTTACTTTTGTTTCCCAGGGAAACGGGCCGAGGTTTGTGTCTGGGGGCCTATGGCTGGGAGTGACCGGCTGGCTACTGAAAAGCTACGATAGGCAGGAAGGTTACCAGACTCATGGTGGCACCAGTGCCAAGTCGGGCTGGTTTGATAATACTAAATAGCTCCTGAAATCTGCCATTCAGACGCGGGGCAGCGGATTTTTGTTTGCTGGAGAAAAGTTCCGTGGTTTGTTTTTGGGGGTATATGGCTGGACGTGGCCGGCTGGCTCCTTAAAAAGATCGATACGCAGGATTGTTCCCTTACCCAAGGTGGCATCACTGCCAAGTCGGGCTGTTTTCGTAGTACCAAGTGCGTCCTGCAATTTGCCATCCAGAAGAGGGGCAGTTGAGTTTTGTTTGCCAGAGCAAAGGGCCGTGGTATGTGTTTGGGGGCATATGGCTGAGAGTGGCCGGCTGGCCCCTGAAAATCCACGATAGGCAGGATGGTTCCCAGAGCCAAGGTGGCACCAGTGCCATGTTGGCCTGGTTTGATAGTACCATGTGGCTGCTGTAATCTGCCATCCAGAAGCGGGGCAGCTTACTTTTGTTTGCCAGGGAAACGGGCCGAGATATTTGTCTGGGGGCCTATGGGTGGGAGTGACCGGCTGGCTCCTGAAAAGCTACGATAGGCAGGATGGTTACCAGACCCATGGTGGCACCAGTACCAAGTTGGGCTGGTTTGATAGTACCAAGTGGCTCCTGCAATCTGCCATCAAAAATTTGGCAGGCGAGTTTTGTTTTCCAGGGAAAAGCGCCGTTGTTTTTGTTTAGAGGCCTGTGGCTGGGAATGGCCGCCTGTCCTCGTAGAATCTACGTTACGCAGCATGGTTCCCAGAGCCAAGGTTGCACGAGGGCCAAGTCGGGCAGGTTTGATAGTACCAAATGCATCCTGCAATCTGCCATCCAAAAGCGGGGCAGTTTACTTTTGTTTGCCAGGGAAACGGGCCGAGGTTTGTGTCTGGGGGCCTATGGCAGGGAGTGACCGGCTGGCTCCTGAGAAGCTACGAGAGGCAGGATGTTTACCAGACCCATGGTGGCACCAGTGCCAAGTTGGGCTGATTTGATAGTACCAAGTGGCTCCTGCAATCTGCCATCCAGAATCGGGGCAGATTACTTTTGTTTTCCAGGGAAACGGGCCGAGGTTTGTGTCTGGGGGTCTATGGCTGGGAGTGACCGGCTGGCTCCTGAAAAGCTACGATAGGCAGGATGGTGACCAGACCCATGGTGGCACCAGTGCCAAGTTGGGCTGGTTTGATAGCACCAAGTGGCTCCTGCAATCTGCCATCAAAATGTTGGCAAGCGAGTTTTGTTTTCCAGGGAAAAGCGCCGTTGTTTGTGTTTGGGCGCCTGTGGCTCAGAGTGGCCGGGTGGCTGCTTAGAATCCACGATACGCAGGATGGTTCCCAGACCCAAGGTGGCACCAGTGCCAAGTCGGGCTGGTTTGACACTACCATGTGGCTCCTGCAATCTGCCATCCAGAATCGGGGCAGCCAAATTTTGTTTGCCAGGGAAACGGTCCGAGGTTTGTGTCTGGGGGACTATGGCTGGGAGTGACCGGCTGGCTCCTGAAATGCTACAATAGGCAGGATGGTTCCCAGACCCATAGTGGCACCAGTGCCAAGTTGGGATGATTTGATAGTACCAAGTGGCTCCTGCAATCTGCCATCAAAAAGCTGGCAGGCGAGTTTTGTTTTCCAGGGAAAAGCGCCGTTGTTTGTGTTTGGGGGCCTGTGGCTGGGAGTGGCCGGCTGGCTCCTTAGAATCCACGATATGCAGGATTGTTCCCAGACCCAAGGTGGCACCAGTGCCAAGTCGGGCTGGTTTGATGGTGCAAAGTGGCTCCTGCAATCTGCCATCCAGACGCGGGGCAGCGGATTTTTGTTTCCATGAGAAATGGTCCGTGGTTTGTTTTTGGGGGTATATGGCTGGGCGTGGCCGGCTGGCCCCTTAAAAAGCTCGATATGCAGGATGGTTCCCTGACACAAGGTGGCACCAGTGCCACGTCGGGCGGTTTTCGTAGTACAAAGTGCGTCCTAAAATTTGCCATCCAGAAGAGGGGCAGTTGAGTTTTGTTTGCCAGAGAAAAGGTCCGTGGTTTGTTTTGGGGGCATATGGCTGAGAGTGGCCGGCTGGCCCCTGAAAATCCACGATAGGCAGGATGGTTCCCAGACCAGAGGTGTCACCAGTGCCAAGTCGGGCTGGTTTGATAGTACTAAATAGCTCCTTCAATCTGCCATGCAGAAGCGGGGCAGCTTACTTTTGTTTGCCAGGGAAACGGGCCGAGGTTTGTGTCTGGGGGCCTATGGCTGGGAGTGACCGACTGGCTCCTGAAAAGCTACGATAGGCAGGATGGTGACCAGACCCATGGTGGCACCAGTGCCAAGTTGGGCTGGTTTGATAGTACCAAGTGGCTCCGGCAATCTGCCATCAAAAAGTTGGCAGGCGAGTTTTGTTTTCCAGGGAAAAGCGCCGTTGTTTGTGTTTGGGGGCCTGTGGCTGGGAGTGGCCAGCTGGCTCCTTAGAAGCCACGATACGCAGGATGGTTCCCAGACCAGAGGTGGCACCAGTGCCAAGTTGGGCTGGTTTGATGGTGCAAAGTGGCTCCTGCAATCTGCCATCCAGAAGCGGGGTAGCTTACTTTTGTTTGCCAGGGAAACGGGCCGAAATATTTGTCTAGGGGCCTCTGGCTGGGGGTGGCTGGCTGGCACCTGAAAAGCTACGATAGGCAGGATGGTGACCAGACCCATGGTGGCACCAGTGCCAAGTTGGGCTGGTTTGATAGTACCAAGTGGCTCCTGCAATCTGCCATCAAATGTTTGGCAGGCGAGTTTTGTTTTCCAGGGAAAAGCACCGTTGTTTGTGTTTGGGGGCCTGTGGCTGGGAGTGGCCAGCTGGCTCCTTAGAATCCACGATACGCAGGATGGTTCCCAGACCCAAGGTGGCACCAGTGCCAAGTCGGGCTGGTTTGTTAGTACCAAGTGGTTCCTGCAATCTGCCATCCAGAAGCGGGGCAGCTGAATTTTGTTTGCCAGAGAAAAAGGCTGTTGTTTGTGTTTCGGGGCCTGTGGCTGGCAGTGGACGGCTGGCTCCTGAAAATCCATGATACGCAGCATGGTTCCCAGACCCAAGGTGGCACCAGTGCCACGTCGGGCTGGTTTGATACTACCAAGTGCGTCCTGCAATCTGCCATCCAGAAGCGGGGCAGCTTAATTTTGTTTGCCAGGGAAACGGGCCGTGGGTTTTGTATGGGGGCCTATGGCTGAGAGTGGCCGGCTGGCTCCTGAAAATCCACGCTAGGCAGCATGGTTCCCAGATGCAAGGTGGCACCAGTGCCAAGTCGGGCTGGTTTGATGGTGCAAAATGGCTCCTGCAATCTGCCATCCAGAAGCGGGGCAGCTGATTTTTGTTTGCCAGAGAAAAATTCCGTGGATTGTTTTTGGGGGCATATTGCTGGGAGTGGCCGGCTGGCTCCTTAAAATGCTCGATACGCATGATGGTTCCCAGGCCCAAGGTGTCACCACTACCAAGTCGGCCTGCGGTTTTAGTATCAAGTTCATCCTGCAATTTGCCATCCAGAAGAGGGGCAGTTGAGTTTTGTTTGCCAGAGAAACGGGCCGAGGTTTCTGTTTGGGGACATATGGCTGAGAGTGGCCGGCTGGCCCCTGAATATCCACGATACACAGCATGGTTCCCAGATCCAAGGTGGCACCAGTGCCAAGTTGGGCTGGTTTGATAGTCCCAAGTGTCTCCTGCAATCTGCCATCCAGAAGCGGGGCAGCTTACTTTTGTTTGCCAGAGAAATAGGCCTAGGTTTTTGTTTGGGGGCCTGTGGCTAGGAGTGGCCGGCTGGCTCCTTAGAATCCACGATACGCAGGATGTTTCCCAGACCCAAGGTGGCACCAGTGCCAAGTCGGGCTGGTTTGATAGTACCAAGTGGCTCCTGCAAACTCCATCAAAATGTTGGCAGACGTGTTTTGTTTTCCAGGGAACAGCGCCGTTGATTTTGTTTGGGGACCTGTGGCTGGGAGTGGCCGGCTGGCTCCTTAGAATCCACGATACGCAGGATGGTTCCCAGACCCAAGGTGGCACCAGTGCCAAGTCGGGCTGGTTTGATAGTACCAAGTGGCTCCTGCAATCTGCCATCCAGAAGCGGTGCAGTTGAGTTTTGTTTACCAGAGAAAAGGGCCGTGGGTTGTGTTTGGGGGCATATGGCTGGGAGTGGCCGGCTGTCTCATTAAAAAGATCGATACGCAGGATGGTTCCCAGACCCAAGGTGGCACCAGTGCCAAGTCGGGCTGTTTTTATAGTACCAAGTGCGTCCTGCAATTTGCCATCCAGAAGAGGGGCAGTGGAGTTTTGTTTGCCAGAGAATAGCGCCGTTGTTTGTGTTTGGGGGCTTGTGGCTGGGAGTGGCCGACTGGCGCCTTAGAATTTGTGTTACGCAGCATGGTTCCCAGACCAGAGGTGGCACCAGTGGCAAGTTGGGCTGGTTTGATAGTACCAAGTGGCTCCTGCAATCTGCCATCCAGAAGTGGGGCAGCTTACTTTTGTTTGCCAGGGAAACGGGCCGAGGTTTGTGACTGGGGACCTATGGCTGGGAGTGACCGGCTGGCTCCTGAAAAGCTACGATAGGCAGGATGGTGACCAGACCCATGGTGGCACCAGTGCCAAGTTGGGCTGGTTTGATAGTACCAAGTGGCTCCTGCAATCTGCCATCAAAAAGTTGTCAGGCGAGTTTTGTTTTCCAGGGAAAAGCGCCGTTGTTTGTATTTGGGGGCCTGTGGCTGGGAGTGGCCGGCTGGCTCCTTTGAACCCACAATACGCAGGATGGTTCCCAGACCCAAGGTGGCACCAGTGCCAAGTCGGGCTGGTTTGATACTACCAAGTGCGTCCTGCAATCTGCCATCCAGAAGCGGGGCAGCTTAATTTTGTTTGCCAGGGAAACGGGCCGTGGGTTTTGTTTGGGGGCCTATGGCTGAGAGTGGCCGGCTGGCTCCTGAAAATCCACGCTAGGCAGCATGGTTCCCAGATGCAAGGTGGCACCAGTGCCAAGTCGGGCTGGTTTGATGGTGCAAAGTGGCTCCTGCAATCTGCCATCCAGAAGCGGGGCAGCTGATTTTTGTTTGCCAGAGAAAAATTCCGTGGATTGTTTTTGGGGGCATATTGCTGGGAGTGGCCGGCTGGCTCCTTAAAATGCTCGATACGCATGATGGTTCCCAGGTCCAAGGTGTCACCACTACCAAGTCGGCCTGCGGTTTTAGTATCAAGTTCATCTTGCAATTTGCCATCCAGAAGAGGGGCAGTTGAGTTTTGTTTGCCAGAGAAACGGGCCGAGGTTTCTGTTTGGGGACATATGGCTGAGAGTGGCCGGCTGGCCCCTGAATATCCACGATACACAGCATGGTTCCCAGATCCAAGGTGGCACCAGTGCCAAGTTGGGCTGGTTTGATAGTACCAAGTGTCTCCTGCAATCTGCCATCCAGAAGCGGGGCAGCTTACTTTTGTTTGCCAGAGAAATAGGCCTAGGTTTTTGTCTGGGGGCCTGTGGCTAGGAGTGGCCGGCTGGCTCCTAAGAATCCACGATACGCAGGATGTTTCCCAGACCCAAGGTGGCACCAGTGCCAAGTCGGGCTGGTTTGATAGTACCAAGTGGCTCCTGCAAACTCCATCAAAAAGTTGGCAGGCGTGTTTTGTTTTCCAGGGAACAGCGCCGTTGATTTTGTTTGGGGGCCTGTGGCTGGGAGTGGCCGGCTGGCTCCTTAGAATCCACCATACGCAGGATGGTTCCCAGACCCAAGGTGGCACCAGTGCCAAGTCGGGCTGGTTTGATAGTACCAAGTGGCTCCTGCAATCTGCCATCCAGAAGCGGTGCAGTTGAGTTTTGTTTGCCAGAGAAAAGGGCCGTGGGTTGTGTTTGGGGGCATATGGCTGGGAGTGGCCGGCTGTCTCATTAAAAAGATCGATACGCAGGATGGTTCCCAGACCCAAGGTGGCACCAGTGCCAAGTCGGGCTGGTTTGATAGTCCCAAGTGGCTCCTGCAAACTGCCATCCAGAAGCGGGGCAGCTGAGTTTTGTTTGCCAGGGAAATGGGCCGTTGTTTGTGTTTGGAGGCCTGTGGCTGGGAGTGTTCGGCTGGTTCCTGAATATGTACGATACGCAGGATTGTTCCCAGACCCAAGGTGGCACCAGTGCCAAGTCGGGCTGGTTTGATGGTGCAAAGTGGCTCCTGCAATCTGCCATCCAGACGCGGGGCAGCGGATTTTTGTTTCCATGAGAAATGGTCCGTGGTTTGTTTTTGGGGGTATATGGCTGGGCCTGGCCGGCTGGCTCCTTAAAAAGCTCGATATGCAGGATGGTTCCCTGACACAAGGTGGCACCAGTGCCACGTCGGGCGGTTTTCGTAGTACAAAGTGCGTCCTAAAATTTGCCATCCAGAAGAGGGGCAGTTGAGTTTTGTTTGCCAGAGAAAAGGTCCGTGGTTTGTTTTTGGGGGCATATGGCTGAGAGTGGCTGGGTGGCCCCTGAAAATCCACGATACACAGGATGGTTCCCAGATCCAAGGTGGCACCTGTGCCAAGTCGGGCTGATTTGATAGTACTAAGTAGCTCCTGCAATCTGCCATCCAGAAGCGGGGCAGCTTACTTTTGTTTGCCAGGGAAACGGGCCGAGGTTTGTGTTTGGGGGCCTATGGCTGAGAGTGACCGGCTGGCTCCTGAAAAGCTACAATAGGCAGGATGGTGACCAGACCCATGGTGGCACCAGTGCCAAGTTGGGCTGGTTTGATAGTACCAAGTGGTTCCTGCAATCTGCCATCCAGAAGCAGGGCAGCTGAGTTTTGTTTGCCAGAGAAAAGGGCCTTGGTTTGTGTTTGGGGGCATATGGCTGGGTGTGGCCAGCTGGCTCCTTAAAATGCACGATATGCAACATGGCTCCCAGACCCAAGGTGGCACCAGTGCCAAGTTGGGCTGGTTTGATAGTACCAAGTGGCTCCTGCAATCTTCCATGATCACGTGGAGAAATACTTTCTGGTTTCAGCCTCATGCTCTTTCTTCTCTCCCTCAACTTCTCTATCACCTCTCATCTGGTTCACATGCGCTGTCTTCAAGGTCCACAGGCTACTTTTCACAGAATCTTCTGGCCTGATGAAGTAAGAATGATGAATAGAACAGAGCTGGGATCTATTTTCCAGTTTGGATAAAATGCATTCTGCACACAAATCCAAGGAGAACGGGCTGCCCCGATGCCCAGAAAATCTTTCACTCCTGCTAGTGTTCTACGTCAACCGCAACTTAGTCTGAAAGAAAAGCTTTTTCTCTGAGAGCATCTGAGAGGTTTGCATGAAGCACTGATATCTGACATATGCAATTTTGAATAGGAGAGGAAAAAGAAAATGGCAAGGAGTTTTTAATTTTAGTGGTTTCAATTTTAATTTCCGTGCACTTTTTCAAAACTTGTCAGCTCAAATGCCCATCAACATCTTTTAGTCATCTGTAAGTCAGTATTCATATAAAATGTGCTTCAAATCCAAAGAATTTCAAATTTGCACTCCAAGCTTCTATGCCTAGATTTATGATTTCCTACACATATTAGATGAAAGGAAGGCCTTTTTTACTGTGGGAGTGCTGGAACACTGGAACAGGTTGCCCAGAGAAGTTGTGGGTGTCCCATCCCTGAAAGTATTCAAGGTCACCTTGGACGGGGCTTGGAGCAGCAACAAAGGAGAAGCTTGATGGTAGAGAAACAAAGTCGGACTATAGAAGAAACTCGGATTGAAGTATAGGATCAAGTTTTCTCTCAGCTCTTGGGGTAAATTCAAAGTTGTACAAAATGACATTTATCTGTGCTATTCACTACTGTAACAGAAAGTTTCATGAAAACTGTACAGAAGATAGTAAATTTTAAAAGAGATAAGAATTACAGCATAAAATCCATGGGATAGGTTACAACATGAGACACTCTCTAAGAGAAAATCTCTTTGTTTCAGCACTTCATCGGGGTAAGATTTCATGAAGTGCCAAAGAAGGCGGCAAAATATCATTCGGGACATTATTTACTGGAATTCAGCCTGGCCATTAGTAGGAACTGCCTTTGAACATATCATGTAGATATACCACACACACTTTCCCTTCACTGAAAAATTACTGTTTACAACAAATAAGCAATTGACGATCAAAATTGATTGAAAGCATCTTAAACATGTCAAGTATTTCATTGTAGATGATCTGTGATCCAAATGCTTCTTCCACCTTCGAGAGGGACAGAAGAATTCTTCCATATCATGATGGTTTAAAATTGTATCAACCAATGTTTTCTGCTGAAAAGATATCATCTATTTTTTTCTATTTTTGGAAGAAAATATTCCTAGACATACAACAGGTGAGAACTAAGTAATTTTAAAGAAACAAATGAAATGAAAATATTCTGTAAATAGAATGAAATGAAAAGCTGTGTTTTAAATAGGAGCTAAATATTAAACAGAATTTTTGTACCAGGCATTTGAATTACTGCACCAGCTCTTTTGCCCATCAAGAGAGGCATTTAGCATTTCAGTCTTTTCCAAGGTGTTCATGATCTGCTATGCTGATCTCTGTGTGTGCCTAGGTGTGTGTGGAGGGGGGGGCATATGAAGGGGAGTGTGTATGTTTGCTTTACAATTGTTGTGGCAGATTCATGCCTCAGCTCCACATTTTGTTTTAAAAAGGTCACACCGAGTGGATATGAAGTTTACTATCAACAAGAGATCGATTCCCAAATCATCCATTTGACTCTCCCTTATAAATCATGTGCTTTGTTGCATATTTTATCAAATATACTTTCAAGCCAGATGGAGGAAGGAGGATGTGGGAATCCCTCCACCATCTTGCAACTTTTATGTAAGTAGGTTTTCAAGAAAATCATCATTTCTCTTTTAAATATGTCTGGAACAGGCATGATGGTAGTGTCAACCTGTTGGAGTTTTTGTTGCTGGAAGAAGTTGTACAAAAGGATTGGTTTTTACATTGACCAGTTACTGAATCAAGCGCAGGAATACATTGGAAATTTAGCTGGGGGTTCCTTTTCCCAGCAGACTACTTCTAGAACGAGCTTGTACACTGAAGCTGACTCTTTTGCTCTCTTTTTGTTTCTTTCCTATTTTCTTGGCTTCTTTGCCACTATCTAGACAATTTTGGAACTTTGTTCCCAACTAAAATGGTTTCAATAGTCTGATTGTGATCATACATTTTTACAAGGAATTTTTAAAATCTTTCCTCGAGTCCAGAAAGTCAAGGACTTAGATCTTTTTCTTCCCTTATCAATATTGCCATGAAATTGATAAATAAAGACCAACTCTTTATTTTTGTTTTTAACCCACGTAGATAATTCCCATCCATTAATCCATTTTGTGGACCAATAGCTGCCATTCTGATGGAAGCTGTCACTTCTTAACAATAGGCATTCTGTGACTATGTTGACTGCACTTTGGGTGAAGATCCTAACTGGTCTTAGATATACATAGGGAGAAATTTGCTCAGCCAGTGTCAGTCTTAAGCATGCGTATCAGAAGATCTTTCTAGAGCTGGGAATTTTCCCATGAAAGGGATTCAGTTAGGGAAGAGACACTTGTGCCAGAGTTTTACATTCTTCTTGAACACTGCTTAAGGAACTTAGATGCCATGTCCATTTGGATCTCTGTCTGCACAGAACTTTGTCATGCCAGCGCTTTGAAATGCATCTTGAAGAGAATTCACTAGCACAGAATGAAAGAGAGTGGAAGGGGTTGGTGGGGCTAACCAGGCCCAACCCCCCTGCCTAAACCAGGATACCTAGAGCCTCTTGCCCAGGATTCTATCTGGGTGTACTTTTAATGTCTTCAAAGATCCAGGCTCCACAATCTTTCTGGGCAGTCTGTGCCGTGGTTCAGTCACCCTGACAGTAAAGAAACATTTACTGATGTTCAAAGGCAATCTCCTGTATTTCAGTGTGTGCCCACTGCCTCTTGTCTTTTCCCTCAGCATCACTGAAAAGACACTGATTCCCTCCCCTTTGCACTATTGCTTCCATATGTATGTGTGATGCCATGTAGAGGTATGTCAAAAACCTCCCTGAAGCCCAGGCAGATAATATTCCCTTCATCTACCAGTCAAGTTGATTCATCAGAGGAGTTTAAAGTGATGTTCAGCATGAAATTCCCCTGAAAAATCATGCTAACTACATTATTTGGTCATCTGTCATGTGCCTGGCAAGGATTTCCAGGAAGAGCTGCTTCATCAACTTCCTGGGGATAAAAAAGAGGCTGGCTGGTTTGTACTATGGCGAGTCCTCTTAATTGCCTTTTTTGAAGATTGGTGTCATTTGCTAACATCCACTCTTTTGCTCCTCTTCTCATCTACACCTCGGCAAAAAGCTTTTCCACTATGTCTGGCTAGGAAAAACTGTGCCAGCACAGAAAACATCTCCCATCGTGTTCTAGAAGTTGCACGGATGTCTGCCAAGTGTTTGGCAGGAAGAAAAGAAAAGTTGTCCAAAACAGCTTCCAATCGAATGTTCCTGTGATTGGAAAAGTCAGGAGAGTGCAAAGGTACTGTTTTCTATCAGTTGGCAAGGTGCGCACACAATCCCAGTGTTGTACAGCTTGCTTCTTCACCTTCCCGAAGCTGCCGCTCTCGCCGGCTGCCGGAGCCCAAGAAGCGGCTTCTTCGCGCAAAGACGATTGTGCCGCTCACAGTGCTCTCCTTAGCGCGGCTTCTGCCGAAAGACGCCCGGCAGCGGCTCTTACCTCCGGAGAGCATCCTACCTTCGTCTTTCGCTCCTCTTCTCATCTACACCTCGGCAAAACGCTTTTCCACTATGTCTGGCTAGGAAAAACTGTGCCAGCACAGAAAACATCTCCCATCGTGTTCTCGAAGTTGCACGGATGTCTGCCAAGTGTTTGGCAGGAAGAAAAGAAAAGTTGTCCAAAACAGCTTCCAATCGAATGTTCATGTGATTGGAAAAGTCAGGAGAGTGCAAAGGTACTGTTTTCTATCAGTTGGCAAAGTGCGCACACAATCCCAGTGTTGTACAGCTTGCTTCTTCACCTTCCCGAAGCTGCCGCTCTCGCCGGCTGCCGGAGCCCAAGAAGCGGCTTCTTCGCGCAAAGACGATTGTGCCGCTCACAGGGCTCTCCTTAGCGCGGCTTCTGCCGAAAGACGCCCGGCAGCGGCTCTTACCTCCGGAGAGCATCCTACCTTCGTCTTTCGCGTCTTTTGTAGTCTACATCTTAGCAAAACGCTTTTCCACTATGTCTGGCTAGGAAAAACTGTGCCAGCACAGAAAACATCTCCCATCGTGTTCTAGAAGTTGCACGGATGTCTGCCAAGTGTTTGGCAGGAAGAAAAGAAAAGTTGTCCAAAACAGCTTCCAATCGAATGTTCCTGTGATTGGAAAAGTCAGGAGAGTGCAAAGGTACTGTTTTCTATCAGTTGGCAAGGTGCGCACACAATCCCAGTGTTGTACAGCTTGCTTCTTCACCTTCCCGAAGCTGCCGCTCTCGCCGGCTCCCGGAACCGAAGAAGCGGCTTCTTCGCGCAAAGACGATTGTGCCGCTCACAGGGCTCTCCTTAGCGCGGCTTCTGCCGAAAGACGCCCGGCAGCGGCTCTTACCTCCGGAGAGCATCCTACCTTCGTCTTTCGCGTCTTATGTAGTCTACATCTTAGCAAAACGCTTCTCCACTATGTCTGGCTAGGAAAAACTGTGCCAGCACAGAAAACATCTCCCATCGTGTTCTAGAAGTTGCACGGATGTCTGCCAAGTGTTTGGCAGGAAGAAAAGAAAAGTTGTCCAAAACAGCTTCCAATCGAATGTTCCTGTGATTGGAAAAGTCAGGAGAGTGCAAAGGTACTGTTTTCTATCAGTTGGCAAGGTGCGCACACAATCCCAGTGTTGTACAGCTTGCTTCTTCACCTTCCCGAAGCTGCCGCTCTCGCCGGCTGCCGGAGCCCAAGAAGCGGCTTCTTCGCGCAAAGACGATTGTGCCGCTCACAGTGCTCTCCTTAGCGCGGCTTCTGCCGAAAGACGCCCGGCAGCGGCTCTTACCTCCGGAGAGCATCCTACCTTCGTCTTTCGCGTCTTATGTAGTCTACACCTCGGCAAAAAGCTTTTCCACTATGTCTGGCTAGGAAAAACTGTGCCAGCACAGAAAACATCTCCTATCGTGTTCTAGAAGTTGCACGGATGTCTGCCAAGTGTTTGGCAGGAAGAAAAGAAAAGTTGTCCAAAACAGCTTCCAATCGAATGTTCCTGTGATTGGAAAAGTCAGGAGAGTGCAAAGGTACTGTTTTCTATCAGTTGGCAAGGTGCGCACACAATCCCAGTGTTGTACAGCTTGCTTCTTCACCTTCCCGAAGCTGCCGCTCTCGCCGGCTGCCGGAGCCCAAGAAGCGGCTTCTTCGCGCAAAGACGATTGTGCCGCTCACAGTGCTCTCCTTAGCGCGGCTTCTGCCGAAAGACGCCCGGCAGCGGCTCTTACCTCCGGAGAGCATCCTACCTTCGTCTTTCGCGTCTTTTGTAGTCTACATCTTAGCAAAACGCTTCTCCACTATGTCTGGCTAGGAAAAACTGTGCCAGCACAGAAAACATCTCCCATCGTGTTCTAGAAGTTGCACGGATGTCTGCCAAGTGTTTGGCAGGAAGAAAAGAAAAGTTGTCCAAAACAGCTTCCAATCGAATGTTCCTGTGATTGGAAAAGTCAGGAGAGTGCAAAGGTACTGTTTTCTATCAGTTGGCAAGGTGCGCACACAATCCCAGTGTTGTACAGCTTGCTTCTTCACCTTCCCGAAGCTGCCGCTCTCGCCGGCTGCCGGAGCCCAAGAAGCGGCTTCTTCGCGCAAAGACGATTGTGCCGCTCACAGTGCTCTCCTTAGCGCGGCTTCTGCCGAAAGACGCCCGGCAGCGGCTCTTACCTCCGGAGAGCATCCTACCTTCGTCTTTCGCGTCTTTTGTAGTCTACATCTTAGCAAAACGCTTTTCCACTATGTCTGGCTAGGAAAAACTGTGCCAGCACAGAAAACATCTCCCATCGTGTTCTAGAAGTTGCACGGATGTCTGCCAAGTGTTTGGCAGGAAGAAAAGAAAAGTTGTCCAAAACAGCTTCCAATCGAATGTTCCTGTGATTGGAAAAGTCAGGAGAGTGCAAAGGTACTGTTTTCTATCAGTTGGCAAGGTGCGCACACAATCCCAGTGTTGTACAGCTTGCTTCTTCACCTTCCCGAAGCTGCCGCTCTCGCCGGCTGCCGGAGCCCAAGAAGCGGCTTCTTCGCGCAAAGACGATTGTGCCGCTCACAGTGCTCTCCTTAGCGCGGCTTCTGCCGAAAGACGCCCGGCAGCGGCTCTTACCTCCTGAGAGTGGCAGCTTCGGGAAGGTGAAGAAGCAAGCTGTACAACACTGGGATTGTGTGCGCACCTTGCCAACTGATAGAAAACAGTACCTTTGCACTCTCCTGACTCTTCCAATCACAGGAACATTCGATTGGAAGCTGTTTTGGACAACTTTTCTTTTCTTCCTCCCAAACACTTGGCAGACATATCTGCAACTTCTAGAAAACGATGGGAGATGTTTTCTGGGCTGGCACGGTTTTTCCTAGCCAGACATAGTGGAAAAGCGTTTTGCTAAGATGTAGACTACATAAGACGCGAAAGACGAAGGTAGGATGCTCTCCGGAGTTAAGAGCCGCTGCCGGGCGTCTTTCGGCAGAAGCCGCGCTAAGGAGAGCCCTGTGAGCGGCACAATCGTCTTTGCGCGAAGAAGCCGATTCTTCGGTTCCGGGAGCCGGCGAGAGCGGCAGCTTCGGGAAGGTGAAGAAGCAAGCTGTACAACACTGGGATTGTGTGCGCACCTTGCCAACTGATAGAAAACAGTACCTTTGCACTCTCCTGACTTTTCCAATCACAGGAACATTCGATTGGAAGCTGTTTTGGACAACTTTTCTTTTCTTCCTGCCAAACACTTGGCAGACATCCGTGCAACTTCTAGAACACGATGGGAGATGTTTTCTGTGCTGGCACAGTTTTTCCTAGCCAGACATAGTGGAAAAGCGTTTTGCTAAGATGTAGACTACAAAAGACGCGAAAGACGAAGGTAGGATGCTCTCCGGAGGTAAGAGCCGCTGCCGGGCGTCTTTCGGCAGAAGCCGCGCTAAGGAGAGCACTGTGAGCGGCACAATCGTCTTTGCGCGAAGAAGCCGCTTCTTGGGCTCCGGCAGCCGGCGAGAGCGGCAGCTTCGGGAAGGTGAAGAAGCAAGCTGTACAACACTGGGATTGTGTGCGCACCTTGCCAACTGATAGAAAACAGTACCTTTGCACTCTCCTGACTTTTCCAATCACAGGAACATTCGATTGGAAGCTGTTTTGGACAACTTTTCTTTTCTTCCTGCCAAACACTTGGCAGACATCCGTGCAACTTCTAGAACACGATGGGAGATGTTTTCTGTGCTGGCACAGTTTTTCCTAGCCAGACATAGTGGAAAAGCGTTTTGCTAAGATGTAGACTACAAAAGACGCGAAAGACGAAGGTAGGATGCTCTCCGGAGGTAAGAGCCGCTGCCGGGCGTCTTTCGGCAGAAGCCGCGCTAAGGAGAGCACTGTGAGCGGCACAATCGTCTTTGCGCGAAGAAGCCGCTTCTTGGGCTCCGGCAGCCGGCGAGAGCGGCAGCTTCGGGAAGGTGAAGAAGCAAGCTGTACAACACTGGGATTGTGTGCGCACCTTGCCAACTGATAGAAAACAGTACCTTTGCACTCTCCTGACTTTTCCAATCACAGGAACATTCGATTGGAAGCTGTTTTGGACAACTTTTCTTTTCTTCCTGCCAAACACTTGGCAGACATCCGTGCAACTTCTAGAACACGATGGGAGATGTTTTCTGTGCTGGCACAGTTTTTCCTAGCCAGACATAGTGGAAAAGCGTTTTGCTAAGATGTAGACTACAAAAGACGCGAAAGACGAAGGTAGGATGCTCTCCGGAGGTAAGAGCCGCTGCCGGGCGTCTTTCGGCAGAAGCCGCGCTAAGGAGAGCCCTGTGAGCGGCACAATCGTCTTTGCGCGAAGAAGCCGCTTCTTCGGTTCCGGGAGCCGGCGAGAGCGGCAGCTTCGGGAAGGTGAAGAAGCAAGCTGTACAACACTGGGATTGTGTGCGCACCTTGCCAACTGATAGAAAACAGTACCTTTGCACTCTCCTGACTTTTCCAATCACAGGAACATTCGATTGGAAGCTGTCTTGGACAACTTTTCTTTTCTTCCTGCCAAACACTTGGCAGACATCCGTGCAACTTCTAGAACACGATGGGAGATGTTTTCTGTGCTGGCACAGTTTTTCCTAGCCAGACATAGTGGAGAAGCGTTTTGCTAAGATGTAGACTACAAAAGACGCGAAAGACGAAGGTAGGATGCTCTCCGGAGGTAAGAGCCGCTGCCGGGCGTCTTTCGGCAGAAGCCGCGCTAAGGAGAGCGCTGTGAGCGGCACAATCGTCTTTGCGCGAAGAAGCCGCTTCTTGGGCTCCGGCAGCCGGCGAGAGCGGCAGCTTCAAGAAGGTGAAGAAGCAAGCTGTACAACACTGGGATTGTGTGCGCACTTTGCCAACTGATAGAAAACAGTACCTTTGCACTCTCCTGACTTTTCCAATCACAGGAACATTCGATTGGAAGCTGTCTTGGACAACTTTTCTTTTCTTCCTGCCAAACACTTGGCAGACATCCGTGCAACTTCGAGAACACGATGGGAGATGTTTTCTGTGCTGGCACAGTTTTTCCTAGCCAGACATAGTGGAAAAGCGTTTTGCTAAGATGTAGACTACAAAAGACGCGAAAGACGAAGGTAGGATGCTCTCCGGAGGTAAGAGCCGCTGCCGGGCGTCTTTCGGCAGAAGCCGCGCTAAGGAGAGCACTGTGAGCGGCACAATCGTCTTTGCGCGAAGAAGCCGCTTCTTGGGCTCCGGCAGCCGGCGAGAGCGGCAGCTTCGGGAAGGTGAAGAAGCAAGCTGTACAACACTGGGATTGTGTGCGCACCTTGCCAACTGATAGAAAACAGTACCTTTGCACTCTCCTGACTTTTCCAATCACAGGAACATTCGATTGGAAGCTGTTTTGGACAACTTTTCTTTTCTTCCTGCCAAACACTTGGCAGACATCCGTGCAACTTCTAGAACACGATGGGAGATGTTTTCTGTGCTGGCACAGTTTTTCCTAGCCAGACATAGTGGAAAAGCTTTTTGCCGAGGTGTAGACTACATAAGACGCGAAAGACGAAGGTAGGATGCTCTCCGGAGGTAAGAGCCGCTGCCGGGCGTCTTTCGGCAGAAGCCGCGCTAAGGAGAGCACTGTGAGCGGCACAATCGTCTTTGCGCGAAGAAGCCGCTTCTTGGGCTCCGGCAGCCGGCGAGAGCGGCAGCTTCGGGAAGGTGAAGAAGCAAGCTGTACAACACTGGGATTGTGTGCGCACCTTGCCAACTGATAGAAAACAGTACCTTTGCACTCTCCTGACTTTTCCAATCACAGGAACATTCGATTGGAAGCTGTTTTGGACAACTTTTCTTTTCTTCCTGCCAAGCACTTGGCAGACATCCGTGCAACTTCTAGAACACGATGGGAGATGTTTTCTGTGCTGGCACAGTTTTTCCTAGCCAGACATAGTGGAAAAGCGTTTTGCTAAGATGTAGACTACAAAAGACGCGAAAGACGAAGGTAGGATGCTCTCCGGAGGTAAGAGCCGCTGCCGGGCGTCTTTCGGCAGAAGCCGCGCTAAGGAGAGCCCTGTGAGCGGCACAATCGTCTTTGCGCGAAGAAGCCGCTTCTTCGGTTCCGGGAGCCGGCGAGAGCGGCAGCTTCGGGAAGGTGAAGAAGCAAGCTGTACAACACTGGGATTGTGTGCGCACCTTGCCAACTGATAGAAAACAGTACCTTTGCACTCTCCTGACTTTTCCAATCACAGGAACATTCGATTGGAAGCTGTTTTGGACAACTTTTCTTTTCTTCCTGCCAAACACTTGGCAGACATCCGTGCAACTTCTAGAACACGATGGGAGATGTTTTCTGTGCTGGCACAGTTTTTCCTAGCCAGACATAGTGGAAAAGCGTTTTGCTAAGATGTAGACTACAAAAGACGCGAAAGACGAAGGTAGGATGCTCTCCGGAGGTAAGAGCCGCTGCCGGGCGTCTTTCGGCAGAAGCCGCGCTAAGGAGAGCACTGTGAGCGGCACAATCGTCTTTGCGCGAAGAAGCCGCTTCTTGGGCTCCGGCAGCCGGCGAGAGCGGCAGCTTCGGGAAGGTGAAGAAGCAAGCTGTACAACACTGGGATTGTGTGCGCACTTTGCCAACTGATAGAAAACAGTACCTTTGCACTCTCCTGACTTTTCCAATCACATGAACATTCGATTGGAAGCTGTTTTGGACAACTTTTCTTTTCTTCCTGCCAAACACTTGGCAGACATCCGTGCAACTTCGAGAACACGATGGGAGATGTTTTCTGTGCTGGCACAGTTTTTCCTAGCCAGACATAGTGGAAAAGCTTTTTGCCGAGGTGTAGATTAGAAGAGGAGCTAAAGAGTGGATGTTGGCAAATGACACCCATCTTCAAAAAAGGCAATTAAGAGGACTCGCCATAGTACAAACCAGCCAGCCTCTTTTTTATCCCCAGGAAGTTGATGAAGCAGCTCTTCCTGGAAATCCTTGCCAGGCACATGACAGATGACCAAATAATGTAGTTAGCATGATTTTTCAGGGGAATTTCATGCTGAACATCACTTTAAACTCCTCTGATGAATCAACTTGACTGGTAGATGAAGGGAATATTATCTGCCTGGGCTTCAGGGAGGTTTTTGACATACCTCTACATGGCATCACACATACATATGGAAGCAATAGTGCAAAGGGGAGGGAATCAGTGTCTTTTCAGTGATGCTGAGGGAAAAGACAAGAGGCAGTGGGCACACACTGAAATACAGGAGATTGCCTTTGAACATCAGTAAATGTTTCTTTACTGTCAGGGTGACTGAACCACGGCACAGACTGCCCAGAAAGATTGTGGAGCCTGGATCTTTGAAGACATTAAAAGTACACCCAGATAGAATCCTGGGCAAGAGGCTCTAGGTATCCTGGTTTAGGCAGGGGGGTTGGGCCTGGTTAGCCCCACCAACCCCTTCCACTCTCTTTCATTCTGTGCTAGTGAATTCTCTTCAAGATGCATTTCAAAGCGCTGGCATGACAAAGTTCTGTGCAGACAGAGATCCAAATGGACATGGCATCTAAGTTCCTTAAGCAGTGTTCAAGAAGAATGTAAAACTCTGGCACAAGTGTCTCTTCCCTAACTGAATCCCTTTCATGGGAAAATTCCCAGCTCTAGAAAGATCTTCTGATACGCATGCTTAAGACTGACACTGGCTGAGCAAATTTCTCCCTATGTATATCTAAGACCAGTTAGGATCTTCACCCAAAGTGCAGTCAACATAGTCACAGAATGCCTATTGTTAAGAAGTGACAGCTTCCATCAGAATGGCAGCTATTGGTCCACAAAATGGATTAATGGATGGGAATTATCTACGTGGGTTAAAAACAAAAATAAAGAGTTGGTCTTTATTTATCAATTTCATGGCAATATTGATAAGGGAAGAAAAAGATCTAAGTCCTTGACTTTCTGGACTCGAGGAAAGATTTTAAAAATTCCTTGTAAAAATGTATGATCACAATCAGACTATTGAAACCATTTTAGTTGGGAACAAAGTTCCAAAATTGTCTAGATAGTGGCAAAGAAGCCAAGAAAATAGGAAAGAAACAAAAAGAGAGCAAAAGAGTCAGCTTCAGTGTACAAGCTCGTTCTAGAAGTAGTCTGCTGGGAAAAGGAACCCCCAGCTAAATTTCCAATGTATTCCTGCGCTTGATTCAGTAACTGGTCAATGTAAAAACCAATCCTTTTGTACAACTTCTTCCAGCAACAAAAACTCCAACAGGTTGACACTACCATCATGCCTGTTCCAGACATATTTAAAAGAGAAATGATGATTTTCTTGAAAACCTACTTACATAAAAGTTGCAAGATGGTGGAGGGATTCCCACATCCTCCTTCCTCCATCTGGCTTGAAAGTATATTTGATAAAATATGCAACAAAGCACATGATTTATAAGGGAGAGTCAAATGGATGATTTGGGAATCGATCTCTTGTTGATAGTAAACTTCATATCCACTCGGTGTGACCTTTTTAAAACAAAATGTGGAGCTGAGGCATGAATCTGCCACAACAATTGTAAAGCAAACATACACACTCCCCTTCATATGCCCCCCCCTCCACACACACCTAGGCACACACAGAGATCAGCATAGCAGATCATGAACACCTTGGAAAAGACTGAAATGCTAAATGCCTCTCTTGATGGGCAAAAGAGCTGGTGCAGTAATTCAAATGCCTGGTACAAAAATTCTGTTTAATATTTAGCTCCTATTTAAAACACAGCTTTTCATTTCATTCTATTTACAGAATATTTTCATTTCATTTGTTTCTTTAAAATTACTTAGTTCTCACCTGTTGTATGTCTAGGAATATTTTCTTCCAAAAATAGAAAAAAATAGATGATATCTTTTCAGCAGAAAACATTGGTTGATACAATTTTAAACCATCATGATATGGAAGAATTCTTCTGTCCCTCTCGAAGGTGGAAGAAGCATTTGGATCACAGATCATCTACAATGAAATACTTGACATGTTTAAGATGCTTTCAATCAATTTTGATCGTCAATTGCTTATTTGTTGTAAACAGTAATTTTTCAGTGAAGGGAAAGTGTGTGTGGTATATCTACATGATATGTTCAAAGGCAGTTCCTACTAATGGCCAGGCTGAATTCCAGTAAATAATGTCCCGAATGATATTTTGCCGCCTTCTTTGGCACTTCATGAAATCTTACCCCGATGAAGTGCTGAAACAAAGAGATTTTCTCTTAGAGAGTGTCTCATGTTGTAACCTATCCCATGGATTTTATGCTGTAATTCTTATCTCTTTTAAAATTTACTATCTTCTGTACAGTTTTCATGAAACTTTCTGTTACAGTAGTGAATAGCACAGATAAATGTCATTTTGTACAACTTTGAATTTACCCCAAGAGCTGAGAGAAAACTTGATCCTATACTTCAATCCGAGTTTCTTCTATAGTCCGACTTTGTTTCTCTACCATCAAGCTTCTCCTTTGTTGCTGCTCCAAGCCCCGTCCAAGGTGACCTTGAATACTTTCAGGGATGGGACACCCACAACTTCTCTGGGCAACCTGTTCCAGTGTTCCAGCACTCCCACAGTAAAAAAGGCCTTCCTTTCATCTAATATGTGTAGGAAATCATAAATCTAGGCATAGAAGCTTGGAGTGCAAATTTGAAATTCTTTGGATTTGAAGCACATTTTATATGAATACTGACTTACAGATGACTAAAAGATGTTGATGGGCATTTGAGCTGACAAGTTTTGAAAAAGTGCACGGAAATTAAAATTGAAACCACTAAAATTAAAAACTCCTTGCCATTTTCTTTTTCCTCTCCTATTCAAAATTGCATATGTCAGATATCAGTGCTTCATGCAAACCTCTCAGATGCTCTCAGAGAAAAAGCTTTTCTTTCAGACTAAGTTGCGGTTGACGTAGAACACTAGCAGGAGTGAAAGATTTTCTGGGCATCGGGGCAGCCCGTTCTCCTTGGATTTGTGTGCAGAATGCATTTTATCCAAACTGGAAAATAGATCCCAGCTCTGTTCTATTCATCATTCTTACTTCATCAGGCCAGAAGATTCTGTGAAAAGTAGCCTGTGGACCTTGAAGACAGCGCATGTGAACCAGATGAGAGGTGATAGAGAAGTTGAGGGAGAGAAGAAAGAGCATGAGGCTGAAACCAGAAAGTATTTCTCCACGTGATCATGGAAGATTGCAGGAGCCACTTGGTACTATCAAACCAGCCCAACTTGGCACTGGTGCCACCTTGGGTCTGGGAGCCATGTTGCATATCGTGCATTTTAAGGAGCCAGCTGGCCACACCCAGCCATATGCCCCCAAACACAAACCAAGGCCCTTTTCTCTGGCAAACAAAACTCAGCTGCCCTGCTTCTGGATGGCAGATTGCAGGAACCACTTGGTACTATCAAACCAGCCCAACTTGGCACTGGTGCCACCATGGGTCTGGTCACCATCCTGCCTATTGTAGCTTTTCAGGAGCCAGCCGGTCACTCTCAGCCATAGGCCCCCAAACACAAACCTCGGCCCGTTTCCCTGGCAAACAAAAGTAAGCTGCCCCGCTTCTGGATGGCAGATTGCAGGAGCTACTTAGTACTATCAAATCAGCCCGACTTGGCACAGGTGCCACCTTGGATCTGGGAACCATCCTGTGTATCGTGGATTTTCAGGGGCCACCCAGCCACTCTCAGCCATATGCCCCCAAAAACAAACCACAGACCTTTTCTCTGGCAAACAAAACTCAACTGCCCCTCTTCTGGATGGCAAATTTTAGGACGCACTTTGTACTACGAAAACCGCCCGACGTGGCACTGGTGCCACCTTGTGTCAGGGAACCATCCTGCATATCGAGCTTTTTAAGGAGCCAGCCGGCCAGGCCCAGCCATATACCCCCAAAAACAAACCACGGACCATTTCTCATGGAAACAAAAATCCGCTGCCCCGCGTCTGGATGGCAGATTGCAGGAGCCACTTTGCACCATCAAACCAGCCCGACTTGGCACTGGTGCCACCTTGGGTCTGGGAACAATCCTGCGTATCGTACATAATCAGGAACCAGCCGAACACTCCCAGCCACAGGCCCCCAAACACAAACAACGGCCCATTTCCCTGGCAAACAAAACTCAGCTGCCCCGCTTCTGGATGGCAGATTGCAGGAGCCACTTGGGACTATCAAACCAGCCCGACTTGGCACTGGTGCCACCTTGGGTCTGGGAACCATCCTGCGTATGGTGGATTCTAAGGAGCCAGCCGGCCACTCCCAGCCACAGGCCCCCAACAAAAACCACGGCCCTTTTTTCTGGCAAACAAAACTTAGCTGCCTCACTTCTGGATGGCAGATTGCAGGAGCCACTTGGTGTAATCAAACCAGCCCGACTTGGCACTGGTGCCACCTTGGGTCTGGGAACCATCCTGCGTATCGTGGATTCTAAGGAGCCAGCCGGCCACTCCCAGCCACAGGCCCCCAAACAAAATCAACGGCGCTGTTCCCTGGAAAACAAAACACGCCTGCCAACATTTTGATGGAGTTTGCAGGAGCCACTTGGTACTATCAAACCAGCCCGACTTGGCACTGGTGCCACCTTGGGTCTGGGAAACATCCTGCGTATCGTGGATTCTTAGGAGCCAGCCGGCCACTCCTAGCCACAGGCCCCCAAACAAAAACCTAGGCCTATTTCTCTGGCAAACAAAAGTAAGCTGCCCCGCTTCTGGATGGCAGATTGCAGGAGACACTTTGCACCATCAAACCAGCCCGACTTGGCACTGGTGCCACCTTGCATCTGGGAACCATGCTGCCTAGCGTGGATTTTCAGGAGCCAGCCGGCCACTCTCAGCCATAGGCCCCCAAACAAAACCCACGGCCCGTTTCCCTGGCAAACAAAATTAAGCTGCCCCGCTTCTGGATGGCAGATTGCAGGAACCACTTGGTAGTATCAAACCAGCCCGACTTGGCACTGGTGCCACCTTGGGTCTGGGAACCATCCTGCGTATTGTGGGTTCAAAGGAGCCAGCCGGCCACTCCCAGCCACAGGCCCCCAAATACAAACAACGGCGCTTTTCCCTGGAAAACAAAACTCGCCTGACAACTTTTTGATGGCAGATTGCAGGAGCCACTTGGTACTATCAAACCAGCCCAACTTGGCACTGGTGCCACCATGGGTCTGGTCACCATCCTGCCTATCGTAGCTTTTCAGGAGCCAGCCGGTCACTCCCAGCCATAGGTCCCCAGTCACAAACCTCGGCCCGTTTCCCTGGCAAACAAAAGTAAGCTGCCCCGCTTCTGGATGGCAGATTGCAGGAGACACTTGGTACTATCAAACCAGCCCGACGTGGCACTGGTGCCACCTCTGGTCTGGGAACCATGCTGCGTAACACAGATTCTACGGCGCCAGTCGGCCACTCCCAGCCACAAGCTCCCAAACACAAACAACGGCGCTATTCTCTGGCAAACAAAACTCCACTGCCCCTCTTCTGGATGGCAAATTGCAGGACGCACTTGGTACTATAAAAACAGCCCGACTTGGCACTGGTGCCACCTTGGGTCTGGGAACCATCCTGCGTATCGATCTTTTTAATGAGACAGCCGGCCACTCCCAGCCATATGCCCCCAAACACAACCCACGGCCCTTTTCTCTGGCAAACAAAACTCAACTGCACCGCTTCTGGATGGCAGATTGCAGGAGCCACTTGGTACTATCAAACCAGCCCGACTTGGCACTGGTGCCACCTTGGGTCTGGGAACCATCCTGCGTATGGTGGATTCTAAGGAGCCAGCCGGCCACTCCCAGCCACAGGCCCCCAACAAAAACCACGGCCCTTTTTTCTGGCAAACAAAACTTAGCTGCCTCACTTCTGGATGGCAGATTGCAGGAGCCACTTGGTGTAATCAAACCAGCCCGACTTGGCACTGGTGCCACCTTGGGTCTGGGAACCATCCTGCGTATCGTGGATTCTAAGGAGCCAGCCGGCCACTCCCAGCCACAGGCCCCCAAACAAAATCAACGGCGCTGTTCCCTGGAAAACAAAACACGCCTGCCAACTTTTTGATGGAGTTTGCAGGAGCCACTTGGTACTATCAAACCAGCCCGACTTGGCACTGGTGCCACCTTGGGTCTGGGAAACATCCTGCGTATCGTGGATTCTTAGGAGCCAGCCGGCCACTCCTAGCCACAGGCCCCCAGACAAAAACCTAGGCCTATTTCTCTGGCAAACAAAAGTAAGCTGCCCCGCTTCTGCATGGCAGATTGCAGGAGACACTTGGTACTATCAAACCAGCCCAACTTGGCACTGGTGCCACCTTGGATCTGGGAACCATGCTGTGTATCGTGGATATTCAGGGGCCAGCCGGCCACTCTCAGCCATATGTCCCCAAACAGAAACCTCGGCCCGTTTCTCTGGCAAACAAAACTCAACTGCCCCTCTTCTGGATGGCAAATTGCAGGATGAACTTGATACTAAAACCGCAGGCCGACTTGGTAGTGGTGACACCTTGGACCTGGGAACCATCATGCGTATCGAGCATTTTAAGGAGCCAGCCGGCCACTCCCAGCAATATGCCCCCAAAAACAATCCACGGAATTTTTCTCTGGCAAACAAAAATCAGCTGCCCCGCTTCTGGATGGCAGATTGCAGGAGCCACTTTGCACCATCAAACCAGCCCGACTTGGCACTGGTGCCACCTTGCATCTGGGAACCATGCTGCCTAGCGTGGATTTTCAGGAGCCAGCCGGCCACTCTCAGCCATAGGCCCCCAAACAAAACCCACGGCCCGTTTCCCTGGCAAACAAAATTAAGCTGCCCCGCTTCTGGATGGCAGATTGCAGGACGCACTTGGTAGTATCAAACCAGCCCGACTTGGCACTGGTGCCACCTTGGGTCTGGGAACCATCCTGCGTATCGTGGGTTCAAAGGAGCCAGCCGACCACTCCCAGCCACAGGCCCCCAAATACAAACAACGGCGCTTTTCCCTGGAAAACAAAACTCGCCTGCCAACTTTTTGATGGCAGATTGCAGGAGCCACTTGGTACTATCAAACCAGCCCAACTTGGCACTGGTGCCACCTCTGGTCTGGGAACCATGCTGCGTAACACAGATTCTAAGGCGCCAGTTGGCCACTCCCAGCCACAAGCCCCCAAACACAAACAACGGCGCTATTCTCTGGCAAACAAAACTCCACTGCCCCTCTTCTGGATGGCAAATTGCAGGACGCACTTGGTACTATAAAAACAGCCCGACTTGGCACTGGTGCCACCTTGGGTCTGGGAACCATCCTGCGTATCGATCTTTTTAATGAGACAGCCGGCCACTCCCAGCCATATGCCCCCAAACACAACCCACGGCCCTTTTCTCTGGCAAACAAAACTCAACTGCACCGCTTCTGGATGGCAGATTGCAGGAGCCACTTGGTGCTATCAAACCAGCCCGACTTGGCACTGGTGCCACCTTGGGTCTGGGAACCATCCAGCCTATCGTGGATTTTAAGGAGCCAGCCGGCTACTCCCAGCCACAGGCCCCCAACAAAAACCACGGCCCTTTTTTCTGGCAAACAAAACTTAGCTGCCTCACTTATGGATGGCAGATTGCAGGAGCCACTTGGTGTAATCAAACCAGCCCGACTTGGCACTGGTGCCACCTTGGGTCTGGGAACCATCCTGCGTATCGTGGATTCTAAGGAGCCAGCCGGCCACTCCCAGCCACAGGTCCCCAAACAAAATCAACGGCGCTGTTCCCTGGAAAACAAAACACGTCTGCCAACATTTTGATGGAGTTTGCAGGAGCCACTTGGTACTATCAAACCAGCCCGACTTGGCACTGGTGCCACCTTGGGTCTGGGAAACATCCTGCGTATCGTGGATTCTAAGGAGCCAGCCGGCCACTCCTAGCCACAGGCCCCCAGACAAAAACCTAGGCCTATTTCTCTGGCAAACAAAAGTAAGCTGCCCCGCTTCTGGATGGCAGATTGCAGGAGACACTTGGGACTATCAAACCAGCCCAACTTGGCACTGGTGCCACCTTGGATCTGGGAACCATGCTGTGTATCGTGGATATTCAGGGGCCAGCCGGCCACTCTCAGCCATATGTCCCCAAACAGAAACCTCGGCCCGTTTCTCTGGCAAACAAAACTCAACTGCCCCTCTTCTGGATGGCAAATTGCAGGATGAACTTGATACTAAAACCGCATGCCGACTTGGTAGTGGTGACACCTTGGGCCTGGGAACCATCATGCGTATCGAGCATTTTAAGGAGCCAGCCGGCCACTCCCAGCAATATGCCCCCAAAAACAATCCACGGAATTTTTCTCTGGCAAACAATAATCAGCTGCCCCGCTTCTGGATGGCAGATTGCAGGAGCCACTTTGCACCATCAAACCAGCCCGACTTGGCACTGGTGCCACCTTGCATCTGGGAACCATGCTGCCTAGCGTGGATTTTCAGGAGCCAGCCGGCCACTCTCAGCCATAGGCCCCCATACAAAACCCACGGCCCGTTTCCCTGGCAAACAAAATTAAGCTGCCCCGCTTCTGGATGGCAGATTGCAGGACGCACTTGGTAGTATCAAACCAGCCCGACTTGGCACTGGTGCCACCTTGGGTCTGGGAACCATGCTGCGTATCATGGATTTTCAGGAGCCAGCCGTCCACTGCCAGCCACAGGCCCCGAAACACAAACAACAGCCTTTTTCTCTGGCAAACAAAATTCAGCTGCCCCGCTTCTGGATGGCAGATTGCAGGAACCACTTGGTACTAACAAACCAGCCCGACTTGGCACTGGTGCCACCTTGGGTCTGGGAACCATCCTGCGTATCGTGGATTCTAAGGAGCCAGCTGGCCACTCCCAGCCACAGGCCCCAAAACACAAACAACGGTGCTTTTCCCTGGAAAACAAAACTCGCCTGCCAAACATTTGATGGCAGATTGCAGGAGCCACTTGGTACTATCAAACCAGCCCAACTTGGCACTGGTGCCACCATGGGTCTGGTCACCATCCTGCCTATCGTAGCTTTTCAGGTGCCAGCCAGCCACCCCCAGCCAGAGGCCCCTAGACAAATATTTCGGCCCGTTTCCCTGGCAAACAAAAGTAAGCTACCCCGCTTCTGGATGGCAGATTGCAGGAGCCACTTTGCACCATCAAACCAGCCCAACTTGGCACTGGTGCCACCTCTGGTCTGGGAACCATCCTGCGTATCGTGGGTTCTAAGGAGCCAGCTGGCCACTCCCAGCCACAGGCCCCCAAACACAAACAACGGCGCTTTTCCCTGGAAAACAAAACTCGCCTGCCAAATTTTTGATGGCAGATTGCCGGAGCCACTTGGTACTATCAAACCAGCCCAACTTGGCACTGGTGCCACCATGGGTCTGGTCACCATCCTGCCTATCGTAGCTTTTCAGGAGCCAGCCGGTCACTCCCAGCCATAGGCCCCCAGACACAAACCTCGGCCCGTTTCCCTGGCAAACAAAAGTAAGCTGCCCCGCTTCGGCATGGCAGATTGCAGGAGCTATTTAGTACTATCAAACCAGCCCGACTTGGCACTGGTGACACCTCTGGTCTGGGAACCATCCTGCCTATCGTGGATTTTCAGGGGCCAGCCGGCCACTCTCAGCCATATGCCCCCAAAAACAAACCACGGCCCTTTTCTCTGGCAAACAAAACTCAACTGCCCCTCTTCTGGATGGCAAATTTTAGGACGCACTTTGTACTACGAAAACCGCCCGACGTGGCACTGGTGCCACCTTGTGTCAGGGAACCATCCTGCATATCGAGCTTTTTAAGGAGCCAGCCGGCCAGGCCCAGCCATATACCCCCAAAAACAAACCACGGACCATTTCTCATGGAAACAAAAATCCGCTGCCCCGCGTCTGGATGGCAGATTGCAGGAGCCACTTTGCACCATCAAACCGGCCCGACTTGGCACTGGTGCCACCTTGGGTCTGGGAACAATCCTGCATATCGTGGATTCTAAGGAGCCAGCCGGCCACTCCCAGCCACAGGCCCCCAAACACAAACAACGGCGCTTTTCCCTGGAAAACAAAACTCGCCTGCCAGCTTTTTGATGGCAGATTGCAGGAGCCACTTGGTACTATCAAATCATCCCAACTTGGCACTGGTGCCACTATGGGTCTGGGAACCATCCTGCCTATTGTAGCATTTCAGGAGCCAGCCGGTCACTCCCAGCCATAGGCCCCCAGACACAAACCTCGGACCGTTTCCCTGGCAAACAAAATTAAGCTGCCCCAATTCTGGATGGCAGATTGCAGGAACCACTTGGTAGTGTCAAACCAGACCGACTTGGCACTGGTGCCACCTTGGGTCTGGGAACCATCCTGCGTATCGTGGATTCTAAGCAGCCACCCGGCCACTCTGAGCCACAGGCGCCCAAACAAAAACAACGGCGCTTTTCCCTGGAAAACAAAACTCGCCTGCCAAATTTTTGATGGCAGATTGCAGGAGCCACTTGGTACTATCAAACCAGCCCAACTTGGTACTGGTGCCACCATGGGTCTGGTCACCATCCTGCCTATCGTAGCTTTTCAGGAGCCAGCCGGTCACTCCCAGCCATAGGCCCCCAGACAAATATCTCGGCCCGTTTCCCTGGCAAACAAAAGTAAGCTGCCCCGCTTCTGGATGGCAGATTACAGCAGCCACATGGTACTATCAAACCAGGCCAACATGGCACTGGTGCCACCTTGGCTCTGGGAACCATCCTGCCTATCGTGGATTTTCAGGGGCCAGCCGGCCACTCTCAGCCATATGCCCCCAAACACATACCACGGCCCTTTGCTCTGGCAAACAAAACTCAACTGCCCCTCTTCTGGATGGCAAATTGCAGGACGCACTTGGTACTACGAAAACAGCCCGACTTGGCAGTGATGCCACCTTGGGTCAGGGAACAATCCTGCGTATCGATCTTTTTAAGGAGCCAGCCGGCCACGTCCAGCCATATACCCCCAAAAAAAAACCACGGAACTTTTCTCCAGCAAACAAAAATCCGCTGCCCCGCGTCTGAATGGCAGATTTCAGGAGCTATTTAGTATTATCAAACCAGCCCGACTTGGCACTGGTGCCACCATGAGTCTGGTAACCATCCTGCCTATCGTAGCTTTTCAGTAGCCAGCCGGTCACTCCCAGCCATAGGCCCCCAGACACAAACCTCGGCCCGTTTCCCTGGGAAACAAAAGTAAGCTGACCCGCTTCTGGATGGCAGATTGCAGGAGCCACTTGGTACTATCAAACCAGCCCAACTTGGCACTGGTGCCACCTTGGCTCTGGGAACCATCCTGCGTATCCTGGGTTCAAAGGAGGCAGCCGGCCACTCCCAGCCACATGCCTCTAAACAAGAACAACGGCGCTTTTCCCTGGAAAACAAAAGTCGCCTGACAGCTTTTTGATGGCAGATTGCAGGAGCCACTTGGTACTATCAAACCAGCCCAACTTGGCACTGGTGCCACCACGGGTCTGGTCACCATCCTGCCTATCGTAGCTTTTCAGGAGCCAGCCGGTCACTCCCAGCCATAGGCCCCCAGACAAATATCTCGGCCCGTTTCCCTGGCAAACAAAAGTAAGCTGCCCCGCTTCTGGATGGCAGATTACAGCAGCCACATGGTACTATCAAACCAGGCCAACATGGCACTGGTGCCACCTTGGCTCTGGGAACCATCCTGCCTATCGTGGATTTTCAGGGGCCAGCCGGCCACTCTCAGCCATATGCCCCCAAACACATACCACGGCCCTTTGCTCTGGCAAACAAAACTCAACTGCCCCTCTTCTGGATGGCAAATTGCAGGACGCACTTGGTACTACGAAAACAGCCCGACTTGGCAGTGATGCCACCTTGGGTCAGGGAACAATCCTGCGTATCGATCTTTTTAAGGAGCCAGCCGGCCACGTCCAGCCATATACCCCCAAAAAAAAACCACAGAACTTTTCTCCAGCAAACAAAAATCCGCTGCCCCGCGTCTGAATGGCAGATTTCAGGAGCTATTTAGTATTATCAAACCAGCCCGACTTGGCACTGGTGCCACCATGAGTCTGGTAACCATCCTGCCTATCGTAGCTTTTCAGTAGCCAGCCGGTCACTCCCAGCCATAGGCCCCCAGACACAAACCTCGGCCCGTTTCCCTGGGAAACAAAAGTAAGCTGACCCGCTTCTGGATGGCAGATTGCAGGAGCCACTTGGTACTATCAAACCAGCCCAACTTGGCACTGGTGCCACCTTGGCTCTGGGAACCATCCTGCGTATCCTGGGTTCAAAGGAGGCAGCCGGCCACTCCCAGCCACATGCCTCTAAACAAGAACAACGGCGCTTTTCCCTGGAAAACAAAAGTCGCCTGACAGCTTTTTGATGGCAGATTGCAGGAGCCACTTGGTACTATCAAACCAGCCCAACTTGGCACTGGTGCCACCATGGGTCTGGTCACCATCCTGCCTATCGTAGCTTTTCAGGAGCCAGCCGCTCACTCCCAGCCATAGGCCCCCAGACAAATATCTCGGCCCGTTTCCCTGGCAAACAAAAGTAAGCAGCCCCGCTTCTGGATGGCAGATTGCAGGACGCACTTGGTAGTATCAAACCAGGCCAACATGGCACTGGTGCCACCTCTGGTCTGGGACCCATCCTGCGTATCGTGGATTCTAAGGAGACAGCTGGCCACTCCCAGCCACAGGCCCCCAAACACAAACAACGGTGCTCTTCCCTGGAAAACAAAACTCGCCTGCCAACTTTTTGATGGCAGATTGCAGGAGCCACTTGGTACTATCAAACCACCCCAACTTGGCAACAAGTGGTTCCTGCAATCTGACATCCAGAAGCGGGGCAGCTTACTTTTGTTTGCCAGGGAAATGGACCGTTGTTTGTGTTTGGAGGCGTATGGCTGGGAGTGGCCGACTGGCTCCTTAAAATCCACGATACGCAGCATGGTTCCCAGACCAGAGGTGGCACCAGTGCCAAGTCGGGCTGGTTTGATAGTACAAAGTGGCTCCTGCAATCTGCCATCCAGAAGCGGGGCAGCTTACTTTTGTTTGCCAGGGAAACGGGCCGGGCTTTCTGTCTCGGGGCCTATGGCTGGGAGTGACCGGCTGGCTCCTGAAAAGCTACGATAGGCAGGATGGTGACCAGACCCATGGTGGCACCAGTGCCAAGTTGGGCTGGTTTGATAGTACCAAGTGGCTCCTGCAATCTGCCATCAAAAAGTTGGCAGGCGAGTTTTGTTTTCCAGGGAAAAGCGCCATTGTTTGTGTTTGGGGACCTGTGGTTGGGAGTGCCCGGCTGGCTCCTTAGAAACCACGATACGCAGCATGGTTACCAGACGAGAGGTGCCACCAGTGCCAAGTTGTGCTGGTTTGATACTGCCAAGTGGTTCCTGCAATCTGCCATCCAGAAACGGGGCAGCTTACTTTTGTTTGCCACGGAAACGGGCCGTTGTTTGTGTTTGGGGGCCTGTGGCTGGGAGTGGCCGACTGGCTCCTTAGAATCCACGATACGCAGGATGGGTCCCAGACCAGAGGTGGCACCAGTGCCAAGTCGGGCTGGTTTGATAGTACAAAGTGGCTCCTGCAATCTGCCATCCAGAAGCGGGGCAGCTTACTTTTGTTTGCCAGGGAAACGGGCCGAGGTTTGTGACTGGGGACCTATGGCTGGGAGTGACCGGCTGGCTCCTGAAAAGTTACGATAGGCAGGATTGTGACCAGACCCATGGTGGCACCAGTGCCAAGTTGGGCTGGTTTGATAGTACCAAGTGGCTCCTGTAATCTGCCATCAAATAGTTGGTAGGCGAGTTTTGTTTTCCAGGGAAAAGCGCCGTTGTTTGTGTTTGGGGGACTGTTGGTGGGAGTGGCCGGCTGGCTCCTTAGAACACACGATACGCAGGATGGTTCCCAGACCCAAGGTGGCACCAGTGCCACGTCGGGCTGGTTTGATGGTGAAAAGTGGCTCCTGCAATCTGCCATCCTGAAGCGGGGTAGCTTACTTTTGTGTGCCAGGGAAACGGGCCGAGGTTTATGACTGGGGGCCTAGGGCTAGGAGTGACCGGCTGGCTCCTGAAAAGCAACAATAGGCAGGATGGTTCCCAGACCCAAGGTGGCACCAGTGCCAAGTTGGGCTGGTTTGATGGTACCAACTGGCTCCTGCAATCTGCCATCTAAAAGTTGTCAGGCGAGTTTTGTTTTCCAGGGAAAAGCGCCGTTGATTTTGTTTGGAGGCCTGTGGCTGGCAATGGCTGCCTGTCGTCTTAGAATCCGGGTTACGCAGCATGGTTCCCAGAGCCAAGGTGGCACCAGTGCCAAGTTGGGCTGGTTTGATGGTGCAAAGTGGCTCCTGCAATCTGCCATCCAGAAGTGCGGTAGCTTACTTTTGTGTGCCAGGGAAACAGGCCGAGCTTTGTGTCTGGGGGCCTATGGCTGGGAGTGACCGGCTGGCTCCTGAAAAGCTACGATAGGCAGGATGGTGACCAGACCCATGGTGGCACCAGTGCCAAGTTGGGCTGGTTTGATAGTACCAAGTGGCTCCTGCAATCTGCCATCAAAAAGTTGGCAGGCGAGTTTTGTTTTCCAGGGAAAAGCGCCGTTGTGTGTGTTTTGGGGCCTGTGGCTGGGAGTGGCCAGCTGGCTCCTTAGAATCCACGATACGCAGGATGGTTCCCAGACCCAAGGTGGCACCAGTGCCAAGTCGGGCTGGTTTGTTAGTACCAAGTGGTTCCTGCAATCTGCCATCCAGAAGCGGGGCAGCTGAATTTTGTTTGCCAGAGAAAAAGGCTGTTGTTTGTGTTTCGGGGCCTGTGGCTGGCAGTGGACGGCTGGCTCCTGAAAATCCATGATACGCAGCATGGTTCCCAGACCCAAGGTGGCACCAGTGCCAAGTAGGGCTGGTTTCATAGTACCCAGTGGCTCCTGCAATCTGCCATCCAGAAGAGGGGCAGTTGAGTTTTGTTTTCCAGAGAAAAGGGCCGTGGTTTGTGTTTGGGGCCTATGGCTGAGAGTGACCGGCTGGCTCCTGAAAAGCTACGATAGGCAGGATGGTGACCAGACCGATGGTGGCACCAGTGCCAAGTCGGGCTGGTTTGATAATAATAAATAGCTCCTGCAATCTGCCATCCAGACGCGGGGCAGCGGATTTTTGCTTGCTGGAGAAAAGTTCCGTGGGTTTTTTTTGGGGGTATATGGCTGGACGTTGCCGGCTGACTCCTTAAAAACATCGATACGCAGGATGGTTCCCTGACCCAAGGTGGCATCACTGCCAAGTCGGGCTGTTTTCGTAGTACCAAGTGGCTCCTGCAATTTGCCATCCAGAAGAGGGGCAGTTGAGTTTTGTTTACCAGAGAAAAGGGCCGTGGTTTGTGTTTTGGGGCATATGGCTGAGAGTGGCCGGCTGGCGCCTGAAAATCCACGATAGGCAGGATGGTTCCCAGAGCCAAGGTGGCACCAGTGCCATGTTGGCCTGGTTTGATAGTACCATGTGGCTCCTGCAATCTGCCATCCAGAAGCGGGGCAGCTTACTTTTGTTTGCCAGGGAAACGGGCCGAGGTATTTGTCTGGGGGCCTATGGCTGGGAGTGACCGCCTGGCTCCTGAAAAGCTACGATAGGCAGGATGGTGACCAGACCCATGGTGGCACCAGTGCCAAGTTGGGCTGGTTTGATAGTACCAAGTGGCTCCTGCAATCTGCCATCCAGAAGCGGGGTAGCTTACTTTTGTTTGCCAGGGAAACGGGCAGAGCTTTCTGTCTGGGGGCCTATGGTTGGGAGTAACCGGCTGGCTCCTGAAAAGCTACGATAGGCAGGATGGTTCCCAGATCCAAGATGGCACCAGTGCCAAGTCGGGGTGGTTTGATGGTGCAAAGTGGCTCCTGCAATCTGCCATCCTGACGTGGGGCAGCGGATTTTTGTTTCCAAGAGAAATGGTCCGTGGTTTGTTTTTGGGGCTATATGGCTGGGCGTGGCCTGCTGGCTCCTTAAAAAGCTACGATAGGCAGGATGGTTCCCTGACCCAAGGTGGCACCAGTGCCAAGTCGGGCGGTATTCGTAGTACAAAGTGCGTCCTAAAATTTGCCATCCAGAAGAGGGGCAGTTGAGTTTTGTTTACCAGAGAAAAGGGCCGTGGTTTGTTTTTGGGGGCATATGGCTGATAGTGGCCGTCTGGCGCCTGAAAATCCACGATAGGCAGGATGGTTCCCAGACCAGAGGTGGCACCAGTGCCAAGTCGGGCTGGTTTGATAGTACTAAATAGCACCTGCAATCTGCCATGCAGAAGCGGGGCAGCTTACTTTTGTTTGCCAGGGAAACGGGCCGAGGTTTGTGTCTGGGGGCCTATGGCTGGGAGTGACCGCCTGGCTCCTGAAAAGCTACGATAGGCAGGATGGTTACCAGACCCATGGTGGCACCAGTGCCAAGTTGGGCTGGTTTGATAGTACCAAGTGGCTCCTGCAATCTGCCATCAAAAAGTTGGCAGGCCAGTTTTGTTTTCCAGGGAAAAGCGCCGTTGTTTGTGTTTGGGGGACTGTGGCTGGCAGTGGACGGCTGGCTCCTTAGAACACACGATACGCAGGATGGTTCCCAGACCCAAGGTGGCACCAGTGCCACGTCGGGCTGGTTTGATGGTGAAAAGTGGCTCCTGCAATCTGCCATCCTGAAGCGGGGTAGCTTACATTTGTGTGCCAGGGAAACGGGCCGAGGTTTATGACTGGGGGCCTAGGGCTAGAAGTGACCGGCTGGCTCCTGAAGAGCAACAATAGGCAGGATGGTTCCCAGACCCAAGGTGGCACCAGTGCCAAGTTGGGCTGGTTTGATGGTACCAACTGGCTCCTGCAATCTGCCATCTAAAAGTTGTCAGGCGAGTTTTGTTTTCCAGGGAAAAGCGCCGTTGATTTTGTTTGGAGGCCTGTGGCTGGCAGTGGCTGCCTGTCGTCTTAGAATCCGGGTTACGCAGCATGGTTCCCAGAGCCAAGGTGGCACCAGTGTCAAGTTGGGCTGGTTTGATAGTACCAAGTGGCTCCTGCAATCTGCCATCCAGAAGCGGGGCAGCTTACTTTTGTTTGCCAGGGAAACGGGCCGAGGTATTTGTCTGGGGACCTATGGCTGGGAGTGACCGGCTGGCTCCTGAAAAGCTACGATAGGCAGGATGGTTCCCTGACCCAAGGTGGCACCAGTGCCAAGTCGGGCGGTTTTCGTAGTACAAAGTGCGTCCTAAAATTTGCCAACCAGAAGAGGGGCAGTTGAGTTTTGTTTACCAGAGAAAAGGGCCGTGGTTTGTTTTTGGGGGCATATGGCTGATAGTGGCCATCTGGCGCCTGAAAATCCACGATAGGCAGGATGGTTCCCAGACCAGAGGTGGCACCAGTGCCAAGTCGGGCTGGTTTGATAGTACTAAATAGCACCTGCAATCTGCCATGCAGAAGCGGGGCAGCTTATTTTGTTTGCCAGGGAAACGGGCCGAGGTTTGTGTCTGGGGGCCTATGGCTGGGAGTGACCGCCTGGCTCCTGAAAAGCTACGATAGGCAGGATGGTTACCAGACCCATGGTGGCACCAGTGCCAAGTTGGGCTGGTTTGATAGTACCAAGTGGCTCCTGCAATCTGCCATCAAAAAGTTGGCAGGCCAGTTTTGTTTTCCAGGGAAAAGCGCCGTTGTTTGTGTTTGGGGGACTGTGGCTGGGAGTGGCCGGCTGGCTCCTTAGAACACACGATACGCAGGATGGTTCCCAGACCCAAGGTGGCACCAGAGCCACGTCGGGCTGATTTGATGGTGAAAAGTGGCTCCTGCAATCTGCCATCCTGAAGCGGGGTAGCTTACATTTGTGTGCCAGGGAAACGGGCCGAGGTTTATGACTGGGGGCCTAGGGCTAGAAGTGACCGGCTGGCTCCTGAAAAGCAACAATAGGCAGGATGGTTCCCAGACCCAAGGTGGCACCAGTGCCAAGTTGGGCTGGTTTGATGGTACCAACTGGCTCCTGCAATCTGCCATCTAAAAGTTGTCAGGCGAGTTTTGTTTTCCAGGGAAAAGCGCCGTTGATTTTGTTTGGAGGCCTGTGGCTGGCAGTGGCTGCCTGTCGTCTTAGAATCCGGGTTACGCAGCATGGTTCCCAGAGCCAAGGTGGCACCAGTGTCAAGTTGGGCTGGTTTGATTGTACCAAGTGGCTCCTGCAATCTGCCATCCAGAAGCGGGGCAGCTTACTTTTGTTTGCCAGGGAAACGGGCCGAGGTATTTTTCTGGGGACCTATGGCTGGGAATGACCGGCTGGCTCCTGAAAAGCTACGATAGGCAGGATGGTTACCAGACCCATGGTGGCACCAGTGCCAAGTTGGGCTGGTTTGATAGTACCAAGTGGCTCCTGCAATCTGCCATCAAAAAGTTGGCAGGTCAGTTTTGTTTTCCAGGGAAAAGCGCCGTTGTTTCTGTTTGGGGGACTGTGGCTGGTGGTGGCCGGCTGGCTCCTTAGAACACAGGATACGCAGGATGGTTCCCAGACCCAAGGTGGCACCAGTGCCAAGTCGGGCTGGTTTGATAGCACCAAGTGGCTCCTGCAATCTGCCATCCAGAAGCGGGGCAGCTGAATTTTGTTTGCCAGAGAAAAAGGCTGTTGTTTGTGTTTCGGGGCCTGTGGCTGGCAGTGGACGGCTGGCTCCTGAAAATCCATGATACGCAGCATGGTTCCCAGACCCAAGGTGGCACCAGTGCCAAGTAGGGCTAGTTTCATAGTACCCAGTGGCTCCTGCAATCTGCCATCCAGAAGAGGGGCAGTTGAGTTTTGTTTTCCAGAGAAAAGGGCCGTGGTTTGTGTTTGCGGCCTATGGCTGAGAGTGACCGGCTGGCCCCTGAAAATCCACGATAGGAAGGATGGTTCCCAGATCCAAGGTGGCAGCAGTGCCAAGTTGTGCTGGTGTGATAGTCCCAAGTGGCTCCTGCAATCTGCCATCCAGAAGCGGGGCAGCTGAATTTTGTTTGCCAGAGAAAAAGGCTGTGGTTTTTGTTTGGGGGCCTATGGCTGGGAGTGGCCGGCTGGCTCCTGAAAATCCATGATACGCAGCATGGTTCCCAGACCCAAGGTGGCACCAGTGCCAAGTGGGGCTGGTTTCACAGTGTCAAGTGCCTCCTGCAATCTCCCATCCAGAAGCGGGGCAGCTGAGTTTTGTTTGCCTGTGAAACGGGCCGTTGTTTTTGATTGGGGTCTGTGGCCGAGAATGTTCAGCTGGCTCCTGACAATCCACAATATGCAGGATGGTTCCCAGACCCAAGGTGGCACCAGTGCCAAGTCTTGCTGGTTTGATAGTACCAAGTGGCTCCTGCAATCTGCCATCCAGAAGCGGTGCAGCTGAGTTTTGTTTGCCAGAGGAAAGGGCCGTGGGTTGTGTTTGGGGGCATATGGCTGGGAGTGGCCGGCTGTCTCATTAAAAAGATCGATACGCAGGATGGTTCCCAGACCCAAGGTGGCACCAGTGCCAAGTCGGGCTGTTTTTATAGTACCAAGTGCGTCCTGCAATTTGCCATCCAGAAGAGGGGCAGTTGAGTTTTGTTTGCCAGAGAAAGCGCCGTTGTTTTTGTTTGGGGGCTTGTGGCTGTGAGTGGCCGACTGGCGCCTTAGAATCTGCGATACGCAGCATGGTTCCCAGACCCAAGGTGGCACCATTTCCAAGTTGGGCTGGTTTGATAGTACCAAGTGGCTCCTGCAATCTGCCATCCAGAAGCGGGGCAGCTTACTTTTGTTTGCCAGGGAAACGGGCCGAGGTTTGTGTTTGGGGGCCTATGGCTGGGAGTGACCGGCTGGCTCCTGGAAAGCTACAATAGGCAGGATGGTGACCAGACCCATGGTGGCACCAGTGCCAAGTTGGGCTGGTTTGATAGTACCAAGTTGCTCCTGCAATCTGCCATCAAAAAGTTGGCAGGCGAGTTTTGTTTTCCAGGGAAAAGCGCCGTTGTTTGTGTTTGGGGGCCTGTGGCTGGGAGTGGCCGGCTGGCTCCTTAGAATCCACGATACGCAGGATGGTTCCCAGACCCAAGGTGGCACCAGTGCCAAGTCGGGCTGGTTTGATACTACCAAGTGGTTCCTGCAATCTGCCATCCAGAAGCAGGGCAGCTTACTTTTGTTTGCCAGGGAAACGGGCCGTGGGTTTTGTTTGGGGGCATATAGCTGAGAGTGGCCCGCTGGCCCCTGAAAATCCACGCTAGGCAGCATGGTTCCCAGATGCAAGGTGGCACCAGTGCCAAGTCGGGCTGGTTTGATGGTGCAAAGTGGCTCCTGCAATCTGCCATCCAGAAGCGGGGCAGCTGATTTTTGTTTGCCAGAGAAAAATTCCGTGGATTGTTTTTGGGGGCATATTGCTGGGAGTGGCCGGCTGGCTCCTTAAAATGCTCGATACGCATGATGGTTCCCAGGCCCAAGGTGTCACCACTACCAAGTCGGCCTGCGGTTTTAGTATCAAGTTCATCCTGCAATTTGCCATCCAGAAGAGGGGCAGTTGAGTTTTGTTTGCCAGAGAAACGGGCCGAGGTTTCTGTTTGGGGACATATGGCTGAGAGTGGCCGGCTGGCCCCTGAAAATCCACGATACACAACATGGTTCCCAGATCCAAGGTGGCACCAGTGCCAAGTTGGGCTGGTTTGATAGTCCCAAGTGTCTCCTGCAATCTGCCATCCAGAAGCGGGGCAGCTTACTTTTGTTTGCCAGAGAAATAGGCCTAGGTTTTTGTTTGGGGGCTAGTGGCTAGGAGTGGCCTGCTGGCGCCTAAGAATCCACGATACGCAGGATGTTTACCAGACCCATGGTGGCACCAGTGCCAAGTTGGGCTGGTTTGATAGTACCAAGTGGCTCCTGCAAACTCCATCAAAAAGTTGGCAGGCGTGTTTTGTTTTCCAGGGAACAGCGCCGTTGATTTTGTTTGGGGGCCTGTGGCTGGGAGTGGCCGGCTGGCTCCTTAGAATCCACGATACGCAGGATGGTTCCCAGACCCAAGGTGACACCAGTGCCAAGTCGGGCTGGTTTGATTACACCAAGTGGCTCCTGCAATCTGCCATCCATAAGTGAGGCAGCTAAGTTTTGTTTGCCAGAAAAAAGGGCCGTGGTTTTTGTTGGGGGCCTGTGGCTGGGAGTAGCCGGCTGGCTCCTTAAAATCCACGATAGGCAGGATGGTTCCCAGACCCAAGGTGGTACCAGTGCCAAGTCGGGCTGGTTTGATAGTACCAAGTGGCTCCTGCAATCTGCCATCCAGAAGCGGGGCAGCTTACTTTTGTTTGCCAGGGAAACGGGCCGAGCTTTGTGTCTCGGGGCCTATGGCAGGGAGTGACCGGCTGGCTCCTGAAAAGCTACGATAGGCAGGATGGTGACCAGACCCATGGTGGCACCAGTGGCAAGTTGGGCTGGTTTGATAGTACCAAGTGGCTCCTGCAATCTGCCATCAAAAAGTTGGCAGGCGAGTTTTGTTTTCCAGGGAAAAGCGCCGTTGTGTGTGTTTTGAGGCCTGTGGCTGGTGGTGGCCAGCTGGCTCCTTAGAATCCACGATACGCAGGATGGTTCCCAGACCCAAGGTGGCACCAGTGCCAAGTCGGGCTGGTTTGTTAGTACCAAGTGGTTCCTGCAATCTGCCATCCAGAAGCGGGGCAGCTGAATTTTGTTTGCCAGAGAAAAAGGCTGTTGTTTGTGTTTCGGGGCCTGTGGCTGGCAGTGGACGGCTGGCTCCTGAAAATCCATGATACGCAGCATGGTTCCCAGACCCAAGGTGGCACCAGTGCCAAGTAGGGCTGGTTTCATAGTACCCAGTGGCTCCTGCAATCTGCCATCCAGAAGAGGGGCAGTTGAGTTTTGTTTTCCAGAGAAAAGGGCCGTGGTTTGTGTTTGGGGCCTATGGCGGAGAGTGACCGGCTGGCCCCTGAAAATCCACGATAGGAAGGATGATTCCCAGATCCAAGGTGGCACCAGTGCCATGTTGTGCTGGTGTGATAGTCCCAAGTGTTTCCTGCAATCTGCCATCCAGAAGCGGGGCAGCTTACTTTTGTTTGCCAGGGAAACGGGCCGAGGTATTTGTCTGGGGGCCTATGGCTGGGAGTGACCGGCTGGCTCCTGAAAGGCTACGATAGGCAGGATTGTGACCAGACCCATGGTGGCACCAGTGCCAAGTTGGGCTGGTTTGATAGTACCAAGTGGCTCCTGCAATCTGCCATCAAAAAGTTGGCAGGCGAGTTTGTTATCCAGGGAAAAGCGCCGTTGTTTTTGTTTGGGGGCCTGTGGCTGGGAGTGGCCGGATGGCTAATTAGAATCCACGATACGCAGCATGGTTCCCAGACCTGAGGTGGCACCAGTGCCAAGTTGGGCTGGTTTGATACTACCAAGTGCGTCCTGCAATCTGCCATCCAGAAGCGGGGCAGCTTACTTTTGTTTGCCAGGGAAACGGGCCGAGGTTTTGTCTGGGGGCCTATGGCAGGGAGTGACCGGCTGGCTCCTGAGAAACTACGATAGGCAGGATGGTGACCAGACCCATGGTGGCACCAGTGCCAAGTTGGGCTGGTTTGATAGTACCAAGTGGCTCCTGCAATCTGCCATCAAAATGTTGGCAGGCGAGTTTTGTTTTCCAGGGAAAAGCGCCGTTGTTTGTGTTTGGGGGCCTGTGGCTGGGAGTGGCCGGCTGGCTCCTTAGAATCCAAAATACGCAGGATGGTTCCCAGACCTGAGGTGGCACCAGTTCCAAGTTGGACTGGTTTGATTGTAGCAAATGGTTCCTGCAATCTACCATCCAGAAGCGGGGCAGCTTACTTTTGTGTGCCAGGGAAACGGGCCGAGCTTTGTGTCTGGGGGCCTATGGCTGGGAGTGACCGGCTGGCTCCTGAAAAGCTACGATAGGCAGGATGGTGACCAGACCCATGGTGGCACCAGTGCCATGTTCGGCTGATTTCATAGTACCAAGTGGCTCCTGCAATCTGCCATCAAAAAGTTGGCAGGCGAGTTTTGTTTTCCAGGGAAAAGCGCCGTTGTTTGTGTCTGCGGGCCTGTGGCTGGAGTGGCCGGCTGGCTCCTTAGAATCCACAATATGCAGCATGGTTCCCAGACCCAAGGTGGCACCAGTGCCAAGTTGGGCTGGTTTGATAGTACCAAGTGGTTCCTGCAATCTGCCATCAAAAAGTTGTCAGGCGAGTTTTGTTTTCCAGGGAAAATCGCCGTTGTTTTTGTTTGGGGGCCTGTGGCTGGGAGTGGCCGGCTGGCTCCTTAGGATCCACGATACCCAGGATGGTACCCAGACCAGAGGTGGTACCAGTACCAAGTCGGGCTGGTTTGATAATAACAAGTGGATCCTGCAATCTGCCATCCAGAAGCGGGGCAGCTTACTTTTGTTTGCCAGGGAAACCATCCGAGCTTTGTGTCTGGGGGCCTATGGCTGGGAGTGACCGGCTGGCTCCTGAAAAGCTACGATAGGCAGGATGGTGACCAGACCCATGGTGGCACCAGTGCCAAGTTGGGCTGGTTTGATAGTACCAAGTGGCTCCTGCAATCTGCCATCAAAATGTTGGCAGGCGAGTTTTGTTTTCCAGTGAAAAGCGCCGTTGTGTGTGTTTTGGGGCCTGTGGCTGGGAGTGGCCAGCTGGCTCCTTAGAATCCACGATACGCAGGATGGTTCCCAGACCCAAGGTGGCACCAGTGCCAAGTCGGGCTGGTTTGTTAGTACCAAGTGGTTCCTGCAATCTGCCATCCAGAAGCGGGGCAGCTGAATTTTGTTTGCCAGAGAAAAAGGCTGTTGTTTGTGTTTCGGGGCCTGTGGCTGGCAGTGGACGGCTGGCTCCTGAAAATCCATGATACGCAGCATGGTTCCCAGACCCAAGGTGGCACCAGTGCCAAGTCGGGCTGGTTTGTTAGTACCAAGTGGTTCCTGCAATCTGCCATCCAGAAGAGGGGCAGTTGAATTTTGTTTTCCAGAGAAAAGGGCCGTGGTTTGTGTTTGGGGCCTATGGCTGAGAGTGACCGGCTGGCTCCTGAAAAGCTACGATAGGCAGGATGGTGACCAGACCGATGGTGGCACCAGTGCCAAGTCGGGCTGGTTTGATAATACTAAATAGCTCCTGCAATCTGCCATCCAGATGCGGGGCAGCGGATTTTTGCTTGCTGGAGAAAAGTTCCGTGGGTTTTTTTTGGGGGTATATGGCTGGACGTTGCCGGCTGACTCCTTAAAAACAACGATACGCAGGATGGTTCCCTGACCCAAGGTGGCATCACTGCCAAGTCGGGCTGTTTTCGTAGTACCAAGTGGCTCCTGCAATTTGCCATCCAGAAGAGGGGCAGTTGAGTTTTCTTTACCAGAGAAAAGGGCCGTGGTTTGTGTTTTGGGGCATATGGCTGAGAGTGGCCGGCTGGCGCCTGAAAATCCACGATAGGCAGGATGGTTCCCAGAGCCAAGGTGGCACCAGTGCCATGTTGGCCTGGTTTGATAGTACCATGTGGCTCCTGCAATCTGCCATCCAGAAGTGGGGCAGCTTACTTTTGTTTGCCAGGGAAACGGGCCGAGGTATTTGTCTGGGGGCCTATGGCTGGGAGTGACCGCCTGGCTCCTGAAAAGCTACGATAGGCAGGATGGTGACCAGACCCATGGTGGCACCAGTGCCAAGTTGGGCTGGTTTGATAGTACCAAGTGGCTCCTGCAATCTGCCATCAAAATCTTGGCAGGCGAGTTTTGTTTTCCAGGGTAACGCGCCGTTGTTTTTGTTTAGAGGCCTGTGGCTGGGAGTGTCCGCCTGTCCTCTTAGAATCTACTTTACGCAGCATGGTTCCCAGAGCCAAGGTGGCACCAGTGCCAAGTTGGGCTGGTTTGATAGTAGCAAGTGGTTCCTGCAATCTGCCATCCAGAAGAGGGGCAGCTTACTTTTGTTTGCCAGGGAAACGGGCCGAGGTATTTCTCTGGGGGCCTATGGCAGGGAGTGACCGGCCGGCTCCTGAAAAGCTAAGATAGGCAGGATGTTTACCAGACCCATGATGGCACCTGTGCCAAGTCGGGCTAATTTGATACTACAAAGTGGCTCCTGCAATCTGCCATCCAGAATCGGGGGTGCTTACTTTTGTTTTCCAGGGAAACAGGCCGAGGTTTGTGACTGGGGGTTTATGGCTGGGAGTGACCGGCTGGCTCCTGAAAAGCTACGATAGGCAGGATGGTGACCAGACCCATGGTGGCACCAGTGCCAAGTTGGGCTGGTTTGATAGTACCAAGTGGCTCCTGCAATCTGTCATCAAAATGTTGGCAGGCGAGTTTTGTTTTCCAGGGAAAAGCGCCGTTGTTTGTGTTTGGGCGCCTGTGGCACGGAGTGGCCGGGTGGCTGCTTAGAATCCACGATACGCAGGATGGTTCCCAGACCCAAGGTGGCACCAGTGCCAAGTCGGGCTGGTTTGATAGTACTAAATGGCTCCTGCAATCTGCCATCCAGAATCGGGGCAGCTTAATTTTGTTTGCCAGGGAAACGGGCCGAGCTTTGTGTCTCGGGGCCTATGGCTGCGAGTGACCGGCTGGCTCCTGAAAAGCTACGATAGGCAGGATGGTTACCAGACCCATGGTGGCACCAGTGCCAAGTTGGGCTGGTTTGATAGTACCAAGTGGCTCCTGCAATCTGCCATCAAAAAGTTGTCAGGCGAGTTTTGTTTTCCAGGGAAAAGCGCCGCTGTTTGTGTTTGGGGGACTGTTGGTGGGAGTGGCCGGCTGGCTCCTTAGAATCCACGATACGCAGGATGGTTCCCAGACCCAAGGTGGCACCAGTGCCAAGTCGGGCTGGTTTGATACTACCAAGTGGTTCCTGCAATCTGCCATCCAGAAGCAGGGCAGCTTACTTTTGTTTGCCAGGGAAACGGGCCGTGGGTTTTGTTTGGGGGCATATAGCTGAGAGTGGCCCGCTGGCCCCTGAAAATCCACGCTAGGCAGCATGGTTCCCAGATGCAAGGTGGCACCAGTGCCAAGTCGGGCTGGTTTGATGGTGCAAAGTGGCTCCTGCAATCTGCCATCCAGAAGCGGGGCAGCTGATTTTTGTTTGCCAGAGAAAAATTCCGTGGATTGTTTTTGGGGGCATATTGCTGGGAGTGGCCGGCTGGCTCCTTAAAATGCTCGATACGCATGATGGTTCCCAGGCCCAAGGTGTCACCACTACCAAGTCGGCCTGCGGTTTTAGTATCAAGTTCATCCTGCAATTTGCCATCCAGAAGAGGGGCAGTTGAGTTTTGTTTGCCAGAGAAACGGGCCGAGGTTTCTGTTTGGGGACATATGGCTGAGAGTGGCCGGCTGGCCCCTGAAAATCCACGATACACAACATGGTTCCCAGATCCAAGGTGGCACCAGTGCCAAGTTGGGCTGGTTTGATAGTCCCAAGTGTCTCCTGCAATCTGCCATCCAGAAGCGGGGCAGCTTACTTTTGTTTGCCAGAGAAATAGGCCTAGGTTTTTGTTTGGGGGCTAGTGGCTAGGAGTGGCCTGCTGGCGCCTAAGAATCCACGATACGCAGGATGTTTACCAGACCCATGGTGGCACCAGTGCCAAGTTGGGCTGGTTTGATAGTACCAAGTGGCTCCTGCAAACTCCATCAAAAAGTTGGCAGGCGTGTTTTGTTTTCCAGGGAACAGCGCCGTTGATTTTGTTTGGGGGCCTGTGGCTGGGAGTGGCCGGCTGGCTCCTTAGAATCCACGATACGCAGGATGGTTCCCAGACCCAAGGTGACACCAGTGCCAAGTCGGGCTGGTTTGATTACACCAAGTGGCTCCTGCAATCTGCCATCCATAAGTGAGGCAGCTAAGTTTTGTTTGCCAGAAAAAAGGGCCGTGGTTTTTGTTGGGGGCCTGTGGCTGGGAGTAGCCGGCTGGCTCCTTAAAATCCACGATAGGCAGGATGGTTCCCAGACCCAAGGTGGTACCAGTGCCAAGTCGGGCTGGTTTGATAGTACCAAGTGGCTCCTGCAATCTGCCATCCAGAAGCGGGGCAGCTTACTTTTGTTTGCCAGGGAAACGGGCCGAGCTTTGTGTCTCGGGGCCTATGGCAGGGAGTGACCGGCTGGCTCCTGAAAAGCTACGATAGGCAGGATGGTGACCAGACCCATGGTGGCACCAGTGGCAAGTTGGGCTGGTTTGATAGTACCAAGTGGCTCCTGCAATCTGCCATCAAAAAGTTGGCAGGCGAGTTTTGTTTTCCAGGGAAAAGCGCCGTTGTGTGTGTTTTGAGGCCTGTGGCTGGGAGTGGCCAGCTGGCTCCTTAGAATCCACGATACGCAGGATGGTTCCCAGACCCAAGGTGGCACCAGTGCCAAGTCGGGCTGGTTTGTTAGTACCAAGTGGTTCCTGCAATCTGCCATCCAGAAGCGGGGCAGCTGAATTTTGTTTGCCAGAGAAAAAGGCTGTTGTTTGTGTTTCGGGGCCTGTGGCTGGCAGTGGACGGCTGGCTCCTGAAAATCCATGATACGCAGCATGGTTCCCAGACCCAAGGTGGCACCAGTGCCAAGTAGGGCTGGTTTCATAGTACCCAGTGGCTCCTGCAATCTGCCATCCAGAAGAGGGGCAGTTGAGTTTTGTTTTCCAGAGAAAAGGGCCGTGGTTTGTGTTTGGGGCCTATGGCGGAGAGTGACCGGCTGGCCCCTGAAAATCCACGATAGGAAGGATGATTCCCAGATCCAAGGTGGCACCAGTGCCATGTTGTGCTGGTGTGATAGTCCCAAGTGGCTCCTGCAATTTGCCATCCAGAAGAGGGGCAGTTGAGTTTTGTTTACCAGAGAAAAGGGCCGTGGTTTGTGTTTTGGGGCATATGGCTGAGAGTGGCCGGCTGGCGCCTGAAAATCCACGATAGGCAGGATGGTTCCCAGAGCCAAGGTGGCACCAGTGCCATGTTGGCCTGGTTTGATAGTACCATGTGGCTCCTGCAATCTGCCATCCAGAAGCGGGGCAGCTTACTTTTGTTTGCCAGGGAAACGGGCCGAGCTTTGTGTCAGGGGGCCTATGGCTGGGAGTGACCGGCTGGCTCCTGAAAAGCTACGATAGGCAGGATGGTGACCAGACCCATGGTGGCACCAGTGCCATGTTCGGCTGATTTCATATTACCAAGTGGCTCCTGCAATCTGCCATCAAAAAGTTGGCAGGCGAGTTTTGTTTTCCAGGGAAAAGCGCCGTTGTTTTTGTCTGCGGGCCTGTGGCTGGAGTGGCCAGCTGGCTCCTTAGAATCCACGATACGCAGCATGGTTCCCAGACCCAAGGTGGCACCAGTGCCAAGTTGGGCTGGTTTGATAGTACCAAGTGGTTCCTGCAATCTGCCATCAAAAAGTTGGCAGGCGAGTTTTGTTTTCCAGGGAAAAGCGTCGTTGTTTGTGTTTGGGGGCCTGTGGCTGGGAGTGGCCCTCTGGCTCCTTAGAATCCACGATACGCAGGATGGTTCCCAGACCCAAGGTGGCACCAGTCCCAAGTTGGGCTGGTTTGATAGTACCAAGTGTTTCCTGCAATCTGCCATCCAGAAGCGGGGCAGCTTACTTTTGTTTGCCAGGGAAACGGGCCGAGGTATTTGTCTGGGGGCCTATGGCTGGGAGTGACCGGCTGGCTCCTGAAAGGCTACGATAGGCAGGATTGTGACCAGACCCATGGTGGCACCAGTGCCAAGTTGGGCTGGTTTGATAGTACCAAGTGGCTCCTGCAATCTGCCATCAAAAAGTTGGCAGGCGAGTTTGTTATCCAGGGAAAAGCGCCGTTGTTTTTGTTTGGGGGCCTGTGGCTGGGAGTGGCCGGATGGCTAATTAGAATCCACGATACGCAGCATGGTTCCCAGACCTGAGGTGGCACCAGTGCCAAGTTGGGCTGGTTTGATACTACCAAGTGCGTCCTGCAATCTGCCATCCAGAAGCGGGGCAGCTTACTTTTGTTTGCCAGGGAAACGGGCCGAGGTTTTGTCTGGGGGCCTATGGCAGGGAGTGACCGGCTGGCTCCTGAGAAACTACGATAGGCAGGATGGTGACCAGACCCATGGTGGCACCAGTGCCAAGTTGGGCTGGTTTGATAGTACCAAGTGGCTCCTGCAATCTGCCATCAAAATGTTGGCAGGCGAGTTTTGTTTTCCAGGGAAAAGCGCCGTTGTTTGTGTTTGGGGGCCTGTGGCTGGGAGTGGCCGGCTGGCTCCTTAGAATCCAAAATACGCAGGATGGTTCCCAGACCTGAGGTGGCACCAGTGCCAAGTTGGACTGGTTTGATTGTAGAAAATGGTTCCTGCAATCTACCATCCAGAAGCGGGGCAGCTTACTTTTGTTTGCCAGGGAAACGGGCCGAGCTTTGTGTCTGGGGTCCTATGGCTGGGAGTGACCGGCTGGCTCCTGAAAAGCTACGATAGGCAGGATGGTGACCAGACCCATGGTGGCACCAGTGCCATGTTCGGCTGATTTCATAGTACCAAGTGGCTCCTGCAATCTGCCATCAAAAAGTTGGCAGGCGAGTTTTGTTTTCCAGGGAAAAGCGCCGTTGTTTGTGTCTGCGGGCCTGTGGCTGGAGTGGCCGGCTGGCTCCTTAGAATCCACAATATGCAGCATGGTTCCCAGACCCAAGGTGGCACCAGTGCCAAGTTGGGCTGGTTTGATAGTACCAAGTGGTTCCTGCAATCTGCCATCAAAAAGTTGTCAGGCGAGTTTTGTTTTCCAGGGAAAATCGCCGTTGTTTTTGTTTGGGGGCCTGTGGCTGGGAGTGGCCGGCTGGCTCCTTAGGATCCACGATACCCAGGATGGTACCCAGACCAGAGGTGGTACCAGTACCAAGTCGGGCTGGTTTGATAATAACAAGTGGATCCTGCAATCTGCCATCCAGAAGCGGGGCAGCTTACTTTTGTTTGCCAGGGAAACCATCCGAGCTTTGTGTCTGGGGGCCTATGGCTGGGAGTGACCGGCTGGCTCCTGAAAAGCTACGATAGGCAGGATGGTGACCAGACCCATGGTGGCACCAGTGCCAAGTTGGGCTGGTTTGATAGTACCAAGTGGCTCCTGCAATCTGCCATCAAAATGTTGGCAGGCGAGTTTTGTTTTCCAGGGAAAAGCGCCGTTGTGTGTGTTTTGGGGCCTGTGGCTGGGAGTGGCCAGCTGGCTCCTTAGAATCCACGATACGCAGGATGGTTCCCAGACCCAAGGTGGCACCAGTGCCAAGTCGGGCTGGTTTGTTAGTACCAAGTGGTTCCTGCAATCTGCCATCCAGAAGCGGGGCAGCTGAATTTTGTTTGCCAGAGAAAAAGGCTGTTGTTTGTGTTTCGGGGCCTGTGGCTGGCAGTGGACGGCTGGCTCCTGAAAATCCATGATACGCAGCATGGTTCCCAGACCCAAGGTGGCACCAGTGCCAAGTCGGGCTGGTTTCATAGTACCCAGTGGCTCCTGCAATCTGCCATCCAGAAGAGGGGCAGTTGAATTTTGTTTTCCAGAGAAAAGGGCCGTGGTTTGTGTTTGGGGCCTATGGCTGAGAGTGACCGGCTGGCTCCTGAAAAGCTACGATAGGCAGGATGGTGACCAGACCGATGGTGGCACCAGTGCCAAGTCGGGCTGGTTTGATAATACTAAATAGCTCCTGCAATCTGCCATCCAGATGCGGGGCAGCGGATTTTTGCTTGCTGGAGAAAAGTTCCGTGGGTTTTTTTTGGGGGTATATGGCTGGACGTTGCCGGCTGACTCCTTAAAAACAACGATACGCAGGATGGTTCCCTGACCCAAGGTGGCATCACTGCCAAGTCGGGCTGTTTTCGTAGTACCAAGTGGCTCCTGCAATTTGCCATCCAGAAGAGGGGCAGTTGAGTTTTGTTTACCAGAGAAAAGGGCCGTGGTTTGTGTTTTGGGGCATATGGCTGAGAGTGGCCGGCTGGCGCCTGAAAATCCACGATAGGCAGGATGGTTCCCAGAGCCAAGGTGGCACCAGTGCCATGTTGGCCTGGTTTGATAGTACCATGTGGCTCCTGCAATCTGCCATCCAGAAGTGGGGCAGCTTACTTTTGTTTGCCAGGGAAACGGGCCGAGGTATTTGTCTGGGGGCCTATGGCTGGGAGTGACCGCCTGGCTCCTGAAAAGCTACGATAGGCAGGATGGTGACCAGACCCATGGTGGCACCAGTGCCAAGTTGGGCTGGTTTGATAGTACCAAGTGGCTCCTGCAATCTGCCATCAAAATCTTGGCAGGCGAGTTTTGTTTTCCAGGGTAACGCGCCGTTGTTTTTGTTTAGAGGCCTGTGGCTGGGAGTGTCCGCCTGTCCTCTTAGAATCTACTTTACGCAGCATGGTTCCCAGAGCCAAGGTGGCACCAGTGCCAAGTTGGGCTGGTTTGATAGTAGCAAGTGGTTCCTGCAATCTGCCATCCAGAAGAGGGGCAGCTTACTTTTGTTTGCCAGGGAAACGGGCCGAGGTATTTCTCTGGGGGCCTATGGCAGGGAGTGACCGGCCGGCTCCTGAAAAGCTAAGATAGGCAGGATGTTTACCAGACCCATGATGGCACCTGTGCCAAGTCGGGCTAATTTGATACTACAAAGTGGCTCCTGCAATCTGCCATCCAGAATCGGGGGTGCTTACTTTTGTTTTCCAGGGAAACAGGCCGAGGTTTGTGACTGGGGGTTTATGGCTGGGAGTGACCGGCTGGCTCCTGAAAAGCTACGATAGGCAGGATGGTGACCAGACCCATGGTGGCACCAGTGCCAAGTTGGGCTGGTTTGATAGTACCAAGTGGCTCCTGCAATCTGTCATCAAAATGTTGGCAGGCGAGTTTTGTTTTCGCGGGAAAAGCGCCGTTGTTTGTGTTTGGGCGCCTGTGGCACGGAGTGGCCGGGTGGCTGCTTAGAATCCACGATACGCAGGATGGTTCCCAGACCCAAGGTGGCACCAGTGCCAAGTCGGGCTGTTTTGACACTACCAAGTGGCTCCTGCAATCTGCCATCCAGAATCGGGGCAGCTTAATTTTGTTTGCCAGGGAAACGGGCCGAGGTTTGTGATGGGGGCCTATGGCTGGGAGTGACCGGCTGGCTCCTGAAATGGTACAATTGGCAGGATGGTTCCCAGACCCATAGTGGCACCAGTGCCAAGTTGGGATGATTTGATAGTACCAAGTGGCTCCTGCAATCTGCCATCAAAAAGCTGGCAGGCGAGTTTTGTTTTCCAGGGAAAAGCGCCGTTGTTTGTATTTGGGGGCCTGTGGCTGGGAGTGGCCGCCTGGCGCCTTAGAATCTACGTTACGCAGCATGGTTCCCAGACCCAAAGTGGCACCAGTGTCAAGTTGGGCTGGTTTGATAGTACCAAGTGGCTCCTGCAATCTGCCATCCAGAAGCGGGGTAGCTTTCTTTTGTTTGCCAGGGAAACGGGCAGAGCTTTCTGTCTGGGGGCCTATGGTTGGGAGTAACCGGCTGGCTCCTGAAAAGCTACGATAGGCAGGATGGTTCCCAGATCCAAGATGGCACCAGTGCCAAGTCGGGGTGGTTTGATGGTGCAACGTGGCTCCTGCAATCTGCCATCCTGACGCGGGGCAGCGGATTTTTGTTTCCAAGAGAAATGGTCCGTGGTTTGTTTTTGGGGCTATATGGCTGGGCGTGGCCTGCTGGCTCCTTAAAAAGCTACGATAGGCAGGATGGTTCCCTGACCCAAGGTGGCACCAGTGCCAAGTCGGGCGGTTTTCGTAGTACAAAGTGCGTCCTAAAATTTGCCATCCAGAAGAGGGGCAGTTGAGTTTTGTTTACCAGAGAAAAGGGCCGTGGTTTGTTTTTGGGGGCATATGGCTGATAGTGGCCGTCTGGCGCCTGAAAATCCACGATAGGCAGGATGGTTCCCAGACCAGAGGTGGCACCAGTGCCAAGTCGGGCTGGTTTGATAGTACTAAATAGCACCTGCAATCTGCCATGCAGAAGCGGGGCAGCTTACTTTTGTTTGCCAGGGAAACGGGCCGAGGTTTGTGTCTGGGGGCCTATGGCTGGGAGTGACCGCCTGGCTCCTGAAAAGCTACGATAGGCAGGATGGTTACCAGACCCATGGTGGCACCAGTGCCAAGTTGGGCTGGTTTGATAGTACCAAGTGGCTCCTGCAATCTGCCATCAAAAAGTTGTCAGGCGAGTTTTGTTTTCCAGGGAAAAGCGCCGTTGTTTTTGTCTGCGGGCCTGTGGCTGGAGTGGCCAGCTGGCTCCTTAGAATCCACGATACGCAGCATGGTTCCCAGACCCAAGGTGGCACCAGTGCCAAGTTGGGCTGGTTTGATAGTACCAAGTGGTTCCTGCAATCTGCCATCAAAAAGTTGGCAGGCGAGTTTTGTTTTCCAGGGAAAAGCGTCGTTGTTTGTGTTTGGGGGCCTGTGGCTGGGAGTGGCCCTCTGGCTCCTTAGAATCCACGATACGCAGGATGGTTCCCAGACCCAAGGTGGCACCAGTCCCAAGTTGGGCTGGTTTGATAGTACCAAGTGTTTCCTGCAATCTGCCATCCAGAAGCGGGGCAGCTTACTTTTGTTTGCCAGGGAAACGGGCCGAGGTATTTGTCTGGGGGCCTATGGCTGGGAGTGACCGGCTGGCTCCTGAAAGGCTACGATAGGCAGGATTGTGACCAGACCCATGGTGGCACCAGTGCCAAGTTGGGCTGGTTTGATAGTACCAAGTGGCTCCTGCAATCTGCCATCAAAAAGTTGGCAGGCGAGTTTGTTATCCAGGGAAAAGCGCCGTTGTTTTTGTTTGGGGGCCTGTGGCTGGGAGTGGCCGGATGGCTAATTAGAATCCACGATACGCAGCATGGTTCCCAGACCTGAGGTGGCACCAGTGCCAAGTTGGGCTGGTTTGATACTACCAAGTGCGTCCTGCAATCTGCCATCCAGAAGCGGGGCAGCTTACTTTTGTTTGCCAGGGAAACGGGCCGAGGTTTTGTCTGGGGGCCTATGGCAGGGAGTGACCGGCTGGCTCCTGAGAAACTACGATAGGCAGGATGGTGACCAGACCCATGGTGGCACCAGTGCCAAGTTGGGCTGGTTTGATAGTACCAAGTGGCTCCTGCAATCTGCCATCAAAATGTTGGCAGGCGAGTTTTGTTTTCCAGGGAAAAGCGCCGTTGTTTGTGTTTGGGGGCCTGTGGCTGGGAGTGGCCGGCTGGCTCCTTAGAATCCAAAATACGCAGGATGGTTCCCAGACCTGAGGTGGCACCAGTGCCAAGTTGGACTGGTTTGATTGTAGAAAATGGTTCCTGCAATCTACCATCCAGAAGCGGGGCAGCTTACTTTTGTTTGCCAGGGAAACGGGCCGAGCTTTGTGTCTGGGGTCCTATGGCTGGGAGTGACCGGCTGGCTCCTGAAAAGCTACGATAGGCAGGATGGTGACCAGACCCATGGTGGCACCAGTGCCATGTTCGGCTGATTTCATAGTACCAAGTGGCTCCTGCAATCTGCCATCAAAAAGTTGGCAGGCGAGTTTTGTTTTCCAGGGAAAAGCGCCGTTGTTTGTGTCTGCGGGCCTGTGGCTGGAGTGGCCGGCTGGCTCCTTAGAATCCACAATATGCAGCATGGTTCCCAGACCCAAGGTGGCACCAGTGCCAAGTTGGGCTGGTTTGATAGTACCAAGTGGTTCCTGCAATCTGCCATCAAAAAGTTGTCAGGCGAGTTTTGTTTTCCAGGGAAAATCGCCGTTGTTTTTGTTTGGGGGCCTGTGGCTGGGAGTGGCCGGCTGGCTCCTTAGGATCCACGATACCCAGGATGGTACCCAGACCAGAGGTGGTACCAGTACCAAGTCGGGCTGGTTTGATAATAACAAGTGGATCCTGCAATCTGCCATCCAGAAGCGGGGCAGCTTACTTTTGTTTGCCAGGGAAACCATCCGAGCTTTGTGTCTGGGGGCCTATGGCTGGGAGTGACCGGCTGGCTCCTGAAAAGCTACGATAGGCAGGATGGTGACCAGACCCATGGTGGCACCAGTGCCAAGTTGGGCTGGTTTGATAGTACCAAGTGGCTCCTGCAATCTGCCATCAAAATGTTGGCAGGCGAGTTTTGTTTTCCAGGGAAAAGCGCCGTTGTGTGTGTTTTGGGGCCTGTGGCTGGGAGTGGCCAGCTGGCTCCTTAGAATCCACGATACGCAGGATGGTTCCCAGACCCAAGGTGGCACCAGTGCCAAGTCGGGCTGGTTTGTTAGTACCAAGTGGTTCCTGCAATCTGCCATCCAGAAGCGGGGCAGCTGAATTTTGTTTGCCAGAGAAAAAGGCTGTTGTTTGTGTTTCGGGGCCTGTGGCTGGCAGTGGACGGCTGGCTCCTGAAAATCCATGATACGCAGCATGGTTCCCAGACCCAAGGTGGCACCAGTGCCAAGTCGGGCTGGTTTCATAGTACCCAGTGGCTCCTGCAATCTGCCATCCAGAAGAGGGGCAGTTGAATTTTGTTTTCCAGAGAAAAGGGCCGTGGTTTGTGTTTGGGGCCTATGGCTGAGAGTGACCGGCTGGCTCCTGAAAAGCTACGATAGGCAGGATGGTGACCAGACCGATGGTGGCACCAGTGCCAAGTCGGGCTGGTTTGATAATACTAAATAGCTCCTGCAATCTGCCATCCAGATGCGGGGCAGCGGATTTTTGCTTGCTGGAGAAAAGTTCCGTGGGTTTTTTTTGGGGGTATATGGCTGGACGTTGCCGGCTGACTCCTTAAAAACAACGATACGCAGGATGGTTCCCTGACCCAAGGTGGCATCACTGCCAAGTCGGGCTGTTTTCGTAGTACCAAGTGGCTCCTGCAATTTGCCATCCAGAAGAGGGGCAGTTGAGTTTTGTTTACCAGAGAAAAGGGCCGTGGTTTGTGTTTTGGGGCATATGGCTGAGAGTGGCCGGCTGGCGCCTGAAAATCCACGATAGGCAGGATGGTTCCCAGAGCCAAGGTGGCACCAGTGCCATGTTGGCCTGGTTTGATAGTACCATGTGGCTCCTGCAATCTGCCATCCAGAAGTGGGGCAGCTTACTTTTGTTTGCCAGGGAAACGGGCCGAGGTATTTGTCTGGGGGCCTATGGCTGGGAGTGACCGCCTGGCTCCTGAAAAGCTACGATAGGCAGGATGGTGACCAGACCCATGGTGGCACCAGTGCCAAGTTGGGCTGGTTTGATAGTACCAAGTGGCTCCTGCAATCTGCCATCAAAATCTTGGCAGGCGAGTTTTGTTTTCCAGGGTAACGCGCCGTTGTTTTTGTTTAGAGGCCTGTGGCTGGGAGTGTCCGCCTGTCCTCTTAGAATCTACTTTACGCAGCATGGTTCCCAGAGCCAAGGTGGCACCAGTGCCAAGTTGGGCTGGTTTGATAGTAGCAAGTGGTTCCTGCAATCTGCCATCCAGAAGAGGGGCAGCTTACTTTTGTTTGCCAGGGAAACGGGCCGAGGTATTTCTCTGGGGGCCTATGGCAGGGAGTGACCGGCCGGCTCCTGAAAAGCTAAGATAGGCAGGATGTTTACCAGACCCATGATGGCACCTGTGCCAAGTCGGGCTAATTTGATACTACAAAGTGGCTCCTGCAATCTGCCATCCAGAATCGGGGGTGCTTACTTTTGTTTTCCAGGGAAACAGGCCGAGGTTTGTGACTGGGGGTTTATGGCTGGGAGTGACCGGCTGGCTCCTGAAAAGCTACGATAGGCAGGATGGTGACCAGACCCATGGTGGCACCAGTGCCAAGTTGGGCTGGTTTGATAGTACCAAGTGGCTCCTGCAATCTGTCATCAAAATGTTGGCAGGCGAGTTTTGTTTTCGCGGGAAAAGCGCCGTTGTTTGTGTTTGGGCGCCTGTGGCACGGAGTGGCCGGGTGGCTGCTTAGAATCCACGATACGCAGGATGGTTCCCAGACCCAAGGTGGCACCAGTGCCAAGTCGGGCTGTTTTGACACTACCAAGTGGCTCCTGCAATCTGCCATCCAGAATCGGGGCAGCTTAATTTTGTTTGCCAGGGAAACGGGCCGAGGTTTGTGATGGGGGCCTATGGCTGGGAGTGACCGGCTGGCTCCTGAAATGGTACAATTGGCAGGATGGTTCCCAGACCCATAGTGGCACCAGTGCCAAGTTGGGATGATTTGATAGTACCAAGTGGCTCCTGCAATCTGCCATCAAAAAGCTGGCAGGCGAGTTTTGTTTTCCAGGGAAAAGCGCCGTTGTTTGTATTTGGGGGCCTGTGGCTGGGAGTGGCCGCCTGGCGCCTTAGAATCTACGTTACGCAGCATGGTTCCCAGACCCAAAGTGGCACCAGTGTCAAGTTGGGCTGGTTTGATAGTACCAAGTGGCTCCTGCAATCTGCCATCCAGAAGCGGGGTAGCTTTCTTTTGTTTGCCAGGGAAACGGGCAGAGCTTTCTGTCTGGGGGCCTATGGTTGGGAGTAACCGGCTGGCTCCTGAAAAGCTACGATAGGCAGGATGGTTCCCAGATCCAAGATGGCACCAGTGCCAAGTCGGGGTGGTTTGATGGTGCAACGTGGCTCCTGCAATCTGCCATCCTGACGCGGGGCAGCGGATTTTTGTTTCCAAGAGAAATGGTCCGTGGTTTGTTTTTGGGGCTATATGGCTGGGCGTGGCCTGCTGGCTCCTTAAAAAGCTACGATAGGCAGGATGGTTCCCTGACCCAAGGTGGCACCAGTGCCAAGTCGGGCGGTTTTCGTAGTACAAAGTGCGTCCTAAAATTTGCCATCCAGAAGAGGGGCAGTTGAGTTTTGTTTACCAGAGAAAAGGGCCGTGGTTTGTTTTTGGGGGCATATGGCTGATAGTGGCCGTCTGGCGCCTGAAAATCCACGATAGGCAGGATGGTTCCCAGACCAGAGGTGGCACCAGTGCCAAGTCGGGCTGGTTTGATAGTACTAAATAGCACCTGCAATCTGCCATGCAGAAGCGGGGCAGCTTACTTTTGTTTGCCAGGGAAACGGGCCGAGGTTTGTGTCTGGGGGCCTATGGCTGGGAGTGACCGCCTGGCTCCTGAAAAGCTACGATAGGCAGGATGGTTACCAGACCCATGGTGGCACCAGTGCCAAGTTGGGCTGGTTTGATAGTACCAAGTGGCTCCTGCAATCTGCCATCAAAAAGTTGTCAGGCGAGTTTTGTTTTCCAGGGAAAAGCGCCGTTGTTTGTGTTTGGGGGACTGTTGGTGGGAGTGGCCGGCTGGCTCCTTAGAACACACGATACGCAGGATGGTTCCCAGACCCAAGGTGGCACCAGTGCCACGTCGGGCTGGTTTGATGGTGAAAAGTGGCTCCTGCAATCTGCCATCCTGAAGCGGGGTAGCTTACTTTTGTGTGCCAGGGAAACGGGCCGAGGTTTATGACTGGGGGCCTAGGGCTAGGAGTGACCGGCTGGCTCCTGAAAAGCAACAATAGGCAGGATGGTTCCCAGACCCAAGGTGGCACCAGTGCCAAGTTGGGCTGGTTTGATGGTACCAACTGGCTCCTGCAATCTGCCATCTAAAAGTTGTCAGGCGAGTTTTGTTTTCCAGGGAAAAGCGCCGTTGATTTTGTTTGGAGGCCTGTGGCTGGCAGTGGCTGCCTGTCGTCTTAGAATCCGGGTTACGCAGCATGGTTCCCAGAGCCAAGGTGGCACCAGTGCCAAGTTGGGCTGGTTTGATGGTGCAAAGTGGCTCCTGCAATCTGCCATCCAGAAGTGCGGTAGCTTACTTTTGTGTGCCAGGGAAACAGGCCGAGGTTTGTGTCTGGGGGCCTATGGCTGGGAGTGACCGGCTGGCTCCTGAAAAGCTACGATAGGCAGGATGGTGACCAGACCCATGGTGGCACCAGTGCCAAGTTGGGCTGGTTTGATAGTACCAAGTGGCTCCTGCAATCTGCCATCAAAAAGTTGGCAGGCGAGTTTTGTTTTCCAGGGAAAAGCGCCGTTGTGTGTGTTTTGGGGCCTGTGGCTGGGAGTGGCCAGCTGGCTCCTTAGAATCCACGATACGCAGGATGGTTCCCAGACCCAAGGTGGCACCAGTGCCAAGTCGGGCTGGTTTGTTAGTACCAAGTGGTTCCTGCAATCTGCCATCCAGAAGCGGGGCAGCTGAATTTTGTTTGCCAGAGAAAAAGGCTGTTGTTTGTGTTTCGGGGCCTGTGGCTGGCAGTGGACGGCTGGCTCCTGAAAATCCATGATACGCAGCATGGTTCCCAGACCCAAGGTGGCACCAGTGCCAAGTAGGGCTGGTTTCATAGTACCCAGTGGCTCCTGCAATCTGCCATCCAGAAGAGGGGCAGTTGAGTTTTGTTTTCCAGAGAAAAGGGCCGTGGTTTGTGTTTGGGGCCTATGGCTGAGAGTGACCGGCTGGCTCCTGAAAAGCTACGATAGGCAGGATGGTGACCAGACCGATGGTGGCACCAGTGCCAAGTCGGGCTGGTTTGATAATAATAAATAGCTCCTGCAATCTGCCATCCAGACGCGGGGCAGCGGATTTTTGCTTGCTGGAGAAAAGTTCCGTGGGTTTTTTTTGGGGGTATATGGCTGGACGTTGCCGGCTGACTCCTTAAAAACATCGATACGCAGGATGGTTCCCTGACCCAAGGTGGCATCACTGCCAAGTCGGGCTGTTTTCGTAGTACCAAGTGGCTCCTGCAATTTGCCATCCAGAAGAGGGGCAGTTGAGTTTTGTTTACCAGAGAAAAGGGCCGTGGTTTGTGTTTTGGGGCATATGGCTGAGAGTGGCCGGCTGGCGCCTGAAAATCCACGATAGGCAGGATGGTTCCCAGAGCCAAGGTGGCACCAGTGCCATGTTGGCCTGGTTTGATAGTACCATGTGGCTCCTGCAATCTGCCATCCAGAAGCGGGGCAGCTTACTTTTGTTTGCCAGGGAAACGGGCCGAGGTATTTGTCTGGGGGCCTATGGCTGGGAGTGACCGCCTGGCTCCTGAAAAGCTACGATAGGCAGGATGGTGACCAGACCCATGGTGGCACCAGTGCCAAGTTGGGCTGGTTTGATAGTACCAAGTGGCTCCTGCAATCTGCCATCCAGAAGCGGGGTAGCTTACTTTTGTTTGCCAGGGAAACGGGCAGAGCTTTCTGTCTGGGGGCCTATGGTTGGGAGTAACCGGCTGGCTCCTGAAAAGCTACGATAGGCAGGATGGTTCCCAGATCCAAGATGGCACCAGTGCCAAGTCGGGGTGGTTTGATGGTGCAAAGTGGCTCCTGCAATCTGCCATCCTGACGTGGGGCAGCGGATTTTTGTTTCCAAGAGAAATGGTCCGTGGTTTGTTTTTGGGGCTATATGGCTGGGCGTGGCCTGCTGGCTCCTTAAAAAGCTACGATAGGCAGGATGGTTCCCTGACCCAAGGTGGCACCAGTGCCAAGTCGGGCGGTATTCGTAGTACAAAGTGCGTCCTAAAATTTGCCATCCAGAAGAGGGGCAGTTGAGTTTTGTTTACCAGAGAAAAGGGCCGTGGTTTGTTTTTGGGGGCATATGGCTGATAGTGGCCGTCTGGCGCCTGAAAATCCACGATAGGCAGGATGGTTCCCAGACCAGAGGTGGCACCAGTGCCAAGTCGGGCTGGTTTGATAGTACTAAATAGCACCTGCAATCTGCCATGCAGAAGCGGGGCAGCTTACTTTTGTTTGCCAGGGAAACGGGCCGAGGTTTGTGTCTGGGGGCCTATGGCTGGGAGTGACCGCCTGGCTCCTGAAAAGCTACGATAGGCAGGATGGTTACCAGACCCATGGTGGCACCAGTGCCAAGTTGGGCTGGTTTGATAGTACCAAGTGGCTCCTGCAATCTGCCATCAAAAAGTTGGCAGGCCAGTTTTGTTTTCCAGGGAAAAGCGCCGTTGTTTGTGTTTGGGGGACTGTGGCTGGCAGTGGACGGCTGGCTCCTTAGAACACACGATACGCAGGATGGTTCCCAGACCCAAGGTGGCACCAGTGCCACGTCGGGCTGGTTTGATGGTGAAAAGTGGCTCCTGCAATCTGCCATCCTGAAGCGGGGTAGCTTACATTTGTGTGCCAGGGAAACGGGCCGAGGTTTATGACTGGGGGCCTAGGGCTAGAAGTGACCGGCTGGCTCCTGAAGAGCAACAATAGGCAGGATGGTTCCCAGACCCAAGGTGGCACCAGTGCCAAGTTGGGCTGGTTTGATGGTACCAACTGGCTCCTGCAATCTGCCATCTAAAAGTTGTCAGGCGAGTTTTGTTTTCCAGGGAAAAGCGCCGTTGATTTTGTTTGGAGGCCTGTGGCTGGCAGTGGCTGCCTGTCGTCTTAGAATCCGGGTTACGCAGCATGGTTCCCAGAGCCAAGGTGGCACCAGTGTCAAGTTGGGCTGGTTTGATAGTACCAAGTGGCTCCTGCAATCTGCCATCCAGAAGCGGGGCAGCTTACTTTTGTTTGCCAGGGAAACGGGCCGAGGTATTTGTCTGGGGACCTATGGCTGGGAGTGACCGGCTGGCTCCTGAAAAGCTACGATAGGCAGGATGGTTCCCTGACCCAAGGTGGCACCAGTGCCAAGTCGGGCGGTTTTCGTAGTACAAAGTGCGTCCTAAAATTTGCCAACCAGAAGAGGGGCAGTTGAGTTTTGTTTACCAGAGAAAAGGGCCGTGGTTTGTTTTTGGGGGCATATGGCTGATAGTGGCCGTCTGGCCCCTGAAAATCCACGATAGGCAGGATGGTTCCCAGACCAGAGGTGGGACCAGTGCCAAGTCGGGCTGGTTTGATAGTACTAAATAGCACCTGCAATCTGCCATGCAGAAGCGGGGCAGCTTATTTTGTTTGCCAGGGAAACGGGCCGAGGTTTGTGTCTGGGGGCCTATGGCTGGGAGTGACCGCCTGGCTCCTGAAAAGCTACGATAGGCAGGATGGTTACCAGACCCATGGTGGCACCAGTGCCAAGTTGGGCTGGTTTGATAGTACCAAGTGGCTCCTGCAATCTTCCATCAAAAAGTTGGCAGGCCAGTTTTGTTTTCCAGGGAAAAGCGCCGTTGTTTGTGTTTGGGGGACTGTGGCTGGGAGTGGCCGGCTGGCTCCTTAGAACACACGATACGCAGGATCGTTCCCAGACCCAAGGTGGCACCAGTGCCACGTCGGGCTGATTTGATGGTGAAAAGTGGCTCCTGCAATCTGCCATCCTGAAGCGGGGTAGCTTACATTTGTGTGCCAGGGAAACGGGCCGAGGTTTATGACTGGGGGCCTAGGGCTAGAAGTGACCGGCTGGCTCCTGAAAAGCAACAATAGGCAGGATGGTTCCCAGACCCAAGGTGGCACCAGTGCCAAGTTGGGCTGGTTTGATGGTACCAACTGGCTCCTGCAATCTGCCATCTAAAAGTTGTCAGGCGAGTTTTGTTTTCCAGGGAAAAGCGCCGTTGATTTTGTTTGGAGGCCTGTGGCTGGCAGTGGCTGCCTGTCGTCTTAGAATCCGGGTTACGCAGCATGGTTCCCAGAGCCAAGGTGGCACCAGTGTCAAGTTGGGCTGGTTTGATAGTACCAAGTGGCTCCTGCAATCTGCCATCAAAAAGTTGGCAGGTCAGTTTTGTTTTCCAGGGAAAAGCGCCGTTGTTTCTGTTTGGGGGACTGTGGCTGGGAGTGGCCGGCTGGCTCCTTAGAACACAGGATACGCAGGATGGTTCCCAGACCCAAGGTGGCACCAGTGCCAAGTCGGGCTGGTTTGATAGCACCAAGTGTCTCCTGCAATCTGCCATCCAGAAGCGGGGCAGCTTACTTTTGTTTGCCAGGGAAACGGACCGAGGTTTTTTTCTGGGGGCCTATGGCTGGGAGTGACCGGCTGGCTCCTGAAAAGCTACGATAGGCAGGATGGTGACCAGACCCATGGTGGCACCAGTGCCAAGTTGGGCTGGTTTGATAGTACCAAGTGGCTCCTGCAATCTGCCATCAAAAAGTTGGCAGGCGAGTTTTGTTTTCCAGGGAAAAGCGCCGTTGTTTGTGTCTGCGGGCCTGTGGCTGGGAGTGGCCGGCTGGCTCCTTAGAATCCACAATATGCAGCATGGTTCCCAGACCCAAGGTGGCACCAGTGCCAAGTCGGGCTGGTTTGTTAGTACTAAGTGGTTCCTGCAATCTGCCATCCAGAAGCGGGGCAGCTGAATTTTGTTTGCCAGAGAAAAAGGCTGTTGTTTGTGTTTCGGGGCCTGTGGCTGGCAGTGGACGGCTGGCTCCTGAAAATCCATGATACGCAGCATGGTTCCCAGACCCAAGGTGGCACCAGTGCCAAGTAGGGCTAGTTTCATAGTACCCAGTGGCTCCTGCAATCTGCCATCCAGAAGAGGGGCAGTTGAGTTTTGTTTTCCAGAGAAAAGGGCCGTGGTTTGTGTTTGCGGCCTATGGCTGAGAGTGACCGGCTGGCCCCTGAAAATCCACGATAGGAAGGATGGTTCCCAGATCCAAGGTGGCAGCAGTGCCAAGTTGTGCTGGTGTGATAGTCCCAAGTGGCTCCTGCAATCTGCCATCCAGAAGCGGGGCAGCTGAATTTTGTTTGCCAGAGAAAAAGGCTGTGGTTTTTGTTTGGGGGCCTATGGCTGGGAGTGGCCGGCTGGCTCCTGAAAATCCATGATACGCAGCATGGTTCCCAGACCCAAGGTGGCACCAGTGCCAAGTGGGGCTGGTTTCACAGTGTCAAGTGCCTCCTGCAATCTCCCATCCAGAAGCGGGGCAGCTGAGTTTTGTTTGCCTGTGAAACGGGCCGTTGTTTTTGATTGGGGTCTGTGGCCGAGAATGTTCAGCTGGCTCCTGACAATCCACAATATGCAGGATGGTTCCCAGACCCAAGGTGGCACCAGTGCCAAGTCTTGCTGGTTTGATAGTACCAAGTGGCTCCTGCAATCTGCCATCCAGAAGCGGTGCAGCTGAGTTTTGTTTGCCAGAGGAAAGGGCCGTGGGTTGTGTTTGGGGGCATATGGCTGGGAGTGGCCGGCTGTCTCATTAAAAAGATCGATACGCAGGATGGTTCCCAGACCCAAGGTGGCACCAGTGCCAAGTCGGGCTGTTTTTATAGTACCAAGTGCGTCCTGCAATTTGCCATCCAGAAGAGGGGCAGTTGAGTTTTGTTTGCCAGAGAAAGCGCCGTTGTTTTTGTTTGGGGGCTTGTGGCTGTGAGTGGCCGACTGGCGCCTTAGAATCTGCGATACGCAGCATGGTTCCCAGACCCAAGGTGGCACCATTTCCAAGTTGGGCTGGTTTGATAGTACCAAGTGGCTCCTGCAATCTGCCATCCAGAAGCGGGGCAGCTTACTTTTGTTTGCCAGGGAAACGGGCCGAGGTTTGTGTTTGGGGGCCTATGGCTGGGAGTGACCGGCTGGCTCCTGGAAAGCTACAATAGGCAGGATGGTGACCAGACCCATGGTGGCACCAGTGCCAAGTTGGGCTGGTTTGATAGTACCAAGTTGCTCCTGCAATCTGCCATCAAAAAGTTGGCAGGCGAGTTTTGTTTTCCAGGGAAAAGCGCCGTTGTTTGTGTTTGGGGGCCTGTGGCTGGGAGTGGCCGGCTGGCTCCTTAGAATCCACGATACGCAGGATGGTTCCCAGACCCAAGGTGGCACCAGTGCCAAGTCGGGCTGGTTTGATACTACCAAGTGGTTCCTGCAATCTGCCATCCAGAAGCAGGGCAGCTTACTTTTGTTTGCCAGGGAAACGGGCCGTGGGTTTTGTTTGGGGGCATATAGCTGAGAGTGGCCCGCTGGCCCCTGAAAATCCACGCTAGGCAGCATGGTTCCCAGATGCAAGGTGGCACCAGTGCCAAGTCGGGCTGGTTTGATGGTGCAAAGTGGCTCCTGCAATCTGCCATCCAGAAGCGGGGCAGCTGATTTTTGTTTGCCAGAGAATAATTCCGTGGATTGTTTTTGGGGGCATATTGCTGGGAGTGGCCGGCTGGCTCCTTAAAATGCTCGATACGCATGATGGTTCCCAGGCCCAAGGTGTCACCACTACCAAGTCGGCCTGCGGTTTTAGTATCAAGTTCATCCTGCAATTTGCCATCCAGAAGAGGGGCAGTTGAGTTTTGTTTGCCAGAGAAACGGGCCGAGGTTTCTGTTTGGGGACATATGGCTGAGAGTGGCCGGCTGGCCCCTGAAAATCCACGATACACAACATGGTTCCCAGATCCAAGGTGGCACCAGTGCCAAGTTGGGCTGGTTTGATAGTCCCAAGTGTCTCCTGCAATCTGCCATCCAGAAGCGGGGCAGCTTACTTTTGTTTGCCAGAGAAATAGGCCTAGGTTTTTGTTTGGGGGCCTGTGGCTAGGAGTGGCCTGCTGGCGCCTAAGAATCCACGATACGCAGGATGTTTACCAGACCCATGGTGGCACCAGTGCCAAGTTGGGCTGGTTTGATAGTACCAAGTGGCTCCTGCAAACTCCATCAAAAAGTTGGCAGGCGTGTTTTGTTTTCCAGGGAACAGCGCCGTTGATTTTGTTTGGGGGCCTGTGGCTGGGAGTGGCCGGCTGGCTCCTTAGAATCCACGATACGCAGGATGGTTCCCAGACCCAAGGTGGCACCAGTGCCAAGTCGGGCTGTTTTTATAGTACCAAGTGCGTCCTGCAATTTGCCATCCAGAAGAGGGGCAGTTGAGTTTTGTTTGCCAGAGAAAGCACCGTTGTTTGTGTTTGGGGGCTTGTGGCTGTGAGTGGCCGACTGGCGCCTTAGAATCTGCGATACGCAGCATGGTTCCCAGACCCATGGTGGCACCAGTGCCAAGTTGGGCTGGTTTGATAGTACCAAGTGGCTCCTGCAATCTGCCATCCAGAAGCGGGGCAGCTTACTTTTGTTTGCCAGGGAAACGGGCCAAGGTTTGTGTTTGGGGGCCTATGGCTGGGAGTGACCGGCTGGCTCCTGGAAAGCTACAATAGGCAGGATGGTGACCAGACCCATGGTGGCACCAGTGCCAAGTTGGGCTGGTTTGATAGTACCAAGTTGCTCCTGCAATCTGCCATCAAAAAGTTGGCAGGCGAGTTTTGTTTTCCAGGGAAAAGCGCCGTTGTTTGTGTTTGGGGGCCTGTGGCTGGGAGTGGCCGGCTGGCTCCTTAGAATCCACGATACGCAGGATGGTTCCCAGACCCAAGGTGGCACCAGTGCCAAGTCGGGCTGGTTTGATACTACCAAGTGGTTCCTGCAATCTGCCATCCAGAAGCAGGGCAGCTTACTTTTGTTTGCCAGGGAAACGGGCCGTGGGTTTTTTTTGGGGGCATATAGCTGAGAGTGGCCCGCTGGCCCCTGAAAATCCACGCTAGGCAGCATGGTTCCCAGATGCAAGGTGGCACCAGTGCCAAGTCGGGCTGGTTTGATGGTGCAAAGTGGCTCCTGCAATCTGCCATCCAGAAGCGGGGCAGCTGATTTTTGTTTGCCAGAGAAAAATTCCGTGGATTGTTTTTGGGGGCATATTGCTGGGAGTGGCCGGCTGGCTCCTTAAAATGCTCGATACGCATGATGGTTCCCAGGCCCAAGGTGTCACCACTACCAAGTCGGCCTGCGGTTTTAGTATCAAGTTCATCCTGCAATTTGCCATCCAGAAGAGGGGCAGTTGAGTTTTGTTTGCCAGAGAAACGGGCCGAGGTTTCTGTTTGGGGACATATGGCTGAGAGTGGCCGGCTGGCCCCTGAAAATCCACGATACACAACATGGTTCCCAGATCCAAGGTGGCACCAGTGCCAAGTTGGGCTGGTTTGATAGTCCCAAGTGTCTCCTGCAATCTGCCATCCAGAAGCGGGGCAGCTTACTTTTGTTTGCCAGAGAAATAGGCCTAGGTTTTTGTTTGGGGGCTAGTGGCTAGGAGTGGCCTGCTGGCGCCTAAGAATCCACGATACGCAGGATGTTTACCAGACCCATGGTGGCACCAGTGCCAAGTTGGGCTGGTTTGATAGTACCAAGTGGCTCCTGCAAACTCCATCAAAAAGTTGGCAGGCGTGTTTTGTTTTCCAGGGAACAGCGCCGTTGATTTTGTTTGGGGGCCTGTGGCTGGGAGTGGCCGGCTGGCTCCTTAGAATCCACGATACGCAGGATGGTTCCCAGACCCAAGGTGACACCAGTGCCAAGTCGGGCTGGTTTGATTACACCAAGTGGCTCCTGCAATCTGCCATCCATAAGTGAGGCAGCTAAGTTTTGTTTGCCAGAAAAAAGGGCCGTGGTTTTTGTTGGGGGCCTGTGGCTGGGAGTAGCCGGCTGGCTCCTTAAAATCCACGATAGGCAGGATGGTTCCCAGACCCAAGGTGGTACCAGTGCCAAGTCGGGCTGGTTTGATAGTACCAAGTGGCTCCTGCAATCTGCCATCCAGAAGCGGGGCAGCTTACTTTTGTTTGCCAGGGAAACGGGCCGAGCTTTGTGTCTCGGGGCCTATGGCAGGGAGTGACCGGCTGGCTCCTGAAAAGCTACGATAGGCAGGATGGTGACCAGACCCATGGTGGCACCAGTGGCAAGTTGGGCTGGTTTGATAGTACCAAGTGGCTCCTGCAATCTGCCATCAAAAAGTTGGCAGGCGAGTTTTGTTTTCCAGGGAAAAGCGCCGTTGTGTGTGTTTTGAGGCCTGTGGCTGGGAGTGGCCAGCTGGCTCCTTAGAATCCACGATACGCAGGATGGTTCCCAGACCCAAGGTGGCACCAGTGCCAAGTCGGGCTGGTTTGTTAGTACCAAGTGGTTCCTGCAATCTGCCATCCAGAAGCGGGGCAGCTGAATTTTGTTTGCCAGAGAAAAAGGCTGTTGTTTGTGTTTCGGGGCCTGTGGCTGGCAGTGGACGGCTGGCTCCTGAAAATCCATGATACGCAGCATGGTTCCCAGACCCAAGGTGGCACCAGTGCCAAGTAGGGCTGGTTTCATAGTACCCAGTGGCTCCTGCAATCTGCCATCCAGAAGAGGGGCAGTTGAGTTTTGTTTTCCAGAGAAAAGGGCCGTGGTTTGTGTTTGGGGCCTATGGCGGAGAGTGACCGGCTGGCCCCTGAAAATCCACGATAGGAAGGATGATTCCCAGATCCAAGGTGGCACCAGTGCCATGTTGTGCTGGTGTGATAGTCCCAAGTGGCTCCTGCAATCTGCCATCCAGAAGCGGGGCAGCTGAATTTTGTTTGCCAGAGAAAAAGGCTGTGGTTTTTGTTTGGGGGCCTATGGCTGGGAGTGGCCGGCTGGCTCCTGAAAATCCATGATACGCAGCATGGTTCCCAGACCCAAGGTGGCACCAGTGCCAAGTGGGGCTGGTTTCACAGTGTCAAGTGCCTCCTGCAATCTCCCATCCAGAAGCGGGGCAGCTGAGTTGTGTTTGCCTGTGAAACGGGCCGTTGTTTTTGATTGGGGTCTGTGGCCGAGAGTGTCCAGCTGGCTCCTGACAATCCACAATACGCAAGATGGTTCCCAGACCCATGGTGGCACCAGTGCCAAGTCGTGCTGCTTTGATAGTACCAAGTGCGTCCTGCAATTTGCCATCCAGAAGAGGGGCAGTTGAGTTTTGTTTGCCAGAGAAAAGCGCCGTTGTTTGTGTTTGTGGTCTTGTGGCTGGGAGTGGCCGACTGGCGCCTTAGAATCTGCGATACGCAGCATGGTTCCCAGACCCAAGGTGGCACCAGTGCCAAGTCGGGCTGGTTTGATAGTACCAAGTGGCTCCTGCAATCTGCCATCCAGAAGCGGGGCAGCTTACTTTTGTTTGCCAGGGAAACGGGCCGAGGTTTGTGACTGGGGGCCTATGGCTGGGAGTGACCGGCTGGCTCCTGAAAAGCTACGATAGGCAGGATGGTTACCAGACCCATGGTGGCACCAGTGCCAAGTTGGGCTGGTTTGATAGTACCAAGTTGCTCCTGCAATCTGCCATCAAAAAGTTGGCAGGCGAGTTTTGTTTTCCAGGGAAAAGCGCCGTTGTTTGTATTTGGGGGCCTGTGGCTGGGAGTGGCCGGCTGGCTCCTTAGAATCCACGATACGCAGGATGGTTCCCAGACCCAAGGTGGCACCAGTGCCAAGTCGGGCTGGTTTGATACTACCAAGTGGTTCCTGCAATCTGCCATCCAGAAGCGGGGCAGCTTACTTTTGTTTGCCAGGGAAACGGGCCGTGGGTTTTGTTTGGGGGCATATAGCTGAGAGTGGCCGGCTGGCCCCTGAAAATCCACGCTAGGCAGCATGGTTCCTGGATGCAAGGTGGCACCAGTGCCAAGTCGGGCTGGTTTGATGGGTCAAAGTGGCTCCTGCAATCTGCCATCCAGAAGCGGGGCAGCTGATTTTTGTTTGCCAGAGAAAAATTCCGTGGATTGTTTTTGGGGGCATATTGCTGGGAGTGGCCGGCTGGCTCCTTAAAATGCTCGATACGCATGATGGTTCCCAGGCCCAAGGTGTCACCACTACCAAGTCGGCCTGCGGTTTTAGTATCAAGTTCATCTTGCAATTTGCCATCCAGAAGAGGGGCAGTTGAGTTTTGTTTGCCAGAGAAACGGGCCGAGGTTTCTGTTTGGGGACATATGGCTGAGAGTGGCCGGCTGGCCCCTGAAAATCCACGATACACAGCATGGTTCCCAGATCCAAGGTGGCACCAGTGCCAAGTTGGGCTGGTTTGATAGTCCCAAGTGTCTCCTGCAATCTGCCATCCAGAAGCGGGGCAGCTTACTTTTGTTTGCCAGAGAAATAGGCCTAGGTTTTTGTTTGGGGGCCTGTGGCTAGGAGTGGCCGGCTGGCTCCTAAGAATCCACGATACGCAGGATGTTTACCAGACCCATGGTGGCACCAGTGCCAAGTTGGGCTGGTTTGATAGTACCAAGTGGCTCCTGCAAACTCCATCAAAAAGTTGGCAGGCGTGTTTTGTTTTCCAGGGAAAAGCGCCGTTGATTTTGTTTGGGGGCCTGTGGCTGGGAGTGGCCGGCTGGCTCCTTAGAATCCACGATACGCAGGATGGTTCCCAGACCCAAGGTGGCACCAGTGCCAAGTCGGGCTGGTTTGATTACACCAAGTGACTCCTGCAATCTGCCATCCAGAAGTGAGGCAGCTAAGTTTTGTTTGCGAGAAAAAAGGGCCGTGGTTTTTGTTGGGGGCCTGTGGCTGGGAGTAGCCGGCTGGCTCCTTAAAATCCACGATAGGCAGGATGGTTCCCAGACCCAAGGTGGCACCAGTGCCAAGTCGGGCTGGTTTGATAGTACCAAGTGGCTCCTGCAATCTGCCATCCAGAAGCGGGGCAGCTGAGTTTTTATTGCCAGAGAAAAAGGCTGTGGTTTTTGTTTGGGGGCCTGTGGCTGGCAGTGGCCGGCTGGCTCCTGAAAATCCACGATACGCAGCATGGTTCCCAGACCCAAGGTGGCACCAGTACAAAGTGGGGCTCGTTTGACAGTGTCAAGTGCCTCCTGCAATCTCCCATCCAGAAGCGGGGCAGCTGAGTTTTTTTTGCCAGGGAAACGGACCTTTGTTTTTGATTGGGGTCTGTGGCCGAGAGTGGTCGGCTGTCTCCTGACAATCCACAATACGCAGGATGGTTCCCAGACCAAAGGTGGCACCAGTGCCAAGTCGGGCTGGTTTGATAGTACCAAGTGTCTCCTGCACTCTGCCATCCAGAAGCGGGGCAGCTGAGTTTTGTTTGCCAGAGAAAAGGGCCGTGGGTTGTGTTTGGGGGCATATGGCTGGGAGTGGCCACCTGGCTCCTTAAAATGCACGATACGCCGCATGGTAACCAGACGCAAGGTGGCACCAGTGCCAAGTCGGGCTGTTTTTGTAGTACCCAGTGGCTCCTGCAATTTGCCATCCAGAAGCGGGGCAGCTAAATTTTGTTTGCTAGAGAAAAGGGCTGTGGTTTGTGTTTGGGGGCCTATGGCCGAGAGTGGTAGGCTGGCCCCTGAAAATCAACGATAGGCAGGATGGTTCCCAGATCCAAGGTGGCACCAGTGCCAAGTAAGGCTGGTTGTATGGTTCAAAGTGACTCCTGCAATCTGCCATCCAGAAGCGGGACAGCTGAGTTTTTTTTGCCAGAGAAAAGGTCCGTGGTTTCTTTTTGGGGCATACGGCTGGGAATTGCCGGCTTGCTCCTTAAAATGTTCGATACGCAGGATGGTTCCCAGAGCCAAGGTGGCACCACTGCCAAGTCGGGCTCTTTTTGTAGTACCAAGTGCGTCCTGCAATTTGCCATCCAGAAGAGGGGCAGTTGAGTTTTGTTTGCCAGAGAAAAGGGCCGAGGTTTGTGTTTGGGAGCATATGGCTGGGAATGACCGGCTGGCCCCTGAAAATCCACGATACGCCGGATGGTTCCCAGATCCAAGATGGTACCATTACCAAGTCGGGCTGCTTTGATAGTCCCAAGTGGCTCCTGCAAACTGCCACACCAGAAGCGGGGCAGCTGAGTTTTGTTTGCCAGGGAAATGGGCCGTTGTTTGTGTTTGGGGGCCTGTGGCTGGGAGTGTTCGGCTGGTTCCTGAATATGTACGATACGCAGGATTGTTCCCAGATCCAAGGTGGCAGCAGTGCCATGTTGTGCTGGTGTGATAGTCCCAAGTGGCTCCTGCAATCTGCCATCCAGAAGTGGGGCAGCTGATTTTTGTTTGCCAGAGAAAAGGTCCGTGGTTTGTGTTTGGGGGCATATGGCTGAGAGTGGCCGGCTGGCCCCTGAAAATCCACGATACACAGGATGGTTCCCAGATCCAAGGTGGCACCTGTGCCAAGTCGGGCTGATTTGATAGTACTAAGTAGCTCCTGCAATCTGCCATCCAGAAGCGGGGCAGCTTACTTTTCTTTGCCAGGGAAACGGGCCGAGGTTTGTGTTTTGGGGCCTATGGCTGGGAGTGACCGGCTGGCTCCTGAAAAGCTACAATAGGCAGGATGGTTCCCAGAGCCAAGGTGGCACCAGTGCCAAGTTGGGCTGGTTTGATAGTACCAAGTGGCTCCTGCAATCTGCCATCCAGAAGCGGGGCAGCTTACTTTTGTTTGCCAGAGAAATAGGCCTAGGTTTTTGTCTGGGGGCCTGTGGCTAGGAGTGGCCGGCTGGCTCCTAAGAATCCACGATACGCAGGATGTTTCCCAGACCCAAGGTGACACCAGTGCCAAGTCGGGCTGGTTTGATAGTACCAAGTGGCTCCTGCAAACTCCATCAAAAAGTTGGCAGGCGTGTTTTGTTTTCCAGGGAACAGCGCCGTTGATTTTGTTTGGGGGCCTGTGGCTGGGAGTGGCCGGCTGGCTCCTTAGAATCCACGATACGCAGGATGGTTCCCAGACCCAAGGTGGCACCAGTGCCAAGTCGGGCTGGTTTGATTACACCAAGTGGCTCCTGCAATCTGCCATCCAGAAGTGAGGCAGCTAAGTTTTGTTTGCCAGAAAAAAGGGTCGTGGTTTTTGTTGGGGGCCTGTGGCTGGGAGTGGCCGGCTGGCTCCTTAGAATCCACCATACGCAGGATGGTTCCCAGACCCAAGGTGGCACCAGTGCCAAGTCGGGCTGGTTTGATAGTCCCAAGTGGCTCCTGCAAACTGCCATCCAGAAGCGGGGCAGCTGAGTTTTGTTTGCCAGGGAAATGGGCCGTTGTTTGTGTTTGGGGGCCTGTGGCTGGGAGTGGTCGGCTGGTTCCTGAATATGTACGATACGCAGGATTGTTCCCAGACCCAAGGTGGCACCAGTGCCAAGTCGGGCTGGTTTGATGGTGCAAAGTGGCTCCTGCAATCTGCCATCCAGACGCGGGGCAGCGGATTTTTGTTTCCATGAGAAATGGTCCGTGGTTTGTTTTTGGGGGTATATGGCTGGGCCTGGCCGGCTGGCTCCTTAAAAAGCTCGATATGCAGGATGGTTCCCTGACACAAGGTGGCACCAGTGCCACGTCGGGCGGTTTTCGTAGTACAAAGTGCGTCCTAAAATTTGCCATCCAGAAGAGGGGCACTTGAGTTTTGTTTGCCAGAGAAAAGGTCCGTGGTTTGTTTTTGGGGGCATATGGCTGAGAGTGGCTGGCTGGCCCCTGAAAATCCACGATACACAGGATGGTTCCCAGATCCAAGGTGGCACCTGTGCCAAGTCGGGCTGATTTGATAGTACTAAGTAGCTCCTGCAATCTGCCATCCAGAAGCGGGGCAGCTTACTTTTGTTTGCCAGGGAAACGGGCCGAGGTTTGTGTTTGGGGGCCTATGGCTGAGAGTGACCGGCTGGCTCCTGAAAAGCTACAATAGGCAGGATGGTGACCAGACCCATGGTGGCACCAGTGCCAAGTTGGGCTGGTTTGATAGTACCAAGTGGTTCCTGCAATCTGCCATCCAGAAGCAGGGCAGCTGAGTTTTGTTTGCCAGAGAAAAGGGCCTTGGTTTGTGTTTGGGGGCATATGGCTGGGTGTGGCCAGCTGGCTCCTTAAAATGCACGATATGCAACATGGCTCCCAGACCCAAGGTGGCACCAGTGCCAAGTTGGGCTGGTTTGATAGTACCAAGTGGCTCCTGCAATCTTCCATGATCACGTGGAGAAATACTTTCTGGTTTCAGCCTCATGCTCTTTCTTCTCTCCCTCAACTTCTCTATCACCTCTCATCTGGTTCACATGCGCTGTCTTCAAGGTCCACAGGCTACTTTTCACAGAATCTTCTGGCCTGATGAAGTAAGAATGATGAATAGAACAGAGCTGGGATCTATTTTCCAGTTTGGATAAAATGCATTCTGCACACAAATCCAAGGAGAACGGGCTGCCCCGATGCCCAGAAAATCTTTCACTCCTGCTAGTGTTCTACGTCAACCGCAACTTAGTCTGAAAGAAAAGCTTTTTCTCTGAGAGCATCTGAGAGGTTTGCATGAAGCACTGATATCTGACATATGCAATTTTGAATAGGAGAGGAAAAAGAAAATGGCAAGGAGTTTTTAATTTTAGTGGTTTCAATTTTAATTTCCGTGCACTTTTTCAAAACTTGTCAGCTCAAATGCCCATCAACATCTTTTAGTCATCTGTAAGTCAGTATTCATATAAAATGTGCTTCAAATCCAAAGAATTTCAAATTTGCACTCCAAGCTTCTATGCCTAGATTTATGATTTCCTACACATATTAGATGAAAGGAAGGCCTTTTTTACTGTGGGAGTGCTGGAACACTGGAACAGGTTGCCCAGAGAAGTTGTGGGTGTCCCATCCCTGAAAGTATTCAAGGTCACCTTGGACGGGGCTTGGAGCAGCAACAAAGGAGAAGCTTGATGGTAGAGAAACAAAGTTGGACTATAGAAGAAACTCGGATTGAAGTATAGGATCAAGTTTTCTCTCAGCTCTTGGGGTAAATTCAAAGTTGTACAAAATGACATTTATCTGTGCTATTCACTACTGTAACAGAAAGTTTCATGAAAACTGTACAGAAGATAGTAAATTTTAAAAGAGATAAGAATTACAGCATAAAATCCATGGGATAGGTTACAACATGAGACACTCTCTAAGAGAAAATCTCTTTGTTTCAGCACTTCATCGGGGTAAGATTTCATGAAGTGCCAAAGAAGGCGGCAAAATATCATTCGGGACATTATTTACTGGAATTCAGCCTGGCCATTAGTAGGAACTGCCTTTGAACATATCATGTAGATATACCACACACACTTTCCCTTCACTGAAAAATTACTGTTTACAACAAATAAGCAATTGACGATCAAAATTGATTGAAAGCATCTTAAACATGTCAAGTATTTCATTGTAGATGATCTGTGATCCAAATGCTTCTTCCACCTTCGAGAGGGACAGAAGAATTCTTCCATATCATGATGGTTTAAAATTGTATCAACCAATGTTTTCTGCTGAAAAGATATCATCTATTTTTTTCTATTTTTGGAAGAAAATATTCCTAGACATACAACAGGTGAGAACTAAGTAATTTTAAAGAAACAAATGAAATGAAAATATTCTGTAAATAGAATGAAATGAAAAGCTGTGTTTTAAATAGGAGCTAAATATTAAACAGAATTTTTGTACCAGGCATTTGAATTACTGCACCAGCTCTTTTGCCCATCAAGAAAGGCATTTAGCATTTCAGTCTTTTCCAAGGTGTTCATGATCTGCTATGCTGATCTCTGTGTGTGCCTAGGTGTGTGTGGAGGGGGGGGCATATGAAGGGGAGTGTGTATGTTTGCTTTACAATTGTTGTGGCAGATTCATGCCTCAGCTCCACATTTTGTTTTAAAAAGGTCACACCGAGTGGATATGAAGTTTACTATCAACAAGAGATCGATTCCCAAATCATCCATTTGACTCTCCCTTATAAATCATGTGCTTTGTTGCATATTTTATCAAATATACTTTCAAGCCAGATGGAGGAAGGAGGATGTGGGAATCCCTCCACCATCTTGCAACTTTTATGTAAGTAGGTTTTCAAGAAAATCATCATTTCTCTTTTAAATATGTCTGGAACAGGCATGATGGTAGTGTCAACCTGTTGGAGTTTTTGTTGCTGGAAGAAGTTGTACAAAAGGATTGGTTTTTACATTGACCAGTTACTGAATCAAGCGCAGGAATACATTGGAAATTTAGCTGGGGGTTCCTTTTCCCAGCAGACTACTTCTAGAACGAGCTTGTACACTGAAGCTGACTCTTTTGCTCTCTTTTTGTTTCTTTCCTATTTTCTTGGCTTCTTTGCCACTATCTAGACAATTTTGGAACTTTGTTCCCAACTAAAATGGTTTCAATAGTCTGATTGTGATCATACATTTTTACAAGGAATTTTTAAAATCTTTCCTCGAGTCCAGAAAGTCAAGGACTTAGATCTTTTTCTTCCCTTATCAATATTGCCATGAAATTGATAAATAAAGACCAACTCTTTATTTTTGTTTTTAACCCACGTAGATAATTCCCATCCATTAATCCATTTTGTGGACCAATAGCTGCCATTCTGATGGAAGCTGTCACTTCTTAACAATAGGCATTCTGTGACTATGTTGACTGCACTTTGGGTGAAGATCCTAACTGGTCTTAGATATACATAGGGAGAAATTTGCTCAGCCAGTGTCAGTCTTAAGCATGCGTATCAGAAGATCTTTCTAGAGCTGGGAATTTTCCCATGAAAGGGATTCAGTTAGGGAAGAGACACTTGTGCCAGAGTTTTACATTCTTCTTGAACACTGCTTAAGGAACTTAGATGCCATGTCCATTTGGATCTCTGTCTGCACAGAACTTTGTCATGCCAGCGCTTTGAAATGCATCTTGAAGAGAATTCACTAGCACAGAATGAAAGAGAGTGGAAGGGGTTGGTGGGGCTAACCAGGCCCAACCCCCCTGCCTAAACCAGGATACCTAGAGCCTCTTGCCCAGGATTCTATCTGGGTGTACTTTTAATGTCTTCGAAGATCCAGGCTCCACAATCTTTCTGGGCAGTCTGTGCCGTGGTTCAGTCACCCTGACAGTAAAGAAACATTTACTGATGTTCAAAGGCAATCTCCTGTATTTCAGTGTGTGCCCACTGCCTCTTGTCTTTTCCCTCAGCATCACTGAAAAGACACTGATTCCCTCCCCTTTGCACTATTGCTTCCATATGTATGTGTGATGCCATGTAGAGGTATGTCAAAAACCTCCCTGAAGCCCAGGCAGATAATATTCCCTTCATCTACCAGTCAAGTTGATTCATCAGAGGAGTTTAAAGTGATGTTCAGCATGAAATTCCCCTGAAAAATCATGCTAACTACATTATTTGGTCATCTGTCATGTGCCTGGCAAGGATTTCCAGGAAGAGCTGCTTCATCAACTTCCTGGGGATAAAAAAGAGGCTGGCTGGTTTGTACTATGGCGAGTCCTCTTAATTGCCTTTTTTGAAGATGGGTGTCATTTGCTAACATCCACTCTTTTGCTCCTCTTCTCATCTACACCTCGGCAAAAAGCTTTTCCACTATGTCTGGCTAGGAAAAACTGTGCCAGCACAGAAAACATCTCCCATCGTGTTCTAGAAGTTGCACGGATGTCTGCCAAGTGTTTGGCAGGAAGAAAAGAAAAGTTGTCCAAAACAGCTTCCAATCGAATGTTCCTGTGATTGGAAAAGTCAGGAGAGTGCAAAGGTACTGTTTTCTATCAGTTGGCAAGGTGCGCACACAATCCCAGTGTTGTACAGCTTGCTTCTTCACCTTCCCGAAGCTGCCGCTCTCGCCGGCTGCCGGAGCCCAAGAAGCGGCTTCTTCGCGCAAAGACGATTGTGCCGCTCACAGTGCTCTCCTTAGCGCGGCTTCTGCCGAAAGACGCCCGGCAGCGGCTCTTACCTCCGGAGAGCATCCTACCTTCGTCTTTAGCTCCTCTTCTCATCTACACCTCGGCAAAACGCTTTTCCACTATGTCTGGCTAGGAAAAACTGTGCCAGCACAGAAAACATCTCCCATCGTGTTCTAGAAGTTGCACGGATGTCTGCCAAGTGTTTGGCAGGAAGAAAAGTTGTCCAAAACAGCTTCCAATCGAATGTTCCTGTGATTGGAAAAGTCAGGAGAGTGCAAAGGTACTGTTTTCTATCAGTTGGCAAGGTGCGCACACAATCCCAGTGTTGTACAGCTTGCTTCTTCACCTTCCCGAAGCTGCCGCTCTCGCCGGCTCCCGGAACCGAAGAAGCGGCTTCTTCGCGCAAAGACGATTGTGCCGCTCACAGGGCTCTCCTTAGCGCGGCTTCTGCCGAAAGACGCCCGGCAGCGGCTCTTACCTCCGGAGAGCATCCTACCTTCGTCTTTCGCGTCTTTTGTAGTCTACATCTTAGCAAAACGCTTTTCCACTATGTCTGGCTAGGAAAAACTGTGCCAGCCCAGAAAACATCTCCCATCGTGTTCTAGAAGTTGCACGGATGTCTGCCAAGTGTTTGGCAGGAAGAAAAGAAAAGTTGTCCAAAACAGCTTCCAATCGAATGTTCCTGTGATTGGAAAAGTCAGGAGAGTGCAAAGGTACTGTTTTCTATCAGTTGGCAAGGTGCGCACACAATCCCAGTGTTGTACAGCTTGCTTCTTCACCTTCCCGAAGCTGCCGCTCTCGCCGGCTGCCGGAGCCCAAGAAGCGGCTTCTTCGCACAAAGACGATTGTGCCGCTCACAGTGCTCTCCTTAGCGCGGCTTCTGCCGAAAGACGCCCGGCAGCGGCTCTTACCTCCGGAGAGCATCCTACCTTCGTCTTTCGCGTCTTTTGTAGTCTACATCTTAGCAAAACGCTTTTCCACTATGTCTGGCTAGGAAAAACTGTGCCAGCACAGAAAACATCTCCCATCGTGTTCTAGAAGTTGCACGGATGTCTGCCAAGTGTTTGGCAGGAAGAAAAGAAAAGTTGTCCAAAACAGCTTCCAATCGAATGTTCCTGTGATTGGAAAAGTCAGGAGAGTGCAAAGGTACTGTTTTCTATCAGTTGGCAAGGTGCGCACACAATCCCAGTGTTGTACAGCTTGCTTCTTCACCTTCCCGAAGCTGCCGCTCTCGCCGGCTGCCGGAGCCCAAGAAGCGGCTTCTTCGCGCAAAGACGATTGTGCCGCTCACAGTGCTCTCCTTAGCGCGGCTTCTGCCGAAAGACGCCCGGCAGCGGCTCTTACCTCCGGAGAGCATCCTACCTTCGTCTTTCGCGTCTTATGTAGTCTACACCTCGGCAAAAAGCTTTTCCACTATGTCTGGCTAGGAAAAACTGTGCCAGCACAGAAAACATCTCCCATCGTGTTCTAGAAGTTGCACGGATGTCTGCCAAGTGTTTGGCAGGAAGAAAAGAAAAGTTGTCCAAAACAGCTTCCAATCGAATGTTCCTGTGATTGGAAAAGTCAGGAGAGTGCAAAGGTACTGTTTTCTATCAGTTGGCAAGGTGCGCACACAATCCCAGTGTTGTACAGCTTGCTTCTTCACCTTCCCGAAGCTGCCGCTCTCGCCGGCTCCCGGAACCGAAGAAGCGGCTTCTTCGCGCAAAGACGATTGTGCCGCTCACAGTGCTCTCCTTAGCGCGGCTTCTGCCGAAAGACGCCCGGCAGCGGCTCTTACCTCCGGAGAGCATCCTACCTTCGTCTTTCGCGTCTTATGTAGTCTACACCTCGGCAAAACGCTTTTCCACTATGTCTGGCTAGGAAAAACTGTGCCAGCACAGAAAACATCTCCCATCGTGTTCTAGAAGTTGCACGGATGTCTGCCAAGTGTTTGGCAGGAAGAAAAGAAAAGTTGTCCAAAACAGCTTCCAATCGAATGTTCCTGTGATTGGAAAAGTCAGGAGAGTGCAAAGGTACTGTTTTCTATCAGTTGGCAAGGTGCGCACACAATCCCAGTGTTGTACAGCTTGCTTCTTCACCTTCCCGAAGCTGCCGCTCTCGCCGGCTGCCGGAGCCCAAGAAGCGGCTTCTTCGCGCAAAGACGATTGTGCCGCTCACAGGGCTCTCCTTAGCGCGGCTTCTGCCGAAAGACGCCCGGCAGCGGCTCTTACCTCCGGAGAGCATCCTACCTTCGTCTTTCGCGTCTTTTGTAGTCTACATCTTAGCAAAACGCTTTTCCACTATGTCTGGCTAGGAAAAACTGTGCCAGCACAGAAAACATCTCCCATCGTGTTCTAGAAGTTGCACGGATGTCTGCCAAGTGTTTGGCAGGAAGAAAAGAAAAGTTGTCCAAAACAGCTTCCAATCGAATGTTCCTGTGATTGGAAAAGTCAGGAGAGTGCAAAGGTACTGTTTTCTATCAGTTGGCAAGGTGCGCACACAATCCCAGTGTTGTACAGCTTGCTTCTTCACCTTCCCGAAGCTGCCGCTCTCGCCGGCTGCCGGAGCCCAAGAAGCGGGTTCTTCGCGCAAAGACGATTGTGCCGCTCACAGTGCTCCCCTTAGCGCGGCTTCTGCCGAAAGACGCCCGGCAGCGGCTCTTACCTCCTGAGAGTGGCAGCTTCGGGAAGGTGAAGAAGCAAGCTGTACAACACTGGGATTGTGTGCGCACCTTGCCAACTGATAGAAAACAGTACCTTTGCACTCTCCTGACTTTTCCAATCACAGGAACATTCGATTGGAAGCTGTTTTGGACAACTTTTCTTTTCTTCCTGCCAAACACTTGGCAGACATATCTGCAACTTCTGGAAAACGATGGGAGATGTTTTCTGGGCTGGCACGGTTTTTCCTAGCCAGACATAGTGGAAAAGCGTTTTGCTAAGATGTAGACTACATAAGACGCGAAAGACGAAGGTAGGATGCTCTCCGGAGGTAAGAGCCGCTGCCGGGCGTCTTTCGGCAGAAGCCGCGCTAAGGAGAGCACTGTGAGCGGCACAATCGTCTTTGCGCGAAGAAGCCGATTCTTCGGTTCCGGGAGCCGGCGAGAGCGGCAGCTTCGGGAAGGTGAAGAAGCAAGCTGTACAACACTGGGATTGTGTGCGCACTTTGCCAACTGATAGAAAACAGTACCTTTGCACTCTCCTGACTTTTCCAATCACAGGAACATTCGATTGGAAGCTGTTTTGGACAACTTTTCTTTTCTTCCTGCCAAACACTTGGCAGACATCCGTGCAACTTCTAGAACACGATGGGAGATGTTTTCTGGGCTGGCACAGTTTTTCCTAGCCAGACATAGTGGAAAAGCGTTTTGCTAAGATGTAGACTACAAAAGACGCGAAAGACGAAGGTAGGATGCTCTCCGGAGGTAAGAGCCGCTGCCGGGCGTCTTTCGGCAGAAGCCGCGCTAAGGAGAGCACTGTGAGCGGCACAATCGTCTTTGCGCGAAGAAGCCGCTTCTTGGGCTCCGGCAGCCGGCGAGAGCGGCAGCTTCGGGAAGGTGAAGAAGCAAGCTGTACAACACTGGGATTGTGTGCGCACCTTGCCAACTGATAGAAAACAGTACCTTTGCACTCTCCTGACTTTTCCAATCACATGAACATTCGATTGGAAGCTGTTTTGAACAACTTTTCTTTTCTTCCTGCCAAACACTTGGCAGACATCCGTGCAACTTCTAGAACACGATGGGAGATGTTTTCTGTGCTGGCACAGTTTTTCCTAGCCAGACATAGTGGAAAAGCGTTTTGCCGAGGTGTAGACTACAAAAGACGCGAAAGACGAAGGTAGGATGCTCTCCCGAGGTAAGAGCCGCTGCCGGGCGTCTTTCGGCAGAAGCCGCGCTAAGGAGAGCCCTGTGAGCGGCACAATCGTCTTTGCGCGAAGAAGCCGCTTCTTGGGCTCCGGCAGCCGGCGAGAGCGGCAGCTTCGGGAAGGTGAAGAAGCAAGCTGTACCACACTGGGATTGTGTGCGCACCTTGCCAACTGATAGAAAACAGTACCTTTGCACTCCCCTGACTTTTCCAATCACAGGAACATTCGATTGGAAGCTGTTTTGGACAACTTTTCTTTTCTTCCTGCCAAACACTTGGCAGACATCCGTGCAACTTCTAGAACACGATGGGAGATGTTTTCTGTGCTGGCACAGTTTTTCCTAGCCAGACATAGTGGAAAAGCGTTTTGCTAAGATGTAGACTACAAAAGACGCGAAAGACGAAGGTAGGATGCTCTCCGGAGGTAAGAGCCGCTGCCGGGCGTCTTTCGGCAGAAGCCGCGCTAAGGAGAGCACTGTGAGCGGCACAATCGTCTTTGCGCGAAGAAGCCGCTTCTTGGGCTCCGGCAGCCGGCGAGAGCGGCAGCTTCGGGAAGGTGAAGAAGCAAGCTGTACAACACTGGGATTGTGTGCGCACCTTGCCAACTGATAGAAAACAGTACCTTTGCACTCTCCTGACTTTTCCAATCACAGGAACATTCGATTGGAAGCTGTTTTGGACAACTTTTCTTTTCTTCCTGCCAAACACTTGGCAGACATCCGTGCAACTTCTAGAACACGATGGGAGATGTTTTCTGTGCTGGCACAGTTTTTCCTAGCCAGACATAGTGGAAAAGCGTTTTGCTAAGATGTAGACTACAAAAGACGCGAAAGACGAAGGTAGGATGCTCTCCGGAGGTAAGAGCCGCTGCCGGGCGTCTTTCGGCAGAAGCCGCGCTAAGGAGAGCCCTGTGAGCGGCACAATCGTCTTTGCGCGAAGAAGCCGCTTCTTGGGCTCCGGCAGCCGGCGAGAGCGGCAGCTTCGGGAAGGTGAAGAAGCAAGCTGTACAACACTGGGATTGTGTGCGCACCTTGCCAACTGATAGAAAACAGTACCTTTGCACTCTCCTGACTTTTCCAATCACAGGAACATTCGATTGGAAGCTGTTTTGGACAACTTTTCTTTTCTTCCTGCCAAACACTTGGCAGACATCCGTGCAACTTCTAGAACACGATGGGAGATGTTTTCTGTGCTGGCACAGTTTTTCCTAGCCAGACATAGTGGAAAAGCTTTTTGCCGAGGTGTAGACTACATAAGACGCGAAAGACGAAGGTAGGATGCTCTCCGGAGGTAAGAGCCGCTGCCGGGCGTCTTTCGGCAGAAGCCGCGCTAAGGAGAGCACTGTGAGCGGCACAATCGTCTTTGCGCGAAGAAGCCGCTTCTTGGGCTCCGGCAGCCGGCGAGAGCGGCAGCTTCGGGAAGGTGAAGAAGCAAGCTGTACAACACTGGGATTGTGTGCGCACCTTGCCAACTGATAGAAAACAGTACCTTTGCACTCTCCTGACTTTTCCAATCACAGGAACATTCGATTGGAAGCTGTTTTGGACAACTTTTCTTTTCTTCCTGCCAAACACTTGGCAGACATCCGTGCAACTTCTAGAACACGATGGGAGATGTTTTCTGTGCTGGCACAGTTTTTCCTAGCCAGACATAGTGGAAAAGCGTTTTGCTAAGATGTAGACTACAAAAGACGCGAAAGACGAAGGTAGGATGCTCTCCGGAGGTAAGAGCCGCTGCCGGGCGTCTTTCGGCAGAAGCCGCGCTAAGGAGAGCCCTGTGAGCGGCACAATCGTCTTTGCGCGAAGAAGCCGCTTCTTCGGTTCCGGGAGCCGGCGAGAGCGGCAGCTTCGGGAAGGTGAAGAAGCAAGCTGTACAACACTGGGATTATGTGCGCACCTTGCCAACTGATAGAAAACAGTACCTTTGCACTCTCCTGACTTTTCCAATCACAGGAACATTCGATTGGAAGCTGTTTTGGACAACTTTTCTTTTCTTCCTGCCAAACACTTGGCAGACATCCGTGCAACTTCTAGAACACGATGGGAGATGTTTTCTGTGCTGGCACAGTTTTTCCTAGCCAGACATAGTGGAAAAGCTTTTTGCCGAGGTGTAGACTACATAAGACGCGAAAGACGAAGGTAGGATGCTCTCCGGAGGTAAGAGCCGCTGCCGGGCGTCTTTCGGCAGAAGCCGCGCTAAGGAGAGCACTGTGAGCGGCACAATCGTCTTTGCGCGAAGAAGCCGCTTCTTGGGCTCCGGGAGCCGGCGAGAGCGGCAGCTTCGGGAAGGTGAAGAAGCAAGCTGTACAACACTGGGATTGTGTGCGCACCTTGCCAACTGATAGAAAACAGTACCTTTGCACTCTCCTGACTTTTCCAATCACAGGAACATTCGATTGGAAGCTGTTTTGGACAACTTTTCTTTTCTTCCTGCCAAACACTTGGCAGACATCCGTGCAACTTCTAGAACACGATGGGAGATGTTTTCTGTGCTGGCACAGTTTTTCCTAGCCAGACATAGTGGAAAAGCTTTTTGCCGAGGTGTAGATGAGAAGAGGAGCAAAAGAGTGGATGTTAGCAAATGACACCCATCTTCAAAAAAGGCAATTAAGAGGACTCGCCATAGTACAAACCAGCCAGCCTCTTTTTTATCCCCAGGAAGTTGATGAAGCAGCTCTTCCTGGAAATCCTTGCCAGGCACATGACAGATGACCAAATAATGTAGTTAGCATGATTTTTCAGGGGAATTTCATGCTGAACATCACTTTAAACTCCTCTGATGAATCAACTTGACTGGTAGATGAAGGGAATATTATCTGCCTGGGCTTCAGGGAGGTTTTTGACATACCTCTACATGGCATCACACATACATATGGAAGCAATAGTGCAAAGGGGAGGGAATCAGTGTCTTTTCAGTGATGCTGAGGGAAAAGACAAGAGGCAGTGGGCACACACTGAAATACAGGAGATTGCCTTTGAACATCAGTAAATGTTTCTTTACTGTCAGGGTGACTGAACCACGGCACAGACTGCCCAGAAAGATTGTGGAGCCTGGATCTTCGAAGACATTAAAAGTACACCCAGATAGAATCCTGGGCAAGAGGCTCTAGGTATCCTGGTTTAGGCAGGGGGGTTGGGCCTGGTTAGCCCCACCAACCCCTTCCACTCTCTTTCATTCTGTGCTAGTGAATTCTCTTCAAGATGCATTTCAAAGCGCTGGCATGACAAAGTTCTGTGCAGACAGAGATCCAAATGGACATGGCATCTAAGTTCCTTAAGCAGTGTTCAAGAAGAATGTAAAACTCTGGCACAAGTGTCTCTTCCCTAACTGAATCCCTTTCATGGGAAAATTCCCAGCTCTAGAAAGATCTTCTGATACGCATGCTTAAGACTGACACTGGCTGAGCAAATTTCTCCCTATGTATATCTAAGACCAGTTAGGATCTTCACCCAAAGTGCAGTCAACATAGTCACAGAATGCCTATTGTTAAGAAGTGACAGCTTCCATCAGAATGGCAGCTATTGGTCCACAAAATGGATTAATGGATGGGAATTATCTACGTGGGTTAAAAACAAAAATAAAGAGTTGGTCTTTATTTATCAATTTCATGGCAATATTGATAAGGGAAGAAAAAGATCTAAGTCCTTGACTTTCTGGACTCGAGGAAAGATTTTAAAAATTCCTTGTAAAAATGTATGATCACAATCAGACTATTGAAACCATTTTAGTTGGGAACAAAGTTCCAAAATTGTCTAGATAGTGGCAAAGAAGCCAAGAAAATAGGAAAGAAACAAAAAGAGAGCAAAAGAGTCAGCTTCAGTGTACAAGCTCGTTCTAGAAGTAGTCTGCTGGGAAAAGGAACCCCCAGCTAAATTTCCAATGTATTCCTGCGCTTGATTCAGTAACTGGTCAATGTAAAAACCAATCCTTTTGTACAACTTCTTCCAGCAACAAAAACTCCAACAGGTTGACACTACCATCATGCCTGTTCCAGACATATTTAAAAGAGAAATGATGATTTTCTTGAAAACCTACTTACATAAAAGTTGCAAGATGGTGGAGGGATTCCCACATCCTCCTTCCTCCATCTGGCTTGAAAGTATATTTGATAAAATATGCAACAAAGCACATGATTTATAAGGGAGAGTCAAATGGATGATTTGGGAATCGATCTCTTGTTGATAGTAAACTTCATATCCACTCGGTGTGACCTTTTTAAAACAAAATGTGGAGCTGAGGCATGAATCTGCCACAACAATTGTAAAGCAAACATACACACTCCCCTTCATATGCCCCCCCCTCCACACACACCTAGGCACACACAGAGATCAGCATAGCAGATCATGAACACCTTGGAAAAGACTGAAATGCTAAATGCCTTTCTTGATGGGCAAAAGAGCTGGTGCAGTAATTCAAATGCCTGGTACAAAAATTCTGTTTAATATTTAGCTCCTATTTAAAACACAGCTTTTCATTTCATTCTATTTACAGAATATTTTCATTTCATTTGTTTCTTTAAAATTACTTAGTTCTCACCTGTTGTATGTCTAGGAATATTTTCTTCCAAAAATAGAAAAAAATAGATGATATCTTTTCAGCAGAAAACATTGGTTGATACAATTTTAAACCATCATGATATGGAAGAATTCTTCTGTCCCTCTCGAAGGTGGAAGAAGCATTTGGATCACAGATCATCTACAATGAAATACTTGACATGTTTAAGATGCTTTCAATCAATTTTGATCGTCAATTGCTTATTTGTTGTAAACAGTAATTTTTCAGTGAAGGGAAAGTGTGTGTGGTATATCTACATGATATGTTCAAAGGCAGTTCCTACTAATGGCCAGGCTGAATTCCAGTAAATAATGTCCCGAATGATATTTTGCCGCCTTCTTTGGCACTTCATGAAATCTTACCCCGATGAAGTGCTGAAACAAAGAGATTTTCTCTTAGAGAGTGTCTCATGTTGTAACCTATCCCATGGATTTTATGCTGTAATTCTTATCTCTTTTAAAATTTACTATCTTCTGTACAGTTTTCATGAAACTTTCTGTTACAGTAGTGAATAGCACAGATAAATGTCATTTTGTACAACTTTGAATTTACCCCAAGAGCTGAGAGAAAACTTGATCCTATACTTCAATCCGAGTTTCTTCTATAGTCCAACTTTGTTTCTCTACCATCAAGCTTCTCCTTTGTTGCTGCTCCAAGCCCCGTCCAAGGTGACCTTGAATACTTTCAGGGATGGGACACCCACAACTTCTCTGGGCAACCTGTTCCAGTGTTCCAGCACTCCCACAGTAAAAAAGGCCTTCCTTTCATCTAATATGTGTAGGAAATCATAAATCTAGGCATAGAAGCTTGGAGTGCAAATTTGAAATTCTTTGGATTTGAAGCACATTTTATATGAATACTGACTTACAGATGACTAAAAGATGTTGATGGGCATTTGAGCTGACAAGTTTTGAAAAAGTGCACGGAAATTAAAATTGAAACCACTAAAATTAAAAACTCCTTGCCATTTTCTTTTTCCTCTCCTATTCAAAATTGCATATGTCAGATATCAGTGCTTCATGCAAACCTCTCAGATGCTCTCAGAGAAAAAGCTTTTCTTTCAGACTAAGTTGCGGTTGACGTAGAACACTAGCAGGAGTGAAAGATTTTCTGGGCATTGGGGCAGCACGTTCTCCTTGGATTTGTGTGCAGAATGCATTTTATCCAAACTGGAAAATAGATCCCAGCTCTGTTCTATTCATCATTCTTACTTCATCAGGCCAGAAGATTCTGTGAAAAGTAGCCTGTGGACCTTGAAGACAGCGCATGTGAACCAGATGAGAGGTGATAGAGAAGTTGAGGGAGAGAAGAAAGAGCATATGGCTGAAACCAGAAAGTATTTCTCCACGTGATCATGGAAGATTGCAGGAGCCACTTGGTACTATCAAACCAGCCCGACTTGGCACTGGTGCCACTATGGGTCTGGGAGCCATGTTGCATATCGTGCATTTTAAGGAGCCAGCTGGCCACACACAGCCATATGCCCCCAAACACAAACCAAGCCCTTTTCTCTGGCAAACAAAACTCAGCTGCCCTGCTTCTGGATGGCAGATTGCCGGAGCCACTTGGTACTATCAAACCAGCCCAACTTGGCACTGGTGCCACCTTGGCTCTGGGAACCATCCTGCCTATTGTAGCTTTTCAGGAGCCAGCCGGTCACTCCCAGCCATAGGCCCCCAAACACAAACCTCGGCCCGTTTCCCTGGCAAACAAAAGTAAGCTGCCCCGCTTCTGGATGGCAGATTGCAGGAGCTACTTAGTACTATCAAATCAGCCCGACTTGGCACAGGTGCCACCTTGGATCTGGGAACCATCCTGTGTATCGTGGATTTTCAGGGGCCAGCCGGCCACTCTCAGCCATATGCCCCCAAACACAAACCACGGACCTTTTCTCTGGCAAACAAAAATCAGCTGCCCCACTTCTTGATGGCAGATTGCAGGAGCCACTTGGGACTATCACACCAGCACAACATGGCACTGCTGCCACCTTGGATCTGGGAACAATCCTGCGTATCGTACATATTCAGGAACCAGCCGAACACTCCCAGCCACAGGCCCCCAAACACAAACAACGGCCCATTTCCCTGGCAAACAAAACTCAGCTGCCCCGCTTCTGGATGGCAGTTTGCAGGAGCCACTTGGGACTATCAAAGCAGCCCGACTTGGTAATGGTACCATCTTGGATCTGGGAACCATCCGGCGTATCGTGGATTTTCAGGGGCCAGCCGGTCATTCCCAGCCATATGCTCCCAAACACAAACCTCGGCCCTTTTCTCTGGCAAACAAAACTCAACTGCCCCTCTTCTGGATGGCAAATTGCAGGACGCACTTGGTACTACAAAAAGAGCCCGACTTGGCAGTGGTGCCACCTTGGCTCTGGGAACCATCCTGCGTATCGAACATTTTAAGGAGCCAGCCGGCAATTCCCAGCCGTATGCCCCAAAAAGAAACCACGGACCTTTTCTCTGGCAAAAAAAACTCAGCTGTCCCGCTTCTGGATGGCAGATTGCAGGAGTCACTTTGAACCATACAACCAGCCTTACTTGGCACTGGTGCCACCTTGTATCTGGTAACCATCCTGCCTATCGTTGATTTTCAGGGGCCAGCCTACCACTCTCGGCCATAGGCCCCCAAACACAAACCACAGCCCTTTTCTCTAGCAAACAAAATTTAGCTGCCCCGCTTCTGGATGGCAAATTGCAGGAGCCACTGGGTACTACAAAAACAGCCCGACTTGGCACTGGTGCCACCTTGCGTCTGGTTACCATGCGGCGTATCGTGCATTTTAAGGAGCCAGGTGGCCACTCCCAGCCATATGCCCCCAAACACAACCCACGGCCCTTTTCTCTGGCAAACAAAACTCAGCTGCCCCGCTTCTGGATGGCAGAGTGCAGGAGACACTTGGTACTATCAAACCAGCCCGACTTGGCACTGGTGCCACCTTTGGTCTGGGAACCATCCTGCGTATTGTGGATTGTCAGGAGACAGCCGACCACTCTCGGCCACAGACCCCAATCAAAAACAAAGGTCCGTTTCCCTGGCAAAAAAAACTCAGCTGCCCCGCTTCTGGATGGGAGATTGCAGGAGGCACTTGACACTGTCAAAAGAGCCCCACTTTGTACTGGTGCCACCTTGGGTCTGGGAACCATGCTGCGTATCGTGGATTTTCAGGAGCCAGCCGGCCACTGCCAGCCACAGGCCCCCAAACAAAAACCACAGCCTTTTTCTCTGGCAAACAAAACTCAGCTGCCCTGCTTCTGGATGGCAGATTGCAGGAGCCACTTGGTACTATCAAACCAGCCCGACTTGGCACTGGTGCCACCTTGGGTCTGGGAACCATCCTGCCTATCGTGGATTTTAAGGAGCCAGCCGGCTACTCCCAGCCACAGGCCCCCAACAAAAACCACGGCCCTTTTTTCTCGCAAACAAAACTTAGCTGCCTCACTTCTGGATGGCAGATTGCAGGAGTCACTTGGTGTAATCAAACCAGCCCGACTTGGCACTGGTGCCACCTTGGGTCTGGGAACCATCCTGCGTATCGTGGATTCTAAGGAGCCAGCCGGCCACTCCCAGCCACAGGCCCCCAAACAAAATCAACGGCGCTGTTCCCTGGAAAACAAAACACGCCTGCCAACTTTTTGATGGAGTTTGCAGGAGCCACTTGGTACTATCAAACCAGCCCAACTTGGCACTGGTGCCACCATGGGTCTGGTAAAAATCCTGCGAATCGTGGATTCTTAGGAGCCAGCCGGCCACTCCTAGCCACAGGCCCCCAAACAAAAACCTAGGCCTATTTCTCTGGCAAACAAAAGTAAGCTGCCCCGCTTCTGGATGGCAGATTGCAGGAGACACTTGGGACTATCAAACCAGCCCAACTTGGCACTGGTGCCACCTTGGATCTGGGAACCATGCTGTGTATCGTGGATTTTCAGGGGCCAGCCGGCCACTCTCAGCCATATGCCCCCAAACAGAAACCTCGGCCCGTTTCTCTGGCAAACAAAACTCAACTGCCCCTCTTCTGGATGGCAAATTGCAAGATGAACTTGATACTAAAACCGCAGGCCGACTTGGTAGTGGTGACACCTTGGGCCTGGGAACCATCATGCGTATCGAGCATTTTAAGGAGCCAGCCGGCCACTCCCAGCAATATGCCCCCAAAAACAATCCACGGAATTTTTCTCTGGCAAACAAAAATCTGCTGCCCCGCTTCTGGATGGCAGATTGCAGGAGCCACTTTGACCCATCAAACCAGCCCGACTTGGCACTGGTGCCACCTTGCATCCTGGAACCATGCTGCCTAGCGTGGATTTTCAGGGGCCAGCCGGCCACTCTCAGCTATATGCCCCCAAACAAAACCCACGGCCCGTTTCCCTGGCAAACAAAAGTAAGCTGCCCCGCTTCTGGATGGCAGATTGCAGGAACCACTTGGTAGTATCAAACCAGCCCGACTTGGCACTGGTGCCACCTTGGGTCTGGGAACCATCCTGCGTATCGTGGATTCTAAGGAGCCAGCCGGCCACTCCCAGCCACAGGCCCCCAGATACAAACAACGGCGCTTTTCCCTGGAAAACAAAACTCGCCTGTCAACTTTTTGATGGCAGATTGCAGGAGCCACTTGGGACTATCACACCAGCACAACATGGCACTGCTGCCACCTTGGATCTGGGAACCATCCTTCCTATCGTGGATTTTCAGGGGCCAGCCGGTCACTCTCGGCCATAGGCCCCAAACACAAACCACGGCCCTTTTCTCTGGAAAACAAAACTCAACTGCCCCTCTTCTGGATGGCAGATTGCAGGAGCCACTGGGTACTATGAAACTAGCCCGACTTGGCACTGGTGCCACCTTGGGTCTGGGAACCATGCTGCGTATCATGGATTTTCAGGAGCCTGCCGTCCACTGCCAGCCACAGGCCCCGAAACACAAACAACAGCCTTTTTCTCTGGCAAAAAAAATTCAGCTGCCCCGCTTCTGGATGGCAGATTGCAGGAACCACTTGGTACTAACAAACCAGCCCGACTTGGCACTGGTGCCACCTTGGGTCTGGGAACCATCCTGCGTATCGTGGATTCTAAGGAGCCAGCTGGCCACTCCCAGCCACAGGCCCCAAAATACACACAACGGCGCTTTTCCCTGGAAAACAAAACTCGCCTGCCAACTTTTTGATGGCAGATTGCAGGAGCCACTTGGTACTATCAAACCAGCCCAACTTAGCACTGGTGCCACCATGGGTCTGGTCACCATCCTGCCTATCGTAGCTTTTCAGGAGCCAGCCGGTCACTCCCAGCCATAGGCCCCCAGAAAAAAACCTCGGTCCGTTTACCTGGAAAACAAAAGTAAGCTGCCCCGCTTCTGGATGGCAGATTGCAGGAGCCACTTGGTGCTATCAAACCAGCCCGACTTGGCACTGGTGCCACCTTGGGTCTGGGAACCATCCTGCGTATCCTGTGTTCTAAGGAGCCAGCCGGCCACTCCCAGCCACAGTCCCCCAAACAAAAACAACGGCGCTTTTCCCTGGAAAACAAAACTGACCTGCCAACTTTTTGATGGCAGATTGCAGGTGCTATTTAGTACTATCAAACCAGCCCGACTTGGCACTGGTGCCACCTCTGGTCTGGGAACCATCCTGCCTATCGTGGATTTTCAGGCGCCAGACGGCCACTATCCGCCATATGCCCCCAAAAACAAACCACGGGCTTTTCTGTGGTAAACAAAACTCAACTGCCCCTCTTCTGGATGGCAAATTTTAGGACGCACTTTGTACTACGAAAACCGCCCGACTTGGCACTGGTGCCACCTTGGGTCAGGGAACCATCCTGCCTATCGTAGCTTTTCAGGAGCCAGCCGGTCACTCCCAGCCATAGGTCCCCAGACAAATACCTCGGCCCGTTTCCCTGGCAAACAAAAGTAAGCTGCCCCGCTTCTGGATGGCAGATTGCAGGAGCCACTTGGTACTATCAAACCAGCCCAACTTGACACTGGTGCCACCTTGGCTCTGGGAACCATGCTGCGTAACCCGGATTCTAAGACGACAGGCAGCCACTGCCAGCCACAGGCCTCCAAACAAAATCAACGGCGCTTTTCCCTGGAAAACAAAACTCGCCTGACAACTTTTAGATGGCAGATTGCAGGAGCCAGTTGGTACCATCAAACCAGCCCAACTTGGCACTGGTGCCACCTTGGGTCTGGGAACCATCCTGCCTATTGTTGCTTTTCAGGAGCCAGCCGGTCACTTCTAGCCCTAGGCCCCCAGTCATAAACCTCGGCCCGTTTCCCTGGCACACAAATGTAAGCTACCCGGCTTCAGGATGGCAGATTGCAGGAGCCACTTTTCACCATCAAACCAGCCCGACGTGGCACTGGTGCCACCTTGGGTCTGGGAACCATCCTGCGTATCGTGTGTTCTAAGGAGCCAGCCGGCCACTCCCACCCACAGTCCCCCAAACACAAACAACGGCGCTTTTCCCTGGAAAACAAAACTGGCCTGCCAACTTTTTGATGGCAGATTGCAGGAGCAACTTGGTACTATCAAACCAGCCCAACTTGGCACTGGTGCCACCATGGGTCTGGTAACCATCCTGCCTATCGTAGCTTTTCAGGAGCCAGCCGGTCACTCCCAGCCATAGGCCCCCAGACACAAACCTCGGCCCGTTTCCCTGGCAAACAAAAGTAAGCTGCCCCGCTTCTGCATGGCAGATTGCAGGTGCTATTTAGTACTATCAAACCAGCCCGACTTGGCACTGGTGCCACCTCTGGTCTGGGAACCATCCTGCCTATCGTGGATTTTCAGGCGCCAGACGGCCACTATCAGCCATATGCCTCCAAAAACAAACCACGGCCCTTTTCTCTGGTAAACAAAACTCAACTGCCCCTCTTCTGGATGGCAAATTTTAGGACGCACTTTGTACTACGAATACCGCCCGACTTGGCACTGGTGCCACCTTGGGTCAGGGAACCATCCTGCCTATCGTAGCTTTTTAAGGAGCCAGCAGGCCACGCCCAGCCATATAGCCCCAAAAACAAACCACGGACCATTTCTCTTGGAAACAAAAATCCGCTGCCCCGCGTCAGGATGGCAGATTGCAGAAGCCACTTTGCACCATCAAACCACCCCGACTTGGCACTGGTGCCATCTTGGATCTGGGAACCATCCTGCCTATCGTAGCTTTTCAGGAGCCAGCCGGTTACTCCCAACCATAGGCCCCCAGACAGAAAGCTCTGCCCGTTTCCCTGGCAAACAAAAGTAAGCTACCCCGCTTCTGGATGGCAGATTGCAGGAGCCACTTGGTACTATCAAACCAGCCCAACTTGGCACTGGTGCCACCATGGGTCTGGTCACCATCCTGCCTATCGTAGCTTTTCAGGAGCCAGGCGGTCACTCCCAGCCATAGGCCCCCAGACAAATACCTCGGCCCGTTTCCCTGGCAAACAAAAGTAAGCTGCCCCGCTTCTGGATGGCAGATTGCAGGAGCCACATGGTACTATCAAACCAGGCCAACATGGCACTGGTGCCACCTTGGCTCTGGGAACCATCCTGCCTATCGTGGATTTTCAGGCGCCAGCCGGCCACTCTCAGCCATATGCCCCAAAACACAAACCACGGCCCTTTTCTCTGGTAAACAAAACTCAACTGCCCCTCTTCTGGATGGCAAATTGCAGGACGCACTTGGTCCTACGAAAACAGCCCGACTTGGCAGTGATGCCACCTTGGGTCAGGGAACCATCCTGCGTATCGATGTTTTTAAGGAGTCAGCCGGCAACGTCCAGCCATATACCCCCAAAAAAAACCCACGGAACTTTTCTCCAGCAAGCAAAAATCCGCTGCCCCGCGTCTGGATGGCAGATTGCAGGAGCTATTTAGTATTATCAAACCAGCCCGACTTGGCACTGGTGCCACCATGGGTCTGGTCACCATCCTGCCTATCGTAGCTTTTCAGGAGCCAGCCGGTCACTCTCAGCCATAGGCCCCAAACACAAACCACGGCCCTTTTCTCTGGAAAACAAAACTCAACTGCCCCTCTTCTGGATGGCAGATTGCAGGAGCCACTGGGTACTATGAAACCAGCCCTACTTTGCACTGGTGCCACCTTGGGTCTGGGAACCATGCTGCGTATCATGGATTTTCAGGAGCCAGCCGTCCACTGCCAGCCACAGGCCCCGAAACACAAACAACGGCCTTTTTCTCTGGCAAAAAAAATTCAGCTGCCCCGCTTCTGGATGGCAGATTGCAGGAACCACTTGGTACTAACAAACCAGCCCGACTTGGCACTGGTGCCACCTTGGGTCTGGGAACCATCCTGCGTATCGTGGATTCTAAGGAGCCAGCTGGCCACTCCCAGCCACAGGCCCCAAAACACACACAACGGCGCTTTTCCCTGGAAAACAAAACTCGCCTGACAACTTTTTGATGGCAGATTGCAGGAGCCACTTGGTACTATCAAACCAGCCCAACTTGGCACTGGTGCCACCATGGGTCTGGTCACCATCCTGCCTATCGTAGCTTTTCAGGAGCCAGCCGGTCACTCCCAGCCATAGGCCCCCAGACACAAAGCTCGGCCTGTTTCCCTGGCACACAAAAGTAAGCTACCGCACTTCTGGATGGCAGATTGCAGGAGCCACTTTGCACCATCAAACCAGCCCAACTTGGCACTGGTGCCACCTTGGCTCTGGGAACCATGCTGCGTAACCCGGATTCTAAGACGACAGGCAGCCACTGCCAGCCACAGGCCTCCAAACAAAATCAACGGCGCTTTTCCCTGGAAAACAAAACTCGCCTGACAACTTTTAGATGGCAGATTGCAGGAGCCAGTTGGTACCATCAAACCAGCCCAACTTGGCACTGGTGCCACCTTGGGTCTGGGAACCATCCTGCCTATTGTTGCTTTTCAGGAGCCAGCCGGTCACTCCTAGCCCTAGGCCCCCAGTCATAAACCTCGGCCCGTTTCCCTGGCACACAAAAGTAAGCTACCCCGCTTCAGGATGGCAGATTGCAGGAGCCACTTTTCACCATCAAACCAGCCCGACGTGGCACTGGTGCCACCTTGGGTCTGGGACCATCCTGCGTATCGTGTGTTCTAAGGAGCCAGCCGGCCACTCCCACCAACAGTCCCCCAAACACAAACAACGGCGCTTTTCCCTGGAAAACAAAACTCGCCTGACAACTTTTTGATGGCAGATTGCAGGAGCCACTTGGTACTATCAAACCAGCCCAACTTGGCACTGGTGCCACCATGGGTCTGGTAACCATCCTGCCTATCGTAGCTTTTCAGGAGCCAGGCGGTCACTCCCAGCCATAGGCCCCCAGACACAAACCTCGGCCCGTTTCCCTGGCAAACAAAAGTAAGCTGCCCCGCTTCTGCATGGCAGATTGCAGGTGCTATTTAGTACTATCAAACCAGCCCGACTTGGCACTGGTGCCACCTCTGGTCTGGGAACCATCCTGCCTATCGTGGATTTTCAGGCGCCAGACGGCCACTATCAGCCATATGCCCCCAAAAACAAACCACGGCCCTTTTCTCTGTTAAACAAAACTCAACTGCCCCTCTTCTGGGTGGCAAATTTTAGGACGCACTTTGTACTACGAAAACCGCCCGACTTGGCACTGGTGCCACCTTGGGTCAGGGAACCATCCTGCCTATCGTAGCTTTTTAAGGAGCCAGCAGGCCACGCCCAGCCATATAGCCCCAAAAACAAACCACGGACCATTTCTCTTGGAAACAAAAATCCGCTGCCCCGCGTCAGGATGGCAGATTGCAGGAGCCACGTTGCACCATCAAACCACCCCGACTTGGCACTGGTGCCATCTTGGATCTGGGAACCATCCTGCCTATCGTAGCTTTTCAGGAGCCAGCCGGTTACTCCCAACCATAGGCCCCCAGACAGAAAGCTCTGCCCGTTTCCCTGGCAAACAAAAGTAAGCTACCCCGCTTCTGGATGGCAGATTGCAGGAGCCACTTGGTACTATCAAACCAGCCCAACTTGACACTGGTGCCACTTTGGGTCTGGGAACCATGCTGCGTAACGTAGATTCTAAGGCGCCAGGCGGCCACTCCCAGCCACAGGCCCCCAAATACAAACAACGGCGCTTTTCCCTGGAAAACAAAACTCGCCTGCCACCTTTTTGATGGCAGATTGCAGGAGCCACTTGGTACTATCAAATCATCCCAACTTGGCACTGGTGCCACTATGGGTCTGGGAACCATCCTGCCAATTATACCATTTCAGGAGCCAGCCGGTCACTCCCAGCCATAGGCCCCCATCACAAACCTCGGACCGTTTCCCTGGCAAACAAAATTAAGCTGCCCCGATTCTGGATGGCAGATTGCAGGAGCCACTTGGTAGTGTCAAACCAGCCCAACTTGGCACTGGTGCCACCATGGGTCTGGGAACCATCCTGCGTATCGTGGATTCTAAGCAGCCACCCGGCCACTCCGTGCCACAGGCGCCCAAACACAAACAACGGCGCTTTTCCCTGGAAAACAAAACTCGCCTGCCAACATTTTGATGGCAGATTGCAGGAGCCACTTGGTACTATCAAACCAGCCCAACTTGGCACTGGTGCCACCATGGGTCTGGTCACCATCCTGCCTATCGTAGCTTTTCAGGAGCCAGCCGGTCACTCCCAGCCATAAACCCCCAGACACAAACCTCGGCCCGTTTCCCTGGAAAACAAAAGTAAGCACCCCCGATTCTGGATGGCAGATTGCAGGAGCCACTTGGTAGTATCAAATTAGCCCAACTTGGCACTGGTGCCATCATGGGTCTGGTAAACATCCTGCCTATCTTAGCTTTTCAGGAGCCGGCCGGTCACTCCCTGCCATAGGCCCCCAGAGAAATACCTCGGCCCGTTTCCCTGGCAAACAAAAGTAAGCTGCCCCTCTTCTGGATGGCAGATTGCAGGAACCACTTGCTACTATCAAACCAGCCCAACTTGGCACTGGTGCCACCTTGGCTCTGGGAACCATGCTGCGTAACGTAGATTCTAAGAGGACAGGCGGACACTCCCAGCCACAGGCCTCTAAACAAAAACAACGGCGCGTTACCCTGGAAAACAAAACTCGCCTGCCAACTTTTTGATGGCAGATTGCAGGAGCCACTTGGTACTATCAAACCAGCCCAACTTGGCACTGGTGCCACCATGGGTCTGGTCACCATCCTGCCTATCGTAGCTTTTCAGGAGCCAGCCGGTCACTCCCAGCCATAGGCCCCCAGACAAATACCTCGGCCCGTTTCCCTGGCAAACAAAAGTAAGCTGCCCCGCTTCTGGATGGCAGATTGCAGGAGCCACATGGTACTATCAAACCAGGCCAACATGGCACTGGTGCCACCTTGGCTCTGGGAACCATCCTGCCTATCGTGGATTTTCAGGCGCCAGCCGGCCACTCTCAGCCATATGCCCCAAAACACAAACCACGGCCCTTTTCTCTGGTAAACAAAACTCAACTGCCCCTCTTCTGGATGGCAAATTGCAGGAGCCACTTGGTACTACGAAAACAGCCCGACTTGGCAGTGATGCCACCTTGGGTCAGGGAACCATCCTGCGTATCGATGTTTTTAAGGAGTCAGCCGGCAACGTCCAGCCATATACCCCCAAAAAAAACCCACGGAACTTTTCTCCAGCAAGCAAAAATCCGCTGCCCCGCGTCTGGATGGCAGATTGCAGGAGCTATTTAGTATTATCAAACCAGCCCGACTTGGCACTGGTGCCACCATCGGTCTGGTCACCATCCTGCCTATCGTAGCTTTTCAGGAGCCAGCCGGTCACTCTCAGCCATAGGCCCCAAACACAAACCACGGCCCTTTTCTCTGGAAAACAAAATTCAACTGCCCCTCTTCTGGATGGCAGATTGCAGGAGCCACTGGGTACTATGAAACCAGCCCGACTTGGCACTGGTGCCACCTTGGGTCTGGGAACCATGCTGCGTATCATGGATTTTCAGGAGCCAGCCATCCACTGCCAGCCATATGCCCCGAAACACAAACAACAGCCTTTTTCTCTGGCAAACAAAATTCAGCTGCCCCGCTTCTGGATGGCAGATTGCAGGAACCACTTGGTACTAACAAACCAGCCCGACTTGGCACTGGTGCCACCTTGGGTCTGGGAACCATCCTGCGTATCGTGGATTCTAAGGAGCCAGCTGGCCACTCCCAGCCACAGGCCCCAAAACACACACAACGGCGCTTTTCCCTGGAAAACAAAACTCGCCTGCCAACTTTTTGATGGCAGATTGCAGGAGCCACTTGGTACTATCAAACCAGCCCAACTTGGCACTGGTGCCACCATGGGTCTGGTCACCATCCTGCCTATCGTAGCTTTTCAGGAGCCAGCCGGTCACTCCCAGCCATAGGCCCCCAGACACAAAGCTCGGCCCGTTTCCCTGGCAAACAAAAGTAAGCTGCCCCGCTTCTGGATGGCAGATTGCAGGATCCACTTGTTATTATCAAACCAGCCCGACTTGGTACTGGTGCCACCTCTGGTCTGGGAACCATCCTGGGTATCGTGGATCCTAAGGAGCCAGCCGGCCACTCCCAGCCACAGGCCCCCAAACAAAAACAACGGCGATTTTCCCTGGAAAACAAAACTCGCCTGACAACTTTTTGATGGCAGATTGCAGGAACCACTTGGTACTATCAAACCAGCCCAACTTTGCACTGGTGCCACCTTGGGTCTGGGAACCATGCTGCGTATTGTGGATTCTAAGGAGCCAGCCGGCCACTCCAGCCACAGGCCCGCAGACACAAACAACGGCGCTTTTCCCTGGAAAACAAAACTCGCCTGCCAACATTTTGATGGCAGATTGCAGGAGCCACTTGGTACTATGAAATCAGCCGAACATGGCACTGGTGCCACCATGGGTCTGGTCACCATCCTGCCTATCGTAGCTTTTCAGGGGCCAGCCGGTCACTCCCAGCCATAGGCCCCCAGACACAAACCTCGGCCCGTTTCCCTGGCAAACAAAAGTAAGCTGCCCCGCTTCTGGATGGTAGATTGCAGGAACCATTTGCTACAATCAAACCAGCCCAACTTGGCACTGGTGCCACCTTGGGTCTGGGAACCATCCTGCGTATCGTGGATTCTAAGGAGCCAGCTGGCCACTCCCAGCCACAGGCCCCAAAACACACACAACGGCGCTTTTCCCTGGAAAACAAAACTCGCCTGCCAACTTTTTGATGGCAGATTGCAGGAGCCACTTGGTACTATCAAACCAGCCCAACTTGGCACTGGTGCCACCATGGGTCTGGTCACCATCCTGCCTATCGTAGCTTTTCAGGAGCCAGCCGGTCACTCCCAGCCATAGGCCCCCAGACACAAAGCTCGGCCCGTTTCCCTGGCAAGCAAAAGTAAGCTGCCCCGCTTCTGGATGGCAGATTGCAGGATCCACTTGTTATTATCAAACCAGCCCGACTTGGTACTGGTGCCACCTCTGGTCTGGGAACCATCCTGGGTATCGTGGATCCTAAGGAGCCAGCCGGCCACTCCCAGCCACAGGCCCCCAAACAAAAACAACGGCGATTTTCCCTGGAAAACAAAACTCGCCTGACAACTTTTTGATGGCAGATTGCAGGAACCACTTGGTACTATCAAACCAGCCCAACTTTGCACTGGTGCCACCTTGGGTCTGGGAACCATGCTGCGTATTGTGGATTCTAAGGAGCCAGCCGGCCACTCCAGCCACAGGCCCGCAGACACAAACAACGGCGCTTTTCCCTGGAAAACAAAACTCGCCTGCCAACATTTTGATGGCAGATTGCAGGAGCCACTTGGTACTATGAAATCAGCCGAACATGGCACTGGTGCCACCATGGGTCTGGTCACCATCCTGCCTATCGTAGCTTTTCAGGGGCCAGCCGGTCACTCCCAGCCATAGGCCCCCAGACACAAAGCTCGGCCCGTTTCCCTGGCAAACAAAAGTAAGCTGCCCCGCTTCTGGATGGTAGATTGCAGGAACCATTTGCTACAATCAAACCAGCCCAACTTGGCACTGGTGCCACCTCAGGTCTGGGAACCATCCTGCGTATTTTGGATTCTAAGGAGCCAGCCGGCCACTCCCAGCCACAGGCCCCCAAACACAAACAACGGCGCTTTTCCCTGGAAAACAAAACTCGCCTGCCAACTTTTTGATGGCAGATTGCAGGAGCCACTTGGTACTATCAAACCAGCCCAACTTGGCACTGGTGCCACCATGGGTCTGGTCACCATCCTGCCTATCGTAGTTTTTCAGGAGCCAGCCGGTCACTCCCTGCCATAGGCCCCCAGACAAAACCTCGGCCCGTTTCCCTGGCAAACAAAAGTAAGCTGCCCCGCTTCTGGATGGCAGATTGCAGGACGCACTTGGTAGTATCAAACCAGCCCAACTTGGCACTGGTGCCACCTCAGGTCTGGGAACAATGCTGCGTATCGTGGATTCTAATTAGCCATCCGGCCACTCCCAGCCACAGGCCCCCAAACAAAAACAACGGCGCTTTTCCCTGGATAACAAACTCGCCTGCCAACTTTTTGATGGCAGATTGCAGGAGCCACTTGGTACTATCAAACCAGCCCAACTTGGCACTGGTGCCACCATGGGTCTGGTCACCATCCTGCCTATCGTAGCTTTTCAGGAGACAGCCGGTCACTCCCAGCCATAGGCCCCCAGACAAAAACCTCGGCCCTTTTCCCTGGCAAACAAAAGTAAGTTAACCCGCTTCTGGATGGCAGATTGCAGGAGCCACTTTTCACCATCAAACTAGCCCGACTTGGCACTGGTGTCACCTCTGGTCTGGGAACCATCCTGCCTGTCGTGGATTCTAATTAGCCAGCCGGCCACTCCCAGCCACAGGCCCCCAAACACAAACAACGGCGCTTTTCCCTGGAAAACAAAACTCGCCTGCCAACTTTTTGATGGCAGATTGCAGGAGCCACTTGGTACTATCAAACCAGCCCAACTTGGCACTGGTGCCACCATGGGTCTGGTCACCATCCGGCCTATCGTAGCCTTTCAGGAGCCAGCCGGTCACTCCCAGCCATAGGCCCCCAGACACAAACCTCGGCCCGTTTCCCTGGCAAACAAAAGTAAGCTGCCCCGCTTCTGGATGGCAGATTGCAGGAACCACTTGGTACTATCAAACCAGCCCAACTTGGCACTGGTGCCAGCTTGGGTCTGGGAACCATCCTGCGTATCGTGGATTCTAAGGAGCCAGCCGGCCACTCCCAGCCACAGGCCCCCAAACACAAACAACGACGCTTTTCCCTGGAAAACAAAACTCGCCTGCCAACTTTTTGATGGCAGATTGCAGGAACCACTTGGTACTATCAAACCAGCCCGACTTGGCACTGGTGCCACCTTGGGTCTGGGAACCATGCTGCGTATCGTGGATTCTAAGGAGCCAGCCGGTCACTCCAGCCACAGGCCCGCAGACACAAACAACGGCGCTTTTCCCTGGAAAACAAAAGTCGCCTGCCGACTTTTTGATGGCAGATTGCAGGAGCCACTTGGTACTATGAAATCAGCCGAACATGGCACTGGTGCCACCATGGGTCTGGTCACCATCCTGCCTATCGTAGCTTTTCAGGAGCCAGCCGGTCACTCCCAGCCATAGGCCCCCTGACACAAAGCTCGGCCCGTTTCCCTGGCAAACAAAAGTAAGCTGCCCCGCTTCTGGATGGTAGATTGCAGGAACCATTTGCTACAATCAAACCAGCCCAACTTGGCACTGGTGCCACCTCAGGTCTGGGAACCATCCTGCCTATCGTAGCTTTTCAGGAGACAGCCGGTCACTCCCAGCCATAGGCCCCCAGACAAAAACCTCGGCCCTTTTCCCTGGCAAACAAAAGTAAGTTAACCCGCTTCTGGATGGCAGATTGCAGGAGCCACTTTTCACCATCAAACTAGCCCGACTTGGCACTGGTGTCACCTCTGGTCTGGGAACCATCCTGCCTGTCGTGGATTCTAATTAGCCAGCCGGCCACTCCCAGCCACAGGCCCCCAAACAAAAACAACGGCGCTTTTCCCTGGGAAACAAAACTCGCCTGCCAAGTTTTTGATGGCAGATTGCAGGAGCCACTTGGTACTATCAAACCAGCCCAACATGGCACTGGTGCCACCATGGGTCTGGTCACCATCCGGCCTATCGTAGCCTTTCAGGAGCCAGCCGGTCACTCCCAGCCATAGGCCCCCAGACACAAACCTCGGCCCGTTTCCCTGGCAAACAAAAGTAAGCTGCCCCGCTTCTGGATGGCAGATTGCAGGAACCACTTGGTACTATCAAACCAGCCCAACTTGGGACTGGTGCCAGCTGGGGTCTGGGAACCATCCTGCGTATCGTGGATTCTAAGGAGCCAGCCGGCCACTCCCAGCCACAGGCCCCCAAACACAAACAACGACGCTTTTCCCTGGAAAACAAAACTCGCCTGCCAACTTTTTGATGGCAGATTGCAGGAACCACTTGGTACTATCAAACCAGCCCGACTTGGCACTGGTGCCACCTTGGGTCTGGGAACCATGCTGCGTATCGTGGATTCTAAGGAGCCAGCCGGTCACTCCAGCCACAGGCCCGCAGACACAAACAACGGCGCTTTTCCCTGGAAAACAAAACTCGCCTGCCGACTTTTTGATGGCAGATTGCAGGAGCCACTTGGTACTATGAAATCAGCCGAACATGGCACTGGTGCCACCATGGGTCTGGTCACCATCCTGCCTATCGTAGCTTTTCAGGAGCCAGCCGGTCACTCCCAGCCATAGGCCCCGAGACACAAAGCTCGGACCGTTTCCCTGGCAAACAAAAGTAAGCTGCCCCGCTTCTGGATGGCAGATTGCAGGAGCCACTTTGCACCATCATACTAGCCCGACTTGGCACTGGTGCCACCTTGGGTCTGGGAACCATCCTGCGTATCGTGGATTCTAAGCAGCCAGCCGGCCACTCCCAGCCACAGGCCCCCAAACACAAACAACGGCGCTTTTCCCTGGAAAATAAAAACTCGCCTGCCAAATTTTGACGGCAGATTGCAGGAGCCACTTGGTACTATCAAATCAGCCCAACTTGGGACTGGTGCCACCATGGGTCTGGTCACCATCCTGCCTATCATAGCTTTTCAGGAGCCAGCCGGTCACTCCCAGCCATAGGCCCCCAGACAAAAACCTCGGCCCGTTTCCCTGGCAAACAAAAGTAAGCTGCCCTGCTTCTGGATGGCAGATTGCAGGAACCACTTGGTACTATCAAACCAGCAAAACTTGGCACTGGTGCCACCATGGGTCTGGATACCATGCTGCGTATCGTGGATTCTAAGGAGCCAGCCGGCCACTCCCAGCCACAGGCCCCCAAACACAAACAACGGCGCTTTTCCCTGGGAAACAAAACTCTCCTGCCAACTTTTTGATGGCAGATTGCAGGAGCCACTTGGTTTTATCAAATCAGCCCAACTTGGCACTGGTGCCACCATGGGTCTGGTCACCATCCTGCCTATCTTATCTTTTCAGGAGCCAGCCGGTCACTCCCCGCCATAGGCCCCCAGACAAAAAGCTCGGCCCGTTTCCCTGGCAAACAAAAGTAAGCTACCCCGCTTCTGGATGGCAGATTGCAGGAGCCACTTTGCACCATCAAACTAGCCCGTCTTGGCACTGGTGCCACCTCTGGTCTGGGAACCATCCTGCGTATCGTGGATTCTAATTAGCCAGCCGGCCACTCCCTACCACAGGCCCCCAAACACAAACAACGGCGCTTTTCCCTGGAAAACAAAACTCGCCTACCAACTATTTGATGGCAGATTACAGGAGCCACTTGGTACTATCAAACCAGCCCAACTTGGCACTGGTGCCACCATGGGTCTGGTCACCATCCTGCCTATCGTAACTTTTCAGGAGCCAGCCGGTCACTCCCAGCCATAGGTCCCCAGTCACAAACCTCGGCCCGTTTCCCTGGCAAACAAAAGTAAGCTGCCCCGCTTCTGGATGGCAGATTGCAGGAGCCACTTGGTACTATCAAACCAGCCCGACTTTGCACTGGTGCCACCTCTGGTCTGGGACCCATCCTGCGTATCATGGATTCTAAGGAGCCAGTCGGCCACTCCCAGCCACAGGCCCCCAAACACAAACAACGGCCCGTTTCCGTGGCAAACAAAAGTAAGCTGCCCCGCTTCTGGATGGCAGATTGCAGGAACCACTTGGTAGTATCAAACCAGCACAACTTGGCACTGGTGGCACCTCTTGTCTGGTAACCATGCTGCGTATCGTGGTTTCTAAGGAGCCAGCCGGGCACTCCCACCAACAGTCCCCCAAACACAAACAACGGCGCTTTTCCCTGGAAAACAAAACTCGCCTGACAACTTTTTGATGGCAGATTGCAGGAGCCACTTGGTACTATCAAACCAGCCCAACTTGGCACTGGTGCCACCATGGGTCTGGTCACCATCCTGCCTATCGTAGCTTTTCAGGAGCCAGGCGGTCACTCCCAGCCATAGGCCCCCAGACAAAAACCTCGGCCCGTTTCCCTGGCAAACAAAAGTAAGCTGCCCCGCTTCTGCATGGCAGATTGCAGGTGCTATTTAGTACTATCAAACCAGCCCGACTTGGCACTGGTGCCACCTCTGGTCTGGGAACCATCCTGCCTATCGTGGATTTTCAGGGGCCAGACGGCCACTATCAGCCATATGCCCCCAAAAACAAACCACGGCCCTTTTCTCTGGTAAACAAAACTCAACTGCCCCTCTTCTGGATGGCAAATTTTAGGACGCACTTTGTACTACGAAAACCGCCCGACTTGGCACTGGTGCCACCTTGGGTCAGGGAACCATCCTGCCTATCGTAGCTTTTCAGGAGCCAGCCGGTCACTCCCAGCCATAGGTCCCCAGACAAATACCTCGGCCCGTTTCCCTGGCAAACAAAAGTAAGCTACCCCGCTTCTGGATGTCAGATTGCAGGAACCACTTGTTGCCAAGTTGGGGTGGTTTGATAGTACCAAGTGGCTCCTGCAATCTGCCATCGAAAAGTTGGCAAGCGAGTTTTGTTTTCCAGGGAAAAGCGCCGTTGTTTGTGTTTGGGGGCCTGTGGCTGGGAGTGGCCAGCTGTCTCCTTAGAATCCACGATACGCAGGATGGGTCCCAGACCAGAGGTGGCACCAGTGCCAAGTCGGGCTGGTTTGATGGTGCAAAGTGACTCCTGCAATCTGCCATCCAGAAGCGGGGTAGCTTACTTTTGTTTGCCAGGGAAATGGGTAGAGCTTTGTGTCTGGGGGCCTATGGCTGGGAGTGACCGGCTGGCTCCTGAAAAGCTACGATAGGCAGGATGGTGACCAGACCCATGGTGGCACCAGTGCCAAGTTGGGCTGGTTTGATAGTACCAAGTGGCTCCTGCAATCTGCCATCAAATGTTGGCAGGTGAGTTTTGTTTTCCAGGGAAAAGCACCGTTGTTTGTGTTTGGGTGCCTGTGGCTGGGAGTGGCCAGCTGGCTCCTTAGAATCCACGATACGCAGGATGGTTCCCAGACCAGAGGTGGCACCAGTGCCATGTTGGCCTGGTTTGATAGTACCATGTGGCTCCTGCAATCTGCCATCCAGAAGCGGGGCTGCTTACTTTTGTTTGCCAGGGAAACGGGCCGAGATATTTGTCTGGGGGCCTATGGCTGGGAGTGAGCGGCTGGCTCCTGAAAAGCTACGATAGGCAGGATGGTGACCAGACCCATGGTGGCACCAGTGCCAAGTTGGGCTGGTTTGATAGTACCAAGTGGCTCCTGCAATCTGCCATCAAAAAGTTGTCAGGCGACTTTTGTTTTCCAGGGAAAAGCGCCGTTGTTCTTGTTTAGAGGCCTGTGGCTGGGAGTGGCCGGCTGCCTCCTTTGAACCCAGGATACGCAGGATGGCTCCCAGAGCCAAGGTGGCACCAGTGCCAAGTTGGGCTGGTTTGATAGTACCAAGTGGCTCCTGCAATCTGCCATCCAGAAGCGGGTCAGCTTACTTTTGTTTCCCAGGGAAACGGGCCGAGGTTTGTGTCTGGGGGCCTATGGCTGGGAGTGACCGGCTGGCTACTGAAAAGCTACGATAGGCAGGATGGTTACCAGACTCATGGTGGCACCAGTGCCAAGTCGGGCTGGTTTGATAATACTAAATAGCTCCTGAAATCTGCCATTCAGACGCGGGGCAGCGGATTTTTGTTTGCTGGAGAAAAGTTCCGTGGTTTTTTTTTGGGGGTATATGGCTGGACGTGGCCGGCTGGCTCCTTAAAAAGATCGATACGCAGGATTGTTCCCTGACCCAAGGTGGCATCACTGCCAAGTCGGGCTGTTTTCGTAGTACCAAGTGCGTCCTGCAATTTGCCATCCAGAAGAGGGGCAGGTGAGTTTTGTTTGCCAGAGCAAAGGGCCGTGGTATGTGTTTGGGGGCATATGGCTGAGAGTGGCCGGCTGGCCCCTGAAAATCCACGATAGGCAGGATGGTTCCCAGAGCCAAGGTGGCACCAGTGCCATGTTGGCCTGGTTTGATAGTACCATGTGGCTGCTGTAATCTGCCATCCAGAAGCGGGGCAGCTTACTTTTGTTTGCCAGGGAAACGGGCCGAGATATTTGTCTGGGGGCCTATGGCTGGGAGTGACCGGCTGGCTCCTGAAAAGCTACGATAGGCAGGATGGTTACCAGACCCATGGTGGCACCAGTACCAAGTTGGGCTGGTTTGATAGTACCAAGTGGCTCCTGCAATCTGCCATCAAAAATTTGGCAGGCGAGTTTTGTTTTCCAGGGAAAAGCGCCGTTGTTTTTGTTTAGAGGCCTGTGGCTGGTAGTGGCCGCCTGTCTTTGTAGAATCTACGTTACGCAGCATGGTTCCCAGAGCCAAGGTGGCACGAGGGCCAAGTCGGGCAGGTTTGATAGTACCAAATGAATCCTGCAATCTGCCATCCAAAAGCGGGGCAGTTTACTTTTGTTTGCCAGAGAAACGGGCCGAGGTTTGTGTCTGGGGGCCTATGGCAGGGAGTGACCGGCTGGCTCCTGAAAAGCTACGATAGGCAGGATGTTTACCAGACCCATGGTGGCACCAGTGCCAAGTTGGGCTGATTTGATAGTACCAAGTGGCTCCTGCAATCTGCCATCCAGAATCGGGGCAGCTTACTTTTGTTTTCCAGGGAAACGGGCCGAGGTTTGTGTCTGGGGGTCTATGGCTGGGAGTGACCGGCTGGCTCCTGGAAAGCTACGATAGGCAGGATGGTGACCAGACCCATGGTGGCACCAGTGCCAAGTTGGGCTGGTTTGATAGTACCAAGTGGCTCCTGCAATCTGCCATCAAAATGTTGGCAGGCGAGTTTTGTTTTCCAGGGAAAAGCGCCGTTGTTTGTGTTTGGGCGCCTGTGGCTCAGAGTGGCCGGGTGGCTGCTTAGAATCCACGATACGCAGGATGGTTCCCAGACCCAAGGTGGCACCAGTGCCAAGTCGGGCTGGTTTGACACTACCATGTGGCTCCTGCAATCTGCCATCCAGAATCGGGGCAGCCAAATTTTGTTTGCCAGGGAAACGGTCCGAGGTTTGTGTCTGGGGGACTATGGCTGGGAGTGACCGGCTGGCTCCTGAAATGCTACAATAGGCAGGATGGTTCCCAGACCCATAGTGGCACCAGTGCCAAGTTGGGATGATTTGATAGTACCAAGTGGCTCCTGCAATCTGCCATCAAAAAGCTGGCAGGCGAGTTTTGTTTTCCAGGGAAAAGCGCCGTTGTTTGTGTTTGGGGGCCTGTGGCTGGGAGTGTTCGGCTGGCTCCTTAGAATCCACGATATGCAGGATTGTTCCCAGACCCAAGGTGGCACCAGTGCCAAGTCGGGCTGGTTTGATGGTGCAAAGTGGCTCCTGCAATCTGCCATCCAGACGCGGGGCAGCGGATTTTTGTTTCCATGAGAAATGGTCCGTGGTTTGTTTTTGGGGGTATATGGCTGGGCGTGGCCGGCTGGCCCCTTAAAAAGCTCGATATGCAGGATGGTTCCCTGACACAAGGTGGCACCAGTGCCACGTCGGGCGGTTTTCGTAGTACAAAGTGCGTCCTAAAATTTGCCATCCAGAAGAGGGGCAGTTGAGTTTTGTTTGCCAGAGAAAAGGGCCGTGGTTTGTTTTTGGGGGCATATGGCTGAGAGTGGCCGGCTGGCCCCTGAAAATCCACGATAGGCAGGATGGTTCCCAGACCAGAGGTGTCACCAGTGCCAAGTCGAACTGGTTTGATAGTACTAAATAGCTCCTGCAATCTGCCATGCAGAAGCGGGGCAGCTTACTTTTGTTTGCCAGGGAAACGGGCCGAGGTTTGTGTCTGGGGGCCTATGGCTGGGAGTGACCGACTGGCTCCTGAAAAGCTATGATAGGCAGGATGGTGACCAGACCCATGGTGGCACCAGTGCCAAGTTGGGCTGGTTTGATAGTACCAAGTGGCTCCGGCAATCTGCCATCAAAATGTTGGCAGGCGAGTTTTGTTTCCCAGGGAAAAGCGCCGTTGTTTGTGTTTGGGGGCCTGTGGCTGGGAGTGGCCAGCTGGCTCCTTAGAACCCACGATACGCAGGATGGTTCCCAGACCAGAGGTGGCACCAGTGCCAAGTTGGGCTGGTTTGATAGTACCAAGTGGCTCCTGCAATCTGCCATCAAATGTTTGGCAGGCGAGTTTTGTTTTCCAGGGAAAAGCACCGTTGTGTGTGTTTGGGGGCCTGTGGCTGGGAGTGGCCAGCTGGCTCCTTAGAATCCACGATACGCAGGATGGTTCCCAGACCCAAGGTGGCACCAGTGCCAAGTCGGGCTGGTTTGTTAGTACCAAGTGGTTCCTGCAATCTGCCATCCAGAAGCGGGGCAGCTGAATTTTGTTTGCCAGAGAAAAAGGCTGTTGTTTGTGTTTCGGGGCCTGTGGCTGGCAGTGGACGGCTGGCTCCTGAAAATCCATGATGCGCAGCATGGTTCCCAGACCCAAGGTGGCACCAGTGCCAAGTCGGGCTGGTTTGATACTACCAAGTGCGTCCTGCAATCTGCCATCCAGAAGCGGGGTAGCTTAATTTTGTTTGCCAGGGAAACGGGCCGTGGGTTTTGTATGGGGGCCTATGGCTGAGAGTGGCCGGCTGGCTCCTGAAAATCCACGCTAGGCAGCATGGTTCCCAGATGCAAGGTGGCACCAGTGCCAAGTCGGGCTGGTTTGATGGTGCAAAGTGGCTCCTGCAATCTGCCATCCAGAAGCGGGGCAGCTGATTTTTGTTTGCCAGAGAAAAATTCCGTGGATTGTTTTTGGGGGCATATTGCTGGGAGTGGCCGGCTGGCTCCTTAAAATGCTCGATACGCATGATGGTTCCCAGGCCCAAGGTGTCACCACTACCAAGTCGGCCTGCGGTTTTAGTATCAAGTTCATCCTGCAATTTGCCATCCAGAAGAGGGGCAGTTGAGTTTTGTTTGCCAGAGAAACGGGCCGAGGTTTCTGTTTGGGGACATATGGCTGAGAGTGGCCGGCTGGCCCCTGAATATCCACGATACACAGCATGGTTCCCAGATCCAAGGTGGCACCAGTGCCAAGTTGGGCTGGTTTGATAGTCCCAAGTGTCTCCTGCAATCTGCCATCCAGAAGCGGGGCAGCTTACTTTTGTTTGCCAGAGAAATAGGCCTAGGTTTTTGTCTGGGGGCCTGTGGCTAGGAGTGGCCGGCTGGCTCCTTAGAATCCACGATACGCAGGATGTTTCCCAGACCCAAGGTGGCACCAGTGCCAAGTCGGGCTGGTTTGATAGTACCAAGTGGCTCCTGCAAACTCCATCAAAATGTTGGCAGACGTGTTTTGTTTTCCAGGGAACAGCGCCGTTGATTTTGTTTGGGGACCTGTGGCTGGGAGTGGCCGGCTGGCTCCTTAGAATCCACGATACGCAGGATGGTTCCCAGACCCAAGGTGGCACCAGTGCCAAGTCGGGCTGGTTTGATTACACCAAGTGGCTCCTGCAATCTGCCATCCAGAAGTGAGGCAGCTAAGTTTTGTTTGCCAGAAAAAAGGGCCGTGGTTTTTGTTGGGGGCCTGTGGCTGGGAGTAGCCGGCTGGCTCCTTAAAATCCACGATAGGCTGGATGGTTCCCAGACCCAAGGTGGCACCAGTGCCAAGTCGGGCTGGTTTGATAGTACCAAGTGGCTCCTGCAATCTGCCATCCAGAAGCGGTGCAGTTGAGTTTTGTTTGCCAGAGAAAAGGGCCGTGGGTTGTGTTTGGGGGCTTGTGGCTGGGAGTGGCCGACTGGCGCCTTAGAATCTGTGTTACGCAGCATGGTTCCCAGACCAGAGGTGGCACCAGTGCCAAGTTGGGCTGGTTTGATAGTACCAAGTGGCTCCTGCAATCTGCCATCCAGAAGTGGGGAAGCTTACTTTTGTTTGCCAGGGAAACGGGCCGAGGTTTGTGACTGGGGACCTATGGCTGGGAGTGACCGGCTGGCTCCTGAAAAGCTACGATAGGCAGGATGGTGACCAGACCCATGGTGGCACCAGTGCCAAGTCGGGCTGGTTTGATAGTACCAAGTGACTCCTGCAAACTCCATCAAAAAGTTGGCAGGCGTGTTTTGTTTTCCAGGGAACAGCGCCGTTGATTTTGTTTGGGGGCCTGTGGCTGGGAGTGGCCGGCTGGCTCCTTAGAATCCACGATACGCAGGATGGTTCCCAGACCCAAGGTGGCACCAGTGCCAAGTCGGGCTGGTTTGATTACACCAAGTGGCTCCTGCAATCTGCCATCCAGAAGTGAGGCAGCTAAGTTTTGTTTGCCAGAAAAAAGGGCCGTGGTTTTTGTTGGGGGCCTGTGGCTGGGAGTGGCCGGCTGGCTCCTTAGAATCCACCATACGCAGGATGGTTCCCAGACCCAAGGTGGCACCAGTGCCAAGTCGGGCTGGTTTGATAGTCCCAAGTGGCTCCTGCAAACTGCCATCCAGAAGCGGGGCAGCTGAGTTTTGTTTGCCAGGGAAATGGGCCGTTGTTTGTGTTTGGGGGCCTGTGGCTGGGAGTGTTCGGCTGGTTCCTGAATATGTACGATACGCAGGATTGTTCCCAGACCCAAGGTGGCACCAGTGCCAAGTCGGGCTGGTTTGATGGTGCAAAGTGGCTCCTGCAATCTGCCATCCAGACGCGGGGCAGCGGATTTTTGTTTCCATGAGAAATGGTCCGTGGTTTGTTTTTGGGGGTATATGGCTGGGCCTGGCCGGCTGGCTCCTTAAAAAGCTCGATATGCAGGATGGTTCCCTGACACAAGGTGGCACCAGTGCCACGTCGGGCGGTTTTCGTAGTACAAAGTGCGTCCTAAAATTTGCCATCCAGAAGAGGGGCAGTTGAGTTTTGTTTGCCAGAGAAAAGGTCCGTGGTTTGTTTTTGGGGGCATATGGCTGAGAGTGGCTGGGTGGCCCCTGAAAATCCACGATACACAGGATGGTTCCCAGATCCAAGGTGGCACCTGTGCCAAGTCGGGCTGATTTGATAGTACTAAGTAGCTCCTGCAATCTGCCATCCAGAAGCGGGGCAGCTTACTTTTCTTTGCCAGGGAAACGGGCCGAGGTTTGTGTTTGGGGGCCTATGGCTGAGAGTGACCGGCTGGCTCCTGAAAAGCTACGATAGGCAGGATGGTGACCAGACCCATGGTGGCACCAGTGCCAAGTTGGGCTGATTTGATAGTACCAAGTGGCTCCTGCAATCTGCCATCAAAAAGTTGTCAGGCGAGTTTTGTTTTCCAGGGAAAAGCGCCGTTGTTTGTATTTGGGGGCCTGTGGCTGGCAGTGGACGGCTGGCTCCTTTGAACCCACAATACGCAGGATGGTTCCCAGACCCAAGGTGGCACCAGTGCCAAGTCGGGCTGGTTTGATACTACCAAGTTCGTCCTGCAATCTGCCATCCAGAAGCGGGGCAGCTTAATTTTGTTTGCCAGGGAAACGGGCCGTGGGTTTTGTTTGGGGGCCTATGGCTGAGAGTGGCCGGCTGGCTCCTGAAAATCCACGCTAGGCAGCATGGTTCCCAGATGCAAGGTGGCACCAGTGCCAAGTCGGGCTGGTTTGATGGTGCAAAGTGGCTCCTGCAATCTGCCATCCAGAAGCGGGGCAGCTGATTTTTGTTTGCCAGAGAAAAATTCCGTGGATTGTTTTTGGGGGCATATTGCTGGGAGTGGCCGGCTGGCTCCTTAAAATGCTCGATACGCATGATGGTTCCCAGGTCCAAGGTGTCACCACTACCAAGTCGGCCTGCGGTTTTAGTATCAAGTTCATCCTGCAATTTGCCATCCAGAAGAGGGGCAGTTGAGTTTTGTTTGCCAGAGAAACGGGCCGAGGTTTCTGTTTGGGGACATATGGCTGAGAGTGGCCGGCTGGCCCCTGAATATCCACGATACACAGCATGGTTCCCAGATCCAAGGTGGCACCAGTGCCAAGTTGGGCTGGTTTGATAGTACCAAGTGTCTCCTGCAATCTGCCATCCAGAAGCGGGGCAGCTTACTTTTGTTTGCCAGAGAAATAGGCCTAGGTTTTTGTCTGGGGGCCTGTGGCTAGGAGTGGCCGGCTGGCTCCTAAGAATCCACGATACGCAGGATGTTTCCCAGACCCAAGGTGGCACCAGTGCCAAGTCGGGCTGGTTTGATAGTACCAAGTGGCTCCTGCAAACTCCATCAAAAAGTTGGCAGGCGTGTTTTGTTTTCCAGGGAACAGCGCCGTTGATTTTGTTTGGGGGCCTGTGGCTGGGAGTGGCCGGCTGGCTCCTTAGAATCCACGATACGCAGGATGGTTCCCAGACCCAAGGTGGCACCAGTGCCAAGTCGGGCTGGTTTGATTACACCAAGTGACTCCTGCAATCTGCCATCCAGAAGTGAGGCAGCTAAGTTTTGTTTGCCAGAAAAAAGGGCCGTGGTTTTTGTTGGGGGCCTGTGGCTGGGAGTGGCCGGCTGGCTCCTTAGAATCCACCATACGCAGGATGGTTCCCAGACCCAAGGTGGCACCAGTGCCAAGTCGGGCTGGTTTGATAGTCCCAAGTGGCTCCTGCAAACTGCCATCCAGAAGCGGGGCAGCTGAGTTTTGTTTGCCAGGGAAATGGGCCGTTGTTTGTGTTTGGGGGCCTGTGGCTGGGAGTGTTCGGCTGGTTCCTGAATATGTACGATACGCAGGATTGTTCCCAGACCCAAGGTGGCACCAGTGCCAAGTCGGGCTGGTTTGATGGTGCAAAGTGGCTCCTGCAATCTGCCATCCAGACGCGGGGCAGCGGATTTTTGTTTCCATGAGAAATGGTCCGTGGTTTGTTTTTGGGGGTATATGGCTGGGCCTGGCCGGCTGGCTCCTTAAAAAGCTCGATATGCAGGATGGTTCCCTGACACAAGGTGGCACCAGTGCCACGTCGGGCGGTTTTCGTAGTACAAAGTGCGTCCTAAAATTTGCCATCCAGAAGAGGGGCAGTTGAGTTTTGTTTGCCAGAGAAAAGGTCCGTGGTTTGTTTTTGGGGGCATATGGCTGAGAGTGGCTGGCTGGCCCCTGAAAATCCACGATACACAGGATGGTTCCCAGATCCAAGGTGGCACCTGTGCCAAGTCGGGCTGATTTGATAGTACTAAGTAGCTCCTGCAATCTGCCATCCAGAAGCGGGGCAGCTTACTTTTGTTTGCCAGGGAAACGGGCCGAGGTTTGTGTTTGGGGGCCTATGGCTGAGAGTGACCGGCTGGCTCCTGAAAAGCTACAATAGGCAGGATGGTGACCAGACCCATGGTGGCACCAGTGCCAAGTTGGGCTGGTTTGATAGTACCAAGTGGTTCCTGCAATCTGCCATCCAGAAGCAGGGCAGCTGAGTTTTGTTTGCCAGAGAAAAGGGCCTTGGTTTGTGTTTGGGGGCATATGGCTGGGTGTGGCCAGCTGGCTCCTTAAAATGCACGATATGCAACATGGCTCCCAGACCCAAGGTGGCACCAGTGCCAAGTTGGGCTGGTTTGATAGTACCAAGTGGCTCCTGCAATCTTCCATGATCACGTGGAGAAATACTTTCTGGTTTCAGCCTCATGCTCTTTCTTCTCTCCCTCAACTTCTCTATCACCTCTCATCTGGTTCACATGCGCTGTCTTCAAGGTCCACAGGCTACTTTTCACAGAATCTTCTGGCCTGATGAAGTAAGAATGATGAATAGAACAGAGCTGGGATCTATTTTCCAGTTTGGATAAAATGCATTCTGCACACAAATCCAAGGAGAACGGGCTGCCCCGATGCCCAGAAAATCTTTCACTCCTGCTAGTGTTCTACGTCAACCGCAACTTAGTCTGAAAGAAAAGCTTTTTCTCTGAGAGCATCTGAGAGGTTTGCATGAAGCACTGATATCTGACATATGCAATTTTGAATAGGAGAGGAAAAAGAAAATGGCAAGGAGTTTTTAATTTTAGTGGTTTCAATTTTAATTTCCGTGCACTTTTTCAAAACTTGTCAGCTCAAATGCCCATCAACATCTTTTAGTCATCTGTAAGTCAGTATTCATATAAAATGTGCTTCAAATCCAAAGAATTTCAAATTTGCACTCCAAGCTTCTATGCCTAGATTTATGATTTCCTACACATATTAGATGAAAGGAAGGCCTTTTTTACTGTGGGAGTGCTGGAACACTGGAACAGGTTGCCCAGAGAAGTTGTGGGTGTCCCATCCCTGAAAGTATTCAAGGTCACCTTGGACGGGGCTTGGAGCAGCAACAAAGGAGAAGCTTGATGGTAGAGAAACAAAGTTGGACTATAGAAGAAACTCGGATTGAAGTATAGGATCAAGTTTTCTCTCAGCTCTTGGGGTAAATTCAAAGTTGTACAAAATGACATTTATCTGTGCTATTCACTACTGTAACAGAAAGTTTCATGAAAACTGTACAGAAGATAGTAAATTTTAAAAGAGATAAGAATTACAGCATAAAATCCATGGGATAGGTTACAACATGAGACACTCTCTAAGAGAAAATCTCTTTGTTTCAGCACTTCATCGGGGTAAGATTTCATGAAGTGCCAAAGAAGGCGGCAAAATATCATTCGGGACATTATTTACTGGAATTCAGCCTGGCCATTAGTAGGAACTGCCTTTGAACATATCATGTAGATATACCACACACACTTTCCCTTCACTGAAAAATTACTGTTTACAACAAATAAGCAATTGACGATCAAAATTGATTGAAAGCATCTTAAACATGTCAAGTATTTCATTGTAGATGATCTGTGATCCAAATGCTTCTTCCACCTTCGAGAGGGACAGAAGAATTCTTCCATATCATGATGGTTTAAAATTGTATCAACCAATGTTTTCTGCTGAAAAGATATCATCTATTTTTTTCTATTTTTGGAAGAAAATATTCCTAGACATACAACAGGTGAGAACTAAGTAATTTTAAAGAAACAAATGAAATGAAAATATTCTGTAAATAGAATGAAATGAAAAGCTGTGTTTTAAATAGGAGCTAAATATTAAACAGAATTTTTGTACCAGGCATTTGAATTACTGCACCAGCTCTTTTGCCCATCAAGAGAGGCATTTAGCATTTCAGTCTTTTCCAAGGTGTTCATGATCTGCTATGCTGATCTCTGTGTGTGCCTAGGTGTGTGTGGAGGGGGGGGCATATGAAGGGGAGTGTGTATGTTTGCTTTACAATTGTTGTGGCAGATTCATGCCTCAGCTCCACATTTTGTTTTAAAAAGGTCACACCGAGTGGATATGAAGTTTACTATCAACAAGAGATCGATTCCCAAATCATCCATTTGACTCTCCCTTATAAATCATGTGCTTTGTTGCATATTTTATCAAATATACTTTCAAGCCAGATGGAGGAAGGAGGATGTGGGAATCCCTCCACCATCTTGCAACTTTTATGTAAGTAGGTTTTCAAGAAAATCATCATTTCTCTTTTAAATATGTCTGGAACAGGCATGATGGTAGTGTCAACCTGTTGGAGTTTTTGTTGCTGGAAGAAGTTGTACAAAAGGATTGGTTTTTACATTGACCAGTTACTGAATCAAGCGCAGGAATACATTGGAAATTTAGCTGGGGGTTCCTTTTCCCAGCAGACTACTTCTAGAACGAGCTTGTACACTGAAGCTGACTCTTTTGCTCTCTTTTTGTTTCTTTCCTATTTTCTTGGCTTCTTTGCCACTATCTAGACAATTTTGGAACTTTGTTCCCAACTAAAATGGTTTCAATAGTCTGATTGTGATCATACATTTTTACAAGGAATTTTTAAAATCTTTCCTCGAGTCCAGAAAGTCAAGGACTTAGATCTTTTTCTTCCCTTATCAATATTGCCATGAAATTGATAAATAAAGACCAACTCTTTATTTTTGTTTTTAACCCACGTAGATAATTCCCATCCATTAATCCATTTTGTGGACCAATAGCTGCCATTCTGATGGAAGCTGTCACTTCTTAACAACAGGCATTCTGTGACTATGTTGACTGCACTTTGGGTGAAGATCCTAACTGGTCTTAGATATACATAGGGAGAAATTTGCTCAGCCAGTGTCAGTCTTAAGCATGCGTATCAGAAGATCTTTCTAGAGCTGGGAATTTTCCCATGAAAGGGATTCAGTTAGGGAAGAGACACTTGTGCCAGAGTTTTACATTCTTCTTGAACACTGCTTAAGGAACTTAGATGCCATGTCCATTTGGATCTCTGTCTGCACAGAACTTTGTCATGCCAGCGCTTTGAAATGCATCTTGAAGAGAATTCACTAGCACAGAATGAAAGAGAGTGGAAGGGGTTGGTGGGGCTAACCAGGCCCAACCCCCCTGCCTAAACCAGGATACCTAGAGCCTCTTGCCCAGGATTCTATCTGGGTGTACTTTTAATGTCTTCAAAGATCCAGGCTCCACAATCTTTCTGGGCAGTCTGTGCCGTGGTTCAGTCACCCTGACAGTAAAGAAACATTTACTGATGTTCAAAGGCAATCTCCTGTATTTCAGTGTGTGCCCACTGCCTCTTGTCTTTTCCCTCAGCATCACTGAAAAGACACTGATTCCCTCCCCTTTGCACTATTGCTTCCATATGTATGTGTGATGCCATGTAGAGGTATGTCAAAAACCTCCCTGAAGCCCAGGCAGATAATATTCCCTTCATCTACCAGTCAAGTTGATTCATCAGAGGAGTTTAAAGTGATGTTCAGCATGAAATTCCCCTGAAAAATCATGCTAACTACATTATTTGGTCATCTGTCATGTGCCTGGCAAGGATTTCCAGGAAGAGCTGCTTCATCAACTTCCTGGGGATAAAAAAGAGGCTGGCTGGTTTGTACTATGGCGAGTCCTCTTAATTGCCTTTTTTGAAGATGGGTGTCATTTGCTAACATCCACTCTTTAGCTCCTCTTCTCATCTACACCTCGGCAAAAAGCTTTTCCACTATGTCTGGCTAGGAAAAACTGTGCCAGCACAGAAAACATCTCCCATCGTGTTCTAGAAGTTGCACGGATGTCTGCCAAGTGTTTGGCAGGAAGAAAAGAAAAGTTGTCCAAAACAGCTTCCAATCGAATGTTCCTGTGATTGGAAAAGTCAGGAGAGTGCAAAGGTACTGTTTTCTATCAGTTGGCAAGGTGCGCACACAATCCCAGTGTTGTACAGCTTGCTTCTTCACCTTCCCGAAGCTGCCGCTCTCGCCGGCTGCCGGAGCCCAAGAAGCGGCTTCTTCGCGCAAAGACGATTGTGCCGCTCACAGTGCTCTCCTTAGCGCGGCTTCTGCCGAAAGACGCCCGGCAGCGGCTCTTACCTCCGGAGAGCATCCTACCTTCGTCTTTAGCTCCTCTTCTCATCTACACCTCGGCAAAACGCTTTTCCACTATGTCTGGCTAGGAAAAACTGTGCCAGCACAGAAAACATCTCCCATCGTGTTCTCGAAGTTGCACGGATGTCTGCCAAGTGTTTGGCAGGAAGAAAAGAAAAGTTGTCCAAAACAGATTCCAATCGAATGTTCATGTGATTGGAAAAGTCAGGAGAGTGCAAAGGTACTGTTTACTATCAGTTGGCAAAGTGCGCACACAATCCCAGTGTTGTACAGCTTGCTTCTTCACCTTCCCGAAGCTGCCGCTCTCGCCGGCTGCCGGAGCCCAAGAAGCGGCTTCTTCGCGCAAAGACGATTGTGCCGCTCACAGGGCTCTTCTTAGCGCGGCTTCTGCCGAAAGACGCCCGGCAGCGGCTCTTACCTCCGGAGAGCATCCTACCTTCGTCTTTCGCGTCTTTTGTAGTCTACATCTTAGCAAAACGCTTTTCCACTATGTCTGGCTAGGAAAAACTGTGCCAGCACAGAAAACATCTCCCATCGTGTTCTAGAAGTTGCACGGATGTCTGCCAAGTGTTTGGCAGGAAGAAAAGAAAAGTTGTCCAAAACAGCTTCCAATCGAATGTTCCTGTGATTGGAAAAGTCAGGAGAGTGCAAAGGTACTGTTTTCTATCAGTTGGCAAGGTGCGCACACAATCCCAGTGTTGTACAGCTTGCTTCTTCACCTTCCCGAAGCTGCCGCTCTCGCCGGCTCCCGGAACCGAAGAAGCGGCTTCTTCGCGCAAAGACGATTGTGCCGCTCACAGGGCTCTCCTTAGCGCGGCTTCTGCCGAAAGACGCCCGGCAGCGGCTCTTACCTCCGGAGAGCATCCTACCTTCGTCTTTCGCGTCTTTTGTAGTCTACATCTTAGCAAAACGCTTCTCCACTATGTCTGGCTAGGAAAAACTGTGCCAGCACAGAAAACATCTCCCATCGTGTTCTAGAAGTTGCACGGATGTCTGCCAAGTGTTTGGCAGGAAGAAAAGAAAAGTTGTCCAAAACAGCTTCCAATCGAATGTTCCTGTGATTGGAAAAGTCAGGAGAGTGCAAAGGTACTGTTTTCTATCAGTTGGCAAGGTGCGCACACAATCCCAGTGTTGTACAGCTTGCTTCTTCACCTTCCCGAAGCTGCCGCTCTCGCCGGCTCCCGGAACCGAAGAAGCGGCTTCTTCGCGCAAAGACGATTGTGCCGCTCACAGTGCTCTCCTTAGCGCGGCTTCTGCCGAAAGACGCCCGGCAGCGGCTCTTACCTCCGGAGAGCATCCTACCTTCGTCTTTCGCGTCTTATGTAGTCTACACCTCGGCAAAAAGCTTTTCCACTATGTCTGGCTAGGAAAAACTGTGCCAGCACAGAAAACATCTCCCATCGTGTTCTAGAAGTTGCACGGATGTCTGCCAAGTGTTTGGCAGGAAGAAAAGAAAAGTTGTCCAAAACAGCTTCCAATCGAATGTTCCTGTGATTGGAAAAGTCAGGAGAGTGCAAAGGTACTGTTTTCTATCAGTTGGCAAGGTGCGCACACAATCCCAGTGTTGTACAGCTTGCTTCTTCACCTTCCCGAAGCTGCCGCTCTCGCCGGCTGCCGGAGCCCAAGAAGCGGCTTCTTCGCGCAAAGACGATTGTGCCGCTCACAGTGCTCTCCTTAGCGCGGCTTCTGCCGAAAGACGCCCGGCAGCGGCTCTTACCTCCGGAGAGCATCCTACCTTCGTCTTTCGCGTCTTATGTAGTCTACACCTCGGCAAAAAGCTTTTCCACTATGTCTGGCTAGGAAAAACTGTGCCAGCACAGAAAACATCTCCCATCGTGTTCTAGAAGTTGCACGGATGTCTGCCAAGTGTTTGGCAGGAAGAAAAGAAAAGTTGTCCAAAACAGCTTCCAATCGAATGTTCCTGTGATTGGAAAAGTCAGGAGAGTGCAAAGGTACTGTTTTCTATCAGTTGGCAAGGTGCGCACACAATCCCAGTGTTGTACAGCTTGCTTCTTCACCTTCCCGAAGCTGCCGCTCTCGCCGGCTGCCGGAGCCCAAGAAGCGGCTTCTTCGCGCAAAGACGATTGTGCCGCTCACAGTGCTCTCCTTAGCGCGGCTTCTGCCGAAAGACGCCCGGCAGCGGCTCTTACCTCCGGAGAGCATCCTACCTTCGTCTTTCGCGTCTTTTGTAGTCTACACCTCGGCAAAACGCTTTTCCACTATGTCTGGCTAGGAAAAACTGTGCCAGCACAGAAAACATCTCCCATCGTGTTCTAGAAGTTGCACGGATGTCTGCCAAGTGTTTGGCAGGAAGAAAAGAAAAGTTGTCCAAAACAGCTTCCAATCGAATGTTCCTGTGATTGGAAAAGTCAGGAGAGTGCAAAGGTACTGTTTTCTATCAGTTGGCAAGGTGCGCACACAATCCCAGTGTTGTACAGCTTGCTTCTTCACCTTCCCGAAGCTGCCGCTCTCGCCGGCTGCCGGAGCCCAAGAAGCGGCTTCTTCGCGCAAAGACGATTGTGCCGCTCACAGTGCTCTCCTTAGCGCGGCTTCTGCCGAAAGACGCCCGGCAGCGGCTCTTACCTCCGGAGAGCATCCTACCTTCGTCTTTCGCGTCTTTTGTAGTCTACATCTTAGCAAAACGCTTTTCCACTATGTCTGGCTAGGAAAAACTGTGCCAGCACAGAAAACATCTCCCATCGTGTTCTAGAAGTTGCACGGATGTCTGCCAAGTGTTTGGCAGGAAGAAAAGAAAAGTTGTCCAAAACAGCTTCCAATCGAATGTTCCTGTGATTGGAAAAGTCAGGAGAGTGCAAAGGTACTGTTTTCTATCAGTTGGCAAGGTGCGCACACAATCCCAGTGTTGTACAGCTTGCTTCTTCACCTTCCCGAAGCTGCCGCTCTCGCCGGCTCCCGGAACCGAAGAATCGGCTTCTTCGCGCAAAGACGATTGTGCCGCTCACAGGGCTCTCCTTAGCGCGGCTTCTGCCGAAAGACGCCCGGCAGCGGCTCTTAACTCCGGAGGGCATCCTACCTTCGTCTTTCGCGTCTTATGTAGTCTACATCTTAGCAAAACGCTTTTCCACTATGTCTGGCTAGGAAAAACCGTGCCAGCCCAGAAAACATCTCCCATCGTTTTCTAGAAGTTGCAGATATGTCTGCCAAGTGTTTGGCAGGAAGAAAAGAAAAGTTGTCCAAAACAGCTTCCAATCGAATGTTCCTGTGATTGGAAGAGTCAGGAGAGTGCAAAGGTACTGTTTTCTATCAGTTGGCAAGGTGCGCACACAATCCCAGTGTTGTACAGCTTGCTTCTTCACCTTCCCGAAGCTGCCACTCTCAGGAGGTAAGAGCCGCTGCCGGGCGTCTTTCGGCAGAAGCCGCGCTAAGGGGAGCACTGTGAGCGGCACAATCGTCTTTGCGCGAAGAAGCCGCTTCTTGGGCTCCGGCAGCCGGCGAGAGCGGCAGCTTCGGGAAGGTGAAGAAGCAAGCTGTACAACACTGGGATTGTGTGCGCACCTTGCCAACTGATAGAAAACAGTACCTTTGCACTCTCCTGACTTTTCCAATCACAGGAACATTCGATTGGAATCTGTTTTGGACAACTTTTCTTTTCTTCCTGCCAAACACTTGGCAGACATCCGTGCAACTTCTAGAACACGATGGGAGATGTTTTCTGTGCTGGCACAGTTTTTCCTAGCCAGACATAGTGGAAAAGCGTATTGCTAAGATGTAGACTACAAAAGACGCGAAAGACAAAGGTAGGATGCTCTCCGGAGGTAAGAGCCGCTGCCGGGCGTCTTTCGGCAGAAGCCGCGCTAAGGAGAGCACTGTGAGCGGCACAATCGTCTTTGCGCGAAGAAGCCGCTTCTTGGGCTCCGGCAGCCGGCGAGAGCGGCAGCTTCGGGAAGGTGAAGAAGCAAGCTGTACAACACTGGGATTGTGTGCGCACCTTGCCAACTGATAGAAAACAGTACCTTTGCACTCTCCTGACTTTTCCAATCACAGGAACATTCGATTGGAAGCTGTTTTGGACAACTTTTCTTTTCTTCCTGCCAAACACTTGGCAGACATCCGTGCAACTTCTAGAACACGATGGGAGATGTTTTCTGTGCTGGCACAGTTTTTCCTAGCCAGACATAGTGGAAAAGCGTTTTGCTAAGATGTAGACTACAAAAGACGCGAAAGACGAAGGTAGGATGCTCTCCGGAGGTAAGAGCCGCTGCCGGGCGTCTTTCGGCAGAAGCCGCGCTAAGGAGAGCACTGTGAGCGGCACAATCGTCTTTGCGCGAAGAAGCCGCTTCTTGGGCTCCGGCAGCCGGCGAGAGCGGCAGCTTCGGGAAGGTGAAGAAGCAAGCTGTACAACACTGGGATTGTGTGCGCACCTTGCCAACTGATAGAAAACAGTACCTTTGCACTCTCCTGACTTTTCCAATCACAGGAACATTCGATTGGAAGCTGTTTTGGACAACTTTTCTTTTCTTCCTGCCAAACACTTGGCAGACATCCGTGCAACTTCTAGAACACGATGGGAGATGTTTTCTGTGCTGGCACAGTTTTTCCTAGCCAGACATAGTGGAAAAGCTTTTTGCCGAGGTGTAGACTACATAAGACGCGAAAGACGAAGGTAGGATGCTCTCCGGAGGTAAGAGCCGCTGCCGGGCGTCTTTCGGCAGAAGCCGCGCTAAGGAGAGCACTGTGAGCGGCACAATCGTCTTTGCGCGAAGAAGCCGCTTCTTGGGCTCCGGCAGCCGGCGAGAGCGGCAGCTTCGGGAAGGTGAAGAAGCAAGCTGTACAACACTGGGATTGTGTGCGCACCTTGCCAACTGATAGAAAACAGTACCTTTGCACTCTCCTGACTTTTCCAATCACAGGAACATTCGATTGGAAGCTGTTTTGGACAACTTTTCTTTTCTTCCTGCCAAACACTTGGCAGACATCCGTGCAACTTCTAGAACACGATGGGAGATGTTTTCTGTGCTGGCACAGTTTTTCCTAGCCAGACATAGTGGAAAAGCGTTTTGCTAAGATGTAGACTACAAAAGACGCGAAAGACGAAGGTAGGATGCTCTCCGGAGGTAAGAGCCGCTGCCGGGCGTCTTTCGGCAGAAGCCGCGCTAAGGAGAGCGCTGTGAGCGGCACAATCGTCTTTGCGCGAAGAAGCCGCTTCTTCGGTTCCGGGAGCCGGCGAGAGCGGCAGCTTCGGGAAGGTGAAGAAGCAAGCTGTACAACACTGGGATTGTGTGCGCACCTTGCCAACTGATAGAAAACAGTACCTTTGCACTCTCCTGACTTTTCCAATCACAGGAACATTCGATTGGAAGCTGTTTTGGACAACTTTTCTTTTCTTCCTGCCAAACACTTGGCAGACATCCGTGCAACTTCTAGAACACGATGGGAGATGTTTTCTGTGCTGGCACAGTTTTTCCTAGCCAGACATAGTGGAGAAGCGTTTTGCTAAGATGTAGACTACAAAAGACGCGAAAGACGAAGGTAGGATGCTCTCCGGAGGTAAGAGCCGCTGCCGGGCGTCTTTCGGCAGAAGCCGCGCTAAGGAGAGCCCTGTGAGCGGCACAATCGTCTTTGCGCGAAGAAGCCGCTTCTTGGGCTCCGGCAGCCGGCGAGAGCGGCAGCTTCGGGAAGGTGAAGAAGCAAGCTGTACAACACTGGGATTGTGTGCGCACTTTGCCAACTGATAGTAAACAGTACCTTTGCACTCTCCTGACTTTTCCAATCACATGAACATTCGATTGGAAGCTGTTTTGGACAACTTTTCTTTTCTTCCTGCCAAACACTTGGCAGACATCCGTGCAACTTCGAGAACACGATGGGAGATGTTTTCTGTGCTGGCACAGTTTTTCCTAGCCAGACATAGTGGAGAAGCGTTTTGCTAAGATGTAGACTACAAAAGACGCGAAAGACGAAGGTAGGATGCTCTCCGGAGGTAAGAGCCGCTGCCGGGCGTCTTTCGGCAGAAGCCGCGCTAAGGAGAGCCCTGTGAGCGGCACAATCGTCTTTGCGCGAAGAAGCCGCTTCTTGGGCTCCGGCAGCCGGCGAGAGCGGCAGCTTCGGGAAGGTGAAGAAGCAAGCTGTACAACACTGGGATTGTGTGCGCACTTTGCCAACTGATAGTAAACAGTACCTTTGCACTCTCCTGACTTTTCCAATCACATGAACATTCGATTGGAAGCTGTTTTGGACAACTTTTCTTTTCTTCCTGCCAAACACTTGGCAGACATCCGTGCAACTTCGAGAACACGATGGGAGATGTTTTCTGTGCTGGCACAGTTTTTCCTAGCCAGACATAGTGGAAAAGCGTTTTGCCGAGGTGTAGATGAGAAGAGGAGCTAAAGACGAAGGTAGGATGCTCTCCGGAGGTAAGAGCCGCTGCCGGGCGTCTTTCGGCAGAAGCCGCGCTAAGGAGAGCACTGTGAGCGGCACAATCGTCTTTGCGCGAAGAAGCCGCTTCTTGGGCTCCGGCAGCCGGCGAGAGCGGCAGCTTCGGGAAGGTGAAGAAGCAAGCTGTACAACACTGGGATTGTGTGCGCACCTTGCCAACTGATAGAAAACAGTACCTTTGCACTCTCCTGACTTTTCCAATCACAGGAACATTCGATTGGAAGCTGTTTTGGACAACTTTTCTTTTCTTCCTGCCAAACACTTGGCAGACATCCGTGCAACTTCTAGAACACGATGGGAGATGTTTTCTGTGCTGGCACAGTTTTTCCTAGCCAGACATAGTGGAAAAGCTTTTTGCCGAGGTGTAGATGAGAAGAGGAGCTAAAGAGTGGATGTTAGCAAATGACACCCATCTTCAAAAAAGGCAATTAAGAGGACTCGCCATAGTACAAACCAGCCAGCCTCTTTTTTATCCCCAGGAAGTTGATGAAGCAGCTCTTCCTGGAAATCCTTGCCAGGCACATGACAGATGACCAAATAATGTAGTTAGCATGATTTTTCAGGGGAATTTCATGCTGAACATCACTTTAAACTCCTCTGATGAATCAACTTGACTGGTAGATGAAGGGAATATTATCTGCCTGGGCTTCAGGGAGGTTTTTGACATACCTCTACATGGCATCACACATACATATGGAAGCAATAGTGCAAAGGGGAGGGAATCAGTGTCTTTTCAGTGATGCTGAGGGAAAAGACAAGAGGCAGTGGGCACACACTGAAATACAGGAGATTGCCTTTGAACATCAGTAAATGTTTCTTTACTGTCAGGGTGACTGAACCACGGCACAGACTGCCCAGAAAGATTGTGGAGCCTGGATCTTTGAAGACATTAAAAGTACACCCAGATAGAATCCTGGGCAAGAGGCTCTAGGTATCCTGGTTTAGGCAGGGGGGTTGGGCCTGGTTAGCCCCACCAACCCCTTCCACTCTCTTTCATTCTGTGCTAGTGAATTCTCTTCAAGATGCATTTCAAAGCGCTGGCATGACAAAGTTCTGTGCAGACAGAGATCCAAATGGACATGGCATCTAAGTTCCTTAAGCAGTGTTCAAGAAGAATGTAAAACTCTGGCACAAGTGTCTCTTCCCTAACTGAATCCCTTTCATGGGAAAATTCCCAGCTCTAGAAAGATCTTCTGATACGCATGCTTAAGACTGACACTGGCTGAGCAAATTTCTCCCTGTGTATATCTAAGACCAGTTAGGATCTTCACCCAAAGTGCAGTCAACATAGTCACAGAATGCCTATTGTTAAGAAGTGACAGCTTCCATCAGAATGGCAGCTATTGGTCCACAAAATGGATTAATGGATGGGAATTATCTACGTGGGTTAAAAACAAAAATAAAGAGTTGGTCTTTATTTATCAATTTCATGGCAATATTGATAAGGGAAGAAAAAGATCTAAGTCCTTGACTTTCTGGACTCGAGGAAAGATTTTAAAAATTCCTTGTAAAAATGTATGATCACAATCAGACTATTGAAACCATTTTAGTTGGGAACAAAGTTCCAAAATTGTCTAGATAGTGGCAAAGAAGCCAAGAAAATAGGAAAGAAACAAAAAGAGAGCAAAAGAGTCAGCTTCAGTGTACAAGCTCGTTCTAGAAGTAGTCTGCTGGGAAAAGGAACCCCCAGCTAAATTTCCAATGTATTCCTGCGCTTGATTCAGTAACTGGTCAATGTAAAAACCAATCCTTTTGTACAACTTCTTCCAGCAACAAAAACTCCAACAGGTTGACACTACCATCATGCCTGTTCCAGACATATTTAAAAGAGAAATGATGATTTTCTTGAAAACCTACTTACATAAAAGTTGCAAGATGGTGGAGGGATTCCCACATCCTCCTTCCTCCATCTGGCTTGAAAGTATATTTGATAAAATATGCAACAAAGCACATGATTTATAAGGGAGAGTCAAATGGATGATTTGGGAATCGATCTCTTGTTGATAGTAAACTTCATATCCACTCGGTGTGACCTTTTTAAAACAAAATGTGGAGCTGAGGCATGAATCTGCCACAACAATTGTAAAGCAAACATACACACTCCCCTTCATATGCCCCCCCCTCCACACACACCTAGGCACACACAGAGATCAGCATAGCAGATCATGAACACCTTGGAAAAGACTGAAATGCTAAATGCCTCTCTTGATGGGCAAAAGAGCTGGTGCAGTAATTCAAATGCCTGGTACAAAAATTCTGTTTAATATTTAGCTCCTATTTAAAACACAGCTTTTCATTTCATTCTATTTACAGAATATTTTCATTTCATTTGTTTCTTTAAAATTACTTAGTTCTCACCTGTTGTATGTCTAGGAATATTTTCTTCCAAAAATAGAAAAAAATAGATGATATCTTTTCAGCAGAAAACATTGGTTGATACAATTTTAAACCATCATGATATGGAAGAATTCTTCTGTCCCTCTCGAAGGTGGAAGAAGCATTTGGATCACAGATCATCTACAATGAAATACTTGACATGTTTAAGATGCTTTCAATCAATTTTGATCGTCAATTGCTTATTTGTTGTAAACAGTAATTTTTCAGTGAAGGGAAAGTGTGTGTGGTATATCTACATGATATGTTCAAAGGCAGTTCCTACTAATGGCCAGGCTGAATTCCAGTAAATAATGTCCCGAATGATATTTTGCCGCCTTCTTTGGCACTTCATGAAATCTTACCCCGATGAAGTGCTGAAACAAAGAGATTTTCTCTTAGAGAGTGTCTCATGTTGTAACCTATCCCATGGATTTTATGCTGTAATTCTTATCTCTTTTAAAATTTACTATCTTCTGTACAGTTTTCATGAAACTTTCTGTTACAGTAGTGAATAGCACAGATAAATGTCATTTTGTACAACTTTGAATTTACCCCAAGAGCTGAGAGAAAACTTGATCCTATACTTCAATCCGAGTTTCTTCTATAGTCCAACTTTGTTTCTCTACCATCAAGCTTCTCCTTTGTTGCTGCTCCAAGCCCCGTCCAAGGTGACCTTGAATACTTTCAGGGATGGGACACCCACAACTTCTCTGGGCAACCTGTTCCAGTGTTCCAGCACTCCCACAGTAAAAAAGGCCTTCCTTTCATCTAATATGTGTAGGAAATCATAAATCTAGGCATAGAAGCTTGGAGTGCAAATTTGAAATTCTTTGGATTTGAAGCACATTTTATATGAATACTGACTTACAGATGACTAAAAGATGTTGATGGGCATTTGAGCTGACAAGTTTTGAAAAAGTGCACGGAAATTAAAATTGAAACCACTAAAATTAAAAACTCCTTGCCATTTTCTTTTTCCTCTCCTATTCAAAATTGCATATGTCAGATATCAGTGCTTCATGCAAACCTCTCAGATGCTCTCAGAGAAAAAGCTTTTCTTTCAGACTAAGTTGCGGTTGACGTAGAACACTAGCAGGAGTGAAAGATTTTCTGGGCATCGGGGCAGCACGTTCTCCTTGGATTTGTGTGCAGAATGCATTTTATCCAAACTGGAAAATAGATCCCAGCTCTGTTCTATTCATCATTCTTACTTCATCAGGCCAGAAGATTCTGTGAAAAGTAGCCTGTGGACCTTGAAGACAGCGCATGTGAACCAGATGAGAGGTGATAGAGAAGTTGAGGGAGAGAAGAAAGAGCATGAGGCTGAAACCAGAAAGTATTTCTCCACGTGATCATGGAAGATTGCAGGAGCCACTTGGTACTATCAAACCAGCCCAACTTGGCACTGGTGCCACCTTGGGTCTGGGAGCCATGTTGCATATCGTGCATTTTAAGGAGCCAGCTGGCCACACCCAGCCATATGCCCCCAAACACAAACCAAGGCCCTTTTCTCTGGCAAACAAAACTCAGCTGCCCTGCTTCTGGATGGCAGATTGCAGGAACCACTTGGTACTATCAAACCAGCCCAACTTGGCACTGGTGCCACCATGGGTCTGGTCACCATCCTGCCTATTGTAGCTTTTCAGGAGCCAGCCGGTCACTCTCAGCCATAGGCCCCCAAACACAAACCTCGGCCCGTTTCCCTGGCAAACAAAAGTAAGCTGCCCCGCTTCTGGATGGCAGATTGCAGGAGCTACTTAGTACTATCAAATCAGCCCGACTTGGCACAGGTGCCACCTTGGATCTGGGAACCATCCTGTGTATCGTGGATTTTCAGGGGCCAGCCAGCCACTCTCAGCCATATGCCCCCAAAAACAAACCACAGACCTTTTCTCTGGCAAACAAAACTCAACTGCCCCTCTTCTGGATGGCAAATTTTAGGACGCACTTTGTACTACGAAAACCGCCCGACGTGGCACTGGTGCCACCTTGTGTCAGGGAACCATCCTGCATATCGAGCTTTTTAAGGAGCCAGCCGGCCAGGCCCAGCCATATACGCCCAAAAACAAACCACGGACCATTTCTCATGGAAACAAAAATCCGCTGCCCCGCGTCTGGATGGCAGATTGCAGGAGCCACTTTGCACCATCAAACCAGCCCGACTTGGCACTGGTGCCACCTTGGGTCTGGGAGCCATGTTGCATATCGTGCATTTTAAGGAGCCAGCTGGCCACACCCAGCCATATGCCCCCAAACACAAACCAAGGCCCTTTTCTCTGGCAAACAAAACTCAGCTGCCCTGCTTCTGGATGGCAGATTGCAGGAACCACTTGGTACTATAAAACCAGCCCAACTTGGCACTGGTGCCACCATGGGTCTGGTCACCATCCTGCCTATTGTAGCTTTTCAGGAGCCAGCCGGTCACTCTCAGCCATAGGCCCCCAAACACAAACCTCGGCCCGTTTCCCTGGCAAACAAAAGTAAGCTGCCCCGCTTCTGGATGGCAGATTGCAGGAGCTACTTAGTACTATCAAATCAGCCCGACTTGGCACAGGTGCCACCTTGGATCTGGGAACCATCCTGTGTATCGTGGATTTTCAGGGGCCAGCCAGCCACTCTCAGCCATATGCCCCCAAAAACAAACCACGGACCTTTTCTCTGGCAAACAAAACTCAACTGCCCCTCTTCTGGATGGCAAATTTTAGGACGCACTTTGTACTACGAAAACCGCCCGACGTGGCACTGGTGCCACCTTGTGTCAGGGAACCATCCTGCATATCGAGCTTTTTAAGGAGCCAGCCGGCCAGGCCCAGCCATATACCCCCAAAAACAAACCACGGACCATTTCTCATGGAAACAAAAATCCGCTGCCCCGCGTCTGGATGGCAGATTGCAGGAGCCACTTTGCACCATCAAACCAGCCCGACTTGGCACTGGTGCCACCTTGGGTCTGGGAACAATCCTGCGTATCGTACATATTCAGGAACCAGCCGACCACTCCCAGCCACAGGCCCCCAAACACAAACAACGGCCCATTTCCCTGGCAAACAAAACTCAGCTGCCCCGCTTCTGGATGGCAGTTTGCAGGAGCCACTTGGGACTATCAAACCAGCCCGACTTGGCACTGGTGCCACCTTGGGTCTGGGAACCATCCTGCGTATGGTGGATTCTAAGGAGCCAGCCGGCCACTCCCAGCCACAGGCCCCCAACAAAAACCACGGCCCTTTTTTCTGGCAAACAAAACTTAGCTGCCTCACTTCTGGATGGCAGATTGCAGGAGCCACTTGCTGTAATCAAACCAGCCCGACTTGGCACTGGTGCCACCTTGGGTCTGGGAACCATCCTGCGTATCGTGGATTCTAAGGAGCCAGCCGGCCACTCCCAGCCACAGGCCCCCAAACAAAATCAACGGCGCTGTTCCCTGGAAAACAAAACACGCCTGCCAACTTTTTGATGGAGTTTGCAGGAGCCACTTGGTACTATCAAACCAGCCCGACTTGGCACTGGTGCCACCTTGGGTCTGGGAAACATCCTGCGTATCGTGGATTCTTAGGAGCCAGCAGGCCACTCCTAGCCACAGGCCCCCAGACAAAAACCTAGGCCTATTTCTCTGGCAAACAAAAGTAAGCTGCCCCGCTTCTGGATGGCAGATTGCAGGAGACACTTGGTACTATCAAACCAGCCCAACTTGGCACTGGTGCCACCTTGGATCTGGGAACCATGCTGTGTATCGTGGATATTCAGGGGCCAGCCGGCCACTCTCAGCCATATGTCCCCAACAGAAACCTCGGCCCGTTTCTCTGGCAAACAAAACTCAACTGCCCCTCTTCTGGATGGCAAATTGCAGGATGAACTTGATACTAAAACCGCAGGCCGACTTGGTAGTGGTGACACCTTGGACCTGGGAACCATCATGCGTATCGAGCATTTTAAGGAGCCAGCCGGCCACTCCCAGCAATATGCCCCCAAAAACAATCCACGGAATTTTTCTCTGGCAAACAAAAATCAGCTGCCCCGCTTCTGGATGGCAGATTGCAGGAGCCACTTTGCACCATCAAACCAGCCCGACTTGGCACTGGTGCCACCTTGCATCTGGGAACCATGCTGCCTAGCGTGGATTTTCAGGAGCCAGCCGGCCACTCTCAGCCATAGGCCCCCAAACAAAACCCACGGCCCGTTTCCCTGGCAAACAAAATTAAGCTGCCCCGCTTCTGGATGGCAGATTGCAGGACGCACTTGGTAGTATCAAACCAGCCCGACTTGGCACTGGTGCCACCTTGGGTCTGGGAACCATCCTGCGTATTGTGGGTTCAAAGGAGCCAGCCGGCCACTCCCAGCCACAGGCCCCCAAATACAAACAACGGCGCTTTTCCCTGGAAAACAAAACTCGCCTGACAACTTTTTGATGGCAGATTGCAGGAGCCACTTGGTACTATCAAACCAGGCAACTTGGCACTGGTGCCACCATGGGTCTGGTCACCATCCTGCCTATCGTAGCTTTTCAGGAGCCAGCCGGTCACTCCCAGCCATAGGTCCCCAGTCACAAACCTCGGCCCGTTTCCCTGGCAAACAAAAGTAAGCTGCCCCGCTTCTGGATGGCAGATTGCAGGAGCCACTTGGTACTATCAAACCAGCCCAACTTGGCACTGGTGCCACCTCTGGTCTGGGAACCATGCTGCGTAACACAGATTCTACGGCGCCAGTCGGCCACTCCCAGCCACAAGCTCCCAAACACAAACAACGGCGCTATTCTCTGGCAAACAAAACTCCACTGCCCCTCTTCTGGATGGCAAATTGCAGGACGCACTTGGTACTATAAAAACAGCCCGACTTGGCACTGGTGCCACCTTGGGTCTGGGAACCATTCTGCGTATCGATCTTTTTAATGAGACAGCCGGCCACTCCCAGCCATATGCCCCCAAACACAACCCACGGCCCTTTTCTCTGGCAAACAAAACTCAACTGCACCGCTTCTGGATGGCAGATTGCAGGAGCCACTTGGTACTATCAAACCAGCCCGACTTGGCACTGGTGCCACCTTGGGTCTGGGAACCATCCTGCGTATGGTGGATTCTAAGGAGCCAGCCGGCCACTCCCAGCCACAGGCCCCCAACAAAAACCACGGCCCTTTTTTCTGGCAAACAAAACTTAGCTGCCTCACTTCTGGATGGCAGATTGCAGGAGCCACTTGCTGTAATCAAACCAGCCCGACTTGGCACTGGTGCCACCTTGGGTCTGGGAACCATCCTGCGTATCGTGGATTCTAAGGAGCCAGCCGGCCACTCCCAGCCACAGGCCCCCAAACAAAATCAACGGCGCTGTTCCCTGGAAAACAAAACACGCCTGCCAACTTTTTGATGGAGTTTGCAGGAGCCACTTGGTACTATCAAACCAGCCCGACTTGGCACTGGTGCCACCTTGGGTCTGGGAAACATCCTGCGTATCGTGGATTCTTAGGAGCCAGCCGGCCACTCCTAGCCACAGGCCCCCAGACAAAAACCTAGGCCTATTTCTCTGGCAAACAAAAGTAAGCTGCCCCGCTTCTGGATGGCAGATTGCAGGAGACACTTGGTACTATCAAACCAGCCCAACTTGGCACTGGTGCCACCTTGGATCTGGGAACCATGCTGTGTATCGTGGATATTCAGGGGCCAGCCGGCCACTCTCAGCCATATGTCCCCAAACAGAAACCTCGGCCCGTTTCTCTGGCAAACAAAACTCAACTGCCCCTCTTCTGGATGGCAAATTGCAGGATGAACTTGATACTAAAACCGCAGGCCGACTTGGTAGTGGTGACACCTTGGGCCTGGGAACCATCATGCGTATCGAGCATTTTAAGGAGCCAGCCGGCCACTCCCAGCAATATGCCCCCAAAAACAATCCACGGAATTTTTCTCTGGCAAACAAAAATCAGCTGCCCCGCTTCTGGATGGCAGATTGCAGGAGCCACTTTGCACCATCAAACCAGCCCGACTTGGCACTGGTGCCACCTTGCATCTGGGAACCATGCTGCCTAGCGTGGATTTTCAGGGGCCAGCGGGCCACTCTCAGCTATATGCCCCCAAACAAAACCCACGGCCCGTTTCCCTGGCAAACAAAAGTAAGCTGCCCCGCTTCTGGATGGCAGATTGCAGGACGCACTTGGTAGTATCAAACCAGCCCGACTTGGCACTGGTGCCACCTTGGGTCTGGGAACCATCCTGCGTATCGTGGATTCTAAGGAGCCAGCCGGCCACTCCCAGCCACAGGCCCCCAAATACAAACAACGGCGCTTTTCCCTGGAAAACAAAACTCGCCTGCCAACTTTTTGATGGCAGATTGCAGGAGCAACTTGGTACTATCAAACCAGCCCAACTTGGCACTGGTGCCACCATGGGTCTGGTAACCATCCTGCCTATTGTAGCTTTCCAGGAGCCAGCCGGTCACTCCCAGCCATAGGCCCCCAGTCACAAACCTCGGCCCGTTTCCCTGGCAAACAAAAGTAAGCTGCCCCGCTTCTGGATGGCAGATTGCAGGAGCCACTTGGTACTATCAAACCAGCCCAACTTGGCACTGGTGCCACCTTGGGTCTGGGAACCATCCTGCGTATTGTGGATTGTCAGGAGCCAGCTGGACACTCTCGGCCACAGACCCCAATCAAAAACAACGGCCCGTTTCACAGGCAAACAAAACTCAGCTGCCCCGCTTCTGGATGGGAGATTGCAGGAGGCACTTGACACTGTGAAACCAGCCCCACTTGGCACTGGTGCCACCTTGGGTCTGGGAACCATGCTGCGTATCATGGATTTTCAGGAGCCAGCCGGCCACTCCCAGCCATAGGCCCCCAAACAAAAACCACAGCCTTTTTCTCTGGCAAACAAAATTCAGCTGCCCCGCTTCCGGATGGCAGATTGCAGGAGCCACTTGGGACTATCACACCAGCACAACATGGCACTGGTGCCACCTTGGATCTGGGAATCATCCTTCCTATCGTGGATTTTCAGGGGCCAGCCGGTCACTCTCAGCCATAGGCCCCAAACACAAACCACGGCCCTTTTCTCTGGAAAACAAAACTCAACGGCCCCTCTTCTGGATGGCAGATTGCAGGAGCCACTGGGTACTATGAAACCAGCCCTACTTGGCACTGGTGCCACCTTGGGTCTGGGAACCATGCTGCGTATCATGGATTTTCAGGAGCCAGCCGTCCACTGCCAGCCACAGGCCCCGAAACACAAACAACAGCCTTTTTCTCTGGCAAACAAAATTCAGCTACCCTGCTTCTGGATGGCAGATTGCAGGAACCACTTGGTACTAACAAACCAGCCCGACTTGGCACTGGTGCCACCTTGGGTCTGGGAACCATCCTGCTTATCGTGGATTCTAAGGAGCCAGCTGGCCACTCCCAGCCACAGGCCCCAAAATACACACAACGGCGCTTTTCCCTGGAAAACAAAACTCGCCTGCCAACTTTTTGATGGCAGATTGCAGGAGCCACTTGGTACTATCAAACCAGCCCAACTTGGCACTGGTGCCACCATGGGTCTGGTCACCATCCTGCCTATCGTAGCTTTTCAGGAGCCAGCCGGTCACTCCCAGCCATAGGCCCCCAGAAAAAACCTCGGTCCGTTTCCCTGGAAAACAAAAGTAAGCTGCCCCGCTTCTGGATGGCAGATTGCAGGAGCCACTTGGTGCTATCAAACCAGCCCGACTTGGCACTGGTGCCACCTTGGGTCTGGGAACCATCCTGCGTATCGTGGATTCTAAGGAGCCAGCTGGCCACTCCCAGCCACAGGCCCCAAAACACACACAACGGCGCTTTTCCCTGGAAAACAAAACTCGCCTGCCAACTTTTTGATGGCAGATTGCAGGAGCCACTTGGTACTATCAAACCAGCCCAACTTGGCACTGGTGCCACCATGGGTCTGGTCACCATCCTGCCTATTGTAGCTTTTCAGGAGCCAGCCGGTCACTCCCTGCCATAGGCCCCGAGACACAAAGCTCGGCCCGTTTCCCTGGCAAACAAAAGTAAGCTGCCCCGCTTCTGGATGGCAGATTGCAGGAGCCACTTGGTACTATCCAACCAGCCCGACTTGGCACTGGTACCACCTTGGGTCTGGGAACCATCCTGCCTATCGTGGATTTTAAGGAGCCAGCCGGCTACTCCCAGCCACAGGCCCCCAACAAAAACCACGGCCCTTTTTTCCGGCAAACAAAACTTAGCTGCCTCACTTATGGATGGCAGATTTCAGGAGCCACTTGGTGTAATCAAACCAGCCCGACTTGGCACTGGTGCCACCTTGGGTCTGGGAACCATCCTGCGTATCGTGGATTCTAAGGAGCCAGCCGGCCACTCCCAGCCACAGGCCCCCAAACAAAATCAACGGCGCTGTTCCCTGGAAAACAAAACACGCCTGCCAACTTTTTGATGGAGTTTGCAGGAGCCACTTGGTACTATCAAACCAGCCCAACTTGGCACTGGTGCCACCATGGGTCTGGTAAACATCCTGCGTATCGTGGATTCTTAGGAGCCAGCAGGCCACTCCTAGCCACAGGCCCCCAAACAAAAACCTAGGCCTATTTCTCTGGCAAACAAAAGTAAGCTGCCCCGCTTCTGGATGGCAGATTGCAGGAGACACTTGGGACTATCAAACCAGCCCAACTTGGCACTGGTGCCACCTTGGATCTGGGAACCATGTTGTGTATCGTGGATTTTCAGGGGCCAGCCGGCCACTCTCAGCCATATGTCCCCAAACAGAAACCTCGGCCCATTTCTCTGGCAAACAAAACTCAACTGCCCCTCTTCTGGATGGCAAATTGCAGGATGAACTTGATACTAAAACCGCAGGCCGACTTGGTAGTGGTGACACCTTGGGCCTGGGAACCATCATGCGTATCGAGCATTTTAAGGAGCCAGCCGGCCACTCCCAGCAATATGCCCCCAAAAACAATCCACGGAATTTTTCTCTGGCAAACAAAAATCAGCTGCCCCGCTTCTGGATGGCAGATTGCAGGAGCCACTTTGCACCATCAAACCAGCCCGACTTGGCACTGGTGCCACCTTGCATCTGGGAACCATGCTGCCTAGCGTGGATTTTCAGGGGCCAGCGGGCCACTCTCAGCTATATGCCCCCAAACAAAACCCACGGCCCGTTTCCCTGGCAAACAAAAGTAAGCTGCCCTGCTTCTGGATGGCAGATTGCAGGACGCACTTGGTAGTATCAAACCAGCCCGACTTGGCACTGGTGCCACCTTGGGTCTGGGAACCATCCTGCGTATCGTGGATTCTAAGGAGCCAGCCGGCCACTCCCAGACACAGGCCCCCAAACACAAACAACGGCGCTTTTCCCTGGAAAACAAAACTCGCCTGCCAACTTTTTGATGGCAGATTGCAGGAGCAACTTGGTACTATCAAACCAGCCCAACTTGGCACTGGTGCCACCATGGGTCTGGTCACCATCCTGCCTATTGTAGCTTTCCAGGAGCCAGCCGGTCACTCCCAGCCATAGGCCCCCAAACACAAACCTCGGCCCGTTTCCCTGGCAAACAAAAGTAAGCTGCCCCGCTTCTGGATGGCAGATTGCAGGAGCCACTTGGTACTATCAAACCAGCCCAACTTGGAACTGGTGCCACCTTGGGTCTGGGAACCATGCTGCGTATCGCAGATTCTAAGGCGCCAGTCGGCCACTCCCAGCCACAAGCCCCCAAACACAAACAACGGCGCTTTTCTCTGGCAAACAAAACTCAACTGCCCCTCTTCTGGATGGCAAATTGCAGGACGCACTTTGTACTATAAAAACAGCCCGACTTGGCACTGGTGCCACCTTGGGTCTGGGAACCATCCTGCGTATCGATCTTTTTAATGAGACAGCCGGCCACTCCCAGCCATATGCCCCCAAACACAACCCACGGCCCTTTCCTCTGGCAAACAAAACTCAGCTGCACCGCTTCTGGATGGCAGATTGCAGGAGCCACTTGGTACTATCAAACCAGCAAGACTTGGCACTGGTGCCACCTTGGGTCTGGGAACCATCCTGCGTATTGTGGATTGTCAGGAGCCAGCTGAACATTCTCGGCCACAGACCCCAATCAAAAACAACGGCCCGTTTCACAGGCAAACAAAACTCAGCTGCCCCGCTTCTGGATGGGAGATTGCAGGAGGCACTTGACACTGTGAAACCAGCCCCACTTGGCACTGGTGCCACCTTGGGTCTGGGAACCATGCTGCGTATCATGGATTTTCAGGAGCCAGCCGGCCACTCCCAGCCATAGGCCCCCAAACAAAAACCACAGCCTTTTTCTCTGGCAAACAAAATTCAGCTGCCCCACTTCTGGATGGCAGATTGCAGGAGCCACTTGGGACTATCACACCAGCACAACATGGCACTGCTGCCACCTTGGATCTGGGAACCATCCTTCCTATCGTGGATTTTCAGGGGCCAGCCGGTCACTCTCAGCCATAGGCCCCAAACACAAACCACGGCCCTTTTCTCTGGAAAACAAAACTCAACTGCCCCTCTTCTGGATGGCAGATTGCAGGAGCCACTGGGTACTATGAAACTAGCCCTACTTGGCACTGGTGCCACCTTGGGTCTGGGAACCATGCTGCGTATCATGGATTTTCAGGAGCCAGCCGTCCACTGCCAGCCACAGGCCCCGAAACACAAACAACAGCCTTTTTCTCTGGCAAAAAAAATTCAGCTGCCCCGCTTCTGGATGGCAGATTGCAGGAACCACTTGGTACTAACAAACCAGCCCGACTTGGCACTGGTGCCACCTTGGGTCTGGGAACCATCCTGCGTATCGTGGATTCTAAGGAGCCAGCTGGCCACTCCCAGCCACAGGCCTCCAAACAAAATCAACGGCGCTTTTCCCTGGAAAACAAAACTCGCCTGACAACTTTTAGATGGCAGATTGCAGGAGCCAGTTGGTACCATCAAACCAGCCCAACTTGGCACTGGTGCCACCTTGGGTCTGGGAACCATCCTGCCTATTGTTGCTTTTCAGGAGCCAGCCGGTCACTTCTAGCCCTAGGCCCCCAGTCATAAACCTCGGCCCGTTTCCCTGGCACACAAATGTAAGCTACCCCGCTTCAGGATGGCAGATTGCAGGAGCCACTTTTCACCATCAAACCAGCCCGACGTGGCACTGGTGCCACCTTGGGTCTGGGAACCATCCTGCGTATCGTGTGTTCTAAGGAGCCAGCCGGCCACTCCCAGCCACAGTCCCCCAAACACAAACAACGGCGCTTTTCCCTGGAAAACAAAACTGGCCTGCCAACTTTTTGATGGCAGATTGCAGGAGCCACTTGGTACTATCAAACCAGCCCAACTTGGCACTGGTGCCACCATGGGTCTGGTCACCATCCTGCCTATCGTAGCTTTTCAGGAGCCAGCCGGTCACTCCCAGCCATAGGCCCCCAGACACAAACCTCGGCCCGTTTCCCTGGCAAACAAAAGTAAGCTGCCCCGCTTCTGCATGGCAGATTGCAGGTGCTATTTAGTACTATCAAACCAGCCCGACTTGGCACTGGTGCCACCATGGGTCTGGTCACCATCCTGCCTATCGTAGCTTTTCAGGAGCCAGCCGGTCACTCCCTGCCATAGGCCCCGAGACACAAATCTCGGCCCGTTTCCCTGGCAAACAAAAGTAAGCTGCCCCGCTTCTGGATGGCAGATTGCAGGAGCCACTTGGTACTATCAAACCAGCCCGACTTGGCACTGGTACCACCTTGGGTCTGGGAACCATCCTGCCTATCGTGGATTTTAAGGAGCCAGCCGGCTACTCCCAGCCACAGGCCCCCAACAAAAACCACGGCCCTTTTTTCTGGCAAACAAAACTTAGCTGCCTCACTTATGGATGGCAGATTGCAGGAGCCACTTGGTGTAATCAAACCAGCCCGACTTGGCACTGGTGTCACCTTGGGTCTGGGAACCATCCTGCGTATCGTGGATTCTAAGGAGCCAGCCGGCCACTCCCAGCCACAGGCCCCCAAACAAAATCAACGGCGCTGTTCCCTGGAAAACAAAACACGCCTGCCACCTTTTTGATGGAGTTTGCAGGAGCCACTTGGTACTATCAAACCAGCCCAACTTGGCACTGGTGCCACCATGGGTCTGGTAAACATCCTGCGTATCGTGGATTCTTAGGAGCCAGCAGGCCACTCCTAGCCACAGGCCCCCAAACAAAAACCTAGGCCTATTTCTCTGGCAAACAAAAGTAAGCTGCCCCGCTTCTGGATGGCAGATTGCAGGAGACACTTGGGACTATCAAACCAGCCCAACTTGGCACTGGTGCCACCTTGGATCTGGGAACCATGTTGTGTATCGTAGATTTTCAGGGGCCAGCCGGCCACTCTCAGCCATATGTCCCCAAACAGAAACCTCGGCCCGTTTCTCTGGCAAACAAAACTCAACTGCCCCTCTTCTGGATGGCAAATTGCAGGATGAACTTGATACTAAAACCGCAGGCCGACTTGGTAGTGGTGACACCTTGGGCCTGGGAACCATCATGCGTATCGAGCATTTTAAGGAGCCAGCCGGCCACTCCCAGCAATATGCCCCCAAAAACAATCCACGGAATTTTTCTCTGGCAAACAAAAATCAGCTGCCCCGCTTCTGGATGGCAGATTGCAGGAGCCACTTTGCACCATCAAACCAGCCCGACTTGGCACTGGTGCCACCTTGCATCTGGGAACCATGCTGCCTAGCGTGGATTTTCAGGGGCCAGCGGGCCACTCTCAGCTATATGGCCCCAAACAAAACCCACGGCCCGTTTCCCTGGCAAACAAAAGTAAGCTGCCCTGCTTCTGGATGGCAGATTGCAGGACGCACTTGGTAGTATCAAACCAGCCCGACTTGGCACTGGTGCCACCTTGGGTCTGGGAACCATCCTGCGTATCGTGGATTCTAAGGAGCCAGCCGGCCACTCCCAGACACAGGCCCCCAAACACAAACAACGGCGCTTTTCCCTGGAAAACAAAACTCGCCTGCCAACTTTTTGATGGCAGATTGCAGGAGCAACTTGGTACTATCAAACCAGCCCAACTTGGCACTGGTGCCACCATGGGTCTGGTCACCATCCTGCCTATTGTAGCTTTCCAGGAGCCAGCCGGTCACTCCCAGCCATAGGCCCCCAGTCACAAACCTCGGCCCGTTTCCCTGGCAAACAAAAGTAAGCTGCCCCGCTTCTGGATGGCAGATTGCAGGAGCCACTTGGTACTATCAAACCAGCCCAACATGGAACTGGTGCCACCTTGGGTCTGGGAACCATGCTGCGTATCGCAGATTCTAAGGCGCCAGTCGGCCACTCCCAGCCACAAGCCCCCAAACACAAACAACGGCGCTTTTCTCTGGCAAACAAAACTCAACTGCCCCTCTTCTGGATGGCAAATTGCAGGACGCACTTGGTACTATAAAAACAGCCCGACTTGGCACTGGTGCCACCTTGGGTCTGGGAACCATCCTGCGTATCGATCTTTTTAATGAGACAGCCGGCCACTCCCAGCCATATGCCCCCAAACACAACCCACGGTCCTTTCCTCTGGCAAACAAAACTCAGCTGCACCGCTTCTGGATGGCAGATTGCAGGAGCCACTTGGTACTATCAAACCAGCAAGACTTGGCACTGGTGCCACCTTGGGTCTGGGAACCATCCTGCGTATTGTGGATTGTCAGGAGCCAGCTGAACATTCTCGGCCACAGACCCCAATCAAAAACAACGGCCCGTTTCACAGGCAAACAAAACTCAGCTGCCCCGCTTCTGGATGGGAGATTGCAGGAGGCACTTGACACTGTGAAACCAGCCCCACTTGGCACTGGTGCCACCTTGGGTCTGGGAACCATGCTGCGTATCATGGATTTTCAGGAGCCAGCCGGCCACTCCCAGCCATAGGCCCCCAAACAAAAACCACAGCCTTTTTCTCTGGCAAACAAAATTCAGCTGCCCCACTTCTGGATGGCAGATTGCAGGAGCCACTTGGGACTATCACACCAGCACAACATGGCACTGCTGCCACCTTGGATCTGGGAACCATCCTTCCTATCGTGGATTTTCAGGGGCCAGCCGGTCACTCTCAGCCATAGGCCCCAAACACAAACCACGGCCCTTTTCTCTGGAAAACAAAACTCAACTGCCCCTCTTCTGGATGGCAGATTGCAGGAGCCACTGGGTACTATGAAACTAGCCCTACTTGGCACTGGTGCCACCTTGGGTCTGGGAACCATGCTGCGTATCATGGATTTTCAGGAGCCAGCCGTCCACTGCCAGCCACAGGCCCCGAAACACAAACAACAGCCTTTTTCTCTGGCAAAAAAAATTCAGCTGCCCCGCTTCTGGATGGCAGATTGCAGGAACCACTTGGTACTAACAAACCAGCCCGACTTGGCACTGGTGCCACCTTGGGTCTGGGAACCATCCTGCGTATCGTGGATTCTAAGGAGCCAGCTGGCCACTCCCAGCCACAGGCCTCCAAACAAAATCAACGGCGCTTTTCCCTGGAAAACAAAACTCGCCTGACAACTTTTAGATGGCAGATTGCAGGAGCCAGTTGGTACCATCAAACCAGCCCAACTTGGCACTGGTGCCACCTTGGGTCTGGGAACCATCCTGCCTATTGTTGCTTTTCAGGAGCCAGCCGGTCACTTCTAGCCCTAGGCCCCCACTCATAAACCTCGGCCCGTTTCCCTGGCACACAAATGTAAGCTACCCCGCTTCAGGATGGCAGATTGCAGGAGCCACTTTTCACCATCAAACCAGCCCGACGTGGCACTGGTGCCACCTTGGGTCTGGGAACCATCCTGCGTATCATGGATTCTAAGGAGTCAGCCGGCCACTCCCAGCCAGAGGCCCCCAAACACAAACAACGGCGCTTTTCCCTGGATAACAAACTCGCCTGCCAACTTTTTGATGGCAGATTGCAGGAGCCACTTGGTACTATCAAACCAGCCCAACTTGGCACTGGTGCCACCATGGGTCTGGTCACCATCCTGCCTATCGTAGCTTTTCAGGAGCCAGCCGGTCACTCCCAGCCATAGGCCCTGAGACAGAAACATCGGCCCGTTTCCCTGGCAAACAAAAGTAAGCTGCCTCGCTTCTGGATGGTAGATTGCAGGACGCACTTGGTACTATCAAACCAGCCCAACTTGGCACTGGTGCCACCTCTGGTCTGGGAACCATCCTGCGTATCGTGGATTCTAAGGAGCCATCCGTCCACTCCCAGCCACAGGCCCCCAAACACAAACAACGGCGCTTTTCCCTGGAAAACAAAACTCGCCTGACAACTTTTTGATGGCAGATTGCAGGAGCCACTTGGTACTATCAAACCAGCCCAACTTGGCACTGGTGCCACCATGGGTCTGGTCACCATCCTGCCTATCGTAGCTTTTCAGGAGCCAGGCGGTCACTCCCAGCCATAGGCCCCCAGACACAAACCTCGGCCCATTTCCCTGGCAAACAAAAGTAAGCTGCCCCGCTTCTGCATGGCAGATTGCAGGTGCTATTTAGTACTATCAAACCAGCCCGACTTGGCACTGGTGCCACCTCTGGTCTGGGAACCATCCTGCCTATCGTGGATTTTCAGGGGCCAGACGGCCACTATCAGCCATATGCCCCCAAAAACAAACCACGGCCCTTTTCTCTGGTAAACAAAACTCAACTGCCCCTCTTCTGGATGGCAAATTTTAGGACGCACTTTGTACTACGAAAACCGCCCGACTTGGCACTGGTGCCACCTTGGGTCAGGGAACCATCCTGCCTATCGTAGCTTTTCAGGAGCCAGCCGGTCACTCCCAGCCATAGGTCCCCAGACAAATACCTCGGCCCGTTTCCCTGGCAAACAAAAGTAAGCTGCCCCGCTTCTGGATGGCAGATTGCAGGAGCCACTTGGTACTATCAAACCAGCCCAACTTGACACTGGTGCCACCTTGGCTCTGGGAACCATGCTGCGTAACCCGGATTCTAAGACGACAGGCAGCCACTGCCAGCCACAGGCCTCCAAACAAATTCAACGGCGCTTTTCCCTGGAAAACAAAACTCGCCTGACAACTTTTAGATGGCAGATTGCAGGAGCCAGTTGGTACCATCAAACCAGCCCAACTTGGCACTGGTGCCACCTTGGGTCTGGGAACCATCCTGCCTATTGTTGCTTTTCAGGAGCCAGCCGGTCACTTCTAGCCCTAGGCCCCCAGTCATAAACCTCGGCCCGTTTCCCTGGCACACAAATGTAAGCTACCCCGCTTCAGGATGGCAGATTGCAGGAGCCACTTTTCACCATCAAACCAGCCCTACGTGGCACTGGTGCCACCTTGGGTCTGGGAACCATCCTGCGTATCGTGTGTTCTAAGGAGCCAGCCGGCCACTCCCAGCCACAGTCCCCCAAACACAAACAACGGTGCTTTTCCCTGGAAAACAAAACTGGCCTGCCAACTTTTTGATGGCAGATTGCAGGAGCCACTTGGTACTATCAAACCAGCCCAACTTGGCACTGGTGCCACCATGGGTCTGGTCACCATCCTGCCTATCGTAGCTTTTTAAGGAGCCAGCAGGCCACGCCCAGCCATATAGCCCCAAAAACAAACCACGGACCATTTCTCTTGGAAACAAAAATCCGCTGCCCCGCGTCAGGATGGCAGATAGCAGGAGCCACTTTGCACCATCAAACCACCCCGACTTGGCACTGGTGCCATCTTGGATCTGGGAACCATCCTGCCTATCGTAGCTTTTCACGAGCCAGCCGGTTACTCCCAACCATAGGCCCCCAGACAGAAAGCTCTGCCCGTTTCCCTGGCAAACAAAAGTAAGCTAATCCGCTTCTGGATGGCAGATTGCAGGAGCCACTTGGTACTATCAAACCAGCCCAACTTGGCACTGGTGCCACCATGGGTCTGGTCACCATCCTGCCTATCGTAGCTTTTCAGGAGCCAGGCGGTCACTCCCAGCCATAGGCCCCCAGACAAATACCTCGGCCCGTTTCCCTGGCAAACAAAAGTAAGCTGCCCCGCTTCTGGATGGCAGATTGCAGGAGCCACATGGTACTATCAAACCAGGCCAACATGGCACTGGTGCCACCTTGGCTCTGGGAACCATCCTGCCTATCGTGGATTTTCAGGCGCCAGCCGGCCACTCTCAGCCATATGCCCCAAAACACAAACCACGGCCCTTTTCTCTGGTAAACAAAACTCAACTGCCCCTCTTCTGGATGGCAAATTGCAGGACGCACTTGGTACTACGAAAACAGCCCGACTTGGCAGTGATGCCACCTTGGGTCAGGGAACCATCCTGCGTATCGATGTTTTTAAGGAGTCAGCCGGCAACGTCCAGCCATATACCCCCAAAAAAAACCCACGGAACTTTTCTCCAGCAAGCAAAAATCCGCTGCCCCGCGTCTGGATGGCAGATTGCAGGAGCTATTTAGTATTATCAAACCAGCCCGACTTGGCACTGGTGCCACCATGGGTCTGGTCACCATCCTGCCTATCGTAGCTTTTCAGGAGCCAGCCGGTCACTCTCAGCCATAGGCCCCAAACACAAACCACGGCCCTTTTCTCTGGAAAACAAAACTCAACTGCCCCTCTTCTGGATGGCAGATTGCAGGAGCCACTGGGTACTATGAAACCAGCCCTACTTGGCACTGGTGCCACCTTGGGTCTGGGAACCATGCTGCGTATCATGGATTTTCAGGAGCCAGCCGTCCACTGCCAGCCACAGGCCCCGAAACACAAACAACAGCCTTTTTCTCTGGCAAACAAAATTCAGCTGCCCCGCTTCTGGATGGCAGATTGCAGGAGCCACTTTTCACCATCAAACCAGCCCAACTTGGCACTGGTGCCACCATGGGTCTGGTCACCATCCTGCCTATCGTAGCTTTTCAGGAGCCAGCCGGTCACTCCCAGCCATAGGGCCCCAGACACAAAGCTCGGCCTGTTTCCCTGGCACACAAAAGTAAGCTACCGCACTTCTGGATGGCAGATTGCAGGAGCCACTTTGCACCATCAAACCAGCCCAACTTGGCACTGGTGCCACCTTGGCTCTGGGAACCATGCTGCGTAACCCGGATTCTAAGACGACAGGCAGCCACTGCCAGCCACAGGCCTCCAAACAAAATCAACGGCGCTTTTCCCTGGAAAACAAAACTCGCCTGACAACTTTTAGATGGCAGATTGCAGGAGCCAGTTGGTACCATCAAACCAGCCCAACTTGGCACTGGTGCCACCTTGGGTCTGGGAACCATCCTGCCTATTGTTGCTTTTCAGGAGCCAGCCGGTCACTCCTAGCCCTAGGCCCCCAGTCATAAACCTCGGCCCGTTTCCCTGGCACACAAAAGTAAGCTACCCCGCTTCAGGATGGCAGATTGCAGGAGCCACTTTTCACCATCAAACCAGCCCGACGTGGCACTGGTGCCACCTTGGGTCTGGGAACCATCCTGCGTATCGTGTGTTCTAAGGAGCCAGCCGGCCACTCCCACCAACAGTCCCCCAAACACAAACAACGGCGCTTTTCCCTGGAAAACAAAACTCGCCTGACAACTTTTTGATGGCAGATTGCAGGAGCCACTTGGTACTATCAAACCAGCCCAACTTGGCACTGGTGCCACCATGGGTCTGGTCACCATCCTGCCTATTGTAGCTTTTCAGGAGCCAGCCGGTCACTCCCTGCCATAGGCCCCGAGACACAAAGCTCGGCCCGTTTCCCTGGCAAACAAAAGTAAGCTGCCCCGCTTCTGGATGGCAGATTGCAGGAGCCACTTGGTACTATCCAACCAGCCCGACTTGGCACTGGTACCACCTTGGGTCTGGGAACCATCCTGCCTATCGTGGATTTTAAGGAGCCAGCCGGCTACTCCCAGCCACAGGCCCCCAACAAAAACCACGGCCCTTTTTTCCGGCAAACAAAACTTAGCTGCCTCACTTATGGATGGCAGATTTCAGGAGCCACTTGGTGTAATCAAACCAGCCCGACTTGGCACTGGTGCCACCTTGGGTCTGGGAACCATCCTGCGTATCGTGGATTCTAAGGAGCCAGCCGGCCACTCCCAGCCACAGGCCCCCAAACAAAATCAACGGCGCTGTTCCCTGGAAAACAAAACACGCCTGCCAACTTTTTGATGGAGTTTGCAGGAGCCACTTGGTACTATCAAACCAGCCCAACTTGGCACTGGTGCCACCATGGGTCTGGTAAACATCCTGCGTATCGTGGATTCTTAGGAGCCAGCAGGCCACTCCTAGCCACAGGCCCCCAAACAAAAACCTAGGCCTATTTCTCTGGCAAACAAAAGTAAGCTGCCCCGCTTCTGGATGGCAGATTGCAGGAGACACTTGGGACTATCAAACCAGCCCAACTTGGCACTGGTGCCACCTTGGATCTGGGAACCATGTTGTGTATCGTGGATTTTCAGGGGCCAGCCGGCCACTCTCAGCCATATGTCCCCAAACAGAAACCTCGGCCCATTTCTCTGGCAAACAAAACTCAACTGCCCCTCTTCTGGATGGCAAATTGCAGGATGAACTTGATACTAAAACCGCAGGCCGACTTGGTAGTGGTGACACCTTGGGCCTGGGAACCATCATGCGTATCGAGCATTTTAAGGAGCCAGCCGGCCACTCCCAGCAATATGCCCCCAAAAACAATCCACGGAATTTTTCTCTGGCAAACAAAAATCAGCTGCCCCGCTTCTGGATGGCAGATTGCAGGAGCCACTTTGCACCATCAAACCAGCCCGACTTGGCACTGGTGCCACCTTGCATCTGGGAACCATGCTGCCTAGCGTGGATTTTCAGGGGCCAGCGGGCCACTCTCAGCTATATGCCCCCAAACAAAACCCACGGCCCGTTTCCCTGGCAAACAAAAGTAAGCTGCCCTGCTTCTGGATGGCAGATTGCAGGACGCACTTGGTAGTATCAAACCAGCCCGACTTGGCACTGGTGCCACCTTGGGTCTGGGAACCATCCTGCGTATCGTGGATTCTAAGGAGCCAGCCGGCCACTCCCAGACACAGGCCCCCAAACACAAACAACGGCGCTTTTCCCTGGAAAACAAAACTCGCCTGCCAACTTTTTGATGGCAGATTGCAGGAGCAACTTGGTACTATCAAACCAGCCCAACTTGGCACTGGTGCCACCATGGGTCTGGTCACCATCCTGCCTATTGTAGCTTTCCAGGAGCCAGCCGGTCACTCCCAGCCATAGGCCCCCAAACACAAACCTCGGCCCGTTTCCCTGGCAAACAAAAGTAAGCTGCCCCGCTTCTGGATGGCAGATTGCAGGAGCCACTTGGTACTATCAAACCAGCCCAACTTGGAACTGGTGCCACCTTGGGTCTGGGAACCATGCTGCGTATCGCAGATTCTAAGGCGCCAGTCGGCCACTCCCAGCCACAAGCCCCCAAACACAAACAACGGCGCTTTTCTCTGGCAAACAAAACTCAACTGCCCCTCTTCTGGATGGCAAATTGCAGGACGCACTTTGTACTATAAAAACAGCCCGACTTGGCACTGGTGCCACCTTGGGTCTGGGAACCATCCTGCGTATCGATCTTTTTAATGAGACAGCCGGCCACTCCCAGCCATATGCCCCCAAACACAACCCACGGCCCTTTCCTCTGGCAAACAAAACTCAGCTGCACCGCTTCTGGATGGCAGATTGCAGGAGCCACTTGGTACTATCAAACCAGCAAGACTTGGCACTGGTGCCACCTTGGGTCTGGGAACCATCCTGCGTATTGTGGATTGTCAGGAGCCAGCTGAACATTCTCGGCCACAGACCCCAATCAAAAACAACGGCCCGTTTCACAGGCAAACAAAACTCAGCTGCCCCGCTTCTGGATGGGAGATTGCAGGAGGCACTTGACACTGTGAAACCAGCCCCACTTGGCACTGGTGCCACCTTGGGTCTGGGAACCATGCTGCGTATCATGGATTTTCAGGAGCCAGCCGGCCACTCCCAGCCATAGGCCCCCAAACAAAAACCACAGCCTTTTTCTCTGGCAAACAAAATTCAGCTGCCCCACTTCTGGATGGCAGATTGCAGGAGCCACTTGGGACTATCACACCAGCACAACATGGCACTGCTGCCACCTTGGATCTGGGAACCATCCTTCCTATCGTGGATTTTCAGGGGCCAGCCGGTCACTCTCAGCCATAGGCCCCAAACACAAACCACGGCCCTTTTCTCTGGAAAACAAAACTCAACTGCCCCTCTTCTGGATGGCAGATTGCAGGAGCCACTGGGTACTATGAAACTAGCCCTACTTGGCACTGGTGCCACCTTGGGTCTGGGAACCATGCTGCGTATCATGGATTTTCAGGAGCCAGCCGTCCACTGCCAGCCACAGGCCCCGAAACACAAACAACAGCCTTTTTCTCTGGCAAAAAAAATTCAGCTGCCCCGCTTCTGGATGGCAGATTGCAGGAACCACTTGGTACTAACAAACCAGCCCGACTTGGCACTGGTGCCACCTTGGGTCTGGGAACCATCCTGCGTATCGTGGATTCTAAGGAGCCAGCTGGCCACTCCCAGCCACAGGCCTCCAAACAAAATCAACGGCGCTTTTCCCTGGAAAACAAAACTCGCCTGACAACTTTTAGATGGCAGATTGCAGGAGCCAGTTGGTACCATCAAACCAGCCCAACTTGGCACTGGTGCCACCTTGGGTCTGGGAACCATCCTGCCTATTGTTGCTTTTCAGGAGCCAGCCGGTCACTTCTAGCCCTAGGCCCCCAGTCATAAACCTCGGCCCGTTTCCCTGGCACACAAATGTAAGCTAATCCGCTTCAGGATGGCAGATTGCAGGAGCCACTTTTCACCATCAAACCAGCCCGACGTGGCACTGGTGCCACCTTGGGTCTGGGAACCATCCTGCGTATCGTGTGTTCTAAGGAGCCAGCCGGCCACTCCCAGCCACAGTCCCCCAAACACAAACAACGGCGCTTTTCCCTGGAAAACAAAACTGGCCTGCCAACTTTTTGATGGCAGATTGCAGGAGCCACTTGGTACTATCAAACCAGCCCAACTTGGCACTGGTGCCACCATGGGTCTGGTCACCATCCTGCCTATCGTAGCTTTTCAGGAGCCAGCCGGTCACTCCCAGCCATAGGCCCCCAGACACAAACCTCGGCCCGTTTCCCTGGCAAACAAAAGTAAGCTGCCCCGCTTCTGCATGGCAGATTGCAGGTGCTATTTAGTACTATCAAACCAGCCCGACTTGGCACTGGTGCCACCATGGGTCTGGTCACCATCCTGCCTATCGTAGCTTTTCAGGAGCCAGCCGGTCACTCCCTGCCATAGGCCCCGAGACACAAATCTCGGCCCGTTTCCCTGGCAAACAAAAGTAAGCTGCCCCGCTTCTGGATGGCAGATTGCAGGAGCCACTTGGTACTATCAAACCAGCCCGACTTGGCACTGGTACCACCTTGGGTCTGGGAACCATCCTGCCTATCGTGGATTTTAAGGAGCCAGCCGGCTACTCCCAGCCACAGGCCCCCAACAAAAACCACGGCCCTTTTTTCTGGCAAACAAAACTTAGCTGCCTCACTTATGGATGGCAGATTGCAGGAGCCACTTGGTGTAATCAAACCAGCCCGACTTGGCACTGGTGTCACCTTGGGTCTGGGAACCATCCTGCGTATCGTGGATTCTAAGGAGCCAGCCGGCCACTCCCAGCCACAGGCCCCCAAACAAAATCAACGGCGCTGTTCCCTGGAAAACAAAACACGCCTGCCACCTTTTTGATGGAGTTTGCAGGAGCCACTTGGTACTATCAAACCAGCCCAACTTGGCACTGGTGCCACCATGGGTCTGGTAAACATCCTGCGTATCGTGGATTCTTAGGAGCCAGCAGGCCACTCCTAGCCACAGGCCCCCAAACAAAAACCTAGGCCTATTTCTCTGGCAAACAAAAGTAAGCTGCCCCGCTTCTGGATGGCAGATTGCAGGAGACACTTGGGACTATCAAACCAGCCCAACTTGGCACTGGTGCCACCTTGGATCTGGGAACCATGTTGTGTATCGTAGATTTTCAGGGGCCAGCCGGCCACTCTCAGCCATATGTCCCCAAACAGAAACCTCGGCCCGTTTCTCTGGCAAACAAAACTCAACTGCCCCTCTTCTGGATGGCAAATTGCAGGATGAACTTGATACTAAAACCGCAGGCCGACTTGGTAGTGGTGACACCTTGGGCCTGGGAACCATCATGCGTATCGAGCATTTTAAGGAGCCAGCCGGCCACTCCCAGCAATATGCCCCCAAAAACAATCCACGGAATTTTTCTCTGGCAAACAAAAATCAGCTGCCCCGCTTCTGGATGGCAGATTGCAGGAGCCACTTTGCACCATCAAACCAGCCCGACTTGGCACTGGTGCCACCTTGCATCTGGGAACCATGCTGCCTAGCGTGGATTTTCAGGGGCCAGCGGGCCACTCTCAGCTATATGGCCCCAAACAAAACCCACGGCCCGTTTCCCTGGCAAACAAAAGTAAGCTGCCCTGCTTCTGGATGGCAGATTGCAGGACGCACTTGGTAGTATCAAACCAGCCCGACTTGGCACTGGTGCCACCTTGGGTCTGGGAACCATCCTGCGTATCGTGGATTCTAAGGAGCCAGCCGGCCACTCCCAGACACAGGCCCCCAAACACAAACAACGGCGCTTTTCCCTGGAAAACAAAACTCGCCTGCCAACTTTTTGATGGCAGATTGCAGGAGCAACTTGGTACTATCAAACCAGCCCAACTTGGCACTGGTGCCACCATGGGTCTGGTCACCATCCTGCCTATTGTAGCTTTCCAGGAGCCAGCCGGTCACTCCCAGCCATAGGCCCCCAGTCACAAACCTCGGCCCGTTTCCCTGGCAAACAAAAGTAAGCTGCCCCGCTTCTGGATGGCAGATTGCAGGAGCCACTTGGTACTATCAAACCAGCCCAACATGGAACTGGTGCCACCTTGGGTCTGGGAACCATGCTGCGTATCGCAGATTCTAAGGCGCCAGTCGGCCACTCCCAGCCACAAGCCCCCAAACACAAACAACGGCGCTTTTCTCTGGCAAACAAAACTCAACTGCCCCTCTTCTGGATGGCAAATTGCAGGACGCACTTGGTACTATAAAAACAGCCCGACTTGGCACTGGTGCCACCTTGGGTCTGGGAACCATCCTGCGTATCGATCTTTTTAATGAGACAGCCGGCCACTCCCAGCCATATGCCCCCAAACACAACCCACGGTCCTTTCCTCTGGCAAACAAAACTCAGCTGCACCGCTTCTGGATGGCAGATTGCAGGAGCCACTTGGTACTATCAAACCAGCAAGACTTGGCACTGGTGCCACCTTGGGTCTGGGAACCATCCTGCGTATTGTGGATTGTCAGGAGCCAGCTGAACATTCTCGGCCACAGACCCCAATCAAAAACAACGGCCCGTTTCACAGGCAAACAAAACTCAGCTGCCCCGCTTCTGGATGGGAGATTGCAGGAGGCACTTGACACTGTGAAACCAGCCCCACTTGGCACTGGTGCCACCTTGGGTCTGGGAACCATGCTGCGTATCATGGATTTTCAGGAGCCAGCCGGCCACTCCCAGCCATAGGCCCCCAAACAAAAACCACAGCCTTTTTCTCTGGCAAACAAAATTCAGCTGCCCCACTTCTGGATGGCAGATTGCAGGAGCCACTTGGGACTATCACACCAGCACAACATGGCACTGGTGCCACCTTGGATCTGGGAACCATCCTTCCTATCGTGGATTTTCAGGGGCCAGCCGGTCACTCTCAGCCATAGGCCCCAAACACAAACCACGGCCCTTTTCTCTGGAAAACAAAACTCAACTGCCCCTCTTCTGGATGGCAGATTGCAGGAGCCACTGGGTACTATGAAACTAGCCCTACTTGGCACTGGTGCCACCTTGGGTCTGGGAACCATGCTGCGTATCATGGATTTTCAGGAGCCAGCCGTCCACTGCCAGCCACAGGCCCCGAAACACAAACAACAGCCTTTTTCTCTGGCAAAAAAAATTCAGCTGCCCCGCTTCTGGATGGCAGATTGCAGGAACCACTTGGTACTAACAAACCAGCCCGACTTGGCACTGGTGCCACCTTGGGTCTGGGAACCATCCTGCGTATCGTGGATTCTAAGGAGCCAGCTGGCCACTCCCAGCCACAGGCCTCCAAACAAAATCAACGGCGCTTTTCCCTGGAAAACAAAACTCGCCTGACAACTTTTAGATGGCAGATTGCAGGAGCCAGTTGGTACCATCAAACCAGCCCAACTTGGCACTGGTGCCACCTTGGGTCTGGGAACCATCCTGCCTAATGTTGCTTTTCAGGAGCCAGCCGGTCACTTCTAGCCCTAGGCCCCCACTCATAAACCTCGGCCCGTTTCCCTGGCACACAAATGTAAGCTACCCCGCTTCAGGATGGCAGATTGCAGGAGCCACTTTTCACCATCAAACCAGCCCGACGTGGCACTGGTGCCACCTTGGGTCTGGGAACCATCCTGCGTATCATGGATTCTAAGGAGTCAGCCGGCCACTCCCAGCCAGAGGCCCCCAAACACAAACAACGGCGCTTTTCCCTGGATAACAAACTCGCCTGCCAACTTTTTGATGGCAGATTGCAGGAGCCACTTGGTACTATCAAACCAGCCCAACTTGGCACTGGTGCCACCATGGGTCTGGTCACCATCCTGCCTATCGTAGCTTTTCAGGAGCCAGCCGGTCACTCCCAGCCATAGGCCCTGAGACAGAAACATCGGCCCGTTTCCCTGGCAAACAAAAGTAAGCTGCCTCGCTTCTGGATGGTAGATTGCAGGACGCACTTGGTACTATCAAACCAGCCCAACTTGGCACTGGTGCCACCTCTGGTCTGGGAACCATCCTGCGTATCGTGGATTCTAAGGAGCCATCCGTCCACTCCCAGCCACAGGCCCCCAAACACAAACAACGGCGCTTTTCCCTGGAAAACAAAACTCGCCTGACAACTTTTTGATGGCAGATTGCAGGAGCCACTTGGTACTATCAAACCAGCCCAACTTGGCACTGGTGCCACCATGGGTCTGGTCACCATCCTGCCTATCGTAGCTTTTCAGGAGCCAGGCGGTCACTCCCAGCCATAGGCCCCCAGACACAAACCTCGGCCCATTTCCCTGGCAAACAAAAGTAAGCTGCCCCGCTTCTGCATGGCAGATTGCAGGTGCTATTTAGTACTATCAAACCAGCCCGACTTGGCACTGGTGCCACCTCTGGTCTGGGAACCATCCTGCCTATCGTGGATTTTCAGGGGCCAGACGGCCACTATCAGCCATATGCCCCCAAAAACAAACCACGGCCCTTTTCTCTGGTAAACAAAACTCAACTGCCCCTCTTCTGGATGGCAAATTTTAGGACGCACTTTGTACTACGAAAACCGCCCGACTTGGCACTGGTGCCACCTTGGGTCAGGGAACCATCCTGCCTATCGTAGCTTTTCACGAGCCAGCCGGTTACTCCCAACCATAGGCCCCCAGACAGAAAGCTCTGCCCGTTTCCCTGGCAAACAAAAGTAAGCTAATCCGCTTCTGGATGGCAGATTGCAGGAGCCACTTGGTACTATCAAACCAGCCCAACTTGGCACTGGTGCCACCATGGGTCTGGTCACCATCCTGCCTATCGTAGCTTTTCAGGAGCCAGGCGGTCACTCCCAGCCATAGGCCCCCAGACAAATACCTCGGCCCGTTTCCCTGGCAAACAAAAGTAAGCTGCCCCGCTTCTGGATGGCAGATTGCAGGAGCCACATGGTACTATCAAACCAGGCCAACATGGCACTGGTGCCACCTTGGCTCTGGGAACCATCCTGCCTATCGTGGATTTTCAGGCGCCAGCCGGCCACTCTCAGCCATATGCCCCAAAACACAAACCACGGCCCTTTTCTCTGGTAAACAAAACTCAACTGCCCCTCTTCTGGATGGCAAATTGCAGGACGCACTTGGTACTACGAAAACAGCCCGACTTGGCAGTGATGCCACCTTGGGTCAGGGAACCATCCTGCGTATCGATGTTTTTAAGGAGTCAGCCGGCAACGTCCAGCCATATACCCCCAAAAAAAACCCACGGAACTTTTCTCCAGCAAGCAAAAATCCGCTGCCCCGCGTCTGGATGGCAGATTGCAGGAGCTATTTAGTATTATCAAACCAGCCCGACTTGGCACTGGTGCCACCATGGGTCTGGTCACCATCCTGCCTATCGTAGCTTTTCAGGAGCCAGCCGGTCACTCTCAGCCATAGGCCCCAAACACAAACCACGGCCCTTTTCTCTGGAAAACAAAACTCAACTGCCCCTCTTCTGGATGGCAGATTGCAGGAGCCACTGGGTACTATGAAACCAGCCCTACTTGGCACTGGTGCCACCTTGGGTCTGGGAACCATGCTGCGTATCATGGATTTTCAGGAGCCAGCCGTCCACTGCCAGCCACAGGCCCCGAAACACAAACAACAGCCTTTTTCTCTGGCAAACAAAATTCAGCTGCCCCGCTTCTGGATGGCAGATTGCAGGAGCCACTTTTCACCATCAAACCAGCCCAACTTGGCACTGGTGCCACCATGGGTCTGGTCACCATCCTGCCTATCGTAGCTTTTCAGGAGCCAGCCGGTCACTCCCAGCCATAGGGCCCCAGACACAAAGCTCGGCCTGTTTCCCTGGCACACAAAAGTAAGCTACCGCACTTCTGGATGGCAGATTGCAGGAGCCACTTTGCACCATCAAACCAGCCCAACTTGGCACTGGTGCCACCTTGGCTCTGGGAACCATGCTGCGTAACCCGGATTCTAAGACGACAGGCAGCCACTGCCAGCCACAGGCCTCCAAACAAAATCAACGGCGCTTTTCCCTGGAAAACAAAACTCGCCTGACAACTTTTAGATGGCAGATTGCAGGAGCCAGTTGGTACCATCAAACCAGCCCAACTTGGCACTGGTGCCACCTTGGGTCTGGGAACCATCCTGCCTATTGTTGCTTTTCAGGAGCCAGCCGGTCACTCCTAGCCCTAGGCCCCCAGTCATAAACCTCGGCCCGTTTCCCTGGCACACAAAAGTAAGCTACCCCGCTTCAGGATGGCAGATTGCAGGAGCCACTTTTCACCATCAAACCAGCCCGACGTGGCACTGGTGCCACCTTGGGTCTGGGAACCATCCTGCGTATCGTGTGTTCTAAGGAGCCAGCCGGCCACTCCCACCAACAGTCCCCCAAACACAAACAACGGCGCTTTTCCCTGGAAAACAAAACTCGCCTGACAACTTTTTGATGGCAGATTGCAGGAGCCACTTGGTACTATCAAACCAGCCCAACTTGGCACTGGTGCCACCATGGGTCTGGTCACCATCCTGCCTATTGTAGCTTTTCAGGAGCCAGCCGGTCACTCCCTGCCATAGGCCCCGAGACACAAAGCTCGGCCCGTTTCCCTGGCAAACAAAAGTAAGCTGCCCCGCTTCTGGATGGCAGATTGCAGGAGCCACTTGGTACTATCCAACCAGCCCGACTTGGCACTGGTACCACCTTGGGTCTGGGAACCATCCTGCCTATCGTGGATTTTAAGGAGCCAGCCGGCTACTCCCAGCCACAGGCCCCCAACAAAAACCACGGCCCTTTTTTCCGGCAAACAAAACTTAGCTGCCTCACTTATGGATGGCAGATTTCAGGAGCCACTTGGTGTAATCAAACCAGCCCGACTTGGCACTGGTGCCACCTTGGGTCTGGGAACCATCCTGCGTATCGTGGATTCTAAGGAGCCAGCCGGCCACTCCCAGCCACAGGCCCCCAAACAAAATCAACGGCGCTGTTCCCTGGAAAACAAAACACGCCTGCCAACTTTTTGATGGAGTTTGCAGGAGCCACTTGGTACTATCAAACCAGCCCAACTTGGCACTGGTGCCACCATGGGTCTGGTAAACATCCTGCGTATCGTGGATTCTTAGGAGCCAGCAGGCCACTCCTAGCCACAGGCCCCCAAACAAAAACCTAGGCCTATTTCTCTGGCAAACAAAAGTAAGCTGCCCCGCTTCTGGATGGCAGATTGCAGGAGACACTTGGGACTATCAAACCAGCCCAACTTGGCACTGGTGCCACCTTGGATCTGGGAACCATGTTGTGTATCGTGGATTTTCAGGGGCCAGCCGGCCACTCTCAGCCATATGTCCCCAAACAGAAACCTCGGCCCATTTCTCTGGCAAACAAAACTCAACTGCCCCTCTTCTGGATGGCAAATTGCAGGATGAACTTGATACTAAAACCGCAGGCCGACTTGGTAGTGGTGACACCTTGGGCCTGGGAACCATCATGCGTATCGAGCATTTTAAGGAGCCAGCCGGCCACTCCCAGCAATATGCCCCCAAAAACAATCCACGGAATTTTTCTCTGGCAAACAAAAATCAGCTGCCCCGCTTCTGGATGGCAGATTGCAGGAGCCACTTTGCACCATCAAACCAGCCCGACTTGGCACTGGTGCCACCTTGCATCTGGGAACCATGCTGCCTAGCGTGGATTTTCAGGGGCCAGCGGGCCACTCTCAGCTATATGCCCCCAAACAAAACCCACGGCCCGTTTCCCTGGCAAACAAAAGTAAGCTGCCCTGCTTCTGGATGGCAGATTGCAGGACGCACTTGGTAGTATCAAACCAGCCCGACTTGGCACTGGTGCCACCTTGGGTCTGGGAACCATCCTGCGTATCGTGGATTCTAAGGAGCCAGCCGGCCACTCCCAGACACAGGCCCCCAAACACAAACAACGGCGCTTTTCCCTGGAAAACAAAACTCGCCTGCCAACTTTTTGATGGCAGATTGCAGGAGCAACTTGGTACTATCAAACCAGCCCAACTTGGCACTGGTGCCACCATGGGTCTGGTCACCATCCTGCCTATTGTAGCTTTCCAGGAGCCAGCCGGTCACTCCCAGCCATAGGCCCCCAAACACAAACCTCGGCCCGTTTCCCTGGCAAACAAAAGTAAGCTGCCCCGCTTCTGGATGGCAGATTGCAGGAGCCACTTGGTACTATCAAACCAGCCCAACTTGGAACTGGTGCCACCTTGGGTCTGGGAACCATGCTGCGTATCGCAGATTCTAAGGCGCCAGTCGGCCACTCCCAGCCACAAGCCCCCAAACACAAACAACGGCGCTTTTCTCTGGCAAACAAAACTCAACTGCCCCTCTTCTGGATGGCAAATTGCAGGACGCACTTTGTACTATAAAAACAGCCCGACTTGGCACTGGTGCCACCTTGGGTCTGGGAACCATCCTGCGTATCGATCTTTTTAATGAGACAGCCGGCCACTCCCAGCCATATGCCCCCAAACACAACCCACGGCCCTTTCCTCTGGCAAACAAAACTCAGCTGCACCGCTTCTGGATGGCAGATTGCAGGAGCCACTTGGTACTATCAAACCAGCAAGACTTGGCACTGGTGCCACCTTGGGTCTGGGAACCATCCTGCGTATTGTGGATTGTCAGGAGCCAGCTGAACATTCTCGGCCACAGACCCCAATCAAAAACAACGGCCCGTTTCACAGGCAAACAAAACTCAGCTGCCCCGCTTCTGGATGGGAGATTGCAGGAGGCACTTGACACTGTGAAACCAGCCCCACTTGGCACTGGTGCCACCTTGGGTCTGGGAACCATGCTGCGTATCATGGATTTTCAGGAGCCAGCCGGCCACTCCCAGCCATAGGCCCCCAAACAAAAACCACAGCCTTTTTCTCTGGCAAACAAAATTCAGCTGCCCCACTTCTGGATGGCAGATTGCAGGAGCCACTTGGGACTATCACACCAGCACAACATGGCACTGCTGCCACCTTGGATCTGGGAACCATCCTTCCTATCGTGGATTTTCAGGGGCCAGCCGGTCACTCTCAGCCATAGGCCCCAAACACAAACCACGGCCCTTTTCTCTGGAAAACAAAACTCAACTGCCCCTCTTCTGGATGGCAGATTGCAGGAGCCACTGGGTACTATGAAACTAGCCCTACTTGGCACTGGTGCCACCTTGGGTCTGGGAACCATGCTGCGTATCATGGATTTTCAGGAGCCAGCCGTCCACTGCCAGCCACAGGCCCCGAAACACAAACAACAGCCTTTTTCTCTGGCAAAAAAAATTCAGCTGCCCCGCTTCTGGATGGCAGATTGCAGGAACCACTTGGTACTAACAAACCAGCCCGACTTGGCACTGGTGCCACCTTGGGTCTGGGAACCATCCTGCGTATCGTGGATTCTAAGGAGCCAGCTGGCCACTCCCAGCCACAGGCCTCCAAACAAAATCAACGGCGCTTTTCCCTGGAAAACAAAACTCGCCTGACAACTTTTAGATGGCAGATTGCAGGAGCCAGTTGGTACCATCAAACCAGCCCAACTTGGCACTGGTGCCACCTTGGGTCTGGGAACCATCCTGCCTATTGTTGCTTTTCAGGAGCCAGCCGGTCACTTCTAGCCCTAGGCCCCCAGTCATAAACCTCGGCCCGTTTCCCTGGCACACAAATGTAAGCTAATCCGCTTCAGGATGGCAGATTGCAGGAGCCACTTTTCACCATCAAACCAGCCCGACGTGGCACTGGTGCCACCTTGGGTCTGGGAACCATCCTGCGTATCGTGTGTTCTAAGGAGCCAGCCGGCCACTCCCAGCCACAGTCCCCCAAACACAAACAACGGCGCTTTTCCCTGGAAAACAAAACTGGCCTGCCAACTTTTTGATGGCAGATTGCAGGAGCCACTTGGTACTATCAAACCAGCCCAACTTGGCACTGGTGCCACCATGGGTCTGGTCACCATCCTGCCTATCGTAGCTTTTCAGGAGCCAGCCGGTCACTCCCAGCCATAGGCCCCCAGACACAAACCTCGGCCCGTTTCCCTGGCAAACAAAAGTAAGCTGCCCCGCTTCTGCATGGCAGATTGCAGGTGCTATTTAGTACTATCAAACCAGCCCGACTTGGCACTGGTGCCACCATGGGTCTGGTCACCATCCTGCCTATCGTAGCTTTTCAGGAGCCAGCCGGTCACTCCCTGCCATAGGCCCCGAGACACAAATCTCGGCCCGTTTCCCTGGCAAACAAAAGTAAGCTGCCCCGCTTCTGGATGGCAGATTGCAGGAGCCACTTGGTACTATCAAACCAGCCCGACTTGGCACTGGTACCACCTTGGGTCTGGGAACCATCCTGCCTATCGTGGATTTTAAGGAGCCAGCCGGCTACTCCCAGCCACAGGCCCCCAACAAAAACCACGGCCCTTTTTTCTGGCAAACAAAACTTAGCTGCCTCACTTATGGATGGCAGATTGCAGGAGCCACTTGGTGTAATCAAACCAGCCCGACTTGGCACTGGTGTCACCTTGGGTCTGGGAACCATCCTGCGTATCGTGGATTCTAAGGAGCCAGCCGGCCACTCCCAGCCACAGGCCCCCAAACAAAATCAACGGCGCTGTTCCCTGGAAAACAAAACACGCCTGCCACCTTTTTGATGGAGTTTGCAGGAGCCACTTGGTACTATCAAACCAGCCCAACTTGGCACTGGTGCCACCATGGGTCTGGTAAACATCCTGCGTATCGTGGATTCTTAGGAGCCAGCAGGCCACTCCTAGCCACAGGCCCCCAAACAAAAACCTAGGCCTATTTCTCTGGCAAACAAAAGTAAGCTGCCCCGCTTCTGGATGGCAGATTGCAGGAGACACTTGGGACTATCAAACCAGCCCAACTTGGCACTGGTGCCACCTTGGATCTGGGAACCATGTTGTGTATCGTAGATTTTCAGGGGCCAGCCGGCCACTCTCAGCCATATGTCCCCAAACAGAAACCTCGGCCCGTTTCTCTGGCAAACAAAACTCAACTGCCCCTCTTCTGGATGGCAAATTGCAGGATGAACTTGATACTAAAACCGCAGGCCGACTTGGTAGTGGTGACACCTTGGGCCTGGGAACCATCATGCGTATCGAGCATTTTAAGGAGCCAGCCGGCCACTCCCAGCAATATGCCCCCAAAAACAATCCACGGAATTTTTCTCTGGCAAACAAAAATCAGCTGCCCCGCTTCTGGATGGCAGATTGCAGGAGCCACTTTGCACCATCAAACCAGCCCGACTTGGCACTGGTGCCACCTTGCATCTGGGAACCATGCTGCCTAGCGTGGATTTTCAGGGGCCAGCGGGCCACTCTCAGCTATATGGCCCCAAACAAAACCCACGGCCCGTTTCCCTGGCAAACAAAAGTAAGCTGCCCTGCTTCTGGATGGCAGATTGCAGGACGCACTTGGTAGTATCAAACCAGCCCGACTTGGCACTGGTGCCACCTTGGGTCTGGGAACCATCCTGCGTATCGTGGATTCTAAGGAGCCAGCCGGCCACTCCCAGACACAGGCCCCCAAACACAAACAACGGCGCTTTTCCCTGGAAAACAAAACTCGCCTGCCAACTTTTTGATGGCAGATTGCAGGAGCAACTTGGTACTATCAAACCAGCCCAACTTGGCACTGGTGCCACCATGGGTCTGGTCACCATCCTGCCTATTGTAGCTTTCCAGGAGCCAGCCGGTCACTCCCAGCCATAGGCCCCCAGTCACAAACCTCGGCCCGTTTCCCTGGCAAACAAAAGTAAGCTGCCCCGCTTCTGGATGGCAGATTGCAGGAGCCACTTGGTACTATCAAACCAGCCCAACATGGAACTGGTGCCACCTTGGGTCTGGGAACCATGCTGCGTATCGCAGATTCTAAGGCGCCAGTCGGCCACTCCCAGCCACAAGCCCCCAAACACAAACAACGGCGCTTTTCTCTGGCAAACAAAACTCAACTGCCCCTCTTCTGGATGGCAAATTGCAGGACGCACTTGGTACTATAAAAACAGCCCGACTTGGCACTGGTGCCACCTTGGGTCTGGGAACCATCCTGCGTATCGATCTTTTTAATGAGACAGCCGGCCACTCCCAGCCATATGCCCCCAAACACAACCCACGGTCCTTTCCTCTGGCAAACAAAACTCAGCTGCACCGCTTCTGGATGGCAGATTGCAGGAGCCACTTGGTACTATCAAACCAGCAAGACTTGGCACTGGTGCCACCTTGGGTCTGGGAACCATCCTGCGTATTGTGGATTGTCAGGAGCCAGCTGAACATTCTCGGCCACAGACCCCAATCAAAAACAACGGCCCGTTTCACAGGCAAACAAAACTCAGCTGCCCCGCTTCTGGATGGGAGATTGCAGGAGGCACTTGACACTGTGAAACCAGCCCCACTTGGCACTGGTGCCACCTTGGGTCTGGGAACCATGCTGCGTATCATGGATTTTCAGGAGCCAGCCGGCCACTCCCAGCCATAGGCCCCCAAACAAAAACCACAGCCTTTTTCTCTGGCAAACAAAATTCAGCTGCCCCACTTCTGGATGGCAGATTGCAGGAGCCACTTGGGACTATCACACCAGCACAACATGGCACTGGTGCCACCTTGGATCTGGGAACCATCCTTCCTATCGTGGATTTTCAGGGGCCAGCCGGTCACTCTCAGCCATAGGCCCCAAACACAAACCACGGCCCTTTTCTCTGGAAAACAAAACTCAACTGCCCCTCTTCTGGATGGCAGATTGCAGGAGCCACTGGGTACTATGAAACTAGCCCTACTTGGCACTGGTGCCACCTTGGGTCTGGGAACCATGCTGCGTATCATGGATTTTCAGGAGCCAGCCGTCCACTGCCAGCCACAGGCCCCGAAACACAAACAACAGCCTTTTTCTCTGGCAAAAAAAATTCAGCTGCCCCGCTTCTGGATGGCAGATTGCAGGAACCACTTGGTACTAACAAACCAGCCCGACTTGGCACTGGTGCCACCTTGGGTCTGGGAACCATCCTGCGTATCGTGGATTCTAAGGAGCCAGCTGGCCACTCCCAGCCACAGGCCTCCAAACAAAATCAACGGCGCTTTTCCCTGGAAAACAAAACTCGCCTGACAACTTTTAGATGGCAGATTGCAGGAGCCAGTTGGTACCATCAAACCAGCCCAACTTGGCACTGGTGCCACCTTGGGTCTGGGAACCATCCTGCCTAATGTTGCTTTTCAGGAGCCAGCCGGTCACTTCTAGCCCTAGGCCCCCACTCATAAACCTCGGCCCGTTTCCCTGGCACACAAATGTAAGCTACCCCGCTTCAGGATGGCAGATTGCAGGAGCCACTTTTCACCATCAAACCAGCCCGACGTGGCACTGGTGCCACCTTGGGTCTGGGAACCATCCTGCGTATCATGGATTCTAAGGAGTCAGCCGGCCACTCCCAGCCAGAGGCCCCCAAACACAAACAACGGCGCTTTTCCCTGGATAACAAACTCGCCTGCCAACTTTTTGATGGCAGATTGCAGGAGCCACTTGGTACTATCAAACCAGCCCAACTTGGCACTGGTGCCACCATGGGTCTGGTCACCATCCTGCCTATCGTAGCTTTTCAGGAGCCAGCCGGTCACTCCCAGCCATAGGCCCTGAGACAGAAACATCGGCCCGTTTCCCTGGCAAACAAAAGTAAGCTGCCTCGCTTCTGGATGGTAGATTGCAGGACGCACTTGGTACTATCAAACCAGCCCAACTTGGCACTGGTGCCACCTCTGGTCTGGGAACCATCCTGCGTATCGTGGATTCTAAGGAGCCATCCGTCCACTCCCAGCCACAGGCCCCCAAACACAAACAACGGCGCTTTTCCCTGGAAAACAAAACTCGCCTGACAACTTTTTGATGGCAGATTGCAGGAGCCACTTGGTACTATCAAACCAGCCCAACTTGGCACTGGTGCCACCATGGGTCTGGTCACCATCCTGCCTATCGTAGCTTTTCAGGAGCCAGGCGGTCACTCCCAGCCATAGGCCCCCAGACACAAACCTCGGCCCATTTCCCTGGCAAACAAAAGTAAGCTGCCCCGCTTCTGCATGGCAGATTGCAGGTGCTATTTAGTACTATCAAACCAGCCCGACTTGGCACTGGTGCCACCTCTGGTCTGGGAACCATCCTGCCTATCGTGGATTTTCAGGGGCCAGACGGCCACTATCAGCCATATGCCCCCAAAAACAAACCACGGCCCTTTTCTCTGGTAAACAAAACTCAACTGCCCCTCTTCTGGATGGCAAATTTTAGGACGCACTTTGTACTACGAAAACCGCCCGACTTGGCACTGGTGCCACCTTGGGTCAGGGAACCATCCTGCCTATCGTAGCTTTTCAGGAGCCAGCCGGTCACTCCCAGCCATAGGTCCCCAGACAAATACCTCGGCCCGTTTCCCTGGCAAACAAAAGTAAGCTGCCCCGCTTCTGGATGGCAGATTGCAGGAGCCACTTGGTACTATCAAACCAGCCCAACTTGACACTGGTGCCACCTTGGCTCTGGGAACCATGCTGCGTAACCCGGATTCTAAGACGACAGGCAGCCACTGCCAGCCACAGGCCTCCAAACAAATTCAACGGCGCTTTTCCCTGGAAAACAAAACTCGCCTGACAACTTTTAGATGGCAGATTGCAGGAGCCAGTTGGTACCATCAAACCAGCCCAACTTGGCACTGGTGCCACCTTGGGTCTGGGAACCATCCTGCCTATTGTTGCTTTTCAGGAGCCAGCCGGTCACTTCTAGCCCTAGGCCCCCAGTCATAAACCTCGGCCCGTTTCCCTGGCACACAAATGTAAGCTACCCCGCTTCAGGATGGCAGATTGCAGGAGCCACTTTTCACCATCAAACCAGCCCTACGTGGCACTGGTGCCACCTTGGGTCTGGGAACCATCCTGCGTATCGTGTGTTCTAAGGAGCCAGCCGGCCACTCCCAGCCACAGTCCCCCAAACACAAACAACGGTGCTTTTCCCTGGAAAACAAAACTGGCCTGCCAACTTTTTGATGGCAGATTGCAGGAGCCACTTGGTACTATCAAACCAGCCCAACTTGGCACTGGTGCCACCATGGGTCTGGTCACCATCCTGCCTATCGTAGCTTTTTAAGGAGCCAGCAGGCCACGCCCAGCCATATAGCCCCAAAAACAAACCACGGACCATTTCTCTTGGAAACAAAAATCCGCTGCCCCGCGTCAGGATGGCAGATAGCAGGAGCCACTTTGCACCATCAAACCACCCCGACTTGGCACTGGTGCCATCTTGGATCTGGGAACCATCCTGCCTATCGTAGCTTTTCACGAGCCAGCCGGTTACTCCCAACCATAGGCCCCCAGACAGAAAGCTCTGCCCGTTTCCCTGGCAAACAAAAGTAAGCTAATCCGCTTCTGGATGGCAGATTGCAGGAGCCACTTGGTACTATCAAACCAGCCCAACTTGGCACTGGTGCCACCATGGGTCTGGTCACCATCCTGCCTATCGTAGCTTTTCAGGAGCCAGGCGGTCACTCCCAGCCATAGGCCCCCAGACAAATACCTCGGCCCGTTTCCCTGGCAAACAAAAGTAAGCTGCCCCGCTTCTGGATGGCAGATTGCAGGAGCCACATGGTACTATCAAACCAGGCCAACATGGCACTGGTGCCACCTTGGCTCTGGGAACCATCCTGCCTATCGTGGATTTTCAGGCGCCAGCCGGCCACTCTCAGCCATATGCCCCAAAACACAAACCACGGCCCTTTTCTCTGGTAAACAAAACTCAACTGCCCCTCTTCTGGATGGCAAATTGCAGGACGCACTTGGTACTACGAAAACAGCCCGACTTGGCAGTGATGCCACCTTGGGTCAGGGAACCATCCTGCGTATCGATGTTTTTAAGGAGTCAGCCGGCAACGTCCAGCCATATACCCCCAAAAAAAACCCACGGAACTTTTCTCCAGCAAGCAAAAATCCGCTGCCCCGCGTCTGGATGGCAGATTGCAGGAGCTATTTAGTATTATCAAACCAGCCCGACTTGGCACTGGTGCCACCATGGGTCTGGTCACCATCCTGCCTATCGTAGCTTTTCAGGAGCCAGCCGGTCACTCTCAGCCATAGGCCCCAAACACAAACCACGGCCCTTTTCTCTGGAAAACAAAACTCAACTGCCCCTCTTCTGGATGGCAGATTGCAGGAGCCACTGGGTACTATGAAACCAGCCCTACTTGGCACTGGTGCCACCTTGGGTCTGGGAACCATGCTGCGTATCATGGATTTTCAGGAGCCAGCCGTCCACTGCCAGCCACAGGCCCCGAAACACAAACAACAGCCTTTTTCTCTGGCAAACAAAATTCAGCTGCCCCGCTTCTGGATGGCAGATTGCAGGAGCCACTTTTCACCATCAAACCAGCCCAACTTGGCACTGGTGCCACCATGGGTCTGGTCACCATCCTGCCTATCGTAGCTTTTCAGGAGCCAGCCGGTCACTCCCAGCCATAGGGCCCCAGACACAAAGCTCGGCCTGTTTCCCTGGCACACAAAAGTAAGCTACCGCACTTCTGGATGGCAGATTGCAGGAGCCACTTTGCACCATCAAACCAGCCCAACTTGGCACTGGTGCCACCTTGGCTCTGGGAACCATGCTGCGTAACCCGGATTCTAAGACGACAGGCAGCCACTGCCAGCCACAGGCCTCCAAACAAAATCAACGGCGCTTTTCCCTGGAAAACAAAACTCGCCTGACAACTTTTAGATGGCAGATTGCAGGAGCCAGTTGGTACCATCAAACCAGCCCAACTTGGCACTGGTGCCACCTTGGGTCTGGGAACCATCCTGCCTATTGTTGCTTTTCAGGAGCCAGCCGGTCACTCCTAGCCCTAGGCCCCCAGTCATAAACCTCGGCCCGTTTCCCTGGCACACAAAAGTAAGCTACCCCGCTTCAGGATGGCAGATTGCAGGAGCCACTTTTCACCATCAAACCAGCCCGACGTGGCACTGGTGCCACCTTGGGTCTGGGAACCATCCTGCGTATCGTGTGTTCTAAGGAGCCAGCCGGCCACTCCCACCAACAGTCCCCCAAACACAAACAACGGCGCTTTTCCCTGGAAAACAAAACTCGCCTGACAACTTTTTGATGGCAGATTGCAGGAGCCACTTGGTACTATCAAACCAGCCCAACTTGGCACTGGTGCCACCATGGGTCTGGTAACCATCCTGCCTATCGTAGCTTTTCAGGAGCCAGGCGGTCACTCCCAGCCATAGGCCCCCAGACACAAACCTCGGCCCGTTTCCCTGGCAAACAAAAGTAAGCTGCCCCGCTTCTGCATGGCAGATTGCAGGTGCTATTTAGTACTATCAAACCAGCCCAACGTGGCACTGGTGCCACCTCTGGTCTGGGAACCATCCTGCCTATCGTGGATTTTCAGGCGCCAGACGGCCACTATCAGCCATATGCCCCCAAAAACAAACCACGGCCCTTTTCTCTGGTAAACAAAACTCAACTGCCCCTCTTCTGGATGGCAAATTTTAGGACGCACTTTGTACTACGAAAACCGCCCGACTTGGCACTGGTGCCACCTTGGGTCAGGGAACCATCCTGCCTATCGTAGCTTTTTAAGGAGCCAGCAGGCCACGCCCAGCCATATAGCCCCAAAAACAAACCACGGACCATTTCTCTTGGAAACAAAAATCCGCTGCCCCGCGTCAGGATGGCAGATAGCAGGAGCCACGTTGCACCATCAAACCACCCCGACTTGGCACTGGTGCCATCTTGGATCTGGGAACCATCCTGCCTATCGTAGCTTTTCAGGAGCCAGCCGGTTACTCCCAACCATAGGCCCCCAGACAGAAAGCTCTGCCCGTTTCCCTGGCAAACAAAAGTAAGCTACCCCGCTTCTGGATGGCAGATTGCAGGAGCCACTTGGTACTATCAAACCAGCCCAACTTGACACTGGTGCCACTTTGGGTCTGGGAACCATGCTGCGTAACGTAGATTCTAAGGCGCCAGGCGGCCACTCCCAGCCACAGGCCCCCAAATACAAACAACGGCGCTTTTCCCTGGAAAACAAAACTCGCCTGCCAGCTTTTTGATGGCAGATTGCAGGAGCCACTTGGTACTATCCAATCATCCCAACTTGGCACTGGTGCCACTATGGGTCTGGGAACCATCCTGCCAAATGTACCATTTCAGGAGCCAGCCGGTCACTCCCAGCCATAGGCCCCCATCACAAACCTCGGACCGTTTCCCTGGCAAACAAAATTAAGCTGCCCCGATTCTGGATGGCAGATTGCAGGAGCCACTTGGTAGTGTCAAAACAGCCCGACTTGGCACTGGTGCCACCTTGGGTCTGGGAAACATCCTGCGTATCGTGGATTCTAAGCAGCCACCCGGCCACTCCGTGCCACAGGCGCCCAAACACAAACAACGGCGCTTTTCCCTGGAAAACAAAACTCGCCTGCCAACATTTTGATGGCAGATTGCAGGAGCCACTTGGTACTATCAAACCAGCCCAACTTGGCACTGGTGCCACCATGGGTCTGGTCACCATCCTGCCTATCGTAGCTTTTCAGGAGCCAGCCGGTCACTCCCAGCCATAGACCCCCAGACACAAACCTCGGCCCGTTTCCCTGGAAAACAAAAGTAAGCACCCCTCTTCTGGATGGGAGATTGCAGGAGCCACTGGGTACTATGAAACCAGCCCTACTTGGCACTGGTGCCACCTTGGGTCTGGGAACCATGCTGCGTATCATGGATTTTCAGGAGCCAGCCGTCCACTGCCAGCCACAGGCCCCGAAACACAAACAACAGCCTTTTTCTCTGGCAAAAAAAATTCAGCTGCCCCGCTTCTGGATGGCAGATTGCAGGAGCCACTTTTCACCATCAAACCAGCCCAACTTGGCACTGGTGCCACCATGGGTCTGGTCACCATCCTGCCTATCGTAGCTTTTCAGGAGCCAGCCGGTCACTCCCAGCCATAGGGCCCCAGACACAAAGCTCGGCCTGTTTCCCTGGCACACAAAAGTAAGCTACCGCACTTCTGGATGGCAGATTGCAGGAGCCACTTTGCACCATCAAACCAGCCCAACTTGGCACTGGTGCCACCTTGGCTCTGGGAACCATGCTGCGTAACCCGGATTCTAAGACGACAGGCAGCCACTGCCAGCCACAGGCCTCCAAACAAAATCAACGGCGCTTTTCCCTGGAAAACAAAACTCGCCTGACAACTTTTAGATGGCAGATTGCAGGAGCCAGTTGGTACCATCAAACCAGCCCAACTTGGCACTGGTGCCACCTTGGGTCTGGGAACCATCCTGCCTATTGTTGCTTTTCAGGAGCCAGCCGGTCACTCCTAGCCCTAGGCCCCCAGTCATAAACCTCGGCCCGTTTCCCTGGCACACAAAAGTAAGCTACCCCGCTTCAGGATGGCAGATTGCAGGAGCCACTTTTCACCATCAAACCAGCCCGACGTGGCACTGGTGCCACCTTGGGTCTGGGAACCATCCTGCGTATCGTGTGTTCTAAGGAGCCAGCCGGCCACTCCCACCAACAGTCCCCCAAACACAAACAACGGCGCTTTTCCCTGGAAAACAAAACTCGCCTGACAACTTTTTGATGGCAGATTGCAGGAGCCACTTGGTACTATCAAACCAGCCCAACTTGGCACTGGTGCCACCATGGGTCTGGTCACCATCCTGCCTATCGTAGCTTTTCAGGAGCCAGGCGGTCACTCCCAGCCATAGGCCCCCAGACACAAACCTCGGCCCGTTTCCCTGGCAAACAAAAGTAAGCTGCCCCGCTTCTGCATGGCAGATTGCAGGTGCTATTTAGTACTATCAAACCAGCCCGACTTGGCACTGGTGCCACCTCTGGTCTGGGAACCATCCTGCCTATCGTGGATTTTCAGGGGCCAGACGGCCACTATCAGCCATATGCCCCCAAAAACAAACCACGGCCCTTTTCTCTGGTAAACAAAACTCAACTGCCCCTCTTCTGGATGGCAAATTTTAGGACGCACTTTGTACTACGAAAACCGCCCGACTTGGCACTGGTGCCACCTTGGGTCAGGGAACCATCCTGCCTATCGTAGCTTTTCAGGAGCCAGCCGGTCACTCCCAGCCATAGGTCCCCAGACAAATACCTCGGCCCGTTTCCCTGGCAAACAAAAGTAAGCTGCCCCGCTTCTGGATGGCAGATTGCAGGAGCCACTTGGTACTATCAAACCAGCCCAACTTGACACTGGTGCCACCTTGGCTCTGGGAACCATGCTGCGTAACCCGGATTCTAAGACGACAGGCAGCCACTGCCAGCCACAGGCCTCCAAACAAATTCAACGGCGCTTTTCCCTGGAAAACAAAACTCGCCTGACAACTTTTAGATGGCAGATTGCAGGAGCCAGTTGGTACCATCAAACCAGCCCAACTTGGCACTGGTGCCACCTTGGGTCTGGGAACCATCCTGCCTATTGTTGCTTTTCAGGAGCCAGCCGGTCACTTCTAGCCCTAGGCCCCCAGTCATAAACCTCGGCCCGTTTCCCTGGCACACAAATGTAAGCTACCCCGCTTCAGGATGGCAGATTGCAGGAGCCACTTTTCACCATCAAACCAGCCCTACGTGGCACTGGTGCCACCTTGGGTCTGGGAACCATCCTGCGTATCGTGTGTTCTAAGGAGCCAGCCGGCCACTCCCAGCCACAGTCCCCCAAACACAAACAACGGCGCTTTTCCCTGGAAAACAAAACTCGCCTGACAACTTTTTGATGGCAGATTGCAGGAGCCACTTGGTACTATCAAACCAGCCCAACTTGGCACTGGTGCCACCATGGGTCTGGTCACCATCCTGCCTATCGTAGCTTTTCAGGAGCCAGGCGGTCACTCCCAGCCATAGGCCCCCAGACACAAACCTCGGCCCGTTTCCCTGGCAAACAAAAGTAAGCTGCCCCGCTTCTGCATGGCAGATTGCAGGTGCTATTTAGTACTATCAAACCAGCCCGACTTGGCACTGGTGCCACCTCTGGTCTGGGAACCATCCTGCCTATCGTGGATTTTCAGGGGCCAGACGGCCACTATCAGCCATATGCCCCCAAAAACAAACCACGGCCCTTTTCTCTGGTAAACAAAACTCAACTGCCCCTCTTCTGGATGGCAAATTTTAGGACGCACTTTGTACTACGAAAACCGCCCGACTTGGCACTGGTGCCACCTTGGGTCAGGGAACCATCCTGCCTATCGTAGCTTTTCAGGAGCCAGCCGGTCACTCCCAGCCATAGGTCCCCAGACAAATACCTCGGCCCGTTTCCCTGGCAAACAAAAGTAAGCTGCCCCGCTTCTGGATGGCAGATTGCAGGAGCCACTTGGTACTATCAAACCAGCCCAACTTGACACTGGTGCCACCTTGGCTCTGGGAACCATGCTGCGTAACCCGGATTCTAAGACGACAGGCAGCCACTGCCAGCCACAGGCCTCCAAACAAATTCAACGGCGCTTTTCCCTGGAAAACAAAACTCGCCTGACAACTTTTAGATGGCAGATTGCAGGAGCCAGTTGGTACCATCAAACCAGCCCAACTTGGCACTGGTGCCACCTTGGGTCTGGGAACCATCCTGCCTATTGTTGCTTTTCAGGAGCCAGCCGGTCACTTCTAGCCCTAGGCCCCCAGTCATAAACCTCGGCCCGTTTCCCTGGCACACAAATGTAAGCTACCCCGCTTCAGGATGGCAGATTGCAGGAGCCACTTTTCACCATCAAACCAGCCCTACGTGGCACTGGTGCCACCTTGGGTCTGGGAACCATCCTGCGTATCGTGTGTTCTAAGGAGCCAGCCGGCCACTCCCAGCCACAGTCCCCCAAACACAAACAACGGTGCTTTTCCCTGGAAAACAAAACTGGCCTGCCAACTTTTTGATGGCAGATTGCAGGAGCCACTTGGTACTATCAAACCAGCCCAACTTGGCACTGGTGCCACCATGGGTCTGGTCACCATCCTGCCTATCGTAGCTTTTTAAGGAGCCAGCAGGCCACGCCCAGCCATATAGCCCCAAAAACAAACCACGGACCATTTCTCTTGGAAACAAAAATCCGCTGCCCCGCGTCAGGATGGCAGATAGCAGGAGCCACTTTGCACCATCAAACCACCCCGACTTGGCACTGGTGCCATCTTGGATCTGGGAACCATCCTGCCTATCGTAGCTTTTCACGAGCCAGCCGGTTACTCCCAACCATAGGCCCCCAGACAGAAAGCTCTGCCCGTTTCCCTGGCAAACAAAAGTAAGCTAATCCGCTTCTGGATGGCAGATTGCAGGAGCCACTTGGTACTATCAAACCAGCCCAACTTGGCACTGGTGCCACCATGGGTCTGGTCACCATCCTGCCTATCGTAGCTTTTCAGGAGCCAGGCGGTCACTCCCAGCCATAGGCCCCCAGACAAATACCTCGGCCCGTTTCCCTGGCAAACAAAAGTAAGCTGCCCCGCTTCTGGATGGCAGATTGCAGGAGCCACATGGTACTATCAAACCAGGCCAACATGGCACTGGTGCCACCTTGGCTCTGGGAACCATCCTGCCTATCGTGGATTTTCAGGCGCCAGCCGGCCACTCTCAGCCATATGCCCCAAAACACAAACCACGGCCCTTTTCTCTGGTAAACAAAACTCAACTGCCCCTCTTCTGGATTGCAAATTGCAGGACGCACTTGGTACTACGAAAACAGCCCGACTTGGCAGTGATGCCACCTTGGGTCAGGGAACCATCCTGCGTATCGATGTTTTTAAGGAGTCAGCCGGCAACGTCCAGCCATATACCCCCAAAAAAAACCCACGGAACTTTTCTCCAGCAAGCAAAAATCCGCTGCCCCGCGTCTGGATGGCAGATTGCAGGAGCTATTTAGTATTATCAAACCAGCCCGACTTGGCACTGGTGCCACCATGGGTCTGGTCACCATCCTGCCTATCGTAGCTTTTCAGGAGCCAGCCGGTCACTCTCAGCCATAGGCCCCAAACACAAACCACGGCCCTTTTCTCTGGAAAACAAAACTCAACTGCCCCTCTTCTGGATGGCAGATTGCAGGAGCCACTGGGTACTATGAAACCAGCCCTACTTGGCACTGGTGCCACCTTGGGTCTGGGAACCATGCTGCGTATCATGGATTTTCAGGAGCCAGCCGTCCACTGCCAGCCACAGGCCCCGAAACACAAACAACAGCCTTTTTCTCTGGCAAACAAAATTCAGCTGCCCCGCTTCTGGATGGCAGATTGCAGGAGCCACTTTTCACCATCAAACCAGCCCAACTTGGCACTGGTGCCACCATGGGTCTGGTCACCATCCTGCCTATCGTAGCTTTTCAGGAGCCAGCCGGTCACTCCCAGCCATAGGGCCCCAGACACAAAGCTCGGCCTGTTTCCCTGGCACACAAAAGTAAGCTACCGCACTTCTGGATGGCAGATTGCAGGAGCCACTTTGCACCATCAAACCAGCCCAACTTGGCACTGGTGCCACCTTGGCTCTGGGAACCATGCTGCGTAACCCGGATTCTAAGACGACAGGCAGCCACTGCCAGCCACAGGCCTCCAAACAAAATCAACGGCGCTTTTCCCTGGAAAACAAAACTCGCCTGACAACTTTTAGATGGCAGATTGCAGGAGCCAGTTGGTACCATCAAACCAGCCCAACTTGGCACTGGTGCCACCTTGGGTCTGGGAACCATCCTGCCTATTGTTGCTTTTCAGGAGCCAGCCGGTCACTCCTAGCCCTAGGCCCCCAGTCATAAACCTCGGCCCGTTTCCCTGGCACACAAAAGTAAGCTACCCCGCTTCAGGATGGCAGATTGCAGGAGCCACTTTTCACCATCAAACCAGCCCGACGTGGCACTGGTGCCACCTTGGGTCTGGGAACCATCCTGCGTATCGTGTGTTCTAAGGAGCCAGCCGGCCACTCCCACCAACAGTCCCCCAAACACAAACAACGGCGCTTTTCCCTGGAAAACAAAACTGGCCTGCCAACTTTTTGATGGCAGATTGCAGGAGCCACTTGGTACTATCAAACCAGCCCAACTTGGCACTGGTGCCACCATGGGTCTGGTAACCATCCTGCCTATCGTAGCTTTTCAGGAGCCAGGCGGTCACTCCCAGCCATAGGCCCCCAGACACAAACCTCGGCCCGTTTCCCTGGCAAACAAAAGTAAGCTGCCCCGCTTCTGCATGGCAGATTGCAGGTGCTATTTAGTACTATCAAACCAGCCCAACTTGGCACTGGTGCCACCTCTGGTCTGGGAACCATCCTGCCTATCGTGGATTTTCAGGGGCCAGACGGCCACTATCAGCCATATGCCCCCAAAAACAAACCACGGCCCTTTTCTCTGGTAAACAAAACTCAACTGCCCCTCTTCTGGATGGCAAATTTTAGGACGCACTTTGTACTACGAAAACCGCCCGACTTGGCACTGGTGCCACCTTGGGTCAGGGAACCATCCTGCCTATCGTAGCTTTTTAAGGAGCCAGCAGGCCACGCCCAGCCATATAGCCCCAAAAACAAACCACGGACCATTTCTCTTGGAAACAAAAATCCGCTGCCCCGCGTCAGGATGGCAGATTGCAGGAGCCACGTTGCACCATCAAACCACCCCGACTTGGCACTGGTGCCATCTTGGATCTGGGAACCATCCTGCCTATCGTAGCTTTTCAGGAGCCAGCCGGTTACTCCCAACCATAGGCCCCCAGACAGAAAGCTCTGCCCGTTTCCCTGGCAAACAAAAGTAAGCTACCCCGCTTCTGGATGGCAGATTGCAGGAGCCACTTGGTACTATCAAACCAGCCCAACTTGACACTGGTGCCACTTTGGGTCTGGGAACCATGCTGCGTAACGTAGATTCTAAGGCGCCAGGCGGCCACTCCCAGCCACAGGCCCCCAAATACAAACAACGGCGCTTTTCCCTGGAAAACAAAACTCGCCTGCCAGCTTTTTGATGGCAGATTGCAGGAGCCACTTGGTACTATCCAATCATCCCAACTTGGCACTGGTGCCACTATGGGTCTGGGAACCATCCTGCCAAATGTACCATTTCAGGAGCCAGCCGGTCACTCCCAGCCATAGGCCCCCATCACAAACCTCGGACCGTTTCCCTGGCAAACAAAATTAAGCTGCCCCGATTCTGGATGGCAGATTGCAGGAGCCACTTGGTAGTGTCAAAACAGCCCGACTTGGCACTGGTGCCACCTTGGGTCTGGGAAACATCCTGCGTATCGTGGATTCTAAGCAGCCACCCGGCCACTCCGTGCCACAGGCGCCCAAACACAAACAACGGCGCTTTTCCCTGGAAAACAAAACTCGCCTGCCAACATTTTGATGGCAGATTGCAGGAGCCACTTGGTACTATCAAACCAGCCCAACTTGGCACTGGTGCCACCATGGGTCTGGTCACCATCCTGCCTATCGTAGCTTTTCAGGAGCCAGCCGGTCACTCCCAGCCATAGACCCCCAGACACAAACCTCGGCCCGTTTCCCTGGAAAACAAAAGTAAGCACCCCTCTTCTGGATGGGAGATTGCAGGAGCCACTGGGTACTATGAAACCAGCCCTACTTGGCACTGGTGCCACCTTGGGTCTGGGAACCACGCTGCGTATCATGGATTTTCAGGAGCCAGCCGTCCACTGCCAGCCACAGGCCCCGAAACACAAACAACAGCCTTTTTCTCTGGCAAAAAAAATTCAGCTGCCCCGCTTCTGGATGGCAGATTGCAGGAGCCACTTTTCACCATCAAACCAGCCCAACTTGGCACTGGTGCCACCATGGGTCTGGTCACCATCCTGCCTATCGTAGCTTTTCAGGAGCCAGCCGGTCACTCCCAGCCATAGGGCCCCAGACACAAAGCTCGGCCTGTTTCCCTGGCACACAAAAGTAAGCTACCGCACTTCTGGATGGCAGATTGCAGGAGCCACTTTGCACCATCAAACCAGCCCAACTTGGCACTGGTGCCACCTTGGCTCTGGGAACCATGCTGCGTAACCCGGATTCTAAGACGACAGGCAGCCACTGCCAGCCACAGGCCTCCAAACAAATTCAACGGCGCTTTTCCCTGGAAAACAAAACTCGCCTGACAACTTTTAGATGGCAGATTGCAGGAGCCAGTTGGTACCATCAAACCAGCCCAACTTGGCACTGGTGCCACCTTGGGTCTGGGAACCATCCTGCCTATTGTTGCTTTTCAGGAGCCAGCCGGTCACTTCTAGCCCTAGGCCCCCAGTCATAAACCTCGGCCCGTTTCCCTGGCACACAAATGTAAGCTACCCCGCTTCAGGATGGCAGATTGCAGGAGCCACTTTTCACCATCAAACCAGCCCTACGTGGCACTGGTGCCACCTTGGGTCTGGGAACCATCCTGCGTATCGTGTGTTCTAAGGAGCCAGCCGGCCACTCCCAGCCACAGTCCCCCAAACACAAACAACGGCGCTTTTCCCTGGAAAACAAAACTCGCCTGACAACTTTTTGATGGCAGATTGCAGGAGCCACTTGGTACTATCAAACCAGCCCAACTTGGCACTGGTGCCACCATGGGTCTGGTCACCATCCTGCCTATCGTAGCTTTTCAGGAGCCAGGCGGTCACTCCCAGCCATAGGCCCCCAGACACAAACCTCGGCCCATTTCCCTGGCAAACAAAAGTAAGCTGCCCCGCTTCTGCATGGCAGATTGCAGGTGCTATTTAGTACTATCAAACCAGCCTGACTTGGCACTGGTGCCACCTCTGGTCTGGGAACCATCCTGCCTATCGTGGATTTTCAGGGGCCAGACGGCCACTATCAGCCATATGCCCCCAAAAACAAACCACGGCCCTTTTCTCTGGTAAACAAAACTCAACTGCCCCTCTTCTGGATGGCAAATTTTAGGACGCACTTTGTACTACGAAAACCGCCCGACTTGGCACTGGTGCCACCTTGGGTCAGGGAACCATCCTGCCTATCGTAGCTTTTCAGGAGCCAGCCGGTCACTCCCAGCCATAGGTCCCCAGACAAATACCTCGGCCCGTTTCCCTGGCAAACAAAAGTAAGCTGCCCCGCTTCTGGATGGCAGATTGCAGGAGCCACTTGGTACTATCAAACCAGCCCAACTTGACACTGGTGCCACCTTGGCTCTGGGAACCATGCTGCGTAACCCGGATTCTAAGACGACAGGCAGCCACTGCCAGCCACAGGCCTCCAAACAAATTCAACGGCGCTTTTCCCTGGAAAACAAAACTCGCCTGACAACTTTTAGATGGCAGATTGCAGGAGCCAGTTGGTACCATCAAACCAGCCCAACTTGGCACTGGTGCCACCTTGGGTCTGGGAACCATCCTGCCTATTGTTGCTTTTCAGGAGCCAGCCGGTCACTTCTAGCCCTAGGCCCCCAGTCATAAACCTCGGCCCGTTTCCCTGGCACACAAATGTAAGCTACCCCGCTTCAGGATGGCAGATTGCAGGAGCCACTTTTCACCATCAAACCAGCCCTACGTGGCACTGGTGCCACCTTGGGTCTGGGAACCATCCTGCGTATCGTGTGTTCTAAGGAGCCAGCCGGCCACTCCCAGCCACAGTCCCCCAAACACAAACAACGGTGCTTTTCCCTGGAAAACAAAACTGGCCTGCCAACTTTTTGATGGCAGATTGCAGGAGCCACTTGGTACTATCAAACCAGCCCAACTTGGCACTGGTGCCACCATGGGTCTGGTCACCATCCTGCCTATCGTAGCTTTTTAAGGAGCCAGCAGGCCACGCCCAGCCATATAGCCCCAAAAACAAACCACGGACCATTTCTCTTGGAAACAAAAATCCGCTGCCCCGCGTCAGGATGGCAGATAGCAGGAGCCACTTTGCACCATCAAACCACCCCGACTTGGCACTGGTGCCATCTTGGATCTGGGAACCATCCTGCCTATCGTAGCTTTTCACGAGCCAGCCGGTTACTCCCAACCATAGGCCCCCAGACAGAAAGCTCTGCCCGTTTCCCTGGCAAACAAAAGTAAGCTAATCCGCTTCTGGATGGCAGATTGCAGGAGCCACTTGGTACTATCAAACCAGCCCAACTTGGCACTGGTGCCACCATGGGTCTGGTCACCATCCTGCCTATCGTAGCTTTTCAGGAGCCAGGCGGTCACTCCCAGCCATAGGCCCCCAGACAAATACCTCGGCCCGTTTCCCTGGCAAACAAAAGTAAGCTGCCCCGCTTCTGGATGGCAGATTGCAGGAGCCACATGGTACTATCAAACCAGGCCAACATGGCACTGGTGCCACCTTGGCTCTGGGAACCATCCTGCCTATCGTGGATTTTCAGGCGCCAGCCGGCCACTCTCAGCCATATGCCCCAAAACACAAACCACGGCCCTTTTCTCTGGTAAACAAAACTCAACTGCCCCTCTTCTGGATGGCAAATTGCAGGACGCACTTGGTACTACGAAAACAGCCCGACTTGGCAGTGATGCCACCTTGGGTCAGGGAACCATCCTGCGTATCGATGTTTTTAAGGAGTCAGCCGGCAACGTCCAGCCATATACCCCCAAAAAAAACCCACGGAACTTTTCTCCAGCAAGCAAAAATCCGCTGCCCCGCGTCTGGATGGCAGATTGCAGGAGCTATTTAGTATTATCAAACCAGCCCGACTTGGCACTGGTGCCACCATGGGTCTGGTCACCATCCTGCCTATCGTAGCTTTTCAGGAGCCAGCCGGTCACTCTCAGCCATAGGCCCCAAACACAAACCACGGCCCTTTTCTCTGGAAAACAAAACTCAACTGCCCCTCTTCTGGATGGCAGATTGCAGGAGCCACTGGGTACTATGAAACCAGCCCTACTTGGCACTGGTGCCACCTTGGGTCTGGGAACCATGCTGCGTATCATGGATTTTCAGGAGCCAGCCGTCCACTGCCAGCCACAGGCCCCGAAACACAAACAACAGCCTTTTTCTCTGGCAAAAAAAATTCAGCTGCCCCGCTTCTGGATGGCAGATTGCAGGAGCCACTTTTCACCATCAAACCAGCCCAACTTGGCACTGGTGCCACCATGGGTCTGGTCACCATCCTGCCTATCGTAGCTTTTCAGGAGCCAGCCGGTCACTCCCAGCCATAGGGCCCCAGACACAAAGCTCGGCCTGTTTCCCTGGCACACAAAAGTAAGCTACCGCACTTCTGGATGGCAGATTGCAGGAGCCACTTTGCACCATCAAACCAGCCCAACTTGGCACTGGTGCCACCTTGGCTCTGGGAACCATGCTGCGTAACCCGGATTCTAAGACGACAGGCAGCCACTGCCAGCCACAGGCCTCCAAACAAAATCAACGGCGCTTTTCCCTGGAAAACAAAACTCGCCTGACAACTTTTAGATGGCAGATTGCAGGAGCCAGTTGGTACCATCAAACCAGCCCAACTTGGCACTGGTGCCACCTTGGGTCTGGGAACCATCCTGCCTATTGTTGCTTTTCAGGAGCCAGCCGGTCACTCCTAGCCCTAGGCCCCCAGTCATAAACCTCGGCCCGTTTCCCTGGCACACAAAAGTAAGCTACCCCGCTTCAGGATGGCAGATTGCAGGAGCCACTTTTCACCATCAAACCAGCCCGACGTGGCACTGGTGCCACCTTGGGTCTGGGAACCATCCTGCGTATCGTGTGTTCTAAGGAGCCAGCCGGCCACTCCCACCAACAGTCCCCCAAACACAAACAACGGCGCTTTTCCCTGGAAAACAAAACTCGCCTGCCAACTTTTTGATGGCAGATTGCAGGAGCCACTTGGTACTATCAAACCAGCCCAACTTGGCACTGGTGCCACCATGGGTCTGGTAACCATCCTGCCTATCGTAGCTTTTCAGGAGCCAGGCGGTCACTCCCAGCCATAGGCCCCCAGACACAAACCTCGGCCCGTTTCCCTGGCAAACAAAAGTAAGCTGCCCCGCTTCTGCATGGCAGATTGCAGGTGCTATTTAGTACTATCAAACCAGCCCAACTTGGCACTGGTGCCACCTCTGGTCTGGGAACCATCCTGCCTATCGTGGATTTTCAGGCGCCAGACGGCCACTATCAGCCATATGCCCCCAAAAACAAACCACGGCCCTTTTCTCTGGTAAACAAAACTCAACTGCCCCTCTTCTGGATGGCAAATTTTAGGACGCACTTTGTACTACGAAAACCGCCCGACTTGGCACTGGTGCCACCTTGGGTCAGGGAACCATCCTGCCTATCGTAGCTTTTTAAGGAGCCAGCAGGCCACGCCCAGCCATATAGCCCCAAAAACAAACCACGGACCATTTCTCTTGGAAACAAAAATCCGCTGCCCCGCGTCAGGATGGCAGATTGCAGGAGCCACGTTGCACCATCAAACCACCCCGACTTGGCACTGGTGCCATCTTGGATCTGGGAACCATCCTGCCTATCGTAGCTTTTCAGGAGCCAGCCGGTTACTCCCAACCATAGGCCCCCAGACAGAAAGCTCTGCCCGTTTCCCTGGCAAACAAAAGTAAGCTACCCCGCTTCTGGATGGCAGATTGCAGGAGCCACTTGGTACTATCAAACCAGCCCAACTTGACACTGGTGCCACTTTGGGTCTGGGAACCATGCTGCGTAACGTAGATTCTAAGGCGCCAGGCGGCCACTCCCAGCCACAGGCCCCCAAATACAAACAACGGCGCTTTTCCCTGGAAAACAAAACTCGCCTGCCAGCTTTTTGATGGCAGATTGCAGGAGCCACTTGGTACTATCAAATCATCCCAACTTGGCACTGGTGCCACTATGGGTCTGGGAACCATCCTGCCAAATGTACCATTTCAGGAGCCAGCCGGTCACTCCCAGCCATAGGCCCCCATCACAAACCTCGGACCGTTTCCCTGGCAAACAAAATTAAGCTGCCCCGATTCTGGATGGCAGATTGCAGGAGCCACTTGGTAGTGTCAAAACAGCCCGACTTGGCACTGGTGCCACCTTGGGTCTGGGAAACATCCTGCGTATCGTGGATTCTAAGCAGCCACCCGGCCACTCCGTGCCACAGGCGCCCAAACACAAACAACGGCGCTTTTCCCTGGAAAACAAAACTCGCCTGCCAACATTTTGATGGCAGATTGCAGGAGCCACTTGGTACTATCAAACCAGCCCAACTTGGCACTGGTGCCACCATGGGTCTGGTCACCATCCTGCCTATCGTAGCTTTTCAGGAGCCAGCCGGTCACTCCCAGCCATAGACCCCCAGACACAAACCTCGGCCCGTTTCCCTGGAAAACAAAAGTAAGCACCCCTCTTCTGGATGGGAGATTGCAGGAGCCACTGGGTACTATGAAACCAGCCCTACTTGGCACTGGTGCCACCTTGGGTCTGGGAACCATGCTGCGTATCATGGATTTTCAGGAGCCAGCCGTCCACTGCCAGCCACAGGCCCCGAAACACAAACAACAGCCTTTTTCTCTGGCAAAAAAAATTCAGCTGCCCCGCTTCTGGATGGCAGATTGCAGGAGCCACTTTTCACCATCAAACCAGCCCAACTTGGCACTGGTGCCACCATGGGTCTGGTCACCATCCTGCCTATCGTAGCTTTTCAGGAGCCAGCCGGTCACTCCCAGCCATAGGGCCCCAGACACAAAGCTCGGCCTGTTTCCCTGGCACACAAAAGTAAGCTACCGCACTTCTGGATGGCAGATTGCAGGAGCCACTTTGCACCATCAAACCAGCCCAACTTGGCACTGGTGCCACCTTGGCTCTGGGAACCATGCTGCGTAACCCGGATTCTAAGACGACAGGCAGCCACTGCCAGCCACAGGCCTCCAAACAAAATCAACGGCGCTTTTCCCTGGAAAACAAAACTCGCCTGACAACTTTTAGATGGCAGATTGCAGGAGCCAGTTGGTACCATCAAACCAGCCCAACTTGGCACTGGTGCCACCTTGGGTCTGGGAACCATCCTGCCTATTGTTGCTTTTCAGGAGCCAGCCGGTCACTCCTAGCCCTAGGCCCCCAGTCATAAACCTCGGCCCGTTTCCCTGGCACACAAAAGTAAGCTACCCCGCTTCAGGATGGCAGATTGCAGGAGCCACTTTTCACCATCAAACCAGCCCGACGTGGCACTGGTGCCACCTTGGGTCTGGGAACCATCCTGCGTATCGTGTGTTCTAAGGAGCCAGCCGGCCACTCCCACCAACAGTCCCCCAAACACAAACAACGGCGCTTTTCCCTGGAAAACAAAACTCGCCTGACAACTTTTTGATGGCAGATTGCAGGAGCCACTTGGTACTATCAAACCAGCCCAACTTGGCACTGGTGCCACCATGGGTCTGGTCACCATCCTGCCTATCGTAGCTTTTCAGGAGCCAGGCGGTCACTCCCAGCCATAGGCCCCCAGACACAAACCTCGGCCCGTTTCCCTGGCAAACAAAAGTAAGCTGCCCCGCTTCTGCATGGCATATTGCAAGTGCTATTTAGTACTATCAAACCAGCCCGACTTGGCACTGGTGCCACCTCTGGTCTGGGAACCATCCTGCCTATCGTGGATTTTCAGGGGCCAGACGGCCACTATCAGCCATATGCCCCCAAAAACAAACCACGGCCCTTTTCTCTGGTAAACAAAACTCAACTGCCCCTCTTCTGGATGGCAAATTTTAGGACGCACTTTGTACTACGAAAACCGCCCGACTTGGCACTGGTGCCACCTTGGGTCAGGGAACCATCCTGCCTATCGTAGCTTTTTAAGGAGCCAGCAGGCCACGCCCAGCCATATAGCCCCAAAAACAAACCACGGACCATTTCTCTTGGAAACAAAAATCCGCTGCCCCGCGCCAGGATGGCAGATTGCAGGAGCCACGTTGCACCATCAAACCACCCCGACTTGGCACTGGTGCCATCTTGGATCTGGGAACCATCCTGCCTATCGTAGCTTTTCAGGAGCCAGCCGGTTACTCCCAACCATAGGCCCCCAGACAGAAAGCTCTGCCCGTTTCCCTGGCAAACAAAAGTAAGCTATCCCGCTTCTGGATGGCAGATTGCAGGAGCCACTTGGTACTATCAAACCAGCCCAACTTGACACTGGTGCCACTTTGGGTCTGGGAACCATGCTGCGTAACGTAGATTCTAAGGCGCCAGGCGGCCACTCCCAGCCACAGGCCCCCAAATACAAACAACGGCGCTTTTCCCTGGAAAACAAAACTCGCCTGCCAGCTTTTTGATGGCAGATTGCAGGAGCCACTTGGTACTATCCAATCATCCCAACTTGGCACTGGTGCCACTATGGGTCTGGGAACCATCCTGCCAAATGTACCATTTCAGGAGCCAGCCGGTCACTCCCAGCCATAGGCCCCCATCACAAACCTCGGACCGTTTCCCTGGCAAACAAAATTAAGCTGCCCCGATTCTGGATGGCAGATTGCAGGAGCCACTTGGTAGTGTCAAAACAGCCCGACTTGGCACTGGTGCCACCTTGGGTCTGGGAAACATCCTGCGTATCGTGGATTCTAAGCAGCCACCCGGCCACTCCGTGCCACAGGCGCCCAAACACAAACAACGGCGCTTTTCCCTGGAAAACAAAACTCGCCTGCCAACATTTTGATGGCAGATTGCAGGAGCCACTTGGTACTATCAAACCAGCCCAACTTGGCACTGGTGCCACCATGGGTCTGGTCACCATCCTGCCTATCGTAGCTTTTCAGGAGCCAGCCGGTCACTCCCAGCCATAGACCCCCAGACACAAACCTCGGCCCGTTTCCCTGGAAAACAAAAGTAAGCACCCCCGATTCTGGATGGCAGATTGTAGGAGCCACTTGGTAGTATCAAATTAGCCCAACTTGGCACTGGTGCCACCATGGGTCTGGTAAACATCCTGCCTATCTTAGCTTTTCAGGAGCCGGCCGGTCACTCCCTGCCATAGGCCCCCAGAGAAATACCTCGGCCCGTTTCCCTGGCAAACAAAAGTAAGCTGCCCCTCTTCTGGATGGCAGATTGCAGGAACCACTTGCTACTATCAAACCAGCCCAACTTGGCACTGGTGCCACCTTGGCTCTGGGAACCATGCTGCGTAACGTAGATTCTAAGAGGACAGGCGGACACTCCCAGCCACAGGCCTCTAAACAAAAACAACGGCGCGTTACCCTGGAAAACAAAACTCGCCTGCCAACTTTTTGATGGCAGATTGCAGGAGCCACTTGGTACTATCAAACCAGCCCAACTTGGCACTGGTGCCACCATGGGTCTGGTCACCATCCTGCCTATCGTAGCTTTTCAGGAGCCAGCCGGTCACTCCCAGCCATAGGCCCCCAGACAAATACCTCGGCCCGTTTCCCTGGCAAACAAAAGTAAGCTGCCTTGCTTCTGGATGGCAGATTGCAGGAGCCACATGGTACTATCAAACCAGGCCAACATGGCACTGGTGCCACCTTGGCTCTGGGAACCATCCTGCCTATCGTGGATTTTCAGGCGCCAGCCGGCCACTCTCAGCCATATGCCCCAAAACACAAACCACGGCCCTTTTCTCTGGTAAACAAAACTCAACTGCCCCTCTTCTGGATGGCAAATTGCAGGAGCCACTTGGTACTACGAAAACAGCCCGACTTGGCAGTGATGCCACCTTGGGTCAGGGAACCATCCTGCGTATCGATGTTTTTAAGGAGTCAGCCGGCAACGTCCAGCCATATACCCCCAAAAAAAACCCACGGAACTTTTCTCCAGCAAGCAAAAATCCGCTGCCCCGCGTCTGGATGGCAGATTGCAGGAGCTATTTAGTATTATCAAACCAGCCCGACTTGGCACTGGTGCCACCATCGGTCTGGTCACCATCCTGCCTATCGTAGCTTTTCAGGAGCCAGCCGGTCACTCTCAGCCATAGGCCCCAAACACAAACCGCGGCCCTTTTCTCTGGAAAACAAAATTGAACTGCCCCTCTTCTGGATGGCAGATTGCAGGAGCCACTGGGTACTATGAAACCAGCCCGACTTGGCACTGGTGCCACCTTGGGTCTGGGAACCATGCTGCGTATCATGGATTTTCAGGAGCCAGCCGTCCACTGCCAGCCACAGGCCCCGAAACACAAACAACAGCCTTTTTCTCTGGCAAACAAAATTCAGCTGCCCCGCTTCTGGATGGCAGATTGCAGGAACCACTTGGTACTAACAAACCAGCCCGACTTGGCACTGGTGCCACCTTGGGTCTGGGAACCATCCTGCGTATCGTGGATTCTAAGGAGCCAGCTGGCCACTCCCAGCCACAGGCCCCAAAACAAACACAACGGCGCTTTTCCCTGGAAAACAAAACTCGCCTGCCAACTTTTTGATGGCAGATTGCAGGAGCCACTTGGTACTATCAAACCAGCCCAACTTGGCACTGGTGCCACCATGGGTCTGGTCACCATCCTGCCTATCGTAGCTTTTCAGGAGCCAGCCGGTCACTCCCAGCCATAGGCCCCCAGACACAAAGCTCGGCCCGTTTCCCTGGCAAACAAAAGTAAGCTGCCCCGCTTCTGGATGGCAGATTGCTGGATCCACTTGTTATTATCAAACCAGCCCGACTTGGTACTGGTGCCACCTCTGGTCTGGGAACCATCCTGGGTATCGTGGATCCTAAGGAGCCAGCCGGCCACTCCCAGCCACAGGCCCCCAAACAAAAACAACGGCGATTTTCCCTGGAAAACAAAACTCGCCTGACAACTTTTTGATGGCAGATTGCAGGAACCACTTGGTACTATCAAACCAGCCCAACTTGGCACTGGTGCCACCTTGGGTCTGGGAACCATGCTGCGTATTGTGGATTATAAGGAGCCAGCCGGCCACTCCAGCCGCAGGCCCGCAGACACAAACAACGGCGCTTTTCCCTGGAAAACAAAACTCGCCTGCCAAATTTTTGATGGCAGATTGCAGGAGCCACTTGGTACTATGAAATCAGCCGAACATGGCACTGGTGCCACCATGGGTCTGGTCACCATCCTGCCTATCGTAGCTTTTCAGGAGCCAGCCGGTCACTCCCAGCCATAGGCGCCCAGACACAAAGCTCGGCCCGTTTCCCTGGCAAACAAAAGTAAGCTGCCCCGCTTCTGGATGGTAGATTGCAGGAACCATTTGCTACAATCAAACCAGCCCAACTTGGCACTGGTGCCACCTCAGGTCTGGGAACCATCCTGCGTATTTTGGATTCTAAGGAGCCAGCCGGCCACTCCCAGCCACAGGCCCCCAAACACAAACAACGGCGCTTTTCCCTGGAAAACAAAACTCGCCTGCCAACATTTTGATGGCAGATTGCAGGAGCCACTTGGTACTATCAAACCAGCCCAACTTGGCACTGGTGCCACCATGGGTCTGGTCACCATCCTGCCTATCGTAGTTTTTCAGGAGCCAGCCGGTCACTCCCTGCCATAGGCCCCCAGACAAAACCTCGGCCCGTTTCCCTGGCAAACAAAAGTAAGCTGCCCCGCTTCTGGATGGCAGATTGCAGGACGCACTTGGTAGTATCAAACCAGCCCAACTTGGCACTGGTGCCACCTCAGGTCTGGGAACCATGCTGCGTATCGTGGATTCTAATTAGCCATCCGGCCACTCCCAGCCACAGGCCCCCAAACAAAAACAACGGCGCTTTTCCCTGGGTAACAAACTCGCCTGCCAACTTTTTGATGGCAGATTGCAGGAGCCACTTGGTACTATCAAACCAGCCCAACTTGGCACTGGTGCCACCATGGGTCTGGTCACCATCCTGCCTATCGTAGCTTTTCAGGAGACAGCCGGTCACTCCCAGCCATAGGCCCCCAGACAAAAACCTCGGCCATTTTCCCTGGCAAACAAAAGTAAGCTGCCCCGCTTCTGGATGGCAGATTGCAGGAGCCACTTTTCACCATCAAACTAGCCCGACTTGGCACTGGTGTCACCTCTGGTCTGGGAACCATCCTGCCTGTCGTGGATTCTAATTAGCCAGCCGGCCACTCCCAGCCACAGACCCCCAAACACAAACAACGGCGCTTTTCCCTGGGAAACAAAACTCGCCTGCCAAGTTTTTGATGGCAGATTGCAGGAGCCACTTGGTACTATCAAACCAGCCCAACTTGGCACTGGTGCCACCATGGGTCTGGTCACCATCCTGCCTATCGTAGCTTTTCAGGAGCCAGCCGGTCACTCCCAGCCATAGGCCCCCAGACACAAAGCTCGGCCCGTTTCCCTGGCAAACAAAAGTAAGCTGCCCCGCTTCTGGATGGCAGATTGCTGGATCCACTTGTTATTATCAAACCAGCCCGACTTGGTACTGGTGCCACCTCTGGTCTGGGAACCATCCTGGGTATCGTGGATCCTAAGGAGCCAGCCGGCCACTCCCAGCCACAGGCCCCCAAACAAAAACAACGGCGATTTTCCCTGGAAAACAAAACTCGCCTGACAACTTTTTGATGGCAGATTGCAGGAACCACTTGGTACTATCAAACCAGCCCAACTTGGCACTGGTGCCACCTTGGGTCTGGGAACCATGCTGCGTATTGTGGATTCTAAGGAGCCAGCCGGCCACTCCAGCCACAGGCCCGCAGACACAAACAACGGCGCTTTTCCCTGGAAAACAAAACTCGCCTGCCAACTTTTTGATGGCAGATTGCAGGAGCCACTTGGTACTATGAAATCAGCCGAACATGGCACTGGTGCCACCATGGGTCTGGTCACCATCCTGCCTATCGTAGCTTTTCAGGAGCCAGCCGGTCAGTCCCAGCCATAGGCCCCCAGACACAAAGCTCGGCCCGTTTCCCTGGCAAACAAAAGTAAGCTGCCCCGCTTCTGGATGGTAGATTGCAGGAACCATTTGCTACAATCAAACCAGCCCAACTTGGCACTGGTGCCACCTCAGGTCTGGGAACCATCCTGCGTATTTTGGATTCTAAGGAGCCAGCCGGCCACTCCCAGCCACAGGCCCCCAAACACAAACAACGGCGCTTTTCCCTGGAAAACAAAACTCGCCTGCCAACATTTTGATGGCAGATTGCAGGAGCCACTTGGTACTATCAAACCAGCCCAACTTGGCACTGGTGCCACCATGGGTCTGGTCACCATCCTGCCTATCGTAGTTTTTCAGGAGCCAGCCGGTCACTCCCTGCCATAGGCCCCCAGACAAAACCTCGGCCCGTTTCCCTGGCAAACAAAAGTAAGCTGCCCCGCTTCTGGATGGCAGATTGCAGGACGCACTTGGTAGTATCAAACCAGCCCAACTTGGCACTGGTGCCACCTCAGGTCTGGGAACCATGCTGCGTATCGTGGATTCTAATTAGCCATCCGGCCACTCCCAGCCACAGGCCCCCAAACAAAAACAACGGCGCTTTTCCCTGGATAACAAACTCGCCTGCCAACTTTTTGATGGCAGATTGCAGGAGCCACTTGGTACTATCAAACCAGCCCAACTTGGCACTGGTGCCACCATGGGTCTGGTCACCATCCTGCCTATCGTAGCTTTTCAGGAGACAGCCGGTCACTCCCAGCCATAGGCCCCCAGACAAAAACCTCGGCCATTTTCCCTGGCAAACAAAAGTAAGCTGCCCCGCTTCTGGATGGCAGATTGCAGGAGCCACTTTTCACCATCAAACTAGCCCGACTTGGCACTGGTGTCACCTCTGGTCTGGGAACCATCCTGCCTGTCGTGGATTCTAATTAGACAGCCGGCCACTCCCAGCCACAGACCCCCAAACACAAACAACGGCGCTTTTCCCTGGGAAACAAAACTCGCCTGCCAAGTTTTTGATGGCAGATTGCAGGAGCCACTTGGTACTATCAAACCAGCCCAACTTGGCACTGGTGCCACCATGGGTCTGGTCACCATCCTGCCTATCGTAGCCTTTCAGGAGCCAGCCGGTCACTCCCAGCCATAGGCCCCCAGACACAAACCTCGGCCCGTTTCCCTGGCAAACAAAAGTAAGCTGCCCCGCTTCTGGATGGCAGATTGCAGGAACCACTTGGTAGTATCAAACCAGCCCAACTTGGGACTGGTGCCACCTTGGGTCTGGGAACCATCCTGCGTATCGTGGATTCTAAGGAGCCAGCCGGCCACTCCCAGCCACAGGCCCCCAAACACAAACAACGACGCTTTTCCCTGGAAAACAAAACTCGCCTGCCAACTTTTTGATGGCAGATTGCAGGAACCACTTGGTACTATCAAACCAGCCCGACTTGGCACTGGTGCCACCTTGGGTCTGGGAACCATGCTGCGTATCGTGGATTCTAAGGAGCCAGCCGGTCACTCCAGCCTCAGGCCCGCAGACACAAACAACGGCGCTTTTCCCTGGAAAACAAAACTCGCCTGACAACTTTTTGATGGCAGATTGCAGGAGCCACTTGGTACTATCAAACCAGCCCAACTTGGCACTGGTGCCACCATGGGTCTGGTCACCATCCTGCCTATCGTAGCTTTTCAGGAGCCAACCGGTCACTCCCAGCCATAGGCCCCCTGACACAAAGCTCGGCCCGTTTCCCTGGCAAACAAAAGAGGGCTGCCCCGCTTCTGGATGGCAGATTGCAGGACGCACTTGGTACTATAAAACCAGCCCGACTTGGCACTGGTGCCACCTTAGGTCTGGGAACCATCCTGCGTATCGTGGATTCTAAGGAGCCCGCCGGCCACTCCCAGCCACAGGCCCCCAAACACAAACAACGGCGCTTTTCCCTGGAAAACAAAACTCGCCTGCCGACATTTTGATGGCAGATTGCAGGAGCCACTTGGTACTATCAAACCAGCCCAACTTGGCACTGGTGCCACCATGGGTCTGGTCACCATCCTGCCTATCGTAGCTTTTCAGGAGCCAGCCGGTCACTCCCAGCCATAGGCCCCGAGACACAAATCTCGGACCGTTTCCCTGGCAAACAAAAGTAAGCTGCCCCGCTTCTGGATGGCAGATTGCAGGAGCCACTTTGCACCATCATACTAGCCCGACTTGGCACTGGTGCCACCTTGGGTCTGGGAACCATCCTGCATATCGTGGATTCTAAGGAGCCAGCCGGCCACTCCCAGCCACAGGCCGCCAAACACAAACAACGGCGCTTTTCCCTGGAAAATAAAAACTCGCCTGCCAAATTTTGACGGCAGATTGCAGGAGCCACTTGGTACTATCAAATCAGCCCAACTTGGGACTGGTGCCACCATGGGTCTGGTCACCATCCTGCCTATCGTAGCTTTTCAGGAGCCAGCCGGTCACTCCCAGCCATAGGCCCCCAGACAAAAACCTCGGCCCGTTTCCCTGGCAAACAAAAGTAAGCTGCCCTGCTTCTGGATGGCAGATTGCAGGAACCACTTGGTACTATCAAACCAGCAAAACTTGGCACTGGTGCCACCTTGGGTCTGGATACCATGCTGCGTATCGTGGATTCTAAGGAACCAGCCGGCCACTCCCAGCCACAGGCCCCCAAACACAAACAACGGCGCTTTTCCCTGGAAAACAAAACTCTCCTGCCAACTTTTTGATGGCAGATTGCAGGAGCCACTTGGTTTTATCAAATCAGCCCAACTTGGCACTGGTGCCACCATGGGTCTGGTCACCATCCTGCCTATCTTAGCTTTTCAGGAGCCAGCCGGTCACTCCCCGCCATAGGACCCCAGACAAAAAGCTCAGCCCGTTTCCCTGGCAAACAAAAGTAAGCTACCCCGCTTCTGGATGGCAGATTGCAGGAGCCACTTTGCACCATCAAACTAGCCCGTCTTGGCACTGGTGCCACCTCTGGTCTGGGAACCACCCTGCGTATCGTGGATTCTAATTAGCCAGCCGGCCACTTCCTACCACAGGCCCCCAAACACAAACAACGGCGCTTTTCCCTGGAAAACAAAACTCGCCTACCAACTATTTGATGGCAGATTACAGGAGCCACTTGGTACTATCAAACCAGCCCAACTTGGCACTGGTGCCACCATGGGTCTGGTCACAATCCTGCCTATCGTAACTTTTCAGGAGCCAGCCGGTCACTCCCAGCCATAGGTCCCCAGTCACAAACCTCGGCCCGTTTCACTGGCAAACAAAAGTAAGCTGCCCCGCTTCTGGATGGCAGATTGCAGGAGCCACTTGGTACTATCAAACCAGCCCGACTTGGCACTGGTGCCACCTCTGGTCTGGGACCCATCCTGCGTATCGTGGATTCTAAGGAGCCAGTCGGCCACTCCCAGCCACAGGCCCCCAAACACAAACAACGGCCCGTTTCCGTGGCAAACAAAAGTAAGCTGCCCCGCTTCTGGATGGCAGATTGCAGGAACCACTTGGTAGTATCAAACCAGCACAACTTGGCACTGGTGGCACCTCTTGTCTGGTAACCATGCTGCGTATCGTGGTTTCTAAGGAGCCAGCCGGGCACTCCCAACCACAGGTCCCCAAACACAAACAATGGCGCTTTTCCCTGGAAAACAAAACTCGCCTGCCAACTTTTTGATGGCAGATTGCAGGAGCAACTTGGTACTATCAAACCAGCCCAACTTGGCACTGGTGCCACCATGGGTCTGGTCACCATCCTGCCTATCGTAGCTTTTCAGGAGCCAGCCGGTCACTCCCTGCCATAGGCCCCGAGACAGAAAGCCCGGCCCGTTTCCCTGGCAAACAAAAGTAAGCTGCCCCGCTTCTGGATGGCAGATTGCAGGAGCCACTTTGTACTATCAAACCAGCCCGACTTGGCACTGGTGCCACCTCTGGTCTGGGAACCATGCTGCGTATCGTGGATTTTAAGGAGCCAGTCGGCCACTCCCAGCCATACGCCTCCAAACACAAACAACGGTCCATTTCCCTGGCAAACAAAAGTAAGCTGCCCCGCTTCTGGATGTCAGATTGCAGGAACCACTTGTTGCCAAGTTGGGGTGGTTTGATAGTACCAAGTGGCTCCTGCAATCTGCCATCAAAAAGTTGGCAAGCGAGTTTTGTTTTCCAGGGAAAAGCGCCGTTGTTTGTGTTTGGGGGCCTGTGGCTCGGAGTGGCCAGCTGTCTACTTAGAATCCACGATACGCAGGATGGGTCCCAGACCAGAGGTGGCACCAGTGCCAAGTCGGGCTGGTTTGATGGTGCAAAGTGACTCCTGCAATCTGCCATCCAGAAGCGGGGTAGCTTACTTTTGTTTGCCAGGGAAAGGGGTAGAGCTTTGTGTCTGGGGGCCTATGGCTGGGAGTGACCGGCTGGCTCCTGAAAAGCTACGATAGGCAGGATGGTGACCAGACCCATGGTGGCACCAGTGCCAAGTTGGGCTGGTTTGATAGTACCAAGTGGCTCCTGCAATCTGCCATCAAAAAGTTGGCAGGTGAGTTTTGTTTTCCAGGGAAAAGCACCGTTGTTTGTGTTTGGGGGCCTGTGGCTGGGAGTGGCCAGCTGGCTCCTTAGAATCCACGATACGCAGGATGGTTCCCAGACCAGAGGTGGCACCAGTGCCATGTTGGCCTGGTTTGATAGTACCATGTGGCTCCTGCAATCTGCCATCCAGAAGCGGGGCTGCTTACTTTTGTTTGCCAGGGAAACGGGCCGAGATATTTGTCTGGGGGCCTATGGCTGGGAGTGAGCGGCTGGCTCCTGAAAAGCTACGATAGGCAGGATGGTGACCAGACCCATGGTGGCACCAGTGCCAAGTTGGGCTGGTTTGATAGTACCAAGTGGCTCCTGCAATCTGCCATCAAAAAGTTGTCAGGCGACTTTTGTTTTCCAGGGAAAAGCGCCGTTGTTCTTGTTTAGAGGCCTGTGTCTGGGAGTGGCCGGCTGCCTCCTTTGAACCCAGGATACGCAGGATGGTTCCCAGAGCCAAGGTGGCACCAGTGCCAAGTTGGGCTGGTTTGATAGTACCAAGTGGCTCCTGCAATCTGCCATCCAGAAGCGGGTCAGCTTACTTTGGTTTCCCAGGGAAACGGGCCGAGGTTTGTGTCTGGGGGCCTATGGCTGGGAGTGACCGGCTGGCTACTGAAAAGCTACGATAGGCAGGATGGTTACCAGACTCATGGTGGCACCAGTGCCAAGTCGGGCTGGTTTGATAATACTAAATAGCTCCTGAAATCTGCCATTCAGACGCGGGGCAGCGGATTTTTGTTTGCTGGAGAAAAGTTCCGTGGTTTTTTTTTGGGGGTATATGGCTGGACGTGGCCGGCTGGCTCCTTAAAAAATCGATACGCAGGATTGTTCCCAGACCCAAGGTGGCACCAGTGCCAAGTCGGGCTGGTTTGATGGTGCAAAGTGGCTCCTGCAATCTGCCATCCAGACGCGGGGCAGCGGATTTTTGTTTCCATGAGAAATGGTCCGTGGTTTGTTTTTGGGGGTATATGGCTGGGCCTGGCCGGCTGGCTCCTTAAAAAGCTCGATATGCAGGATGGTTCCCTGACACAAGGTGGCACCAGTGCCACGTCGGGCGGTTTTCGTAGTACAAAGTGCGTCCTAAAATTTGCCATCCAGAAGAGGGGCAGTTGAGTTTTGTTTGCCAGAGAAAAGGTCTGTGGTTTGTTTTTGGGGGCATATGGCTGAGAGTGGCTGGCTGGCCCCTGAAAATCCACGATACACAGGATGGTTCCCAGATCCAAGGTGGCACCTGTGCCAAGTCGGGCTGATTTGATAGTACTAAGTAGCTCCTGTAATCTGCCATCCAGAAGCGGGGCAGCTTACTTTTGTTTGCCAGGGAAACGGGCCGAGGTTTGTGTTTGGGGGCCTATGGCTGAGAGTGACCGGCTGGCTCCTGAAAAGCTACAATAGGCAGGATGTTTACCAGACCCATGGTGGCACCAGTGCCAAGTTGGGCTGGTTTGATAGTACCAAGTGGTTCCTGCAATCTGCCATCCAGAAGCAGGGCAGCTGAGTTTTGTTTGCCAGAGAAAAGGGCCTTGGTTTGTGTTTGGGGGCATATGGCTGGGTGTGGCCAGCTGGCTCCTTAAAATGCACGATATGCAACATGGCTCCCAGACCCAAGGTGGCACCAGTGCCAAGTTGGGCTGGTTTGATAGTACCAAGTGGCTCCTGCAATCTTCCATGATCACGTGGAGAAATACTTTCTGGTTTCAGCCTCATGCTCTTTCTTCTCTCCCTCAACTTCTCTATCACCTCTCATCTGGTTCACATGCGCTGTCTTCAAGGTCCACAGGCTACTTTTCACAGAATCTTCTGGCCTGATGAAGTAAGAATGATGAATAGAACAGAGCTGGGATCTATTTTCCAGTTTGGATAAAATGCATTCTGCACACAAATCCAAGGAGAACGGGCTGCCCCGATGCCCAGAAAATCTTTCACTCCTGCTAGTGTTCTACGTCAACCGCAACTTAGTCTGAAAGAAAAGCTTTTTCTCTGAGAGCATCTGAGAGGTTTGCATGAAGCACTGATATCTGACATATGCAATTTTGAATAGGAGAGGAAAAAGAAAATGGCAAGGAGTTTTTAATTTTAGTGGTTTCAATTTTAATTTCCGTGCACTTTTTCAAAACTTGTCAGCTCAAATGCCCATCAACATCTTTTAGTCATCTGTAAGTCAGTATTCATATAAAATGTGCTTCAAATCCAAAGAATTTCAAATTTGCACTCCAAGCTTCTATGCCTAGATTTATGATTTCCTACACATATTAGATGAAAGGAAGGCCTTTTTTACTGTGGGAGTGCTGGAACACTGGAACAGGTTGCCCAGAGAAGTTGTGGGTGTCCCATCCCTGAAAGTATTCAAGGTCACCTTGGACGGGGCTTGGAGCAGCAACAAAGGAGAAGCTTGATGGTAGAGAAACAAAGTCGGACTATAGAAGAAACTCGGATTGAAGTATAGGATCAAGTTTTCTCTCAGCTCTTGGGGTAAATTCAAAGTTGTACAAAATGACATTTATCTGTGCTATTCACTACTGTAACAGAAAGTTTCATGAAAACTGTACAGAAGATAGTAAATTTTAAAAGAGATAAGAATTACAGCATAAAATCCATGGGATAGGTTACAACATGAGACACTCTCTAAGAGAAAATCTCTTTGTTTCAGCACTTCATCGGGGTAAGATTTCATGAAGTGCCAAAGAAGGCGGCAAAATATCATTCGGGACATTATTTACTGGAATTCAGCCTGGCCATTAGTAGGAACTGCCTTTGAACATATCATGTAGATATACCACACACACTTTCCCTTCACTGAAAAATTACTGTTTACAACAAATAAGCAATTGACGATCAAAATTGATTGAAAGCATCTTAAACATGTCAAGTATTTCATTGTAGATGATCTGTGATCCAAATGCTTCTTCCACCTTCGAGAGGGACAGAAGAATTCTTCCATATCATGATGGTTTAAAATTGTATCAACCAATGTTTTCTGCTGAAAAGATATCATCTATTTTTTTCTATTTTTGGAAGAAAATATTCCTAGACATACAACAGGTGAGAACTAAGTAATTTTAAAGAAACAAATGAAATGAAAATATTCTGTAAATAGAATGAAATGAAAAGCTGTGTTTTAAATAGGAGCTAAATATTAAACAGAATTTTTGTACCAGGCATTTGAATTACTGCACCAGCTCTTTTGCCCATCAAGAGAGGCATTTAGCATTTCAGTCTTTTCCAAGGTGTTCATGATCTGCTATGCTGATCTCTGTGTGTGCCTAGGTGTGTGTGGAGGGGGGGGCATATGAAGGGGAGTGTGTATGTTTGCTTTACAATTGTTGTGGCAGATTCATGCCTCAGCTCCACATTTTGTTTTAAAAAGGTCACACCGAGTGGATATGAAGTTTACTATCAACAAGAGATCGATTCCCAAATCATCCATTTGACTCTCCCTTATAAATCATGTGCTTTGTTGCATATTTTATCAAATATACTTTCAAGCCAGATGGAGGAAGGAGGATGTGGGAATCCCTCCACCATCTTGCAACTTTTATGTAAGTAGGTTTTCAAGAAAATCATCATTTCTCTTTTAAATATGTCTGGAACAGGCATGATGGTAGTGTCAACCTGTTGGAGTTTTTGTTGCTGGAAGAAGTTGTACAAAAGGATTGGTTTTTACATTGACCAGTTACTGAATCAAGCGCAGGAATACATTGGAAATTTAGCTGGGGGTTCCTTTTCCCAGCAGACTACTTCTAGAACGAGCTTGTACACTGAAGCTGACTCTTTTGCTCTCTTTTTGTTTCTTTCCTATTTTCTTGGCTTCTTTGCCACTATCTAGACAATTTTGGAACTTTGTTCCCAACTAAAATGGTTTCAATAGTCTGATTGTGATCATACATTTTTACAAGGAATTTTTAAAATCTTTCCTCGAGTCCAGAAAGTCAAGGACTTAGATCTTTTTCTTCCCTTATCAATATTGCCATGAAATTGATAAATAAAGACCAACTCTTTATTTTTGTTTTTAACCCACGTAGATAATTCCCATCCATTAATCCATTTTGTGGACCAATAGCTGCCATTCTGATGGAAGCTGTCACTTCTTAACAATAGGCATTCTGTGACTATGTTGACTGCACTTTGGGTGAAGATCCTAACTGGTCTTAGATATACACAGGGAGAAATTTGCTCAGCCAGTGTCAGTCTTAAGCATGCGTATCAGAAGATCTTTCTAGAGCTGGGAATTTTCCCATGAAAGGGATTCAGTTAGGGAAGAGACACTTGTGCCAGAGTTTTACATTCTTCTTGAACACTGCTTAAGGAACTTAGATGCCATGTCCATTTGGATCTCTGTCTGCACAGAACTTTGTCATGCCAGCGCTTTGAAATGCATCTTGAAGAGAATTCACTAGCACAGAATGAAAGAGAGTGGAAGGGGTTGGTGGGGCTAACCAGGCCCAACCCCCCTGCCTAAACCAGGATACCTAGAGCCTCTTGCCCAGGATTCTATCTGGGTGTACTTTTAATGTCTTCAAAGATCCAGGCTCCACAATCTTTCTGGGCAGTCTGTGCCGTGGTTCAGTCACCCTGACAGTAAAGAAACATTTACTGATGTTCAAAGGCAATCTCCTGTATTTCAGTGTGTGCCCACTGCCTCTTGTCTTTTCCCTCAGCATCACTGAAAAGACACTGATTCCCTCCCCTTTGCACTATTGCTTCCATATGTATGTGTGATGCCATGTAGAGGTATGTCAAAAACCTCCCTGAAGCCCAGGCAGATAATATTCCCTTCATCTACCAGTCAAGTTGATTCATCAGAGGAGTTTAAAGTGATGTTCAGCATGAAATTCCCCTGAAAAATCATGCTAACTACATTATTTGGTCATCTGTCATGTGCCTGGCAAGGATTTCCAGGAAGAGCTGCTTCATCAACTTCCTGGGGATAAAAAAGAGGCTGGCTGGTTTGTACTATGGCGAGTCCTCTTAATTGCCTTTTTTGAAGATGGGTGTCATTTGCTAACATCCACTCTTTAGCTCCTCTTCTCATCTACACCTCGGCAAAACACTTTTCCACTATGTCTGGCTAGGAAAAACTGTGCCAGCACAGAAAACATCTCCCATCGTGTTCTAGAAGTTGCACGGATGTCTGCCAAGTGTTTGGCAGGAAGAAAAGAAAAGTTGTCCAAAACAGCTTCCAATCGAATGTTCATGTGATTGGAAAAGTCAGGAGAGTGCAAAGGTACTGTTTTCTATCAGTTGGCAAGGTGCGCACACAATCCCAGTGTTGTACAGCTTGCTTCTTCACCTTCCCGAAGCTGCCGCTCTCGCCGGCTGCCGGAGCCCAAGAAGCGGCTTCTTCGCGCAAAGACGATTGTGCCGCTCACAGGGCTCTCCTTAGCGCGGCTTCTGCCGAAAGACGCCCGGCAGCGGCTCTTACCTCCGGAGAGCATCCTACCTTCGTCTTTCGCGTCTTTTGTAGTCTACATCTTAGCAAAACGCTTTTCCACTATGTCTGGCTAGGAAAAACTGTGCCAGCACAGAAAACATCTCCCATCGTGTTCTAGAAGTTGCACGGATGTCTGCCAAGTGTTTGGCAGGAAGAAAAGAAAAGTTGTCCAAAACAGCTTCCAATCGAATGTTCCTGTGATTGGAAAAGTCAGGAGAGTGCAAAGGTACTGTTTTCTATCAGTTGGCAAGGTGCGCACACAATCCCAGTGTTGTACAGCTTGCTTCTTCACCTTCCCGAAGCTGCCGCTCTCGCCGGCTCCCGGAACCGAAGAAGCGGCTTCTTCGCGCAAAGACGATTGTGCCGCTCACAGGGCTCTCCTTAGCGCGGCTTCTGCCGAAAGACGCCCGGCAGCGGCTCTTACCTCCGGAGAGCATCCTACCTTCGTCTTTCGCGTCTTTTGTAGTCTACATCTTAGCAAAACGCTTTTCCACTATGTCTGGCTAGGAAAAACTGTGCCAGCACAGAAAACATCTCCCATCGTGTTCTAGAAGTTGCACGGATGTCTGCCAAGTGTTTGGCAGGAAGAAAAGAAAAGTTGTCCAAAACAGCTTCCAATCGAATGTTCCTGTGATTGGAAGAGTCAGGAGAGTGCAAAGGTACTGTTTTCTATCAGTTGGCAAGGTGCGCACACAATCCCAGTGTTGTACAGCTTGCTTCTTCACCTTCCCGAAGCTGCCGCTCTCGCCGGCTGCCGGAGCCCAAGAAGCGGCTTCTTCGCGCAAAGACGATTGTGCCGCTCACAGTGCTCTCCTTAGCGCGGCTTCTGCCGAAAGACGCCCGGCAGCGGCTCTTACCTCCGGAGAGCATCCTACCTTCGTCTTTCGCGTCTTATGTAGTCTACACCTCGGCAAAAAGCTTTTCCACTATGTCTGGCTAGGAAAAACTGTGCCAGCACAGAAAACATCTCCCATCGTGTTCTAGAAGTTGCACGGATGTCTGCCAAGTGTTTGGCAGGAAGAAAAGAAAAGTTGTCCAAAACAGCTTCCAATCGAATGTTCCTGTGATTGGAAAAGTCAGGAGAGTGCAAAGGTACTGTTTTCTATCAGTTGGCAAGGTGCGCACACAATCCCAGTGTTGTACAGCTTGCTTCTTCACCTTCCCGAAGCTGCCGCTCTCGCCGGCTGCCGGAGACCAAGAAGCGGCTTCTTCGCGCAAAGACGATTGTGCCGCTCACAGTGCTCTCCTTAGCGCGGCTTCTGCTGAAAGACGCCCGGCAGCGGCTCTTACCTCCGGAGAGCATCCTACCTTCGTCTTTCGCGTCTTATGTAGTCTACACCTCGGCAAAAAGCTTTTCCACTATGTCTGGCTAGGAAAAACTGTGCCAGCACAGAAAACATCTCCCATCGTGTTCTAGAAGTTGCACGGATGTCTGCCAAGTGTTTGGCAGGAAGAAAAGAAAAGTTGTCCAAAACAGCTTCCAATCGAATGTTCCTGTGATTGGAAAAGTCAGGAGAGTGCAAAGGTACTGTTTTCTATCAGTTGGCAAGGTGCGCACACAATCCCAGTGTTGTACAGCTTGCTTCTTCACCTTCCCGAAGCTGCCGCTCTCGCCGGCTGCCGGAGCCCAAGAAGCGGCTTCTTCGCGCAAAGACGATTGTGCCGCTCACAGTGCTCTCCTTAGCGCGGCTTCTGCCGAAAGAAGCCCGGCAGCGGCTCTTATCTCCTGAGAGTGGCAGCTTCGGGAAGGTGAAGAAGCAAGCTGTACAACACTGGGATTGTGTGCGCACCTTGCCAACTGATAGAAAACAGTACCTTTGCACTCTCCTGACTCTTCCAATCACAGGAACATTCGATTGGAAGCTGTTTTGGACAACTTTTCTTTTCTTCCTCCCAAACACTTGGCAGACATATCTGCAACTTCTAGAAAACGATGGGAGATGTTTTCTGGGCTGGCACGGTTTTTCCTAGCCAGACATAGTGGAAAAGCGTTTTGCTAAGATGTAGACTACATAAGACGCGAAAGACGAAGGTAGGATGCTCTCCGGAGTTAAGAGCCGCTGCCGGGCGTCTTTCGGCAGAAGCCGCGCTAAGGAGAGCCCTGTGAGCGGCACAATCGTCTTTGCGCGAAGAAGCCGATTCTTCGGTTCCGGGAGCCGGCGAGAGCGGCAGCTTCGGGAAGGTGAAGAAGCAAGCTGTACAACACTGGGATTGTGTGCGCACCTTGCCAACTGATAGAAAACAGTACCTTTGCACTCTCCTGACTTTTCCAATCACAGGAACATTCGATTGGAAGCTGTTTTGGACAACTTTTCTTTTCTTCCTGCCAAACACTTGGCAGACATCCGTGCAACTTCTAGAACACGATGGGAGATGTTTTCTGTGCTGGCACAGTTTTTCCTAGCCAGACATAGTGGAAAAGCGTTTTGCTAAGATGTAGACTACAAAAGACGCGAAAGACGAAGGTAGGATGCTCTCCGGAGGTAAGAGCCGCTGCCGGGCGTCTTTCGGCAGAAGCCGCGCTAAGGAGAGCACTGTGAGCGGCACAATCGTCTTTGCGCGAAGAAGCCGCTTCTTGGGCTCCGGCAGCCGGCGAGAGCGGCAGCTTCGGGAAGGTGAAGAAGCAAGCTGTACAACACTGGGATTGTGTGCGCACCTTGCCAACTGATAGAAAACAGTACCTTTGCACTCTCCTGACTTTTCCAATCACAGGAACATTCGATTGGAAGCTGTTTTGGACAACTTTTCTTTTCTTCCTGCCAAACACTTGGCAGACATCCGTGCAACTTCTAGAACACGATGGGAGATGTTTTCTGTGCTGGCACAGTTTTTCCTAGCCAGACATAGTGGAAAAGCGTTTTGCCGAGGTGTAGACTACAAAAGACGCGAAAGACGAAGGTAGGATGCTCTCCGGAGGTAAGAGCCGCTGCCGGGCGTCTTTCGGCAGAAGCCGCGCTAAGGAGAGCCCTGTGAGCGGCACAATCGTCTTTGCGCGAAGAAGCCGCTTCTTGGGCTCCGGCAGCCGGCGAGAGCGGCAGCTTCGGGAAGGTGAAGAAGCAAGCTGTACAACACTGGGATTGTGTGCGCACCTTGCCAACTGATAGAAAACAGTACCTTTGCACTCTCCTGACTTTTCCAATCACAGGAACATTCGATTGGAAGCTGTTCTGGACAACTTTTCTTTTCTTCCTGCCAAACACTTGGCAGACATCCGTGCAACTTCTAGAACACGATGGGAGATGTTTTCTGTGCTGGCACAGTTTTTCCTAGCCAGACATAGTGGAGAAGCGTTTTGCTAAGATGTAGACTACAAAAGACGCGAAAGACGAAGGTAGGATGCTCTCCGGAGGTAAGAGCCGCTGCCGGGCGTCTTTCGGCAGAAGCTGCGCTAAGGAGAGCACTGTGAGCGGCACAATCGTCTTTGCGCGAAGAAGCCGCTTCTTGGTCTCCGGCAGCCGGCGAGAGCGGCAGCTTCGGGAAGGTGAAGAAGCAAGCTGTACAACACTGGGATTGTGTGCGCACCTTGCCAACTGATAGAAAACAGTACCTTTGCACTCTCCTGACTTTTCCAATCACAGGAACATTCGATTGGAAGCTGTTTTGGACAACTTTTCTTTTCTTCCTGCCAAACACTTGGCAGACATCCGTGCAACTTCTAGAACACGATGGGAGATGTTTTCTGTGCTGGCACAGTTTTTCCTAGCCAGACATAGTGGAAAAGCTTTTTGCCGAGGTGTAGGTGAGAAGAGGAGCTAAAGACGAAGGTAGGATGCTCTCCGGAGGTAAGAGCCGCTGCCGGGCGTCTTTCGGCAGAAGCCGCGCTAAGGAGAGCACTGTGAGCGGCACAATCGTCTTTGCGCGAAGAAGCCGCTTCTTGGGCTCCGGCAGCCGGCGAGAGCGGCAGCTTCGGGAAGGTGAAGAAGCAAGCTGTACAACACTGGGATTGTGTGCGCACCTTGCCAACTGATAGAAAACAGTACCTTTGCACTCTCCTGACTTTTCCAATCACAGGAACATTCGATTGGAAGCTGTTTTGGACAACTTTTCTTTTCTTCCTGCCAAACACTTGGCAGACATCCGTGCAACTTCTAGAACACGATGGGAGATGTTTTCTGTGCTGGCACAGTTTTTCCTAGCCAGACATAGTGGAAAAGCTTTTTGCCGAGGTGTAGATGAGAAGAGGAGCTAAAGGGTGGATGTTAGCAAATGACACCCATCTTCAAAAAAGGCAATTAAGAGGACTCGCCATAGTACAAACCAGCCAGCCTCTTTTTTATCCCCAGGAAGTTGATGAAGCAGCTCTTCCTGGAAATCCTTGCCAGGCACATGACAGATGACCAAATAATGTAGTTAGCATGATTTTTCAGGGGAATTTCATGCTGAACATCACTTTAAACTCCTCTGATGAATCAACTTGACTGGTAGATGAAGGGAATATTATCTGCCTGGGCTTCAGGGAGGTTTTTGACATACCTCTACATGGCATCACACATACATATGGAAGCAATAGTGCAAAGGGGAGGGAATCAGTGTCTTTTCAGTGATGCTGAGGGAAAAGACAAGAGGCAGTGGGCACACACTGAAATACAGGAGATTGCCTTTGAACATCAGTAAATGTTTCTTTACTGTCAGGGTGACTGAACCACGGCACAGACTGCCCAGAAAGATTGTGGAGCCTGGATCTTTGAAGACATTAAAAGTACACCCAGATAGAATCCTGGGCAAGAGGCTCTAGGTATCCTGGTTTAGGCAGGGGGGTTGGGCCTGGTTAGCCCCACCAACCCCTTCCACTCTCTTTCATTCTGTGCTAGTGAATTCTCTTCAAGATGCATTTCAAAGCGCTGGCATGACAAAGTTCTGTGCAGACAGAGATCCAAATGGACATGGCATCTAAGTTCCTTAAGCAGTGTTCAAGAAGAATGTAAAACTCTGGCACAAGTGTCTCTTCCCTAACTGAATCCCTTTCATGGGAAAATTCCCAGCTCTAGAAAGATCTTCTGATACGCATGCTTAAGACTGACACTGGCTGAGCAAATTTCTCCCTGTGTATATCTAAGACCAGTTAGGATCTTCACCCAAAGTGCAGTCAACATAGTCACAGAATGCCTATTGTTAAGAAGTGACAGCTTCCATCAGAATGGCAGCTATTGGTCCACAAAATGGATTAATGGATGGGAATTATCTACGTGGGTTAAAAACAAAAATAAAGAGTTGGTCTTTATTTATCAATTTCATGGCAATATTGATAAGGGAAGAAAAAGATCTAAGTCCTTGACTTTCTGGACTCGAGGAAAGATTTTAAAAATTCCTTGTAAAAATGTATGATCACAATCAGACTATTGAAACCATTTTAGTTGGGAACAAAGTTCCAAAATTGTCTAGATAGTGGCAAAGAAGCCAAGAAAATAGGAAAGAAACAAAAAGAGAGCAAAAGAGTCAGCTTCAGTGTACAAGCTCGTTCTAGAAGTAGTCTGCTGGGAAAAGGAACCCCCAGCTAAATTTCCAATGTATTCCTGCGCTTGATTCAGTAACTGGTCAATGTAAAAACCAATCCTTTTGTACAACTTCTTCCAGCAACAAAAACTCCAACAGGTTGACACTACCATCATGCCTGTTCCAGACATATTTAAAAGAGAAATGATGATTTTCTTGAAAACCTACTTACATAAAAGTTGCAAGATGGTGGAGGGATTCCCACATCCTCCTTCCTCCATCTGGCTTGAAAGTATATTTGATAAAATATGCAACAAAGCACATGATTTATAAGGGAGAGTCAAATGGATGATTTGGGAATCGATCTCTTGTTGATAGTAAACTTCATATCCACTCGGTGTGACCTTTTTAAAACAAAATGTGGAGCTGAGGCATGAATCTGCCACAACAATTGTAAAGCAAACATACACACTCCCCTTCATATGCCCCCCCCTCCACACACACCTAGGCACACACAGAGATCAGCATAGCAGATCATGAACACCTTGGAAAAGACTGAAATGCTAAATGCCTCTCTTGATGGGCAAAAGAGCTGGTGCAGTAATTCAAATGCCTGGTACAAAAATTCTGTTTAATATTTAGCTCCTATTTAAAACACAGCTTTTCATTTCATTCTATTTACAGAATATTTTCATTTCATTTGTTTCTTTAAAATTACTTAGTTCTCACCTGTTGTATGTCTAGGAATATTTTCTTCCAAAAATAGAAAAAAATAGATGATATCTTTTCAGCAGAAAACATTGGTTGATACAATTTTAAACCATCATGATATGGAAGAATTCTTCTGTCCCTCTCGAAGGTGGAAGAAGCATTTGGATCACAGATCATCTACAATGAAATACTTGACATGTTTAAGATGCTTTCAATCAATTTTGATCGTCAATTGCTTATTTGTTGTAAACAGTAATTTTTCAGTGAAGGGAAAGTGTGTGTGGTATATCTACATGATATGTTCAAAGGCAGTTCCTACTAATGGCCAGGCTGAATTCCAGTAAATAATGTCCCGAATGATATTTTGCCGCCTTCTTTGGCACTTCATGAAATCTTACCCCGATGAAGTGCTGAAACAAAGAGATTTTCTCTTAGAGAGTGTCTCATGTTGTAACCTATCCCATGGATTTTATGCTGTAATTCTTATCTCTTTTAAAATTTACTATCTTCTGTACAGTTTTCATGAAACTTTCTGTTACAGTAGTGAATAGCACAGATAAATGTCATTTTGTACAACTTTGAATTTACCCCAAGAGCTGAGAGAAAACTTGATCCTATACTTCAATCCGAGTTTCTTCTATAGTCCGACTTTGTTTCTCTACCATCAAGCTTCTCCTTTGTTGCTGCTCCAAGCCCCGTCCAAGGTGACCTTGAATACTTTCAGGGATGGGACACCCACAACTTCTCTGGGCAACCTGTTCCAGTGTTCCAGCACTCCCACAGTAAAAAAGGCCTTCCTTTCATCTAATATGTGTAGGAAATCATAAATCTAGGCATAGAAGCTTGGAGTGCAAATTTGAAATTCTTTGGATTTGAAGCACATTTTATATGAATACTGACTTACAGATGACTAAAAGATGTTGATGGGCATTTGAGCTGACAAGTTTTGAAAAAGTGCACGGAAATTAAAATTGAAACCACTAAAATTAAAAACTCCTTGCCATTTTCTTTTTCCTCTCCTATTCAAAATTGCATATGTCAGATATCAGTGCTTCATGCAAACCTCTCAGATGCTCTCAGAGAAAAAGCTTTTCTTTCAGACTAAGTTGCGGTTGACGTAGAACACTAGCAGGAGTGAAAGATTTTCTGGGCATCGGGGCAGCCCGTTCTCCTTGGATTTGTGTGCAGAATGCATTTTATCCAAACTGGAAAATAGATCCCAGCTCTGTTCTATTCATCATTCTTACTTCATCAGGCCAGAAGATTCTGTGAAAAGTAGCCTGTGGACCTTGAAGACAGCGCATGTGAACCAGATGAGAGGTGATAGAGAAGTTGAGGGAGAGAAGAAAGAGCATGAGGCTGAAACCAGAAAGTATTTCTCCACGTGATCATGGAAGATTGCAGGAGCCACTTGGTACTATCAAACCAGCCCAACTTGGCACTGGTGCCACCTTGGGTCTGGGAGCCATGTTGCATATCGTGCATTTTAAGGAGCCAGCTGGCCACACCCAGCCATATGCCCCCAAACACAAACCAAGGCCCTTTTCTCTGGCAAACAAAACTCAGCTGCCCTGCTTCTGGATGGCAGATTGCAGGAACCACTTGGTACTATCAAACCAGCCCAACTTGGCACTGGTGCCACCATGGGTCTGGTCACCATCCTGCCTATTGTAGCTTTTCAGGAGCCAGCCGGTCACTCTCAGCCATAGGCCCCCAAACACAAACCTCGGCCCGTTTCCCTGGCAAACAAAAGTAAGCTGCCCCGCTTCTGGATGGCAGATTGCAGGAGCTACTTAGTACTATCAAATCAGCCCGACTTGGCACAGGTGCCACCTTGGATCTGGGAACCATCCTGTGTATCGTGGATTTTCAGGGGCCAGCCAGCCACTCTCAGCCATATGCCCCCAAAAACAAACCACGGACCTTTTCTCTGGCAAACAAAACTCAACTGCCCCTCTTCTGGATGGCAAATTTTAGGACGCACTTTGTACTTCGAAAACCGCCCGACGTGGCACTGGTGCCACCTTGTGTCAGGGAACCATCCTGCATATCGAGCTTTTTAAGGAGCCAGCCGGCCAGGCCCAGCCATATACCCCCAAAAACAAACCACGGACCATTTCTCATGGAAACAAAAATCCGCTGCCCCGCGTCTGGATGGCAGATTGCAGGAGCCACTTTGCACCATCAAACCAGCCCGACTTGGCACTGGTGCCACCTTGGGTCTGGGAACAATCCTGCGTATCGTACATATTCAGGAACCAGCCGAACACTCCCAGCCACAGGCCCCCAAACACAAACAACGGCCCATTTCCCTGGCAAACAAAACTCAGCGGCCCCGCTTCTGGATGGCAGTTTGCAGGAGCCACTTGGGAGTATCAAACCAGCCCGACTTGGCACTGGTGCCACCTTGGGTCTGGGAACCATCCTGCGTATGGTGGATTCTAAGGAGCCAGCCGGCCACTCCCAGCCACAGGCCCCCAACAAAAACCACGGCCCTTTTTTCTGGCAAACAAAACTTAGCTGCCTCACTTCTGGATGGCAGATTGCAGGAGCCACTTGGTGTAATCAAACCAGCCCGACTTGGCACTGGTGCCACCTCGGGTCTGGGAACCATCCTGCGTATCGTGGATTCTAAGGAGCCAGCCGGCCACTCCCAGCCACAGGCCCCCAAACAAAATCAACGGCGCTGTTCCCTGGAAAACAAAACACGCCTGCCAACTTTTTGATGGAGTTTGCAGGAGCCACTTGGTACTATCAAACCAGCCCAACTTGGCACTGGTGCCACCTTGGGTCTGGGAAACATCCTGCGTATCGTGGATTCTTAGGAGCCAGCCGGCCACTCCTAGCCACAGGCCCCCAAACAAAAACCTAGGCCTATTTCTCTGGCAAACAAAAGTAAGCTGCCCCGCTTCTGGATGGCAGATTGCAGGAGACACTTGGTACTATCAAACCAGCCCAACTTGGCACTGGTGCCACCTTGGATCTGGGAACCATGCTGTGTATCGTGGATATTCAGGGGCCAGCCGGCCACTCTCAGCCATATGTCCCCAAACAGAAACCTCGGCCCGTTTCTCTGGCAAACAAAACTCAACTGCCCCTCTTCTGGATGGCAAATTGCAGGATGAACTTGATACTAAAACCGCAGGCCGACTTGGTAGTGGTGACACCTTGGACCTGGGAACCATCATGCGTATCGAGAATTTTAAGGAGCCAGCCGGCCACTCCCAGCAATATGCCCCCAAAAACAATCCACGGAATTTTTCTCTGGCAAACAAAAATCAGCTGCCCCGCTTCTGGATGGCAGATTGCAGGAGCCACTTTGCACCATCAAACCAGCCCGACTTGGCACTGGTGCCACCTTGCATCTGGGAACCATGCTGCCTAGCGTGGATTTTCAGGAGCCAGCCGGCCACTCTCAGCCATAGGCCCCCAAACAAAACCCACGGCCCGTTTCCCTGGCAAACAAAATTAAGCTGCCCCGCTTCTGGATGGCAGATTGCAGGACGCACTTGGTAGTATCAAACCAGCCCGACTTGGCACTGGTGCCACCTTGGTTCTGGGAACCATCCTGCGTATCGTGGGTTCAAAGGAGCCAGCAGGCCACTCCCAGCCACAGGCCCCCAAATACAAACAACGGCGCTTTTCCCTGGAAAACAAAACTCGCCTGCCAACTTTTTGATGGCAGATTGCAGGAGCCACTTGGTACTATCAAACCAGCCCAACTTGGCACTGGTGCCACCATGGGTCTGGTCACCATCCTGCCTATTGTAGCTTTCCAGGAGCCAGCCGGTCACTCCCAGCCATACGTCCCCAGTCACTAACCTCGGCCCGATTACCTGGCAAACAAAAGTAAGCTGCCCCGCTTCTGGATGGCAGATTGCAGGAGCCACTTGGTACTATCAAACCAGCCCAACTTGGCACTGGTGCCACCTCTGGTCTGGGAACCATGCTGCGTAAGACAGATTCTAAGGCGCCAGTCGGCCACTCCCAGTCACAAGCCCCCAAACACAAACAACGGCGCTATTCTCTGGCAAACAAAACTCCACTGCCCCTCTTCTGGATGGCAAATTGCAGGACGCACTTGGTACTATAAAAACAGCCCTATTTGGCACTGGTGCCACCTTGGGTCTGGGAACCATCCTGCGTATCGATCTTTTTAATGAGACAGCCGGCCACTCCCAGCCATATGCCCCCAAACACAACCCACGGCCCTTTTCTCTGGCAAACAAAACTCAACTGCACCGCTTCTGGATGGCAGATTGCAGGAGCCACTTGGTACTATGAAACCAGCCCGACTTGGCACTGGTGCCACCTTGGGTCTGGGAACCATCCAGCCTATCGTGGATTTTAATGAGCCAGCCGGCTACTCCCAGCCACAGGCCCCCAAAACAAACCACGGCCCTTTTTTCTGGCAAACAAAACTCAGCTGCCTCACTTCTGGATGGCAGATTGCAGGAGCCACTTGGTGTAATCAAACCAGCCCGACTTGGCACTGGTGCCACCTTGGGTCTGGGAACCATCCTGCGTATCGTGGATTCTAAGGAGCCAGCCGGCCACTCCCAGCCACAGGCCCCCAAACAAAATCAACGGCGCTGTTCCCTGGAAAACAAAACACGTCTGCCAACATTTTGATGGAGTTTGCAGGAGCCACTTGGTACTATCAAACCAGCCCGACTTGGCACTGGTGCCACCTTGGGTCTGGGAAACATCCTGCGTATCGTGGATTCTTAGGAGCCAGCCGGCCACTCCTAGCCACAGGCCCCCAGACAAAACCCTAGGCCTATTTCTCTGGCAAACAAAAGTAAGCTGCCCCGCTTCTGGATGGCAGATTGCAGGAGACACTTGGTACTATCAAACCAGCCCAACTTGGCACTGGTGCCACCTTGGATCTGGGAACCATGCTGTGTATCGTGGATATTCAGGGGCCAGCCGGCCACTCTCAGCCATATGTCCCCAAACAGAAACCTCGGCCCGTTTCTCTGGCAAACAAAACTCAACTGCCCCTCTTCTGGATGGCAAATTGCAGGATGAACTTGATACTAAAACCGCAGGCCGACTTGGTAGTGGTGACACCTTGGGCCTGGGAACCATCATGCGTATCGAGCATTTTAAGGAGCCAGCCGGCCACTCCCAGCAATATGCCCCCAAAAACAATCCACGGAATTTTTCTCTGGCAAACAAAAATCAGCTGCCCCGCTTCTGGATGGCAGATTGCAGGAGCCACTTTGCACCATCAAACCAGCCCGACTTGGCACTGGTGCCACCTTGCATCTGGGAACCATGCTGCCTAGCGTGGATTTTCAGGAGCCAGCCGGCCACTCTCAGCCATAGGCCCCCATACAAAACCCACGGCCCGATTCCCTGGCAAACAAAATTAAGCTGCCCCGCTTCTGGATGGCAGATTGCAGGACGCACTTGGTAGTATCAAACCAGCCCGACTTGGCACTGGTGCCACCTTGGGTCTGGGAACCATCCTGCGTATCGTGGGTTCAAAGGAGCCAGCCGGCCACTCCCAGCCATAGGTCCCAAGTCACAAACCTCGGCCCGTTTCACTGGCAAACAAAAGTAAGCTGCCCCGCTTCTGGATGGCAGATTGCAGGAGCCACTTGGTACTATCAAACCAGCCCAACTTGGCACTGGTGCCACCTCTGGTCTGGGAACCATGCTGCGTAACACAGATTCTAAGGCGCCAGTTGGACACTCCCAGGCACAAGCCCCCAAACACAAACAACGGCGCTATTCTCTGGCAAACAAAACTCAACTGCCCCTCTTCTGGATGGCAAATTGCAGGACGCACTTGGTACTATAAAAACAGCCCTACTTGGCACTGGTGCCACCTTGGGTCTGGGAACCATCCTGCGTATCGATCTTTTTAATGAGACAGCCGGCCACTCCCAGCCATATGCCCCCAAACACAACCCACGGCCCTTTTCTCTGGCAAACAAAACTCAACTGCACCGCTTCTGGATGGCAGATTGCAGGAGCCACTTGGTACTATCAAACCAGCACGACTTGGCACTGGTGCCACCTTGGGTCTGGGAAACATCCTGCGTATTGTGGGTTGTCAGGAGCCAGCCGAACACTCTCGGCCACAGACCCCAATCAAAAACAACGGCCCGTTTCACAGGCAAACAAAACTCAGCTGCCCCGCTTCTGGATGGGAGATTGCAGGAGGCACTTGACACTGTGAAACCAGCCCCACTTGGCACTGGTGCCACCTTGGGTCTGGGAACCATGCTGCGTATCATGGATTTTCAGGAGCCAGCCGGCCACTCCCAGCCACAGGCCCCCAAACACAACCCACGGCCCTTTTCTCTGGCAAACAAAACTCAACTGCACCGCTTCTGGATGGCAGATTGCAGGAGCCACTTGGGACTATCACACCAGCACAACATGGCACTGCTGCCACCTTGGATCTGGGAACCATCCTTCCTATCGTGGATTTTCAGGGGCCAGCCGGTCACTCTCAGCCATAGGCCCCAAACACAAACCACGGCCCTTTTCTCTGGAAAACAAAACTCAACTGCCCCTCTTCTGGATGGCAGATTGCAGGAGCCACTGGGTACTATGAAACCAGCCCTACTTGGCACTGGTGCCACCTTGGGTCTGGGAACCATGCTGCGTATCATGGATTTTCAGGAGCCAGCCGTCCACTGCCAGCCACAGGCCCCGAAACACAAACAACAGCCTTTTTCTCTGGCAAACAAAATTCAGCTGCCCCGCTTCTGGATGGCAGATTGCAGGAACCACTTGGTAGTATCAAACCAGCCCGACTTGGCACTGGTGCCACCTTGGGTCTGGGAACCATCCTGCGTATCGTGGATTCTAAGGAGCCAGCTGGCCACTCCCAGCCACAGGCCCCAAAACACACACAACGGTGCTTTTCCCTGGAAAACAAAACTCGCCTGCCAAACATTTGATGGCAGATTGCAGGAGCCACTTGGTTTTATCAAATAAGCCCAACTTGGCACTGGTGCCACCATGGGTCTGGTCACCATCCTGCCTATCGTAGCTTTTCAGGTGCCACCCAGTCACCCCCAGCCAGAGGCCCCTTATCAAATATTTCGGCCCGTTTCCCTGGCAAACAAAAGTAAGCTACCCCGCTTCTGGATGGCAGATTGCAGGAGCCACTTTGCACCATCAAACCAGCCCAACTTGGCACTGGTGCCACCTCTGGTCTGGGAACCATCCTGCGTATCGTGGGTTCTAAGGAGCCAGCTAGCCACTCCCAGCCACAGGCCCCCAAAGACAAACAACGGCGCTTTTCCCTGGAAAACAAAACTCGCCTGACAACTTTTTGATGGCAGATTGCCGGAGCCACTTGGTACTATCAAACCAGCCCAACTTGGCACTGGTGCCACCATGGGTCTGGTCACCATCCTGCCTATCGTAGCTCTTCAGGAGCCAGCCGGTCACTCGCAGCCATAGGCCCCCAGTCACAAACCTCGGCCCGTTTCCCTGGGAAACAAAAGTAAGCTGCCCCGCTTCTGCATGGCAGATTCCAGGAGCTATTTAGTACTATTAAACCACCCCGACTTGGCACTGGTGACACCTCTGATGTGGGAACCATCCTGCTTATCGTGGATTTTCAGGGGCCAGCCGGCCACTATCAGCCATACGCCCCCAAAAACAAACCACGGCCCTTTTCTCTGGCAAACAAAACTCAACTGCCCCTCTTCTGGATGGCAAATTTTAGGACGCACTTTGTACTACGAAAACCGCCCGACGTGGCACTGGTGCCACCTTGTGTCAGGGAACCATCCTGCATATCGAGCTTTTTAAGGAGCCAGCCGGCCACGCCCAGCCATATACCCCCAAAAACAAACCACGGACCATTTCTCATGGAAACAAAAATCCGCTGCCCCGCGTCTGGATGGCAGATTGCAGGAGCCACTTTGCACCATCAAACCAGCCCGACTTGGCACTGGTGCCACCTTGGGTCTGGGAACAATCCTGCATATCGTGGATTCTAAGGAGCCAGCCGGCCACTCCCAGCCACAGGCCCCCAAACACAAACAACGGCGCTTTTCCCTGGAAAACAAAACTCGCCTGCCAGCTTTTTGATGGCAGATTGCAGGAGCCACTTGGTACTATCAAATCATCCCAACTTGGCACTGGTGCCACTATGGGTCTGGGAACCATCCTGCCTATTGTAGCATTTCAGGAGCCACCCGGTCACTCCCAGCCATAGGCCCCCAGACACAAACCTCGGACCGTTTCCCTGGCAAACAAAATTAAGCTGCCCCGATTCTGGATGGCAGATTGCAGGAGCCACTTGGTAGTGTCAAACCAGCCCAACTTGGCACTGGTGCCACCTTGGGTCTGGGAATCATCCGGCGTATCGTGGATTCTAAGCAGCCACCCGGCCACTCTGAGCCACAGGCGCCCAAACACAAACAACGGCGCTTTCCCTGGAAAACAAAAATCGCCTGCCAACTTTTTGATGGAGTTTGCAGGAGCCACTTGGTGCTATCAAACCAGCCCAACTTGGCACTGGTGCCACCATGGGTCTGGTCACCATCCTGCCTATCGTAGCTTTTCAGGAGCCAGCCGGTCACTCCCAGCCATAGACCCCCAGACACAAACCTCGGCCCGTTTCCCTGGAAAACAAAAGTAAGCTGCCCCGATTCTGGATGGCAGATTGCAGGAGCCACTTGGTACTGTCAAATCAGCCCAACTTGGCACTGGTGCCACCATGGGTCTGGTAAACATCCTGCCTATCGTAGCTTTTCAGGAGCCAGACGGTCACTCCCGGCCATAGGCCCCCAGACACAAACCTCGGCCCGTTTCCCTGGCAAACAAAAGTAAATAGCCCCGCTTTTGGATGGCAGATTGCAGGATGCATTTGGTACTATCAAACCTGCCCGACTTGGCCATGGTGCCACCTTGGCTCTGGGAACCATGCTGCGTAACGTAGATTCTACGAGGACAGGCGGCCACTCCCAGCCACAGGCCTCTAAACAACGGCGCTTTTCCCTGGAAAACAAAACTCGCCTGCCAAATTTTTGATGGCAGATTGCAGGAGCCACTTGGTACTATCAAACCAGCCCGACTTGGTACTGGTTCCACTTTCGGTCTGGTCACCATCCTGCCTATCGTAGCTTTTCAGGAGCCAGCCGGTCACTCCCAGCCATAGGCCCCCAGACAAATATCTCGGCCCGTTTCCCTGGCAAACAAAAGTAAGCTGCCCCGCTTCTGGATGGCAGATTGCAGGAGCCACATGGTACTATCAAACCAGGCCAACATGGCACTGGTGCTACCTTGGCTCTGGGAACCATCCTGCCTATCGTGGATTTTCAGGGGCCAGCCGGCCACTCTCAGCCATATGCCCCCAAACACATACCACGGCCCTTTGCTCTGGCAAACAAAACTCAACTGCCCCTCTTCTGGATGGCAAATTGCAGGACGCACTTGGTACTACGAAAACAGCTCGACTTGGCAGTGATGCCACCTTGGGTCAGGGAACAATCCTGCGTATCGATATTTTTAAGGAGCCAGCCGGCCACGTCCAGCCATATACACCCAAAAAAAACCACGGAACTTTTCTCCAGCAAACAAAAATCCGCTGCCCCGCGTCTGAATGGCAGATTTCAGGAGCTATTTAGTATTATCAAACCAGCCCGACTTGGCACTGGTGCCACCATGAGTCTGGTAACCATCCTGCCTATCGTAGCTTTTCAGTAGCCAGCCGGTCACTCCCAGCCATAGGCCCCCAGACAAATACCTCGGCCCGTTTCCCTGGGAAACAAAGGTAAGCTGTCCCGCTTCTGGATGGCAGATTGCAGGAGCCACTTGGTACTATCAAACCAGCCCAACTTGGCACTGGTGCCACCTTGGGTCTGGGAACCATCCTGCGTATCCTGGGTTCAAAGGAGGCAGCCGGCCACTCCCAGCCACAGGCCTCTAAACAAGAACAACGTCGCTTTTCCCTGGAAAACAAAACTCGCCTGCCAACTTTTTGATGGCAGATTGCAGGAGCCACTTGGTACTATCAAACCAGCCCAACTTGGCACTGGTGCCACCATGGGTCTGGTCACCATCCTGCCTATCGTAGCTTTTCAGGAGCCAGCCGGTCACTCCCAGCCATAGGCCCCCAGACAAATATCTCGGCCCGTTTCCCTGGCAAACAAAAGTAAGCAGCCCCGCTTCTGGATGGCAGATTGCAGGAGCCACATGGTACTATCAAACCAGGCCAACATGGCACTGGTGCCACCTTGGTTCTGGGAACCATCCTGCCTATCGTGGATTTTCAGGGGCCAGCCGGCCACTCTAAGCCATATGCCCCCAAACACATACCACGGCCCTTTGCTCTGGCAAACAAAACTCAACTGCCCCTCTTCTGGATGGCAAATTGCAGGACGCACTTGGTACTACGAAAACAGCTCGACTTGGCAGTGATGCCACCTTGGGTCAGGGAACAATCCTGCGTATCGATCTTTTTAAGGAGCCAGCCGGCCACGTCCAGCCATATACACCCAAAAAAAAACCACGGAACTTTTCTCCAGCAAACAAAAATCCGCTGCCCCGCGTCTGAATGGCAGATTTCAGGAGCTATTTAGTATTATCAAACCAGCCCGACTTGGCACTGGTGCCACCATGAGTCTGGTAACCATCCTGCCTATCGTAGCTTTTCAGTAGCCAGCCGGTCACTCCCAGCCATAGGCCCCCAGACAAATACCTCGGCCCGTTTCCCTGGGAAACAAAGGTAAGCTGTCCCGCTTCTGGATGGCAGATTGCAGGAGCCACTTGGTACTATCAAACCAGCCCAACTTGGCACTGGTGCCACCTTGGGTCTGGGAACCATCCTGCGTATCCTGGGTTCACAGGAGGCAGCCGGCCACTCCCAGCCACAGGCCTCTAAACAAGAACAACGTCGCTTTTCCCTGGAAAACAAAACTCGCCTGCCAACTTTTTGATGGCAGATTGCAGGAGCCACTTGGTACTATCAAACCAGCCCAACTTGGCACTGGTGCCACCATGGGTCTGGTCACCATCCTGCCTATCGTAGCTTTTCAGGAGCCAGCCGCTCACTCCCAGCCATAGGCCCCCAGACAAATATCTCGGCCCGTTTCCCTTGCAAACAAAAGTAAGCAGCCCCGCTTCTGGATGGCAGATTGCAGGAGCCACATGGTACTATGAAACCAGGCCAACATGGCACTGGTGCCACCTTGGTTCTGGGAACCATCCTGCCTATCGTGGATTTTCAGGGGCCAGCCGGCCACTCTCAACCATATGCCCCCAAACATATACCACGGCCCTTTTCTCTGGCAAACAAAACTCAACTGCCCCTCTTCTGGATGGCAAATTGCAGGACGCACTTGGTACTACGAAAACAGCCCGACTTGGCACTGATGCCACCTTGGGTCAGGGAACAATCCTGCGTATCGATCTTTTAAGGAGCCAGCCGGCCACGTCCAGCCATATACCCCAAAAAAAAACCACGGAACTTTTCTCCAGCAAACAAAAATCCGCTACCCCCCGTCTGGATGGCAGATTGCAGGAGCCACTTTGTACCATCAAACCAGCCCGACTTGGCACTGGTGCCACCTCTGGTCTGGGAATCATCCTGCGTATCGTGGATTCTAAGGAGCCAGCTGGCCACTCCCAGCCACAGGCCCCCAAACACAAACAACGGCGCTTTTCCCTGGAAAACAAAACTCACCTGCCAACTTTTTCATGGCAGATTGCAGGAGCCACTTGGTACTATCAAACCAGCCCAACTTGGCACTGGTGCCACCATGGGTCTGGTCACCATCCTGCCTATCGTAGCTTTTCAGGAGCCAGCCGGTCACTCCCAGCCATAGGCCCCCAGACACAAAGCTCTGCCCGTTTCCCTGGCAAACAAAAGTAAGCTACCCCGCTTCTGGATGGCAGATTGCAGGAGTCACTTTGCACCATCAAACCAGCCCGACTTGGCACTGGTGCCACCTCTGGTCTGGGACCCATCCTGCGTATCGTGGATTCTAAGGAGACAGCTGGCCACTCCCAGCCACAGGCCCCTAAACACAAACAACGGCGCTTTTCCCTGGAAAACAAAACTTGCTTGCCAACTTTTTGATGGAAGATTGCAGGAGCCACTTGGTACTATCAAACCACCCCAACTTGGCAACAAGTGGTTCCTGCAATCTGACATCCAGAAGCGGGGCAGCTTACTTTTCATTGCCAGGGAAGCGGACCGTTGTTTGTGTTTGGAGGCGTATGGCTGGGAGTGGCCGACTGGCTCCTTAAAATCCACGATACGCAGGATGGTTCCCAGACCAGAGGTGGCACCAGTGCCAAGACGGGCTAGTTTGATGGTGCAAAGTGGCTCCTGCAATCTGCCATCCAGAAGCGGGGTAGCTTACTTTTTTTTGCCAGGCAAACGGGCCAAGCTTTTTGTCTGGGGGCCTATGGCTGCGAGTGACCGGCTGGCTCTTGAAAAGCTACGATAGGCAGGATGGTGACCAGACCCATGGTGGCACCAGTGCCAAGTTGGGCTGATTTGATAGTACCAAGTGGCTCCTGCAATCTGCCATGAAAAAGTTGGCAGGTGAGTTTTGTTTTCCAGGGAAAAGCGCCGTTGTTTGTGTTTGGGGGCCTGTGGCTGGGAGTGGCCGGGTGGCTCCTTAGAATCCACGATACGCAGCATGGTATCCAGACCCAAGGTGGCACCAGTGCCAAGTTTTGCTGGTTTGATAGTACCAAGTGGTTCCTGCAATCTGCCATCCAGAAGCAGGGCAGCTTACTTTTGTATGCCAGGGAAACGGGCCGAGGTTTGTGTCTGGGGGCCTATGGCTGGGAGTGACCGGCTGGCTCCTGAAAAGCTACGATAGGCAGGATGGTGACCAGACCCATGCTGGCACCAGTCCCAAGTTGGGCTGATTTGATAGTACCAAGTGGCTCCTGCAATCTGCCGTCAAAATTTGGCAGGCGAGTTTTGTTTTCCAGGGAAAAGCGCCGTTGTTTGTGTTTGGGGGCCTGTGACTGGGAGTGGCCGGCTGGCTCCTTAGAATCCACGATACGCAGGGTGGTTCCCAGACCCAAGGTGGCACCAGTGCCAAGTCGGGCTAGTATGATGGTGCAAAGTGGCTCCTGCAATCTGCCATCCAGAAGCGGGGCAGATTACTTTTGTTTGCCAGGGAAAAGGGCCGAGCTTTGTGTCTCGGGGCCTATGGCTGGGAGTGACCGGCTGGCTCCTGAAAAGCTACGATAGGCAGGATGGTGACCAGACCCATGGTGGCACCAGTGCCAAGTTGGGCTGGTTTGATAGTACCAAGTGGCTCCTGCAATCTGCCATCAAAATGTCGGCAGGCGAGTTTTGTTTTCCAGGGAAAAGCGCCGTTGTTTGTGTTTGGGGGCCTGTGGCTGGGAGTGGCCGGCTGGCTCCTTAGAATCCACGATACGCAGGATGGTTCCCAGACCTGAGGTGGCACCAGTGCCAAGTCGGGCTGGTTTGATAGTACCAAGTGCGTCCTGCAATCTGCCATCCAGAAGCGGGGCAGCTTACTTTTGTTTGCCAGGGAAACGGGCCGAGGTTTTTGTCTAGGGGCCTATGGCTGGGAGTGAGCGGCTGGCTCCTGAAAAGCTACGATAGGCAGGATGGTGAGCAGACCCATGGTGGCACAAGTGCCAAGTTGGGCTGGTTTGATAGCACCAAGTGGCTCCTGCATTCTGCCATCAAAAAGTTGGCAGGCGAGTTTTGTTTTCCAGGGAAAAGCGCCGTTGTTTGTGTTTGGGTGCCTATGTCTGGGAGTGGCCGGCTGGCTCCTTAGAATCCACGATACGCAGGATGGTTCCCAGACCAGAGGTGGCACCAGTGCCAAGTCGGGCTGGTTTGATAGTACCGAGTGCGTCCTACAATCTGCCATCCAGAAGCGGGACAGCTTGCTTTTGTTTGCCAGGGAAACGGGTCGAGCTTTGTGTCTGGGGGCCTATGGCTGGGAGTGACCGGCTAGGTCCTGAAAAGCTACGATAGGCAGGATGGTGACCAGACCCATGGTGGCACCAGTGCCAAGTTGGGCTGGTTTGATAGTACCAAGTGGCTCCTGCAATCTGCCATCAAAAAGTTGGCAGGCGAGTTTTGTTTTCCAGGGAAAAGCGCCGTTGTTTGTGTTTGGGGGCCTTTGGCTGGGAGTGGCCGGCTGGCTCCTTAGAATCCACGATACGCAGCATGGTTCCCAGACCAGAGGTGGCACCAGTTCCAAGTCGGGCTGGTTTTATAGTACCAAGTGGTTCCTGCAATCTGCCATCCAGAAGCGGGGCAGCTTACTTTTGTTTGCCAGGGAAACGGGCCGAGGTTTTGTCTGGGAGTCTATGGCTGGGAGTGACCGGCTGGCTCCTGAAAAGCTACGATAGGCAGGATGGTGACCAGACCCATGGTGGCACCAGTGCCAAGTTGGGCTGATTTGATAGTAGCAAGTGGCTCCTGCAATCTCCCATCAAAAATTTGTCAGGCGAGTTTTGTTTTCCAGGGAAAAGCGCCGTTGTTTTTGTTTGGGGGCCTGTGGCTGGGAGTGGCCGGCTGGCTCCTTAGAATCCACGATACGCAGCATGGTTCCCAGACCAGAGGTGGCTCCAGTTCCAAGTCGGGCTATTTGCTGGTGAAAAGTGGTTCCTGCAATCTGCCATCCAGAAGCGGGGCAGCTTACTTTGGTTTGCCAGGGAAACGGGCCGAGGTTTTTGTCTGGGGGCCTATGGCTGCGAGTGACCGTCTGGCTCCTGAAAAGCTACAATAGGCAGGATGGTGAGCAGACCCATGGTGGCACCAGTGCCAAGTTGAGCTGGTTTGATAGTACCAAGTGGCTCCTGCAATCTGCCATCAAAAAGTTGGCAGGCGAGTTTTGTTTTCCAGGGAAAAGCGCCGTTGTTTGTGTTTGGGTGCCTATGGCTGGGAGTGGCCGGCTGGCTCCTTAGAATCCACGATACGCACCATAGTTCCCAGACCAGAGGTGGCACCAGTGCCAAGTCGGGCTGGTTTGATAGTACCAAGTGGTTCCTGCAATCTGCCATCCAGAAGCGGGGCAGCTTACTTTTGTTTGCCAGGGAAACGGGCCGAGCTTTGTGTCTGGGTCCTATGACTGGGAGTGACCGGCTGGCTCCTGAAAAGATACGATAGGCAGGATGGTGACCAGACCCATGGTGGCACCAGTGCCAAGTTGGGCTGATTTGATAGCAGCAAGTGGCTCCTGCAATCTGCCATCAAAATGTCGGCAGGCGGGTTTGTTTTCCAGGGAAAAGCGCTGTGGTTTGTGTTTGGGGGCCTGTGGCTGGGAGTGACCGGCTGGCTCCTTAGAATCCACGATACGCAGGATGGTTCCCAGACCCAAGGTGGCACCAGTGCCAAGTTGGGCTGGTTTGATAGTATCAAGTGGCTCCTGCAATCTGCCATCCAGAAGCGGGGCAGCTTACTTTTGTTTGCCAGGGAAACGGGCCGAGCTTTGTGTCTGGGGGCCTATGGCTGGGAGTGACCGGCTGGCTCCTGAAAAGCTACGATAAGCAGGATGGTGACCAGACCCATGGTGGCACCAGTGTCAAGTTGGGCTGGTTTGATAGTACCAAGTGGCTCCTGCAATCTGCCATCAAAAATTTGGCAGGCGAGTTTTGTTTTCCAGGGAAAAGCGCCGTTGTTTTTGTTTGGGGGCCTGTGGCTGGGAGTTGCCGGCTGGCTCCTTAGAATACACGATACGCAGGATGGTTCCCAGACCAGAGGTGGCACCAGTGCCAAGTCGGGCTGGTTTTATAGTACCAAGTGGTTCCTGCAATCTGCCATCCAGAAGCGGGGCAGCTTACTTTGGTTTGCCAGGGAAAAGGGCAGAGCATTGTGTCTGGGCGCCTATGGCTGGGAGTGACCGGCTGGCTCCTGAAAAGCTACGATAGGCAGGATGGTGACCAGACCCATGGTGGCACCAGTGCCAAGTTGGGCTGATTTGATAGTACCAAGTGGCTCCTGCAATCTGCCATCAAAAAGTTGGCCGGCGAATTTTGTTTTCCAGGGAAAAGCGCTGTGGATTGTGTTTGGGGGCCTGTGGCTGGGAGTGGCCGGCTGGCTCCTTATAATCCACGATACGCAGCATGGTTCCCAGACCCAAGGTGGCACCAGTGCCAAGTTGGGCTGGTTTGATAGTACCAAGTGGCTCTGGCAATCTGCCATCAATAAGTTGGCAGACGAGTTTTGTTTTCCAGGGAAAAGCGCCTTTGTTTTTGTTTGGGGGCCTGTGGCTGGGAGTGGACGGATGGCTAATTAGAATCCACGATAGGCAGGATGGTGACCAGACCCATGGTGGCACCAGTGCCAAGTCGGGCTGGTTTGATAGTACCAAGTGGCTCCGGCAATCTGCCATCCAGAAGCGGGATAACTTACTTTTGTTTGTCAGGGAAACGGGCCGAGGTTTGTGTCTGGGGGCCTATGGCTGGGAGTGACCGCCTGGCTCCTGAAAAGCTACGATAGGCAGGATGGTGACCAGACCCATGGTGGCACCAGTGCCAAGTTGGTCTGATTTGATAAAACCAAGTGGCTCCTGAATCTCCCATCAAAAAGTTGGCAGGAGAGTTTTGTTTCCCAGGGAAAAGCGCCGTTGTTTCTGTGTGGGGGCCTATGTCTGGGAGTGGCCGGCTGGCTCCTTAGAATCCACGATACGCAGGATGGTTCCCAGACCAGAGGTGGCACCAGTGCCAAGTCGGGCTGGTTTGATAGTACCGAGTGCGTCCTACAATCTGCCATCCAGAAGCGGGACAGCTTGCTTTTGTTTGCCAGGGAAACGGGTCGAGCTTTGTGTCTGGGGCCCTATGGCTGGGAGTGACCGGCTAGGTCCTGAAAAGCTAAGGTAGGCAGGATGGTGACCAGACCCATGGTGGCACCAGTGCCAAGTTGGGCTGGTTTGATAGTACCAAGTGGCTCCTGCAATCTGCCATCAAAAAGTTGGCAGGCGAGTTTTGTTTTCCAGGGAAAAGCGCCGTTGTTTGTGTTTGGGGGCCTTTGGCTGCGAGTGGCCGGCTGGCTCCTTAGAATCCACGATACGCAGCATGGTTCCCAGACCAGAGGTGGCACCAGTGCCAAGTCGGGCTGGTTTTATAGTACCAAGTGGTTCCTGCAATCTGCCATCCAGAAGCGGGGCAGCTTACTTTTGTTTGCCAGGGAAACGGGCCGAGGATTTTGTCTGGGAGCCTATGGCTGGGAGTGACCGGCTGGCTCCTGAAAAGCTACGATAGGCAGGATGGTGACCAGACCCATGGTGGCACCAGTGCCAAGTTGGGCTGATTTGATAGTAGCAAGTGGCTCCTGCAATCTCCCATCAAAAAGTTGTCAGGCGAGTTTTGTTTTCCAGGGAAAAGCGCCGTTGTTTGTGTTTGGGGGCCTCTGGCTGGGAGTGGCCGGCTGGCTCCTTAGAATCCACGATACGCAGCATGGTTCCCAGACCAGAGTTGGCTCCAGTTCCAAGTCAGGCTATTTGATGGTGAAAAGTGGTTCCTGCAATCTGCCATCCAGAAGCGGGGCAGCTTACTTTGGTTTGCCAGGGAAAAGGGCAGAGCATTGTGTCTGGGCGCCTATGGCTGGGAGTGACCTGCTGGCTCCTGAAAAGCTACGATAAGCAGGATGGTGACCAGACCCATGGTGGCACCAGTGCCAAGTTGGGCTGATTTGATAGCAGCAAGTGGCTCCTGCAATCTGCCATCAAAAAGTTGGCCGGCGAATTTTGTTTTCCAGGGAAAAGCGCTGTGGTTTGTGTGTGGGGGCCTGTGGCTGGGAGTGGCCGGCTGGCTCCTTAGAATCCACGATACGCAGCATGGTTCCCAGACCAGAGGTGGCACCAGTGCCAAGTCGGGCTGGTTTTATAGTACCAAGTGGTTCCTGCAATCTGCCATCCAGAAGCGGGGCAGCTTACTTTTGTTTGCCAGGGAAACGGGCCGAGGATTTTGTCTGGGAGCCTATGGCTGGGAGTGACCGGCTGGCTCCTGAAAAGCTACGATAGGCAGGATGGTGACCAGACCCATGGTGGCACCAGTGCCAAGTTGGGCTGATTTGATAGTAGCAAGTGGCTCCTGCAATCTCCCATCAAAAAGTTGTCAGGCGAGTTTTGTTTTCCAGGGAAAAGCGCCGTTGTTTGTGTTTGGGGGCCTCTGGCTGGGAGTGGCCGGCTGGCTCCTTAGAATCCACGATACGCAGCATGGTTCCCAGACCAGAGTTGGCTCCAGTTCCAAGTCAGGCTATTTGATGGTGAAAAGTGGTTCCTGCAATCTGCCATCCAGAAGCGGGGCAGCTTACTTTGGTTTGCCAGGGAAAAGGGCAGAGCATTGTGTCTGGGCGCCTATGGCTGGGAGTGACCTGCTGGCTCCTGAAAAGCTACGATAAGCAGGATGGTGACCAGACCCATGGTGGCACCAGTGCCAAGTTGGGCTGATTTGATAGTACCAAGTGGCTCCTGCAATCTGCCATCAAAAAGTTGGCCGGCGAATTTTGTTTTCCAGGGAAAAGCGCTGTGGTTTGTGTGTGGGGGCCTGTGGCTGGGAGTGGCCGGCTGGCTCCTTATAATCCACGATACGCAGCATGGTTCCCAGACCCAAGGTGGCACCAGTGCCAGGTTGGGCTGGTTTGATAGTACCAAGTGGCTCTGGGAATCTGCCATCAAAAATTTGGCAGACGAGTTTTGTTTTCCAGGGAAAAGCGCCGTTGTTTTTGTTTGGGGGCCTGTGGCTGGGAGTGGACGGATGGCTAATTAGAATCCACAATACGCAGGATGGTGACCAGACCCATGGTGGCACCAGTGCCAAGTCGGGCTGGTTTGATAGTACCAAGTGGCTCCTGGAATCTGCCATCCAGAAGCGGGATAACTTACTTTTGTTTGTAAGGGAAACGGGCCGAGGTTTGTGTCTGGGGGCCTATGGCTGGGAGTGACCGGCTGGCTCCTGAAAAGCTACGATAGGCAGGATGGTGACCAGACCCATGGTGGCACCAGTGCCAAGTTGGTCTGATTTGATAAAACCAAGTGGCTCCTGCAATCTCCCATCAAAAATTGGCAGGAGAGTTTTGTTTCCCAGGGAAAAGCGCCGTTGTTTGTGTTTGGGGGCCTGTGGCTGGGAGTGGCCGGCTGGCTCCTTAGAATCCACGATACGCAGCATGGTATCCAGACCCAAGGTGGCACCAGTGCCAAGTCGGGCTGGTTTGATAGTACTAAATAGCTCCTGCAATCTGCCATGCAGAAGCGGGGCAGCTTACTTTTGTTTGCCAGGGAAACGGGCCGAGGTTTTTGTCTGGGGGCCTATGGCTGCGAGTGACTGTCTGGCTCCTGAAAAGCTACGATAGGCAGGATGGTGAGCAGACCCATGGTGGCACCAGTGCCAAGTTGAGCTGGTTTGATAGTACCAAGTGGCTCCTGCAATCTGCCATCAAAAAGTTGGCAGGCGAGTTTTGTTTTCCAGGGAAAAGCGCCGTTGTTTGTGTTTGGGTGCCTATGGCTGGGAGTGGCCGGCTGGCTCCTTAGAATCCACGATACGCACCATAGTTCCCAGACCAGAGGTGGCACCAGTGCCAAGTTGGGCTGGTTTGATAGTACCAAGTGCGTCCTAAAATCTGCCATCCAGAAGCGGGGCAGCTTACTTTTGTTTGCCAGGGAAACGGGCCGAGCTTTGTGTCTGGGGGCCTATGACTGGGAGTGACCGGCTGGCTCCTGAAAAGCTACGATAGGCAGGATGGTGACCAGACCCATGGTGGCACCAGTGCCAAGTTGGGCTGATTTGATAGCAGCAAGTGGCTACTGCAATCTGCCATCAAAATGTCGGCAGGCGGGTTTGTTTTCCAGGGAAAAGCGCTGTGGTTTGTGTTTGGGGGCCTGTGGCTGGGAGTGACCGGCTGGCTCCTTAGAATCCACGATACGCAGGATGGTTCCCAGACCCAAGGTGGCACCAGTGCCAAGTTGGGCTGGTTTGATAGTACCAAGTGGCTCCTGCAATCTGCCATCCAGAAGCGGGGCAGCTTACTTTTGTTTGCCAGGGAAACGGGCCGAGGTGTGTGTCTGGGGGCCTATGGCTGGGAGTGACCGGCTGGCTCCTGAAAAGCTAAGATAGGCAGGATGGTGACCAGACCCATGGTGGCACCAGTGTCAAGTTGGGCTGGTTTGATAGTACCAAGTGGCTCCTGCAATCTGCCATCAAAATGTTGGCAGGCGAGTTTTGTTTTCCAGGGAAAAGCGCCGTTGTTTTTGTTTGGGGGCCTGTGGCTGGGAGTGGCCGGCTGGCTCCTTAGAATCCACGATACGCAGCATGGTTCCCAGACCAGAGGTGGCACCAGTGCCAAGTCGGGCTGGTTTTATAGTACCAAGTGGTTCCTGCAATCTGCCATCCAGAAGCGGGGCAGCTTACTTTGGTTTGCCAGGGAAAAGGGCAGAGCATTGTGTCTGGGCGCCTATGGCTGGGAGTGACCGGCTGGCTCCTGAAAAGCTACGATAGGCAGGATGGTGACCAGACCCATGGTGGCACCAGTGCCAAGTTGGGCTGATTTGATAGTACCAAGTGGCTCCTGCAATCTGCCATCAAAAAGTTGGCCGGCGAATATTGTTTTCCAGGGAAAAGCGCTGTGGATTTTGTTTGGGGGCCTGTGGCTGGGAGTGGCCGGCTGACTCCTTATAATCCACGATACGCAGCATGGTTCCCAGACCCAAGGTGGCACCAGTGCCAAGTTGGGCTGGTTTGATAGTACCAAGTGGCTCTGGCAATCTGCCATCAAAAAGTTGGCAGACGAGTTTTGTTTTCCAGGGAAAAGCGCCGTTGATTTTGTTTGGGGGCCTGTGGCTGGGAGTGGACGGATGGCTAATTAGAATCCACGATAGGCAGGATGGTGACCAGACCCATGGTGGCACCAGTGCCAAGTCGGGCTGGTTTGATAGTACCAAGTGGCTCCGGCAATCTGCCATCCAGAAGCGGGATAACTTACTTTTGTTTGTCAGGGAAACGGGCCGAGGTTTGTGTCTGGGGGCCTATGGCTGGGAGTGACCGGCTGGCTCCTGAAAAGCTACGATAGGCAGGATGGTGACCAGACCCATGGTGGCACCAGTGCCAAGTTGGTCTGATTTGATAAAACCAAGTGGCTCCTGCAATCTCCCATCAAAAAGTTGGCAGGAGAGTTTTGTTTCCCAGGGAAAAGCGCCGTTGTTTTTGTTTGGGGGGCCTGTGGCTGGGAGTGGCCGGCTGGCTCCTTAGAATCCACGATACGCAGCATGGTATCCAGACCCAAGGTGGCACCAGTGCCAAGTTTTGCTGGTTTGATAGTACCAAGTGGTTCCTGCAATCTGCCATCCAGAAGCAGGGCAGCTTACTTTTGTTTGCCAGGGAAACGGGCCGAGGTTTTGTCTGGGGGCCTATGGCTGGGAGTGACCGGCTGCCTCCTGAAAAGCTACGATAGGCAGGATGGTGACCAGACCCATGGTGGCACCAGTCCCAAGTTGGGCTGATTTGATAGTACCAAGTGGCTCCTGCAATCTGCCATCAAAATTTGGCAGGCGAGTTTTGTTTTCCAGGGAAAAGCGCCGTTGTTTGTGTTTGGGGGCCTGTGGCTGGGAGTGGCCGGCTGGCTCCTTAGAATCCACGATACGCAGGATGGTTCCCAGACCTGAGGTGGCACCAGTGCCAAGTCGGGCTGGTTTGATAGTACTAAATATCTCCTGCAATCTGCCATGCAGAAGCGGGGCAGCTTACTTTTGTTTGCCAGGGAAACGGGCCGAGGTTTATGTCTGGGGGCCTATGGCTGGGAGTGACCGTCTGGCTCCTGAAAAGCTACGATAGGCAGGATGGTGAGCAGACCCATGGTGGCACCAGTGCCACGTTGAGCTGGTTTGATAGTACCAAGTGGCTCCTGCAATCTGCCATCAAAAAGTTGGCAGGCGAGTTTTGTTTTCCAGGGAAAAGCGCCGTTGTTTGTGTTTGGGTGCCTATGGCTGGGAGTGGCCGGCTGGCTGCTTAGAATCCACGATACGCACCATGGTTCCCAGACCAGAGGTGGCACCAGTGCCAAGTCGGGCTGGTTTGATAGTACCAAGTGCGTCCTACAATCTGCCATCCAGAAGCGGGGCAGCTTACTTTTGTTTGCCAGGGAAACGGGCCGAGCTTTGTGTCTCGGGGCCTATGGCTGGGAGTGACCGGCTGGCTCCTGAAAAGCTACGATAGGCAGGATGGTGACCAGACCCATGGTGGCACCAGTGCCAAGTTGGGCTGATTTGATAGTAGCAAGTGGCTCCTGCAATCTGCCATCAAAATGTCGGCAGGCGGGTTTTGTTTTCCAGGGAAAAGCGCTGTGGTTTGTGTTTGGGGGCCAGTGGCTGGGAGTGACCGGCTGGCTCCTTAGACTCCACGATACGCAGGATGGTTCCCAGACCCAAGGTGGCACCAGTGCCAAGTTGGGCTGGTTTGATAGTACAAAGTGGCTCCTGCAATCTTCCATCCAGAAGCGGGGCAGCTTACTTTTGTTTGCCAGGGAAACGGGCCGAGGTTTGTGTCTGGGGGCCTATGGCTGGGAGTGACCGGCTGGCTCCTGAAAAGCTAAGATAGGCAGGATGGTGACCAGACCCATGGTGGCACCAGTGTCAAGTTGGGCTGGTTTGATAGTACCAAGTGGCTCCTGCAATCTGCCATCAAAATGTTGGCAGGCGAGTTTTGTTTTCCAGGGAAAAGCGCCGTTGTTTTTGTTTGGGGGCCTGTGGCTGGGAGTGACCGGCTGGCTCCTTAGAATCCACGATACGCAGCATGGTTCCCAGACCTGAGGTGGCACCAGTGCCAAGTTGGGCTGGTTTGATAGTACCAAGTGCGTCCTGCAATCTGCCATCCAGAAGCGGGGTAGCTTACTTTTGTTTGCCAGGGAAACGGGCCGAGGTTTGTGTCTCGGGGCCTATGGCTGGGAGTGACCGGCTGGCTCCTGTAAAGCTACGATAGGCAGGATGGTGACCAGACCCATGGTGGCACCAGTGCCAAGTTGGGCTGGTTTGATAGTACCAAGTGGCTCCTGCAATCTGCCATCAAAATTGGCAGGCGAGTTTGTTATCCAGGGAAAAGCGCCGTTGTTTGTGTTTGGGGGCCTGTGGGTGGGAGTGGCCGGCTGGCTCCTTAGAATCCACGATACGCAGGATGGTTCCCAGACCAGAGGTGGCACCAGTGCCAAGTCGGGCTGGTTTGATGGTGAAAAGTGGCTCCTGCAATCTGCCATCCAGTAGCAAAATAACTTACTTTTGTTTGCCAGGGAAATGGGCCAAGGTTTTTGTCTGGGGGCCTATGGCTGGGAGTGACCGGCTGGCTCCTGAAATGCTACGATAGGCAGGATGGTGACCAGACCCATGGTGGCACCAGTGTCAAGTTGGGCTGGTTTGATAGTACCCAGCTGCTCCGGCAATCTGCCATCAAAATTTGGCAGGCGAGTTTTGTTTTCCAGGGAAAAGCGCCGTTGTTTTTGTTTGGGGGCCTGTGGCTGGGAGTGGACGGATGGCTAATTAGAATCCACGATACGCAGGATGGTTCCCAGACCAGAGGTGGCACCAGTGCCAAGTCGGGCTGGTTTGATGGTGCAAAGTGGCTCCTGCAATGTGCCATCCAGAAGCGGGGCAGCTTATTTTTCTTTGCCAGGGAAACGGGCCGAGGTTTTTGTCTGGGGGCCTATGTCTGCGAGTGACCGGCTGGCTCCTGAAAAGCTACGATAGGCAGGATGGTGACCAGACCCATGGTGGCACCAGTGCCAAGTTGGGCTGGTTTGATAGTACCAAGTGGCTCCTGCAATCTGCCATCAAAATGTTGGCAGGCGAGTTTTGTTTTCCAGGGAAAAGCGCCGTTGTTTTTGTTTGGCGGCCTGTGGCTGGGAGTGGCCGGCTGGCTGCTTAGAATCCACGATACGCAGGATGGTTCCCAGACCAGAGGTGGCACCAGTGCCAAGTCGGGCTGGTTTGATAATACCTAGTGGATCCTGCAATCTGCCATCCAGAAGCGGGACAGCTTACTTTTGTTTGCCAGGGAAACGGGCCGAGCTTTGTGTCACGGGGCCTATGGCTGGGAGTGACCGTCTAGGTCCTGAAAAGCTACGATAGGCAGGATGGTGACCAGACCCATGGTGGCACCAGTGCCAAGTTGGGCTGGTTTGATAGTACCAAGTGGCTCCTGCAATCTGCCATCAAAAAGTTGGCAGGCCAGTTTTGTTTTCCAGGGAAAAGCGCCCTTGATTTTGTTTGGGGGCCTGTGGCTGGGAGTGGCCGGCTTGCTAATTGGAATCCACGATACGCAGCATGGTTCCCAGACCAGAGGTGGCACCAGTGCCAAGTTGGGCTGGTTTGATGGTGCAAAGTGGCTCCTGCAATCTGCCATCCAGAAGCGGGGCAGCTTACTTTTGTTTGCCATGGAAACGGGCCGAGGTTTTTCTCTGGGGGCCTATGGCTGGGAGTGACCGGCTGGCGCCTGAACAGCTACGATAGGCAGGATGGTGACCAGACCCATGGTGGCACCAGTGCCAAGATGGGCTGATTTGATAGTAGCAAGTGGCTCTTGCAATCTGCCATCAAAATGTTGGCAGGCGAGTTTTGTTTTCCAGGGAAAAGCGCCGTTGTTTGTGTTTGGGGGCCTGTGGCTGGGAGTGGCCGGCTGGCTCCTTAGAATCCACGATACGCAGCATGGTTCCCAGACCAGAGGTGGCACCAGTGCCAAGTCGGGCTGGTTTGATACTACCAAGTGGCTCCGGAAATCTGCCATCCAGGAGCAGGGCAGCTTACTTTTGTTTGCCAGGGAAACGGGCCGAGCTTTGTGTCTGGGCGCCTATGGCTGGGAGTGACCTGCTAGGTCCTGAAAAGCTACGATAGGCAGGATGGTGACCAGACCCATGGTGGCACCAGTGCCAAGTTGGGCTGATTTGATAGTACCAAGTGGCTCCTGCAATCTGCCATCTAAAAGTTGGCAGGCGAGTTTTGTTTTCCAGGGAAAAGCGCCGTTGTTTGTGTTTGGGGGCCTGTGGCTGGAGTGGCCGGCTGGCTCCTTAGAATGAACGATACGCAGGATGGTTCCCAGACCTGAGGTGGTACCAGTGCCAAGTCGGGCTAGTTTGATGGTGCAAAGTGGCTCCTGCAATCTGCCATCCAGAAGCGGGGTAGCTTACTTTTGTTTGCCAGGGAAACGGGCCGAGGTTTTTCTCTGGGGGCCTATGGCAGGGAGGGACCGGCTGGCTCCTGAAAAGCTACGATAGGCAGGATGGTGCCAAGACCCATGGTGGCACCAGTGCCAAGTTGGGCTGATTTGATTGTAGCAAGTGGCTCCTGCAATCTGCCATCAAAATATTGGCAGGCGAGTTTTGTTTTCCAGGGAAAAGCGCCGTTGTTTGTGTTTGGGGGCCTGTGGCTGGGAGTGACCGGCTGGTTCCTTAGAATCCACGATACGCAGGATGGTTCCCAGACCCAAGGTGGCACCAGTGCCAAGTCGGGCTGGTTTGATAGTACCAAGTGGTTCCTGAAATCTGCCATCCAGAATCGGGGCAGCTTACTTTGTTTGCCAGGGAAACGGGCCGAGCTTTTTGTCTGGGCGACTTTGGCTTGGAGTGACCGGCTAGGTCCTGAAAAGCTACGATAGGCAGGATGGTGACCAGATCCATGGTGGCACCAGTGCCAAGTTGGGCTGGTTTGATAGTACCAAGTGGCTCCTGCAATCTGCCATCAAAATGTTGGCAGGCGATTTTTGATTTCCAGGGAAAAGCGCCGTTGTTTGTGTTTGGGGGCCTGTGGCTGGGAGTGGACGGATGGCTCCTTAGAACCACGATACGCAGGATGGTTCCCAGACCAGAGGTGGCACCAGTGCCAAGTCGGGCTGGTTTGATAGTACCAAGTTGTTCCTGCAATCTCCCATCCAGAAGCGGGGCAGCTTACTTTTGTATGCCAGGGAAACGGGCCGAGGTTTTGTCTGGGGGCCTATAGCTGGGAGTGACCGTCTGGCTCCTGAAAAGCTACGATAGGCAGGATGGTGACCAAACGCATGGTGGCACGAGTGCCAAGTTGGGCTGATTTGATAGTACCAAGTGGCTCCTGCAATCTGCCATCAAAATGTTGGCAGGCGAGTTTTGTTTTCCAGGGAAAAGCGCCGTTGTTTGTGTTTGGGGGCCTGTGGCTGGGAGTGGCCGGCTGGCTGCTTAGAATCCACGATACGCAGGATGGTTCCCAGACCAGAGGTGGCACCAGTGCCAAGTCGGGCTGGTTTGATACTACCAAGTGCGTCCTGCAATCTGCCATCCAGAAGCGGGGCAGCTTACTTTTGTTTGCCAGGGAAACGGGCCGAGCTTTGTGTCTGGGGGCCTATGGCTGGGAGTGACCGGCTGGCTCCTGAAAAGCTACGATAGGCAGGATGGTGACCAGACCCATGGTGGCACCAGTGCCAAGTTGGGCTGGTTTGATAGTACCAAGTGGCTCCTGCAATCTGCCATCAAAAAGTTGGCAGGCGAGTTTTGTTTTCCAGGGAAAAGCGCCGTTGTTTGTGTTTGGGGGCCTGTGTCTGGGAGTGGACGGATGGCTCCTTAGAATCCACGATACGCAGCATGGTTCCCAGACCTGAGGTGGCACCAGTGCCAAGTTGGGCTAGTTTGATGGTGCAAAGTGGTTCCTGCAATCTGCCATCCAGAAGCGGGGTAGCTTACTTTTGTTTGCCAGGGAAACGGGCCGAGGTTTGTGTCTGGGGGCCTATGGCTGGGAGTGACCGGCTGGCTCCTGAAAAGCTACGATAGGCAGGATGGTGACCAGACCCATGGTGGCACCAGTGCCAAGTTGGGCTGATTTGATAGTACCAAGTGGCTCCTGCAATCTGCCATGAAAAAGTTGGCAGGCGAGTTTTGTTTTCCAGGGAAAAGCGCCGTTGTTTCTGTTTGGGGGCCTGTGGCTGGGAGTGGCCGGCTGGCTCCTTAGAATCCACGATACGCGGCATGGTTAACAGACCAGAGGTGGCACCAGTGCCAAGTTGGGGTGGTTTGAGAGTACCAAGTGCGTCCTGCAATCTGCCATCCAGAAGCGGGGCAGCTTACTTTTGTTTGCCAGGGAAACGGGCCGAGGTTTGTGTCTCAGGGCCTATGGCTGGGAGTGACGGCCTGGCTCCTGAAAAGCTACGATAGGCAGGATGGTTCCCAGACCCATGGTGGCACCAGTGCCAAGTTGGGCTGGTTTGATAGTACCAAGTGGCTCCTGCAATCTGCCATCAAAAAGTTGGCAGACGAGTTTGTTATCCAGGGAAAAGCGCCGTTGTTTGTGTTTGGGGGCCTGTGGCTGGGAGTGGCCGGCTGGCTGCTTAGAATCCACGATACGCAGCATGGTTCCCAGACCAGAGGTGGCACCAGTGCCAAGTCGGGCTGGTTTGATGGTGAAAAGTGGCTCCTGCAATCTGCCATCCAGAAGCGGGATAACTTACTTTTGTTTGCCAGGGAAACGGGCCGAGGTTTTTGTCTGGGGGCCTATGGCTGGGAGTGACCGTCTGGCTCCTGAAAAGCTACGATAGGCAGGATGGTGACCAGACCCATGGTGGCACCAGTGCCAAGTTGGGCTGGTTTGATAGTACCAAGTGGCTCCTGCAATCTGCCATCAAAATGTTGGCAGGCGAGTTTTGTTTTCCAGGGAAAAGTGCCGTTGTTTGTGTTTGGGGGCCTGTGGGTGGGAGTGACCGGCTGGCTCCTTAGAATCCACGATACGCAGGATGGTTCCCAGACCAGAGGTGGCACCAGTGCCAAGTCGGGCCAGTTTGATGGTGCAAAGTGGCTCCTGCAATCTGCCATCCAGAAGCGGGGTAGCTTACTTTTGTTTGCCAGGGAAACGGGCCGAGTTTTGTGTCTGGGGGCCTATGGCTTGCAGTGACCGGCTAGGTCCTGAAAAGGTACGATAGGCAGGATGGTGACCAGATCCATGGTGGCACCAGTGCCAAGTTGGGCTGGTTTGATAGTACCAAGTGGCTCCTGCAATCTGCCATCAAAAAGTTGTCAGGCGAGTTTTGTTTTCCAGGGAAAAGCGCTGTGGTTTGTGTTTGGGGGCCTGTGGCTGGGAGTGGCCGGCTGGCTCCTTAGAATCCACGATACGCAGGATGGTTCCCAGACCAGAGGTGGCACCAGTGCCAAGTCGGGCTGGTTTGATGGTGAAAAGTGGCTCCTGCAATCTGCCATCCAGAAGCGGGATAACTTACTTTTGTTTGCCAGGGAAACGGGCCAAGGTTTTTGTCTGGGGGCCTAAGGATGGGAGTGACCGGCTGGCTCCTGAAAAGCTACGATAGGCAGGATGGTGACCAGACCCATGGTGGCACCAGTGTCAAGTTGGGCTGGTTTGATAGTACCAAGTGGCTCCGGCAATCTGCCATCAAAATTTGGCAGGCGAGTTTGGTTTTCCAGGGAAAAGCGCCGTTGTTTTTGTTTGGGGGCCTGTGGGTGGGAGTGGCCAGATGGCTAATTAGAATCCACGATACGCAGCATGGTTCCCAGACCTGAGGTGGCACCAGTGCCAAGTCGGGCTGGTTTGATACTATCAAGTGCGTCCTGCAATCTGCCATCCAGAAGCGGGGTAGCTTACTTTAGTTTGCCAGGGAAACGGGCCGAGGTTTGTGTCTGGGGGCCTATGGCTGGGAGTGACCGGCTGGCTCCTGAGAAGCTACGATAGGCAGGATGGTGACCAGACCCATGGTGGCACCAGTGCCAAGTTGGGCTGATTTGATAGTAGCAAGTGGCTCCTGCAATCTGCCATCAAAAAGTTGGCAGGCGAGTTTTGTTTTCCAGGGAAAAGCGCCGTTGTTTGTGTCTGGGGGCCTGTGGGTGGGAGTGGCCGGCTGGCTCCTTAGAATCCACGATACGCAGGATGGTTCCCAGACCAGAGGTGGCACCAGTGCCAAGTCGGGCTGGTTTGATGGTGAAAAGTGGCTCCTGCAATCTGCCATCCAGAAGCGGGATAACTTACTTTTGTTTGCCAGGGAAACGGGCCGAGGTTTTTGTCTGGGGGCCTATGGCTGGGAGTGACCGGCTGGCTCCTGAAAAGCTACGATAGGCAGGATGGTGACCAGACCCATGGTGGCACCAGTGCCAAGTTGGGCTGATTTGATAGTACCAAGTGGCTCCTGCAATCTGCCATCAAAAAGTTGGCAGGCGAGTTTTGTTTTCCAGGGAAAAGCGCCGTTGTTTGTGTCTGGGGGCCTGTGGCTGGGAGTGGCCAGCTGGCTCCTTACAATGAACGATACGCAGGATGGTTCCCAGACCTAAGGTGGCACCAGTGCCAAGTCGGGCTAGTTTGATGGTGCAAAGTGGCTCCTGCAATCTGCCATCCAGAAGCGGGGTAGCTTACTTTTGTTTGCCAGGGAAACGGGCCGAGGTTTTTCTCTGGGGGCCTATGGCAGGGAGGGACCGGCTGGCTCCTGAAAAGCTACGATAGGCAGGATGGTGACCAGACCCATGGTGGCACCAGTGCCAAGTTGGGCTGATTTGATAGTAGCAAGTGGCTCCTGCAATCTGCCATCAAAATGTTGGCAGGCGAGTTTTGTTTTCCAGGGAAAAGCGCCGTTGTTTGTGTTTGGTGGCCTGTGGCTGGGAGTGACCGGCTGGCTCCTTAGAATCCACGATACTCAGGATGGTTCCCAGACCCAAGGTGGCACCAGTGCCAAGTTGGGCTGGTTTGATAGTACCAAGTGGTTCCTGCAATCTGCCATCAAAATGTTGGCAGGCGAGTTTTGTTTTCCAGGGAAAAGCGCCGTTGTTTGTGTTTGGTGGCCTGTGTCTGGGAGTGGCCGGCTGGCTCCTTAGAATCCACGATACGCAGGATGGTTCCCAGACCAGAGGTGGCACCAGTGCCAAGTCGGGCTGGTTTGATGGTGAAAAGTGGCTCCTGCAATCTGCCATCCAGAAGCGGGATAACTTACTTTTGTTTGCCAGGGAAACGGGCCAAGGTTTTTGTCTGGGGGCCTATGGCTGGGAGTGACCGGCTGGCTCCTGAAAAGCTACGATAGGCAGGATGGTGACCAGACCCATGGTGGCACCAGTGTCAAGTTGGGCTGGTTTGATAGTACCAAGTGGCTCCGGCAATCTGCCATCAAAATTTGGCAGGCGAGGTTTGTTTTCCAGGGAAAAGCGCCGTTGTTTTTGTTTGGGGGCCTGTGGGTGGGAGTGGCCAGATGGCTAATTAGAATCCACGATACGCAGCATGGTTCCCAGACCTGAGGTGGCACCAGTGCCAAGTCGGGCTAGTTTGATGGTGCAAAGTGGCTCCTGCAATCTGCCATCCAGAAGCGGGGCAGCTTACTTTTGTTTGCCAGGGAAACGGGCCGAGTATTGTTTCTGGGGGCCTATGGCTGCGAGTGACCGGCTGGCTCCTGAAAAGCTACGATAGGCAGGATGGTGACCAGACCCATGGTGGCACCAGTGCCAAGTTGGGCTGATTTGATAGTACCAAGTGGCTCCTGCAATCTGCCATGAAAAAGTTGGCAGGCGAGTTTTGTTTTCCAGGGAAAAGCGCCGTTGTTTGTGTTTGGGGGCCTGTGGCTGGGAGTGGACGGATGGCTCCTTAGAACCACGATACGCAGGATGGTTCCCAGACCAGAGGTGGCACCAGTGCCAAGTCGGGCTGGTTTGATAGTACCAAGTGGTTCCTGCAATCTGCCATCCAGAAGCGGGGCAGCTTACTTTTGTATGCCAGGGAAACGGGCCGAGGTTTTTCTCTGGGGGCCTATGGCTGGGAGTGACCGTCTGGCTCCTGAAAAGCTACGATAGGCAGGATGGTGACCAAACGCATGGTGGCACCAGTGCCAAGTTGGGCTGATTTGATAGTACCAAGTGGCTCCTGCAATCTGCCATCAAAATGTTGGCAGGCGAGTTTTGTTTTCCAGGGAAAAGCGCCGTTGTTTTTGTTTGGGGGCCTGTGGCTGGGAGTGGCCGGCTGGCTGCTTAGAATCCACGATACGCAGGATGGTTCCCAGACCAGAGGTGGCACCAGTGCCAAGTCGGGCTGGTTTGATACTACCAAGTGCGTCCTGCAATCTGCCATCCAGAAGCGGGGCAGCTTACTTTTGTTTGCCAGGGAAACGGGCCGAGGTTTGTGTCTGGGGGCCTATGGCTGGGAGTGACCGGCTGGCTGCTGAAAAGCTACGATAGGCAGGATGGTGACCAGACCCATGGTGGCACCAGTGCCAAGTTGGGCTGGTTTGATAGTACCAAGTGGCTCCTGCAATCTGCCATCAAAAAGTTGGCAGGCGAGTTTTGTTTTCCAGGGAAAAGCGCCGTTGTTTGTGTTTGGGGGCCTGTGGCTGGGAGTGGACGGATGGCTCCTTAGAATCCACGATACACAGCATGGTTCCCAGACCAGAGGTGACACCAGTGCCAAGTCGGGCTAGTTTGATGGTGCAAAGTGGTTCCTGCAATCTGCCATCCAGAAGCGGGGCAGCTTACTTTTGTTTGCCAGGGAAACGGGCCGAGCTTTGTGTCTGGGGGCCTATGGCAGGGAGTGACCGGCTGGCTCCTGAAAAGCTACGATAGGCAGGATGGTGACCAGACCCATGGTGGCACCAGTGCCAAGTTGGGCTGATTTGATAGTACCAAGTGGCTCCTGCAATCTGCCATCAAAAAGTTGGCAGGCGAGTTTTGTTTTCCAGGGAAAAGCGCCGTTGTTTGTGTTTGGGGGCCTGTGGGTGGGAGTGGCCGGCTGGCTCCTTAGAATCCACGATACGCAGCATGGTTCCCAGACCAGAGGTGGCACCAGTGCCAAGTTGGGCTGGTTTGATAGTACCAAGTGCGTCCTGCAATCTACCATCCAGAAGCGGAGCAGCTTACTTTTGTTTGCCAGGGAAACGGGCCGAGGTTTGTGTCTCAGGGCCTATGGCTGGGAGTGACCGGCTGGCTCCTGAAAAGCTACGATAGGCAGGATGGTGACCAGACCCATGGTGGCACCAGTGCCAAGTTGGGCTGGTTTGATAGTACCAAGTGGCTCCTGCAATCTGCCATCAAAAAGTTGGCAGGCGAGTTTGTTATCCAGGGAAAAGCGCCGTTGTTTGTGTTTGGGGGCCTCTGGCTGGGAGTGGCCGGCTGGCTCCTTAGAATCCACGATACGCAGGATGGTTCCCAGACCAGAGGTGGCACCAGTGCCAAGTCGGGCTGGTTTGATGGTGAAAAGTGGCTCCTGCAATCTGCCATCCAGAAGCGGGATGACTTACTTTTGCTTGCCAGGGAAACGGGCCGAGGTTTTTGTCTGGGGGCCTATGGCTGGGAGTGACCGGCTGGCTCCTGAAAAGCTACGATAGGCAGGATGGTGACCAGACCCATGGTGGCACCAGTGCCAAGTTGGGCTGGTTTGATAGTACCAAGTGGCTCCTGCAATCTGCCATCAAAAAGTTGGCAGGCGAGTTTTGTTTTCCAGGGAAAAGTGCCGTTGTTTGTGTTTGGGGGCCTGTGGGTGGGAGTGACCGGCTGGCTCCTTAGAATCCACGATACGCAGGATGGTTCCCAGACCAGAGGTGGCACCAGTGCCAAGTCGGGCTAGTTTGATGGTGCAAAGTGGCTCCTGCAATCTGCCATCCAGAAGCGGGGTAGCTTACTTTTGTTTGCCAGGGAAACGGGCCGAGTTTTGTGTCTGGGGGCCTATGGCTGCGAGTGACCGGCTGGCTCCTGAAAAGCTACGATAGGCAGGATGGTGACCAGACCCATGGTGGCACCAGTGCCAAGTTGGGCTGATTTGATAGTAGCAAGTGGCTCCTGCAATCTGCCATCAAAAAGTTGGCAGGCGAGTTTTGTTTTCCAGGGAAAAGCGCCGTTGTTTGTGTCTGGGGGCCTGTGGCTGGAGTGGCCGGCTGGCTCCTTACAATGAACGATACGCAGGATGGTTCCCAGAGCTGAGGTGGCACCAGTGCCAAGTCGGGCTGGTTTGATGGTGAAAAGTGGCTCCTGTAATCTGCCATCCAGAAGCGGGGTAGCTTACTTTTGTTTGCCGGGGAAACGGGCCGAAATATTTGTCTAGGGGCCTCTGGCTGGGGGTGGCTGTCTGGCTCCTGAAAAGCTACGATAGGCAGGATGGTGACCAGACCCATGGTGGCACCATTGCCAAGTTGGGCTGGTTTGATAGTACCAAGTGGCTCCTGCAATCTGCCATCAAAAAGTTGTCAGGCGAGTTTTGTTTTCCAGGGAAAAGCGCCGTTGTTTGTATTTGGGGGCCTGTGGCTGGGAGTGGCCGGCTGGCTCCTTTGAACCCACGATACGCAGGATGGTTCCCAGACCCAAGGTGGCACCAGTGCCAAGTCGGGCTGGTTTGCTACTTCCAAGTGCGTCCTGCAATCTGCCATCCAGAAGCGGGGCAGCTTAATTTTGTTTGCCAGGGAAACGGGCCGTGGGTTTTGTTTGGGGGCCTATGGCTGAGAGTGGCCGGCTGGCTCCTGAAAATCCACGCTAGGCAGCATGGTTCCCAGATGCAAGGTGGCACCATTGCCAAGTCGGGCTGGTTTGATGGTGCAAAGTGGCTCCTGCAATCTGCCATCCAGAAGCGGGGCAGCTGATTTTTGTTTGCAAGAGAAAAATTCCGTGGATTGTTTTTGGGGGCATATTGCTGGGAGTGGCCGGCTGGCTCCTTAAAATGCTCGATACGCATGATGGTTCCCAGGTCCAAGGTGTCACCACTACCAAGTCGGCCTGCGGTTTTAGTATCAAGTTCATCCTGCAATTTGCCATCCAGAAGAGGGGCAGTTGAGTTTTGTTTGCCAGAGAAACGGGCCGAGGTTTCTGTTTGGGGACATATGGCTGAGAGTGGCCGGCTGGCCCCTGAATATCCACGATACACAGCATGGTTCCCAGATCCAAGGTGGCACCAGTGCCAAGTTGGGCTGGTTTGATAGTACCAAGTGTCTCCTGCAATCTGCCATCCAGAAGCGGGGCAGCTTACTTTTGTTTGCCAGAGAAATAGGCCTAGGTTTTTGTCTGGGGGCCTGTGGCTAGGAGTGGCCGGCTGGCTCCTAAGAATCCACGATACGCAGGATGTTTCCCAGACCCAAGGTGGCACCAGTGCCAAGTCGGGCTGGTTTGATAGTACCAAGTGGCTCCTGCAAACTCCATCAAAAAGTTGGCAGGCGTGTTTTGTTTTCCAGGGAACAGCGCCGTTGATTTTGTTTGGGGGCCTGTGGCTGGGAGTGGCCGGCTGGCTCCTTAGAATCCACGATACGCAGGATGGTTCCCAGACCCAAGGTGGCACCAGTGCCAAGTCGGGCTGGTTTGATTACACCAAGTGGCTCCTGCAATCTGCCATCCAGAAGTGAGGCAGCTAAGTTTTGTTTGCCAGAAAAAAGGGCCGTGGTTTTTGTTGGGGGCCTGTGGCTGGGAGTGGCCGGCTGGCTCCTTAGAATCCACGATAGGCAGGATGGTTCCCAGACCCAAGGTGGAACCAGTGCCAAGTCGGGCTGGTTTGATAGTACCAAGTGGCTCCTGCAATCTGCCATCCAGAAGCGGTGCAGTTGAGTTTTGTTTGCCAGAGAAAAGGACCGTGGGTTGTGTTTGGGGGCATATGGCTGGGAGTGGCCGGCTGTCTCATTAAAAAGATCGATACGCAGGATGCTTCCCAGACCCAAGGTGGCACCAGTGCCAAGTCGGGCTGTTTTTATAGTACCAAGTGCGTCCTGCAATTTGCCATCCAGAAGAGGGGCAGTGGAGTTTTGTTTGCAAGAGAATAGCGCCGTTGTTTGTGTTTGGGGGCTTGTGGCTGGGAGTGGCCGACTGGCGCCTTAGAATCTGTGTTACGCAGCATGGTTCCCAGACCAGAGGTGGCACCAGTGCCAAGTTGGGCTGGTTTGATAGTACCAAGTGGCTCCTGCAATCTGCCATCCAGAAGCGGGGCAGCTTACTTTTGTTTGCCAGGGAAACGGGCCGAGGTTTGTGTCTGGGGGCCTATGGCTGGGAGTGACCGGCTGGCTCCTGAAAAGCTACGATAGGCAGGATGGTGACCAGACCCATGGTGGCACCAGTGCCAAGTTGGGCTGATTTGATATTACCAAGTGGCTCCTTCAATCTGCCATGAAAAAGTTGGCAGGCGAGTTTTGTTTTCCAGGGAAAAGCGCCGTTGTTTCTGTTTGGGGGCCTGTGGCTGGGAGTGGCCGGCTGGCTCCTTAGAATCCACGATACGCGGCATGGTTCCCAGACCAGAGGTGGCACCAGTGCCAAGTTGGGCTGGTTTGATAGTACCAAGTGCGTCCTGCAATCTGCCATCCAGAAGCGGGGCAGCTTACTTTTGTTTGCCAGGGAAACGGGCCGAGGTTTGTGTCTCAGGGCCTATGGCTGGGAGTGACCGGCTGGCTCCTGAAAAGCTACGATAGGCAGGATGGTGACCAGACCCATGGTGGCACCAGTGCCAAGTTGGGCTGGTTTGATAGTACCAAGTGGCTCCTGCAATCTGCCATCAAAAAGTTGGCAGGCGAGTTTGTTATCCAGGGAAAAGCGCCGTTGTTTGTGTTTGGGGGCCTGTGGCTGGGAGTGGCCGGCTGGCTCCTTAGAATCCACGATACGCAGGATGGTTCCCAGACCAGAGGTGGCACCAGTGCCAAGTCGGGCTGGTTTGATGGTGAAAAGTGGCTCCTGCAATCTGCCATCCAGAAGCGGGATAACTTACTTTTGTTTGCCAGGGAAACGGGCCGAGGTTTTTGTCTGGGGGCCTATGGCTGGGAGTGACCGGCTGGCTCCTGAAAAGCTACGATAGGCAGGATGGTGACCAGACCCATGGTGGCACCAGTGCCAAGTTGGGCTGGTTTGATAGTACCAAGTGGCTCCTGCAATCTGCCATCAAAATGTTGGCAGGCGAGTTTTGTTTTCCAGGGAAAAGTGCCGTTGTTTGTGTTTGGGGTCCTGTGGGTGGGAGTGACCGGCTGGCTCCTTAGAATCCACGATACGCAGGATGGTTCCCAGACCAGAGGTCGCACCAGTGCCAAGTCGGGCCAGTTTGATGGTGCAAAGTGGCTCCTGAAATCTGCCATCCAGAAGCGGGGTAGCTTACTTTTGTTTGCCAGGGAAACGGGCCGAGTTTTTTGTCTGGGGGCCTATGGCTGCGAGTGACCGGCTGGCTCCTGAAAAGCTACGATAGGCAGGATGGTGACCAGACCCATGGTGGTACCAGTGCCAAGTTGGGCTGATTTGATAGTACCAAGTGGCTCCTGCAATCTGCCATCAAAAAGTTGGCAGGCGAGTTTTGTTTTCCAGGGAAAATCGCCGATGTTTGTGTCTGGGGGCCTGTGGCTGGGAGTGGCCGGCTGGCTCCTTAGAATGAACGATACGCAGGATGGTTCCCAGACCTGAGGTGGCACCAGTGCCAAGTCGGGCTAGTTTGATGGTGCAAAGTGGCTCCTGCACTCTGCCATCCAGAAGCGGGGTAGCTTACTTTTGTTTGCCAGGGAAACGGGCCGAGGTTTTTCTCTGGGGGCCTATGGCAGGGAGGGACCGGCTGGCTCCTGAAAAGCTACGATAGGCAGGATGGTGACCAGACCCATGGTGGCACCAGTGCCAAGTTGGGCTGATTTGATAGTAGCAAGTGGCTCCTGCAATCTGCCATCAAAATGTTGGCAGGCGAGTTTTGTTTTCCAGGGAAAAGCGCCGTTGTTTGTGTTTGGTGGCCTGTGGCTGGGAGTGACCGGCTGGCTCCTTAGAATCCACGATACGCAGGATGGTTCCCAGACCCAAGGTGGCACCAGTGCCAAGTTGGGCTGGTTTGATAGTACCAAGTGGTTCCTGCAATCTGCCATCCAGAAGCGGGGCAGCTTACTTTTGTTTGCCAGGGAAACGGGCCGAGGTTTTTCTCTGGGGGCCTATGGCTTGGAGTGACCGGCTAGGTCCTGAAAAGCTACGATAGGCAGGATGGTGACCAGATCCATGGTGGCACCAGTGCCAAGTTGGGCTGGTTTGATAGTACCAAGTGGCTCCTGCAATCTGCCATCAAAAAGTTGGCAGGCGAGTTTTGTTTTCCAGGGAAAAGCGCTGTGGTTTGTGTTTGGGGGCCTGTGGCTGGGAGTGGCCGGCTGGCTCCTTAGAATCCACGATACGCAGGATGGTTCCCAGACCAGAGGTGGCACCAGTGCCAAGTCAGGCTGGTTTGATGGTGAAAAGTGGCTCCTGCAATCTGCCATCCAGAAGCGGGATAACTTACTTTTGTTTGCCAGGGAAACGGGCCAAGGTTTTTGTCTGGGGGCCTATGGCTGGGAGTGACCAGCTGGCTCCTGAAAAGCTACGATAGGCAGGATGGTGACCAGACCCATGGTGGCACCAGTGTCAAGTTGGGCTGGTTTGATAGTACCAAGTGGCTCCGGCAATCTGCCATCAAAATTTGGCAGGCAAGGTTTGTTTTCCAGGGAAAAGCGCCGTTGTTTTTGTTTGGGGGCCTGTGGGTGGGAGTGGCCAGATGGCTAATTAGAATCCACGATACGCAGCATGGTTCCCAGACCTGAGGTGGCACCAGTGCCAAGTCGGGCTGGTTTGATACTATCAAGTGCGTCCTGCAATCTGCCATCCAGAAGCGGGGTAGCTTACTTTTGTTTGCCAGGGAAACGGGCCGAGGTTTGTGTCTGGGGGCCTATGGCTGGGAGTGACCGGCTGGCTCCTGAAAAGCTACGATAGGCAGGATGGTGACCAGACCCATGGTGGCACCAGTGCCAAGTTGGGCTGGTTTGATAGTACCAAGTGGCTCCTGCAATCTGCCATCAAAAAGTTGGCAGGCGAGTTTTGTTTTCCAGGGAAAAGCGCCGTTGTTTTTGTTTGGGGGCCTGTGGGTGGGAGTGGCCGGCTGGCTCCTTAGAATCCACGATACGCAGGATGGTTCCCAGACCAGAGGTGGCACCAGTGCCAAGTCGGGCTAGTTTGATGGTGCAAAGTGGCTCCTGCAATCTGCAATCCAGAGGCGGGGCAGCTTACTTTTGTTTGCCAGGGAAACGGGCCGAGTATTGTTTCTGGGGGCCTATGGCTGCGAGTGACCGGCTGGCTCCTGAAAAGCTACGATAGGCAGGATGGTGACCAGACCCATGGTGGCACCAGTGCCAAGTTGGGCTGATTTGATAGTACCAAGTGGCTCCTGCAATCTGCCATCAAAAAGTTGGCAGGCGAGTTTTGTTTTCCAGGGAAAAGCGCCGTTGTTTGTGTTTGGGGGCCTGTGGCTGGGAGTGGACGGATGGCTCCTTAGAATCCACGATACACAGCATGGTTCCCAGACCAGAGGTGGCACCAGTGCCAAGTCGGGCTAGTTTGATGGTGCAAAGTGGTTCCTGCAATCTGCCATCCAGAAGCGGGGTAGCTTACTTTTGTTTGCCAGGGAAACGGGCCGAGTTTTGTGTCTGGGGGCCTATGGCTTGCAGTGACCGGCTAGGTCCTGAAAAGGTACGATAGGCAGGATGGTGACCAGACCCATGGTGGCACCAGTGTCAAGTTGGGCTGGTTTGATAGTACCAAGTGGCTCCGGCAATCTGCCATCAAAATTTGGCAGGCAAGGTTTGTTTTCCAGGGAAAAGCGCCGTTGTTTTTGTTTGGGGGCCTGTGGGTGGGAGTGGCCAGATGGCTAATTAGAATCCACGATACGCAGCATGGTTCCCAGACCTGAGGTGGCACCAGTGCCAAGTCGGGCTGGTTTGATACTATCAAGTGCGTCCTGCAATCTGCCATCCAGAAGCGGGGTAGCTTACTTTTGTTTGCCAGGGAAACGGGCCGAGGTTTGTGTCTGGGGGCCTATGGCTGGGAGTGACCGGCTGGCTCCTGAAAAGCTACGATAGGCAGGATGGTGACCAGACCCATGGTGGCACCAGTGCCAAGTTGGGCTGGTTTGATAGTACCAAGTGGCTCCTGCAATCTGCCATCAAAAAGTTGGCAGGCGAGTTTTGTTTTCCAGGGAAAAGCGCCGTTGTTTTTGTTTGGGGGCCTGTGGGTGGGAGTGGCCGGCTGGCTCCTTAGAATCCACGATACGCAGGATGGTTCCCAGACCAGAGGTGGCACCAGTGCCAAGTCGGGCTAGTTTGATGGTGCAAAGTGGCTCCTGCAATCTGCAATCCAGAGGCGGGGCAGCTTACTTTTGTTTGCCAGGGAAACGGGCCGAGTATTGTTTCTGGGGGCCTATGGCTGCGAGTGACCGGCTGGCTCCTGAAAAGCTACGATAGGCAGGATGGTGACCAGACCCATGGTGGCACCAGTGCCAAGTTGGGCTGATTTGATAGTACCAAGTGGCTCCTGCAATCTGCCATCAAAAAGTTGGCAGGCGAGTTTTGTTTTCCAGGGAAAAGCGCCGTTGTTTGTGTTTGGGGGCCTGTGGCTGGGAGTGGACGGATGGCTCCTTAGAATCCACGATACACAGCATGGTTCCCAGACCAGAGGTGGCACCAGTGCCAAGTCGGGCTAGTTTGATGGTGCAAAGTGGTTCCTGCAATCTGCCATCCAGAAGCGGGGCAGCTTACTTTTGTTTGCCAGGGAAACGGGCCGAGGTTTGTGTCTGGGGGCCTATGGCTGGGAGTGACCGGCTGGCTCCTGAAAAGCTACGATAGGCAGGATGGTGACCAGACCCATGGTGGCACCAGTGCCAAGTTGGGCTGATTTGATAGTACCAAGTGGCTCCTGCAATCTGCCATCAAAAAGTTGTCAGGCGAGTTTTGTTTTCCAGGGAAAAGCGCCGTTGTTTGTGTTTGGGGGCCTGTGGCTGGGAGTGGACGGATGGCTCCTTAGAATCCACGATACGCAGGATGGTTCCCAGACCAGAGGTGGCACCAGTGCCAAGTTGGGCTGGTTTGATAGTACCAAGTGCGTCCTGCAATCTACCATCCAGAAGCGGAGCAGCTTACTTTTGTTTGCCAGGGAAACGGGCCGATGTTTGTGTCTCAGGGCCTATGGCTGGGAGTGACCGGCTGGCTCCTGAAAAGCTACGACAGGCAGGATGGTGACCAGACCCATGGTGGCACCAGTGCCAAGTTGGGCTGGTTTGATAGTACCAAGTGGCTCCTGCAATCTGCCATCAAAAAGTTGGCAGGCGAGTTTGTTATCCAGGGAAAAGCGCCATTGATTGTGTTTGGGGGCCTCTGGCTGGGAGTGGCCGGCTGGCTCCTTAGAATCCATGATACGCAGGATGGTTCCCAGACCAGAGGTGGCACCAGTGCCAAGTCGGGCTGGTTTGATGGTGAAAAGTGGCTCCTGCAATCTGCCATCCAGAAGAGGGGCAGTTGAGTTTTGTTTGCCAGAGAAACGGGCCGAGGTTTCTGTTTGGGGACATATGGCTGAGAGTGGCCGGCTGGCCCCTGAATATCCACGATACACAGCATGGTTCCCAGATCCAAGGTGGCACCAGTGCCAAGTTGGGCTGGTTTGATAGTACCAAGTGTCTCCTGCAATCTGCCATCCAGAAGCGGGGCAGCTTACTTTTGTTTGCCAGAGAAATAGGCCTAGGTTTTTGTCTGGGGGCCTGTGGCTAGGAGTGGCCGGCTGGCTCCTAAGAATCCACGATACGCAGGATGTTTCCCAGACCCAAGGTGGCACCAGTGCCAAGTCGGGCTGGTTTGATAGTACCAAGTGGCTCCTGCAAACTCCATCAAAAAGTTGGCAGGCGTGTTTTGTTTTCCAGGGAACAGCGCCGTTGATTTTGTTTGGGGGCCTGTGGCTGGGAGTGGCCGGCTGGCTCCTTAGAATCCACGATACGCAGGATGGTTCCCAGACCCAAGGTGGCACCAGTGCCAAGTCGGGCTGGTTTGATTACACCAAGTGGCTCCTGCAATCTGCCATCCAGAAGTGAGGCAGCTAAGTTTTGTTTGCCAGAAAAAAGGGCCGTGGTTTTTGTTGGGGGCCTGTGGCTGGGAGTGGCCGGCTGGCTCCTTAGAATCCACCATACGCAGGATGGTTCCCAGACCCAAGGTGGCACCAGTGCCAAGTCGGGCTGGTTTGATAGTACCAAGTGGCTCCTGCAATCTGCCATCCAGAAGCGGTGCAGTTGAGTTTTGTTTGCCAGAGAAAAGGACCGTGGGTTGTGTTTGGGGGCATATGGCTGGGAGTGGCCGGCTGTCTCATTAAAAAGATCGATACGCAGGATGGTTCCCAGACCCAAGGTGGCACCAGTGCCAAGTCGGGCTGTTTTTATAGTACCAAGTGCGTCCTGCAATTTGCCATCCAGAAGAGGGGCAGTGGAGTTTTGTTTGCCAGAGAATAGCGCCGTTGTTTGTGTTTGGGGGCTTGTGGCTGGGAGTGGCCGACTGGCGCCTTAGAATCTGTGTTACGCAGCATGGTTCCCAGACCAGAGGTGGCACCAGTGCCAAGTTGGGCTGGTTTGATAGTACCAATTGGCTCCTGCAATCTGCCATCCAGAAGCGGGGCAGCTTACTTTTGTTTGCCAGGGAAACGGGCCGAGGTTTGTGACTGGGGACCTATGGCTGGGAGTGACCGGCTGGCTCCTGAAAAGCTACGATAGGCAGGATGGTGACCAGACCCATGGTGGCACCAGTGCCAAGTTGGGCTGGTTTGATAGTACCAAGTGGCTCCTGCAATCTGCCATCAAAAAGTTGTCAGGCGAGTTTTGTTTTCCAGGGAAAAGCGCCGTTTTTTGTATTTGGGGGCCTGTGGCTGGGAGTGGCCGGCTGGCTCCTTTGAACCCACGATACGCAGGATGGTTCCCAGACCCAAGGTGGCACCAGTGCCAAGTCGGGCTGGTTTGATACTACCAAGTGCGTCCTGCAATCTGCCATCCAGAAGCGGGGCAGCTTAATTTTGTTTGCCAGGGAAACGGGCCGTGGGTTTTGTTTGGGGGCCTATGGCTGAGAGTGGCCGGCTGGCTCCTGAAAATCCACGCTAGGCAGCATGGTTCCCAGATGCAAGGTGGCACCAGTGCCAAGTCGGGCTGGTTTGATGGTGCAAAGTGGCTCCTGCAATCTGCCATCCAGAAGCGGGGCAGCTGATTTTTGTTTGCCAGAGAAAAATTCCGTGGATTGTTTTTGGGGGCATATTGCTGGGAGTGGCCGGCTGGCTCCTTAAAATGCTCGATACGCATGATGGTTCCCAGGTCCAAGGTGTCACCACTACCAAGTCGGCCTGCGGTTTTAGTATCAAGTTCATCCTGCAATTTGCCATCCAGAAGAGGGGCAGTTGAGTTTTGTTTGCCAGAGAAACGGGCCGAGGTTTCTGTTTGGGGACATATGGCTGAGAGTGGCCGGCTGGCCCCTGAATATCCACGATACACAGCATGGTTCCCAGATCCAAGGTGGCACCAGTGCCAAGTTGGGCTGGTTTGATAGTACCAAGTGTCTCCTGCAATCTGCCATCCAGAAGCGGGGCAGCTTACTTTTGTTTGCCAGAGAAATAGGCCTAGGTTTTTGTCTGGGGGCCTGTGGCTAGGAGTGGCCGGCTGGCTCCTAAGAATCCACGATACGCAGGATGTTTCCCAGACCCAAGGTGGCACCAGTGCCAAGTCGGGCTGGTTTGATAGTACCAAGTGGCTCCTGCAAACTCCATCAAAAAGTTGGCAGGCGTGTTTTGTTTGCCAGGGAACAGCGCCGTTGATTTTGTTTGGGGGCCTGTGGCTGGGAGTGGCCGGCTGGCTCCTTAGAATCCATGATACGCAGGATGGTTCCCAGACCCAAGGTGGCACCAGTGCCAAGTCGGGCTGGTTTGATTACACCAAGTGGCTCCTGCAATCTGCCATCCAGAAGTGAGGCAGCTAAGTTTTGTTTGCCAGAAAAAAGGGCCGTGGTTTTTGTTGGGGGCCTGTGGCTGGGAGTGGCCGGCTGGCTCCTTAGAATCCACCATACGCAGGATGGTTCCCAGACCCAAGGTGGCACCAGTGCCAAGTCGGGCTGGTTTGATAGTCCCAAGTGGCTCCTGCAAACTGCCATCCAGAAGCGGGGCAGCTGAGTTTTGTTTGCCAGGGAAATGGGCCGTTGTTTGTGTTTGGGGGCCTGTGGCTGGGAGTGTTCGGCTGGTTCCTGAATATGTACGATACGCAGGATTGTTCCCAGACCCAAGGTGGCACCAGTGCCAAGTCGGGCTGGTTTGGTGGTGCAAAGTGGCTCCTGCAAACTGCCATCCAGACGCGGGGCAGCGGATTTTTGTTTCCATGAGAAATGGTCCGTGGTTTGTTTTTGGGGGTATATGGCTGGGCCTGGCCGGCTGGCTCCTTAAAAAGCTCGATATGCAGGATGGTTCCCTGACACAAGGTGGCACCAGTGCCACGTCGGGCGGTTTTCGTAGTACAAAGTGCGTCCTAAAATTTGCCATCCAGAAGAGGGGCAGTTGAGTTTTGTTTGCCAGAGAAAAGGTCCGTGGTTTGTTTTTGGGGGCATATGGCTGAGAGTGGCTGGCTGGCCCCTGAAAATCCACGATACACAGGATGGTTCCCAGACCCAAGGTGGCACCTGTGCCAAGTCGGGCTGATTTGATAGTACTAAGTAGCTCCTGCAATCTGCCATCCAGAAGCGGGACAGCTTACTTTTGTTTGCCAGGGAAACGGGCCGAGGTTTGTGTTTGGGGGCCTATGGCTGAGAGTGACCGGCTGGCTCCTGAAAAGCTACAATAGGCAGGATGGTTCCCAGAGCCAAGGTGGCACCAGTGCCAAGTTGGGCTGGTTTGATAGTACCAAGTGGTTCCTGCAATCTGCCATCCAGAAGCAGGGCAGCTGAGTTTTGTTTGCCAGAGAAAAGGGCCTTGGTTTGTGTTTGGGGGCATATGGCTGGGTGTGGCCAGCTGGCTCCTTAAAATGCACGATATGCAACATGGCTCCCAGACCCAAGGTGGCACCAGTGCCAAGTTGGGCTGGTTTGATAGTACCAAGTGGCTCCTGCAATCTTCCATGATCACGTGGAGAAATACTTTCTGGTTTCAGCCTCATGCTCTTTCTTCTCTCCCTCAACTTCTCTATCACCTCTCATCTGGTTCACATGCGCTGTCTTCAAGGTCCACAGGCTACTTTTCACAGAATCTTCTGGCCTGATGAAGTAAGAATGATGAATAGAACAGAGCTGGGATCTATTTTCCAGTTTGGATAAAATGCATTCTGCACACAAATCCAAGGAGAACGTGCTGCCCCAATGCCCAGAAAATCTTTCACTCCTGCTAGTGTTCTACGTCAACCGCAACTTAGTCTGAAAGAAAAGCTTTTTCTCTGAGAGCATCTGAGAGGTTTGCATGAAGCACTGATATCTGACATATGCAATTTTGAATAGGAGAGGAAAAAGAAAATGGCAAGGAGTTTTTAATTTTAGTGGTTTCAATTTTAATTTCCGTGCACTTTTTCAAAACTTGTCAGCTCAAATGCCCATCAACATCTTTTAGTCATCTGTAAGTCAGTATTCATATAAAATGTGCTTCAAATCCAAAGAATTTCAAATTTGCACTCCAAGCTTCTATGCCTAGATTTATGATTTCCTACACATATTAGATGAAAGGAAGGCCTTTTTTACTGTGGGAGTGCTGGAACACTGGAACAGGTTGCCCAGAGAAGTTGTGGGTGTCCCATCCCTGAAAGTATTCAAGGTCACCTTGGACGGGGCTTGGAGCAGCAACAAAGGAGAAGCTTGATGGTAGAGAAACAAAGTCGGACTATAGAAGAAACTCGGATTGAAGTATAGGATCAAGTTTTCTCTCAGCTCTTGGGGTAAATTCAAAGTTGTACAAAATGACATTTATCTGTGCTATTCACTACTGTAACAGAAAGTTTCATGAAAACTGTACAGAAGATAGTAAATTTTAAAAGAGATAAGAATTACAGCATAAAATCCATGGGATAGGTTACAACATGAGACACTCTCTAAGAGAAAATCTCTTTGTTTCAGCACTTCATCGGGGTAAGATTTCATGAAGTGCCAAAGAAGGCGGCAAAATATCATTCGGGACATTATTTACTGGAATTCAGCCTGGCCATTAGTAGGAACTGCCTTTGAACATATCATGTAGATATACCACACACACTTTCCCTTCACTGAAAAATTACTGTTTACAACAAATAAGCAATTGACGATCAAAATTGATTGAAAGCATCTTAAACATGTCAAGTATTTCATTGTAGATGATCTGTGATCCAAATGCTTCTTCCACCTTCGAGAGGGACAGAAGAATTCTTCCATATCATGATGGTTTAAAATTGTATCAACCAATGTTTTCTGCTGAAAAGATATCATCTATTTTTTTCTATTTTTGGAAGAAAATATTCCTAGACATACAACAGGTGAGAACTAAGTAATTTTAAAGAAACAAATGAAATGAAAATATTCTGTAAATAGAATGAAATGAAAAGCTGTGTTTTAAATAGGAGCTAAATATTAAACAGAATTTTTGTACCAGGCATTTGAATTACTGCACCAGCTCTTTTGCCCATCAAGAGAGGCATTTAGCATTTCAGTCTTTTCCAAGGTGTTCATGATCTGCTATGCTGATCTCTGTGTGTGCCTAGGTGTGTGTGGAGGGGGGGGCATATGAAGGGGAGTGTGTATGTTTGCTTTACAATTGTTGTGGCAGATTCATGCCTCAGCTCCACATTTTGTTTTAAAAAGGTCACACCGAGTGGATATGAAGTTTACTATCAACAAGAGATCGATTCCCAAATCATCCATTTGACTCTCCCTTATAAATCATGTGCTTTGTTGCATATTTTATCAAATATACTTTCAAGCCAGATGGAGGAAGGAGGATGTGGGAATCCCTCCACCATCTTGCAACTTTTATGTAAGTAGGTTTTCAAGAAAATCATCATTTCTCTTTTAAATATGTCTGGAACAGGCATGATGGTAGTGTCAACCTGTTGGAGTTTTTGTTGCTGGAAGAAGTTGTACAAAAGGATTGGTTTTTACATTGACCAGTTACTGAATCAAGCGCAGGAATACATTGGAAATTTAGCTGGGGGTTCCTTTTCCCAGCAGACTACTTCTAGAACGAGCTTGTACACTGAAGCTGACTCTTTTGCTCTCTTTTTGTTTCTTTCCTATTTTCTTGGCTTCTTTGCCACTATCTAGACAATTTTGGAACTTTGTTCCCAACTAAAATGGTTTCAATAGTCTGATTGTGATCATACATTTTTACAAGGAATTTTTAAAATCTTTCCTCGAGTCCAGAAAGTCAAGGACTTAGATCTTTTTCTTCCCTTATCAATATTGCCATGAAATTGATAAATAAAGACCAACTCTTTATTTTTGTTTTTAACCCACGTAGATAATTCCCATCCATTAATCCATTTTGTGGACCAATAGCTGCCATTCTGATGGAAGCTGTCACTTCTTAACAATAGGCATTCTGTGACTATGTTGACTGCACTTTGGGTGAAGATCCTAACTGGTCTTAGATATACATAGGGAGAAATTTGCTCAGCCAGTGTCAGTCTTAAGCATGCGTATCAGAAGATCTTTCTAGAGCTGGGAATTTTCCCATGAAAGGGATTCAGTTAGGGAAGAGACACTTGTGCCAGAGTTTTACATTCTTCTTGAACACTGCTTAAGGAACTTAGATGCCATGTCCATTTGGATCTCTGTCTGCACAGAACTTTGTCATGCCAGCGCTTTGAAATGCATCTTGAAGAGAATTCACTAGCACAGAATGAAAGAGAGTGGAAGGGGTTGGTGGGGCTAACCAGGCCCAACCCCCCTGCCTAAACCAGGATACCTAGAGCCTCTTGCCCAGGATTCTATCTGGGTGTACTTTTAATGTCTTCAAAGATCCAGGCTCCACAATCTTTCTGGGCAGTCTGTGCCGTGGTTCAGTCACCCTGACAGTAAAGAAACATTTACTGATGTTCAAAGGCAATCTCCTGTATTTCAGTGTGTGCCCACTGCCTCTTGTCTTTTCCCTCAGCATCACTGAAAAGACACTGATTCCCTCCCCTTTGCACTATTGCTTCCATATGTATGTGTGATGCCATGTAGAGGTATGTCAAAAACCTCCCTGAAGCCCAGGCAGATAATATTCCCTTCATCTACCAGTCAAGTTGATTCATCAGAGGAGTTTAAAGTGATGTTCAGCATGAAATTCCCCTGAAAAATCATGCTAACTACATTATTTGGTCATCTGTCATGTGCCTGGCAAGGATTTCCAGGAAGAGCTGCTTCATCAACTTCCTGGGGATAAAAAAGAGGCTGGCTGGTTTGTACTATGGCGAGTCCTCTTAATTGCCTTTTTTGAAGATGGGTGTCATTTGCTAACATCCACTCTTTAGCTCCTCTTCTCATCTACACCTCGGCAAAAAGCTTTTCCACTATGTCTGGCTAGGAAAAACTGTGCCAGCACAGAAAACATCTCCCATCGTGTTCTAGAAGTTGCACGGATGTCTGCCAAGTGTTTGGCAGGAAGAAAAGAAAAGTTGTCCAAAACAGCTTCCAATCGAATGTTCCTGTGATTGGAAAAGTCAGGAGAGTGCAAAGGTACTGTTTTCTATCAGTTGGCAAGGTGCGCACACAATCCCAGTGTTGTACAGCTTGCTTCTTCACCTTCCCGAAGCTGCCGCTCTCGCCGGCTGCCGGAGCCCAGGAAGCGGCTTATTCGCGCAAAGACGATTGTGCCGCTCACAGTGCTCTCCTTAGCGCGGCTTCTGCCGAAAGACGCCCGGCAGCGGCTCTTACCTCCGGAGAGCATCCTACCTTCGTCTTTAGCTCCTCTTCTCATCTACACCTCGGCAAAACGCTTTTCCACTATGTCTGGCTAGGAAAAACTGTGCCAGCACAGAAAACATCTCCCATCGTGTTCTAGAAGTTGCACGGATGTCTGCCAAGTGTTTGGCAGGAAGAAAAGAAAAGTTGTCCAAAACAGCTTCCAATCGAATGTTCCTGTGATTGGAAAAGTCAGGAGAGTGCAAAGGTACTGTTTTCTATCAGTTGGCAAGGTGCGCACACAATCCCAGTGTTGTACAGCTTGCTTCTTCACCTTCCCGAAGCTGCCGCTCTCGCCGGCTCCCGGAACCGAAGAAGCGGCTTCTTCGCGCAAAGACGATTGTGCCGCTCACAGGGCTCTCCTTAGCGCGGCTTCTGCCGAAAGACGCCCGGCAGCGGCTCTTACCTCCGGAGAGCATCCTACCTTCGTCTTTCGCGTCTTATGTAGTCTACACCTCGGCAAAACGCTTCTCCACTATGTCTGGCTAGGAAAAACTGTGCCAGCACAGAAAACATCTCCCATCGTGTTCTAGAAGTTGCACGGATGTCTGCCAAGTGTTTGGCAGGAAGAAAAGAAAAGTTGTCCAAAACAGCTTCCAATCGAATGTTCCTGTGATTGGAAAAGTCAGGAGAGTGCAAAGGTACTGTTTTCTATCAGTTGGCAAGGTGCGCACACAATCCCAGTGTTGTACAGCTTGCTTCTTCACCTTCCCGAAGCTGCCGCTCTCGCCGGCTGCCGGAGCCCAAGAAGCGGCTTCTTCGCGCAAAGACGATTGTGCCGCTCACAGTGCTCTCCTTAGCGCGGCTTCTGCCGAAAGACGCCCGGCAGCGGCTCTTACCTCCGGAGAGCATCCTACCTTCGTCTTTCGCGTCTTATGTAGTCTACACCTCGGCAAAAAGCTTTTCCACTATGTCTGGCTAGGAAAAACTGTGCCAGCACAGAAAACATCTCCCATCGTGTTCTAGAAGTTGCACGGATGTCTGCCAAGTGTTTGGCAGGAAGAAAAGAAAAGTTGTCCAAAACAGCTTCCAATCGAATGTTCCTGTGATTGGAAAAGTCAGGAGAGTGCAAAGGTACTGTTTTCTATCAGTTGGCAAGGTGCGCACACAATCCCAGTGTTGTACAGCTTGCTTCTTCACCTTCCCGAAGCTGCCGCTCTCGCCGGCTGCCGGAGCCCAAGAAGCGGCTTCTTCGCGCAAAGACGATTGTGCCGCTCACAGTGCTCCCCTTAGCGCGGCTTCTGCCGAAAGACGCCCGGCAGCGGCTCTTACCTCCTGAGAGTGGCAGCTTCGGGAAGGTGAAGAAGCAAGCTGTACAACACTGGGATTGTGTGCGCACCTTGCCAACTGATAGAAAACAGTACCTTTGCACTCTCCTGACTTTTCCAATCACAGGAACATTCGATTGGAAGCTGTTTTGGACAACTTTTCTTTTCTTCCTCCCAAACACTTGGCAGACATATCTGCAACTTCTAGAAAACGATGGGAGATGTTTTCTGGGCTGGCACGGTTTTTCCTAGCCAGACATAGTGGAAAAGCGTTTTGCTAAGACGTAGACTACATAAGACGCGAAAGACGAAGGTAGGATGCTCTCCGGAGGTAAGAGCCGCTGCCGGGCGTCTTTCGGCAGAAGCCGCGCTAAGGAGAGCCCTGTGAGCGGCACAATCGTCTTTGCGCGAAGAAGCCGCTTCTTCGGTTCCGGGAGCCGGCGAGAGCGGCAGCTTCGGGAAGGTGAAGAAGCAAGCTGTACAACACTGGGATTGTGTGCGCACCTTGCCAACTGATAGAAAACAGTACCTTTGCACTCTCCTGACTTTTCCAATCACAGGAACATTCGATTGGAAGCTGTTTTGGACAACTTTTCTTTTCTTCCTGCCAAACACTTGGCAGACATCCGTGCAACTTCTAGAACACGATGGGAGATGTTTTCTGTGCTGGCACAGTTTTTCCTAGCCAGACATAGTGGAAAAGCGTTTTGCTAAGATGTAGACTACAAAAGACGCGAAAGACGAAGGTAGGATGCTCTCCGGAGGTAAGAGCCGCTGCCGGGCGTCTTTCGGCAGAAGCCGCGCTAAGGAGAGCCCTGTGAGCGGCACAATCGTCTTTGCGCGAAGAAGCCGCTTCTTGGGCTCCGGCAGCCGGCGAGAGCGGCAGCTTCGGGAAGGTGAAGAAGCAAGCTGTACAACACTGGGATTGTGTGCGCACCTTGCCAACTGATAGAAAACAGTACCTTTGCACTCTCCTGACTTTTCCAATCACAGGAACATTCGATTGGAAGCTGTTTTGAACAACTTTTCTTTTCTTCCTGCCAAACACTTGGCAGACATCCGTGCAACTTCTAGAACACGATGGGAGATGTTTTCTGTGCTGGCACAGTTTTTCCTAGCCAGACATAGTGGAAAAGCGTTTTGCCGAGGTGTAGACTACATAAGACGCGAAAGACGAAGGTAGGATGCTCTCCGGAGGTAAGAGCCGCTGCCGGGCGTCTTTCGGCAGAAGCCGCGCTAAGGAGAGCCCTGTGAGCGGCACAATCGTCTTTGCGCGAAGAAGCCGCTTCTTGGGCTCCGGCAGCCGGCGAGAGCGGCAGCTTCGGGAAGGTGAAGAAGCAAGCTGTACAACACTGGGATTGTGTGCGCACCTTGCCAACTGATAGAAAACAGTACCTTTGCACTCTCCTGACTTTTCCAATCACAGGAACATTCGATTGGAAGCTGTTTTGGACAACTTTTCTTTTCTTCCTGCCAAACACTTGGCAGACATCCGTGCAACTTCTAGAACACGATGGGAGATGTTTTCTGTGCTGGCACAGTTTTTCCTAGCCAGACATAGTGGAAAAGCGTTTTGCCGAGGTTTAGACTACATAAGACGCGAAAGACGAAGGTAGGATGCTCTCCGGAGGTAAGAGCCGCTGCCGGGCGTCTTTCGGCAGAAGCCGCGCTAAGGAGAGCACTGTGAGCGGCACAATCGTCTTTGCGCGAAGAAGCCGCTTCTTGGGCTCCGGCAGCCGGCGAGAGCGGCAGCTTCGGGAAGGTGAAGAAGCAAGCTGTACAACACTGGGATTGTGTGCGCACCTTGCCAACTGATAGAAAACAGTACCTTTTCACTCTCCTGACTTTTCCAATCACAGGAACATTCGATTGGAAGCTGTTTTGGACAACTTTTCTTTTCTTCCTGCCAAACACTTGGCAGACATCCGTGCAACTTCTAGAACATGATGGGAGATGTTTTCTGTGCTGGCACAGTTTTTCCTAGCCAGACATAGTGGAGAAGCGTTTTGCTAAGATGTAGACTACAAAAGACGCGAAAGACGAAGGTAGGATGCTCTCCGGAGGTAAGAGCCGCTGCCGGGCGTCTTTCGGCAGAAGCCGCGCTAAGGAGAGCACTGTGAGCGGCACAATCGTCTTTGCGCGAAGAAGCCGCTTCTTCGGTTCCGGGAGCCGGCGAGAGCGGCAGCTTCGGGAAGGTGAAGAAGCAAGCTGTACAACACTGGGATTGTGTGCGCACCTTGCCAACTGATAGAAAACAGTACCTTTGCACTCTCCTGACTTTTCCAATCACAGGAACATTCGATTGGAAGCTGTTTTGGACAACTTTTCTTTTCTTCCTGCCAAACACTTGGCAGACATCCGTGCAACTTCTAGAACACGATGGGAGATGTTTTCTGTGCTGGCACAGTTTTTCCTAGCCAGACATAGTGGAAAAGCTTTTTGCCGAGGTGTAGACTACATAAGACGCGAAAGACGAAGGTAGGATGCTCTCCGGAGGTAAGAGCCGCTGCCGGGCGTCTTTCGGCAGAAGCCGCGCTAAGGAGAGCACTGTGAGCGGCACAATCGTCTTTGCGCGAAGAAGCCGCTTCTTGGGCTCCGGCAGCCGGCGAGAGCGGCAGCTTCGGGAAGGTGAAGAAGCAAGCTGTACAACACTGGGATTGTGTGCGCACCTTGCCAACTGATAGAAAACAGTACCTTTGCACTCTCCTGACTTTTCCAATCACAGGAACATTCGATTGGAAGCTGTTTTGGACAACTTTTCTTTTCTTCCTGCCAAACACTTGGCAGACATCCGTGCAACTTCTAGAACACGATGGGAGATGTTTTCTGTGCTGGCACAGTTTTTCCTAGCCAGACATAGTGGAGAAGCGTTTTGCTAAGATGTAGACTACAAAAGACGCGAAAGACGAAGGTAGGATGCTCTCCGGAGGTAAGAGCCGCTGCCGGGCGTCTTTCGGCAGAAGCCGCGCTAAGGAGAGCACTGTGAGCGGCACAATCGTCTTTGCGCGAAGAAGCCGCTTCTTCGGTTCCGGGAGCCGGCGAGAGCGGCAGCTTCGGGAAGGTGAAGAAGCAAGCTGTACAACACTGGGATTGTGTGCGCACCTTGCCAACTGATAGAAAACAGTACCTTTGCACTCTCCTGACTTTTCCAATCACATGAACATTCGATTGGAAGCTGTTTTGGACAACTTTTCTTTTCTTCCTGCCAAACACTTGGCAGACATCCGTGCAACTTCTAGAACACGATGGGAGATGTTTTCTGTGCTGGCACAGTTTTTCCTAGCCAGACATAGTGGAAAAGCGTTTTGCCGAGGTGTAGATGAGAAGAGGAGCTAAAGACGAAGGTAGGATGCTCTCCGGAGGTAAGAGCCGCTGCCGGGCGTCTTTCGGCAGAAGCCGCGCTAAGGAGAGCACTGTGAGCGGCACAATCGTCTTTGCGCGAAGAAGCCGCTTCTTGGGCTCCGGCAGCCGGCGAGAGCGGCAGCTTCGGGAAGGTGAAGAAGCAAGCTGTACAACACTGGGATTGTGTGCGCACCTTGCCAACTGATAGAAAACAGTACCTTTGCACTCTCCTGACTTTTCCAATCACAGGAACATTCGATTGGAAGCTGTTTTGGACAACTTTTCTTTTCTTCCTGCCAAACACTTGGCAGACATCCGTGCAACTTCTAGAACACGATGGGAGATGTTTTCTGTGCTGGCACAGTTTTTCCTAGCCAGACATAGTGGAAAAGCGTTTTGCTAAGATGTAGACGACAACAGAGGCTAAAGAGTGGATGTTAGCAAATGACACCCATCTTCAAAAAAGGCAATTAAGAGGACTCGCCATAGTACAAACAAGCCAGCCTCTTTTTTATCCCCAGGAAGTTGATGAAGCAGCTCTTCCTGGAAATCCTTGCCAGGCACATGACAGATGACCAAATAATGTAGTTAGCATGATTTTTCAGGGGAATTTCATGCTGAACATCACTTTAAACTCCTCTGATGAATCAACTTGACTGGTAGATGAAGGGAATATTATCTGCCTGGGCTTCAGGGAGGTTTTTGACATACCTCTACATGGCATCACACATACATATGGAAGCAATAGTGCAAAGGGGAGGGAATCAGTGTCTTTTCAGTGATGCTGAGGGAAAAGACAAGAGGCAGTGGGCACACACTGAAATACAGGAGATTGCCTTTGAACATCAGTAAATGTTTCTTTACTGTCAGGGTGACTGAACCACGGCACAGACTGCCCAGAAAGATTGTGGAGCCTGGATCTTTGAAGACATTAAAAGTACACCCAGATAGAATCCTGGGCAAGAGGCTCTAGGTATCCTGGTTTAGGCAGGGGGGTTGGGCCTGGTTAGCCCCACCAACCCCTTCCACTCTCTTTCATTCTGTGCTAGTGAATTCTCTTCAAGATGCATTTCAAAGCGCTGGCATGACAAAGTTCTGTGCAGACAGATATCCAAATGGACATGGCATCTAAGTTCCTTAAGCAGTGTTCAAGAAGAATGTAAAACTCTGGCACAAGTGTCTCTTCCCTAACTGAATCCCTTTCATGGGAAAATTCCCAGCTCTAGAAAGATCTTCTGATACGCATGCTTAAGACTGACACTGGCTGAGCAAATTTCTCCCTATGTATATCTAAGACCAGTTAGGATCTTCACCCAAAGTGCAGTCAACATAGTCACAGAATGCCTATTGTTAAGAAGTGACAGCTTCCATCAGAATGGCAGCTATTGGTCCACAAAATGGATTAATGGATGGGAATTATCTACGTGGGTTAAAAACAAAAATAAAGAGTTGGTCTTTATTTATCAATTTCATGGCAATATTGATAAGGGAAGAAAAAGATCTAAGTCCTTGACTTTCTGGACTCGAGGAAAGATTTTAAAAATTCCTTGTAAAAATGTATGATCACAATCAGACTATTGAAACCATTTTAGTTGGGAACAAAGTTCCAAAATTGTCTAGATAGTGGCAAAGAAGCCAAGAAAATAGGAAAGAAACAAAAAGAGAGCAAAAGAGTCAGCTTCAGTGTACAAGCTCGTTCTAGAAGTAGTCTGCTGGGAAAAGGAACCCCCAGCTAAATTTCCAATGTATTCCTGCGCTTGATTCAGTAACTGGTCAATGTAAAAACCAATCCTTTTGTACAACTTCTTCCAGCAACAAAAACTCCAACAGGTTGACACTACCATCATGCCTGTTCCAGACATATTTAAAAGAGAAATGATGATTTTCTTGAAAACCTACTTACATAAAAGTTGCAAGATGGTGGAGGGATTCCCACATCCTCCTTCCTCCATCTGGCTTGAAAGTATATTTGATAAAATATGCAACAAAGCACATGATTTATAAGGGAGAGTCAAATGGATGATTTGGGAATCGATCTCTTGTTGATAGTAAACTTCATATCCACTCGGTGTGACCTTTTTAAAACAAAATGTGGAGCTGAGGCATGAATCTGCCACAACAATTGTAAAGCAAACATACACACTCCCCTTCATATGCCCCCCCCTCCACACACACCTAGGCACACACAGAGATCAGCATAGCAGATCATGAACACCTTGGAAAAGACTGAAATGCTAAATGCCTCTCTTGATGGGCAAAAGAGCTGGTGCAGTAATTCAAATGCCTGGTACAAAAATTCTGTTTAATATTTAGCTCCTATTTAAAACACAGCTTTTCATTTCATTCTATTTACAGAATATTTTCATTTCATTTGTTTCTTTAAAATTACTTAGTTCTCACCTGTTGTATGTCTAGGAATATTTTCTTCCAAAAATAGAAAAAAATAGATGATATCTTTTCAGCAGAAAACATTGGTTGATACAATTTTAAACCATCATGATATGGAAGAATTCTTCTGTCCCTCTCGAAGGTGGAAGAAGCATTTGGATCACAGATCATCTACAATGAAATACTTGACATGTTTAAGATGCTTTCAATCAATTTTGATCGTCAATTGCTTATTTGTTGTAAACAGTAATTTTTCAGTGAAGGGAAAGTGTGTGTGGTATATCTACATGATATGTTCAAAGGCAGTTCCTACTAATGGCCAGGCTGAATTCCAGTAAATAATGTCCCGAATGATATTTTGCCGCCTTCTTTGGCACTTCATGAAATCTTACCCCGATGAAGTGCTGAAACAAAGAGATTTTCTCTTAGAGAGTGTCTCATGTTGTAACCTATCCCATGGATTTTATGCTGTAATTCTTATCTCTTTTAAAATTTACTATCTTCTGTACAGTTTTCATGAAACTTTCTGTTACAGTAGTGAATAGCACAGATAAATGTCATTTTGTACAACTTTGAATTTACCCCAAGAGCTGAGAGAAAACTTGATCCTATACTTCAATCCGAGTTTCTTCTATAGTCCAACTTTGTTTCTCTACCATCAAGCTTCTCCTTTGTTGCTGCTCCAAGCCCCGTCCAAGGTGACCTTGAATACTTTCAGGGATGGGACACCCACAACTTCTCTGGGCAACCTGTTCCAGTGTTCCAGCACTCCCACAGTAAAAAAGGCCTTCCTTTCATCTAATATGTGTAGGAAATCATAAATCTAGGCATAGAAGCTTGGAGTGCAAATTTGAAATTCTTTGGATTTGAAGCACATTTTATATGAATACTGACTTACAGATGACTAAAAGATGTTGATGGGCATTTGAGCTGACAAGTTTTGAAAAAGTGCACGGAAATTAAAATTGAAACCACTAAAATTAAAAACTCCTTGCCATTTTCTTTTTCCTCTCCTATTCAAAATTGCATATGTCAGATATCAGTGCTTCATGCAAACCTCTCAGATGCTCTCAGAGAAAAAGCTTTTCTTTCAGACTAAGTTGCGGTTGACGTAGAACACTAGCAGGAGTGAAAGATTTTCTGGGCATCGGGGCAGCACGTTCTCCTTGGATTTGTGTGCAGAATGCATTTTATCCAAACTGGAAAATAGATCCCAGCTCTGTTCTATTCATCATTCTTACTTCATCAGGCCAGAAGATTCTGTGAAAAGTAGCCTGTGGACCTTGAAGACAGCGCATGTGAACCAGATGAGAGGTGATAGAGAAGTTGAGGGAGAGAAGAAAGAGCATGAGGCTGAAACCAGAAAGTATTTCTCCACGTGATCATGGAAGATTGCAGGAGCCACTTGGTACTATCAAACCAGCCCAACTTGGCACTGGTGCCACCTTGGGTCTGGGAGCCATGTTGCATATCGTGCATTTTAAGGAGCCAGCTGGCCACACCCAGCCATATGCCCCCAAACACAAACCAAGGCCCTTTTCTCTGGCAAACAAAACTCAGCTGCCCTGCTTCTGGATGGCAGATTGCAGGAACCACTTGGTACTATCAAACCAGCCCAACTTGGCACTGGTGCCACCATGGGTCTGGTCACCATCCTGCCTATTGTAGCTTTTCAGGAGCCAGCCGGTCACTCTCAGCCATAGGCCCCCAAACACAAACCTCGGCCCGTTTCCCTGGCAAACAAAAGTAAGCTGTCCCGCTTCTGGATGGCAGATTGCAGGAGCTACTTAGTACTATCAAATCAGCCCGACTTGGCACAGGTGCCACCTTGGGTCTGGGAACCATCCTGTGTATCGTGGATTTTCAGGGGCCACCCAGCCACTCTCAGCCATATGCCCCCAAAAACAAACCACGGACCTTTTCTCTGGCAAACAAAACTCAACTGCCCCTCTTCTGGATGGCAAATTTTAGGACGCACTTTGTACTACGAAAACCGCCCGACGTGGCACTGGTGCCACCTTGTGTCAGGGAACCATCCTGCATATCGAGCTTTTTAAGGAGCCAGCCGGCCAGGCCCAGCCATATACCCCCAAAAACAAACCACGGACCATTTCTCATGGAAACAAAAATCCGCTGCCCCGCGTCTGGATGGCAGATTGCAGGAGCCACTTTGCACCATCAAACCAGCCCGACTTGGCACTGGTGCCACCTTGGGTCTGGGAACAATCCTGCGTATCGTACATAATCAGGAACCAGCCGAACACTCCCAGCCACAGGCCCCCAAACACAAACAACGGCCCATTTCCCTGGCAAACAAAACTCAGCTGCCCCGCTTCTGGATGGCAGTTTGCAGGAGCCACTTGGGACTATCAAACCAGCCCGACTTGGCACTGGTGCCACCTTGGGTCTGGGAACCATCCTGCGTATGGTGGATTCTAAGGAGCCAGCCGGCCACTCCCAGCCACAGGCCCCCAACAAAAACCACGGCCCTTTTTTCTGGCAAACAAAACTTAGCTGCCTCACTTCTGGATGGCAGATTGCAGGAGCCACTTGGTGTAATCAAACCAGCCCGACTTGGCACTGGTGCCACCTTGGGTCTGGGAACCATCCTGCGTATCGTGGATTCTAAGGAGCCAGCCGGCCACTCCCAGCCACAGGCCCCCAAACAAAATCAACGGCGCTGTTCCCTGGAAAACAAAACACGCCTGCCAACTTTTTGATGGAGTTTGCAGGAGCCACTTGGTACTATCAAACCAGCCCGACTTGGCACTGGTGCCACCTTGGGTCTGGGAAACATCCTGCGTATCGTGGATTCTTAGGAGCCAGCCGGCCACTCCTAGCCACAGGCCCCCAGACAAAAACCTAGGCCTATTTCTCTGGCAAACAAAAGTAAGCTGCCCCGCTTCTGGATGGCAGATTGCAGGAGACACTTGGTACTATCAAACCAGCCCAACTTGGCACTGGTGCCACCTTGGATCTGGGAACCATGCTGTGTATCGTGGATATTCAGGGGCCAGCCGGCCACTCTCAGCCATATGTCCCCAAACAGAAACCTCGGCCCGTTTCTCTGGCAAACAAAACTCAACTGCCCCTCTTCTGGATGGCAAATTGCAGGATGAACTTGATACTAAAACCGCAGGCCGACTTGGTAGTGGTGACACCTTGGACCTGGGAACCATCATGCGTATCGAGCATTTTAAGGAGCCAGCCGGCCACTCCCAGCAATATGCCCCCAAAAACAATCCACGGAATTTTTCTCTGGCAAACAAAAATCAGCTGCCCCGCTTCTGGATGGCAGATTGCAGGAGCCACTTGGTGTAATCAAACCAGCCCGACTTGGCACTGGTGCCACCTTGGGTCTGGGAACCATCCTGCGTATCGTGGATTCTAAGGAGCCAGCCGGCCACTCCCAGCCACAGGCCCCCAAACAAAATCAACGGCGCTGTTCCCTGGAAAACAAAACACGCCTGCCAACTTTTTGATGGAGTTTGCAGGAGCCACTTGGTACTATCAAACCAGCCCGACTTGGCACTGGTGCCACCTTGGGTCTGGGAAACATCCTGCGTATCGTGGATTCTTAGGAGCCAGCCGGCCACTCCTAGCCACAGGCCCCCAGACAAAAACCTAGGCCTATTTCTCTGGCAAACAAAAGTAAGCTGCCCCGCTTCTGGATGGCAGATTGCAGGAGACACTTGGTACTATCAAACCAGCCCAACTTGGCACTGGTGCCACCTTGGATCTGGGAACCATGCTGTGTATCGTGGATATTCAGGGGCCAGCCGGCCACTCTCAGCCATATGTCCCCAAACAGAAACCTCGGCCCGTTTCTCTGGCAAACAAAACTCAACTGCCCCTCTTCTGGATGGCAAATTGCAGGATGAACTTGATACTAAAACCGCAGGCCGACTTGGTAGTGGTGACACCTTGGACCTGGGAACCATCATGCGTATCGAGCATTTTAAGGAGCCAGCCGGCCACTCCCAGCAATATGCCCCCAAAAACAATCCACGGAATTTTTCTCTGGCAAACAAAAATCAGCTGCCCCGCTTCTGGATGGCAGATTGCAGGAGCCACTTTGCACCATCAAACCAGCCCGACTTGGCACTGGTGCCACCTTGCATCTGGGAACCATGCTGCCTAGCGTGGATTTTCAGGAGCCAGCCGGCCACTCTCAGCCATAGGCCCCCAAACAAAACCCACGGCCCGTTTCCCTGGCAAACAAAATTAAGCTGCCCCGCTTCTGGATGGCAGATTGCAGGACGCACTTGGTAGTATCAAACCAGCCCGACTTGGCACTGGTGCCACCTTGGGTCTGGGAACCATCCTGCGTATCGTGGGTTCAAAGGAGCCAGCCGGCCACTCCCAGCCACAGGCCCCCAAATACAAACAACGGCGCTTTTCCCTGGAAAACAAAACTCGCCTGACAACTTTTTGATGGCAGATTGCAGGAGACACTTGGTACTATCAAACCAGCCCAACTTGGCACTGGTGCCACCATGGGTCTGGTCACCATCCTGCCTATCGTAGCTTTTCAGGAGCAAGCAAGCCACCCCCAGCCAGAGGCCCCTAGACAAATATTTCGGCCCGTTTCCCTGGCAAACAAAAGTAAGCTACCCCGCTTCTGGATGGCAGATTGCAGGAGCCACTTTGCACCATCAAACTAGCCCGACTTGGCACTGGTGCCACCTCAGCTCTGGGAACCATCCTGCGTATCGTTCATTGTAAGGAGCCAGCCGGCCACTCCAGCCACAGGCCCCCAGACACAAACAACGGCGCTTTTCCCTGGAAAACAAAACTCGCCTGCCAACTTTTTGATGGCAGATTGCAGGAGCCACTTGCTACTATCAAACCAGCCCAACTTGGCACTGGTGCCACCATGGGTCTGGTCACCATCCTGCCTATCGTAGCTTTTCAGGAGCCAGCCGGTCACTCCCAGCCATAGGCCCCAGACACAAAACTCGGCCCGTTTCCCTGGCAAACAAAACTAAGCTACCCCGCTTCTGGATGGCAGATTGCAGGAGCCACTTTGCACCATCAAACTAGCCCGACTTGGCACTGGTGCCACCTCTGGTCTGGGAACCATCCTGCGTATCGTGGATTCTAAGGAGCCAGCCGGTCACTCCCACCCACAGGCCCCCAAACACAAACAACGGCACTTTTCCCTGGAAAACAAAACTCGCCTGCCAACTTCTTGATGGCAGATTGCAGGAGCCACTTGGTACTATCAAACCAGCCCAACTTGGCACTGGTGCCACCATGGGTCTGGTCACCATCCTGCCTATCGTAGCTTTTCAGGAGCCAGCCGGTCACTCCCAGCCATAGGCCCCCAGACAAAAACCTCGGCCCGTTTCCCTGGCAAACAAAAGTAAGCTGCCCCGCTTCTGGATGGCAGATTGCAGGAGCCACTTTTCACCATCAAACCAGCCCGACTTGGCACAGGTGCCACCTCTGGTCTGGGAACCATCCTGCGTATCATGGATTCTAAGGAGCCAGCCGGCCACTCCCAGCCAGAGGCCCCCAAACAAAAACAACGGCGCTTTTCCCTGGATAACAAACTCGCCTGCCAACTTTTTGATGGCAGATTGCAGGAGCCACTTGGTACTATCAAACCAGCCCAACTTGGCACTTGTGCCACCATGGGTCTGGTCACCATCCTGCCTATCGTAGCTTTTCAGGAGCCAGCCGGTCACTCCCAGCCATAGGCCCTGAGACACAAACCTCGGCCCGTTTCCCTGGCAAACAAAAGTAAGCTGCCCCGCTTCTGGATGGTAGATTTTAGGACGCACTTGGTAGTATCAAACCAGCCCAACTTGGCACTGGTGCCACCTCTGGTCTGGGAACCATCCTGCGTATCGTGGATTCTAAGGAGCCAGCCGGCCACTCCCAGCCACAGGCCCCCAAACACAAACAACGGCGCTTTTCCCTGGAAAACAAAACTCGCCTGCCAACTTTGTGATGGCAGATTGCAGGAGCCACTTGGTACTATCAAATCAGCCCAACTTGGCACTGGTGCCACCATGGGTCTGGTCACCATCCTGCTTATCGTAGCTTTTCAGGAGCCAGCCGGGCACTCCCAGCCATAGGCCCCCAGACACAAACCTCGGCCCGTTTCCCTGGCAAACAAAAGTAAGCTGCCCCGCTTCTGGATGGCAGATTGCAGGAACCACTTTGCACCATCAAACTAGCCCGACTTGGCACTGGTGCCACCTCTGGTCTGGGAACCATGCTGTGTATCGTGGATTCTAAGGAGCCATCCGTCCACTCCCAGCCACAGGCCCCCAAACACAAACAACGGCGCTTTTCCCTGGAAAACAAAACTCGCCTGCCAACTTTTTGATGGCAGATTGCAGGAGCCACTTGGTACTATCAAACCAGCCCAACTTGGCACTGGTGCCACCATGGGTCTGGTCACCATCCTGCCTATCGTAGCTTTTCAGGAGCCAGCCGGTCACTCCCAGCCATAGGCCCCCAGACACACACCTCGGCCCGTTTCCCTGGCAAACAAAAGTAAGCTGCCCCGCTTCTGGATGGCAGATTGCAGGACGCACTTGGTAGTATCAAACCAGCCCGACTTGGCACTGGTGCCACCTCTGGTCTGGGAACCATCCTGCGTATCGTGGATTCTAAGCAGCCAGCCGGCCACTCCCAGCCACAGGCCCCCAAACACAAACAACGGCGCTTTTCCCTGGAAAACAAAACTCGCCTGCCAACATTTTGATGGCAGATTGCAGGAGCCACTTGGTACTATCAAATCAGCCGAACATGGCACTGGTGCCACCATGCGTTTGGTCACCATCCTGCCTATCGTAGCTTTTCAGGAGCCAGACGGTCACTCCCAGCTATAGGCCCCCAGACAAAAACCTCGGCCCGTTTCCCTGGCATACAAAAGTAAGCTGCCCCGCTTCTGGATGGCAGATTGCAGGAACCACTTGGTACTATCAAACCAGCCCGACTTGGCACTGGTGCCACCTCTGGTCTGGGAACCATCCTGCGTATCGTGGTTCTAAGGAGCCATCTGTCCACTCCCAGCCACAGGCCCCCAAACACAAACAACGGCGCTTTTCCCTGGAAAACAAAACTCGCCTGCCAACTTTTTGATGGCAGATTGCAGGAGCCACTTGGTACTATCAAATCACCCCAACTTGGCACTGGTGCCACCATGGGTCTGGTCACCATCCTGCCTATCGTAGCTTTTCAGGAGCCAGCCGGTCACTCGCAGCCATAGGCCCCCAGAAACAATACTCGGCCCGTTTCCCTGGCAAACAAAAGTAAGCTGCCCCGCTTCTGGATGGCAGATTGCAGGAGCCACTTTGCACCATCAAACTAGCCCGACTTGGCACTGGTGCCACCTCTGGTCTGGGAACCATCCTGCGTATCGTGGATTCTAAGGAGCCAGCCGGCCACTCCCACCCACAGGCCCCCAAACAAAAACAACGGCGCTTTTCCCTGGAAAACAAAACTCGCCTGCCAATTTTTTGATGGCAGATTGCAGGAGCCACTTGGTACTATCAAACCAGCCCAACTTGGCACTGGTGCCACCATGGGTCTGGTCACCATCCTGCCTATCGTAGCTTTTCAGGAGCCAGCCGGTCACTCCCAGCCATAGGCCCCCAGACACAAACCTCGGCCCGTTTCCCTGGCAAACAAAAGTAAGCTACCCCGCTTCTGGATGGCAGATTGCAGGACGCACTTGATAGTATCAAACCAGCCCGACTTGGCACTGTTGCCACCTCAGGTCTGGGAACCATGCTGCGTATCGTGGGTTCAAAGGAGCCAGCCGGCCACTCCCAGCCACAGGCCCCCAAATAAAAACAACGGCGCTTTTCCCTGGAAAACAAAACTCGCCTGACAACTTTTTGATGGCAGATTGCAGGAGACACTTGGTACTATCAAACCAGCCCAACTTGGCACTGGTGCCACCATGGGTCTGGTCACCATCCTGCCTATCGTAGCTTTTCAGGAGCCAGCCAGCCACCCCCAGCCAGAGGCCCCTAGACAAATATTTCGGCCCGTTTCCCTGGCAAACAAAAGTAAGCTACCCCGCTTCTGGATGGCAGATTGCAGGAGCCACTTTGCACCATCAAACTAGCCCGACTTGGCACTGGTGCCACCTCAGCTCTGGGAACCATCCTGCGTATCGTTCATTGTAAGGAGCCAGCCGGCCACTCCAGCCACAGGCCCCCAGACACAAACAACGGCGCTTTTCCCTGGAAAACAAAACTCGCCTGCCAACTTTTTGATGGCAGATTGCAGGAGCCACTTGGTACTATCAAACCAGCCCAACTTGGCACTGGTGCCACCATGGGTCTGGTCACCATCCTGCCTATCGTAGCTTTTCAGGAGCCAGCCGGTCACTCCCAGCCATAGGCCCCAGACACAAAACTCGGCCCGTTTCCCTGGCAAACAAAACTAAGCTACCCCGCTTCTGGATGGCAGATTGCAGGAGCCACTTTGCACCATCAAACTAGCCCGACTTGGCACTGGTGCCACCTCTGGTCTGGGAACCATCCTGCGTATCGTGGATTCTAAGGAGCCAGCCGGTCACTCCCACCCACAGGCCCCCAAACACAAACAACGGCACTTTTCCCTGGAAAACAAAACTCGCCTGCCAACTTTTTGATGGCAGATTGCAGGAGCCACTTGGTACTATCAAACCAGCCCAACTTGGCACTGGTGCCACCATGGGTCTGGTCACCATCCTGCCTATCGTAGCTTTTCAGGAGCCAGCCGGTCACTCCCAGCCATAGGCCCCCAGACAAAAACCTCGGCCCGTTTCCCTGGCAAACAAAAGTAAGCTGCCCCGCTTCTGGATGGCAGATTGCAGGAGCCACTTTTCACCATCAAACCAGCCCGACTTGGCACTGGTGCCACCTCTGGTCTGGGAACCATCCTGCGTATCATGGATTCTAAGGAGCCAGCAGGCCACTCCCAGCCAGAGGCCCCCAAACAAAAACAACGGCGCTTTTCCCTGGATAACAAACTCGCCTGCCAACTTTTTGATGGCAGATTGCAGGAGCCACTTGGTACTATCAAACCAGCCCAACTTGGCACTTGTGCCACCATGGGTCTGGTCACCATCCTGCCTATCGTAGCTTTTCAGGAGCCAGCCGGTCACTCCCAGCCATAGGCCCTGAGACACAAACCTCGGCCCGTTTCCCTGGCAAACAAAAGTAAGCTGCCCCGCTTCTGGATGGTAGATTTTAGGACGCACTTGGTACTATCAAACCAGCCCAACTTGGCACTGGTGCCACCTCTGGTCTGGGAACCATCCTGCGTATCGTGGATTCTAAGGAGCCAGCCGGCCACTCCCAGCCACAGGCCCCCAAACACAAACAACGGCGCTTTTCCCTGGAAAACAAAACTCGCCTGCCAACTTTGTGATGGCAGATTGCAGGAGCCACTTGGTACTATCAAATCAGCCCAACTTGGCACTGGTGCCACCATGGGTCTGGTCACCATCCTGCTTATCGTAGCTTTTCAGGAGCCAGCCGGGCACTCCCAGCCATAGGCCCCCAGACACAAACCTCGGCCCGTTTCCCTGGCAAACAAAAGTAAGCTGCCCCGCTTCTGGATGGCAGATTGCAGGAACCACTTTGCACCATCAAACTAGCCCGACTTGGCACTGGTGCCACCTCTGGTCTGGGAACCATGCTGTGTATCGTGGATTCTAAGGAGCCATCCGTCCACTCCCAGCCACAGGCCCCCAAACACAAACAACGGCGCTTTTCCCTGGAAAACAAAACTCGCCTGCCAACTTTTTGATGGCAGATTGCAGGAGCCACTTGGTACTATCAAACCAGCCCAACTTGGCACTGGTGCCACCATGGGTCTGGTCACCATCCTGCCTATCGTAGCTTTTCAGGAGCCAGCCGGTCACTCCCAGCCATAGGCCCCCAGACACAAACCTCGGCCCGTTTCCCTGGCAAACAAAAGTAAGCTGCCCCGCTTCTGGATGGCAGATTGCAGGACGCACTTGGTAGTATCAAACCAGCCCGACTTGGCACTGGTGCCACCTCTGGTCTGGGAACCATCCTGCGTATCGTGGATTCTAAGCAGCCAGCCGGCCACTCCCAGCCACAGGCCCCCAAACACAAACAACGGCGCTTTTCCCTGGAAAACAAAACTCGCCTGCCAACATTTTGATGGCAGATTGCAGGAGCCACTTGGTACTATCAAATCAGCCGAACATGGCACTGGTGCCACCATGCGTTTGGTCACCATCCTGCCTATCGTAGCTTTTCAGGAGCCAGCCGGTCACTCCCAGCTATAGGCCCCCAGACAAAAACCTCGGCCCGTTTCCCTGGCATACAAAAGTAAGCTGCCCCGCTTCTGGATGGCAGATTGCAGGAACCACTTGGTACTATCAAACCAGCCCGACTTGGCACTGGTGCCACCTCTGGTCTGGGAACCATCCTGCGTATCGTGGTTCTAAGGAGCCATCTGTCCACTCCCAGCCACAGGCCCCCAAACACAAACAACGGCGCTTTTCCCTGGAAAACAAAACTCGCCTGCCAACTTTTTGATGGCAGATTGCAGGAGCCACTTGGTACTATCAAATCACCCCAACTTGGCACTGGTGCCACCATGGGTCTGGTCACCATCCTGCCTATCGTAGCTTTTCAGGAGCCAGCCGGTCACTCGCAGCCATAGGCCCCCAGAAACAATACTCGGCCCGTTTCCCTGGCAAACAAAAGTAAGCTGCCCCGCTTCTGGATGGCAGATTGCAGGAGCCACTTTGCACCATCAAACTAGCCCGACTTGGCACTGGTGCCACCTCTGGTCTGGGAACCATCCTGCGTATCGTGGATTCTAAGGAGCCAGCCGGTCACTCCCAGCCACAGGCCACCAAACACAAACAACGGCGCTTTTCCCTGGAAAACAAAACTCGCCTGCCAACATTTTGATGTCAGATTGCAGGAGCCACTTGGTACTATCAAATCAGCCCAACTTGGCACTGGTGCCACCATGGGTCTGGTCACCATCCTGCCTATCGTAGCTTTTCAGGAGCCAGCCGGTCACTCCCAGCCATAGGCCCCCAGACACAAACCTCGGCCCGTTTCCCTGGCAAACAAAAGTAAGCTGCCCCGCTTCTGGATGGCAGATTGCAGGACGCACTTGGTAGTATCAAACCAGCCCGACTTGGCACTGGTGCCACCTCTGGTCTGGGAACCATCCTGCGTATCGTGGATTCTAAGCAGCCAGCCGGCCACTCCCAGCCACAGGCCCCCAAACACAAACAACGGCGCTTTTCCCTGGAAAACAAAACTCGCCTGCCAACATTTTGATGGCAGATTGCAGGAGCCACTTGGTACTATCAAATCAGCCGAACATGGCACTGGTGCCACCATGCGTTTGGTCACCATCCTGCCTATCGTAGCTTTTCAGGAGCCAGCCGGTCACTCCCAGCTATAGGCCCCCAGACAAAAACCTCGGCCCGTTTCCCTGGCATACAAAAGTAAGCTGCCCCGCTTCTGGATGGCAGATTGCAGGAACCACTTGGTACTATCAAACCAGCCCGACTTGGCACTGGTGCCACCTCTGGTCTGGGAACCATCCTGCGTATCGTGGTTCTAAGGAGCCATCTGTCCACTCCCAGCCACAGGCCCCCAAACACAAACAACGGCGCTTTTCCCTGGAAAACAAAACTCGCCTGCCAACTTTTTGATGGCAGATTGCAGGAGCCACTTGGTACTATCAAATCACCCCAACTTGGCACTGGTGCCACCATGGGTCTGGTCACCATCCTGCCTATCGTAGCTTTTCAGGAGCCAGCCGGTCACTCGCAGCCATAGGCCCCCAGAAACAATACTCGGCCCGTTTCCCTGGCAAACAAAAGTAAGCTGCCCCGCTTCTGGATGGCAGATTGCAGGAGCCACTTTGCACCATCAAACTAGCCCGACTTGGCACTGGTGCCACCTCTGGTCTGGGAACCATCCTGCGTATCGTGGATTCTAAGGAGCCAGCCGGCCACTCCCACCCACAGGCCCCCAAACAAAAACAACGGCGCTTTTCCCTGGAAAACAAAACTCGCCTGCCAATTTTTTGATGGCAGATTGCAGGAGCCACTTGGTACTATCAAACCAGCCCAACTTGGCACTGGTGCCACCATGGGTCTGGTCACCATCCTGCCTATCGTAGCTTTTCAGGAGCCAGCCGGTCACTCCCAGCCATAGGCCCCCAGACAAAAACCTTGGCCCGTTTCCCTGGCAAACAAAAGTAAGTTATCCCGCTTCTGGATGGCAGATTGCAGGAGCCACTTTTCACCATCTAACCAGCCCGACTTGGCACTGGTGCCACCTCTGGTCTGGGAACCATCCTGCGTATCGTGGATTCTAAGGAGCCAGCCGGTCACTCCCAGCCACAGGCCACCAAACACAAACAACGGCGCTTTTCCCTGGAAAACAAAACTCGCCTGCCAACATTTTGATGTCAGATTGCAGGAGCCACTTGGTACTATCAAATCAGCCCAACTTGGCACTGGTGCCACCATGGGTCTGGTCACCATCCTGCCTATCGTAGCTTTTCAGGAGCCAGCCGGTCACTCCCAGCCATAGGCCCCCAGACACAAACCTCGGCCCGTTTCCCTGGCAAACAAAAGTAAGCTGCCCCGCTTCTGGATGGCAGATTGCAGGACGCACTTGGTAGTATCAAACCAGCCCGACTTGGCACTGGTGCCACCTCTGGTCTGGGAACCATCCTGCGTATCGTGGATTCTAAGCAGCCAGCCGGCCACTCCCAGCCACAGGCCCCCAAACACAAACAACGGCGCTTTTCCCTGGAAAACAAAACTCGCCTGCCAACATTTTGATGGCAGATTGCAGGAGCCACTTGGTACTATCAAATCAGCCGAACATGGCACTGGTGCCACCATGCGTTTGGTCACCATCCTGCCTATCGTAGCTTTTCAGGAGCCAGACGGTCACTCCCAGCTATAGGCCCCCAGACAAAAACCTCGGCCCGTTTCCCTGGCATACAAAAGTAAGCTGCCCCGCTTCTGGATGGCAGATTGCAGGAACCACTTGGTACTATCAAACCAGCCCGACTTGGCACTGGTGCCACCTCTGGTCTGGGAACCATCCTGCGTATCGTGGTTCTAAGGAGCCATCTGTCCACTCCCAGCCACAGGCCCCCAAACACAAACAACGGCGCTTTTCCCTGGAAAACAAAACTCGCCTGCCAACTTTTTGATGGCAGATTGCAGGAGCCACTTGGTACTATCAAATCACCCCAACTTGGCACTGGTGCCACCATGGGTCTGGTCACCATCCTGCCTATCGTAGCTTTTCAGGAGCCAGCCGGTCACTCGCAGCCATAGGCCCCCAGAAACAATACTCGGCCCGTTTCCCTGGCAAACAAAAGTAAGCTGCCCCGCTTCTGGATGGCAGATTGCAGGAGCCACTTTGCACCATCAAACTAGCCCGACTTGGCACTGGTGCCACCTCTGGTCTGGGAACCATCCTGCGTATCGTGGATTCTAAGGAGCCAGCCGGCCACTCCCACCCACAGGCCCCCAAACAAAAACAACGGCGCTTTTCCCTGGAAAACAAAACTCGCCTGCCAATTTTTTGATGGCAGATTGCAGGAGCCACTTGGTACTATCAAACCAGCCCAACTTGGCACTGGTGCCACCATGGGTCTGGTCACCATCCTGCCTATCGTAGCTTTTCAGGAGCCAGCCGGTCACTCCCAGCCATAGGCCCCCAGACACACACCTCGGCCCGTTTCCCTGGCAAACAAAAGTAAGCTACCCCGCTTCTGGATGGCAGATTGCAGGACGCACTTGATAGTATCAAACCAGCCCGACTTGGCACTGTTGCCACCTCAGGTCTGGGAACCATGCTGCGTATCGTGGATTCTAATTAGCCATCTGGCCACTCCCACCCACAGGCCCCCAAACAAAAACAACGGCGCTTTTCCCTGGAAAACAAACCTCGCCTGCCAAATTTTGATGGCAGATTGCCGGAGCCACTTGGTACTATCAAACCAGCCCAACTTGACACTGGTGCCACCATGGGTCTGGTCACCATCCTGCCTATCGTAGCTTTTCAGGAGCCAGCCGGTCACTCCCAGCCATAGGCCCCCAGACAAAAACCTTGGCCCGTTTCCCTGGCAAACAAAAGTAAGTTATCCCGCTTCTGGATGGCAGATTGCAGGAGCCACTTTTCACCATCTAACCAGCCCGACTTGGCACTGGTGCCACCTCTGGTCTGGGAACCATCCTGCGTATCGTGGATTCTAAGGAGCCAGCCGGTCACTCCCAGCCACAGGCCACCAAACACAAACAACGGCGCTTTTCCCTGGAAAACAAAACTCGCCTGCCAACATTTTGATGTCAGATTGCAGGAGCCACTTGGTACTATCAAATCAGCCCAACTTGGCACTGGTGCCACCATGGGTCTGGTCACCATCCTGCCTATCGTAGCTTTTCAGGAGCCAGCCGGTCCCTCCCTGCCATAGGCCCCCAGAGAAAAACCTCGGCCCGTTTCCCTGGCAAACAAAAGTAAGCTACCCCGCTTCTGGATGGCAGATTGCAGGAGCCACTTTGCACCATCAAACTAGCCCGACTTGGCACTGGTGCCACCTCAGGTCTGGGAACCATCCTGCGTATCGTTCATTGTAAGGAGCCAGCCGGCCACTCCCAGCCACAGGCCCCCAAACACAAACAACGGCGCTTTTCCCTGGAAAACAAAACTCGCCTGCCAACATTTTGATGGCAGATTGCAGGAGCCACTTGGTACTATCAAATCAGCCCAACTTGGCACTGGTGCCACCATGGGTCTGGTCACCATCCTGCCTATCGTAGCTTTTCAGGAGCCAGCCGGTCACTCGCAGCCATAGGCCCCCAGACACAAACCTCGGCCCGTTTCCCTGGCAAACAAAAGTAAGTTATCCCGCTTCTGGATGGCAGATTGCAGGAGCCACTTTTCACCATCAAACCAGCCCGACTTGGCACTGGTGCCACCTCTGTTCTGGGAACAATGCTGCGTATCGTGGATTCTAAGGAGCCAGCCGGCCACTCCCACCCACAGGCCCCCAAACACAAACAACGGCGCTTTTCCCTGGATAACAAACTCGCCTGCCAACTTTTTGATGGCAGATTGCAGGAGCCACTTGGTACTATCAAATCACCCCAACTTGGCACTGGTGCCACCATGGGTCTGGTCACCATCCTGCCTATCGTAGCTTTTCAGGAGCCAGGAGGTCACTCCCAGCCATAGGCCCCCAGACACAAACCTCGGCCCGTTTCCCTGGCAAACAAAAGTAAGCTGCCCCGCTTCTGGATGGCAGATTGCAGGACGCACTTGGTAGTATCAAACCAGCCCGACTTGGCACTGGTGCCACCTCTGGTCTGGGAACCATCCTGCGTATCGTGGTTCTAAGGAGCCATCCGCCACTCCCAGCCACAGGCCCCCAAACACAAACAACGGCGCTTTTCCCTGGAAAACAAAACTCGCCTGCCAACTTTTTGATGGCAGATTGCAGGAGCCACTTGGTACTATCAAATCAGCCCAACTTGGCACTGGTGCCACCATGGGTCTGGTCACCATCCTGCCTATCGTAGCTTTTCAGGAGCCAGCCGGTCACTCGCAGCCATAGGCCCCCAGAAACAATACTCGGCCCGTTTCCCTGGCAAACAAAAGTAAGCTGCCCTGCTTCTGGATGGCAGATTGCAGGAGCCACTTTGCACCATCAAACTAGCCCGACTTGGCACTGGTGCCACCTCTGGTCTGGGAACCATCCTGCGTATCGTGGATTCTAAGGAGCCAGCCGGCCACTCCCACCCACAGGCCCCCAAACAAAAACAACGGCGCTTTTCCCTGGAAAACAAAACTCGCCTGCCAATTTTTTGATGGCAGATTGCAGGAGCCACTTGGTACTATCAAACCAGCCCAACTTGGCACTGGTGCCACCATGGGTCTGGTCACCATCCTGCCTATCGTAGCTTTTCAGGAGCCAGCCGGTCACTCCCAGCCATAGGCCCCCAGACACAAACCTCGGCCCGTTTCCCTGGCAAACAAAAGTAAGCTACCCCGCTTCTGGATGGCAGATTGCAGGACGCACTTGATAGTATCAAACCAGCCCGACTTGGCACTGTTGCCACCTCAGGTCTGGGAACCATGCTGCGTATCGTGGATTCTAATTAGCCATCTGGCCACTCCCACCCACAGGCCCCCAAACAAAAACAACGGCGCTTTTCCCTGGAAAACAAACCTCGCCTGCCAAATTTTGATGGCAGATTGCCGGAGCCACTTGGTACTATCAAACCAGCCCAACTTGACACTGGTGCCACCATGGGTCTGGTCACCATCCTGCCTATCGTAGCTTTTCAGGAGCCAGCCGGTCACTCCCAGCCATAGGCCCCCAGACAAAAACCTTGGCCCGTTTCCCTGGCAAACAAAAGTAAGTTATCCCGCTTCTGGATGGCAGATTGCAGGAGCCACTTTTCACCATCTAACCAGCCCGACTTGGCACTGGTGCCACCTCTGGTCTGGGAACCATCCTGCGTATCGTGGATTCTAAGGAGCCAGCCGGTCACTCCCAGCCACAGGCCACCAAACACAAACAACGGCGCTTTTCCCTGGAAAACAAAACTCGCCTGCCAATATTTTGATGTCAGATTGCAGGAGCCACTTGGTACTATCAAATCAGCCCAACTTGGCACTGGTGCCACCATGGGTCTGGTCCCCATCCTGCCTATCGTAGCTTTTCAGGAGCCAGCCGGTCCCTCCCTGCCATAGGCCCCCAGAGAAAAACCTCGGCCCGTTTCCCTGGCAAACAAAAGTAAGCTACCCCGCTTCTGGATGGCAGATTGCAGGAGCCACTTTGCACCATCAAACTAGCCCGACTTGGCACTGGTGCCACCTCAGGTCTGGGAACCATCCTGCGTATCGTTCATTGTAAGGAGCCAGCCGGCCACTCCCAGCCACAGGCCACCAGACACAAACAACGGCGCTTTTCCCTGGAAAACAAAACTCGCCTGCCAACATTTTGATGGCAGATTGCAGGAGCCACTTGGTACTATCAAATCAGCCCAACTTGGCACTGGTGCCACCATGGGTCTGGTCACCATCCTGCCTATCGTAGCTTTTCAGGAGCCAGCCGGTCACTCGCAGCCATAGGCCCCCAGACACAAACCTCGGCCCGTTTCCCTGGCAAACAAAAGTAAGTTATCCCGCTTCTGGATGGCAGATTGCAGGAGCCACTTTTCACCATCAAACCAGCCCGACTTGGCACTGGTGCCACCTCTGTTCTGGGAACCATGCTGCGTATCGTGGATTCTAAGGAGCCAGCCGGCCACTCCCACCCACAGGCCCCCAAACACAAACAACGGCGCTTTTCCCTGGATAACAAACTCGCCTGCCAACTTTTTGATGGCAGATTGCAGGAGCCACTTGGTACTATCAAATCACCCCAACATGGCACTGGTGCCACCATGGGTCTGGTCACCATCCTGCCTATCGTAGCTTTTCAGGAGCCAGGAGGTCACTCCCAGCCATAGGCCCCCAGACACAAACCTCGGCCCGTTTCCCTGGCAAACAAAAGTAAGCTGCCCCGCTTCTGGATGGCAGATTGCAGGACGCACTTGGTAGTATCAAACCAGCCCGACTTGGCACTGGTGCCACCTCTGGTCTGGGAACCATCCTGCGTATCGTGGTTCTAAGGAGCCATCCGTCCACTCCCAGCCACAGGCCCCCAAACACAAACAACGGCGCTTTTCCCTGGAAAACAAAACTCGCCTGCCAACTTTTTGATGGCAGATTGCAGGAGCCACTTGGTACTATCAAATCAGCCCAACTTGGCACTGGTGCCACCATGGGTCTGGTCACCATCCTGCCTATCGTAGCTTTTCAGGAGCCAGCCGGTCACTCCCAGCCATAGGCCCCCAGACACAAACCTCGGCCCGTTTCCCTGGCAAACAAAAGTAAGCTGCCCCGCTTCTGGATGGCAGATTGCAGGAACCACTTGGTAGTATCAAACCAGCCCGACTTGGCACTGGTGCCACCTCTGGTCTGGGAACCATCCTGCGTATCGTGGTTCTAAGGAGCCATCCGCCACTCCCAGCCACAGGCCCCCAAACACAAACAACGGCGCTTTTCCCTGGAAAACAAAACTCGCCTGCCAACTTTTTGATGGCAGATTGCAGGAGCCACTTGGTACTATCAAATCAGCCCAACTTGGCACTGGTGCCACCATGGGTCTGGTCACCATCCTGCCTATCGTAGCTTTTCAGGAGCCAGCCGGTCACTCGCAGCCATAGGCCCCCAGACACACACCTCGGCCCGTTTCCCTGGCAAACAAAAGTAAGCTGCCCCGCTTCTGGATGGCAGAATGCAGGAGCCACTTTGCACCATCAAACTAGCCCGACTTGGCACTGGTGCCACCTCTGGTCTGGGAACCATCCTGCGTATCGTGGATTCTAAGGAGCCAGCCGGCCACTCCCACCCACAGGCCCCCAAACAAAAACAACGGCGCTTTTCCCTGGAAAACAAAACTCGCCTGCCAATTTTTTGATGGCAGATTGCAGGAGCCACTTGGTACTATCAAACCAGCCCAACTTGGCACTGGTGCCACCATGGGTCTGGTCACCATCCTGCCTATCGTAGCTTTTCAGGAGCCAGACGGTCACTCCCAGCCATAGGCCCCCAGACACAAACCTCGGCCCGTTTCCCTGGCAAACAAAAGTAAGCTACCCCGCTTCTGGATGGCAGATTGCAGGACGCACTTGATAGTACCAAACCAGCCCGACTTGGCACTGGTGCCACCTCAGGTCTGGGAACCATGCTGCGTATCGTGGATTCTAATTAGCCATCTGGCCACTCCCACCCACAGGCCCCCAAACAAAAACAACGGCGCTTTTCCCTGGAAAACAAACCTCGCCTGCCAAATTTTGATGGCAGATTGCCGGAGCCACTTGGTACTATCAAACCAGCCCAACTTGACACTGGTGCCACCATGGGTCTGGTCACCATCCTGCCTATCGTAGCTTTTCAGGAGCCAGCCGGTCACTCCCAGCCATAGGCCCCCAGACAAAAACCTTGGCCCGTTTCCCTGGCAAACAAAAGTAAGTTATCCCGCTTCTGGATGGCAGATTGCAGGAGCCACTTTTCACCATCAAACCAGCCCGACTTGGCACTGGTGCCACCTCTGGTCTGGGAACCATCCTGCGTATCGTGGATTCTAAGGAGCCAGCCGGCCACTCCCAGCCACAGGCCCCCAAACACAAACCACAGCGCTTTTCCCTGGAAAACAAAACTCGCCTGCCCACTTTTTGATGGCAGATTGCAGGAGCCACTTGGTACTATCAAACCGGCCCAACATGGCACTGGTGCCACCATGGATCTGGTCACCATCCTGCCTATCGTAGCTTTTCAGGACCTAGCCGGTCACTCCAAGCCATAGGCCCCCAGAGAAAAACCTCGGCCCGTTTCCCTGGCAAACAAAAGTAAGCTGCCCCGCTTCTGGATGGCAGATTGCAGGAACCACTTGGTACAATCAAACCAGCCCAACTTGGCACTGGTGCCACCTTGGGTCTGGGAACCATCCTGCGTATCGTGGATTCTAAGGAGCCAGCCGGTCACTCCCAGCCACAGGCCACCAAACACAAACAACGGCGCTTTTCCCTGGAAAACAAAACTCGCCTGCCAACATTTTGATGGCAGATTGCAGGAGCCACTTGCTACTATCAAATCAGCCCAACTTGGCACTGGTGCCACCATGGGTCTGGTCACCATCCTGCCTATCGTAGCTTTTCAGGAGCCAGCCGGTCCCTCCCTGCCATAGGCCCCCAGAAAAAAACCTCGGCCCGTTTCCCTGGCAAACAAAAGTAAGCTACCCCGCTTCTGGATGGCAGATTGCAGGAGCCACTTTGCACCATCAAACTAGCCCGACTTGGCACTGGTGCCACCTCAGGTCTGGGAACCATCCTGCGTATCGTTCATTGTAAGGAGCCAGCCGGCCACTCCCAGCCACAGGCCCCCAGACAAAAACAACGGCGCTTTTCCCTGGAAAACAAAACTCGCCTGCCAAATTTTTGATGGCAGATTGCAGGAGCCACTTGGTACTATCAAATCAGCCCAACTTGGCACTGGTGCCACCATGGGTCTGGTCACCATCCTGCCTATCGTAGCTTTTCAGGAGCCAGCCGGTCACTCCCAGCCATAGGCCCCCAGACACAAAACTCGGCCCGTTTCCCTGGCAAACAAAAGTAAGCTACCCCGCTTCTGGATGGCAGATTGCAGGAGCCACTTTGCACCATCAAACTGGCCCGACTTGGCACTGGTGCGACCTCTGGTCTGGGAACCATCCTGCGTATCGTGGATTCTAAGGAGCCAGCCGGTCACTCCCACCCACAGGCCCCCAAACACAAACAACGGCACTTTTCCCTGGAAAACAAAACTCGCCTGCCAACATTTTGATGGCAGATTGCAGGAGCCACTTGGTACTATCAAACCAGCCCAACTTGGCACTGGTGCCACCATGGGTCTGGTCACCATCCTGCCTATCGTAGCTTTTCAGGAGCCAGCCGGTCACTCGCAGCCATAGGCCCCCAGACAAAAACCTCGGCCCGTTTCCCTGGCAAACAAAAGTAAGTTATCCCGCTTCTGGATGGCAGATTGCAGGAGCCACTTTTCACCATCAAACCAGCTCGACTTGGCACTGGTGCCACCTCTGGTCTGGGAACCATCCTCCGTATCGTGGATTCTAAGGAGCCACCCGGCCACTCTGAGCCACAGGCGCCCAAACACAAACAACGGCGCTTTTCCCTGGATAACAAACTCGCCTGCCAACTTTTTGATGGCAGATTGCAGGAGCCACTTGGTACTATCAAACCAGCCCAACTTGGCACTGGTGCCACCATGGGTCTGGTCACCATCCTGCCTATCGTAGCTTTTCAGGAGCCAGGCGGTCACTCCCAGCCATAGGCCCTGAGACACAAACCTCGGCCCGTTTCCCTGGCAAACAAAAGTAAGCTGCCCCGCTTCTGGATGGCAGATTGCAGGACGCACTTGGTACTATCAAACCAGCCCAACTTGGCACGGGTGCCACCTCTGGTCTGGGAACCATGCCGCGTATCGTGGATTCTAAGGAGCCAGCCGGCCACTCCCATCCACAGGCCCCCAAACAGAAACAACGGCGCTTTTCCCTGGAAAACAAAACTCGCCTGACAACTTTTTCATGGCAGATTGCAGGAGCCACTTGGTACTATCAAATCAGCCCAACTTGGCACTGGTGCCACCATGGGTCTGGTCACCATCCTGCCTATCGTAGCTTTTCAGGAGCCAGCCGGTCACTCCCAGCCATAGGCCCCCAGACACACACCTCGGCCCGTTTCCCTGGCAAACAAAAGTAAGCTGCCCCGCTTCTGGATGGCAGATTGCAGGAGCCACTTGGTACTATCAAACCAGCCCAACTTGGCACTGGTGCCACCTCTGGTCTGGGAACCATGCTGCGTAACACAGATTCTAAGGCGCCAGTCGGCCACTCCCAGCCACAAGCCCCCAAACACAAACAACGGCGCTATTCTCTGGCAAACAAAACTCCACTGCCCCTCTTCTGGATGGCAAATTGCAGGACGCACTTGGTACTATAAAAACAGCCCGACTTGGCACTGGTGCCACCTTGGGTCTGGGAACCATCCTGCGTATCGATCTTTTTAATGAGACAGCCGGCCACTCCCAGCCATATGCCCCCAAACACAACCCACGGCCCTTTTCTCTGGCAAACAAAACTCAACTGCACCGCTTCTGGATGGCAGATTGCAGGAGCCACTTGGTACTATCAAACCAGCCCGACTTGGCACTGGTGCCACCTTGGGTCTGGGAACCATCCTGCGTATGGTGGATTCTAAGGAGCCAGCCGGCCACTCCCAGCCACAGGCCCCCAACAAAAACCACGGCCCTTTTTTCTGGCAAACAAAACTTAGCTGCCTCACTTCTGGATGGCAGATTGCAGGAGCCACTTGGTGTAATCAAACCAGCCCGACTTGGCACTGGTGCCACCTTGGGTCTGGGAACCATCCTGCATATCGTGGATTCTAAGGAGCCAGCCGGCCACTCCCAGCCACAGGCCCCCAAACAAAATCAACGGCGCTGTTCCCTGGAAAACAAAACATGCCTGCCAACTTTTTGATGGAGTTTGCAGGAGCCACTTGGCACTATCAAACCAGCCCGACTTGGCACTGGTGCCACCTTGGGTCTGGGAAACATCCTGCGTATTGTGGATTCTTAGGAGCCAGCCGGCCACTCCTAGCCACAGGCCCCCAGACAAAAACCTAGGCCTATTTCTCTGGCAAACAAAAGTAAGCTGCCCCGCTTCTGGATGGCAGATTGCAGGAGACACTTGGTACTATCAAACCAGCCCAACTTGGCACTGGTGCCACCTTGGATCTGGGAACCATGCTGTGTATCGTGGATATTCAGGGGCCAGCCGGCCACTCTCAGCCATATGTCCCCAAACAGAAACCTCGGCCCGTTTCTCTGGCAAACAAAACTCAACTGCCCCTCTTCTGGATGGCAAATTGCAGGATGAACTTGATACTAAAACCGCAGGCCGACTTGGTAGTGGTGACACCTTGGACCTGGGAACCATCATGCGTATCGAGCATTTTAAGGAGCCAGCCGGCCACTCCCAGCAATATGCCCCCAAAAACAATCCACGGAATTTTTCTCTGGCAAACAAAAATCAGCTGCCCCGCTTCTGGATGGCAGATTGCAGGAGCCACTTTGCACCATCAAACCAGCCCGACTTGGCACTGGTGCCACCTTGCATCTGGGAACCATGCTGCCTAGCGTGGATTTTCAGGAGCCAGCCGGCCACTCTCAGCCATAGGCCCCCAAACAAAACCCACGGCCCGTTTCCCTGGCAAACAAAATTAAGCTGCCCCGCTTCTGGATGGCAGATTGCAGGACGCACTTGGTAGTATCAAACCAGCCCGACTTGGCGCTGGTGCCACCTTGGGTCTGGGAACCATCCTGCGTATCGTGGGTTCAAAGGAGCCAGCCGGCCACTCCCAGCCACAGGCCCCCAAATACAAACAACGGCGCTTTTCCCTGGAAAACAAAACTCGCCTGACAACTTTTTGATGGCAGATTGCAGGAGCCACTTGGCACTATCAAACCAGCCCAACTTGGCACTGGTGCCACCATGGGTCTGGTCACCATCCTGCCTATCGTAGCTTTTCAGGAGCCAGCCAGCCACCCCCAGCCAGAGGCCCCTAGACAAATATTTCGGCCCGTTTCCCTGGCAAACAAAAGTAAGCTACCCCGCTTCTGGATGGCAGATTGCAGGAGCCACTTTGCACCATCAAACTAGCCCGACTTGGCACTGGTGCCACCTCAGCTCTGGGAACCATCCTGCGTATCGTTCATTGTAAGGAGCCAGCCGGCCACTCCAGCCACAGGCCCCCAGACACAAACAACGGCGCTTTTCCCTGGAAAACAAAACTCGCCTGCCAACTTTTTGATGGCAGATTGCAGGAGCCACTTGGTACTATCAAATCAGCCCAACTTGGCACTGGTGCCACCATGGGTCTGGTCACCATCCTGCCTATCGTAGCTTTTCAGGAGCCAGCCGGTCACTCCCAGCCATAGGCCCCCAGACACAAAACTCGGCCCGTTTCTCTGGCAAACAAAAGTAAGCTACCCCGCTTCTGGATGGCAGATTGCAGGAGCCACTTTGCACCATCAAACTAGCCCGACTTGGCACTGGTGCCACCTCTGGTCTGGGAACCATCCTGCGTATCGTGGATTCTAAGGAGCCAGCCGGTCACTCCCACCCACAGGCCCCCAAACACAAACAACGGCGCTTTTCCCTGGAAAACAAAACTCGCCTGCCAACTTTTTGATGGCAGATTGCAGGAGCCACTTGGTACTATCAAACCAGCCCAACTTGGCACTGGTGCCACCATGGGTCTGGTCACCATCCTGCCTATCGTAGTTTTCAGGAGCCAGCCGGTCACTCCCAGCCATAGGCCCTGAGACACAAACCTCGGCCCGTTTCCCTGGCAAACAAAATTAAGCTGCCCCGCTTCTGGATGGTAGATTGCAGGACGCACTTGGTACTATCAAACCAGCCCAACTTGGCACTGGTGCCACCTCTGGTCTGGGAACCATCCTGCGTATCGTGGATTCTAAGGAGCCAGCCGGCCACTCCCAGCCACAGGCCCCCAAACACAAACAACGGCGCTTTTCCCTGGAAAACAAAACTCGCCTGCCAACATTTTGATGGCAGATTGCAGGAGCCACTTGGTACTATCAAACCAGCCCAACTTGGCACTGGTGCCACCATGGGTCTGGTCACCATCCTGCCTATTGTAGCTTTTCAGGAGCCAGCCGGTCACTCCCAGCCATAGGCCCCCAGACACAAACCTCGGCCCGTTTCCCTGGCAAACAAAAGTAAGCTGCCCCGCTTCTGGATGGCAGATTGCAGGAACCACTTTGCACCATCAAACTAGCCCGACTTGGCACTGGTGCCACCTCTGGTCTGGGAACCATGCTGTGTATCGTGGATTCTAAGGAGCCATCCGTCCACTCCCAGCCACAGGCCCCCAAACACAAACAACGGCGCTTTTCCCTGGAAAACAAAACTCGCCTGCCAACTTTTTGATGGCAGATTGCAGGAGCCACTTGGTACTATCAAACCAGCCCAACTTGGCACTGGTGCCACCATGGGTCTGGTCACCATCCTGCCTATCGTAGCTTTTCAGGAGCCAGCCGGTCACTCCCAGCCATAGGCCCCCAGACACAAAGCTCGGCCCGTTTCCCTGGCAAACAAAAGTAAGCTGCCCCACTTCTGGATGGCAGATTGCAGGACGCACTTGGTAGTATCAAACCAGCCCGACTTGGCACTGGTGCCACCTCTGGTCTGGGAACCATCCTGCGTATCGTGGATTCTAAGCAGCCAGCCGGCCACTCCCAGCCACAGGCCCCCAAACACAAACAACGGCGCTTTTCCCTGGAAAACAAAACTCGCCTGCCAACATTTTGATGGCAGATTGCAGGAGCCACTTGGTACTATCAAATCAGCCTAACTTGGCACTGGTGCCACCATGCGTTTGGTCACCATCCTGCCTATCGTAGCTTTTCAGGAGCCAGACGGTCACTCCCAGCTATAGGCCCCCAGACAAAAACCTCGGCCCATTTCCCTGGCATAAAAAAGTAAGCTGCCCCGCTTCTGGATGGCAGATTGCAGGAACCACTTGGTACTATCAAACCAGCCCGACTTGGCACTGGTGCCACCTCTGGTCTGGGAACCATCCTGCGTATCGTGGTTCTAAGGAGCCATCCGTCCACTCCCAGCCACAGGCCACCAAACACAAACAACGGCGCTTTTCCCTGGAAAACAAAACTCGCCTGCCAACTTTTTGATGGCAGATTGCAGGAGCCACTTGGTACTATCAAATCACCCCAACTTGGCACTGGTGCCACCATGGGTCTGGTCACCATCCTGCCTATCGTAGCTTTTCAGGAGCCAGCCGGTCACTCGCAGCCATAGGCCCCCAGAAACAATACTCGGCCCGTTTCCCTGGCAAACAAAAGTAAGCTGCCCCGCTTCTGGATGGCAGATTGCAGGAGCCACTTTGCACCATCAAACTAGCCCGACTTGGCACTGGTGCCACCTCTGGTCTGGGAACCATCCTGCGTATCGTGGATTCTAAGGAGCCAGCCGGCCACTCCCACCCACAGGCCCCCAAACAAAAACAACGGCGCTTTTCCCTGGAAAACAAAACTCGCCTGCCAATTTTTTGATGGCAGATTGCAGGAGCCACTTGGTACTATCAAACCAGCCCAACTTGGCACTGGTGCCACCATGGGTCTGGTCACCATCCTGCCTATCGTAGCTTTTCAGGAGCCAGCCGGTCACTCCCAGCCATAGGCCCCCAGACACAAACCTCGGCCCGTTTCCCTGGCAAACAAAAGTAAGCTACCCCGCTTCTGGATGGCAGATTGCAGGACGCACTTGATAGTATCAAACCAGCCCGACTTGGCACTGGTGCCACCTCAGGTCTGGGAACCATGCTGCGTATCGTGGATTCTAATTAGCCATCTGGCCACTCCCACCCACAGGCCCCCAAACAAAAACAACGGCGCTTTTCCCTGGAAAACAAACCTCGCCTGCCAAATTTTTATGGCAGATTGCCGGAGCCACTTGGTACTATCAAACCAGCCCAACTTGACACTGGTGCCACCATGGGTCTGGTCACCATCCTGCCTATCGTAGCTTTTCAGGAGCCAGCCGGTCACTCCCAGCCATAGGCCCCCAGACAAAAACCTTGGCCCGTTTCCCTGGCAAACAAAAGTAAGTTATCCCGCTTCTGGATGGCAGATTGCAGGAGCCACTTTTCACAATCAAACCAGCCCGACTTGGCGCTGGTGCCACCTCTGGTCTGGGAACCATCCTGCGTATCGTGGATTCTAAGGAGCCAGCCGGCCACTCCCAGCCACAGGCCCCCAAACACAAACCACAGCGCTTTTCCCTGGAAAACAAAACTCGCCTGCCAACTTTTTGATGGCAGATTGCAGGAGCCACTTGGTACTATCAAACAAGCCCAACTTGGCACTGGTGCCACCATGGGTCTGGTCACCATCCTGCCTATCGTAGCTTTTCAGGACCTAGCCGGTCACTCCAAGCCATAGGCCCCCAGAGAAAAACCTCGGCCCGTTTCCCTGGCAAACAAAAGTAAACTGCCCCGCTTCTGGATGGCAGATTGCAGGAACCAATTGGTACTATCAAACCAGCCCAACTTGGCACTGGTGCCACCTTGGGTCTGGGAACCATCCTGCGTATCGTGGATTCTAAGGAGCCAGCCGGTCACTCCCAGCCACAGGCCACCAAACACAAACAACGGTGCTTTTCCCTGGAAAACAAAACTCGCCTGCCAACATTTTGATGGCAGATTGCAGGAGCCACTTGGTACTATCAAACCAGCCCAACTTGGCACTGGTGCCACCATGGGTCTGGTCACCATCCTGCCTATCGTAGCTTTTCAGGAGCCAGCCGGTCCCTCCCTGCCATAGGCCCCCAGAGAAAAACCTCGGCCCGTTTCCCTGGCAAACAAAAGTAAGCTACCCCGCTTCTGGATGGCAGATTGCAGGAGCCACTTTGCACCATCAAACTAGCCCGACTTGGCACTGGTGCCACCTCAGGTCTGGGAACCATCCTGCGTATCGTTCATTGTAAGGAGCCAGCCGGCCACTCCCAGCCACAGGCCCCCAGACACAAACAACGGCGCTTTTCCCTGGAAAACAAAACTCGCCTGCCAACTTTTTGATGGCAGATTGCAGGAGCCACTTGGTACTATCAAATCAGCCCAACTTGGCACTGGTGCCACCATGGGTCTGGTCACCATCCTGCCTATCGTAGCTTTTCAGGAGCCAGCCGGTCACTCACAGCCATAGGACCCAGACACAAAACTCGGCCCGTTTCCCTGGCAAACAAAAGTAAGCTACCCCGCTTCTGGATGGCAGATTGCAGGAGCCACTTTGCACCATCAAACTGGCCCGACTTGGCACTGGTGCGACCTCTGGTCTGGGAACCATCCTGCGTATCGTGGATTCTAAGGAGCCAGCCGGTCACTCCCACCCACAGGCCCCCAAACACAAACAACGGCACTTTTCCGTGGAAAACAAAACTCGCCTGCCAACATTTTGATGGCAGATTGCAGGAGCCACTTGGTACTATCAAACCAGCCCAACTTGGCACTGGTGCCACCATGGGTCTGGTCACCATCCTGCCTATCGTAGCTTTTCAGGAGACAGCCGGTCACTCCCAGCCACAGGCCCCCAGATAAAAACCTCGGCCCGTTTCCCTGGCAAACAAAAGTAAGTTATCCCGCTTCTGGATGGCAGATTGCAGGAGCCACTTTTCACCATCAAACCAGCCCGACTTGGCACTGGTGCCACCTCAGGTCTGGGAACCATCCTGCGTATCGTGGATTCTAAGGAGCCAGCCGGCCACTCCCAGCCACAGGCCCCCAAACACAAACAACGGCGCTTTTCCCTGGATAACAAACTCGCCTGCCAACTTTTTGATGGCAGATTGCAGGAGCCACTTGGTACTATCAAACCAGCCCAACTTGGCACTGGTGCCACCATGGGTCTGGTCACCATCCTGCCTATCGTAGCTTTTCAGGAGCCAGGCGGTCACTCCCAGCCATAGGCCCCCAGACACAAACCTCGGCCCGTTTCCCTGGCAAACAAAAGTAAGCTGCCCCGCTTCTGGATGGCAGATTGCAGGAACCACTTGGTAGTATCAAACCAGCCCGACTTGGCACTGGTGCCACCTCTGGTCTGGGAACCATCCTGCGTATCGTAGTTCTAAGGAGCCATCCGTCCACTCCCAGCCACAGGCCCCCAAACACAAACAACGGCGCTTTTCCCTGGAAAACAAAACTCGCCTGCCAACTTTTTGATGGCAGATTGCAGGAGCCACTTGGTACTATCAAATCAGCCCAACTTGGCACTGGTGCCACCATGGGTCTGGTCACCATCCTGCCTATCGTAGCTTTTCAGGAGCCAGCCGGTCACTCGCAGCCATAGGCCCCCAGAAACAATACTCGGCCCGTTTCCCTGGCAAACAAAAGTAAGCTGCCCCGCTTCTGGATGGCAGATTGCAGGAGCCACTTTGCACCATCAAACTAGCCCGACTTGGCACTGGTGCCACCTCTGGTCTGGGAACCATCCTGCGTATCGTGGATTCTAAGGAGCCAGCCGGCCACTCCCACCCACAGGCCCCCAAACAAAAACAACGGCGCTTTTCCCTGGAAAACAAAACTCGCCTGCCAATTTTTTGATGGCAGATTGCAGGAGCCACTTGGTACTATCAAACCAGCCCAACTTGGCACTGGTGCCACCATGGGTCTGGTCACCATCCTGCCTATCGTAGCTTTTCAGGAGCCAGCCGGTCACTCCCAGCCATAGGCCCCCAGACACAAACCTCGGCCCGTTTCCCTGGCAAACAAAAGTAAGCTACCCCGCTTCTGGATGGCAGATTGCAGGACGCACTTGATAGTATCAAACCAGCCCGACTTGGCCCTGGTGCCACCTCTGGTCTGGGAACCATGCTGCGTATCGTGGATTCTAATTAGCCATCTGGCCACTCCCACCCACAGGCCCCCAAACAAAAACAACGGCGCTTTTCCCTGGAAAACAAACCTCGCCTGCCAAATTTTGATGGCAGATTGCAGGAGCCACTTGGTACTATCAAACCAGCCCAACTTGACACTGGTGCCACCATGGGTCTGGTCACCATCCTGCCTATCGTAGCTTTTCAGGAGCCAGCCGGTCACTCCCAGCCATAGGCCCCCAGACAAAAACCTTGGCCCGTTTCCCTGGCAAACAAAAGTAAGTTATCCCGCTTCTGGATGGCAGATTGCAGGAGCCACTTTTCACCATTAAACCAGCCCGACTTGGCACTGGTGCCTCCTCTGGTCTGGGAACCATCCTGCGTATCGTGGATTCTAAGGAGCCAGCCGGCCACTCCCAGCCACAGGCCCCCAAACACAAACCACAGCGCTTTTCCCTGGAAAACAAAACTCGCCTGCCAACTTTTTGATGGCAGATTGCAGGAGCCACTTGGTACTATCAAACCAGCCCAACTTGGCACTGGTGCCACCATGGATCTGGTCACCATCCTGCCTATCGTAGCTTTTCAGGACCTAGCCGGTCACTCCAAGCCATAGGCCCCCAGAGAAAAACATCGGCCCGTTTCCCTGGCAAACAAAAGTAAGCTGTCCCGCTTCTGGATGGCAGATTGCAGGAACCACTTGGTACTATCAAACCAGCCCAACTTGGCACTGGTGCCACCTTGGGTCTGGGAACCATCCTGCGTATCGTGGATTCTAAGGAGCCAGCCGGTCACTCCCAGCCACAGGCCACCAAACACAAACAACGGCGCTTTTCCCTGGAAAACAAAACTCGCCTGCCAACATTTTGATGGAAGATTGCAGGAGCCACTTGCTACTATCAAATCAGCCCAAATTGGCACTGGCGCCACCATGGGTCTGGTCACCATCCTGCCTATCGTAGCTTTTCAGGAGCCAGCCGGTCCCTCCCTGCCATAGGCCCCCAGATACAAAACTCGGCCCGTTTCCCTGGCAAACAAAAGTAAGCTACCCCGCTTCTGGATGGCAGATTGCAGGAGCCACTTTGCACCATCAAACTGGCCCGACTTGGCACTGGTGCGACCTCTGGTCTGGGAACCATCCTGCGTATCGTGGATTCTAAGGAGCCAGCCGGTCACTCCCACCCACAGGCCCCCAAACACAAACAACGGCACTTTTCCCTGGAAAACAAAACTCGCCTGCCAACATTTTGATGGCAGATTGCAGGAGCCACTTGGTACTATCAAACCAGCCCAACTTGGCACTGGTGCCACCATGGGTCTGGTCACCATCCTGCCTATCGTAGCTTTTCAGGAGCCAGCCGGTCACTCCCAGCCATAGGCCCCCAGACAAAAACCTCGGCCCGTTTCCCTGGCAAACAAAAGTAAGTTATCCCGCTTCTGGATGGCAGATTGCAGGAGCCACTTTTCACCATCAAACCAGCCCGACTTGGCACTGGTGCCACCTCTGGTCTGGGAACCATCCTGCGTATCGTGGATTCTAAGGAGCCAGCCGGCCACTCCCAGCCACAGGCCCCCAAACAAAAACAACGGCGCTTTTCCCTGGATAACAAACTCGCCTGCCAACTTTTTGATGGCAGATTGCAGGAGCCACTTGGTACTATCAAACCAGCCCAACTTGGCACTGGTGCCACCATGGGTCTGGGAACCATCCTGCCTATCGTAGCTTTTCAGGAGCCAGGCGGTCACTCCCAGCCATAGGCCCTGAGACACAAACCTCGGCCCGTTTCCCTGGCAAACAAAAGTAAGCTACCCCGCTTCTGGATGGCAGATTGCAGGACGCACTTGGTACTATCAAACCAGCCCAACTTGGCACTGGTGCCACCTCTGGTCTGGGAACCATGCCGCGTATCGTGGATTCTAAGGAGCCAGCCGGCCACTCCCAGCCACAGACCCCCAAACAGAAACAACGGCGCTTTTCCCTGGAAAACAAAACTCGCCTACCAACTTTTTCATGGCAGATTGCAGGAGCCACTTGGTACTATCAAACCAGCCCAACTTGGCACTGGTGCCACCATGGGTCTGGGCATCATCCTGCCTATCGTAGCTTCTCAGGAGCCAGCCGGTCACTCGCAGCCATAGGCCCCCAGAAACAATACTCGGCCCGTTTCCCTGGCAAACAAAAGTAAGCTGCCCCGCTTCTGGATGGCAGATTGCAGGACGCACTTGATAGTATCAAACCAGCCCGACTTGGCACTGGTGCCACCTCTGGTCTGGGAACCATCCTGCGTATCGTGGATTCTAAGCAGCCAGCCGGCCACTCCCAGCCACAGGCCCCCAAACACAAACAACGGCGCTTTTCCCTGGAAAACAAAACTCGCCTGCCAACATTTTGATGGCAGATTGCAGGAGCCACTTGGTACTATCAAATCAGCCCAACTTGGCACTGGTGCCACCATGCGTTTGGTCACCATCCTGCCTATCGTAGCTTTTCAGGAGCCAGACGGTCACTCCCAGCCATAGGCCCCCAGAAAAAAACCTCGGCCCGTTTCCCTGGCATACAAAACTAAGCTGCCCCGCTTCTGGATGGCAGATTGCAGGAACAACTTGGTACTATCAAACCAGCCCGACTTGGCACTGGTGCCACCTCTGGTCTGGGAACCATCCTGCGTATCGTGGTTCTAAGGAGCCATCCGTCCACTCCCAGCCACAGGCCCCCAAACACAAACAACGGCGCTTTTCCCTGGAAAACAAAACTCGCCTGCCAACATTTTGATGGCAGATTGCAGGAGCCACTTGGTACTATCAAACCAGCCCAACTTGGCACTGGTGCCACCATGGGTCTGGTCACCATCCTGCCTATCGTAGCTTTTCAGGACCTAGCCGGTCACTCCAAGCCATAGGCGCCCAGACAAAAAGCTCGGCCCTTTTCCCTGGCAAACAAAGTAAGCTGCCCCGCTTCTGGATGGCAGATTGCAGGAACCACTTGGTAGTATCAAACCAGCCCGACTTGGCACTGGTGCCACCTTGGGTCTGGGAACCATCCTGCGTATCGTGGATTCTAAGGAGCCAGCCGGTCACTCCCAGCCACAGGCCCCCAAACACAAACAACGGCGCTTTTCCCTGGAAAACAAAACTCGCCTGCCAACTTTTTGATGGCAGATTGCAGGAGCCACTTGCTACTATCAAATCAGCCCAACTTGGCACTGGTGCCACCATGGGTCTGGTCACCATCCTGCCTATCGTAGCTTTTCAGGTGACAGCCGGTCCCTCCCTGCCATAGGCCCCCAGAGAAAAACCTCGGCCCGTTTCCCTGGCAAACAAAAGTAAGCTACCCCGCTTCTGGATGGCAGATTGCAGGAGCCACTTTGCACCATCAAACTAGCCCGACTTGGCACTGGTGCCACCTCAGGTCTGGGAACCATCCTGCGTATCGTTCATTCTAAGGAGCCAGCCGGCCACTCCAGCCACAGGCCCCCAGACACAAACAACGGCGCTTTTCCCTGGAAAACAAAACTCGCCTGCCAACTTTTAGATGGCAGATTGCAGGAGCCACTTGGTACTATCAAATCAGCCCAACTTGGCACTGGTGCCACCATGGGTCTGGTCACCATCCTGCCTATCGTAGCTTTTCAGGACCTAGCAGGTCACTCCCAGCCATAGGCGCCCAGACACAAAGCTCGGCCCGTTTCCCTGGCAAACAAAAGTAAGCTGCCCCGCTTCTGGATGGCAGATTTCCGGAGCCACTTGGTACTATCAAACCAGCCCGACTTGGCACTGGTGCCACCTCTGGTCTGGGAACCATGCTGCGTATCGTGGATTCTAAGGAGCCAGCCGGCCACTCCCAGCCACAGGCCCCCAAACACAAACAACGGCGCTTTTCCCTGGAAAACAAAACTCGCCTGCCAACATTTTGATGGCAGATTGCAGGAGCCACTTGCTACTATCAAATCAGCCCATCTTGGCACTGGTGCCACCATGGGTCTGGTCACCATCCTGCCTATCGTAGCTGTTCAGGCGCCAGCCGGTCACTCCCAGCCATAGGCCCCCAGAGAAAAACCTCGGCCCGTTTCCCTGGCAAACAAAAGTAAGCTGCCCCACTTCTGGATGGCAGATTGCAGGAGCCACTTTGCACCATCAAACCAGCCCAACTTGGCACTGGTGCGACCTCTGGTCTGGGAACCATCCTGCGTATCGTGGATTCCAATTAGCAAGCCGGCCCCTCCCAGCCACAGGCCTCCAAACAAAAACAACGGCGCTTTTCCCTGGAAAACAAAACTCGCCTGCCAACTTTTTGATGGCAGATTGCAGGAGCCACTTGGTACTATCAAACCAGCCCAACTTGGCACTGGTGCCACCATGGGTCTGCTCACCATCCTGCCTATCGTAGCTTTTCAGGACCTAGACGGTCACTCCCAGCCATAGGCCCCGTGACACAAAGCTCGGCCCGTTTCCCTGGCAAACAAAAGTAAGCTGTCCCGCTTCTGGATGGCAGATTGCAGGACGCACTTGGTAGTATCAAACCAGCCCGACTTGGCACTGGTGCCACCTCTGGTCTGGGAACCATCCTGCGTATCGTGGATTCTAAGCAGCCAGCCGGCCACTCCCAGCCACAGGCCCCAAAACACAAACAACGGCGCTTTTCCCTGGAAAACAAAACTCGCCTGCCAACATTTTGATGGCAGATTGCAGGAGCCACTTGGTACTATCAAACCAGCCCAACTTGGCACTGGTGCCACCATGGGTCTGGTCACCATCCTGCCTATCGTAGCTTTTCAGGAGCCAGCCGGTCACTCCCAGCCATAGGCCCCCAGACACAAACCTCGGCCCGTTTCCCTGGCAAACAAAAGTAACCTACCCCGCTTCTGGATGGCAGATTGCAGGAACCACTTTGCACCATCAAACTAGCCCGACTTGGCACTGGTGCCACCTCTGGTCTGGGAACCATGCTGCGTATCGTGGATTCTAAGGAGCCATCCGTCCACTCCCAGACACAGGCCCCCAAACAAAAACAACGGCGCTTTTCCCTGGAAAACAAAACTCGCCTGCCAACTTTTTGATGGCAGATTGCAGGAGCCACTTGGTACTATCAAACCAGCCCAACTTGGCACTGGTGCCACCATGGGTCTGGGCACCATCCTGCCTATCGTAGCTTTTCAGGAGCCAGCCGGTCACTCGCAGCCATAGGCCCCCAGAAACAATACTCGGCCCGTTTCCCTGGCAAACAAAAGTAAGCTGCCCCGCTTCTGGATGGCAGATTGCAGGACGCACTTGATAGTATCAAACCAGCCCGACTTGGCACTGGTGCCACCTCTGGTCTGGGAACCATCCTGCGTATCGTGGATTCTAAGCAGGCAGCCGGCCACTCCCAGCCACAGGCCCCCAAACACAAACAACGGCGCTTTTCCCTGGAAAACAAAACTCGCCTGCCAACATTTTGATGGCAGATTGCAGGAGCCACTTGGTACTATCAAATCAGCCCAACTTGGCACTGGTGCCACCATGCGTTTGGTCACCATCCTGCCTATCGTAGCTTTTCAGGAGCCAGCCGGTCACTCCCAGCCATAGGCCCCCAGACAAAAACCTCGGCCCGTTTCCCTGGCATACAAAACTAAGCTGCCCCGCTTCTGGATGGCAGATTGCAGGAACAACTTGGTACTATCAAACCAGCCCGACTTGGCACTGGTGCCACCTCTGGTCTGGGAACCATCCTGCGTATCGTGGTTCTAAGGAGCCATCCGTCCACTCCCAGCCACAGGCCCCCAAACACAAACAACGGCGCTTTTCCCTGGAAAACAAAACTCGCCTGCCAACATTTTGATGGCAGATTGCAGGAGCCACTTGGTACTATCAAACCAGCCCAACTTGGCACTGGTGCCACCATGGGTCTGGTCACCATCCTGCCTATCGTAGCTTTTCAGGACCTAGCCGGTCACTCCAAGCCATAGGCGCCCAGACAAAAACCTCGGCCCGTTTCCCTGGCAAACAAAGTAAGCTGCCCCGCTTCTGGATGGCAGATTGCAGGAGCCACTTTGCACCATCAAACCAGCCCAACTTGGCACTGGTGCGACCTCTGGTCTGGGAACCATCCTGCGTATCGTGGATTCCAATTAGCAAGCCGGCCCCTCCCAGCCAGAGGCCTCCAAACAAAAACAACGGCGCTTTTCCCTGGAAAACAAAACTCGCCTGCCAACTTTTTGATGGCAGATTGCAGGAGCCACTTGGTACTATCAAACCAGCCCAACTTGGCATTGTGCCACCATGGGTCTGCTCACCATCCTGCCTATCGTAGCTTTTCAGGACCTAGACGGTCACTCCCAGCCATAGGCCCCGTGACACAAAGCTCGGCCCGTTTCCCTGGCAAACAAAAGTAAGCTGTCCCGCTTCTGGATGGCAGATTGCAGGACGCACTTGGTAGTATCAAACCAGCCCGACTTGGCACTGGTGCCACCTCTGGTCTGGGAACCATCCTGCGTATCGTGGATTCTAAGCAGCCAGCCGGCCACTCCCAGCCACAGGCCCCAAAACACAAACAACGGCGCTTTTCCCTGGAAAACAAAACTCGCCTGCCAACATTTTGATGGCAGATTGCAGGAGCCACTTGGTACTATCAAACCAGCCCAACTTGGCACTGGTGCCACCATGGGTCTGGTCACCATCCTGCCTATCGTAGCTTTTCAGGAGCCAGCCGGTCACTCCCAGCCATAGGCCCCCAGACACAAACCTCGGCCCGTTTCCCTGGCAAACAAAAGTAACCTACCCCGCTTCTGGATGGCAGATTGCAGGAACCACTTTGCACCATCAAACTAGCCCGACTTGGCACTGGTGCCACCTCTGGTCTGGGAACCATGCTGCGTATCGTGGATTCTAAGGAGCCATCCGTCCACTCCCAGACACAGGCCCCCAAACAAAAACAACGGCGCTTTTCCCTGGAAAACAAAACTCGCCTGCCAACTTTTTGATGGCAGATTGCAGGAGCCACTTGGTACTATCAAACCAGCCCAACTTGGCACTGGTGCCACCATGGGTCTGGGCACCATCCTGCCTATCGTAGCTTTTCAGGAGCCAGCCGGTCACTCGCAGCCATAGGCCCCCAGAAACAATACTCGGCCCGTTTCCCTGGCAAACAAAAGTAAGCTGCCCCGCTTCTGGATGGCAGATTGCAGGACGCACTTGATAGTATCAAACCAGCCCGACTTGGCACTGGTGCCACCTCTGGTCTGGGAACCATCCTGCGTATCGTGGATTCTAAGCAGCCAGCCGGCCACTCCCAGCCACAGGCCCCCAAACACAAACAACGGCGCTTTTCCCTGGAAAACAAAACTCGCCTGCCAACATTTTGATGGCAGATTGCAGGAGCCACTTGGTACTATCAAATCAGCCCAACTTGGCACTGGTGCCACCATGCGTTTGGTCACCATCCTGCCTATCGTAGCTTTTCAGGAGCCAGACGGTCACTCCCAGCCATAGGCCCCCAGACAAAAACCTCGGCCCGTTTCCCTGGCATACAAAACTAAGCTGCCCCGCTTCTGGATGGCAGATTGCAGGAACAACTTGGTACTATCAAACCAGCCCGACTTGGCACTGGTGCCACCTCTGGTCTGGGAACCATCCTGCGTATCGTGGTTCTAAGGAGCCATCCGTCCACTCCCAGCCACAGGCCCCCAAACACAAACAACGGCGCTTTTCCCTGGAAAACAAAACTCGCCTGCCAACATTTTGATGGCAGATTGCAGGAGCCACTTGGTACTATCAAACCAGCCCAACTTGGCACTGGTGCCACCATGGGTCTGGTCACCATCCTGCCTATCGTAGCTTTTCAGGACCTAGCCGGTCACTCCAAGCCATAGGCGCCCAGACAAAAAGCTCGGCCCGTTTCCCTGGCAAACAAAGTAAGCTGCCCCGCTTCTGGATGGCAGATTGCAGGAACCACTTGGTACTATCAAACCAGCCCGACTTGGCACTGGTGCCACCTTGGGTCTGGGAACCATCCTGCGTATCGTGGATTCTAAGGAGCCAGCCGGTCACTCCCAGCCACAGGCCCCCAAACACAAACAACGGCGCTTTTCCCTGGAAAACAAAACTCGCCTGCCAACTTTTTGATGGCAGATTGCAGGAGCCACTTGCTACTATCAAATCAGCCCAACTTGGCACTGGTGCCACCATGGGTCTGGTCACCATCCTGCCTATCGTAGCTTTTCAGGAGCCAGCCGGTCCCTCCCTGCCATAGGCCCCCAGAGAAAAACCTCGGCCCGTTTCCCTGGCAAACAAAAGTAAGCTACCCCGCTTCTGGATGGCAGATTGCAGGAGCCACTTTGCACCATCAAACTAGCCCGACTTGGCACTGGTGCCACCTCAGGTCTGGGAACCATCCTGCGTATCGTTCATTCTAAGGAGCCAGCCGGCCACTCCAGCCACAGGCCCCCAGACACAAACAACGGCGCTTTTCCCTGGAAAACAAAACTCGCCTGCCAACTTTTAGATGGCAGATTGCAGGAGCCACTTGGTACTATCAAATCAGCCCAACTTGGCACTGGTGCCACCATGGGTCTGGTCACCATCCTGCCTATCGTAGCTTTTCAGGACCTAGCAGGTCACTCCCAGCCATAGGCGCCCAGACACAAAGCTCGGCCCGTTTCCCTGGCAAACAAAAGTAAGCTGCCCCGCTTCTGGATGGCAGATTTCCGGAGCCACTTGGTACTATCAAACCAGCCCGACTTGGCACTGGTGCCACCTCTGGTCTGGGAACCATGCTGCGTATCGTGGATTCTAAGGAGCCAGCCGGCCACTCCCAGCCACAGGCCCCCAAACAAAAACAACGGCGCTTTTCCCTGGAAAACAAAACTCGCCTGCCAACATTTTGATGGCAGATTGCAGGAGCCACTTGCTACTATCAAATCAGCCCATCTTGGCACTGGTGCCACCATGGGTCTGGTCACCATCCTGCCTATCGTAGCTGTTCAGGCGCCAGCCGGTCACTCCCAGCCATAGGCCCCCAGAGAAAAACCTCGGCCTGTTTCCCTGGCAAACAAAAGTAAGCTGCCCCACTTCTGGATGGCAGATTGCAGGAGCCACTTTGCACCATCAAACCAGCCCAACTTGGCACTGGTGCCACCTCTGGTCTGGGAACCATCCTGCGTATCGTGGATTCCAATTAGCAAGCCGGCCACTCCCAGCCACAGGCCTCCAAACAAAAACAACGGCGCTTTTCCCTGGAAAACAAAACTCGCCTGCCAACTTTTTGATGGCAGATTGCAGGAGCCACTTGGTACTATCAAACCAGCCCAACTTGGCACTGGTGCCACCATGGGTCTGCTCACCATCCTGCCTATCGTAGCTTTTCAGGACCTAGACGGTCACTCCCAGCCATAGGCCCCGTGACACAAAGCTCGGCCCGTTTCCCTGGCAAACAAAATTAACCTACCCCGCTTCTGGATGGCAGATTGCAGGACGCACTTGGTAGTATCAAACCAGCCCGACTTGGCACTGGTGCCACCTCTGGTCTGGGAACCATCCTGCGTATCGTGGATTCTAAGCAGCCAGCCGGCCACTCCCAGCCACAGGCCCCAAAACACAAACAACGGCGCTTTTCCCTGGAAAACAAAACTCGCCTGCCAACATTTTGATGGCAGATTGCAGGAGCCACTTGGTACTATCAAACCAGCCCAACTTGGCACTGGTGCCACCATGGGTCTGGGCACCATCCTGCCTATCGTAGCTTTTCAGGAGCCAGCCGGTCACTCCAAGCCATAGGCCCCCAGACAAAAACCTCGGCCTGTTTCCCTGGCAAATAAAAATAAGCTGCCCCGCTTCTGGATGGCAGATTGCAGGAGCCACTTTGCACCATCAAACCAGCCCGACTTGGCACTGGTGCCACCTCTGGTCTGGGAACCATCCTGCGTATCGTGGATTCTAATTTGCCATCCGCCCACTCCCAGCCACAGGCCCCCAAAAAAAAAAACGGCGCTTTTCCCTGGAAAACAAAACTCGCCTGCCAAATTTTGATGGCAGATTGCCGGAGCCACTGGGTACTATCAAACCAGCCCAACTTGACACTGGTGCCACCATGGGTCTGGTCAGCATCCTGCCTATCGTAGCATTTCAGGAGCCAGCCGGTCACTCCCAGCCATAGGCCCCCAGACAAAAACCTTGGCCCGTTTCCCTGGCAAACAAAATAAGTTATCCCGCTACTGGATGGCAGATTGCAGGAGCCACTTTTCACCATCAAACCAGCCCGACTTGGCACTGGTGCCACCTCAGGTCTGGGAACCATGCTGCGTATCGTGGATTCTAAGGAGCCAGCCGGCCACTCCCAGCCACAGGCCCCAAACACAAACAACGGCGCATTTCCCTGGATAACAAACTCGCCTGCCAACTTTTTGATGGCAGATTGCAGGAGCCACTTGGTACTATCAAACCAGCCCAACTTGGCACTGGTGCCACCATGGGTCTGGTCACCATCCTGCCTATCGTAGCTTTTCAGGAGCCAGCCGGTCACTCCCAGCCATAGGCCCCGAGACACAAACCTCGGCCCGTTTCCCTGGCAAACAAAAGTAAGCTACCCCGCTTCTGGATGGCAGATTGCAGGACGCACTTGGTACTATCAAACCAGCCCAACTTGGCACTGGTGCCACCTCTGGTCTGGGAACCATCCTGCGTATCGTGGATTCTAAGGAGCCAGCCGGCCACTCCCAGCCACAGGCCCCCAAACAAAAACAACGGCGCTTTTCCCTGGAAAACAAAACTCGCCTGCCAACTTTTTCATGGCAGATTGCAGGAGCCACTTGGTACTATCAAATCAGCCCAACTTGGCACTGGTGCCACCATGGGTCTGGTCACCATCCTGCCTATCGTAGCTTTTCAGGAGCCAGCCGGTCACTCCCAGCCATAGGCCCCCAGACACAAACCTCGGCCCGTTTCCCTGGCAAACAAAATTAACCTACCCCGCTTCTGGATGGCAGATTGCAGGAACCACTTTGCACCATCAAACTAGCCCGACTTGGCACTGGTGCCACCTCTGGTCTGGGAACCATCCTGCGTATCGTGGATTCTAAGGAGCCATCCGTCCACTCCCAGACACAGGCCCCCAAACAAAAACAACGGCGCTTTTCCCTGGAAAACAAAACTCGCCTGCCAACTTTTTGATGGCAGATTGCAGGAGCCACTTGGTACTATCAAACCAGCCCAACTTGGCACTGGTGCCACCATGGGTCTGGGCACCATCCTGCCTATCGTAGCTTTTCAGGAGCCAGCCGGTCACTCGCAGCCATAGGCCCCCAGACACAAAGCTCGGCCCGTTTCCCTGGCAAACAAAAGTAAGCTGCCCCGCTTCTGGATGGCAGATTGCAGGACGCACTTGATAGTATCAAACCAGCCCGACTTGGCACTGGTGCCACCTCTGGTCTGGGAACCATCCTGCGTATCGTGGATTCTAAGCAGCCAGCCGGCCACTCCCAGCCACAGGCCCCCAAACACAAACAACGGCGCTTTTCCCTGGAAAACAAAACTCGCCTGCCAACATTTTGATGGCAGATTGCAGGAGCCACTTGGTACTATCAAATCAGCCCAACTTGGCACTGGTGCCACCATGCGTTTGGTCACCATCCTGCCTATCGTAGCTTTTCAGGAGCCAGACGGTCACTCCCAGCCATAGGCCCCCAGACAAAAACCTCGGCCCGTTTCCCTGGCATACAAAACTAAGCTGCCCCGCTTCTGGATGGCAGATTGCAGGAACAACTTGGTACTATCAAACCAGCCCGACTTGGCACTGGTGCCACCTCTGGTCTGGGAACCATCCTGCGTATCGTGGTTCTAAGGAGCCATCCGTCCACTCCCAGCCACAGGCCCCCAAACACAAACAACGGCGCTTTTCCCTGGAAAACAAAACTCGCCTGCCAACATTTTGATGGCAGATTGCAGGAGCCACTTGGTACTATCAAACCAGCCCAACTTGGCACTGGTGCCACCATGGGTCTGGTCACCATCCTGCCTATCGTAGCTTTTCAGGACCTAGCCGGTCACTCCAAGCCATAGGCGCCCAGACAAAAAGCTCGGCCCGTTTCCCTGGCAAACAAAGTAAGCTGCCCCGCTTCTGGATGGCAGATTGCAGGAACCACTTGGTACTATCAAACCAGCCCGACTTGGCACTGGTGCCACCTTGGGTCTGGGAACCATCCTGCGTATCGTGGATTCTAAGGAGCCAGCCGGTCACTCCCAGCCACAGGCCCCCAAACACAAACAACGGCGCTTTTCCCTGGAAAACAAAACTCGCCTGCCAACTTTTTGATGGCAGATTGCAGGAGCCACTTGCTACTATCAAATCAGCCCAACTTGGCACTGGTGCCACCATGGGTCTGGTCACCATCCTGCCTATCGTAGCTTTTCAGGAGCCAGCCGGTCCCTCCCTGCCATAGGCCCCCAGAGAAAAACCTCGGCCCGTTTCCCTGGCAAACAAAAGTAAGCTACCCCGCTTCTGGATGGCAGATTGCAGGAGCCACTTTGCACCATCAAACTAGCCCGACTTGGCACTGGTGCCACCTCAGGTCTGGGAACCATCCTGCGTATCGTTCATTCTAAGGAGCCAGCCGGCCACTCCAGCCACAGGCCCCCAGACACAAACAACGGCGCTTTTCCCTGGAAAACAAAACTCGCCTGCCAACTTTTAGATGGCAGATTGCAGGAGCCACTTGGTACTATCAAATCAGCCCAACTTGGCACTGGTGCCACCATGGGTCTGGTCACCATCCTGCCTATCGTAGCTTTTCAGGACCTAGCAGGTCACTCCCAGCCATAGGCGCCCAGACACAAAGCTCGGCCCGTTTCCCTGGCAAACAAAAGTAAGCTGCCCCGCTTCTGGATGGCAGATTGCAGGAACCACTTGGTACTATCAAACCAGCCCGACTTGGCACTGGTGCCACCTCTGGTCTGGGAACCATCCTGCGTATCGTGGTTCTAAGGAGCCATCTGTCCACTCCCAGCCACAGGCCCCCAAACACAAACAACGGCGCTTTTCCCTGGAAAACAAAACTCGCCTGCCAACATTTTGATGGCAGATTGCAGGAGCCACTTGCTACTATCAAATCAGCCCATCTTGGCACTGGTGCCACCATGGGTCTGGTCACCATCCTGCCTATCGTAGCTGTTCAGGCGCCAGCCGGTCACTCCCAGCCATAGGCCCCCAGAGAAAAACCTCGGCCCGTTTCCCTGGCAAACAAAAGTAAGCTGCCCCACTTCTGGATGGCAGATTGCAGGAGCCACTTTGCACCATCAAACCAGCCCAACTTGGCACTGGTGCCACCATGGGTCTGCTCACCATCCTGCCTATCGTAGCTTTTCAGGAGCCAGCCGGTCACTCCCAGCCATAGGCCCCCTGACACAAAGCTCGGCCCGTTTCCCTGGCAAACAAAAGTAAGCTGTCCCGCTTCTGGATGGCAGATTGCAGGACGCACTTGGAAGTATCAAACCAGCCCGACTTGGCACTGGTGCCACCTCTGGTCTGGGAACCATCCTGCGTATCGTGGATTCTAAGCAGCCAGCCGGCCACTCCCAGCCACAGGCCCCAAAACACAAACAACGGCGCTTTTCCCTGGAAAACAAAACTCGCCTGCCAACATTTTGATGGCAGATTGCCGGAGCCACAGGGTACTATCAAACCAGCCCAACTTGACACTGGTGCCACCATGGGTCTGGTCACCATCCTGCCTATCGTAGCATTTCAGGAGCCAGCCGGTCACTCCCAGCCATAGGCCCCCAGACAAAAACCTTGGCCCGTTTCCCTGGCAAACAGAATAAGTTATCCCGCTACTGGATGGCAGATTGCAGGAGCCACTTTTCACCATCAAACCAGCCCGACTTGGCACTGGTGCCACCTCAGGTCTGGGAACCATGCTGCGTATCGTGGATTCTAAGGAGCCAGCCGGCCACTCCCAGCCACAGGCCCCCAAACACAAACAACGGCGCATTTCCCTGGATAACAAACTCGCCTGCCAACTTTTTGTTGACAGATTGCAGGAGCCACTTGGTACTATCAAACCAGCCCAACTTGGCACTGGTGCCACCATGGGTCTGGTCACCATCCTGCCTATCGTAGCTTTTCAGGAGCCAGCCGGTCACTCCCAGCCATAGGCCCCGAGACACAAACCTCGGCCCGTTTCCCTGGCAAACAAAAGTAAGCTACCCCGCTTCTGGATGGCAGATTGCAGGACGCACTTGGTACTATCAAACCAGCCCGACTTGGCACTGGTGCCACCTCTGGTCTGGGAACTATGGTGCGTATCGTGGATTCTAAGGAGCCAGCCGGCCACTCCCAGCCATAGGCACCCAAACACAAATAACGGCGCTTTTCCCTGGAAAACAAAACTCGCCTGCCAACTTTTTGATGGCAGATTGCAGGAGCCACTTGGTACTATCAAACCAGCTCAACTTGGCACTGGTGCCACCATGGGTCTGGTCACCATCCTGCCTATCGTAGCTTTTCAGGAGCCAGCCGGTCACTCCCAGCCATAGGCCCCCAGACACAAACCTCGGCCCGTTTCCCTGGCAAACAAAAGTAAGCTGCCCCGCTTCTGGATGGCAGATTGCAGGAACCACTTGGTACTATCAAACCAGCCCAACTTGGCACTGGTGCCACCTTGGGTCTGGGAACCATCCTGCGTATCGTGGATTCTAAGGAGCCAGCTGGCCACTCCCAGCCACAGGCCCCCAAACACAAACAACGGCGCTTTTCCCTGGAAAACAAAACTCTCCTGCCAACTTTTTGATGGGAGATTGCAGGAGCCACTTGGTTTTATCAAATCAGACCAACTTGGCACTGGTGCCACCATGGGTCTGGTCACCATCCTGCCTATCGTAGCTTTTCAGGAGCCAGCCGGTCACTCCCAGCCATAGGCCCCCAGACACAAACCTCGGCCCGTTTCCCTGACAAACAAAAGTAAGTTATCCCGCTCCTGGATGGCAGATTCCAGGAGCCACTTGGTACTATCAAACCAGCCCGACTTTGCACTGGTGCCACCATGGGTCTGGTCACCATCCTGCGTATCGTGGATTCTAATTAGCCATCCGTCCACTCCCAGCCACAGGCCCCCAAACAAAAACAACGGCGCTTTTCCCTGGAAAACAAAACTCGTCTGCTAACTTTTTGATGGCAGATTGCCAGAGCCACTTGGTACTATCAAACCAGCCCAACTTGGCACTGGTGCCACCTTGGGTCTGGGAACCATGCTGCGTATCATGGATTATAAGGAGCCAGCCGGCCACTCCCAGCCACAGGCCCCCAAACACAAACCACAGCGCTTTTCCCTGGAAAACAAAATTCGCCGGCCAACTTTTTGATGGCAGATTGCAGGAGCCACTTGGTACTATCAAATCAGCCCAACTTGGCACTGGTGCCACCATGGGTCTGGTCACCATCCTGCCTATCGTAGCTTTTCAGGAGCCAGCCGGTCACTCCAAGCCATAGACGCAAAGACACAATGCTCTGCCCTTTTCCCTGGCAAACCAAAGTAAGCTGCCCCGCTTCTGGATGGCAGATTGCAGGAACCACTTGGTACTATAAAACCAGCCCGACTTGGCACTGGTGCCACCTCTGGTCTGGGAACCATGCTGCGTATCGTGGATTCTAAGGAGCCAGCCGGCCACTCCCATTTAAAGGCCCCCAAACACAAACAACGGCGCTTTTCCCTGGAAAACAAAACTCGCCTGCCAACTTTTTGATGGCAGATTGCAGGAGCCACTTGGTACTATCAAACCAGCCCAACTTGGCACTTGTGCCACCATGGGTCTGGTCACCATCCTGCCTACCTTAGCTTTTCAGGACCTAGCCGGTCACTCCCAGCCATAGGCCCCCAGACACAAAGCTCGACCCGTTTCCCTGGCAAACAAAAGCAAGCTGTCCCGCTTCTGGATGGCAGATTGTAGGACGCACTCGGTACTATCAAACCAGCCCGACTTGGCACTGGTGCCACCTCTGGTCTGGGAACCATCCTGCGTATCCTGGATTCTAAGGAGCCAGCCGGCCACTCCCAGACATAGGCACCCAAACACAAACAACGGCGCTTTTCCCTGGAAAACAAAACTCGCCTGCCAACTTTTTGATGGCAGATTGCAGGAGCCACTTGGTACTATCAAACCAGCCCAACTTGGCACTTGTGCCACCATGGGTCTGCTCACCATTCTGCCTATCATAGCTTTTCAGGGGGCAGCCGGTCACTCCCAGCCATAGGCCCCCAGACAAAAAGCTCGGCCCGTTTCCCTGGCAAACAAAAGTAAGCTGCCCCGCTTCTGGATGGCAGATTGCAGGACGCACTTGGTGCTATCAAACCAGCCCGACTTGGCACTGGTGCCACCTCAGGTCTGGGAACCATCCTGCGTATCGTGGATTCTAAGGAGCCAGCCGGCCACTCCCAGCCACAGGCCCCCAAACACAAACAACGGCGCTTTTCCCTGGAAAACAAAACTCGCCTGCCGACATTTTGATGGCAGATTGCAGGAGCCACTTGGTACTATCAAACCAGCCCAACTTGGCACTGGTGCCACCATGGGTCTGGTCACCATCCTGCCTATCGTAGCTTTTCAGGAGCCAGCCGGTCACTCCCAGCCATAGGCCCCGAGACACAAAGCTAAGCCCTTTTCCCTGGCAAACAAAAGTAATCTGCCCCGCTTCTGGATGGCAGATTGCAGGAGCCACTTTGCACCATCATACTAGCCCGACTTGGCACTGGTGCCACCTTGGGTCTGGGAACCATCCTGCGTATCGTGGATTCTAAGGAGCCAGCCGGCCACTCCCAGCCACAGGCCCCCAACAAAAACCACGGCCCTTTTTTCTGGCAAACAAAACTTAGCTGCCTCAGGATGAACTTGATACTAAAACCGCAGGCCGACTTGGTAGTGGTGACACCTTGGACCTGGGAACCATCATGCGTATCGAGCATTTTAAGGAGCCAGCCGGCCACTCCCAGCAATATGCCCCCAAAAACAATCCACGGAATTTTTCTCTGGCAAACAAAAATCAGCTGCCCCGCTTCTGGATGGCAGATTGCAGGAGCTACTTTGCACCATCAAACCAGCCCGACTTGGCACTGGTGCCACCTTGCATCTGGGAACCATGCTGCCTAGCGTGGATTTTCAGGAGCCAGCCGGCCACTCTCAGCCATAGGCCCCCAAACAAAACCCACGGCCCGTTTCCCTGGCAAACAAAATTAAGCTGCCCCGCTTCTGGATGGCAGATTGCAGGACGCACTTGGTAGTATCAAACCAGCCCGACTTGGCACTGGTGCCACCTTGGGTCTGGGAACCATGCTGCGTATTGGGGGTTCAAAGGAGCCAGCCGGCCACTCCCAGCCACAGGCCCCCAAATACAAACAACGGCGCTTTTCCCTGGAAAACAAAACTCACCTGACAACTTTTTGATGGCAGATTGCAGGAGCCACTTGGTACTATCAAACCAGCCCAACTTGGCTCTGGTGCCACCATGGGTCTGGGAACAATCCTGCCTATCGTAGCTTTTCAGGAGCCAGCCGGTCACTCCCAGCCATAGGTCCCCAGTCACAAACCTCGGCCCGTTTCCCTGGCAAACAAAAGTAAGCTGCCCCGCTTCTGGATGGCAGATTGCAGGAGCCACTTGGTACTATCAAACCAGCCCAACTTGGCACTGGTGCCACCTCTGGTCTGGGAACCATGCTGCGTAACACAGATTCTACGGCGCCAGTCGGCCACTCCCAGCCACAAGCTCCCAAACACAAACAACGGCGCTATTCTCTGGCAAACAAAACTCCACTGCCCCTCTTCTGGATGGCAAATTGCAGGACGCACTTGGTACTATAAAAACAGCCCGACTTGGCACTGGTGCCACCTTGGGTCTGGGAACCATCCTGCGTATCGATCTTTTTAATGAGACAGCCGGCCACTCCCAGCCATATGCCCCCAAACACAACCCACGGCCCTTTTCTCTGGCAAACAAAACTCAACTGCACCGCTTCTGGATGGCAGATTGCAGGAGCCACTTGGTACTATCAAACCAGCCCGACTTGGCACTGGTGCCACCTTGGGTCTGGGAACCATCCTGCGTATGGTGGATTCTAAGGAGCCAGCCGGCCACTCCCAGCCACAGGCCCCCAACAAAAACCACGGCCCTTTTTTCTGGCAAACAAAACTTAGCTGCCTCACTTCTGGATGGCAGATTGCAGGAGCCACTTGGTGTAATCAAACCAGCCCGACTTGGCACTGGTGCCACCTTGGGTCTGGGAACCATCCTGCGTATCGTGGATTCTAAGGAGCCAGCCGGCCACTCCCAGCCACAGGCCCCCAAACAAAATCAACGGCGCTGTTCCCTGGAAAACAAAACACGCCTGCCAACTTTTTGATGGAGTTTGCAGGAGCCACTTGGCACTATCAAACCAGCCCGACTTGGCACTGGTGCCACCTTGGGTCTGGGAAACATCCTGCGTATCGTGGATTCTTAGGAGCCAGCCGGCCACTCCTAGCCACAGGCCCCCAGACAAAAACCTAGGCCTATTTCTCTGGCAAACAAAAGTAAGCTGCCCCGCTTCTGGATGGCAGATTGCAGGAGACACTTGGTACTATCAAACCAGCCCAACTTGGCACTGGTGCCACCTTGGATCTGGGAACCATGCTGTGTATCGTGGATATTCAGGGGCCAGCCGGCCACTCTCAGCCATATGTCCCCAAACAGAAACCTCGGCCCGTTTCTCTGGCACACAAAACTCAACTGCCCCTCTTCTGGATGGCAAATTGCAGGATGAACTTGATACTAAAACCGCAGGCCGACTTGGTAGTGGTGACACCTTGGACCTGGGAACCATCATGCGTATCGAGCATTTTAAGGAGCCAGCCGGCCACTCCCAGCAATATGCCCCCAAAAACAATCCACGGAATTTTTCTCTGGCAAACAAAAATCAGCTGCCCCGCTTCTGGATGGCAGATTGCAGGAGCCACTTTGCACCATCAAACCAGCCCGACTTGGCACTGGTGCCACCTTGCATCTGGGAACCATGCTGCCTAGCGTGGATTTTCAGGAGCCAGCCGGCCACTCTCAGCCATAGGCCCCCAAACAAAACCCACGGCCCGTTTCCCTGGCAAACAAAATAAAGCTGCCCCGCTTCTGGATGGCAGATTGCAGGACGCACTTGGTAGTATCAAACCAGCCCAACTTGGCACTGGTGCCACCTTGGGTCTGGGAACCATCCTGCGTATCGTGGGTTCAAAGGAGCCAGCCGGCCACTCCCAGCCACAGGCCCCCAAATACAAACAACGGCGCTTTTCCCTGGAAAACAAAACTCGCCTGACAACTTTTTGATGGCAGATTGCAGGAGCCACTTGGTACTATCAAACCAGCCCAACTTGGCACTGGTGCCACCTCTGGTCTGGGAACCATGCTGCGTAACACAGATTCTACGGCGCCAGTCGGCCACTCCCAGCCACAAGCTCCCAAACACAAACAACGGCGCTATTCTCTGGCAAACAAAACTCCACTGCCCCTCTTCTGGATGGCAAATTGCAGGACGCACTTGGTACTATAAAAACAGCCCGACTTGGCACTGGTGCCACCTTGGGTCTGGGAACCATCCTGCGTATCGATCTTTTTAATGAGACAGCCGGCCACTCCCAGCCATATGCCCCCAAACACAACCCACGGCCCTTTTCTCTGGCAAACAAAACTCAACTGCACCGCTTCTGGATGGCAGATTGCAGGAGCCACTTGGTACTATCAAACCAGCCCGACTTGGCACTGGTGCCACCTTGGGTCTGGGAACCATCCTGCGTATGGTGGATTCTAAGGAGCCAGCCGGCCACTCCCAGCCACAGGCCCCCAACAAAAACCACGGCCCTTTTTTCTGGCAAACAAAACTTAGCTGCCTCACTTCTGGATGGCAGATTGCAGGAGCCACTTGGTGTAATCAAACCAGCCCGACTTGGCACTGGTGCCACCTTGGGTCTGGGAACCATCCTGCGTATCGTGGATTCTAAGGAGCCAGCCGGCCACTCCCAGCCACAGGCCCCCAAACAAAATCAACGGCGCTGTTCCCTGGAAAACAAAACACGCCTGCCAACTTTTTGATGGAGTTTGCAGGAGCCACTTGGCACTATCAAACCAGCCCGACTTGGCACTGGTGCCACCTTGGGTCTGGGAAACATCCTGCGTATCGTGGATTCTTAGGAGCCAGCCGGCCACTCCTAGCCACAGGCCCCCAGACAAAAACCTAGGCCTATTTCTCTGGCAAACAAAAGTAAGCTGCCCCGCTTCTGGATGGCAGATTGCAGGAGACACTTGGTACTATCAAACCAGCCCAACTTGGCACTGGTGCCACCTTGGATCTGGGAACCATGCTGTGTATCGTGGATATTCAGGGGCCAGCCGGCCACTCTCAGCCATATGTCCCCAAACAGAAACCTCGGCCCGTTTCTCTGGCACACAAAACTCAACTGCCCCTCTTCTGGATGGCAAATTGCAGGATGAACTTGATACTAAAACCGCAGGCCGACTTGGTAGTGGTGACACCTTGGACCTGGGAACCATCATGCGTATCGAGCATTTTAAGGAGCCAGCCGGCCACTCCCAGCAATATGCCCCCAAAAACAATCCACGGAATTTTTCTCTGGCAAACAAAAATCAGCTGCCCCGCTTCTGGATGGCAGATTGCAGGAGCCACTTTGCACCATCAAACCAGCCCGACTTGGCACTGGTGCCACCTTGCATCTGGGATCCATGCTGCCTAGCGTGGATTTTCAGGAGCCAGCCGGCCACTCTCAGCCATAGGCCCCCAAACAAAACCCACGGCCCGTTTCCCTGGCAAACAAAATAAAGCTGCCCCGCTTCTGGATGGCAGATTGCAGGACGCACTTGGTAGTATCAAACCAGCCCAACTTGGCACTGGTGCCACCTTGGGTCTGGGAACCATCCTGCGTATCGTGGGTTCAAAGGAGCCAGCCGGCCACTCCCAGCCACAGGCCCCCAAATACAAACAACGGCGCTTTTCCCTGGAAAACAAAACTCGCCTGACAACTTTTTGATGGCAGATTGCAGGAGCCACTTGGTACTATCAAACCAGCCCAACTTGGCACTGGTGCCACCTCTGGTCTGGGAACCATGCTGCGTAACACAGATTCTAAGGCGCCAGTCGGCCACTCCCAGCCACAAGCCCCCAAACACAAACAACGGCGCTATTCTCTGGCAAACAAAACTCCACTGCCCCTCTTCTGGATGGCAAATTGCAGGACGCACTTGGTACTATAAAAACAGCCCGACTTGGCACTAGTGCCACCTTGAGTCTGGGAACCATCCTGCGTATCGATCTTTTTAATGAGACAGCCGGCCACTCCCAGCCATATGCCCCCAAACACAACCCACGGCCCTTTTCTCTGGCAAACAAAACTCAACTGCACCGCTTCTGGATGGCAGATTGCAGGAGCCACTTGGTACTATCAAACCAGCCCGACTTGGCACTGGTGCCACCTTGGGTCTGGGAACCATCCAGCCTATCGTGGATTTTAAGGAGCCAGCCAGCCACTCCCAGCCACAGGCCCCGAACAAAAACCAGGGCCCTTTTTTCTGGCAAACAAAACTTAGCTGCCTCACTTCTGGATGGCAGATTGCAGGAGCCACTTGGTGTAATCAAACCAGCCCGACTTGGCACTGGTGCCACCTTGGGTCTGGGAAACATCCTGCGTATCGTGGATTCTAAGGAGCCAGCCGGCCACTCCCAGCCACAGGTCCCCAAACAAAATCAACGGCGCTGTTCCCTGGAAAACAAAACACGTCTGCCAACATTTTGATGGAGTTTGCAGGAGCCACTTGGTACTATCAAACCAGCCCGACTTGGCACTGGTGCCACCATGGGTCTGGGAAACATCCTGCGTATCGTGGATTCTAAGGAGCCAGCCGGCCACTCCTAGCCACAGGCCCCCAGACAAAAACCTAGGCCTATTTCTCTGGCAAACAAAAGTAAGCTGCCCCGCTTCTGGATGGCAGATTGCAGGAGACACTTGGGACTATCAAACCAGCCCAACTTGGCACTGGTGCCACCTTGGATCTGGGAACCATGCTGTGTATCGTGGATATTCAGGGGCCAGCCGGCCACTCTCAGCCATATGTCCCCAAACAGAAACCTCGGCCCGTTTCTCTGGCAAACAAAACTCAACTGCCCCTCTTCTGGATGGCAAATTGCAGGATGAACTTGATACTAAAACCGCAGGCCGACTTGGTAGTGGTGACACCTTGGGCCTGGGAACCATCATGCATATCGAGCATTTTAAGGAGCCAGCCGGCCACTCCCAGCAATATGCCCCCAAAAACAATCCACGGAATTTTTCTCTGGCAAACAAAAATCAGCTGCCCCGCTTCTGGATGGCAGATTGCAGGAGCCACTTTGCACCATCAAACCAGCCCGACTTGGCACTGGTGCCACCTTGCATCTGGGAACCATGCTGCCTAGCGTGGATTTTCAGGAGCCAGCCGGCCACTCTCAGCCATAGGCCCCCATACAAAACCCACGGCCCGTTTCCCTGGCAAACAAAATTAAGCTGCCCCGCTTCTGGATGGCAGATTGCAGGACGCACTTGGTAGTATCAAACCAGCCCGACTTGGCACTGGTGCCACCTTGGGTCTGGGAACCATGCTGCGTATCATGGATTTTCAGGAGCCAGCCGTCCACTGCCAGCCACAGGCCCCGAAACACAAACAACAGCCTTTTTCTCTGGCAAACAAAATTCAGCTGCCCCGCTTCTGGATGGCAGATTGCAGGAACCACTTGGTACTAACAAACTAGCCCGACTTGGCACTGGTGCCACCTTGGGTCTGGGAACCATCCTGCGTATCGTGGATTCTAAGGAGCCAGCTGGCCACTCCCAGCCACAGGCCCCAAAACACACACAACGGTGCTTTTCCCTGGAAAACAAAACTCGCCTGCCAAACATTTGATGGCAGATTGCAGGAGCCACTTGGTACTATCAAACCAGCCCAACTTGGCACAGGTGCCACCATGGGTCTGGTCACCATCCTGCCTATCGTAGCTTTTCAGGTGCCAGCCAGCCACCCCCAGCCAGAGGACCCTAGACAAATATTTCGGCCCGTTTCCCTGGCAAACAAAAGTAAGCTACCCCGCTTCTGGATGGCAGATTGCAGGAGCCACTTTGCACCATCAAACCAGCCCAACTTGGCACTGGTGCCGCCTCTGGTCTGGGAACCATCCTGCGTATCGTGGATTCTAAGGAGCCATCTGGCCACTCCCAGCCACAGGCCCCCAAACACAAACAACGGCGCTTTTCCCTGGAAAACAAAACTCGCCTGCCAACTTTTTGATGGCAGATTGCCGGAGCCACTTGGTACTATCAAACCAGCCCAACTTGGCACTGGTGCCACCATGGGTCTGGTCACCATCCTGCCTATCGTAGCTTTTCAGGAGCCAGCCGGTCACTCCCAGGCATAGGCCCCCAGACACAAACCTCGGCCCGTTTCCCTGGCAAACAAAAGTAAGCTGCCCCGCTTCGGCATGGCAGATTGCAGGAGCTATTTAGTACTATCAAACCAGCCCGACTTGGCACTGGTGACACCTCTGGTCTGGGAACCATCCTGTGTATCGTGGATTTTCAGGGGCCAGCCGGCCACTCTCAGCCATATGCCCCCAAAAACAAACCACGGCCCTTTTCTCTGGTAAACAAAACTCAACTGCCCCTCTTCTGGATGGAAATTTTAGGACGCACTTTGTACTACGAAAACCGCCCAACGTGGCACTGGTGCCACCTTGTGTCAGGGAACCATCCTGCATATCGAGCTTTTTAAGGAGCCAGCCGGCCACGCCCAGCCATATACCCCCAAAAAAAAACCACGGACCATTTCTCATGGAAACAAAAATCCGCTGCCCCGCGTCTGGATGGCAGATTGCAGGAGCCACTTTGCACCATCAAACCAGCCCGACTTGGCACTGGTGCCACCTTGGGTCTGGGAACAATCCTGCATATCGTGGATTCTAAGGAGCCAGCCGGCCACTCCCAGCCACTGGCCCCCAAACACAAACAACGGCGCTTTTCCCTGGAAAACAAAACTCGCCTGCCAGCTTTTTGATGGCAGATTGCAGGAGCCACTTGGTACTATCAAATCATCCCAACTTGGCACTGGTGCCACCATGGGTCTGGTCACCATCCTGCCTATCGTAGCTTTTCAGGAGCCAGCCGGTCACTCCCAGCCATAGGCCCCCAGACAAATATCTCGGCCCGTTCCCCTGGCAAACAAAAGTAAGCTGCCCCGCTTCTGGATGGCAGATTACAGCAGCCACATGGTACTATCAAACCAGGCCAACATGGCACTGGTGCCACCTTGGCTCTGGGAACCATCCTGCCTATCGTGGATTTTCAGGGGCCAGCCGGCCACTCTCAGCCATATGCCCCCAAACACATACCACGGCCCTTTGCTCTGGCAAACAAAACTCAACTGCCCCTCTTCTGGATGGCAAATTGCAGGACGCACTTGGTACTACGAAAACAGCCCGACTTGGCAGTGATGCCACCTTGGGTCAGTGAAGAATCCTGCGTATCGATCTTTTTAAGGAGCCAGCCGGCCACGTCCAGCCATATACCCCCAAAAAAAAACCACGGAACTTTTCTCCAGCAAACAAAAATCCGCTGCCCCGCGTCTGAATGGCAGATTTCAGGAGCTATTTAGTATTATCAAACCAGCCCGACTTGGCACTGGTGCCACCATGAGTCTGGTAACCATCATGCCTATCGTAGCTTTTCAGGAGCCAGCCGGTCACTCCCAGCCATAGGCCCCCAGACACAAACCTCGGCCCGTTTCCCTGGCAAACAAAAGTAAGCTGACCCGCTTCTGGATGGCAGATTGCAGGAGCCACTTGGTACTATCAAACCAGCCCAACTTGGCACTGGTGCCACCTTGGCTCTGGGAACCATCCTGCGTATCCTGGGTTCAAAGGATGCAGCCGGTCACTCCCAGCCACAGGCCTCTAAACAAGAACAACGGCGCTTTTCCCTGGAAAACAAAAGTCGCCTGACAACTTTTTGATGGCAGATTGCAGGAGCCACTTGGTACTATCAAACCAGCCCAACTTGACACTGGTGCCACCATGGGTCTGGTCACCATCCTGCCTATCGTAGCTTTTCAGGAGCCAGCCGGTCACTCCCAGCCATAGGCCCCCAGACAAATATCTCGGCCCGTTTCCCTGGCAAACAAAAGTAAGCTGCCCCGCTTCTGGATGGCAGATTGCAGGACGCACTTGGTACTATCAAACCAGCCCAACTTGGCAGTGGTGCCACCTTGGGTCTGGGAACCATCCTGCGTATCGTGGATTCTAAGGAGCCAGCTGGCCACTCCCAGCCACAGGCCCCCAAACACAAACAACGGTGCTTTTCCCTGGAAAACAAAACTCACTTGCCAACTTTTTGATGGCAGATTGCAGGAGCCACTTGGTACTATCAAACCAGCCCAACTTGGCACTGGTGCCACCATGGGTCTGGTCACCATCCTGCCTATCGTAGCTTTTCAGGAGCCAGCCGGTCACTCCCAGCCATAGGCCCCCAGACACAAAGCTCTACCCGTTTCCCTGGCAAACAAAAGTAAGCTGCCCCGCTTCTGGATGGCAGATTGCAGGACGCACTTGGTACTATAAAACCAGCCCGACTTGGCACTGGTGCCACCTCAGGTCTGGGAACCATCCTGCGTATCGTGGATTCTAAGGAGCCAGCCGGCAACTCCCAGCCACAGGCCCCCAAACACAAACAACGGCGCTTTTCCCTGGAAAACAAAACTCGCTTGCCAACTTTTTGATGGCAGATTGCAGGAGCCACTTGGTACTATCAAACCACCCCAACTTGGCAACAAGTGGTTCCTGAAATCTGACATCCAGAAGCGGGGCAGCTTACTTTTGTTTGCCAGGGAAATGGACCGTTGTTTGTGTTTGGGGGCGTATGGCTGGGAGTGGCCGACTGGCTCCTTAAAATCCACGATACGCAGCATGGTTCCCAGACCAGAGGTGGCACCAGTGCCAAGTCGGGCTGGTTTGATGGTACAAAGTGGCTCCTGCAATCTGCCATCCAGAAGCGGGGCAGCTTACTTTTGTTTGCCAGGGAAACGGGCCGGGCTTTCTGTCTCGGGGCCTATGGCTGGGAGTGACCGGCTGGCTCCTGAAAAGCTACGATAGGCAGGATGGTGACCAGACCCATGGTGGCACCAGTGCCAAGTGTGGCTGGTTTGATAGTACCAAGTGGCTCCTGCAATCTGCCATCAAAAAGTTGGCAGGCGAGTTTTGTTTTCCAGGGAAAAGCGCCATTGTTTGTGTTTGGGGACCTGTGGTTGGGAGTGCCCGGCTGGCTCCTTAGAAACCACGTTACGCAGCATGGTTACCAGACAAGAGGTGCCACCAGTGCCAAGTTGTGCTGGTTTGATACTGCCAAGTGGTTCCTGCAATCTGCCATCCAGAAACGGGGCAGCTTACTTTTGTTTGCCACGGAAACGGGCCGTTGTTTGTGTTTGGGGGCCTGTGGCTGGGAGTGGCCGACTGGCTCCTTAGAATCCACGATACGCAGGATGGGTCCCAGACCAGAGGTGGCACCAGTGCCAAGTTTTGCTGGTTTGATAGTACCAAGTGGCTCCTGTAATCTGCCATCAAATAGTTGGTAGGCGAGTTTTGTTTTCCAGGGAAAAGCGCCGCTGTTTGTGTTTGGGGGCCTGTGGTAGGGAGTGGCCGGCTGGCTAATTAGAATCCACGATACGCAGGATGGTTCCCAGACCAGAGGTGGCACAAGCGCCAAGACGGGCTAGTTTGATGGTGCAAAGTGGCTCCTGCAATCTGCCATCCAGAAGCGGGGTAGCTTACTTTTGTTTGCCAGGGAAACGGGCCGAGCTTTTTGTCTGGGGGCCTATGGCGGGGAGTGACCGGCTGGCTCCTGAAAAGCTAAGATAGGCAGGATGGTGACCAGACCCATGGTGGCACCAGTGCCAAGTTGGGCTGATTTGATAAAACCAAGTGGCTCCTGCAATCTGCCATCTAAAAGTTGGCAGGAGAGTTTTGTTTTCCAGGGAAAAGCGCCGTTGTTTGTGTTTGGGGGCCTGTGGCTGGGAGTGGCCGGCTGGCTCCTTAGAATCCACGATACGCAGCATGGTATCCAGACCCAAGGTGGCACCAGTGCCAAGTTTTGCTGGTTTGATAGTACCAAGTGGTTCCTGCAATCTGCCATCCAGAAGCAGGGCAGCTTACTTTTGTTTGCCAGGGAAACGGGCCGAGGTTTTTGTCTGGGGGCCTATGGCTGGGAGTGACCGGCTGGCTCCTGAAAAGCTACGATAGGCAGGATGGTGACCAGACCCATGGTGGCACCAGTCCCAAGTTGGGCTGATTTGATAGTACCAAGTGGCTCCTGCAATCTGCCGTCAAAATTTGGCAGGCGAGTTTTTATTTTCCAGGGAAAAGCGCCGTTGTTTGTGTTTGGGGGCCTGTGGCTGGGAGTGGCCGGCTGGCTGCTTAGAATCCACGATACGCAGGATGGTTCCCAGACCCAAGGTGGCACCAGTGCCAAGTCGGGCTAGTATGATGGTGCAAAGTGGCTCCTGCAATCTGCCATCCAGAAGCGGGGCAGCTTACTTTTGTTTGCCAGGGAAACGGTCCGAGCTTTGTGTCTCGGGGCCTATGGCTGGGAGTGACCGGCTGGCTCCTGAAAAGCTACGATAGGCAGGATGGTGACCAGACCCATGGTGGCACCAGTGCCAAGTTGGGCTGGTTTGATAGTACCAAGTGGCTCCTGCAATCTGCCATCAAAAAGTTGGCAGGCGAGTTTTGTTTTCCAGGGAAAAGCGCCGTTGTTTGTGTTTGGGGGCCTGTGGCTGGGAGTGGCCGGCTGGCTCCTTAGAATCCACGATACGCAGGATGGTTCCCAGACCTGAGGTGGCACCAGTGCCAAGTCGGGCTGGTTTGATGGTGCAAAGTGGCTCCTGCAATCTGCCATCCAGAAGCGGGGCAGCTTACTTTTGTTTGCCAGGGAAACGGGCCGAGCTTTGTGTCTGGGGGCCTATGGCTGGGAGTGACCGGCTGGCTCCTGAAAAGCTACGATAGGCAGGATGGTGACCAGACCCATGTTGGCACCAGCGCCATGTTCGGCTGATTTCATAGCACCAAGTGGCTCCTGCAATCTGCCATCAAAAAGTCGGCAGGCGAGTTTTGTTTTCCAGGGAAAAGCGCCGTTGTTTTTGTCTGCGGGCCTGTGGCTGGAGTGGCCGGCTGGCTCCTTAGAATCCACGATACGCAGCATGGTTCCCAGACCCAAGGTGGCACCAGTGCCAAGTTGGGCTGGTTTGATAGTACCAAGTGGTTCCTGCAATCTGCCATCAAAAAGTTGGCAGGCGAGTTTTGTTTTCCAGGGAAAAGCGTCGTTGTTTGTGTTTGGGGGCCTGTGGCTGGGAGTGGCCGGCTGGCTCCTTAGAATCCACGATACGCAGGATGGTTCCCAGACCCAAGGTGGCACCAGTCCCAAGTTGGGCTGGTTTGATAGTACCAAGTGTTTCCTGCAATCTGCCATCCAGAAGCGGGGCAGCTTACTTTTGTTTGCCAGGGAAACGGGCCAAGGTTTTTGTCTGGGGGCCTATGGCTGGGAGAGACCGGCTGGCTCCTGAAAGGCTACGATAGGCAGGATTGTGACCAGACCCATGGTGGCACCAGTGCCAAGTTGGGCTGGTTTGATAGTACCAAGTGGCTCCTGCAATCTGCCATCAAAAACTTGGCAGGCGAGTTTTGTTTCCCAGGGAAAAGCGCCGTTGTTTGTGTTTGGGGGCCTGTGGCTGGGAGTGGCCGGCTGGCTAATTAGAATCCACGACAGGCAGGATGGTTCCCAGACCAGAGGTGACACCAGTGCCAAGTCGGGCTAGTTTGATGGTGAAAAGTGGCTCCTGCAATCTGCCATCCAGAAGCGGGTTAACTTACTTTTGTTTGCCAGGGAAAAGGGCCGAGGTTTTTGTCTGGGGGCCTATGGCTGGGAGTGACCGGCTGTCTCCTGAAAAGCTACGATAGGCAGGATGGTGACCAGACCCATGGTGGCACCAGTGCCAAGTTGGGCTGATTTGATAGTACCAAGTGGCTCCTGCAATCTGCCATCAAAAAGTTGGCAGGCGAGTTTGTTATCCAGGGAAAAGCGCCGTTGTTTTTGTTTGGGGGCCTGTGGCTGGGAGTGGCCGGATGGCTAATTAGAATCCACGATACGCAGCATGGTTCCCAGACCTGAGGTGGCACCAGTGCCAAGTTGGGCTGGTTTGATACTACCAAGTGCGTCCTGCAATCTGCCATCCAGAAGCGGGGCAGCTTACTTTTGTTTGCCAGGGAAACGGGCCGAGGTTTTGTCTGGGGGCCTATGGCAGGGAGTGACCGGCTGGCTCCTGAGAAACTACGATAGGCAGGATAGTGACCAGACCCATGGTGGCACCAGTGCCAAGTTGGGCTGGTTTGATAGTACCAAGTGGCTCCTGCAATCTGCCATCAAAATGTTGGCAGGCGAGTTTTGTTTTCCAGGGAAAAGCGCCGTTGTTTGTGTTTGGGGGCCTGTGGCTGGGAGTGGCCGGCTGGCTCCGTAGAATCCAAAATACGCAGGATGGTTCCCAGACCTGAGGTGGCACCAGTGCCAAGTTGGGCTGGTTTGATTGTAGCAAATGGTTCCTGCAATCTGCCATCCAGAAGCGGGGCAGCTTACTTTTGTTTGCCAGGGAAACGGGCCGAGCTTTGTGTCTGGGGGCCTATGGCTGGGAGTGACCGGCTGGCTCCTGAAAAGCTACGATAGGCAGGATGGTGACCAGACCCATGGTGGCACCAGTGCCATGTTCGGCTGATTTCATAGTACCAAGTGGCTCCTGCAATCTGCCATCAAAATGTTGGCAGGCGAGTTTTGTTTTCCAGGGAAAAGCGCCGTTGTTTGTGTCTGCGGGCCTGTGGCTGGAGTGGCCGGCTGGCTCCTTAGAATCCACAATACGCAGCATGGTTCCCAGACCCAAGGTGGCACCAGTGCCAAGTTGGGCTGGTTTGATAGTACCAAGTGGTTCCTGCAATCTGCCATCAAAAAGTTGTCAGGCGAGTTTTGTTTTCCAGGGAAAATCGCCGTTGTTTTTGTTTGGGGGCCTGTGGCTGGGAGTGGCCGGCTGGCTCCTTAGGATCCACGATACCCAGGTGGTACCCAGACCAGAGGTGGCACCAGTACCAAGTCGGGCTTGTTTGATGGTGCAAAGTGACTCCTGCAATCTGCCATCCAGAAGCGGGGTAGCTTACTTTTGTTTGCCAGGGAAACGGGTAGAGCTTTGTGTCTGGGGGCCTATGGCTGGGAGTGACCGGCTGGCTCCTGAAAAGCTACGATAGGCAGGATGGTGACCAGACCCATGGTGGCACCAGTGCCAAGTTGGGCTGGTTTGATAGTACCAAGTGGCTCCTGCAATCTGCCATCAAAAAGTTGTCAGGCGAGTTTTGTTTTCCAGGGAAAAGCGCCGTTGTTTGTGTTTGGGGGACTGTTGGTGGGAGTGGCCGGCTGGCTCCTTAGAACACACGATACGCATGATGGTTCCCAGACCCAAGGTGGCACCAGTGCCACGTCGGGCTGGTTTGATGGTGAAAAGTGGCTCCTGCAATCTGCCATCCTGAAGCGGGGTAGCTTACTTTTGTGTGCCAGGGAAACGGGCCGAGGTTTATGACTGGGGGCCTAGGGCTAGGAGTGACCGGCTGGCTCCTGAAAAGCAACAATAGGCAGGATGGTGAGCAGACCCAAGGTGGCACCAGTGCCAAGTTGGGCTGGTTTGATGGTACCAACTGGCTCCTGCAATCTGCCATCTAAAAGTTGTCAGGCGAGTTTTGTTTTCCAGGGAAAAGCGCCGTTGATTTTGTTTGGAGGCCTGGGGCTGGCAGTGGCTGCCTGCCGTCTTAGAATCCGGGTTACGCAGCATGGTTCCCAGAGCCAAGGTGGCACCAGTGCCAAGTTGGGCTGGTTTGATGGTGCAAAGTGGCTCCTGCAATCTGCCATCCAGAAGTGCGGTAGCTTACTTTTGTGTGCCAGGGAAACAGGCCGAGGTTTGTGTCTGGGGGCCTATGGCTGGGAGTGACCGGCTGGCTCCTGAAAAGCTACGATAGGCAGGATGGTGACCAGACCCATGGTGGCACCAGTGCCAAGTTGGGCTGGTTTGATACTACCAAGTGGCTCCTGCAATCTGCCATCAAAAAGCTGGCAGGCGAGTTTTGTTTTCCAGGGAAAAGCGCCGTTGTGTGTGTTTTGGGGCCTGTGGCTGGGAGTGGCCAGCTGGCTCCTTAGAATCCACGATACGCAGGATGGTTCCCAGACCCAAGGTGGCACCAGTACCAAGTCGGGCTGGTTTGTTAGTACCAAGTGGTTCCTGCAATCTGCCATCCAGAAGCGGGGCAGCTGAATTTTGTTTGCCAGAGAAAAAGGCTGTTGTTTGTGTTTCGGGGCCTGTGGCTGGCAGTGGACGGCTGGCTCCTGAAAATCCATGATACGCAGCATGGTTCCCAGACCCAAGGTGGCACCAGTGCCAAGTTTTGCTGGTTTGATAGTACCAAGTGGTTCCTGCAATCTGCCATCCAGAAGCAGGGCAGCTTACTTTTGTTTGCCAGGGAAACGGGCCGAGGTTTTTGTCTGGGGGCCTATGGCTGGGAGTGACCGGCTGGCTCCTGAAAAGCTACGATAGGCAGGATGGTGACCAGACCCATGGTGGCACCAGTCCCAAGTTGGGCTGATTTGATAGTACCAAGTGGCTCCTGCAATCTGCCGTCAAAATTTGGCAGGCGAGTTTTTATTTTCCAGGGAAAAGCGCCGTTGTTTGTGTTTGGGGGCCTGTGGCTGGGAGTGGCCGGCTGGCTGCTTAGAATCCACGATACGCAGGATGGTTCCCAGACCCAAGGTGGCACCAGTGCCAAGTCGGGCTAGTATGATGGTGCAAAGTGGCTCCTGCAATCTGCCATCCAGAAGCGGGGCAGCTTACTTTTGTTTGCCAGGGAAACGGTCCGAGCTTTGTGTCTCGGGGCCTATGGCTGGGAGTGACCGGCTGGCTCCTGAAAAGCTACGATAGGCAGGATGGTGACCAGACCCATGGTGGCACCAGTGCCAAGTTGGGCTGGTTTGATAGTACCAAGTGGCTCCTGCAATCTGCCATCAAAATGTCGGCAGGCGAGTTTTGTTTTCCAGGGAAAAGCGCCGTTGTTTGTGTTTGGGGGCCTGTGGCTGGGAGTGGCCGGCTGGCTCCTTAGAATCCACGATACGCAGGATGGTTCCCAGACCTGAGGTGGCACCAGTGCCAAGTCGGGCTGGTTTGATGGTGCAAAGTGGCTCCTGCAATCTGCCATCCAGAAGCGGGGCAGCTTACTTTTGTTTGCCAGGGAAACGGGCCGAGCTTTGTGTCAGGGGGCCTATGGCTGGGAGTGACCGGCTGGCTCCTGAAAGGCTACGATAGGCACGATTGTGACCAGACCCATGGTGGCACCAGTGCCAAGTTGGGCTGGTTTGATAGTACCAAGTGGCTCCTGCAATCTGCCATCAAAAACTTGGCAGGCGAGTTTTGTTTCCCAGGGAAAAGCGCCGTTGTTTGTGTTTGGGGGCCTGTGGCTGGGAGTGGCCGGCTGGCTAATTAGAATCCACGACAGGCAGGATGGTTCCCAGACCAGAGGTGACACCAGTGCCAAGTCGGGCTAGTTTGATGGTGAAAAGTGGCTCCTGCAATCTGCCATCCACAAGCGGGTTAACTTACTTTTGTTTGCCAGGGAAAAGGGCCGAGGTTTTTGTCTGGGGGCCTATGGCTGGGAGTGACCGGCTGGCTCCTGAAAAGCTACGATAGGCAGGATGGTGACCAGACCCATGGTGGCACCAGTGCCAAGTTGGGCTGGTTTGATAGTACCAAGTGGCTCCTGCAATCTGCCATCAAAAAGTTGGCAGGCGAGTTTGTTATCCAGGGAAAAGCGCCGTTGTTTTTGTTTGGGGGCCTGTGGCTGGGAGTGGCCGGATGGCTAATTAGAATCCACGATACGCAGCATGGTTCCCAGACCTGAGGTGGCACCAGTGCCAAGTTGGGCTGGTTTGATACTACCAAGTGCGTCCTGCAATCTGCCATCCAGAAGCGGGGCAGCTTACTTTTGTTTGCCAGGGAAACGGGCCGAGGTTTTGTCTGGGGGCCTATGGCAGGGAGTGACCGGCTGGCTCCTGAGAAACTACGATAGGCAGGATAGTGACCAGACCCATGGTGGCACCAGTGCCAAGTTGGGCTGGTTTGATAGTACCAAGTGGCTCCTGCAATCTGCCATCAAAATGTTGGCAGGCGAGTTTTGTTTTCCAGGGAAAAGCGCCGTTGTTTGTGTTTGGGGGCCTGTGGCTGGGAGTGGCCGGCTGGCTCCGTAGAATCCAAAATACGCAGGATGGTTCCCAGACCTGAGGTGGCACCAGTGCCAAGTTGGGCTGGTTTGATTGTAGCAAATGGTTCCTGCAATCTGCCATCCAGAAGCGGGGCAGCTTACTTTTGTTTGCCAGGGAAACGGGCCGAGCTTTGTGTCTGGGGGCCTATGGCTGGGAGTGACCGGCTGGCTCCTGAAAAGCTACGATAGGCAGGATGGTGACCAGACCCATGGTGGCACCAGTGCCATGTTCGGCTGATTTCATAGTACCAAGTGGCTCCTGCAATCTGCCATCAAAAAGTCGGCAGGCGAGTTTTGTTTTCCAGGGAAAAGCGCCGTTGCTTTTGTCTGCGGGCCTGTGGCTGGAGTGGCCGGCTGGCTCCTTAGAATCCACGATACGCAGCATGGTTCCCAGACCCAAGGTGGCACCAGTGCCAAGTTGGGCTGGTTTGATAGTACCAAGTGGTTCCTGCAATCTGCCATCAAAAAGTTGGCAGGCGAGTTTTGTTTTCCAGGGAAAAGCGTCGTTGTTTGTGTTTGGGGGCCTGTGGCTGGGAGTGGCCGGCTGGCTCCTTAGAATCCACGATACGCAGGATGGTTCCCAGACCCAAGGTGGCACCAGTCCCAAGTTGGGCTGGTTTGATAGTACCAAGTGTTTCCTGCAATCTGCCATCCAGAAGCGGGGCAGCTTACTTTTGTTTGCCAGGGAAACGGGCCGAGGTTTGTGTCTGGGGGCCTATGGCTGGGAGTGACCGGCTGGCTCCTGAAAGGCTACGATAGGCAGGATTGTGACCAGACCCATGGTGGCACCAGTGCCAAGTTGGGCTGGTTTGATAGTACCAAGTGGCTCCTGCAATCTGCCATCAAAAACTTGGCAGGCGAGTTTTGTTTCCCAGGGAAAAGCGCCGTTGTTTGTGTTTGGGGGCCTGTGGCTGGGAGTGGCCGGCTGGCTAATTAGAATCCACGACAGGCAGGATGGTTCCCAGACCAGAGGTGACACCAGTGCCAAGTCGGGCTAGTTTGATTGTGAAAAGTGGCTCCTGCAATCTGCCATCCAGAAGCGGGTTAACTTACTTTTGTTTGCCAGGGAAAAGGGCCGAGGTTTTTGTCTGGGGGCCTATGGCTGGGAGTGACCGGCTGTCTCCTGAAAAGCTACGATAGGCAGGATGGTGACCAGACCCATGGTGGCACCAGTGCCAAGTTGGGCTGGTTTGATAGTACCAAGTGGCTCCTGCAATCTGCCATCAAAAAGTTGGCAGGCGAGTTTGTTATCCAGGGAAAAGCGCCGTTGTTTTTGTTTGGGGGCCTGTGGCTGGGAGTGGCCGGATGGCTAATTAGAATCCACGATACGCAGCATGGTTCCCAGACCTGAGGTGGCACCAGTGCCAAGTTGGGCTGGTTTGATACTACCAAGTGCGTCCTGCAATCTGCCATCCAGAAGCGGGGCAGCTTACTTTTGTTTGCCAGGGAAACGGGCCGAGGTTTTGTCTGGGGGCCTATGGCAGGGAGTGACCGGCTGGCTCCTGAGAAACTACGATAGGCAGGATAGTGACCAGACCCATGGTGGCACCAGTGCCAAGTTGGGCTGGTTTGATAGTACCAAGTGGCTCCTGCAATCTGCCATCAAAATGTTGGCAGGCGAGTTTTGTTTTCCAGGGAAAAGCGCCGTTGTTTGTGTTTGGGGGCCTGTGGCTGGGAGTGGCCGGCTGGCTCCGTAGAATCCAAAATACGCAGGATGGTTCCCAGACCTGAGGTGGCACCAGTGCCAAGTTGGGCTGGTTTGATTGTAGCAAATGGTTCCTGCAATCTGCCATCCAGAAGCGGGGCAGCTTACTTTTGTTTGCCAGGGAAACGGGCCGAGCTTTGTGTCTGGGGGCCTATGGCTGGGAGTGACCGGCTGGCTCCTGAAAAGCTACGATAGGCAGGATGGTGACCAGACCCATGGTGGCACCAGTGCCATGTTCGGCTGATTTCATAGTACCAAGTGGCTCCTGCAATCTGCCATCAAAATGTTGGCAGGCGAGTTTTGTTTTCCAGGGAAAAGTGCCGTTGTTTGTGTCTGCGGGCCTGTGGCTGGAGTGGCCGGCTGGCTCCTTAGAATCCACAATACGCAGCATGGTTCCCAGACCCAAGGTGGCACCAGTGCCAAGTTGGGCTGGTTTGATAGTACCAAGTGGCTCCTGCAATCTGCCATCAAAAAGTTGTCAGGCGAGTTTTGTTTTCCAGGGAAAAGCGCCGTTGTTTTTGTTTGGGGGACTGTTGGTGGGAGTGGCCGGCTGGCTCCTTAGAACACACGATACGCAGGATGGTTCCCAGACCCAAGGTGGCACCAGTGCCACGTCGGGCTGGTTTGATGGTGAAAAGTGGCTCCTGCAATCTGCCATCCTGAAGCGGGGTAGCTTACTTTTGTGTGCCAGGGAAACGGGCCGAGGTTTATGACTGGGGGCCTAGGGCTAGGAGTGACCGGCTGGCTCCTGAAAAGCAACAATAGGCAGGATGGTTCCCAGACCCAAGGTGGCACCAGTGCCAAGTTGGGCTGGTTTGATGGTACCAACTGGCTCCTGCAATCTGCCATCTAAAAGTTGTCAGGCGAGTTTTGTTTTCCAGGGAAAAGCGCCGTTGATTTTGTTTGGAGGCCTGTGGCTGGCAGTGGCTGCCTGTCGTCTTAGAATCCGGGTTACGCAGCATGGTTCCCAGAGCCAAGGTGGCACCAGTGCCAAGTTGGGCTGGTTTGATGGTGCAAAGTGGCTCCTGCAATCTGCCATCCAGAAGTGCGGTAGCTTACTTTTGTGTGCCAGGGAAACAGGCCGAGGTTTGTGTCTGGGGGCCTATGGCTGGGAGTGACCGGCTGGCTCCTGAAAAGCTACGATAGGCAGGATGGTGACCAGACCCATGGTGGCACCAGTGCCAAGTTGGGCTGGTTTGATAGTACCAAGTGGCTCCTGCAATCTGCCATCAAAAACTTGGCAGGCGAGTTTTGTTTTCCAGGGAAAAGCGCCGTTGTGTGTGTTTTGGGGCCTGTGGCTGGGAGTGGCCAGCTGGCTCCTTAGAATCCACGATACGCAGGATGGTTCCCAGACCCAAGGTGGCACCAGTGCCAAGTCGGGCTGGTTTGTTAGTACCAAGTGGTTCCTGCAATCTGCCATCCAGAAGCGGGGCAGCTGAATTTTGTTTGCCAGAGAAAAAGGCTGTTGTTTGTGTTTCGGGGCCTGTGGCTGGCAGTGGACGGCTGGCTCCTGAAAATCCATGATACGCAGCATGGTTCCCTGACCCAATGTGGCACCAGTGCCAAGTAGGGCTGGTTTCATAGTACCCAGTGGCTCTTGCAATCTACCATCCAGAAGAGGGGCAGTTGAGTTTTGTTTTCCAGAGAAAAGGGCCGTGGTTTGTGTTTGGGGCCTATGGCTGAGAGTGACCGGCTGGCTCCTGAAAAGCTACGATAGGCAGGAAGGTGACCAGACCCATGGTGGCACCAGTGCCAAGTCGGGCTGGTTTGATAATACTAAATAGCTCCTGCAATCTGCCATCCAGACGCGGGGCAGCGGATTTTTGCTTGCTGGAGAAAAGTTCCGTGGGTTTTTTTTGGGGGTATATGGCTGGACGTTGCCGGCTGACTCCTTAAAAACATCGATACGCAGGATGGTTCCCTGACCCAAGGTGGCATCACTGCCAAGTCGGGCTGTTTTCGTAGTACCAAGTGCGTCCTGCAATTTGCCATCCAGAAGAGGGGCAGTTGAGTTTTGTTTACCAGAGAAAAGGGCCGTGGTTTGTGTTTGGGGGCATATGGCTGAGAGTGGCCGGCTGGCGCCTGAAAATCCACGATAGGCAGGATGGTTCCCAGAGCCAAGGTGGCACCAGTGCCATGTTGGCCTGGTTTGATAGTACCATGTGGCTCCTGCAATCTGCCATCCAGAAGCGGGGCAGCTTACTTTTGTTTGCCAGGGAAACGGGCCGAGGTGTTTGTCTGGGGGCCTATGGCTGGGAGTGACCGCCTGGCTCCTGAAAATCTACGATAGGCAGGATGGTGACCAGACCCATGGTGGCACCAGTGCCAAGTTGGGCTGGTTTGATAGTACCAAGTGGCTCCTGCAATCTGCCATCCAGAAGCGGGGTAGCTTACTTTTGTTTGCCAGGGAAACGGGCAGAGCTTTCTGTCTGGGGGCCTATGGTTGGGAGTAACCGGCTGGCTCCTGAAAAGCTACGATAGGCAGGATGGTTCCCAGATCCAAGATGGCACCAGTGCCAAGTCGGGGTGGTTTGATGGTGCAAAGTGGCTCCTGCAATCTGCCATCCTGACGCGGGGCAGCGGATTTTTGTTTCCAAGAGAAATGGTCCGTGGTTTGTTTTTGGGGCTATATGGCTGTGCGTGGCCTGCTGGCTCCTTAAAAAGCTACGATAGGCAGGATGGTTCCCTGACCCAAGGTGGCACCAGTGCCAAGTCGGGCGGTATTCGTAGTACAAAGTGCGTCCTAAAATTTGCCATCCAGAAGAGGGGCAGTTGAGTTTTGTTTACCAGAGAAAAGGGCCGTGGTTTGTTTTTGGGGGCATATGGCTGATAGTGGCCGTCTGGCGCCTGAAAATCCACGATAGGCAGGATGGTTCCCAGACCAGAGGTGGCACCAGTGCCAAGTCGGGCTGGTTTGATAGTACTAAATAGCACCTGCAATCTGCCATGCAGAAGCGGGGCAGCTTACTTTTGTTTGCCAGGGAAACGGGCCGAGGTTTGTGTCTGGGGGCCTATGGCTGGGAGTGACCGCCTGGCTCCTGAAAAGCTACGATAGGCAGGATGGTGACCAGACCCATGGTGGCACCAGTGCCAAGTTGGGCTGGTTTGATAGTACCAAGTGGCTCCTGCAATCTGCCATCAAATGTTGGCAGGCCAGTTTTGTTTTCCAGGGAAAAGCGCCGTTGTTTGTGTTTGGGGGACTGTGGCTGGGAGTGGCCGGCTGGCTCCTTAGAACACACGATACGCAGGATGGTTCCCAGACCCAAGGTGGCACCAGTGCCACGTCGGGCTGGTTTGATGGTGAAAAGTGGCTCCTGCAATCTGCCATCCTGAAGCGGGGTAGCTTACATTTGTGTGCCAGGGAAACGGGCCGAGGTTTATGACTGGGGGCCTAGGGCTAGAAGTGACCGGCTGGCTCCTGAAAAGCAACAATAGGCAGGATGGTTCCCAGACCCAAGGTGGCACCAGTGCCAAGTTGGGCTGGTTTGATGGTACCAACTGGCTCCTGCAATCTGCCATCTAAAAGTTGTCAGGCGAGTTTTGTTTTCCAGGGAAAAGCGCCGTTGATTTTGTTTGGAGGCCTGTGGCTGGCAGTGGCTGCCTGTCGTCTTAGAATCCGGGTTACGCAGCATGGTTCCCAGAGCCAAGGTGGCACCAGTGTCAAGTTGGGCTGGTTTGATTGTACCAAGTGGCTCCTGCAATCTGCCATCCAGAAGCGGGGCAGCTTACTTTTGTTTGCCAGGGAAACGGGCCGAGGTATTTTTCTGGGGACCTATGGCTGGGAGTGACGGGCTGGCTCCTGAAAAGCTACAATAGGCAGGATGGTGACCAGACCCATGGTGGCACCAGTGCCAAGTTGGGCTGGTTTGATAGTACCAAGTGGCTCCTGCAATCTGCCATCAAAAAGTTGGCAGGTCAGTTTTGTTTTCCAGGGAAAAGCGCCGTTGTTTCTGTTTGGGGGACTGTGGCTGGGAGTGGCCGGCTGGCTCCTTAGAACACAGGATACGCAGGATGGTTCCCAGACCCAAGGTGGCACCAGTGCCAAGTCGGGCTGGTTTGATAGCACCAAGTGGCTCCTGCAATCTGCCATCCAGAAGCGGGGCAGCTTACTTTTGTTTTCCAGGGAAACGGACCGAGGTTTTTTTCTGGGGGCCTATGGCTGGGAGTGACCGGCTGGCTCCTGAAAAGCTACGATAGGCAGGATGGTGACCAGACCCATGGTGGCACCAGTGCCAAGTTGGGCTGGTTTGATAGTACCAAGTGGCTCCTGCAATCTGCCATCAAAATGTTGGCAGGCGAGTTTTGTTTTCCAGGGAAAAGCGCCGTTGTGTGTATTTTGGGGCCTGTGGCTGGGAGTGGCCAGCTGGCTCCTTAGAATCCACGATACGCAGGATGGTTCCCAGACCCAAGGTGGCACCAGTGCCAAGTCGGGCTGGTTTGTTAGTACCAAGTGGTTCCTGCAATCTGCCATCCAGAAGCGGGGCAGCTGAATTTTGTTTGCCAGAGAAAAAGGCTGTTGTTTGTGTTTCGGGGCCTGTGGCTGGCAGTGGACGGCTGGCTCCTGAAAATCCATGATACGCAGCATGGTTCCCAGACCCAAGGTGGCACCAGTGCCAAGTAGGGCTAGTTTCATAGTACCCAGTGGCTCCTGCAATCTGCCATCCAGAAGAGGGGCAGTTGAGTTTTGTTTTCCAGAGAAAAGGGCCGTGGTTTCTGTTTGGGGCCTATGGCTGAGAGTGACCGGCTGGCCCCTGAAAATCCACGATAGGAAGGATGGTTCCCAGATCCAAGGTGGCAGCAGTGCCATGTTGTGCTGGTGTGATAGTCCCAAGTGGCTCCTGCAATCTGCCATCCAGAAGTGGGGCAGCTGAATTTTGTTTGCCAGAGAAAAAGGCTGTGGTTTTTGTTTGGGGGCCTATGGCTGGGAGTGGCCGGCTGGCTCCTGAAAATCCATGATACGCAGCATGGTTCCCAGACCCAAGGTGGCACCAGTGCCAAGTGGGGCTGGTTTCACAGTGTCAAGTGCCTCCTGCAATTTCCCATCCAGAAGCGGGGCAGCTGAGTTTTGTTTGCCTGTGAAACGGGCCGTTGTTTTTGATTGGGGTCTGTGGCCGAGAATGTTCAGCTGGCTCCTGACAATCCACAATACGCAGGATGGTTCCCAGACCCAAGGTGGCACCAGTGCCAAGTCTTGCTGGTTTGATAGTACCAAGTGGCTCCTGCAATCTGCCATCCAGAAGCGGTGCAGCTGAGTTTTGTTTGCCAGAGGAAAGGGCCGTGGGTTGTGTTTGGGGGCATATGGCTGGGAGTGGCCGGCTGTCTCATTAAAAAGATCGATACGCAGGATGGTTCCCAGACCCAAGGTGGCACCAGTGCCAAGTCGGGCTGTTTTTATAGTACCAAGTGCGTCCTGCAATTTGCCATCCAGAAGAGGGGCAGTGGAGTTTTGTTTGCCAGAGAATAGCGCCGTTGTTTGTGTTTGGGGGCTTGTGGCTGGGAGTGGCCGACTGGCGCCTTAGAATCTGCGATACGCAGCATGGTTCCCAGACCCAAGGTGGCACCAGTGCCAAGTCGGGCTGGTTTGATAGTACCAAGTGGCTCCTGCAATCTGCCATCCAGAAGCGGGGCAGCTTACTTTTGTTTGCCAGGGAAACGGGCCGAGGTTTGTGACTGGGGGCCTATGGCTGGGAGTGACCGGCTGGCTCCTGAAAAGCTACAATAGGCAGGATGGTTACCAGACCCATGGTGGCACCAGTGCCAAGTTGGGCTGGTTTGATAGTACCAAGTTGCTCCTGCAATCTGCCATCAAAAAGTTGGCAGGCGAGTTTTGTTTTCCAGGGAAAAGCGCCGTTGTTTGTATTTGGGGGCCTGTGGCTGGGAGTGGCCGGCTGGCTCCTTAGAATCCACGATACGCAGGATGGTTCCCAGACCCAAGGTGGCACCAGTGCCAAGTCGGGCTGGTTTGATACTACCAAGTGGTTCCTGCAATCTGCCATCCAGAAGCGGGGCAGCTTACTTTTGTTTGCCAGGGAAACGGGCCGTGGGTTTTGTTTGGGGGCATATAGCTGAGAGTGGCCGGCTGGCCCCTGAAAATCCACGCTAGGCAGCATGGTTCCAGGATGCAAGGTGGCACCAGTGCCAAGTCGGGCTGGTTTGATGGTGCAAAGTGGCTCCTGCAATCTGCCATCCAGAAGCGGGGCAGCTGATTTTTGTTTGCCAGAGAAAAATTCCGTGGATTGTTTTTGGGGGCATATTGCTGGGAGTGGCCGGCTGGCTCCTTAAAATGCTCGATACGCATGATGGTTCCCAGGCCCAAGGTGTCACCACTACCAAGTCGGCCTGCGGTTTTAGTATCAAGTTCATCTTGCAATTTGCCATCCAGAAGAGGGGCAGTTGAGTTTTGTTTGCCAGAGAAACGGGCCGAGGTTTCTGTTTGGGGGCATATGGCTGAGAGTGGCCGGCTGGCCCCTGAAAATCCACGATACACAGCATGGTTCCCAGATCCAAGGTGGCACCAGTGCCAAGTTGGGCTGGTTTGATAGTCCCAAGTGTCTCCTGCAATCTGCCATCCAGAAGCGGGGCAGCTTACTTTTGTTTGCCAGAGAAATAGGCCTAGGTTTTTGTTTGGGGGCCTGTGGCTAGGAGTGGCCGGCTGGCTCCTAAGAATCCACGATACGCAGGATGTTTACCAGACCCATGGTGGCACCAGTGCCAAGTTGGGCTGGTTTGATAGTACCAAGTGGCTCCTGCAAACTCCATCAAAAAGTTGGCAGGCGTGTTTTGTTTTCCAGGGAACAGCGCCGTTGATTTTGTTTGGGGGCCTGTGGCTGGGAGTGGCCGGCTGGCTCCTTAGAATCCACGATACGCAGGATGGTTCCCAGACCCAAGGTGGCACCAGTGCCAAGTCGGGCTGGTTTGATTACACCAAGTGACTCCTGCAATCTGCCATCCAGAAGTGAGGCAGCTAAGTTTTGTTTGCGAGAAAAAAGGGCCGTGGTTTTTGTTGGGGGCCTGTGGCTGGGAGTAGCCGGCTGGCTCCTTAAAATCCACGATAGGCAGGATGGTTCCCAGACCCAAGGTGGCACCAGTGCCAAGTCGGGCTGGTTTGATAGTACCAAGTGGCTCCTGCAATCTGCCATCCAGAAGCGGGGCAGCTGAGTTTTTATTGCCAGAGAAAAAGGCTGTGGTTTTTGTTTGGGGGCCTGTGGCTGGCAGTGGCCGGCTGGCTCCTGAAAATCCACGATACGCAGCATGGTTCCCAGACCCAAGGTGGCACCAGTACAAAGTGGGGCTCGTTTGACAGTGTCAAGTGCCTCCTGCAATCTCCCATCCAGAAGCGGGGCAGCTGAGTTTTTTTTGCCAGGGAATCGGACCTTTGTTTTTGATTGGGGTCTGTGGCCGAGAGTGGTCGGCTGTCTCCTGACAATCCACAATACGCAGGATGGTTCCCAGACCAAAGGTGGCACCAGTGCCAAGTCGGGCTGGTTTGATAATACTAAATAGCTCCTGCAATCTGCCATCCAGACGCGGGGCAGCGGATTTTTGCTTGCTGGAGAAAAGTTCCGTGGGTTTTTTTTGGGGGTATATGGCTGGACGTTGCCGGCTGACTCCTTAAAAACATCGATACGCAGGATGGTTCCCTGACCCAAGGTGGCATCACTGCCAAGTCGGGCTGTTTTCGTAGTACCAAGTGCGTCCTGCAATTTGCCATCCAGAAGAGGGGCAGTTGAGTTTTGTTTACCAGAGAAAAGGGCCGTGGTTTGTGTTTGGGGGCATATGGCTGAGAGTGGCCGGCTGGCGCCTGAAAATCCACGATAGGCAGGATGGTTCCCAGAGCCAAGGTGGCACCAGTGCCATGTTGGCCTGGTTTGATAGTACCATGTGGCTCCTGCAATCTGCCATCCAGAAGCGGGGCAGCTTACATTTGTTTGCCAGGGAAACGGGCCGAGGTGTTTGTCTGGGGGCCTATGGCTGGGAGTGACCGCCTGGCTCCTGAAAATCTACGATAGGCAGGATGGTGACCAGACCCATGGTGGCACCAGTGCCAAGTTGGGCTGGTTTGATAGTACCAAGTGGCTCCTGCAATCTGCCATCCAGAAGCGGGGTAGCTTACTTTTGTTTGCCAGGGAAACGGGCAGAGCTTTCTGTCTGGGGGCCTATGGTTGGGAGTAACCGGCTGGCTCCTGAAAAGCTACGATAGGCAGGATGGTTCCCAGATCCAAGATGGCACCAGTGCCAAGTCGGGGTGGTTTGATGGTGCAAAGTGGCTCCTGCAATCTGCCATCCTGACGCGGGGCAGCGGATTTTTGTTTCCAAGAGAAATGGTCCGTGGTTTGTTTTTGGGGCTATATGGCTGTGCGTGGCCTGCTGGCTCCTTAAAAAGCTACGATAGGCAGGATGGTTCCCTGACCCAAGGTGGCACCAGTGCCAAGTCGGGCGGTATTCGTAGTACAAAGTGCGTCCTAAAATTTGCCATCCAGAAGAGGGGCAGTTGAGTTTTGTTTACCAGAGAAAAGGGCCGTGGTTTGTTTTTGGGGGCATATGGCTGATAGTGGCCGTCTGGCGCCTGAAAATCCACGATAGGCAGGATGGTTCCCAGACCAGAGGTGGCACCAGTGCCAAGTCGGGCTGGTTTGATAGTACTAAATAGCACCTGCAATCTGCCATGCAGAAGCGGGGCAGCTTACTTTTGTTTGCCAGGGAAACGGGCCGAGGTTTGTGTCTGGGGGCCTATGGCTGGGAGTGACCGCCTGGCTCCTGAAAAGCTACGATAGGCAGGATGGTGACCAGACCCATGGTGGCACCAGTGCCAAGTTGGGCTGGTTTGATAGTACCAAGTGGCTCCTGCAATCTGCCATCAAATGTTGGCAGGCCAGTTTTGTTTTCCAGGGAAAAGCGCCGTTGTTTGTGTTTGGGGGACTGTGGCTGGGAGTGGCCGGCTGGCTCCTTAGAACACACGATACGCAGGATGGTTCCCAGACCCAAGGTGGCACCAGTGCCACGTCGGGCTGGTTTGATGGTGAAAAGTGGCTCCTGCAATCTGCCATCCTGAAGCGGGGTAGCTTACATTTGTGTGCCAGGGAAACGGGCCGAGGTTTATGACTGGGGGCCTAGGGCTAGAAGTGACCGGCTGGCTCCTGAAAAGCAACAATAGGCAGGATGGTTCCCAGACCCAAGGTGGCACCAGTGCCAAGTTGGGCTGGTTTGATGGTACCAACTGGCTCCTGCAATCTGCCATCTAAAAGTTGTCAGGCGAGTTTTGTTTTCCAGGGAAAAGCGCCGTTGATTTTGTTTGGAGGCCTGTGGCTGGCAGTGGCTGCCTGTCGTCTTAGAATCCGGGTTACGCAGCATGGTTCCCAGAGCCAAGGTGGCACCAGTGTCAAGTTGGGCTGGTTTGATTGTACCAAGTGGCTCCTGCAATCTGCCATCCAGAAGCGGGGCAGCTTACTTTTGTTTGCCAGGGAAACGGGCCGAGGTATTTTTCTGGGGACCTATGGCTGGGAGTGACGGGCTGGCTCCTGAAAAGCTACAATAGGCAGGATGGTGACCAGACCCATGGTGGCACCAGTGCCAAGTTGGGCTGGTTTGATAGTACCAAGTGGCTCCTGCAATCTGCCATCAAAAAGTTGGCAGGTCAGTTTTGTTTTCCAGGGAAAAGCGCCGTTGTTTCTGTTTGGGGGACTGTGGCTGGGAGTGGCCGGCTGGCTCCTTAGAACACAGGATACGCAGGATGGTTCCCAGACCCAAGGTGGCACCAGTGCCAAGTCGGGCTGGTTTGATAGCACCAAGTGGCTCCTGCAATCTGCCATCCAGAAGCGGGGCAGCTTACTTTTGTTTGCCAGGGAAACGGACCGAGGTTTTTTTCTGGGGGCCTATGGCTGGGAGTGACCGGCTGGCTCCTGAAAAGCTACGATAGGCAGGATGGTGACCAGACCCATGGTGGCACCAGTGCCAAGTTGGGCTGGTTTGATAGTACCAAGTGGCTCCTGCAATCTGCCATCAAAATGTTGGCAGGCGAGTTTTGTTTTCCAGGGAAAAGCGCCGTTGTGTGTATTTTGGGGCCTGTGGCTGGGAGTGGCCAGCTGGCTCCTTAGAATCCACGATACGCAGGATGGTTCCCAGACCCAAGGTGGCACCAGTGCCAAGTCGGGCTGGTTTGTTAGTACCAAGTGGTTCCTGCAATCTGCCATCCAGAAGCGGGGCAGCTGAATTTTGTTTGCCAGAGAAAAAGGCTGTTGTTTGTGTTTCGGGGCCTGTGGCTGGCAGTGGACGGCTGGCTCCTGAAAATCCATGATACGCAGCATGGTTCCCAGACCCAAGGTGGCACCAGTGCCAAGTAGGGCTAGTTTCATAGTACCCAGTGGCTCCTGCAATCTGCCATCCAGAAGAGGGGCAGTTGAGTTTTGTTTTCCAGAGAAAAGGGCCGTGGTTTCTGTTTGGGGCCTATGGCTGAGAGTGACCGGCTGGCCCCTGAAAATCCACGATAGGAAGGATGGTTCCCAGATCCAAGGTGGCAGCAGTGCCATGTTGTGCTGGTGTGATAGTCCCAAGTGGCTCCTGCAATCTGCCATCCAGAAGTGGGGCAGCTGAATTTTGTTTGCCAGAGAAAAAGGCTGTGGTTTTTGTTTGGGGGCCTATGGCTGGGAGTGGCCGGCTGGCTCCTGAAAATCCATGATACGCAGGATGGTTCCCAGACCCAAGGTGGCACCAGTGCCAAGTGGGGCTGGTTTCACAGTGTCAAGTGCCTCCTGCAATTTCCCATCCAGAAGCGGGGCAGCTGAGTTTTGTTTGCCTGTGAAACGGGCCGTTGTTTTTGATTGGGGTCTGTGGCCGAGAATGTTCAGCTGGCTCCTGACAATCCACAATACGCAGGATGGTTCCCAGACCCAAGGTGGCACCAGTGCCAAGTCTTGCTTGTTTGATAGTACCAAGTGGCTCCTGCAATCTGCCATCCAGAAGCGGTGCAGCTGAGTTTTGTTTGCCAGAGGAAAGGGCCGTGGGTTGTGTTTGGGGGCATATGGCTGGGAGTGGCCGGCTGTCTCATTAAAAAGATCGATACGCAGGATGGTTCCCAGACCCAAGGTGGCACCAGTGCCAAGTCGGGCTGTTTTTATAGTACCAAGTGCGTCCTGCAATTTGCCATCCAGAAGAGGGGCAGTGGAGTTTTGTTTGCCAGAGAATAGCGCCGTTGTTTGTGTTTGGGGGCTTGTGGCTGGGAGTGGCCGACTGGCGCCTTAGAATCTGCGATACGCAGCATGGTTCCCAGACCCAAGGTGGCACCAGTGCCAAGTCGGGCTGGTTTGATAGTACCAAGTGGCTCCTGCAATCTGCCATCCAGAAGCGGGGCAGCTTACTTTTGTTTGCCAGGGAAACGGGCCGAGGTTTGTGACTGGGGGCCTATGGCTGGGAGTGACCGGCTGGCTCCTGAAAAGCTACAATAGGCAGGATGGTTACCAGACCCATGGTGGCACCAGTGCCAAGTTGGGCTGGTTTGATAGTACCAAGTTGCTCCTGCAATCTGCCATCAAAAAGTTGGCAGGCGAGTTTTGTTTTCCAGGGAAAAGCGCCGTTGTTTGTATTTGGGGGCCTGTGGCTGGGAGTGGCCGGCTGGCTCCTTAGAATCCACGATACGCAGGATGGTTCCCAGACCCAAGGTGGCACCAGTGCCAAGTCGGGCTGGTTTGATACTACCAAGTGGTTCCTGCAATCTGCCATCCAGAAGCGGGGCAGCTTACTTTTGTTTGCCAGGGAAACGGGCCGTGGGTTTTGTTTGGGGGCATATAGCTGAGAGTGGCCGGCTGGCCCCTGAAAATCCACGCTAGGCAGCATGGTTCCAGGATGCAAGGTGGCACCAGTGCCAAGTCGGGCTGGTTTGATGGTGCAAAGTGGCTCCTGCAATCTGCCATCCAGAAGCGGGGCAGCTGATTTTTGTTTGCCAGAGAAAAATTCCGTGGATTGTTTTTGGGGGCATATTGCTGGGAGTGGCCGGCTGGCTCCTTAAAATGCTCGATACGCATGATGGTTCCCAGGCCCAAGGTGTCACCACTACCAAGTCGGCCTGCGGTTTTAGTATCAAGTTCATCTTGCAATTTGCCATCCAGAAGAGGGGCAGTTGAGTTTTGTTTGCCAGAGAAACGGGCCGAGGTTTCTGTTTGGGGGCATATGGCTGAGAGTGGCCGGCTGGCCCCTGAAAATCCACGATACACAGCATGGTTCCCAGATCCAAGGTGGCACCAGTGCCAAGTTGGGCTGGTTTGATAGTCCCAAGTGTCTCCTGCAATCTGCCATCCAGAAGCGGGGCAGCTTACTTTTGTTTGCCAGAGAAATAGGCCTAGGTTTTTGTTTGGGGGCCTGTGGCTAGGAGTGGCCGGCTGGCTCCTAAGAATCCACGATACGCAGGATGTTTACCAGACCCATGGTGGCACCAGTGCCAAGTTGGGCTGGTTTGATAGTACCAAGTGGCTCCTGCAAACTCCATCAAAAAGTTGGCAGGCGTGTTTTGTTTTCCAGGGAACAGCGCCGTTGATTTTGTTTGGGGGCCTGTGGCTGGGAGTGGCCGGCTGGCTCCTTAGAATCCACGATACGCAGGATGGTTCCCAGACCCAAGGTGGCACCAGTGCCAAGTCGGGCTGGTTTGATTACACCAAGTGACTCCTGCAATCTGCCATCCAGAAGTGAGGCAGCTAAGTTTTGTTTGCGAGAAAAAAGGGCCGTGGTTTTTGTTGGGGGCCTGTGGCTGGGAGTAGCCGGCTGGCTCCTTAAAATCCACGATAGGCAGGATGGTTCCCAGACCCAAGGTGGCACCAGTGCCAAGTCGGGCTGGTTTGATAGTACCAAGTGGCTCCTGCAATCTGCCATCCAGAAGCGGGGCAGCTGAGTTTTTATTGCCAGAGAAAAAGGCTGTGGTTTTTGTTTGGGGGCCTGTGGCTGGCAGTGGCCGGCTGGCTCCTGAAAATCCACGATACGCAGCATGGTTCCCAGACCCAAGGTGGCACCAGTACAAAGTGGGGCTCGTTTGACAGTGTCAAGTGCCTCCTGCAATCTCCCATCCAGAAGCGGGGCAGCTGAGTTTTTTTTGCCAGGGAAACGGACCTTTGTTTTTGATTGGGGTCTGTGGCCGAGAGTGGTCGGCTGTCTCCTGACAATCCACAATACGCAGGATGGTTCCCAGACCAAAGGTGGCACCAGTGCCAAGTCGGGCTGGTTTGATAGTACCAAGTGTCTCCTGCACTCTGCCATCCAGAAGCGGGGCAGCTGAGTTTTGTTTGCCAGAGAAAAGGGCCGTGGGTTGTGTTTGGGGGCATATGGCTGGGAGTGGCCACCTGGCTCCTTAAAATGCACGATACGCCGCATGGTAACCAGACGCAAGGTGGCACCAGTGCCAAGTCGGGCTGTTTTTGTAGTACCCAGTGGCTCCTGCAATTTGCCATCCAGAAGCGGGGCAGCTAAATTTTGTTTGCTAGAGAAAAGGGCTGTGGTTTGTGTTTGGGGGCCTATGGCCGAGAGTGGTAGGCTGGCCCCTGAAAATCAACAATAGGCAGGATGGTTCCCAGATACAAGGTGGCACCAGTGCCAAGTAAGGCTGGTTGTATGGTTCAAAGTGACTCCTGCAATCTGCCATCCAGAAGCGGGACAGCTGAGTTTTTTGCCAGAGAAAAGGTCCGTGGTTTCTTTTTGGGGCATACGGCTGGGAATTGCCGGCTGGCTCCTTAAAATGCCCGATACGCAGGATGGTTCCCAGAGCCAAGGTGGCACCACTGCCAAGTCGGGCTCTTTTTGTAGTACCAAGTGCGTCCTGCCATTTGCCATCCAGAAGAGGGGCAGTTGAGTTTTGTTTGCCAGAGAAAAGGGCCGAGGTTTGTGTTTGGGAGCATATGGCTGGGAATGACCGGCTGGCCCCTGAAAATCCACGATACGCCGGATGGTTCCCAGATCCAAGATGGTACCATTACCAAGTCGGGCTGCTTTGATAGTCCCAAGTGGCTCCTGCAAACTGCCACACCAGAAGCGGGGCAGCTGAGTTTTGTTTGCCAGGGAAATGGGCCGTTGTTTGTGTTTGGGGGCCTGTGGCTGGGAGTGTTCGGCTGGTTCCTGAATATGTACGATACGCAGGATTGTTCCCAGATCCAAGGTGGCAGCAGTGCCATGTTGTGCTGGTGTGATAGTCCCAAGTGGCTCCTGCAATCTGCCATCCAGAAGTGGGGCAGCTGATTTTTGTTTGCCAGAGAAAAGGTCCGTGGTTTGTGTTTGGGGGCATATGGCTGAGAGTGGCCGGCTGGCCCCTGAAAATCCACGATACACAGGATGGTTCCCAGATCCAAGGTGGCACCTGTGCCAAGTCGGGCTGATTTGATAGTACTAAGTAGCTCCTGCAATCTGCCATCCAGAAGCGGGGCAGCTTACTTTTGTTTGCCAGGGAAACGGGCCGAGGTTTCTGTTTGGGGGCCTATGGCTGGGAGTGACCGGCTGGCTCCTGAAAAGCTACAATAGGCAGGATGGTTCCCAGAGCCAAGGTGGCACCAGTGCCAAGTTGGGCTGGTTTGATAGTACCAAGTGGCTCCTGCAATCTGCCATCCAGAAGCGGGGCAGCTTACTTTTGTTTGCCAGAGAAATAGGCCTAGGTTTTTGTCTGGGGGCCTGTGGCTAGGAGTGGCCGGCTGGCTCCTTAGAATCCACGATACGCAGGATGTTTCTCAGACCCAAGGTGACACCAGTGCCAAGTCGGGCTGGTTTGATAGTACCAAGTGGCTCCTGCAAACTCCATCAAAAAGTTGGCAGGCGTGTTTTGTTTTCCAGGGAACAGCGCCGTTGATTTTGTTTGGGGGCCTGTGGCTGGGAGTGGCCGGCTGGCTCCTTAGAATCCACGATACGCAGGATGGTTCCCAGACCCAAGGTGGCACCAGTGCCAAGTCGGGCTGGTTTGATTACACCAAGTGGCTCCTGCAATCTGCCATCCAGAAGTGAGGCAGCTAAGTTTTGTTTGCCAGAAAAAAGGGCCGTGGTTTTTGTTGGGGGCCTGTGGCTGGGAGTGGCCGGCTGGCTCCTTAGAATCCACCATATGCAGGATGGTTCCCAGACCCAAGGTGGCACCAGTGCCAAGTCGGGCTGGTTTGATAGTCCCAAGTGGCTCCTGCAAACTGCCATCCAGAAGCGGGGCAGCTGAGTTTTTTTTGCCAGGGAAATGGGCCGTTGTTTGTGTTTGGGGGCCTGTGGCTGGGAGTGTTCGGCTGGTTCCTGAATATGTACGATACGCAGGATTGTTCCCAGACCCAAGGTGGCACCAGTGCCAAGTCGGGCTGATTTGATGGTGCAAAGTGGCTCCTGCAATCTGCCATCCAGACGCGGGGCAGCGGATTTTTGTTTCCATGAGAAATGATCCGTGGTTTGTTTTTGGGGGTATATGGCTGGGCCTGGCCGGCTGGCTCCTTAAAAAGCTCGATATGCAGGATGGTTCCCTGACACAAGGTGGCACCAGTGCCACGTCGGGCGGTTTTCGTAGTACAAAGTGCGTCCTAAAATTTGCCATCCAGAAGAGGGGCAGTTGAGTTTTGTTTGCCAGAGAAAAGGTCCGTGGTTTGTTTTTGGGGGCATATGGCTGAGAGTGGCTGGCTGGCCCCTGAAAATCCACGATACACAGGATGGTTCCCAGATCCAAGGTGGCACCTGTGCCAAGTCGGGCTGATTTGATAGTACTAAGTAGCTCCTGCAATCTGCCATCCAGAAGCGGGGCAGCTTACTTTTGTTTGCCAGGGAAACGGGCCGAGGTTTGTGTTTGGGGGCCTATGGCTGAGAGTGACCGGCTGGCTCCTGAAAAGCTACAATAGGCAGGATGGTGACCAGACCCATGGTGGCACCAGTGCCAAGTTGGGCTGGTTTGATAGTACCAAGTGGTTCCTGCAATCTGCCATCCAGAAGCAGGGCAGCTGAGTTTTGTTTGCCAGAGAAAAGGGCCTTGGTTTGTGTTTGGGGGCATATGGCTGGGTGTGGCCAGCTGGCTCCTTAAAATGCACGATATGCAACATGGCTCCCAGACCCAAGGTGGCACCAGTGCCAAGTTGGGCTGGTTTGATAGTACCAAGTGGCTCCTGCAATCTTCCATGATCACGTGGAGAAATACTTTCTGGTTTCAGCCTCATGCTCTTTCTTCTCTCCCTCAACTTCTCTATCACCTCTCATCTGGTTCACATGCGCTGTCTTCAAGGTCCACAGGCTACTTTTCACAGAATCTTCTGGCCTGATGAAGTAAGAATGATGAATAGAACAGAGCTGGGATCTATTTTCCAGTTTGGATAAAATGCATTCTGCACACAAATCCAAGGAGAACGGGCTGCCCCGATGCCCAGAAAATCTTTCACTCCTGCTAGTGTTCTACGTCAACCGCAACTTAGTCTGAAAGAAAAGCTTTTTCTCTGAGAGCATCTGAGAGGTTTGCATGAAGCACTGATATCTGACATATGCAATTTTGAATAGGAGAGGAAAAAGAAAATGGCAAGGAGTTTTTAATTTTAGTGGTTTCAATTTTAATTTCCGTGCACTTTTTCAAAACTTGTCAGCTCAAATGCCCATCAACATCTTTTAGTCATCTGTAAGTCAGTATTCATATAAAATGTGCTTCAAATCCAAAGAATTTCAAATTTGCACTCCAAGCTTCTATGCCTAGATTTATGATTTCCTACACATATTAGATGAAAGGAAGGCCTTTTTTACTGTGGGAGTGCTGGAACACTGGAACAGGTTGCCCAGAGAAGTTGTGGGTGTCCCATCCCTGAAAGTATTCAAGGTCACCTTGGACGGGGCTTGGAGCAGCAACAAAGGAGAAGCTTGATGGTAGAGAAACAAAGTTGGACTATAGAAGAAACTCGGATTGAAGTATAGGATCAAGTTTTCTCTCAGCTCTTGGGGTAAATTCAAAGTTGTACAAAATGACATTTATCTGTGCTATTCACTACTGTAACAGAAAGTTTCATGAAAACTGTACAGAAGATAGTAAATTTTAAAAGAGATAAGAATTACAGCATAAAATCCATGGGATAGGTTACAACATGAGACACTCTCTAAGAGAAAATCTCTTTGTTTCAGCACTTCATCGGGGTAAGATTTCATGAAGTGCCAAAGAAGGCGGCAAAATATCATTCGGGACATTATTTACTGGAATTCAGCCTGGCCATTAGTAGGAACTGCCTTTGAACATATCATGTAGATATACCACACACACTTTCCCTTCACTGAAAAATTACTGTTTACAACAAATAAGCAATTGACGATCAAAATTGATTGAAAGCATCTTAAACATGTCAAGTATTTCATTGTAGATGATCTGTGATCCAAATGCTTCTTCCACCTTCGAGAGGGACAGAAGAATTCTTCCATATCATGATGGTTTAAAATTGTATCAACCAATGTTTTCTGCTGAAAAGATATCATCTATTTTTTTCTATTTTTGGAAGAAAATATTCCTAGACATACAACAGGTGAGAACTAAGTAATTTTAAAGAAACAAATGAAATGAAAATATTCTGTAAATAGAATGAAATGAAAAGCTGTGTTTTAAATAGGAGCTAAATATTAAACAGAATTTTTGTACCAGGCATTTGAATTACTGCACCAGCTCTTTTGCCCATCAAGAGAGGCATTTAGCATTTCAGTCTTTTCCAAGGTGTTCATGATCTGCTATGCTGATCTCTGTGTGTGCCTAGGTGTGTGTGGAGGGGGGGGCATATGAAGGGGAGTGTGTATGTTTGCTTTACAATTGTTGTGGCAGATTCATGCCTCAGCTCCACATTTTGTTTTAAAAAGGTCACACCGAGTGGATATGAAGTTTACTATCAACAAGAGATCGATTCCCAAATCATCCATTTGACTCTCCCTTATAAATCATGTGCTTTGTTGCATATTTTATCAAATATACTTTCAAGCCAGATGGAGGAAGGAGGATGTGGGAATCCCTCCACCATCTTGCAACTTTTATGTAAGTAGGTTTTCAAGAAAATCATCATTTCTCTTTTAAATATGTCTGGAACAGGCATGATGGTAGTGTCAACCTGTTGGAGTTTTTGTTGCTGGAAGAAGTTGTACAAAAGGATTGGTTTTTACATTGACCAGTTACTGAATCAAGCGCAGGAATACATTGGAAATTTAGCTGGGGGTTCCTTTTCCCAGCAGACTACTTCTAGAACGAGCTTGTACACTGAAGCTGACTCTTTTGCTCTCTTTTTGTTTCTTTCCTATTTTCTTGGCTTCTTTGCCACTATCTAGACAATTTTGGAACTTTGTTCCCAACTAAAATGGTTTCAATAGTCTGATTGTGATCATACATTTTTACAAGGAATTTTTAAAATCTTTCCTCGAGTCCAGAAAGTCAAGGACTTAGATCTTTTTCTTCCCTTATCAATATTGCCATGAAATTGATAAATAAAGACCAACTCTTTATTTTTGTTTTTAACCCACGTAGATAATTCCCATCCATTAATCCATTTTGTGGACCAATAGCTGCCATTCTGATGGAAGCTGTCACTTCTTAACAATAGGCATTCTGTGACTATGTTGACTGCACTTTGGGTGAAGATCCTAACTGGTCTTAGATATACATAGGGAGAAATTTGCTCAGCCAGTGTCAGTCTTAAGCATGCGTATCAGAAGATCTTTCTAGAGCTGGGAATTTTCCCATGAAAGGGATTCAGTTAGGGAAGAGACACTTGTGCCAGAGTTTTACATTCTTCTTGAACACTGCTTAAGGAACTTAGATGCCATGTCCATTTGGATCTCTGTCTGCACAGAACTTTGTCATGCCAGCGCTTTGAAATGCATCTTGAAGAGAATTCACTAGCACAGAATGAAAGAGAGTGGAAGGGGTTGGTGGGGCTAACCAGGCCCAACCCCCCTGCCTAAACCAGGATACCTAGAGCCTCTTGCCCAGGATTCTATCTGGGTGTACTTTTAATGTCTTCAAAGATCCAGGCTCCACAATCTTTCTGGGCAGTCTGTGCCGTGGTTCAGTCACCCTGACAGTAAAGAAACATTTACTGATGTTCAAAGGCAATCTCCTGTATTTCAGTGTGTGCCCACTGCCTCTTGTCTTTTCCCTCAGCATCACTGAAAAGACACTGATTCCCTCCCCTTTGCACTATTGCTTCCATATGTATGTGTGATGCCATGTAGAGGTATGTCAAAAACCTCCCTGAAGCCCAGGCAGATAATATTCCCTTCATCTACCAGTCAAGTTGATTCATCAGAGGAGTTTAAAGTGATGTTCAGCATGAAATTCCCCTGAAAAATCATGCTAACTACATTATTTGGTCATCTGTCATGTGCCTGGCAAGGATTTCCAGGAAGAGCTGCTTCATCAACTTCCTGGGGATAAAAAAGAGGCTGGCTCGTTTGTACTATGGCGAGTCCTCTTAATTGCCTTTTTTGAAGATGGGTGTCATTTGCTAACATCCACTCTTTAGCTCCTCTTCTCATCTACACCTCGGCAAAAAGCTTTTCCACTATGTCTGGCTAGGAAAAACTGTGCCAGCACAGAAAACATCTCCCATCGTGTTCTAGAAGTTGCACGGATGTCTGCCAAGTGTTTGGCAGGAAGAAAAGAAAAGTTGTCCAAAACAGCTTCCAATCGAATGTTCATGTGATTGGAAAAGTCAGGAGAGTGCAAAGGTACTGTTTTCTATCAGTTGGCAAGGTGCGCACACAATCCCAGTGTTGTACAGCTTGCTTCTTCACCTTCCCGAAGCTGCCGCTCTCGCCGGCTGCCGGAGCCCAAGAAGCGGCTTCTTCGCGCAAAGACGATTGTGCCGCTCACAGGGCTCTCCTTAGCGCGGCTTCTGCCGAAAGACGCCCGGCAGCGGCTCTTACCTCCGGAGAGCATCCTACCTTCGTCTTTCGCGTCTTTTGTAGTCTACATCTTAGCAAAACGCTTTTCCACTATGTCTGGCTAGGAAAAACTGTGCCAGCACAGAAAACATCTCCCATCGTGTTCTCGAAGTTGCACGGATGTCTGCCAAGTGTTTGGCAGGAAGAAAAGAAAAGTTGTCCAAAACAGCTTCCAATCGAATGTTCCTGTGATTGGAAAAGTCAGGAGAGTGCAAAGGTACTGTTTTCTATCAGTTGGCAAGGTGCGCACACAATCCCAGTGTTGTACAGCTTGCTTCTTCACCTTCCCGAAGCTGCCGCTCTCGCCGGCTCCCGGAACCGAAGAAGCGGCTTCTTCGCGCAAAGACGATTGTGCCGCTCACAGGGCTCTCCTTAGCGCGGCTTCTGCCGAAAGACGCCCGGCAGCGGCTCTTACCTCCGGAGAGCATCCTACCTTCGTCTTTCGCGTCTTATGTAGTCTACATCTTAGCAAAACGCTTTTCCACTATGTCTGGCTAGGAAAAACTGTGCCAGCACAGAAAACATCTCCCATCGTGTTCTAGAAGTTGCACGGATGTCTGCCAAGTGTTTGGCAGGAAGAAAAGAAAAGTTGTCCAAAACAGCTTCCAATCGAATGTTCCTGTGATTGGAAAAGTCAGGAGAGTGCAAAGGTACTGTTTTCTATCAGTTGGCAAGGTGCGCACACAATCCCAGTGTTGTACAGCTTGCTTCTTCACCTTCCCGAAGCTGCCGCTCTCGCCGGCTGCCGGAGCCCAAGAAGCGGCTTCTTCGCGCAAAGACGATTGTGCCGCTCACAGTGCTCTCCTTAGCGCGACTTCTGCTGAAAGACGCCCGGCAGCGGCTCTTACCTCCGGAGAGCATCCTACCTTCGTCTTTCGCGTCTTATGTAGTCTACACCTCGGCAAAAAGCTTTTCCACTATGTCTGGCTAGGAAAAACTGTGCCAGCACAGAAAACATCTCCCATCGTGTTCTAGAAGTTGCACGGATGTCTGCCAAGTGTTTGGCAGGAAGAAAAGAAAAGTTGTCCAAAACAGCTTCCAATCGAATGTTCCTGTGATTGGAAAAGTCAGGAGAGTGCAAAGGTACTGTTTTCTATCAGTTGGCAAGGTGCGCACACAATCCCAGTGTTGTACAGCTTGCTTCTTCACCTTCCCGAAGCTGCCGCTCTCGCCGGCTGCCGGAGCCCAAGAAGCGGCTTCTTCGCGCAAAGACGATTGTGCCGCTCACAGTGCTCTCCTTAGCGCGGCTTCTGCCGAAAGACGCCCGGCAGCGGCTCTTACCTCCGGAGAGCATCCTACCTTCGTCTTTCGCGTCTTTTGTAGTCTACATCTTAGCAAAACGCTTTTCCACTATGTCTGGCTAGGAAAAACTGTGCCAGCACAGAAAACATCTCCCATCGTGTTCTAGAAGTTGCACGGATGTCTGCCAAGTGTTTGGCAGGAAGAAAAGAAAAGTTGTCCAAAACAGCTTCCAATCGAATGTTCCTGTGATTGGAAAAGTCAGGAGAGTGCAAAGGTACTGTTTTCTATCAGTTGGCAAGGTGCGCACACAATCCCAGTGTTGTACAGCTTGCTTCTTCACCTTCCCGAAGCTGCCGCTCTCGCCGGCTGCCGGAGCCCAGGAAGTGGCTTCTTCGCGCAAAGACGATTGTGCCGCTCACAGTGCTCTCCTTAGCGCGGCTTCTGCTGAAAGACGCCCGGCAGCGGCTCTTACCTCCGGAGAGCATCCTACCTTCGTCTTTCGCGTCTTATGTAGTCTACACCTCGGCAAAAAGCTTTTCCACTATGTCTGGCTAGGAAAAACTGTGCCAGCACAGAAAACATCTCCCATCGTGTTCTAGAAGTTGCACGGATGTCTGCCAAGTGTTTGGCAGGAAGAAAAGAAAAGTTGTCCAAAACAGCTTCCAATCGAATATTCCTGTGATTGGAAAAGTCAGGAGAGTGCAAAGGTACTGTTTTCTATCAGTTGGCAAGGTGCGCACACAATCCCAGTGTTGTACAGCTTGCTTCTTCACCTTCCCGAAGCTGCCGCTCTCGCCGGCTGCCGGAGCCCAAGAAGCGGCTTCTTCGCGCAAAGACGATTGTGCCGCTCACAGTGCTCCCCTTAGCGCGGCTTCTGCCGAAAGACGCCCGGCAGCGGCTCTTACCTCCTGAGAGTGGCAGCTTCGGGAAGGTGAAGAAGCAAGCTGTACAACACTGGGATTGTGTGCGCACCTTGCCAACTGATAGAAAACAGTACCTTTGCACTCTCCTGACTTTTCCAATCACAGGAACATTCGATTGGAAGCTGTTTTGGACAACTTTTCTTTTCTTCCTGCCAAACACTTGGCAGACATCCGTGCAACTTCTAGAACACGATGGGAGATGTTTTCTGTGCTGGCACAGTTTTTCCTAGCCAGACATAGTGGAGAAGCGTTTTGCTAAGATGTAGACTACAAAAGACGCGAAAGACGAAGGTAGGATGCTCTCCGGAGGTAAGAGCCGCTGCCGGGCGTCTTTCGGCAGAAGCCGCGCTAAGGAGAGCCCTGTGAGCGGCACAATCGTCTTTGCGCGAAGAAGCCGCTTCTTGGGCTCCGGCAGCCGGCGAGAGCGGCAGCTTCGGGAAGGTGAAGAAGCAAGCTGTACAACACTGGGATTGTGTGCGCACCTTGCCAACTGATAGAAAACAGTACCTTTGCACTCTCCTGACTTTTCCAATCACAGGAACATTCGATTGGAAGCTGTTTTGGACAACTTTTCTTTTCTTCCTGCCAAACACTTGGCAGACATCCGTGCAACTTCTAGAACACGATGGGAGATGTTTTCTGTGCTGGCACAGTTTTTCCTAGCCAGACATAGTGGAAAAGCGTTTTGCTAAGATGTAGACTACAAAAGACGCGAAAGACGAAGGTAGGATGCTCTCCGGAGGTAAGAGCCGCTGCCGGGCGTCTTTCGGCAGAAGCCGCGCTAAGGAGAGCCCTGTGAGCAGCACAATCGTCTTTGCGCGAAGAAGCCGCTTCTTCGGTTCCGGGAGCCGGCGAGAGCGGCAGCTTCGGGAAGGTGAAGAAGCAAGCTGTACAACACTGGGATTGTGTGCGCACCTTGCCAACTGATAGAAAACAGTACCTTTGCACTCTCCTGACTTTTCCAATCACAGGAACATTCGATTGGAAGCTGTTTTGGACAACTTTTCTTTTCTTCCTGCCAAACACTTGGCAGACATCCGTGCAACTTCTAGAACACGATGGGAGATGTTTTCTGTGCTGGCACAGTTTTTCCTAGCCAGACATAGTGGAAAAGCGTTTTGCTAAGATGTAGACTACAAAAGACGCGAAAGACGAAGGTAGGATGCTCTCCGGAGGTAAGAGCCGCTGCCGGGCGTCTTTCGGCAGAAGCCGCGCTAAGGAGAGCACTGTGAGCGGCACAATCGTCTTTGCGCGAAGAAGCCGCTTCTTCGGTTCCGGGAGCCGGCGAGAGCGGCAGCTTCGGGAAGGTGAAGAAGCAAGCTGTACAACACTGGGATTGTGTGCGCACCTTGCCAACTGATAGAAAACAGTACCTTTGCACTCTCCTGACTTTTCCAATCACAGGAACATTCGATTGGAAGCTGTTTTGGACAACTTTTCTTTTCTTCCTGCCAAACACTTGGCAGACATCCGTGCAACTTCTAGAACACGATGGGAGATGTTTTCTGTGCTGGCACAGTTTTTCCTAGCCAGACATAGTGGAAAAGCGTTTTGCCGAGGTGTAGATGAGAAGAGGAGCTAAAGACGAAGGTAGGATGCTCTCCGGAGGTAAGAGCCGCTGCCGGGCGTCTTTCGGCAGAAGCCGCGCTAAGGAGAGCACTGTGAGCGGCACAATCGTCTTTGCGCGAAGAAGCCGCTTCTTGGGCTCCGGCAGCCGGCGAGAGCGGCAGCTTCGGGAAGGTGAAGAAGCAAGCTGTACAACACTGGGATTGTGTGCGCACCTTGCCAACTGATAGAAAACAGTACCTTTGCACTCTCCTGACTTTTCCAATCACAGGAACATTCGATTGGAAGCTGTTTTGGACAACTTTTCTCTTCTTCCTGCCAAACACTTGGCAGACATCCGTGCAACTTCTAGAACACGATGGGAGATGTTTTCTGTGCTGGCACAGTTTTTCCTAGCCAGACATAGTGGAAAAGCTTTTTGCTGAGGTGTAGATGAGAAGAGGAGCAAAAGAGTGGATGTTAGCAAATGACACCCATCTTCAAAAAAGGCAATTAAGAGGACTCGCCATAGTACAAACCAGCCAGCCTCTTTTTTATCCCCAGGAAGTTGATGAAGCAGCTCTTCCTGGAAATCCTTGCCAGGCACATGACAGATGACCAAATAATGTAGTTAGCATGATTTTTCAGGGGAATTTCATGCTGAACATCACTTTAAACTCCTCTGATGAATCAACTTGACTGGTAGATGAAGGGAATATTATCTGCCTGGGCTTCAGGGAGGTTTTTGACATACCTCTACATGGCATCACACATACATATGGAAGCAATAGTGCAAAGGGGAGGGAATCAGTGTCTTTTCAGTGATGCTGAGGGAAAAGACAAGAGGCAGTGGGCACACACTGAAATACAGGAGATTGCCTTTGAACATCAGTAAATGTTTCTTTACTGTCAGGGTGACTGAACCACGGCACAGACTGCCCAGAAAGATTGTGGAGCCTGGATCTTCGAAGACATTAAAAGTACACCCAGATAGAATCCTGGGCAAGAGGCTCTAGGTATCCTGGTTTAGGCAGGGGGGTTGGGCCTGGTTAGCCCCACCAACCCCTTCCACTCTCTTTCATTCTGTGCTAGTGAATTCTCTTCAAGATGCATTTCAAAGCGCTGGCATGACAAAGTTCTGTGCAGACAGAGATCCAAATGGACATGGCATCTAAGTTCCTTAAGCAGTGTTCAAGAAGAATGTAAAACTCTGGCACAAGTGTCTCTTCCCTAACTGAATCCCTTTCATGGGAAAATTCCCAGCTCTAGAAAGATCTTCTGATACGCATGCTTAAGACTGACACTGGCTGAGCAAATTTCTCCCTATGTATATCTAAGACCAGTTAGGATCTTCACCCAAAGTGCAGTCAACATAGTCACAGAATGCCTATTGTTAAGAAGTGACAGCTTCCATCAGAATGGCAGCTATTGGTCCACAAAATGGATTAATGGATGGGAATTATCTACGTGGGTTAAAAACAAAAATAAAGAGTTGGTCTTTATTTATCAATTTCATGGCAATATTGATAAGGGAAGAAAAAGATCTAAGTCCTTGACTTTCTGGACTCGAGGAAAGATTTTAAAAATTCCTTGTAAAAATGTATGATCACAATCAGACTATTGAAACCATTTTAGTTGGGAACAAAGTTCCAAAATTGTCTAGATAGTGGCAAAGAAGCCAAGAAAATAGGAAAGAAACAAAAAGAGAGCAAAAGAGTCAGCTTCAGTGTACAAGCTCGTTCTAGAAGTAGTCTGCTGGGAAAAGGAACCCCCAGCTAAATTTCCAATGTATTCCTGCGCTTGATTCAGTAACTGGTCAATGTAAAAACCAATCCTTTTGTACAACTTCTTCCAGCAACAAAAACTCCAACAGGTTGACACTACCATCATGCCTGTTCCAGACATATTTAAAAGAGAAATGATGATTTTCTTGAAAACCTACTTACATAAAAGTTGCAAGATGGTGGAGGGATTCCCACATCCTCCTTCCTCCATCTGGCTTGAAAGTATATTTGATAAAATATGCAACAAAGCACATGATTTATAAGGGAGAGTCAAATGGATGATTTGGGAATCGATCTCTTGTTGATAGTAAACTTCATATCCACTCGGTGTGACCTTTTTAAAACAAAATGTGGAGCTGAGGCATGAATCTGCCACAACAATTGTAAAGCAAACATACACACTCCCCTTCATATGCCCCCCCCTCCACACACACCTAGGCACACACAGAGATCAGCATAGCAGATCATGAACACCTTGGAAAAGACTGAAATGCTAAATGCCTCTCTTGATGGGCAAAAGAGCTGGTGCAGTAATTCAAATGCCTGGTACAAAAATTCTGTTTAATATTTAGCTCCTATTTAAAACACAGCTTTTCATTTCATTCTATTTACAGAATATTTTCATTTCATTTGTTTCTTTAAAATTACTTAGTTCTCACCTGTTGTATGTCTAGGAATATTTTCTTCCAAAAATAGAAAAAAATAGATGATATCTTTTCAGCAGAAAACATTGGTTGATACAATTTTAAACCATCATGATATGGAAGAATTCTTCTGTCCCTCTCGAAGGTGGAAGAAGCATTTGGATCACAGATCATCTACAATGAAATACTTGACATGTTTAAGATGCTTTCAATCAATTTTGATCGTCAATTGCTTATTTGTTGTAAACAGTAATTTTTCAGTGAAGGGAAAGTGTGTGTGGTATATCTACATGATATGTTCAAAGGCAGTTCCTACTAATGGCCAGGCTGAATTCCAGTAAATAATGTCCCGAATGATATTTTGCCGCCTTCTTTGGCACTTCATGAAATCTTACCCCGATGAAGTGCTGAAACAAAGAGATTTTCTCTTAGAGAGTGTCTCATGTTGTAACCTATCCCATGGATTTTATGCTGTAATTCTTATCTCTTTTAAAATTTACTATCTTCTGTACAGTTTTCATGAAACTTTCTGTTACAGTAGTGAATAGCACAGATAAATGTCATTTTGTACAACTTTGAATTTACCCCAAGAGCTGAGAGAAAACTTGATCCTATACTTCAATCCGAGTTTCTTCTATAGTCCAACTTTGTTTCTCTACCATCAAGCTTCTCCTTTGTTGCTGCTCCAAGCCCCGTCCAAGGTGACCTTGAATACTTTCAGGGATGGGACACCCACAACTTCTCTGGGCAACCTGTTCCAGTGTTCCAGCACTCCCACAGTAAAAAAGGCCTTCCTTTCATCTAATATGTGTAGGAAATCATAAATCTAGGCATAGAAGCTTGGAGTGCAAATTTGAAATTCTTTGGATTTGAAGCACATTTTATATGAATACTGACTTACAGATGACTAAAAGATGTTGATGGGCATTTGAGCTGACAAGTTTTGAAAAAGTGCACGGAAATTAAAATTGAAACCACTAAAATTAAAAACTCCTTGCCATTTTCTTTTTCCTCTCCTATTCAAAATTGCATATGTCAGATATCAGTGCTTCATGCAAACCTCTCAGATGCTCTCAGAGAAAAAGCTTTTCTTTCAGACTAAGTTGCGGTTGACGTAGAACACTAGCAGGAGTGAAAGATTTTCTGGGCATTGGGGCAGCACGTTCTCCTTGGATTTGTGTGCAGAATGCATTTTATCCAAACTGGAAAATAGATCCCAGCTCTGTTCTATTCATCATTCTTACTTCATCAGGCCAGAAGATTCTGTGAAAAGTAGCCTGTGGACCTTGAAGACAGCGCATGTGAACCAGATGAGAGGTGATAGAGAAGTTGAGGGAGAGAAGAAAGAGCATATGGCTGAAACCAGAAAGTATTTCTCCACGTGATCATGGAAGATTGCAGGAGCCACTTGGTACTATCAAACCAGCCCGACTTGGCACTGGTGCCACTATGGGTCTGGGAGCCATGTTGCATATCGTGCATTTTAAGGAGCCAGCTGGCCACACACAGCCATATGCCCCCAAACACAAACCAAGCCCTTTTCTCTGGCAAACAAAACTCAGCTGCCCTGCTTCTGGATGGCAGATTGCAGGAGCCACTTGGTACTATCAAACCAGCCCAACTTGGCACTGGTGCCACCTTGGCTCTGGGAACCATCCTGCCTATTGTAGCTTTTCAGGAGCCAGCCGGTCACTCTCAGCCATAGGCCCCCAAACACAAACCTCGGCCCGTTTCCCTGGCAAACAAAAGTAAGCTGCCCCGCTTCTGGATGGCAGATTGCAGGAGCTACTTAGTACTATCAAATCAGCCCGACTTGGCACAGGTGCCACCTTGGATCTGGGAACCATCCTGTGTATCGTGGATTTTCAGGGGCCAGCCGGCCACTCTCAGCCATATGCCCCCAAACACAAACCACGGACCTTTTCTCTGGCAAACAAAAATCAGCTGCCCCACTTCTGGATGGCAGATTGCAGGAGTCACTTTGAACCATACAACCAGCCTTACTTGGCACTGGTGCCACCTTGTATCTGGGAACCATCCTGCCTATCGTTGATTTTCAGGGGCCAGCCTACCGCTCTCGGCCATAGGCCCCCAAACACAAACCACAGCCCTTTTCTCTAGCAAACAAAATTTAGCTGCCCCGGTTCTGGATGGCAAATTGCAGGAGCCACAGGGTACTACAAAAACAGCCCGACTTGGCACTGGTGCCACCTTGCGTCTGGTTACCATGCGGCGTATCGTGCATTTTAAGGAGCCAGGTGGCCACTCCCAGCCATATGCCCCCAAACACAACCCACGGCCCTTTTCTCTGGCAAACAAAACTCAGCTGCCCCGCTTCTGGATGGCAGAGTGCAGGAGCCACTTGGTACTATCAAACCAGCCCGACTTGGCACTGGTGCCACCTTTGGTCTGGGAACCATCCTGCGTATTGTGGATTGTCAGGAGACAGCCGACCACTCTCGGCCACAGACCCCAATCAAAAACAAAGGTCCGTTTCCCTGGCAAAAAAAACTCAGCTGCCCCGCTTCTGGATGGGAGATTGCAGGAGGCACTTGACACTGTCAAAAGAGCCCCACTTTGTACTGGTGCCACCTTGGGTCTGGGAACCATGCTGCGTAACATGGATTTTCAGGAGCCAGCCGGCCACTCCCAGCCATAGGCCCCCAAACAAAAACCACAGCCTTTTTCTCTGGCAAACAAAACTCAGCTGCCCCGCTTCTGGATGGCAGATTGCAGGAGCCACTTGGTACTATCAAACCAGCCCGACTTGGCACTGGTGACACCTTGGGTCTGGGAACCATCCTGCCTATCGTGGATTTTAAGGAGCCAGCCGGCTACTCCCAGCCACAGGCCCCCAACAAAAACCACGGCCCTTTTTTCTCGCAAACAAAACTTAGCTGCCTCACTTCTGGATGGCAGATTGCAGGAGTCACTTGGTGTAATCAAACCAGCCCGACTTGGCACTGGTGCCACCTTGGTCTGGGAACAATCCTGCGTATCGTGGATTCTAAGGAGCCAGCCGGCCACTCCCAGCCACAGGCCCCCAAACAAAATCAACGGCGCTGTTCCCTGGAAAACAAAACACGCCTGCCAACTTTTTGATGGAGTTTGCAGGAGCCACTTGGTACTATCAAACCAGCCCAACTTGGCACTGGTGCCACCATGGGTCTGGTAAACATCCTGCGTATCGTGGATTCTTAGGAGCCAGCCGGCCACTCCTAGCCACAGGCCCCCAAACAAAAACCTAGGCCTATTTCTCTGGCAAACAAAAGTAAGCTGCCCCGCTTCTGGATGGCAGATTGCAGGAGACACTTGGGACTATCAAACCAGCCCAACTTGGCACTGGTGCCACCTTGGATCTGGGAACCATGTTGTGTATCGTGGATTTTCAGGGGCCAGCCGGCCACTCTCAGCCATATGCCCCCAAACAGAAACCTCGGCCCGTTTCTCTGGCAAACAAAACTCAACTGCCCCTCTTCTGGATGGCAAATTGCAAGATGAACTTGATACTAAAACCGCAGGCCGACTTGGTAGTGGTGACACCTTGGGCCTGGGAACCATCATGCGTATCGAGCATTTTAAGGAGCCAGCCGGCCACTCCCAGCAATATGCCCCCAAAAACAATCCACGGAATTTTTCTCTGGCAAACAAAAATCAGCTGCCCCGCTTCTGGATGGCAGATTGCAGGAGCCACTTTGACCCATCAAACCAGCCCGACTTGGCACTGCTGCCACCTTGCATCCTGGAACCATGCTGCCTAGCGTGGATTTTCAGGGGCCAGCCGCCCACTCTCAGCTATATGCCCCCAAACAAAACCCACGGCCCGTTTCCCTGGCAAACAAAAGTAAGCTGCCCCGCTTCTGGATGGCAGATTGCAGGAACCACTTGGTAGTATCAAACCAGCCCGACTTGGCACTGGTGCCACCTTGGGTCTGGGAACCATCCTGCGTATCGTGTGTTCTAAGGAGCCAGCCGGCCACTCCCAGCCACAGGCCCCCAAATACAAACAACGGCGCTTTTCCCTGGAAAACAAAACTCGCCTGCCAACTTTTTGATGGCAGATTGCAGGAGCAACTTGGTACTATCAAACCAGCCCAACTTGGCACTGGTGCCACCATGGGTCTGGTAAGCATCCTGCCTATTGTAGCTTTCCAGGAGCCAGCCGGTCACTCCCAGCCATAGGCCCCCAGTCACAAACCTCGGCCCGTTTCCCTGGCAAACAAAAGTAAGCTGCCCCGCTTCTGGATGGCAGATTGCAGGAGCCACTTGGTACTATCAAACCAGCCCGACTTGGCACTGGTGCCACCTTGGGTCTGGGAACCATGCTGCGTATCGCAGATTCTAAGGCGCCAGTCGGCCACTCCCAGCCACAAGCCCCCAAACACAAACAACGGCGCTTTTCTCTGGCAAACAAAACTCAACTGCCCCTCTTCTGGATGGCAAATTGCAGGACGCACTTGGTACTATCAAACCAGCACGACTTGGCACTGGTGCCACCTTGGGTCTGGGAACCATCCTGCGTATTGTGGATTGTCAGGAGCCAGCTGGACACTCTCGGCCACAGACCCCAATCAAAAACAACGGCCCGTTTCACAGGCAAACAAAACTCAGCTGCCCCGCTTCTGGATGGGAGATTGCAGGAGGCACTTGACACTGTGAAACCAGCCCCACTTGGCACTGGTGCCACCTTGGGTCTGGGAACCATGCTGCGTATCATGGATTTTCAGGAGCCAGCCGGCCACTCCCAGCCATAGGCCCCCAAACAAAAACCACAGCCTTTTTCTCTGGCAAACAAAATTCAGCTGCCCCGCTTCTGGATGGCAGATTGCAGGAGCCACTTGGGACTATCACACCAGCACAACATGGCACTGGTGCCACCTTGGATCTGGGAATCATCCTTCCTATCGTGGATTTTCAGGGGCCAGCCGGTCACTCTCAGCCATAGGACCCAAACACAAACCACGGCCCTTTTCTCTGGAAAACAAAACTCAACTGCCCCTCTTCTGGATGGCAGATTGCAGGAGCCACTGGGTACTATGAAACCAGCCCTACTTGGCACTGGTGCCACCTTGGGTCTGGGAACCATGCTGCGTATCATGGATTTTCAGGAGCCAGCCGTCCACTGCCAGCCACAGGCCCCGAAACACAAACAACAGCCTTTTTCTCTGGCAAACAAAATTCAGCTGCCCCGCTTCTGGATGGCAGATTGCAGGAACCACTTGGTACTAACAAACCAGCCCGACTTGGCACTGGTGCCACCTTGGGTCTGGGAACCATCCTGCGTATCGTGGATTCTAAGGAGCCAGCCGGCCACTCCCAGCCACAGGCCCCAAAATACACACAACGGCGCTTTTCCCTGGAAAACAAATCTTGCCTGCCAACTTTTTGATGGCAGATTGCAGGAGCCACTTGGTACTATCAAACCAGCCCAACTTGGCACTGGTGCCACCATGGGTCTGGTCACCATCCTGCCTATCGTAGCTTTTCAGGAGCCAGCCGGTCACTCCCAGCCATAGGCCCCCAGACAAAAACCTCGGTCCGTTTCCCTGGAAAACAAAAGTAAGCTGCCCCGCTTCTGGATGGCAGATTGCAGGAGCCACTTGGTGCTATCAAACCAGCCCGACTTGGCACTGGTGCCACCTTGGGTCTGGGAACCATCCTGCGTATCGTGGATTCTAAGGAGCCAGCTGTCCAGGCCCAGCCACAGGCCCCAAAACACACACAACGGCGCTTTTCCCTGGAAAACAACCTCGCCTGCCAACTTTTTGATGGCAGATTGCAGGAGCCACTTGGTACTATCAAACCAGCCCAACTTGCCACTGGTGCCACCATGGGTCTGGTCACCATCCTGCCTATCGTAGCTTTTCAGGAGCCAGCCTGTCACTCCCTGCCATAGGCCCCGAGACACAAAGCTCGGCCCGTTTCCCTGGCAAACAAAAGTAAGCTGCCCCGCTTCTGGATGGCAGATTGCAGGAGCCACTTGGTACTATCAAACCAGCCCGACTTGGCACTGGTACCACCTTGGGTCTGGGAACCATCCTGCCTATCGTGGATTTTAAGGAGCCAGCCGGCTACTCCCAGCCACAGGCCCCCAACAAAAACCACGGCCCTTTTTTCTGGCAAACAAAACTTAGCTGCCTCACTTATGGATGGCAGATTGCAGGAGCCACTTGGTGTAATCAAACCAGCCCGACTTGGCACTGGTGTCACCTTGGGTCTGGGAACCATCCTGCGTATCGTGGATTCTAAGGAGCCAGCCGGCCACTCCCAGCCACAGGCCCCCAAACAAAATCAACGGCGCTGTTCCCTGGAAAACAAAACACGCCTGCCAACTTTTTGATGGAGTTTGCAGGAGCCACTTGGTACTATCAAACCAGCCCAACTTGGCACTGGTGCCACCATGGGTCTGGTAAACATCCTGCGTATCGTGGATTCTTAGGAGCCAGCAGGCCACTCCTAGCCACAGGCCCCCAAACAAAAACCTAGGCCTATTTCTCTGGCAAACAAAAGTAAGCTGCCCCGCTTCTGGATGGCAGATTGCAGGAGACACTTGGGACTATCAAACCAGCCCAACTTGGCACTGGTGCCACCTTGGATCTGGGAACCATGTTGTGTATCGTGGATTTTCAGGGGCCAGCCGGCCACTCTCAGCCATATGTCCCCAAACAGAAACCTCGGCCCGTTTCTCTGGCAAACAAAACTCAACTGCCCCTCTTCTGGATGGCAAATTGCAGGATGAACTTGATACTAAAACCGCAGGCCGACTTGGTAGTGGTGACACCTTGGGCCTGGGAACCATCATGCGTATCGAGCATTTTAAGGAGCCAGCCGGCCACTCCCAGCAATATGCCCCCAAAAACAATCCACGGAATTTTTCTCTGGCAAACAAAAATCAGCTGCCCCGCTTCTGGATGGCAGATTGCAGGAGCCACTTTGCACCATCAAACCAGCCCGACTTGGCACTGGTGCCACCTTGCATCTGGGAACCATGCTGCCTAGCGTGGATTTTCAGGGGCCAGCGGGCCACTCTCAGCTATATGCCCCCAAACAAAACCCACGGCCCGTTTCCCTGGCAAACAAAAGTAAGCTGCCCTGCTTCTGGATGGCAGATTGCAGGAACCACTTGGTACTATCAAACCAGCACGACTTGGCACTGGTGCCACCTTGGGTCTGGGAACCATCCTGCGTATCGTGGATTCTAAGGAGCCAGCCGGCCACTCCCAGCCACAGGCCCCCAAACACAAACAACGGCGCTTTTCCCTGGAAAACAAAACTCGCCTGCCAACTTTTTGATGGCAGATTGCAGGAGCAACTTGGTACTATCAAACCAGCCCAACTTGGCACTGGTGCCACCATGGGTCTGGTCACCATCCTGCCTATTGTAGCTTTCCAGGAGCCAGCCGGTCACTCCCAGCCATAGGCCCCCAAACACAAACCTCGGCCCGTTTCCCTGGCAAACAAAAGTAAGCTGCCCCGCTTCTGGATGGCAGATTGCAGGAGCCACTTGGTACTATCAAACCAGCCCAACTTGGAACTGGTGCCAGCTTGGGTCTGGGAACCATGCTGCGTATCGCAGATTCTAAGGCGCCAGTCGGCCACTCCCAGCCACAAGCCCCCAAACACAAACAACGGCGCTTTTCTCTGGCAAACAAAACTCAACTGCCCCTCTTCTGGATGGCAAATTGCAGGACGCACTTGGTACTATAAAAACAGCCCGACTTGGCACTGGTGCCACCTTGGGTCTGGGAACCATCCTGCGTATCGATCTTTTTAATGAGACAGCCGGCCACTCCCAGCCATATGCCCCCAAACACAACCCACGGCCCTTTCCTCTGGCAAACAAAACTCACCTGCACCGCTTCTGGATGGCAGATTGCAGGAGCCACTTGGTACTATCAAACCAGCAAGACTTGGCACTGGTGCCACCTTGGGTCTGGGAACCATCCTGCGTATTGTGGATTGTCAGGAGCCAGCTGAACATTCTCGGCCACAGACCCCAATCAAAAACAACGGCCCGTTTCACAGGCAAACAAAACTCAGCTGCCCCGCTTCTGGATGGGAGATTGCAGGAGGCACTTGACACTGTGAAACCAGCCCCACTTGGCACTGGTGCCACCTTGGGTCTGGGAACCATGCTGCGTATCATGGATTTTCAGGAGCCAGCCGGCCACTCCCAGCCATAGGCCCCCAAACAAAAACCACAGCCTTTTTCTCTGGCAAACAAAATTCAGCTGCCCCACTTCTGGATGGCAGATTGCAGGAGCCACTTGGGACTATCACACCAGCACAACATGGCACTGCTGCCACCTTGGATCTGGGAACCATCCTTCCTATCGTGGATTTTCAGGGGCCAGCCGGTCACTCTCAGCCATAGGCCCCAAACACAAACCACGGCCCTTTTCTCTGGAAAACAAAACTCAACTGCCCCTCTTCTGGATGGCAGATTGCAGGAGCCACTGGGTACTATGAAACTAGCCCTACTTGGCACTGGTGCCACCTTGGGTCTGGGAACCATGCTGCGTATCATGGATTTTCAGGAGCCAGCCGTCCACTGCCAGCCACAGGCCCGGAAAAACAAACAACAGCCTTTTTCTCTGGCAAACAAAATTCAGCTGCCCCGCTTCTGGATGGCAGATTGCAGGAACCACTTGGTACTAACAAACCAGCCCGACTTGGCACTGGTGCCACCTTGGGTCTGGGAACCATCCTGCGTATCGTGGATTCTAAGGAGCCAGCTGGCCACTCCCAGCCACAGGCCCCAAAATACACACAACAGCGCTTTTCCCTGGAAAACAAAACTCGCCTGCCAACTTTTTGATGGCAGATTGCAGGAGCCACTTGGTACTATCAAACCAGCCCAACTTGGCACTGGTGTCACCATGGGTCTGGTCACCATCCTGCCTATCGTAGCTTTTCAGGAGCCAGCCGGTCACTCCCAGCCATAGGCCCCCAGAAAAAAACCTCGGTCCGTTTCCCTGGAAAACAAAAGTAAGCTGCCCCGCTTCTGGATGGCAGATTGCAGGAGCCACTTGGTGCTATCAAACCAGCCCGACTTGGCACTGGTGCCACCTTGGGTCTGGGAACCATCCTGCGTATCCTGTGTTCTAAGGAGCCAGCCGGCCACTCCCAGCCACAGTCCCCCAAACACAAACAACGGCGCTTTTACCTGGAAAACAAAACTGACCTGCCAACTTTTTGATGGCAGATTGCAGGTGCTATTTAGTACTATCAAACCAGCCCGACTTGGCACTGGTGCCACCTCTGGTCTGGGAACCATCCTGCCTATCGTGGATTTTCAGGGGCCAGACGGCCACTATCAGCCATATGCCCCCAAAAACAAACCACGGGCTTTTCTCTGGTAAACAAAACTCAACTGCCCCTCCTCTGGATGGCAAATTTTAGGACGCACTTTTTACTACGAAAACCGCCCGACTTGGCACTGGTGCCACCTTGGGTCTGGGAACCATCCTGCCTATCGTAGCTTTTCAGGAGCCAGCCGGTCACTCCCAGCCATAGGTCCCCAGACAAATACCTCAGCCCGTTTCCCTGGCAAACAAAAGTAAGCTGCCCCGCTTCTGGATGGCAGATTGCAGGAGCCACTTGGTACTATCAAACCAGCCCAACTTGACACTGGTGCCACCTTGGCTCTGGGAACCATGCTGCGTAACCCGGATTCTAAGACGACAGGCAGCCACTGCCAGCCACAGGCCTCCAAACAAAATCAACGGCGCTTTTCCCTGGAAAACAAAACTCGCCTGACAACTTTTAGATGGCAGATTGCAGGAGCCAGTTGGTACCATCAAACCAGCCCAACTTGGCACTGGTGCCACCTTGGGTCTGGGAACCATCCTGCCTATTGTTGCTTTTCAGGAGCCAGCCGGTCACTTCTAGCCCTAGGCCCCCAGTCATAAACCTCGGCCCGTTTCCCAGGCACAAAAATGTAAGCTACCCCGCTTCAGGATGGCAGATTGCAGGAGCCACTTTTCACCATCAAACCAGCCCGACGTGGCACTGGTGCCACCTTGGGTCTGGGAACCATCCTGCGTATCGTGTGTTCTAAGGAGCCAGCCGGCCACTCCCACCCACAGTCCCCCAAACACAAACAACGGCGCTTTTCCCTGGAAAACAAAACTGGCCTGCCAACTTTTTGATGGCAGATTGCAGGAGCCACTTGGTACTATCAAACCAGCCCAACTTGGCACTGGTGCCACCATGGGTCTGGTAACCATCCTGCCTATCGTAGCTTTTCAGGAGCCAGCCGGTCACTCCCAGCCATAGGCCCCCAGACACAAACCTCGGCCCGTTTCCCTGGCAAACAAAAGTAAGCTGCCCCGCTTCTGCATGGCAGATTGCAGGTGCTATTTAGTACTATCAAACCAGCCCGACTTGGCACTGGTGCCACCTCTGGTCTGGGAACCATCCTGCCTATCGTGGATTTTCAGGCGCCAGACGGCCACTATCAGCCATATGCCCCCAAAAACAAACCACGGCCCTTTTCTCTGGTAAACAAAACTCAACTGCCCCTCTTCTGGATGGCAAATTTTAGGACGCACTTTGTACTACGAAAAACGCCCGACTTGGCACTGCTGCCACCTTGGGTCAGGGAACCATCCTGCCTATCGTAGCTTTTTAAGGAGCCAGCAGGCCACGCCCAGCCATATAGCCCCAAAAACAAACCACGGACCATTTCTCTTGGAAACAAAAATCCGCTGCCCCGCGTCAGGATGGCAGATTGCAGGAGCCACTTTGCACCATCAAACCACCCCGACTTGGCACTGGTGCCAGCTTGGATCTGGGAACCATCCTGCCTATCGTAGCTTTTCAGGAGCCAGCCGGTTACTCCCAACCATAGGCCCCCAGACAGAAATCTCTGCCCGTTTCCCTGGCAAACAAAAGTAAGCTACCCCGCTTCTGGATGGCACATTGCAGGAGCCACTTGGTACTATCAAACCAGCCCAACTTGGCACTGGTGCCACCATGGGTCTGGTCACCATCCTGCCTATCGTAGCTTTTCAGGAGCCAGGCGGTCACTCCCAGCCATAGGCCACCAGACAAATACCTCGGCCCGTTTCCCTGGCAAACAAATGTAAGCTGCCCCGCTTCTGGATGGCAGATTGCAGGAGCCACATGGTACTATCAAACCAGGCCAACATGGCACTGGTGCCACCTTGGCTCTGGGAACCATCCTGCCTATCGTGGATTTTCAGGCGCCAGCCGGCCACTCTCAGCCATATGCCCCAAAACATAAACCACGGCTCTTTTCTCTGGTAAACAAAACTCAACTGCCCTCTTCTGGATGGCAAATTGCAGGACGCACTTGGTACTACGAAAACAGCCCGACTTGGCAGTGATGCCACCTTGGGTCAGGGAACCATCCTGCGTATCGATGTTTTTAAGGAGTCAGCCGGCAACGTCCAGCCATATACCCCCAAAAAAAACCCACGGAACTTTTCTCCAGCAAGCAAAAATCCGCTGCCCCGCGTCTGGATGGCAGATTGCAGGAGCTATTTAGTATTATCAAACCAGCCCGACTTGGCACTGGTGCCACCATGGGTCTGGTCACCATCCTGCCTATCGTAGCTTTTCAGGAGCCAGCCGGTCACTCTCAGCCATAGGCCCCAAACACAAACCACGGCCCTTTTCTCTGGAAAACAAAACTCAACTGCCCCTCTTCTGGATGGCAGATTGCAGGAGCCACTGGGTACTATGAAACCAGCCCTACTTGGCACTGGTGCCACCTTGGGTCTGGGAACCATGCTGCGTATCATGGATTTTCATGAGCCAGCCGTCCACTGCCAGCCACAGGCCCCGAAACACAAACAACAGCCTTTTTCTCTGGCAAACAAAATTCAGCTGCCCCGCTTCTGGATGGCAGATTGCAGGAACCACTTGGTACTAACAAACCAGCCCGACTTGGCACTGGTGCCACCTTGGGTCTGGGAACCATCCTGCGTATCGTGGATTCTAAGGAGCCAGCTGGCCACTCCCAGCCACAGGCCCCAAAACACACACAATGGCGCTTTTCCCTGGAAAACAAAACTCACCTGCCAACTTTTTGATGGCAGATTGCAGGAGCCACTTGGTACTATCAAACCAGCCCAACTTGGCACTGGTGCCACCATGGGTCTGGTCACCATCCTGCCTATCGTAGCTTTTCAGGAGCCAGCCGGTCACTCCCAGCCATAGGCCCCCAGACACAAACCTCGGCCTGTTTCCCTGGCACACAAAAGTAAGCTACAGCACTTCTGGATGGCAGATTGCAGGAGCCACTTTGCACCATCAAACCAGCCCAACTTGGCACTGGTGCCACCTTGGCTCTGGGAACCATGCTGCGTAACCCGGATTCTAAGACGACAGGCAGCCACTGCCAGCCACAGGCCTCCAAACAAAATCAACGGCGCTTTTCCCTGGAAAACAAAACTCGCCTGACAACTTTTAGATGGCAGATTGCAGGAGCCAGTTGGTACCATCAAACCAGCCCAACTTGGCACTGGTGCCACCTTGGGTCTGGGAACCATCCTGCCTATTGTTGCTTTTCAGGAGCCAGCCGGTCACTCCTAGCCCTAGGCCCCCAGTCATAAACCTCGGCCCGTTTCCCTGGCACACAAAAGTAAGCTACCCCGCTTCAGGATGGCAGATTGCAGGAGCCACTTTTCACCATCAAACCAGCCCGACGTGGCACTGGTGCCACCTTGGGTCTGGGAACCATCCTGCGTATCGTGTGTTCTAAGGAGCCAGCCGGCCACTCCCACCAACAGTCCCCCAAACACAAACAACGGCGCTTTTCCCTGGAAAACAAAACTCGCCTGACAACTTTTTGATGGCAGATTGCAGGAGCCACTTGGTACTATCAAACCAGCCCAACTTGGCACTGGTGCCACCATGGGTCTGGTCACCATCCTGCCTATCGTAGCTTTTCAGGAGCCAGCCGGTCACTCCCAGCCATAGGCCCCCAGACACAAACCTCGGCCTGTTTCCCTGGCACACAAAAGTAAGCTACAGCACTTCTGGATGGCAGATTGCAGGAGCCACTTTGCACCATCAAACCAGCCCAACTTGGCACTGGTGCCACCTTGGCTCTGGGAACCATGCTGCGTAACCCGGATTCTAAGACGACAGGCAGCCACTGCCAGCCACAGGCCTCCAAACAAAATCAACGGCGCTTTTCCCTGGAAAACAAAACTCGCCTGACAACTTTTAGATGGCAGATTGCAGGAGCCAGTTGGTACCATCAAACCAGCCCAACTTGGCACTGGTGCCACCTTGGGTCTGGGAACCATCCTGCCTATTGTTGCTTTTCAGGAGCCAGCCGGTCACTCCTAGCCCTAGGCCCCCAGTCATAAACCTCGGCCCGTTTCCCTGGCACACAAAAGTAAGCTACCCCGCTTCAGGATGGCAGATTGCAGGAGCCACTTTTCACCATCAAACCAGCCCGACGTGGCACTGGTGCCACCTTGGGTCTGGGAACCATCCTGCGTATCGTGTGTTCTAAGGAGCCAGCCGGCCACTCCCACCAACAGTCCCCCAAACACAAACAACGGCGCTTTTCCCTGGAAAACAAAACTCGCCTGACAACTTTTTGATGGCAGATTGCAGGAGCCACTTGGTACTATCAAACCAGCCCAACTTGGCACTGGTGCCACCATGGGTCTGGTAACCATCCTGCCTATCGTAGCTTTTCAGGAGCCAGGCGGTCACTCCCAGCCATAGGCCCCCAGACACAAACCTCGGCCCGTTTCCCTGGCAAACAAAAGTAAGCTGCCCCGCTTCTGCATGGCAGATTGCAGGTGCTATTTAGTACTATCAAACCAGCCCGACTTGGCACTGGTGCCACCTCTGGTCTGGGAACCATCCTGCCTATCGTGGATTTTCAGGCGCCAGACGGCCACTATCAGCCATATGCCCCCAAAAACAAACCACGGCCCTTTTCTCTGGTAAACAAAACTCAACTGCCCCTCTTCTGGATGGCAAATTTTAGGACGCACTTTGTACTACGAAAAACGCCCGACTTGGCACTGCTGCCACCTTGGGTCAGGGAACCATCCTGCCTATCGTAGCTTTTTAAGGAGCCAGCAGGCCACGCCCAGCCATATAGCCCCAAAAACAAACCACGGACCATTTCTCTTGGAAACAAAAATCCGCTGCCCCGCGTCAGGATGGCAGATTGCAGGAGCCACGTTGCACCATCAAACCACCCCGACTTGGCACTGGTGCCATCTTGGATCTGGGAACCATCCTGCCTATCGTAGCTTTTCAGGAGCCAGCCGGTTACTCCCAACCATAGGCCCCCAGACAGAAAGCTCTGCCCGTTTCCCTGGCAAACAAAAGTAAGCTACCCCGCTTCTGGATGGCAGATTGCAGGAGCCACTTGGTACTATCAAACCAGCCCAACTTGACACTGGTGCCACTTTGGGTCTGGGAACCATGCTGCGTAACGTAGATTCTAAGGCGCCAGGCGGCCACTCCCAGCCACAGGCCCCCAAATACAAACAACGGCGCTTTTCCCTGGAAAACAGAACTCGCCTGCCAGCTTTTTGATGGCAGATTGCAGGAGCCACTTGGCACTATCAAATCATCCCAACTAGGCACTGGTGCCACTATGGGTCTGGGGACCATCCTGCCAATTGTACCATTTCAGGAGCCAGCCGGTCACTCCCAGCCATAGGCCCCCATCACAAACCTCGGACCGTTTCCCTGGCAAACAAAATTAAGCTGCCCCGATTCTGGATGGCAGATTGCAGGAGCCACTTGGTAGTGTCAAAACAGCCCGACTTGGCACTGGTGCCACCTTGGGTCTGGGAACCATCCTGCGTATCGTGGATTCTAAGCAGCCACCCGGCCACTCCGTGCCACAGGCGCCCAAACACAAACAACGGCGCTTTTCCCTGGAAAACAAAACTCGCCTGCCAACATTTTGATGGCAGATTGCAGGAGCTACTTGGTACTATCAAACCAGCCCAACTTGGCACTAGTGCCACCATGGGTCTGGTCACCATCCTGCCTATCGTAGCTTTTCAGGAGCCAGCCGGTCCCTCCCAGCCATAAACCCTTAGACACAAACCTCGGCCCGATTCCCTGGAAAACAAAAGTAAGCACCCCCGATTCTGGATGGCAGATTGCAGGAGCCACTTGGTAGTATCAAATTAGCCCAACTTGGCACTGGTGCCACCTTGGCTCTGGGAACCATCCTGCGTAACGTAGATTCTAAGAGGACAGGCGGACACTCCCAGCCACAGGCCTCTAAACAAAAACAACGGCGCGTTACCCTGGAAAACAAAACTCGCCTGCCAACTTTTTGATGGCAGATTGCAGGAGCCACTTGGTACTATCAAACCAGCCCAACTTGGCGCTGGTGCCACCATGGGTCTGGTCACCATCCTGCCTATCGTAGCTTTTCAGGAGCCAGCCGGTCACTCCCAGCCATAGGCCCCCAGACAAATACCTCGGCCCGTTTCCCTGGCAAACAAAAGTAAGCTGCCCCGCTTCTGGATGGCAGATTGCAGGAGCCACATGGTACTATCAAACCAGGCCAACATGGCACTGGTGCCACCTTGGCTCTGGGAACCATCCTGCCTATCGTGGATTTTCAGGCGCCAGCCGGCCACTCTCAGCCATATGCCCCAAACACAAACCACGGCCCTTTTCTCTGGTAAACAAAACTCAACTGCCCCTCTTCTGGATGGCAAATTGCAGGAGCCACTTGGTACTACGAAAACAGCCCGACTTGGCAGTGATGCCACCTTGGGTCAGGGAACCATCCTGCGTATCGATGTTTTTAAGGAGTCAGCCGGCAACGTCCAGCCATATACCCCCAAAAAAAACCCACGGAACTTTTCTCCAGCAAGCAAAAATCCGCTGCCCCGCGTCTGGATGGCAGATTGCAGGAGCTATTTAGTATTATCAAACCAGCCCGACTTGGCACTGGTGCCACCATGGGTCTGGTCACCATCCTGCCTATCGTAGCTTTTCAGGAGCCAGCCGGTCACTCTCAGCCATAGGCCCCAAACACAAACCACGGCCCTTTTCTCTGGAAAACAAAATTCAACTGCCCCTCTTCTGGATGGCAGATTGCAGGAGCCACTGGGTACTATGAAACCAGCCCGACTTGGCACTGGTGCCACCTTGGGTCTGGGAACCATGCTGCGTATCATGGATTTTCAGGAGCCAGCCATCCACTGCCAGCCACAGGCCCCGAAACACAAACAACAGCCTTTTTCTCTGGCAAACAAAATTCAGCTGCCCCGCTTCTGGATGGCAGATTGCAGGAACCACTTGGTACTAACAAACCAGCCCGACTTGGCACTGGTGCCACCTTGGGTCTGGGAACCATCCTGCGTATCGTGGATTCTAAGGAGCCAGCTGGCCACTCCCACCCACAGGCCCCAAAACACACACAACGGCGCTTTTCCCTGGAAAACAAAACTCGCCTGCCAACATTTTGATGGCAGATTGCAGGAGCCACTTGGTACTATCAAACCAGCCCAACTTGGCACTGGTGCCACCATGGGTCTGGTCACCATCCTGCCTATCGTAGCTTTTCAGGAGCCAGCCGGTCACTCCCAGCCATAGGCCCCCAGACACAAAGCTCGGCCCGTTTCCCTGGCAAACAAAAGTAAGCTGCCCCGCTTCTGGATGGCAGATTGCAGGATCCACTTGTTATTATCAAACCAGCCCGACTTGGTACTGGTGCCACCTCTGGTCTGGGAACCATCCTGGGTATCGTAGATCCTAAGGAGCCAGCCGGCCACTCCCAGCCACAGGCCCCCAAACAAAAACAACGGCGATTTTCCCTGGAAAACAAAACTCGCCTGACAACTTTTTGATGGCAGATTGCAGGAACCACTTGGTACTATCAAACCAGCCCAACTTGGCACTGGTGCCACCTTGGGTCTGGGAACCATGCTGCGTATTGTGGATTCTAAGGAGCCAGCCGGCCACTCCAGCCACAGGCCCGCAGACACAAACAACGGCGCTTTTCCCTGGAAAACAAAACTCGCCTGCCGACTTTTTGATGGCAGATTGCAGGAGCCACTTGGTACTATGAAATCAGCCGAACATGGCACTGGTGCCACCATGGGTCTGGTCACCATCCTGCCTATCGTAGCTTTTCAGGAGCCAGCCGGTCACTCCCAGCCATAGGCCCCCAGACACAAAGCTCGGCCCGTTTCCCTGGCAAACAAAAGTAAGCTGCCCCGCTTCTGGATGGTAGATTGCAGGAACCATTTGCTACAATCAAACCAGCCCAACTTGGCACTGGTGCCACCTCAGGTCTGGGAACCATCCTGCGTATTTTGGATTCTAAGGAGCCAACCGGCCACTCCCAGCCACAGGCCCCCAAACAAAAACAACGGCGCTTTTCCCTGGAAAACAAGACTCGCCTGCCAACTTTTTGATGGCAGATTGCAGGAGCCACTTGGTACTATCAAACCAGCCCAACTTGGCACTGGTGCCACCATGGGTCTGGTCACCATCCTGCCTATCGTAGTTTTTCAGGAGCCAGCCGGTCACTCCCTGCCATAGGCCCCCAGACAAAACCTCGGCCCGTTTCCCTGGCAAACAAAAGTAAGCTGCCCCGCTTCTGGATGGCAGATTGCAGGACGCACTTGGTAGTATCAAACCAGCCCAACTTGGCACTGGTGCCACCTTGGCTCTGGGAACCATGCTGCGTATCGTGGATTCTAATTAGCCATCCGGCCACTCCCAGCCACAGGCCCCCAAACAAAAACAACGGCGCTTTTCCCTGGATAACAAACTCGCCTGCCAACTTTTGATGGCAGATTGCAGGAGCCACTTGGTACTATCAAACCAGCCCAACTTGGCACTGGTGCCACCATGGGTCTGGTCACCATCCTGCCTATCGTAGCCTTTCAGGAGCCAGCCGCTCACTCCCAGCCATAGGCCCCCAGACACAAACCTCGGCCCGTTTCCCTGGCAAACAAAAGTAAGCTGCCCCGCTTCTGGATGGCAGATTGCAGGAACCACTTGGTACTATCAAACCAGCCCAACTTGGGACTGGTGCCACCTTGGGTCTGGGAACCATCCTGCGTATCGTGGATTCTAAGGAGCCAGCCGGCCACTCCCAGCCACAGGCCCCCAAACACAAACAACGACGCTTTTCCCTGGAAAACAAAACTCGCCTGCCAACTTTTTGATGGCAGATTGCAGGAACCACTTGGTACTATCAAACCAGCCCGACTTGGCACTGGTGCCACCTTGGGTCTGGGAACCATGCTGCGTATCGTGGATTCTAAGGAGCCAGCCGGTCACTCCAGCCACAGGCCCGCAGACACAAACAACGGCGCTTTTCCCTGGAAAACAAAACTCGCCTGCCGACTTTTTGATGGCAGATTGCAGGAGCCACTTGGTACTATGAAATCAGCCGAACATGGCACTGGTGCCAGCATGGGTCTGGTCACCATCCTGCCTATCGTAGCTTTTCAGGAGCCAGCCGGTCACTCCCAGCCATAGGCCCCCTGACACAAAGCTCGGACCGTTTCCCTGGCAAACAAAAGTAAGCTGCCCCGCTTCTGGATGGCAGATTGCAGGAGCCACTTTGCACCATCATACTAGCCCGACTTGGCACTGGTGCCACCTTGGGTCTGGGAACCATCCTGCGTATCGTGGATTCTAAGGAGCCAGCCGGCCACTCCCAGCCACAGACCCCCAAACACAAACAACGGCGCTTTTCCCTGGAAATTAAAAACTCGCCTGCCAAATTTTGACGGCAGATTGCAGGAGCCACTTGGTACTATCAAATCAGCCCAACTTGGCACTGGTGCCACCATGGGTCTGGTCACCATCCTGCCTATCGTAGCTTTTCAGGAGCCAGCCGGTCACTCCCTGCCATAGGCCCCCAGACAAAAACCTCGGCCCGTTTCCCTGGCAAACAAAAGTAAGCTGCCCTGCTTCTGGATGGCAGATTGCAGGAACCACTTGGCACTATCAAACCAGCAAAACTTGGCACTGGTGCCACCTTGGGTCTGGATACCATGCTGCGTATCGTGGATTCTAAGGAGCCAGCCGGCCACTCCCAGCCACAGGCCCCCAAACACAAACAACGGCGCTTTTCCCTGGAAAACAAAACTCCCCTGCCAACTTTTTGATGGCAGATTGCAGGAGCCACTTGGTAGTATCAAATTAGCCCAACTTGGCACTGGTGCCATCATGGGTCTGGTAAACATCCTGCCTATCTTAGCTTTTCAGGAGCCGGCCGGTCACTCCCTGCCATAGGCCCCCAGAGAAATACCTCGGCCCGTTTCCCTGGCAAACAAAAGTAAGCTGCCCCTCTTCTGGATGGCAGATTGCAGGAACCACTTGCTACTATCAAACCAGCCCAACTTGGCACTGGTGCCACCTTGGCTCTGGGAACCATGCTGCGTAACGTAGATTCTAAGAGGACAGGCGGACACTCCCAGCCACAGGCCTCTAAACAAAAACAACGGCGCGTTACCCTGGAAAACAAAACTCGCCTGCCAACTTTTTGATGGCAGATTGCAGGAGCCACTTGGTACTATCAAACCAGCCCAACTTGGCGCTGGTGCCACCATGGGTCTGGTCACCATCCTGCCTATCGTAGCTTTTCAGGAGCCAGCCGGTCACTCCCAGCCATAGGCCCCCAGACACAAACCTCGGCCCGTTTCCCTGGCAAACAAAAGTAAGCTGCCCCGCTTCTGGATGGCAGATTGCAGGAGCCACATGGTACTATCAAACCAGGCCAACATGGCACTGGTGCCACCTTGGCTCTGGGAACCATCCTGCCTATCGTGGATTTTCAGGCGCCAGCCGGCCACTCTCGGCCATATGCCCCAAAACACAAACCACGGCCCTTTTCTCTGGTAAACAAAACTCAACTGCCCCTCTTCTGGATGGCAAATTGCAGGAGCCACTTGGTACTACGAAAACAGCCCGACTTGGCAGTGATGCCACCTTGGGTCAGGGAACCATCCTGCGTATCGATGTTTTTAAGGAGTCAGCCGGCAACGTCCAGCCATATACCCCCAAAAAAAACCCACGGAACTTTTCTCCAGCAAGCAAAAATCCGCTGCCCCGCGTCTGGATGGCAGATTGCAGGAGCTATTTAGTATTATCAAACCAGCCCGACTTGGCACTGGTGCCACCATCGGTCTGGTCACCATCCTGCCTATCGTAGCTTTTCAGGAGCCAGCCGGTCACTCTCAGCCATAGGCCCCAAACACAAACCACGGACCTTTTCTCTGGAAAACAAAATTCAACTGCCCCTCTTCTGGATGGCAGATTGCAGGAGCCACTGGGTACTATGAAACCAGCCCGACTTGGCACTGGTGCCACCTTGGGTCTGGGAACCATGCTGCGTATCATGGATTATCAGGAGCCAGCCATCCACTGCCAGCCACAGGCCCCGAAACACAAACAACAGCCTTTTTCTCTGGCAAACAAAATTCAGCTGCCCCGCTTCTGGATGGCAGATTGCAGGAACCACTTGGTACTAACAAACCAGCCCGACTTGGCACTGGTGCCACCTTGGGTCTGGGAACCATCCTGCGTATCGTGGATTCTAAGGAGCCAGCTGGCCACTCCCACCCACAGGCCCCAAAACACACACAACGGCGCTTTTCCCTGGAAAACAAAACTCGCCTGCCAACTTTTTGATGGCAGATTGCAGGAGCCACTTGGTACTATCAAACCAGCCCAACTTGGCACTGGTGCCACCATGGGTCTGGGAACCATCCTGCCTATCGTAGCTTTTCAGGAGCCAGCCGGTCACTCCCAGCCATAGGCCCCCAGACACAAAGCTCGGCCCGTTTCCCTGGCAAACAAAAGTAAGCTGCCCCGCTTCTGGATGGTAGATTGCAGGAACCATTTGCTACAATCAAACCAGCCCAACTTGGCACTGGTGCCACCTCAGGTCTGGGAAGCATCCTGCGTATTTTGGATTCTAAGGAGCCAGCCGGCCACTCCCAGCCACAGGCCCCCAAACAAAAACAACGGCGCTTTTCCCTGGATAACAAACTCGCCTGCCAACTTTTTGATGGCAGATTGCAGGAGCCACTTGGTACTATCAAACCAGCCCAATTAGGCACTGGTGCCACCATGGGTCTGGTCACCATCCTGCCTATCGTAGCTTTTCAGGAGCCAGCCGGTCACTCCCAGCCATAGGCCCCCAGACAAAAACCTCGGCCCTTTTCCCTGGCAAACAAAAGTAAGTTAACCCGCTTCTGGATGGCAGATTGCAGGAGCCACTTTTCACCATCAAACTAGCCCGACTTGGCACTGGTGTCACCTCTGGTCTGGGAACCATCCTGCCTGTCGTGGATTCTAATTAGCCAGCCGGCCACTCCCAGCCACAGGCCCCCAAACACAAACAACGGCGCTTTTCCCTGGGAAACAAAACTCGCCTGCCAAGTTTTTGATGGCAGATTGCAGGAGCCACTTGGTACTATCAAACCAGCCCAACTTGGCACTGGTGCCACCATGGGTCTGGTCACCATCCTGCCTATCGTAGCCTTTCAGGAGCCAGCCGGTCACTCCCAGCCATAGGCCCCCAGACTCAAACCTCGGCCCGTTTCCCTGGCAAACAAAAGTAAGCTGCCCCGCTTCTGGATGGCAGATTGCAGGAACCACTTGGTACTATCAAACCAGCCCAACTTGGCACTGGTGCCACCTTGGGTCTGGGAACCATCCTGCGTATCGTGGATTCTAAGGAGCCAGCCGGCCACTCCCAGCCACAGGCCCCCAAACACAAACAACGACGCTTTTCCCTGGAAAACAAAACTCGCCTGCCAACTTTTTGATGGCAGATTGCAGGAACCACTTGGTACTATCAAACCAGCCCGACTTGGCACTGGTGCCACCTTGGGTCTGGGAACCATGCTGCGTATCGTGGATTCTAAGGAGCCAGCCGGTCACTCCAGCCACAGGCCCGCAGACACAAACAACGGCGCTTTTCCCTGGAAAACAAAACTCGCCTGCCGACTTTTTGATGGCAGATTGCAGGAGCCACTTGGTACTATGAAATCAGCCGAACATGGCACTGGTGCCACCATGGGTCTGGTCACCATCCTGCCTATCGTAGCTTTTCAGGAGCCAGCCGGTCACTCCCAGCCATAGGCCCCCTGACACAAAGCTCGGCCCGTTTCCCTGGCAAACAAAAGTAAGCTGCCCCGCTTCTGGATGGCAGATTGCAGGACGCACTTGGTACTATAAAACCAGCCCGACTTGGCACTGGTGCCACCTCTGGTCTGGGAACCATCCTGCGTATCGTGGATTCTAAGGAGCCAGCCGGCCACTCCCAGCCACAGGCCCCCAAACACAAACAACGGCGCTTTTCCCTGGAAAACAAAACTCGCCTGCCGACATTTTGATGGCAGATTGCAGGAGCCACTTGGTACTATCAAACCATCCGAACATGGCACTGGTGCCACCATGGGTCTGGTCACCATCCTGCCTATCGTAGCTTTTCAGGAGCCAGCCGGTCACTCCCAGCCATAGGCCCCCAGACACAAAGCTCGGACCGTTTCCCTGGCAAACAAAAGTAAGCTGCCCCGCTTCTGGATGGCAGATTGCAGGAGCCACTTTGCACCATCATACTAGCCCGACTTGGCACTGGTGCCACCTTGGGTCTGGGAACCATCCTGCGTATCGTGGATTCTAAGGAGCCAGCCGGCCACTCCCAGCCACAGGCCCCCAAACACAAACAACGGCGCTTTTCCCTGGAAAACAAAACTCTCCTGCCAACTTTTTGATGGCAGATTGCAGGAGCCACTTGGTTTTATCAAATCAGCCCAACTTGGCACTGGTGCCACCATGGGTCTGGTCACCATCCTGCCTATCTTATCTTTTCAGGAGCCAGCCGGTCACTCCCCGCCATAGGCCCCCAGAGAAAAATCTCGGCCCGTTTCCCCGGCAAACAAAAGTAAGCTACCCCGCTTCTGGATGGCAGATTGCAGGAGCCACTTTGCACCATCAAACTAGCCCGTCTTGGCACTGGTGCCACCTCTGGTCTGGGAACCATCCTGCGTATCGTGGATTCTAATTAGCCAGCCGGCCACTCCCTACCACAGGCCCCCAAACACAAACAACGGCGCTTTTCCCTGGAAAACAAAACTCGCCTACCAACTATTTGATGGCAGATTACAGGAGCCACTTGGTACTATCAAACCAGCCCAACTTGGCACTGGTGCCACCATGGGTCTGGTCACCATCCTGCCTATCGTAACTTTTCAGGAGCCAGCCAGTCACTCCCAGCCATACGTCCCCAGTCACAAACCTCAGCCCGTTTCCCTGGCAAACAAAAGTAAGCTGCCCCGCTTCTGGATGGCAGATTGCAGGAGCCACTTGGTACTATCAAACCAGCCCGACTTGGCACTGGTGCCACCTCTGGTCTGGGACCCATCCTGCGTATCATGGATTCTAAGGAGCCAGTCGGCCACTCCCAGCCACAGGCCCCCAAACACAAACAACGGCCCGTTTCCGTGGCAAACAAAAGTAAGCTGCCCCGCTTCTGGATGGCAGATTGCAGGAACCACTTGGTAGTATCAAACCAGCACAACTTGGCACTGGTGGCACCTCTTGTCTGGTAACCATGCTGCGTATCGTGGTTTCTAAGGAGCCAGCCGGGCACTCCCAACCACAGGTCCCCAAACACAAACAATGGCGCTTTTCCCTGGAAAACAAAACTCGCCTGCCAAGTTTTTGATGGCAGATTGCAGGAGCCACTTGGTACTATCAAACCAGCCCAACTTGCCACTGGTGCCACCATGGGTCTGGTCACCATCCTGCCTATTGTAGCATTTCAGGAGCCAGCCGGTCACTCCCTGCCATAGGCCCCGAGACAGAAAGCCCGGCCCGTTTCCCTGGCAAACAAAAGTAAGCTGCCCCGCTTCTGGATGGCAGATTGCAGGAGCCACTTTGTACTATCAAACCAGCCCGACTTGGCACTGGTGCCAACTCTGGTCTGGGAACCATGCTGCGTATCGTGGATTTTAAGGAGCCAGTCGGCCACTCCCAGCCATACGCCTCCAAACACAAACAACGGTCCATTTCCCTGGCAAACAAAAGTAAGCTGCCCCGCTTCTGGATGTCAGATTGCAGGAACCACTTGTTGCCAAGTTGGGGTGGTTTGATAGTACCAAGTGGCTCCTGCAATCTGCCATCAAAAAGTTGGCAAGCGAGTTTTGTTTTCCAGGGAAAAGCGCCGTTGTTTGTGTTTGGGGGCCTGTGGCTGGGAGTGGCCAGCTGTCTCCTTAGAATCCACGATACGCAGGATGGGTCCCAGACCAGAGGTGGCACCAGTGCCAAGTCGGGCTGGTTTGATGGTGCAAAGTGACTCCTGCAATCTGCCATCCAGAAGCGGGGTAGCTTACTTTTGTTTGCCAGGGAAACGGGCCGAGGTTTGTGTCTGGGGACCTATGGCTGGGACTGACCGGCTGGCTCCTGAAAAGCTACGATAGGCAGGATGGTGACCAGACCCATGGTGGCACCAGTGCCAAGTTGGGCTGGTTTGATAGTACCAAGTGGCTCCTGCAATCTGCCATCAAAAAGTTGGCAGGTGAGTTTTGTTTTCCAGGGAAAAGCACCGTTGTTTGTGTTTGGGGGCCTGTGGCTGGGAGTGGCCAGCTGGCTCCTTAGAATCCACGATACGCAGGATGGTTCCCAGACCAGAGGAGGCACCAGTGCCATGTTGGCCTGGTTTGATAGTACCATGTGGCTCCTGCAATCTGCCATCCAGAAGCGGGGCTGCTTACTTTTGTTTGCCAGGGAAACCGGCCGAGCTTTGTGTCTGGGGGCCTATGGCTGGGAGTGAGCGGCTGGCTCCTGAAAAGCTACGATAGGCAGGATGGTGACCAGACCCATGGTGGCACCAGTGCCAAGTTGGGCTGGTTTGATAGTACCAAGTGGCTCCTGCATTCTGCCATCAAAAAGTTGTCAGGCGACTTTTGTTTTCCAGGGAAAAGCGCCGTTGTTCTTGTTTAGAGGCCTGTGGCTGGGAGTGGCCGGCTGCCTCCTTTGAACCCAGGATACGGAGGATGGTTCCCAGAGCCAAGGTGGCACCAGTGCCAAGTTGGGCTGGTTTGATAGTACCAAGTGGCTCCTGCAATCTGCCATCCAGAAGCGGGTCAGCTTACTTTTGTTTCCCAGGGAAACGGGCCGAGGTTTGTGTCTGGGGGCCTATGGCTGGGAGTGACCGGCTGGCTACTGAAAAGCTACGATAGGCAGGATGGTTACCAGACTCATGGTGGCACCAGTGCCAAGTCGGGCTTTTTTGATAATACTAAATAGCTCCTGAAATCTGCCATTCAGACGCGGGGCAGCGGATTTTTGTTTGCTGGAGAAAAGTTCCGTGGTTTTTTTTTGGGGGTATATGGCTGGACGTGGCCGGCTGGCTCCTTAAAAAGATCGATACGCAGGATTGTTCCCTGACCCAAGGTGGCATCACTGCCAAGTCGGGCTGTTTTCGTAGTACCAAGTGCGTCCTGCAATTTGCCATCCAGAAGAGGGGCAGTTGAGTTTTGTTTGCCAGAGCAAAGGGCCGTGGTATGTGTTTGGGGGCATATGGCTGAGAGTGGCCGGCTGGCCCCTGAAAATCCACGATAGGCAGGATGGTTCCCAGAGCCAAGGTGGCACCAGTGCCATGTTGGCCTGGTTTGATAGTACCATGTGGCTGCTGTAATCTGCCATCCAGAAGCGGGGCAGCTTACTTTTGTTTGCCAGGGAAACGGGCCGAGATATTTGTCTGGGGGCCTATGGCTGGGAGTGACCGGCTGGCTCCTGAAAAGCTACGATAGGCAGGATGGTTACCAGACCCATGGTGGCACCAGTACCAAGTTGGGCTGGTTTGATAGTACCAAGTGGCTCCTGCAATCTGCCATCAAAAAGTTGTCAGGCGAGTTTTGTTTTCCAGGGAAAAGCGCCGTTGTTTTTGTTTAGAGGCCTGTGGCTGGGAGTGGCCGCCTGTCCTCGTAGAATCTACGTTACGCAGCATGGTTCCCAGAGCCAAGGTGGCACGAGGGCCAAGTCGGGCAGGTTTGATAGTACCAAATGCATCCTGCAATCTGCCATCCAAAAGCGGGGCAGTTTACTTTTGTTTGCCAGAGAAACGGGCCGAGGTTTGTGTCTGGGGGCCTATGGCAGGGAGTAACCGGCTGGCTCCTGAAAAGCTACGATAGGCAGGATGTTTACCAGACCCATGGTGGCACCAGTGCCAAGTTGGGCTGATTTGATAGCACCAAGTGCCTCCTGCAATCTGCCATCCAGAATCGGGGCAGCTTATTTTTGTTTTCCAGGGAAACGGGCCGAGGTTTGTGTCTGGGGGTCTATGGCTGGGAGTGACCGGCTGGCTCCTGAAAAGCTACGATAGGCAGGATGGTGACCAGACCCATGGTGGCACCAGTGCCAAGTTGGGCTGGTTTGATAGTACCAAGTGGCTCCTGCAATCTGCCATCAAAATGTTGGCAGGCGAGTTTTGTTTTCCAGGGAAAAGCGCCGTTGTTTTTGTTTGGGCGCCTGTGGCTCAGAGTGGCCAGGTGGCTGCTTAGAATCCACGATACGCAGGATGGTTCCCAGACCCAAGGTGGCACCAGTGCCAAGTCGGGCTGGTTTGACACTACCAAGTGGCTCCTGCAATCTGCCATCCAGAATCGGGGCAGCCAAATTTTGTTTGCCAGGGAAACGGTCCGAGGTTTGTGTCTGGGGGACTATGGCTGGGAGTGACCGGCTGGCTCCTGAAATGCTACAATAGGCAGGATGGTTCCCAGACCCATAGTGGCACCAGTGCCAAGTTGGGATGATTTGATAGTACCAAGTGGCTCCTGCAATCTGCCATCAAAAAGCTGGCAGGCGAGTTTTGTTTTCCAGGGAAAAGCGCCGTTGTTTGTGTTTGGGGGCCTGTGGCTGGGAGTGGCCGGCTGGCTCCTTAGAATCCACGATATGCAGGATTGTTCCCAGACCCAAGGTGGCACCAGTGCCAAGTCGGGCTGGTTTGATGGTGCAAAGTGGCTCCTGCAATCTGCCATCCAGACGCGGGGCAGCGGATTTTTGTTTCCATGAGAAATGGTCCGTGGTTTGTTTTTGGGGGTATATGGCTGGGCGTGGCCGGCTGGCCCCTTAAAAAGCTCGATATGCAGGATGGTTCCCTGACACAAGGTGGCACCAGTGCCACGTTTGGCGGTTTTCGTAGTACAAAGTGCGTCCTAAAATTTGCCATCCAGAAGAGGGGCAGTTGAGTTTTGTTTGCCAGAGAAAAGGGCCGTGGTTTGTTTTTGGGGGCATATGGCTGAGAGTGGCCGGCTGGCCCCTGAAAATCCACGATAGGCAGGATGGTTCCCAGACCAGAGGTGTCACCAGTGCCAAGTCGGGCTGGTTTGATAGTACTAAATAGCTCCTGCAATCTGCCATGCAGAAGCGGGGCAGCTTACTTTTGTTTGCCAGGGAAACGGGCCGAGGTTTGTGTCTGGGGGCCTATGGCTGGGAGTGACCGACTGGCTCCTGAAAAGCTACGATAGGCAGGATGGTGACCAGACCCATGGTGGCACCAGTGCCAAGTTGGGCTGGTTTGATAGTACCAAGTGGCTCCTGCAATCTGCCATCAAATAGTTGGCAGGCGAGTTTTGTTTTCCAGGGAAAAGCGCTGTTGTTTGTGTTTGGGGGCCTGTGGCTGGGAGTGGCCAGCTGGCTCCTTAGAACCCACGATACGCAGGATGGTTCCCAGACCAGAGGTGGCACCAGTGCCAAGTTGGGCTGGTTTGATGGTGGAAAGTGGCTCCTGCAATCTGCCATCCAGAAGCGGGGTAGCTTACTTTTGTTTGCCAGGGAAACGGGCCGAAATATTTGTCTAGGGGCCTCTGGCTGGGGGTGGCTGGCTGGCACCTGAAAGGCTACGATAGGCAGGATGTTTACCAGACCCATGGTGGCACCAGTGCCAAGTTGGGCTGGTTTGATAGTACCAAGTGGCTCCTGCAATCTGCCATCAAATGTTTGGCAGGCGAGTTTTGTTTTCCAGGGAAAAGCACCGTTGTGTGTGTTTGGGGGCCTGTGGCTGGGAGTGGCCAGCTGGCTCCTTAGAATCCACGATACGCAGGATGGTTCCCAGACCCAAGGTGGCACCAGTGCCAAGTCGGGCTGGTTTGTTAGTACCAAGTGGTTCCTGCAATCTGCCATCCAGAAGCGGGGCAGCTGAATTTTGTTTGCCAGAGAAAAAGGCTGTTGTTTGTGTTTCGGGGCCTGTGGCTGGCAGTGGACGGCTGGCTCCTGAAAATCCATGATACGCAGCATGGTTCCCAGACCCAAGGTGGCACCAGTGCCAAGTCGGGCTGGTTTGATACTACCAAGTGCGTCCTGCAATCTGCCATCCAGAAGCGGGGCAGCTTAATTTTGTTTGCCAGGGAAACGGGCCGTGGGTTTTGTATGGGGGCCTATGGCTGAGAGTGGCCGGCTGGCTCCTGAAAATCCACGCTAGGCAGCATGGTTCCCAGATGCAAGGTGGCACCAGTGCCAAGTCGGGCTGGTTTGATGGTGCAAAGTGGCTCCTGCAATCTGCCATCCAGAAGCGGGGCAGCTGATTTTTGTTTGCCAGAGAAAAATTCCGTGGATTGTTTTTGGGGGCATATTGCTGGGAGTGGCCGGCTGGCTCCTTAAAATGCTCGATACGCATGATGGTTCCCAGGCCCAAGGTGTCACCACTACCAAGTCGGCCTGCGGTTTTAGTATCAAGTTCATCCTGCAATTTGCCATCCAGAAGAGGGGCAGTTGAGTTTTGTTTGCCAGAGAAACGGGCCGAGGTTTCTGTTTGGGGACATATGGCTGAGAGTGGCCGGCTGGCCCCTGAATATCCACGATACACAGCATGGTTCCCAGATCCAAGGTGGCACCAGTGCCAAGTTGGGCTGGTTTGATAGTCCCAAGTGTCTCCTGCAATCTGCCATCCAGAAGCGGGGCAGCTTACTTTTGTTTGCCAGGGAAACGGGCAGAGCTTTCTGTCTGGGGGCCTATGGTTGGGAGTAACCGGCTGGCTCCTTAGAATCCACGATACGCAGGATGTTTCCCAGACCCAAGGTGGCACCAGTGCCAAGTCGGGCTGGTTTGATAGTACCAAGTGGCTCCTGCAAACTCCATCAAAATGTTGGCAGACGTGTTTTGTTTTCCAGGGAACAGCGCCGTTGATTTTGTTTGGGGACCTGTGGCTGGGAGTGGCCGGCTGGCTCCTTAGAATCCACGATACGCAGGATGGTTCCCAGACCCAAGGTGGCACCAGTGCCAAGTCGGGCTGGTTTGATTACACCAAGTGGCTCCTGCAATCTGCCATCCAGAAGTGAGGCAGCTAAGTTTTGTTTGCCAGAAAAAAGGGCCGTGGTTTTTGTTGGGGCCTGTGGCTGGGAGTAGCCGGCTGGCTCCTTAAAATCCACGATAGGCTGGATGGTTCCCAGACCCAAGGTGGCACCAGTGCCAAGTCGGGCTGGTTTGATAGTACCAAGTGGCTCCTGCAATCTGCCATCCAGAAGCGGTGCAGTTGAGTTTTGTTTGCCAGAGAAAAGGGCCGTGGGTTGTGTTTGGGGGCATATGGCTGGGAGTGGCCGGCTGTCTCATTAAAAAGATCGATACGCAGGATGGTTCCCAGACCCAAGGTGGCACCAGTGCCAAGTCGGGCTGTTTTTATAGTACCAAGTGCGTCCTGCAATTTGCCATCCAGAAGAGGGGCAGTGGAGTTTTGTTTGCCAGAGAATAGCGCCGTTGTTTGTGTTTGGGGGCTTGTGGCTGGGAGTGGCCGACTGGCGCCTTAGAATCTGTGTTACGCAGCATGGTTCCCAGACCAGAGGTGGCACCAGTGCCAAGTTGGGCTGGTTTGATAGTACCAAGTGGCTCCTGCAATCTGCCATCCAGAAGCGGGGCAGCTTACTTTTGTTTGCCAGGGAAACGGGCCGAGGTATTTGTCTGGGGACCTATGGCTGGGAGTGACCGGCTGGCTCCTGAAAAGCTACGATAGGCAGGATGGTGACCAGACCCATGGTGGCACCAGTGCCAAGTTGGGCTGGTTTGATAGTACCAAGTGGCTCCTGCAATCTGCCATCCAGAAGCGGGGCAGCTTACTTTTGTTTGCCAGGGAAACGGGCCGAGGTATTTGTCTGGGGACCTATGGCTGGGAGTGACCGGCTGGCTCCTGAAAAGCTACGATAGGCAGGATGGTGACCAGACCCATGGTGGCACCAGTGCCAAGTTGGGCTGGTTTGATAGTACCAAGTGGCTCCTGCAATCTGCCATCAAAAAGTTGTCAGGCCAGTTTTGTTTTCCAGGGAAAAGCGCCGTTGTTTGTGTTTGGGGGACTGTTGGTGGGAGTGGCCGGCTGGCTCCTTAGAACACACGATACGCAGGATGGTTCCCAGACCCAAGGTGGCACCAGTGCCAAGTCGGGCTGGTTTGATGGTGCAAAGTGGCTCCTGCAATCTGCCATCCTGAAGCGGGGTAGCTTACATTTGTGTGCCAGGGAAACGGGCCGAGGTTTATGACTGGGGGCCTAGGGCTAGAAGTTACCGGCTGGCTCCTGAAAAGCAACAGTAGGCAGGATGGTTCCCAGACCCAAGGTGGCACCAGTGCCAAGTTGGGCTGGTTTGATGGTACCAACTGGCTCCTGCAATCTGCCATCTAAAAGTTGTCAGGCGAGTTTTGTTTTCCAGGGAAAAGCGCCGTTGATTTTGTTTGGAGGCCTGTGGCTGGCAGTGGCTGCCTGTCGTCTTAGAATCCGGGTTACGCAGCATGGTTCCCAGAGCCAAGGTGGCACCAGTGTCAAGTTGGGCTGGTTTGATAGTACCAAGTGGCTCCTGCAATCTGCCATCCAGAAGCGGGGCAGCTTACTTTTGTTTGCCAGGGAAACGGGCCGAGGTATTTGTCTGGGGACCTATGGCTGGGAGTGACCGGCTGGCTCCTGAAAAGCTACGATAGGCAGGATGGTTCCCTGACCCAAGGTGGCACCAGTGCCAAGTCGGGCGGTTTTCGTAGTACAAAGTGCGTCCTAAAATTTGCCATCCAGAAGAGGGGCAGTTGAGTTTTGTTTACCAGAGAAAAGCCCGTGGTTTGTTTTTGGGGGCATATGGCTGATAGTGGCCGTCTGGCCCCTGAAAATCCACGATAGGCAGGATGGTTCCCAGACCAGAGGTGGCACCAGTGCCAAGTCGGGCTGGTTTCATAGTACTAAATAGCACCTGCAATCTGCCATGCAGAAGCGGGGCAGCTTACTTTTGTTTGCCAGGGAAACGGGCCGAGGTTTGTGTCTGGGGGCCTATGGCTGGGAGTGACCGCCTGGCTCCTGAAAAGCTACGATAGGCAGGATGGTTACCAGACCCATGGTGGCACCAGTGCCAAGTTGGGCTGGTTTGATAGTACCAAGTGGCTCCTGCAATCTGCCATCAAAAAGTTGTCAGGCCAGTTTTGTTTTCCAGGGAAAAGCGCCGTTGTTTTTGTTTGGGGGACTGTGGCTGGGAGTGGCCGGCTGGCTCCTTAGAACACACGATACGCAGGATGGTTCCCAGACCCAAGGTGGCACCAGTGCCAAGTCGGGCTGGTTTGATGGTGAAAAGTGGCTCCTGCAATCTGCCATCCTGAAGCGGGGTAGCTTACATTTGTGTGCCAGGGAAACGGGCCGAGGTTTATGACTGGGGGCCTAGGGCTAGAAGTGACCGGCTGGCTCCTGAAAAGCAACAATAGGCAGGATGGTTCCCAGACCCAAGGTGGCACCAGTGCCAAGTTGGGCTGGTTTGATGGTACCAACTGGCTCCTGCAATCTGCCATCTAAAAGTTGTCAGGCGAGTTTTGTTTTCCAGGGAAAAGCGCCGTTGATTTTGTTTGGAGGCCTGTGGCTGGCAGTGGCTGCCTGTCGTCTTAGAATCCGGGTTACGCAGCATGGTTCCCAGAGCCAAGGTGGCACCAGTGTCAAGTTGGACTGGTTTGATTGTACCAAGTGGCTCCTGCAATCTGCCATCCAGAAGCGGGGCAGCTTACTTTTGTTTGCCAGGGAAACGGGCCGAGGTATTTGTCTGGGGGCCTATGGCTGGGAGTGACCGGCTGGCTCCTGAAAAGCTACGATAGGCAGGATGGTGACCAGACCCATGGTGGCACCAGTGCCAAGTTGGGCTGGTTTGATAGTACCAAGTGGCTCCTGCAATCTGCCATCAAAAAGTTGGCAGGTCAGTTTTGTTTTCCAGGGAAAAGCGCCGTTGTTTGTGTTTGGGGGACTGTGGCTGGGAGTGGCCGGCTGGCTCCTTAGAACACAGGATACGCAGGATGGTTCCCAGACCCAAGGTGGCACCAGTGCCAAGTCGGGCTGGTTTGATAGCACCAAGTGGCTCCTGCAATCTGCCATCCAGAAGCGGGGCAGCTTACTTTTGTTTGCCAGGGAAACGGACCGAGGTTTTTTTCTGGGGGCCTATGGCTGGGAGTGACCGGCTGGCTCCTGAAAAGCTACGATAGGCAGGATGGTGACCAGACCCATGGTGGCACCAGTGCCAAGTTGGGCTGGTTTGATAGTACCAAGTGGCTCCTGCAATCTGCCATCAAAAAGTTGGCAGGCGAGTTTTGTTTTCCAGGGAAAAGCGCCGTTGTGTGTATTTTGGGGCCTGTGGCTGGGAGTGGCCAGCTGGCTCCTTAGAATCCACGATACGCAGGATGGTTCCCAGACCCAAGGTGGCACCAGTGCCAAGTCGGGCTGGTTTGTTAGTACCAAGTGGTTCCTGCAATCTGCCATCCAGAAGCGGGGCAGCTGAATTTTGTTTGCCAGAGAAAAAGGCTGTTGTTTGTGTTTCGGGGCCTGTGGCTGGCAGTGGACGGCTGGCTCCTGAAAATCCATGATACGCAGCATGGTTCCCAGACCCAAGGTGGCACCAGTGCCAAGTAGGGCTAGTTTCATAGTACCCACTGGCTCCTGCAATCTGCCATCCAGAAGAGGGGCAGTTGAGTTTTGTTTTCCAGAGAAAAGGGCCGTGGTTTGTGTTTGGGGCCTATGGCTGAGAGTGACCGGCTGGCCCCTGAAAATCCACGATAGGCAGGATGGTTCCCAGATCCAAGGTGGCAGCAGTGCCATGTTGTGCTGGTGTGATAGTCCCAAGTGGCTCCTGCAATCTGCCATCCAGAAGTGGGGCAGCTGAATTTTGTTTGCCAGAGAAAAAGGCTATGGTTTTTGTTTGGGGGCCTATGGCTGGGAGTGGCCGGCTGGCTCCTGAAAATCCATGATACGCAGCATGGTTCCCAGACCCAAGGTGGCACCAGTGCCAAGTGGGGCTGGTTTCACAGTGTCAAGTGCCTCCTGCAATCTCCCATCCAGAAGCGGGGCAGCTGAGTTTTGTTTGCCTGTGAAACGGGCCGTTGTTTTTGATTGGGGTCTGTGGCCGAGAATGTTCAGCTGGCTCCTGACAATCCACAATACGCAGGATGGTTCCCAGACCCAAGGTGGCACCAGTGCCAAGTCTTGCTGGTTTGATAGTACCAAGTGGCTCCTGCAATCTGCCATCCAGAAGCGGTGCAGCTGAGTTTTGTTTGCCAGAGGAAAGGGCCGTGGGTTGTGTTTGGGGGCATATGGCTGGGAGTGGCCGGCTGTCTCATTAAAAAGATCGATACGCAGGATGGTTCCCAGACCCAAGGTGGCACCAGTGCCAAGTCGGGCTGTTTTTATAGTACCAAGTGCGTCCTGCAATTTGCCATCCAGAAGAGGGGCAGTTGAGTTTTGTTTGCCAGAGAAAAGCGCCGTTGTTTGTGTTTGGGGGCTTGTGGCTGGGAGTGGCCGACTGGCGCCTTAGAATCTGCGATACGCAGCATGGTTCCCAGACCCAAGGTGGCACCAGTTCCAAGTCGGGCTGGTTTGATAGTACCAAGTGGCTCCTGCAATCTGCCATCCAGAAGCGGGGCAGCTTACTTTTGTTTGCCAGGGAAACGGGCCGAGGTTTGTGTTTGGGGGCCTATGGCTGGGAGTGACCGGCTGGCTCCTGGAAAGCTACAATAGGCAGGATGGTGACCAGACCCATGGTGGCACCAGTGCCAAGTCTGGCTGGTTTGATAGTACCAAGTTGCTCCTGCAATCTGCCATCAAAATTTGGCAGGAGAGTTTTGTTTTCCAGGGAAAAGCGCCGTTGTTTGTGTTTGGGGGCCTGTGGCTGGGAGTGGCCGGCTGGCTCCTTAGAATCCACGATACGCAGGATGGTTCCCAGACCCAAGGTGGCACCAGTGCCAAGTCGGGCTGGTTTGATACTACCAAGTGGTTCCTGCAATCTGCCATCCAGAAGCAGGGCAGCTTACTTTTGTTTGCCAGGGAAACGGGCCGTGGGTTTTGTTTGGGGGCATATAGCTGAGAGTGGCCCGCTGGCCCCTGAAAATCCACGCTAGGCAGCATGGTTCCCAGATGCAAGGTGGCACCAGTGCCAAGTCGGGCTGGTTTGATGGTGCAAAGTGGCTCCTGCAATCTGCCATCCAGAAGCGGGGCAGCTGATTTTTGTTTGCCAGAGAAAAATTCCGTGGATTGTTTTTGGGGGCATATTGCTGGGAGTGGCCGGCTGGCTCCTTAAAATGCTCGATACGCATGATGGTTCCCAGGCCCAAGGTGTCACCACTACCAAGTCGGCCTGCGGTTTTAGTATCAAGTTCATCCTGCAATTTGCCATCCAGAAGAGGGGCAGTTGAGTTTTGTTTGCCAGAGAAACGGGCCGAGGTTTCTGTTTGGGGACATATGGCTGAGAGTGGCCGGCTGGCCCCTGAAAATCCACGATACACAACATGGTTCCCAGATCCAAGGTGGCACCAGTGCCAAGTTGGGCTGGTTTGATAGTCCCAAGTGTCTCCTGCAATCTGCCATCCAGAAGCGGGGCAGCTTACTTTTGTTTGACAGAGAAATAGGCCTAGGTTTTTGTTTGGGGGCCTGTGGCTAGGAGTGGCCTGCTGGCTCCTAAGAATCCACGATACGCAGGATGTTTACCAGACCCATGGTGGCACCAGTGCCAAGTTGGGCTGGTTTGATAGTACCAAGTGGCTCCTGCAATCTGCCGTCAAAATTTGGCAGGCGAGTTTTTATTTTCCAGGGAAAAGCGCCGTTGTTTGTGTTTGGGGGCCTGTGGCTGGGAGTGGCTGCCTGTCGTCTTAGAATCCGGGTTACGCAGCATGGTTCCCAGAGCCAAGGTGGCACCAGTGCCAAGTCGGGCTAGTTTGATGGTGCAAAGTGGCTCCTGCAATCTGCCATCCAGAAGCGGGGCAGCTTACTTTTGTTTGCCAGGGAAACGGTCCGGGCTTTCTGTCTCGGGGCCTATGGCTGGGAGTGACCGGCTGGCTCCTGAAAAGCTACGATAGGCAGGATGGTGACCAGACCCATGGTGGCACCAGTGCCAAGTTGGGCTGGTTTGATAGTACCAAGTGGCTCCTGCAATCTGCCATCAAAAAGTTGGCAGGCGAGTTTTGTTTTCCAGGGAAAAGCGCCATTGTTTGTGTTTGGGGACCTGTGGTTGGGAGTGCCCGGCTGGCTCCTTAGAAACCACGATACGCAGCATGGTTACCAGACAAGAGGTGCCACCAGTGCCAAGTTGTGCTGGTTTGATACTGCCAAGTGGTTCCTGCAATCTGCCATCCTGAAACGGGGCAGCTTACTTTTGTTTGCCACGGAAACGGGCCGTTGTTTGTGTTTGGGGGCCTGTGGCTGGGAGTGGCCGACTGGCTCCTTAGAATCCACGATACGCAGGATGGGTCCCAGACCAGAGGTGGCACCAGTGCCAAGTCGGGCTGGTTTGATAGTACCAAGTGGCTCCTGCAATCTGCCATCCAGAAGCGGGGCAGCTTACTTTTGTTTGCCAGGGAAACCGGCCGAGGTTTGTGACTGGGGACCTATGGCTGGGAGTGACCGGCTGGCTCCTGAAAAGTTACGATAGGCAGGATTGTGACCAGACCCATGGTGGCACAAGTGCCAAGTTGGGCTGGTTTGATAGTACCAAGTGGCTCCTGTAATCTGCCATCAAATAATTGGTAGGCGAGTTTTGTTTTCCAGGGAAAAGCGCCGTTGTTTGTGTTTGGGGGCCTGTGGTAGGGAGTGGCCGGCTGGCTAATTAGAATCCACGATACGCAGGATGGTTCCCAGACCAGAGGTGGCACCAGTGCCAAGACGGGCTAGTTTGATGGTGCAAAGTGGCTCCTGCAATCTGCCATCCAGAAGCGGGGTAGCTTACTTTTGTTTGCCAGGGAAACGGGCCGAGCTTTTTGTCTGGGGGCCTATGGCTGGGAGTGACCGGCTGGCTCCTGAAAAGCTAAGATAGGCAGGATGGTGACCAGACCCATGGTGGCACCAGTGCCAAGTTGGGCTGATTTGATAAAACCAAGTGGCTCCTGCAATCTGCCATCAAAAAGTTGGCAGGAGAGTTTTGTTTTCCAGGGAAAAGCGCCGTTGTTTGTGTTTGGGGGCCTGTGGCTGGGAGTGGCCGGCTGGCTCCTTAGAATCCACGATACGCAGCATGGTATCCAGACCCAAGGTGGCACCAGTGCCAAGTTTTGCTGGTTTGATAGTACCAAGTGGTTCCTGCAATCTGCCATCCAGAAGCAGGGCAGCTTACTTTTGTTTGCCAGGGAAACGGGCCGAGGTTTGTGTCTGGGGGCCTATGGCTGGGAGTGAGCGGCTGGCTCCTGAAAAGCTACGATAGGCAGGATGGTGACCAGACCCATGGTGGCACCAGTCCCAAGTTGGGCTGATTTGATAGTACCAAGTGGCTCCTGCAATCTGCCGTCAAAATTTGGCAGGCGAGTTTTTATTTTCCAGGGGAAAGCGCCGTTGTTTGTGTTTGGGGGCCTGTGGCTGGGAGTGGCCGGCTGGCTGCTTAGAATCCACGATACGCAGGATGGTTCCCAGACCCAAGGTGGCACCAATGCCAAGTCGGGCTAGTATGATGGTGCAAAGTGGCTCCTGCAATCTGCCATCCAGAAGCGGGGCAGCTTACTTTTGTTTGCCAGGGAAACGGGCCGAGCTTTGTGTCAGGGGGCCTATGGCTGGGAGTGACCGGCTGGCTCCTGAAAAGCTACGATAGGCAGGATGGTGACCAGACCCATGGTGGCACCAGTGCCATGTTCGGCTGATTTCATAGTACCAAGTGGCTCCTGCAATCTGCCATCAAAAAGTCGGCAGGCGAGTTTTGTTTTCCAGGGAAAAGCGCCGTTGTTTTTGTCTGCGGGCCTGTAGGTGGGAGTGGCCGGCTGGCTCCTTAGAATCCACGATACGCAGCATGGTTCCCAGACCCAAGGTGGCACCAGTGCCAAGTTGGGCTGGTTTGATAGTACCAAGTGGCTCCTGCAATCTGCCATCAAAAAGTTGGCAGGCGAGTTTTGTTTTCCAGGGAAAAGCGTCGTTTTTTGTGTTTGGGGGCCTGTGGCTGGGAGTGGCCGGCTGGCTCCTTAGAATCCACGATACGCAGGATGGTTCCCAGACCCAAGGTGGCACCAGTCCCAAGTTGGGCTGATTTGATAGTACCAAGTGGCTCCTGCAATCTGCCGTCAAAATTTGGCAGGCGAGTTTTTATTTTCCAGGGAAAAGCGCCGTTGTTTGTGTTTGGGGGCCTGTGGCTGGGAGTGGCCGGCTGGCTGCTTAGAATCCACGATACGCAGGATGGTTCCCAGACCCAAGGTGGCACCAATGCCAAGTCGGGCTAGTATGATGGTGCAAAGTGGCTCCTGCAATCTGCCATCAAAATGTCGGCAGGCGAGTTTTGTTTTCCAGGGAAAAGCGCCGTTGTTTGTGTTTGGGGGCCTGTGGCTGGGAGTGGCCGGCTGGCTCCTTAGAATCCCCGATACGCAGGATGGTTCCCAGACCTGAGGTGGCACCAGTGCCAAGTCGGGCTGGTTTTATAGTACCAAGTGCGTCCTGCAATCTGCCATCCAGAAGCGGGGCAGCTTACTTTTGTTTGCCAGGGAAACGGGCCGAGCTTTGTGTCAGGGGGCCTATGGCTGGGAGTGACCGGCTGGCTCCTGAAAAGCTACGATAGGCAGGATGGTGACCAGACCCATGGTGGCACCAGTGCCATGTTCGGCTGATTTCATAGTACCAAGTGGCTCCTGCAATCTGCCATCAAAAAGTCGGCAGGCGAGTTTTGTTTTCCAGGGAAAAGCGCCGTTGTTTTTGTCTGCGGGCCTGTGGCTGGAGTGGCCGGCTGGCTCCTTAGAATCCACGATACGCAGCATGGTTCCCAGACCCAAGGTGGCACCAGTGCCAAGTTGGGCTGGTTTGATAGTACCAAGTGGTTCCTGCAATCTGCCATCAAAAAGTTGGCAGGCGAGTTTTGTTTTCCAGGGAAAAGCGTCGTTGTTTGTGTTTGGGGGCCTGTGGCTGGGAGTGGCCGGCTGGCTCCTTAGAATCCACGATACGCAGGATGGTTCCCAGACCCAAGGTGGCACCAGTCCCAAGTTGGGCTGGTTTGGTAGTACCAAGTGTTTCCTGCAATCTGCCATCCAGAAGCGTGGCAGCTTACTTTTGTTTGCCAGGGAAACGGGCCGAGGTTTTTGTCTGGGGGCCTATGGCTGGGAGTGACCGGCTGGCTCCTGAAAGGCTACGATAGGCAGGATTGTGACCAGACCCATGGTGGCACCAGTGCCAAGTTGGGCTGGTTTGATAGTACCAAGTGGCTCCTGCAATCTGCCATCAAAAAGTTGGCAGGCGAGTTTTGTTTCCCAGGGAAAAGCGCCGTTGTTTGTGTTTGGGGGCCTGTGGCTGGGAGTGGCCGGCTGGCTAATTAGAATCCACGACAGGCAGGATGGTTCCCAGACCAGAGGTGACACCAGTGCCAAGTCGGGCTAGTTTGATGGTGAAAAGTGGCTCCTGCAATCTGCCATCCAGAAGCGGGTTAACTTACTTTTGTTTGCCAGGGAAAAGGGCCGAGGTTTTTGTCTGGGGGCCTATGGCTGGGAGTGACCGGCTGTCTCCTGAAAAGCTACGATAGGCAGGATGGTGACCAGACCCATGGTGGCACCAGTGCCATGTTCGGCTGATTTCATAGTACCAAGTGGCTCCTGCAATCTGCCATCAAAAAGTTGGCAGGCGAGTTTGTTATCCAGGGAAAAGCGCCGTTGTTTTTGTTTGGGGGCCTGTGGCTGGGAGTGGCCGGATGGCTAATTAGAATCCACGATACGCAGCATGGTTCCCAGACCTGAGGTGGCACCAGTGCCAAGTTGGGCTGGTTTGATACTACCAAGTGCGTCCTGCAATCTGCCATCCAGAAGCGGGGCAGCTTACTTTTGTTTGCCAGGGAAACGGGCCGAGGTTTTGTCTGGGGGCCTATGGCAGGGAGTGACCGGCTGGCTCCTGAGAAACTACGATAGGCAGGATGGTGACCAGACCCATGGTGGCACCAGTGCCAAGTTGGGCTGGTTTGATAGTACCAAGTGGCTCCTGCAATCTGCCATCAAAATGTTGGCAGGCGAGTTTTGTTTTCCAGGGAAAAGCGCCGTTGTTTGTGTTTGGGGGCCTGTGGCTGGGAGTGGCCGGCTGGCTCCTTAGAACACACGATACGCAGGATGGTACCCAGACCTGAGGTGGCACCAGTGCCAAGTTGGGCTGGTTTGATTGTAGCAAATGGTTCCTGCAATCTACCATCCAGAAGCGGGGCAGCTTACTTTTGTTTGCCAGGGAAACGGGCCGAGCTTTGTGTCTCGGGGCCTATGGCAGGGAGTGACCGGCTGGCTCCTGAAAAGCTACGATAGGCAGGATGGTGACCAGACCCATGGTGGCACCAGTGCCATGTTCGGCTGATTTCATAGTACCAAGTGGCTCCTGCAATCTGCCATCAAAAAGTTGGCAGGCGAGTTTTGTTTTCCAGGGAAAAGCGCCGTTGTTTGTGTCTGCGGGCCTGTGGCTGGAGTGGCCGGCTGGCTCCTTAGAATCCACAATACGCAGCATGGTTCCCAGACCCAAGGTGGCACCAGTGCCAAGTTGGGCTGGTTTGATAGTACCAAGTGGTTCCTGCAATCTGCCATCAAAAAGTTGTCAGGCGAGTTTTGTTTTCCAGGGAAAATCGCCGTTGTTTTTGTTTGGGGGCCTGTGGCTGGGAGTGGCCGGCTGGCTCCTTAGGATCCACGATACCCAGGATGGTACCCAGACCAGAGGTGGCACCAGTACCAAGTCGGGCTGGTTTGATAATAACAAGTGGATCCTGCAATCTGCCATCCAGAAGCGGGGCAGCTTACTTTTGTTTGCCAGGGAAACGGTCCGAGCTTTGTGTCTGGGGGCCTATGGCTGGGAGTGACCGGCTGGCTCCTGAAAAGCTACGATAGGCAGGATGGTGACCAGACCCATGGTGGCACCAGTGCCAAGTTGGGCTGGTTTGATAGTACCAAGTGGCTCCTGCAATCTGCCATCAAAAAGTTGGCAGGCGAGTTTTGTTTTCCAGTGAAAAGCGCCGTTGTGTGTGTTTTGGGGCCTGTGGCTGGGAGTGGCCAGCTGGCTCCTTAGAATCCACGATACGCAGGATGGTTCCCAGACCCAAGGTGGCACCAGTGCCAAGTCGGGCTGGTTTGTTAGTACCAAGTGCGTCCTGCAATCTGCCATCCAGAAGCGGGGCAGCTGAATTTTGTTTGCCAGAGAAAAAGGCTGTTGTTTGTGTTTCGGGGCCTGTGGCTGGCAGTGGACGGCTGGCTCCTGAAAATCCATGATACGCAGCATGGTTCCCAGACCCAAGGTGGCACCAGTGCCAAGTCGGGCTGGTTTCATAGTACCCAGTGGCTCCTGCAATCTGCCATCCAGAAGAGGGGCAGTTGAATTTTGTTTTCCAGAGAAAAGGGCCGTGGTTTGTGTTTGGGGCCTATGGCTGAGAGTGACCGGCTGGCTCCTGAAAAGCTACGATAGGCAGGATGGTGACCAGACCGATGGTGGCACCAGTGCCAAGTCGGGCTGGTTTGATAATACTAAATAGCTCCTGCAATCTGCCATCCAGACCCGGGGCAGCGGATTTTTGCTTGCTGGAGAAAAGTTCCGTGGGTTTTTTTTGGGGGTATATGGCTGGACGTTGCCGGCTGACTCCTTAAAAACATCGATACGCAGGATGGTTCCCTGACCCAAGGTGGCATCACTGCCAAGTCGGGCTGTTTTCGTAGTACCATGTGGCTCCTGCAATCTGCCATCCAGAAGCTGGGCAGCTTACATTTGTTTGCCAGGGAAACGGGCCGAGGTATTTGTCTGGGGGCCTATGGCTGGGAGTGACCGGCTGGCTCCTGAAAATCTACGATAGGCAGGATGGTGACCAGACCCATGGTGGCACCAGTGCCAAGTTGGGCTGGTTTGATAGTACCAAGTGGCTCCTGCAATCTGCCATCAAAAAGTTGGCAGGCGAGTTTTGTTTTCCAGGGTAATGCGCCGTTGTTTTTGTTTAGAGGCCTGTGGCTGGGAGTGTCTGCCTGTCCTCTTAGAATCTACGTTACGCAGCATGGTTCCCAGAGCCAAGGTGGCACCAGTGCCAAGTTGGGCTGGTTTGATAGTACCAACTGGCTCCTGCAATCTGCCATCCAGAAGAGGGGCAGCTTACTTTTGTTTGCCAGGGAAACAGGCCGAGGTATTTCTCTGGGGGCCTATGGCAGGGAGTGACCGGCCGGCTCCTGAAAAGCTAAGATAGGCAGGATGTTTACCAGACCCATGATGGCACCAGTGCCAAGTTGGGCTAATTTGATACTACCAAGTGGCTCCTGCAATCTGCCATCCAGAATCGGGGGTGCTTACTTTTGTTTTCCAGGGCAACGGGCCGAGGTTTGTGTCTGGGGGTTTATGGCTGGGAGTGACCGGCTGGCTCCTGAAAAGCTACGATAGGCAGGATGGTGACCAGACCCATGGTGGCACCAGTGCCAAGTTGGGCTGGTTTGATAGTACCAAGTGGCTCCTGCAATCTGCCATCAAAATGTTGGCAGGCGAGTTTTGTTTTCCAGGGAAAAGCGCCGTTGTTTGTGTTTGGGCGCCTGTGGCACGGAGTGGCCGGGTGGCTGCTTAGAATCCACGATACGCAGGATGGTTCCCAGACCCAAAGTGGCACCAGTGTCAAGTTGGGCTGGTTTGATAGTACCAAGTGGCTCCTGCAATCTGCCATCCAGAAGCGGGGTAGCTTACTTTTGTTTGCCAGGGAAATGGGCAGAGCTTTCTGTCTGGGGGCCTATGGCTGGGAGTAACCGGCTGGCTCCTGAAAAGCTACGATAGGCAGGATGGTTCCCAGATCCAAGATGGCACCAGTGCCAAGTCGGGGTGGTTTGATGGTGCAACGTGGCTCCTGCAATCTGCCATCCTGACGCGGGGCAGCGGATTTTTGTTTCCAACAGAAATGGTCCGTGGTTTGTTTTTGGGGCTATATGGCTGGGCGTGGCCTGCTGGCTCCTTAAAAAGCTACGATAGGCAGGATGGTTCCCTGACACAAGGTGGCACCAGTGCCAAGTCGGGCGGTTTTCGTAGTACAAAATGCGTCCTGCAATTTGCCATCCAGAAGAGGGGCAGTTGAGTTTTGTTTACCAGAGAAAAGGGCCGTGGTTTGTTTTTGGGGGCATATGGCTGATAGTGGCCGTCTGGCGCCTGAAAATCCACGATAGGCAGGATGGTTCCCAGACCAGAGGTGGCACCAGTGCCAAGTCGGGCTGGTTTGATAGTACTAAATAGCACCTGCAATCTGCCATGCAGAAGCGGGGCAGCTTACTTTTGTTTGCCAGGGAAACGGGCCGAGGTTTGTGTCTGGGGGCCTATGGCTGGGAGTGACCGCCTGGCTCCTGAAAAGCTACGATAGGCAGGATGGTGACCAGACCCATGGTGGCACCAGTGCCAAGTTGGGCTGGTTTGATAGTACCAAGTGGCTCCTGCAATCTGCCATCAAAAAGTTGTCAGGCGAGTTTTGTTTTCCAGGGAAAAGCGCCGTTGTTTGTGTTTGGGGGACTGTTGGTGGGAGTGGCCGGCTGGCTCCTTAGAACACACGATACGCAGGATGGTTCCCAGACCCAAGGTGGCACCAGTGCCACGTCGGGCTGGTTTGATGGTGAAAAGTGGCTCCTGCAATCTGCCATCCTGAAGCGGGGCAGCTTACTTTTGTGTGCCAGGGAAACGGGCCGAGGTTTATGACTGGGGGCCTAGGGCTAGGAGTGACCGGCTGGCTCCTGAAAAGCAACAATAGGCAGGATGGTTCCCAGACCCAAGGTGGCACCAGTGCCAAGTTGGGCTGGTTTGATAGTACCAACTGGCTCCTGCAATCTGCCATCTAAAAGTTGTCAGGCGAGTTTTGTTTTCCAGGGAAAAGCGCCGTTGATTTTGTTTGGAGGCCTGTGGCTGGCAGTGGCTGCCTGTCGTCTTAGAATCCGGGTTACGCAGCATGGTTCCCAGAGCCAAGGTGACACCAGTGCCAAGTTGGGCTGGTTTGATGGTGCAAAGTGGCTCCTGCAATCTGCCATCCAGAAGTGCGGTAGCTTACTTTTGTGTGCCAGGGAAACAGGCCGAGGTTTGTGTCTGGGGGCCTATGGCTGGGAGTGACCGGCTGGCTCCTGAAAAGCTACGATAGGCAGGATGGTGACCAGACCCATGGTGGCACCAGTGCCAAGTTGGGCTGGTTTGATAGTACCAAGTGGCTCCTGCAATCTGCCATCAAAAAGTTGGCAGGCGAGTTTTGTTTTCCAGGGAAAAGCGCCGTTGTGTGTGTTTTGGGGCCTGTGGCTGGGAGTGGCCAGCTGGCTCCTTAGAATCCACGATACGCAGGATGGTTCCCAGACCCAAGGTGGCACCAGTGCCAAGTCGGGCTGGATTGTTAGTACCAAGTGGTTCCTGCAATCTGCCATCCAGAAGAGGGGCAGCTGAATTTTGTTTGCCAGAGAAAAAGGCCGTGGTTTGTGTTTGGGGCCTATGGCTGAGAGTGACCGGCTGGCTCCTGAAAAGCTACGATAGGCAGGATGGTTCCCAGACCCAAGGTGGCACCAGTGCCAAGTTGGGCTGGTTTGATGGTACCAACTGGCTCCTGCAATCTGCCATCTAAAAGTTGTCAGGCGAGTTTTGTTTTCCAGGGAAAAGCGCCGTTGATTTTGTTTGGAGGCCTGTGGCTGGCAGTGGCTGCCTGTCGTCTTAGAATCCGGGTTACGCAGCATGGTTCCCAGAGCCAAGGTGGCACCAGTGTCAAGTTGGGCTGGTTTGATAGTACCAAGTGGCTCCTGCAATCTGCCATCCAGAAGCGGGGCAGCTTACTTTTGTTTGCCAGGGAAACGGGCCGAGGTATTTGTCTGGGGACCTATGGCTGGGAGTGACCGGCTGGCTCCTGAAAAGCTACGATAGGCAGGATGGTTCCCTGACCCAAGGTGGCACCAGTGCCAAGTCGGGCGGTTTTCGTAGTACAAAGTGCGTCCTAAAATTTGCCATCCAGAAGAGGGGCAGTTGAGTTTTGTTTACCAGAGAAAAGGGCCGTGGTTTGTTTTTGGGGGCATATGGCTGATAGTGGCCGTCTGGCCCCTGAAAATCCACGATAGGCAGGATGGTTCCCAGACCAGAGGTGGCACCAGTGCCAAGTCGGGCTGGTTTGATAGTACTAAATAGCACCTGCAATCTGCCATGCAGAAGCGGGGCAGCTTACTTTTGTTTGCCAGGGAAACGGGCCGAGGTTTGTGTCTGGGGGCCTATGGCTGGGAGTGACCGCCTGGCTCCTGAAAAGCTACGATAGGCAGGATGGTGACCAGACCCATGGTGGCACCAGTGCCAAGTTGGGCTGGTTTGATAGTACCAAGTGGCTCCTGCAATCTGCCATCAAAAAGTTGGCAGGCCAGTTTTGTTTTCCAGGGAAAAGCGCCGTTGTTTGTGTTTGGGGGACTGTGGCTGGGAGTGGCCGGCTGGCTCCTGAAAAGCTACGATAGGCAGGATGGTGACCAGACCCATGGTGGCACCAGTGCCAAGTTGGGCTTGTTTGATAGTACCAAGTGGCTCCTGCAATCTGCCATCAAAAAGTTGGCAGGCCAGTTTTGTTTTCCAGGGAAAAGCGCCGTTGTTTGTGTTTGGGGGACTGTGGCTGGGAGTGGCCGGCTGGCTCCTGAAAAGCTACGATAGGCAGGATGGTGACCAGACCCATGGTGGCACCAGTGCCATGTTCGGCTGATTTCATAGTACCAAGTGGCTCCTGCAATCTGCCATCAAAATGTTGGCAGGCGAGTTTTGTTTTCCAGGGAAAAGCGCCGTTGTTTGTGTCTGCGGGCCTGTGGCTGGAGTGGCCGGCTGGCTCCTTAGAATCCACAATACGCAGCATGGTTCCCAGACCCAAGGTGGCACCAGTGCCAAGTTGGGCTGGTTTGATAGTACCAAGTGGTTCCTGCAATCTGCCATCAAAAAGTTGTCAGGCGAGTTTTGTTTTCCAGGGAAAATCGCCGTTGTTTTTGTTTGGGGGCCTGTGGCTGGGAGTGGCCGGCTGGCTCCTTAGGATCCACGATACCCAGGATGGTACCCAGACCAGAGGTGGCACCAGTACCAAGTCGGGCTGGTTTGATAATAACAAGTGGATCCTGCAATCTGCCATCCAGAAGCGGGGCAGCTTACTTTTGTTTGCCAGGGAAACGGTCCGAGCTTTGTGTCTGGGGGCCTATGGCTGGGAGTGACCGGCTGGCTCCTGAAAAGCTACAATAGGCAGGATGGTGACCAGACCCATGGTGGCACCAGTGCCAAGTTGGGCTGGTTTGATAGTACCAAGTGGCTCCTGCAATCTGCCATCAAAAAGTTGGCAGGCGAGTTTTGTTTTCCAGTGAAAAGCGCCGTTGTGTGTGTTTTGGGGCCTGTGGCTGGGAGTGGCCAGCTGGCTCCTTAGAATCCACGATACGCAGGATGGTTCCCAGACCCAAGGTGGCACCAGTGCCAAGTCGGGCTGGTTTGTTAGTACCAAGTGGTTCCTGCAATCTGCCATCCAGAAGCGGGGCAGCTGAATTTTGTTTGCCAGAGAAAAAGGCTGTTGTTTGTGTTTCGGGGCCTGTGGCTGGCAGTGGACGGCTGGCTCCTGAAAATCCATGATACGCAGCATGGTTCCCAGACCCAAGGTGGCACCAGTGCCAAGTCGGGCTGGTTTCATAGTACCCAGTGGCTCCTGCAATCTGCCATCCAGAAGAGGGGCAGTTGAATTTTGTTTTCCAGAGAAAAGGGCCGTGGTTTGTGTTTGGGGCCTATGGCTGAGAGTGACCGGCTGGCTCCTGAAAAGCTACGATAGGCAGGATGGTGACCAGACCGATGGTGGCACCAGTGCCAAGTCGGGCTGGTTTGATAATACTAAATAGCTCCTGCAATCTGCCATCCAGACGCGGGGCAGCGGATTTTTGCTTGCTGGAGAAAAGTTCCGTGGGTTTTTTTTGGGGGTATATGGCTGGACGTTGCCGGCTGACTCCTTAAAAACATCGATACGCAGGATGGTTCCCTGACCCAAGGTGGCATCACTGCCAAGTCGGGCTGTTTTCGTAGTACCATGTGGCTCCTGCAATCTGCCATCCAGAAGCGGGGCAGCTTACATTTGTTTGCCAGGGAAAAGGGCCGAGGTATTTGTCTGGGGGCCTATGGCTGGGAGTGACCGGCTGGCTCCTGAAAAGCTACGATAGGCAGGATGGTGACCAGACCCATGGTGGCACCAGTGCCAAGTTGGGCTGGTTTGATAGTACCAAGTGGCTCCTGCAATCTGCCATCAAAAAGTTGGCAGGCGAGTTTTGTTTTCCAGGGTAACGCGCCGTTGTTTTTGTTTAGAGGCCTGTGGCTGGGAGTGTCCGCCTGTCCTCTTAGAATCTACGTTACGCAGCATGGTTCCCAGAGCCAAGGTGGCACCAGTCCCAAGTTGGGCTGGTTTGATAGTAGCAAGTGGTTCCTGCAATCTGCCATCCAGAAGAGGGGCAGCTTACTTTTGTTTGCCAGGGAAACGGGCCGAGGTATTTCTCTGGGGGCCTATGGCAGGGAGTGACCGGCCGGCTCCTGAAAAGCTAAGATAGGCAGGATGTTTACCAGACCCATGATGGCACCAGTGCCAAGTTGGGCTAATTTGATACTACCAAGTGGCTCCTGCAATCTGCCATCCAGAATCGGGGGTGCTTACTTTTGTTTTCCAGGGCAACGGGCCGAGGTTTGTGTCTGGGGGTTTATGGCTGGGAGTGACCGGCTGGCTCCTGAAAAGCTACGATAGGCAGGATGGTGACCAGACCCATGGTGGCACCAGTGCCAAGTTGGGCTGGTTTGATAGTACCAAGTGGCTCCTGCAATCTGCCATCAAAATGTTGGCAGGCGAGTTTTGTTTTCCAGGGAAAAGCGCCGTTGTTTGTGTTTGGGCGCCTGTGGCACGGAGTGGCCGGGTGGCTGCTTAGAATCCACGATACGCAGGATGGTTCCCAGACCCAAGGTGGCACCAGTGCCAAGTCGGGCTGTTTTGACACTACCAAGTGGCTCCTGCAATCTGCCATCCAGAATCGGGGCAGCTTAATTTTGTTTGCCAGGGAAACGGGCCGAGGTTTGTGATGGGGGCCTATGGCTGGGAGTGACCGGCTGGCTCCTGAAATGGTACAATTGGCAGGATGGTTCCCAGACCCATAGTGGCACCAGTGCCAAGTTGGGATGATTTGATAGTACCAAGTGGCTCCTGCAATCTGCCATCAAAAAGCTGGCAGGCGAGTTTTGTTTTCCAGGGAAAAGCGCCGTTGTTTGTATTTGGGGGCCTGTGGCTGGGAGTGGCCGCCTGGCGCCTTAGAATCTACGTTACGCAGCATGGTTCCCAGACCCAAAGTGGCACCAGTGTCAAGTTGGGCTGGTTTGATAGTACCAAGTGGCTCCTGCAATCTGCCATCCAGAAGCGGGGTAGCTTACTTTTGTTTGCCAGGGAAACGGGCAGAGCTTTCTGTCTGGGGGCCTATGGCTGGGAGTAACCGGCTGGCTCCTGAAAAGCTACGATAGGCAGGATGGTTCCCAGATCCAAGATGGCACCAGTGCCAAGTCGGGGTGGTTTGATGGTGCAACGTGGCTCCTGCAATCTGCCATCCTGACGCGGGGCAGCGGATTTTTGTTTCCAAGAGAAATGGTCCGTGGTTTGTTTTTGGGGCTATATGGCTGGGCGTGGCCTGCTGGCTCCTTAAAAAGCTACGATAGGCAGGATGGTTCCCTGACCCAAGGTGGCACCAGTGCCAAGTCGGGCGGTTTTCGTAGTACAAAGTGCGTCCTAAAATTTGCCATCCAGAAGAGGGGCAGTTGAGTTTTGTTTACCAGAGAAAAGGGCCGTGGTTTGTTTTTGGGGGCATATGGCTGATAGTGGCCGTCTGGCGCCTGAAAATCCACGATAGGCAGGATGGTTCCCAGACCAGAGGTGGCACCAGTGCCACGTCGGGCTGGTTTGATGGTGAAAAGTGGCTCCTGCAATCTGCCATCCTGAAGCGGGGCAGCTTACTTTTGTGTGCCAGGGAAACGGGCCGAGGTTTATGACTGGGGGCCTAGGGCTAGGAGTGACCGGCTGGCTCCTGAAAAGCAACAATAGGCAGGATGGTTCCCAGACCCAAGGTGGCACCAGTGCCAAGTTGGGCTGGTTTGATAGTACCAACTGGCTCCTGCAATCTGCCATCTAAAAGTTGTCAGGCGAGTTTTGTTTTCCAGGGAAAAGCGCCGTTGATTTTGTTTGGAGGCCTGTGGCTGGCAGTGGCTGCCTGTCGTCTTAGAATCCGGGTTACGCAGCATGGTTCCCAGAGCCAAGGTGACACCAGTGCCAAGTTGGGCTGGTTTGATGGTGCAAAGTGGCTCCTGCAATCTGCCATCCAGAAGTGCGGTAGCTTACTTTTGTGTGCCAGGGAAACAGGCCGAGGTTTGTGTCTGGGGGCCTATGGCTGGGAGTGACCGGCTGGCTCCTGAAAAGCTACGATAGGCAGGATGGTGACCAGACCCATGGTGGCACCAGTGCCAAGTTGGGCTGGTTTGATAGTACCAAGTGGCTCCTGCAATCTGCCATCAAAAAGTTGGCAGGCGAGTTTTGTTTTCCAGGGAAAAGCGCCGTTGTGTGTGTTTTGGGGCCTGTGGCTGGGAGTGGCCAGCTGGCTCCTTAGAATCCACGATACGCAGGATGGTTCCCAGACCCAAGGTGGCACCAGTGCCAAGTCGGGCTGGATTGTTAGTACCAAGTGGTTCCTGCAATCTGCCATCCAGAAGCGGGGCAGCTGAATTTTGTTTGCCAGAGAAAAAGGCCGTGGTTTGTGTTTGGGGCCTATGGCTGAGAGTGACCGGCTGGCTCCTGAAAAGCTACGATAGGCAGGATGGTTCCCAGACCCAAGGTGGCACCAGTGCCAAGTTGGGCTGGTTTGATGGTACCAACTGGCTCCTGCAATCTGCCATCTAAAAGTTGTCAGGCGAGTTTTGTTTTCCAGGGAAAAGCGCCGTTGATTTTGTTTGGAGGCCTGTGGCTGGCAGTGGCTGCCTGTCGTCTTAGAATCCGGGTTACGCAGCATGGTTCCCAGAGCCAAGGTGGCACCAGTGTCAAGTTGGGCTGGTTTGATAGTACCAAGTGGCTCCTGCAATCTGCCATCCAGAAGCGGGGCAGCTTACTTTTGTTTGCCAGGGAAACGGGCCGAGGTATTTGTCTGGGGACCTATGGCTGGGAGTGACCGGCTGGCTCCTGAAAAGCTACGATAGGCAGGATGGTTCCCTGACCCAAGGTGGCACCAGTGCCAAGTCGGGCGGTTTTCGTAGTACAAAGTGCGTCCTAAAATTTGCCATCCAGAAGAGGGGCAGTTGAGTTTTGTTTACCAGAGAAAAGGGCCGTGGTTTGTTTTTGGGGGCATATGGCTGATAGTGGCCGTCTGGCCCCTGAAAATCCACGATAGGCAGGATGGTTCCCAGACCAGAGGTGGCACCAGTGCCAAGTCGGGCTGGTTTGATAGTACTAAATAGCACCTGCAATCTGCCATGCAGAAGCGGGGCAGCTTACTTTTGTTTGCCAGGGAAACGGGCCGAGGTTTGTGTCTGGGGGCCTATGGCTGGGAGTGACCGCCTGGCTCCTGAAAAGCTACGATAGGCAGGATGGTGACCAGACCCATGGTGGCACCAGTGCCAAGTTGGGCTGGTTTGATAGTACCAAGTGGCTCCTGCAATCTGCCATCAAAAAGTTGGCAGGCCAGTTTTGTTTTCCAGGGAAAAGCGCCGTTGTTTGTGTTTGGGGGACTGTGGCTGGGAGTGGCCGGCTGGCTCCTGAAAAGCTACGATAGGCAGGATGGTGACCAGACCCATGGTGGCACCAGTGCCAAGTTGGGCTTGTTTGATAGTACCAAGTGGCTCCTGCAATCTGCCATCAAAAAGTTGGCAGGCCAGTTTTGTTTTCCAGGGAAAAGCGCCGTTGTTTGTGTTTGGGGGACTGTGGCTGGGAGTGGCCGGCTGGCTCCTGAAAAGCTACGATAGGCAGGATGGTGACCAGACCCATGGTGGCACCAGTGCCATGTTCGGCTGATTTCATAGTACCAAGTGGCTCCTGCAATCTGCCATCAAAATGTTGGCAGGCGAGTTTTGTTTTCCAGGGAAAAGCGCCGTTGTTTGTGTCTGCGGGCCTGTGGCTGGAGTGGCCGGCTGGCTCCTTAGAATCCACAATACGCAGCATGGTTCCCAGACCCAAGGTGGCACCAGTGCCAAGTTGGGCTGGTTTGATAGTACCAAGTGGTTCCTGCAATCTGCCATCAAAAAGTTGTCAGGCGAGTTTTGTTTTCCAGGGAAAATCGCCGTTGTTTTTGTTTGGGGGCCTGTGGCTGGGAGTGGCCGGCTGGCTCCTTAGGATCCACGATACCCAGGATGGTACCCAGACCAGAGGTGGCACCAGTACCAAGTCGGGCTGGTTTGATAATAACAAGTGGATCCTGCAATCTGCCATCCAGAAGCGGGGCAGCTTACTTTTGTTTGCCAGGGAAACGGTCCGAGCTTTGTGTCTGGGGGCCTATGGCTGGGAGTGACCGGCTGGCTCCTGAAAAGCTACGATAGGCAGGATGGTGACCAGACCCATGGTGGCACCAGTGCCAAGTTGGGCTGGTTTGATAGTACCAAGTGGCTCCTGCAATCTGCCATCAAAAAGTTGGCAGGCGAGTTTTGTTTTCCAGTGAAAAGCGCCGTTGTGTGTGTTTTGGGGCCTGTGGCTGGGAGTGGCCAGCTGGCTCCTTAGAATCCACGATACGCAGGATGGTTCCCAGACCCAAGGTGGCACCAGTGCCAAGTCGGGCTGGTTTGTTAGTACCAAGTGGTTCCTGCAATCTGCCATCCAGAAGCGGGGCAGCTGAATTTTGTTTGCCAGAGAAAAAGGCTGTTGTTTGTGTTTCGGGGCCTGTGGCTGGCAGTGGACGGCTGGCTCCTGAAAATCCATGATACGCAGCATGGTTCCCAGACCCAAGGTGGCACCAGTGCCAAGTCGGGCTGGTTTCATAGTACCCAGTGGCTCCTGCAATCTGCCATCCAGAAGAGGGGCAGTTGAATTTTGTTTTCCAGAGAAAAGGGCCGTGGTTTGTGTTTGGGGCCTATGGCTGAGAGTGACCGGCTGGCTCCTGAAAAGCTACGATAGGCAGGATGGTGACCAGACCGATGGTGGCACCAGTGCCAAGTCGGGCTGGTTTGATAATACTAAATAGCTCCTGCAATCTGCCATCCAGACGCGGGGCAGCGGATTTTTGCTTGCTGGAGAAAAGTTCCGTGGGTTTTTTTTGGGGGTATATGGCTGGACGTTGCCGGCTGACTCCTTAAAAACATCGATACGCAGGATGGTTCCCTGACCCAAGGTGGCATCACTGCCAAGTCGGGCTGTTTTCGTAGTACCATGTGGCTCCTGCAATCTGCCATCCAGAAGCGGGGCAGCTTACATTTGTTTGCCAGGGAAAAGGGCCGAGGTATTTGTCTGGGGGCCTATGGCTGGGAGTGACCGGCTGGCTCCTGAAAAGCTACGATAGGCAGGATGGTGACCAGACCCATGGTGGCACCAGTGCCAAGTTGGGCTGGTTTGATAGTACCAAGTGGCTCCTGCAATCTGCCATCAAAAAGTTGGCAGGCGAGTTTTGTTTTCCAGGGTAACGCGCCGTTGTTTTTGTTTAGAGGCCTGTGGCTGGGAGTGTCCGCCTGTCCTCTTAGAATCTACGTTACGCAGCATGGTTCCCAGAGCCAAGGTGGCACCAGTCCCAAGTTGGGCTGGTTTGATAGTAGCAAGTGGTTCCTGCAATCTGCCATCCAGAAGAGGGGCAGCTTACTTTTGTTTGCCAGGGAAACGGGCCGAGGTATTTCTCTGGGGGCCTATGGCAGGGAGTGACCGGCCGGCTCCTGAAAAGCTAAGATAGGCAGGATGTTTACCAGACCCATGATGGCACCAGTGCCAAGTTGGGCTAATTTGATACTACCAAGTGGCTCCTGCAATCTGCCATCCAGAATCGGGGGTGCTTACTTTTGTTTTCCAGGGCAACGGGCCGAGGTTTGTGTCTGGGGGTTTATGGCTGGGAGTGACCGGCTGGCTCCTGAAAAGCTACGATAGGCAGGATGGTGACCAGACCCATGGTGGCACCAGTGCCAAGTTGGGCTGGTTTGATAGTACCAAGTGGCTCCTGCAATCTGCCATCAAAATGTTGGCAGGCGAGTTTTGTTTTCCAGGGAAAAGCGCCGTTGTTTGTGTTTGGGCGCCTGTGGCACGGAGTGGCCGGGTGGCTGCTTAGAATCCACGATACGCAGGATGGTTCCCAGACCCAAGGTGGCACCAGTGCCAAGTCGGGCTGTTTTGACACTACCAAGTGGCTCCTGCAATCTGCCATCCAGAATCGGGGCAGCTTAATTTTGTTTGCCAGGGAAACCGGCCGAGGTTTGTGATGGGGGCCTATGGCTGGGAGTGACCGGCTGGCTCCTGAAATGGTACAATTGGCAGGATGGTTCCCAGACCCATAGTGGCACCAGTGCCAAGTTGGGATGATTTGATAGTACCAAGTGGCTCCTGCAATCTGCCATCAAAAAGCTGGCAGGCGAGTTTTGTTTTCCAGGGAAAAGCGCCGTTGTTTGTATTTGGGGGCCTGTGGCTGGGAGTGGCCGCCTGGCGCCTTAGAATCTACGTTACGCAGCATGGTTCCCAGACCCAAAGTGGCACCAGTGTCAAGTTGGGCTGGTTTGATAGTACCAAGTGGCTCCTGCAATCTGCCATCCAGAAGCGGGGTAGCTTACTTTTGTTTGCCAGGGAAACGGGCAGAGCTTTCTGTCTGGGGGCCTATGGCTGGGAGTAACCGGCTGGCTCCTGAAAAGCTACGATAGGCAGGATGGTTCCCAGATCCAAGATGGCACCAGTGCCAAGTCGGGGTGGTTTGATGGTGCAACGTGGCTCCTGCAATCTGCCATCCTGACGCGGGGCAGCGGATTTTTGTTTCCAAGAGAAATGGTCCGTGGTTTGTTTTTGGGGCTATATGGCTGGGCGTGGCCTGCTGGCTCCTTAAAAAGCTACGATAGGCAGGATGGTTCCCTGACCCAAGGTGGCACCAGTGCCAAGTCGGGCGGTTTTCGTAGTACAAAGTGCGTCCTAAAATTTGCCATCCAGAAGAGGGGCAGTTGAGTTTTGTTTACCAGAGAAAAGGGCCGTGGTTTGTTTTTGGGGGCATATGGCTGATAGTGGCCGTCTGGCGCCTGAAAATCCACGATAGGCAGGATGGTTCCCAGACCAGAGGTGGCACCAGTGCCACGTCGGGCTGGTTTGATGGTGAAAAGTGGCTCCTGCAATCTGCCATCCTGAAGCGGGGTAGCTTACATTTGTGTGCCAGGGAAACGGGCCGAGGTTTATGACTGGGGGCCTAGGGCTAGAAGTGACCGGCTGGCTCCTGAAAAGCAACAATAGGCAGGATGGTTCCCAGACCCAAGGTGGCACCAGTGCCAAGTTGGGCTGGTTTCATGGTACCAACTGGCTCCTGCAATCTGCCATCTAAAAGTTGTCAGGCGAGTTTTGTTTTCCAGGAAAAGCGCCGTTGATTTTGTTTGGAGGCCTGTGGCTGGCAGTGGCTGCCTGTCGTCTTAGAATCCGGGTTACGCAGCATGGTTCCCAGAGCCAAGGTGGCACCAGTGTCAAGTTGGGCTGGTTTGATTGTACCAAGTGGCTCCTGCAATCTGCCATCCAGAAGCGGGGCAGCTTACTTTTGTTTGCCAGGGAAACGGGCCGAGGTATTTGTCTGGGGACCTATGGCTGGGAGTGACCGGCTGGCTCCTGAAAAGCTACGATAGGCAGGATGGTGACCAGACCCATGGTGGCACCAGTGCCAAGTTGGGCTGGTTTGATAGTACCAAGTGGCTCCTGCAATCTGCCATCAAAAAGTTGGCAGGTCAGTTTTGTTTTCCAGGGAAAAGCGCCGTTGTTTCTGTTTGGGGGACTGTGGCTGGGAGTGGCCGGCTGGCTCCTTAGAACACAGGATACACAGGATGGTTCCCAGACCCAAGGTGGCACCAGTGCCAAGTCGGGCTGGTTTGATAGCACCAAGTGGCTCCTGCAATCTGCCATCCAGAAGCGGGGCAGCTTACTTTTGTTTGCCAGGGAAACGGACCGAGGTTTTTTTCTGGGGGCCTATGGCTGGGAGTGCCTGGCTGGCTCCTGAAAAGCTACGATAGGCAGGATGGTGACCAGGCCCATGGTGGCACCAGTGCCAAGTTGGGCTGGTTTGATAGTACCAAGTGGCTCCTGCAATCTGCCATCAAAAAGTTGGCAGGCGAGTTTTGTTTTCCAGGGAAAAGCGCCGTTGTGTGTATTTTGGGGCCTGTGGCTGGGAGTGGCCAGCTGGCTCCTTAGAATCCACGATACGCAGGATGGTTCCCAGACCCAAGGTGGCACCAGTGCCAAGTCGGGCTGGTTTGTTAGTACCAAGTGGTTCCTGCAATCTGCCATCCAGAAGCGGGGCAGCTGAATTTTGTTTGCCAGAGAAAAAGGCTGTTGTTTGTGTTTCGGGGCCTGTGGCTGGCAGTGGACGGCTGGCTCCTGAAAATCCACGTTAGGAAGGATGGTTCCCAGATCCAAGGTGGCAGCAGTGCCATGTTGTGCTGGTGTGATACTCCCAAGTGGCTCCTGCAATCTGCCATCCAGAAGTGGGGCAGCTGAATTTTGTTTGCCAGAGAAAAAGGCTGTGGTTTTTGTTTGGGGGCCTATGGCTGGGAGTGGCCGGCTGGCTCCTGAAAATCCATGATACGCAGCATGGTTCCCAGACCCAAGGTGGCACCAGTGCCAAGTGGGGCTGGTTTCACAGTGTCAAGTGCCTCCTGCAATCTCCCATCCAGAAGCGGGGCAGCTGAGTTTTGTTTGCCTGTGAAACGGGCCGTTGTTTTTGATTGGGGTCTGTGGCCGAGAATGTTCAGCTGGCTCCTGACAATCCACAATATGCAGGATGGTTCCCAGACCCAAGGTGGCACCAGTGCTAAGTCGGGCTGTTTTTATAGTACCAAGTGCGTCCTGCAATTTGCCATCCAGAAGAGGGGCAGTTGAGTTTTGTTTGCCAGAGAAAAGCGCCGTTGTTTGTGTTTGGGGGCTTGTGGCTGGGAGTGGCCGACTGGCGCCTTAGAATCTGCGATACGCAGCATGGTTCCCAGACCCAAGGTGGCACCAGTTCCAAGTTGGGCTGGTTTGATAGTACCAAGTGGCTCCTGCAATCTGCCATCCAGAAGCGGGGCAGCTTACTTTTGTTTGCCAGGGAAACGGGCCGAGGGTTGTGTTTGGGGGCCTATGGCTGGGAGTGACCGGCTGGTCCTGGAAAGCTACAATAGGCAGGATGGTGACCAGACCCATGGTGGCACCAGTGCCAAGTCGGGCTGGTTTGATAGTACCAAGTTGCTCCTGCAATCTGCCATCAAAAAGTTGGCAGGCGAGTTTTGTTTTCCAGGGAAAAGCGCCGTTGTTTGTGTTTGGGGGCCTGTGGCTGGGAGTGGCCGGCTGGCTCCTTAGAATCCACGATACGCAGGATGGTTCCCAGACCCAAGGTGGCACCAGTGCCAAGTCGGGCTGGTTTGATACTACCAAGTGGTTCCTGCAATCTGCCATCCAGAAGCAGGGCAGCTTACTTTTGTTTGCCAGGGAAACGGGCCGTGGGTTTTGTTTGGGGGCATATAGCTGAGAGTGGCCCGCTGGCCCCTGAAAATCCACGCTAGGCAGCATGGTTCCCAGATGCAAGGTGGCACCAGTGCCAAGTCGGGCTGGTTTGATGGTGCAAAGTGGCTCCTGCAATCTGCCATCCAGAAGCGGGGCAGCTGATTTTTGTTTGCCAGAGAAAAATTCCGTGGATTGTTTTTGGGGGCATATTGCTGGGAGTGGCCGGCTGGCTCCTTAAAATGCTCGATACGCATGATGGTTCCCAGGCCCAAGGTGTCACCACTACCAAGTCGGCCTGCGGTTTTAGTATCAAGTTCATCCTGCAATTTGCCATCCAGAAGAGGGGCAGTTGAGTTTTGTTTGCCAGAGAAACGGGCCGAGGTTTCTGTTTGGGGACATATGGCTGAGAGTGGCCGGCTGGCCTCTGAAAATCCACGATACACAACATGGTTCCCAGATCCAAGGTGGCACCAGTGCCAAGTTGGGCTGGTTTGATAGTCCCAAGTGTCTCCTGCAATCTGCCATCCAGAAGCGGGGCAGCTTACTTTTGTTTGCCAGAGAAATAGGCCTAGGTTTTTGTCTGGGGCCCTGTGGCTAGGAGTGGCCTGCTGGCTCCTAAGAATCCACGATACGCAGGATGTTTACCAGACCCATGGTGGCACCAGTGCCAAGTTGGGCTGGTTTGATAGTACCAAGTGGCTCCTGCAAACTCCATCAAAAAGTTGGCAGGCGTGTTTTGTTTTCCAGGGAACAGCGCCGTTGATTTTGTTTGGGGGCCTGTGGCTGGGAGTGGCCGGCTGGCTCCTTAGAATCCACGATACGCAGGATGGTTCCCAGACCCAAGGTGACACCAGTGCCAAGTCGGGCTGGTTTGATTACACCAAGTGGCTCCTGCAATCTGCCATCCATAAGTGAGGCAGCTAAGTTTTGTTTGCCAGAAAAAAGGGCCGTGGTTTTTGTTGGGGGCCTGTGGCGGGGAGTAGCCGGCTGGCTCCTTAAAATCCACGATAGGCAGGATGGTTCCCAGACCCAAGGTGGTACCAGTGCCAAGTCGGGCTGGTTTGATAGTACCAAGTGGCTCCTGCAATCTGCCATCCAGAAGCGGGGCAGCTTACTTTTGTTTGCCAGGGAAACGGGCCGAGCTTTGTGTCTCGGGGCCTATGGCAGGGAGTGACCGGCTGGCTCCTGAAAAGCTACGATAGGCAGGATGGTGACCAGACCCATGGTGGCACCAGTGGCAAGTTGGGCTGGTTTGATAGTACCAAGTGGCTCCTGCAATCTGCCATCAAAAAGTTGGCAGGCGAGTTTTGTTTTCCAGGGAAAAGCGCCGTTGTGTGTGTTTTGGGGCCTGTGGCTGGGAGTGGCCAGCTGGCTCCTTAGAATCCACGACACGCAGGATGGTTCCCAGACCCAAGGTGGCACCAGTGCCAAGTCGGGCTGGTTTGTTAGTACCAAGTGGTTCCTGCAATCTGCCATCCAGAAGCGGGGCAGCTGAATTTTGTTTGCCAGAGAAAAAGGCTGTTGTTTGTGTTTCGGGGCCTGTGGCTGGCAGTGGACGGCTGGCTCCTGAAAATCCATGATACGCAGCATGGTTCCCAGACCCAAGGTGGCACCAGTGCCAAGTAGGGCTGGTTTCATAGTACCCAGTGGCTCCTGCAATCTGCCATCCAGAAGAGGGGCAGTTGAGTTTTGTTTTCCAGAGAAAAGGGCCGTGGTTTGTGTTTGGGGCCTATGGCTGAGAGTGACCGGCTGGCCCCTGAAAATCCACGATAGGAAGGATGATTCCCAGATCCAAGGTGGCAGCAGTGCCATGTTGTGCTGGTGTGATAGTCCCAAGTGGCTCCTGCAATCTGCCATCCAGAAGCGGGGCAGCTGAATTTTGTTTGCCAGAGAAAAAGGCTGTGGTTTTTGTTTGGGGGCCTATGGCTGGGAGTGGCCGGCTGGCTCCTGAAAATCCATGATACGCAGCATGGTTCCCAGACCCAAGGTGGCACCAGTGCCAAGTGGGGCTGGTTTCACAGTGTCAAGTGCCTCCTGCAATCTCCCATCCAGAAGCGGGGCAGCTGAGTTTTGTTTGCCTGTGAAACGGGCCATTGTTTTTGATTGGGTTCTGTGGCCGAGAGTGTCCAGCTGGCTCCTGACAATCCACAATACGCAGGATGGTTCCCAGACCCAAGGTGGCACCAGTGCCAAGTCGTGCTGGTTTGATAGTACCAAGTGCGTCCTGCAATTTGCCATCCAGAAGAGGGGCAGTTGAGTTTTGTTTGCCAGAGAAAAGCGCCGTTGTTTGTGTTTGGGGTCTTGTGGCTGGGAGTGGCCGACTGGCGCCTTAGAATCTGCGATACGCAGCATGGTTCCCAGACCCAAGGTGGCACCAGTGCCAAGTCGGGCTGGTTTGATAGTACCAAGTGGCTCCTGCAATCTGCCATCCAGAAGCGGGGCAGCTTACTTTTGTTTGCCAGGGAAACGGGCCGAGGTTTGTGACTGGGGGCCTATGGCTGGGAGTGACCGGCTGGCTCCTGGAAAGCTACAATAGGCAGGATGGTTACCAGACCCATGGTGGCACCAGTGCCAAGTTGGGCTGGTTTGATAGTACCAAGTTGCTCCTGCAATCTGCCATCAAAAAGTCGGCAGGCGAGTTTTGTTTTCCAGGGAAAAGCGCCGTTGTTTGTATTTGGGTGCCTGTGGCTGGGAGTGGCCGGCTGGCTCCTTAGAATCCACGATACGCAGGATGGTTCCCAGACCCAAGGTGGCACCAGTGCCAAGTCGGGCTGGTTTGATACTACCAAGTGGTTCCTGCAATCTGCCATCCAGAAGCGGGGCAGCTTACTTTTGTTTGCCAGGGAAACGGGCCGTGGGTTTTGTTTGGGGGCATATAGCTGAGAGTGGCCGGCTGGCCCCTGAAAATCCACGCTAGGCAGCATGGTTCCAGGATGCAAGGTGGCACCAGTGCCAAGTCGGGCTGGTTTGATGGGTCAAAGTGGCTCCTGCAATCTGCCATCCAGAAGCGGGGCAGCTGATTTTTGTTTGCCAGAGAAAAATTCCGTGGATTGTTTTTGGGGGCATATTGCTGGGAGTGGCCGGCTGGCTCCTTAAAATGCTCGATACGCATGATGGTTCCCAGGCCCAAGGTGTCACCACTACCAAGTCGGCCTGCGGTTTTAGTATCAAGTTCATCTTGCAATTTGCCATCCAGAAGAGGGGCAGTTGAGTTTTGTTTGCCAGAGAAACGGGCCGAGGTTTCTGTTTGGGGGCATATGGCTGAGAGTGGCCGGCTGGCCCCTGAAAATCCACGATACACAGCATGGTTCCCAGATCCAAGGTGGCACCAGTGCCAAGTTGGGCTGGTTTGATAGTCCCAAGTGTCTCCTGCAATCTGCCATCCAGAAGCGGGGCAGCTTACTTTTGTTTGCCAGAGAAATAGGCCTAGGTTTTTGTTTGGGGGCCTGTGGCTAGGAGTGGCCGGCTGGCTCCTAAGAATCCACGATACGCAGGATGTTTACCAGACCCATGGTGGCACCAGTGCCAAGTTGGGCTGGTTTGATTACACCAAGTGGCTCCTGCAAACTCCATCAAAAAGTTGGCAGGCGTGTTTTGTTTTCCAGGGAACAGCGCCGTTGATTTTGTTTGGGGGCCTGTGGCTGGGAGTGGCTGGCTGGCTCCTTAGAATCCACGATACGCAGGATGGTTCCCAGACCCAAGGTGGCACCAGTGCCAAGTCGGGCTGGTTTGATTACACCAAGTGACTCCTGCAATCTGCCATCCAGAAGTGAGGCAGCTAAGTTTTGTTTGCGAGAAAAAAGGGCCGTGGTTTTTGTTGGGGGCCTGTGGCTGGGAGTAGCCGGCTGGCTCCTTAAAATCCACGATAGGCAGGATGGTTCCCAGACCCAAGGTGGCACCAGTGCCAAGTCGGGCTGGTTTGATAGTACCAAGTGGCTCCTGCAATCTGCCATCCAGAAGCGGGGCAGCTGAGTTTTTATTGCCACAGAAAAAGGCTGTGGTTTTTGTTTGGGGGCCTGTGGCTGGCAGTGGCCGGCTGGCTCCTGAAAATCCACGATACGCAGCATGGTTCCCAGACCCAAGGTGGCACCAGTACAAAGTGGGGCTCGTTTGACAGTGTCAAGTGCCTCCTGCAATCTCCCATCCAGAACCGGGACAGCTGAGTTTTTTTTGCCAGGGAAACGGACCTTTGTTTTTGATTGGGGTCTGTGGCCGAGAGTGGTCGGCTGTCTCCTGACAATCCACAATACGCAGGATGGTTCCCAGACCAAAGGTGGCACCAGTGCCAAGTCGGGCTGGTTTGATAGTACCAAGTGTCTCCTGCAATCTGCCATCCAGAAGCGGGGCAGCTGAGTTTTGTTTGCCAGAGAAAAGGGCCGTGGGTTGTGTTTGGGGGCATATGGCTGGGAGTGGCCACCTGGCTCCTTAAAATGCACGATACGCCGCATGGTAACCAGACGCAAGGTGGCACCAGTGCCAAGTCGGGCTGTTTTTGTAGTACCCAGTGGCTCCTGCAATTTGCCATCCAGAAGCGGGGCAGCTAAATTTTGTTTGCTAGAGAAAAGGGCTGTGGTTTGTGTTTGGGGGCCTATGGCCGAGAGTGGTAGGCTGGCCCCTGAAAATCAACGATAGGCAGGATGGTTCCCAGATACAAGGTGGCACCAGTGCCAAGTAAGGCTGGTTGTATGGTTCAAAGTGACTCCTGCAATCTGCCATCCAGAAGCGGGACAGCTGAGTTTTTTTTGCCAGAGAAAAGGTCCGTGGTTTCTTTTTGGGGCATACGGCTGGGAATTGCCGGCTGGCTCCTTAAAATGCTCGATACGCAGGATGGTTCCCAGAGCCAAGGTGGCACCACTGCCAAGTCGGGCTCTTTTTGTAGTACCAAGTGCGTCCTGCAATTTGCCATCCAGAAGAGGGGCAGTTGAGTTTTGTTTGCCAGAGAAAAGGGCCGAGGTTTGTGTTTGGGAGCATATGGCTGGGAATGACCGGCTGGCCCCTGAAAATCCACGATACGCCGGATGGTTCCCAGATCCAAGATGGTACCATTACCAAGTCGGGCTGCTTTGATAGTCCCAAGTGGCTCCTGCAAACTGCCACACCAGAAGCGGGGCAGCTGAGTTTTGTTTGCCAGGGAAATGGGCCGTTGTTTGTGTTTGGGGGCCTGTGGCTGGGAGTGTTCGGCTGGTTCCTGAATATGTACGATACGCAGGATTGTTCCCAGATCCAAGGTGGCAGCAGTGCCATGTTGTGCTGGTGTGATAGTCCCAAGTGGCTCCTGCAATCTGCCATCCAGAAGTGGGGCAGCTGATTTTTGTTTGCCAGAGAAAAGGTCCGTGGTTTGTGTTTGGGGGCATATGGCTGAGAGTGGCCGGCTGGCCCCTGAAAATCCACGATACACAGGATGGTTCCCAGATCCAAGGTGGCACCTGTGCCAAGTCGGGCTGATTTGATAGTACTAAGTAGCTCCTGCAATCTGCCATCCAGAAGCGGGGCAGCTTACTTTTGTTTGCCAGGGAAACGGGCCGAGGTTTCTGTTTGGGGGCCTATGGCTGGGAGTGACCGGCTGGCTCCTGAAAAGCTACAATAGGCAGGATGGTTCCCAGAGCCAAGGTGGCACCAGTGCCAAGTTGGGCTGGTTTGATAGTACCAAGTGGCTCCTGCAATCTGTCATCCAGAAGCGGGGCAGCTTACTTTTGTTTGCCAGAGAAATAGGCCTAGGTTTTTGTCTGGGGGCCTGTGGCTAGGAGTGGCCGGCTGGCTCCTAAGAATCCACGATACGCAGGATGTTTCCCAGACCCAAGGTGACACCAGTGCCAAGTCGGGCTGGTTTGATAGTACCAAGTGGCTCCTGCAAACTCCATCAAAAAGTTGGCAGGCGTGTTTTGTTTTCCAGGGAACAGCGCCGTTGATTTTGTTTGGGGGCCTGTGGCTGGGAGTGGCCGGCTGGCTCCTTAGAATCCACGATACGCAGGATGGTTCCCAGACCCAAGGTGGCACCAGTGCCAAGTCGGGCTGGTTTGATTACACCAAGTGGCTCCTGCAATCTGCCATCCAGAAGTGAGGCAGCTAAGTTTTGTTTGCCAGAAAAAAGGGCCGTGGTTTTTGTTGGGGGCCTGTGGCTGGGAGTGGCCGGCTGGCTCCTTAGAATCCACCATACGCAGGATGGTTCCCAGACCCAAGGTGGCACCAGTGCCAAGTCGGGCTGGTTTGATAGTCCCAAGTGGCTCCTGCAATCTGCCATCCAGAAGCGGGGCAGCTGAGTTTTGTTTGCCAGGGAAAAGCGCCGTTGTTTGTGTTTGGGGGCCTGTGGCTGGGAGTGTTCGGCTGGTTCCTGAATATGTACGATACGCAGGATTGTTCCCAGACCCAAGGTGGCACCAGTGCCAAGTCGGGCTGGTTTGATGGTGCAAAGTGGCTCCTGCAATCTGCCATCCAGACGCGGGGCAGCGGATTTTTGTTTCCATGAGAAATGGTCCGTGGTTTGTTTTTGGGGGTATATGGCTGGGCCTGGCCGGCTGGCTCCTTAAAAAGCTCGATATGCAGGATGGTTCCCTGACACAAGGTGGCACCAGTGCCACGTCGGGCGGTTTTCGTAGTACAAAGTGCGTCCTAAAATTTGCCATCCAGAAGAGGGGCAGTTGAGTTTTGTTTGCCAGAGAAAAGGTCCGTGGTTTGTTTTTGGGGGCATATGGCTGAGAGTGGCTGGCTGGCCCCTGAAAATCCACGATACACAGGATGGTTCCCAGATCAAAGGTGGCACCTGTGCCAAGTCGGGCTGATTTGATAGTACTAAGTAGCTCCTGCAATCTGCCATCCAGAAGCGGGGCAGCTTACTTTTGTTTGCCAGGGAAACGGGCCGAGGTTTGTGTTTGGGGGCCTATGGCTGAGAGTGACCGGCTGGCTCCTGAAAAGCTACAATAGGCAGGATGGTGACCAGACCCATGGTGGCACCAGTGCCAAGTTGGGCTGGTTTGATAGTACCAAGTGGCTCCTGCAATCTTCCATGATCACGTGGAGAAATACTTTCTGGTTTCAGCCTCATGCTCTTTCTTCTCTCCCTCAACTTCTCTATCACCTCTCATCTGGTTCACATGCGCTGTCTTCAAGGTCCACAGGCTACTTTTCACAGAATCTTCTGGCCTGATGAAGTAAGAATGATGAATAGAACAGAGCTGGGATCTATTTTCCAGTTTGGATAAAATGCATTCTGCACACAAATCCAAGGAGAACGGGCTGCCCCGATGCCCAGAAAATCTTTCACTCCTGCTAGTGTTCTACGTCAACCGCAACTTAGTCTGAAAGAAAAGCTTTTTCTCTGAGAGCATCTGAGAGGTTTGCATGAAGCACTGATATCTGACATATGCAATTTTGAATAGGAGAGGAAAAAGAAAATGGCAAGGAGTTTTTAATTTTAGTGGTTTCAATTTTAATTTCCGTGCACTTTTTCAAAACTTGTCAGCTCAAATGCCCATCAACATCTTTTAGTCATCTGTAAGTCAGTATTCATATAAAATGTGCTTCAAATCCAAAGAATTTCAAATTTGCACTCCAAGCTTCTATGCCTAGATTTATGATTTCCTACACATATTAGATGAAAGGAAGGCCTTTTTTACTGTGGGAGTGCTGGAACACTGGAACAGGTTGCCCAGAGAAGTTGTGGGTGTCCCATCCCTGAAAGTATTCAAGGTCACCTTGGACGGGGCTTGGAGCAGCAACAAAGGAGAAGCTTGATGGTAGAGAAACAAAGTTGGACTATAGAAGAAACTCGGATTGAAGTATAGGATCAAGTTTTCTCTCAGCTCTTGGGGTAAATTCAAAGTTGTACAAAATGACATTTATCTGTGCTATTCACTACTGTAACAGAAAGTTTCATGAAAACTGTACAGAAGATAGTAAATTTTAAAAGAGATAAGAATTACAGCATAAAATCCATGGGATAGGTTACAACATGAGACACTCTCTAAGAGAAAATCTCTTTGTTTCAGCACTTCATCGGGGTAAGATTTCATGAAGTGCCAAAGAAGGCGGCAAAATATCATTCGGGACATTATTTACTGGAATTCAGCCTGGCCATTAGTAGGAACTGCCTTTGAACATATCATGTAGATATACCACACACACTTTCCCTTCACTGAAAAATTACTGTTTACAACAAATAAGCAATTGACGATCAAAATTGATTGAAAGCATCTTAAACATGTCAAGTATTTCATTGTAGATGATCTGTGATCCAAATGCTTCTTCCACCTTCGAGAGGGACAGAAGAATTCTTCCATATCATGATGGTTTAAAATTGTATCAACCAATGTTTTCTGCTGAAAAGATATCATCTATTTTTTTCTATTTTTGGAAGAAAATATTCCTAGACATACAACAGGTGAGAACTAAGTAATTTTAAAGAAACAAATGAAATGAAAATATTCTGTAAATAGAATGAAATGAAAAGCTGTGTTTTAAATAGGAGCTAAATATTAAACAGAATTTTTGTACCAGGCATTTGAATTACTGCACCAGCTCTTTTGCCCATCAAGAGAGGCATTTAGCATTTCAGTCTTTTCCAAGGTGTTCATGATCTGCTATGCTGATCTCTGTGTGTGCCTAGGTGTGTGTGGAGGGGGGGGCATATGAAGGGGAGTGTGTATGTTTGCTTTACAATTGTTGTGGCAGATTCATGCCTCAGCTCCACATTTTGTTTTAAAAAGGTCACACCGAGTGGATATGAAGTTTACTATCAACAAGAGATCGATTCCCAAATCATCCATTTGACTCTCCCTTATAAATCATGTGCTTTGTTGCATATTTTATCAAATATACTTTCAAGCCAGATGGAGGAAGGAGGATGTGGGAATCCCTCCACCATCTTGCAACTTTTATGTAAGTAGGTTTTCAAGAAAATCATCATTTCTCTTTTAAATATGTCTGGAACAGGCATGATGGTAGTGTCAACCTGTTGGAGTTTTTGTTGCTGGAAGAAGTTGTACAAAAGGATTGGTTTTTACATTGACCAGTTACTGAATCAAGCGCAGGAATACATTGGAAATTTAGCTGGGGGTTCCTTTTCCCAGCAGACTACTTCTAGAACGAGCTTGTACACTGAAGCTGACTCTTTTGCTCTCTTTTTGTTTCTTTCCTATTTTCTTGGCTTCTTTGCCACTATCTAGACAATTTTGGAACTTTGTTCCCAACTAAAATGGTTTCAATAGTCTGATTGTGATCATACATTTTTACAAGGAATTTTTAAAATCTTTCCTCGAGTCCAGAAAGTCAAGGACTTAGATCTTTTTCTTCCCTTATCAATATTGCCATGAAATTGATAAATAAAGACCAACTCTTTATTTTTGTTTTTAACCCACGTAGATAATTCCCATCCATTAATCCATTTTGTGGACCAATAGCTGCCATTCTGATGGAAGCTGTCACTTCTTAACAATAGGCATTCTGTGACTATGTTGACTGCACTTTGGGTGAAGATCCTAACTGGTCTTAGATATACATAGGGAGAAATTTGCTCAGCCAGTGTCAGTCTTAAGCATGCGTATCAGAAGATCTTTCTAGAGCTGGGAATTTTCCCATGAAAGGGATTCAGTTAGGGAAGAGACACTTGTGCCAGAGTTTTACATTCTTCTTGAACACTGCTTAAGGAACTTAGATGCCATGTCCATTTGGATCTCTGTCTGCACAGAACTTTGTCATGCCAGCGCTTTGAAATGCATCTTGAAGAGAATTCACTAGCACAGAATGAAAGAGAGTGGAAGGGGTTGGTGGGGCTAACCAGGCCCAACCCCCCTGCCTAAACCAGGATACCTAGAGCCTCTTGCCCAGGATTCTATCTGGGTGTACTTTTAATGTCTTCAAAGATCCAGGCTCCACAATCTTTCTGGGCAGTCTGTGCCGTGGTTCAGTCACCCTGACAGTAAAGAAACATTTACTGATGTTCAAAGGCAATCTCCTGTATTTCAGTGTGTGCCCACTGCCTCTTGTCTTTTCCCTCAGCATCACTGAAAAGACACTGATTCCCTCCCCTTTGCACTATTGCTTCCATATGTATGTGTGATGCCATGTAGAGGTATGTCAAAAACCTCCCTGAAGCCCAGGCAGATAATATTCCCTTCATCTACCAGTCAAGTTGATTCATCAGAGGAGTTTAAAGTGATGTTCAGCATGAAATTCCCCTGAAAAATCATGCTAACTACATTATTTGGTCATCTGTCATGTGCCTGGCAAGGATTTCCAGGAAGAGCTGCTTCATCAACTTCCTGGGGATAAAAAAGAGGCTGGCTGGTTTGTACTATGGCGAGTCCTCTTAATTGCCTTTTTTGAAGATGGGTGTCATTTGCTAACATCCACTCTTTAGCCTCTGTTGTCGTCTACATCTTAGCAAAACGCTTTTCCACTATGTCTGGCTAGGAAAAACTGTGCCAGCACAGAAAACATCTCCCATCGTGTTCTAGAAGTTGCACGGATGTCTGCCAAGTGTTTGGCAGGAAGAAAAGAAAAGTTGTCCAAAACAGCTTCCAATCGAATGTTCCTGTGATTGGAAAAGTCAGGAGAGTGCAAAGGTACTGTTTTCTATCAGTTGGCAAGGTGCGCACACAATCCCAGTGTTGTACAGCTTGCTTCTTCACCTTCCCGAAGCTGCTAAGGAGAGCACTGTGAGCGGCACAATCGTCTTTGCGCGAAGAAGCCGCTTCTTCGGTTCCGGGAGCCGGCGAGAGCGGCAGCTTCGGGAAGGTGAAGAAGCAAGCTGTACAACACTGGGATTGTGTGCGCACCTTGCCAACTGATAGAAAACAGTACCTTTGCACTCTCCTGACTTTTCCAATCACAGGAACATTCGATTGGAAGCTGTTTTGGACAACTTTTCTTTTCTTCCTGCCAAACACTTGGCAGACATCCGTGCAACTTCTAGAACACGATGGGAGATGTTTTCTGTGCTGGCACAGTTTTTCCTAGCCAGACATAGTGGAAAAGCTTTTTGCCGAGGTGTAGATGAGAAGAGGAGCTAAAGAGTGGATGTTAGCAAATGACACCCATCTTCAAAAAAGGCAATTAAGAGGACTCGCCATAGTACAAACCAGCCAGCCTCTTTTTTATCCCCAGGAAGTTGATGAAGCAGCTCTTCCTGGAAATCCTTGCCAGGCACATGACAGATGACCAAATAATGTAGTTAGCATGATTTTTCAGGGGAATTTCATGCTGAACATCACTTTAAACTCCTCTGATGAATCAACTTGACTGGTAGATGAAGGGAATATTATCTGCCTGGGCTTCAGGGAGGTTTTTGACATACCTCTACATGGCATCACACATACATATGGAAGCAATAGTGCAAAGGGGAGGGAATCAGTGTCTTTTCAGTGATGCTGAGGGAAAAGACAAGAGGCAGTGGGCACACACTGAAATACAGGAGATTGCCTTTGAACATCAGTAAATGTTTCTTTACTGTCAGGGTGACTGAACCACGGCACAGACTGCCCAGAAAGATTGTGGAGCCTGGATCTTCGAAGACATTAAAAGTACACCCAGATAGAATCCTGGGCAAGAGGCTCTAGGTATCCTGGTTTAGGCAGGGGGGTTGGGCCTGGTTAGCCCCACCAACCCCTTCCACTCTCTTTCATTCTGTGCTAGTGAATTCTCTTCAAGATGCATTTCAAAGCGCTGGCATGACAAAGTTCTGTGCAGACAGATATTCAAATGGACATGGCATCTAAGTTCCTTAAGCAGTGTTCAAGAAGAATGTAAAACTCTGGCACAAGTGTCTCTTCCCTAACTGAATCCCTTTCATGGGAAAATTCCCAGCTCTAGAAAGATCTTCTGATACGCATGCTTAAGACTGACACTGGCTGAGCAAATTTCTCCCTATGTATATCTAAGACCAGTTAGGATCTTCACCCAAAGTGCAGTCAACATAGTCACAGAATGCCTATTGTTAAGAAGTGACAGCTTCCATCAGAATGGCAGCTATTGGTCCACAAAATGGATTAATGGATGGGAATTATCTACGTGGGTTAAAAACAAAAATAAAGAGTTGGTCTTTATTTATCAATTTCATGGCAATATTGATAAGGGAAGAAAAAGATCTAAGTCCTTGACTTTCTGGACTCGAGGAAAGATTTTAAAAATTCCTTGTAAAAATGTATGATCACAATCAGACTATTGAAACCATTTTAGTTGGGAACAAAGTTCCAAAATTGTCTAGATAGTGGCAAAGAAGCCAAGAAAATAGGAAAGAAACAAAAAGAGAGCAAAAGAGTCAGCTTCAGTGTACAAGCTCGTTCTAGAAGTAGTCTGCTGGGAAAAGGAACCCCCAGCTAAATTTCCAATGTATTCCTGCGCTTGATTCAGTAACTGGTCAATGTAAAAACCAATCCTTTTGTACAACTTCTTCCAGCAACAAAAACTCCAACAGGTTGACACTACCATCATGCCTGTTCCAGACATATTTAAAAGAGAAATGATGATTTTCTTGAAAACCTACTTACATAAAAGTTGCAAGATGGTGGAGGGATTCCCACATCCTCCTTCCTCCATCTGGCTTGAAAGTATATTTGATAAAATATGCAACAAAGCACATGATTTATAAGGGAGAGTCAAATGGATGATTTGGGAATCGATCTCTTGTTGATAGTAAACTTCATATCCACTCGGTGTGACCTTTTTAAAACAAAATGTGGAGCTGAGGCATGAATCTGCCACAACAATTGTAAAGCAAACATACACACTCCCCTTCATATGCCCCCCCCTCCACACACACCTAGGCACACACAGAGATCAGCATAGCAGATCATGAACACCTTGGAAAAGACTGAAATGCTAAATGCCTCTCTTGATGGGCAAAAGAGCTGGTGCAGTAATTCAAATGCCTGGTACAAAAATTCTGTTTAATATTTAGCTCCTATTTAAAACACAGCTTTTCATTTCATTCTATTTACAGAATATTTTCATTTCATTTGTTTCTTTAAAATTACTTAGTTCTCACCTGTTGTATGTCTAGGAATATTTTCTTCCAAAAATAGAAAAAAATAGATGATATCTTTTCAGCAGAAAACATTGGTTGATACAATTTTAAACCATCATGATATGGAAGAATTCTTCTGTCCCTCTCGAAGGTGGAAGAAGCATTTGGATCACAGATCATCTACAATGAAATACTTGACATGTTTAAGATGCTTTCAATCAATTTTGATCGTCAATTGCTTATTTGTTGTAAACAGTAATTTTTCAGTGAAGGGAAAGTGTGTGTGGTATATCTACATGATATGTTCAAAGGCAGTTCCTACTAATGGCCAGGCTGAATTCCAGTAAATAATGTCCCGAATGATATTTTGCCGCCTTCTTTGGCACTTCATGAAATCTTACCCCGATGAAGTGCTGAAACAAAGAGATTTTCTCTTAGAGAGTGTCTCATGTTGTAACCTATCCCATGGATTTTATGCTGTAATTCTTATCTCTTTTAAAATTTACTATCTTCTGTACAGTTTTCATGAAACTTTCTGTTACAGTAGTGAATAGCACAGATAAATGTCATTTTGTACAACTTTGAATTTACCCCAAGAGCTGAGAGAAAACTTGATCCTATACTTCAATCCGAGTTTCTTCTATAGTCCAACTTTGTTTCTCTACCATCAAGCTTCTCCTTTGTTGCTGCTCCAAGCCCCGTCCAAGGTGACCTTGAATACTTTCAGGGATGGGACACCCACAACTTCTCTGGGCAACCTGTTCCAGTGTTCCAGCACTCCCACAGTAAAAAAGGCCTTCCTTTCATCTAATATGTGTAGGAAATCATAAATCTAGGCATAGAAGCTTGGAGTGCAAATTTGAAATTCTTTGGATTTGAAGCACATTTTATATGAATACTGACTTACAGATGACTAAAAGATGTTGATGGGCATTTGAGCTGACAAGTTTTGAAAAAGTGCACGGAAATTAAAATTGAAACCACTAAAATTAAAAACTCCTTGCCATTTTCTTTTTCCTCTCCTATTCAAAATTGCATATGTCAGATATCAGTGCTTCATGCAAACCTCTCAGATGCTCTCAGAGAAAAAGCTTTTCTTTCAGACTAAGTTGCGGTTGACGTAGAACACTAGCAGGAGTGAAAGATTTTCTGGGCATCGGGGCAGCCCGTTCTCCTTGGATTTGTGTGCAGAATGCATTTTATCCAAACTGGAAAATAGATCCCAGCTCTGTTCTATTCATCATTCTTACTTCATCAGGCCAGAAGATTCTGTGAAAAGTAGCCTGTGGACCTTGAAGACAGCGCATGTGAACCAGATGAGAGGTGATAGAGAAGTTGAGGGAGAGAAGAAAGAGCATGAGGCTGAAACCAGAAAGTATTTCTCCACGTGATCATGGAAGATTGCAGGAGCCACTTGGTACTATCAAACCAGCCCAACTTGGCACTGGTGCCACCTTGGGTCTGGGAGCCATGTGGCATATCGTGCATTTTAAGGAGCCAGCTGGCCACACCCAGCCATATGCCCCCAAACACAAACCAAGGCCCTTTTCTCTGGCAAACAAAACTCAGCTGCCCTGCTTCTGGATGGCAGATTGCAGGAACCACTTGGTACTATCAAACCAGCCCAACTTGGCACTGGTGCCACCATGGGTCTGGTCACCATCCTGCCTATTGTAGCTTTTCAGGAGCCAGCCGGTCACTCTCAGCCATAGGCCCCCAAACACAAACCTCGGCCCGTTTCCCTGGCAAACAAAAGTAAGCTGCCCCGCTTCTGGATGGCAGATTGCAGGAGCTACTTAGTACTATCAAATCAGCCCGACTTGGCACAGGTGCCACCTTGGATCTGGGAACCATCCTGTGTATCGTGGATTTTCAGGGGCCACCCAGCCACTCTCAGCCATATGCCCCCAAAAACAAACCACGGACATTTTCTCTGGCAAACAAAACTCAACTGCCCCTCTTCTGGATGGCAAATTTTAGGACGCACTTTGTACTACGAAAACCGCCCGACGTGGCACTGGTGCCACCTTGTGTCAGGGAACCATCCTGCATATCGAGCTTTTTAAGGAGCCAGCCGGCCAGGCCCAGCCATATACCCCCAAAAACAAACCACGGACCATTTCTCATGGAAACAAAAATCCGCTGCCCCGCGTCTGGATGGCAGATTGCAGGAGCCACTTTGCACCATCAAACCAGCCCGACTTGGCACTGGTGCCACCTTGGGTCTGGGAACAATCCTGCGTATCGTACATATTCAGGAACCAGCCGAACACTCCCAGCCACAGGCCCCCAAACACAAACAACGGCCCATTTCCCTGGCAAACAAAACTCAGCTGCCCCGCTTCTGGATGGCAGTTTGCAGGAGCCACTTGGGACTATCAAACCAGCCCGACTTGGCACTGGTGCCACCTTGGGTCTGGGAACCATCCTGCGTATGGTGGATTCTAAGGAGCCAGCCGGCCACTCCCAGCCACAGGCCCCCAACAAAAACCACGCTCCTTTTTTCTGGCAAACAAAACTTAGCTGCCTCACTTATGGATGGCAGATTGCAGGAGCCACTTGGTGTAATCAAACCAGCCCGACTTGGCACTGGTGCCACCTTGGGTCTGGGAACCATCCTGCGTATCGTGGATTCTAAGGAGCCAGCCGGCCACTCCCAGCCACAGGCCCCCAAACAAAATCAACGGCGCTGTTCCCTGGAAAACAAAACACGCCTGCCAACTTTTTGATGGAGTTTGCAGGAGCCACTTGGTACTATCAAACCAGCCCGACTTGGCACTGGTGCCACCTTGGGTCTGGGAAACATCCTGCGTATCGTGGATTCTTAGGAGCCAGCCGGCCACTCCTAGCCACAGGCCCCCAGACAAAAACCTAGGCCTATTTCTCTGGCAAACAAAAGTAAGCTGCCCCGCTTCTGGATGGCAGATTGCAGGAGACACTTGGTACTATCAAACCAGCCCAACTTGGCACTGGTGCCACCTTGGATCTGGGAACCATGCTGTGTATCGTGGATATTCAGGGGCCAGCCGGCCACTCTCAGCCATATGTCCCCAAACAGAAACCTCGGCCCGTTTCTCTGGCAAACAAAACTCAACTGCCCCTCTTCTGGATGGCAAATTGCAGGATGAACTTGATACTAAAACCGCAGGCCGACTTGGTAGTGGTGACACCTTGGGCCTGGGAACCATCATGCGTATCGAGCATTTTAAGGAGCCAGCCGGCCACTCCCAGCAATATGCCCCCAAAAACATTCCACGGAATTTTTCTCTGGCAAACAAAAATCAGCTGCCCCGCTTCTGGATGGCAGATTGCAGGAGCCACTTTGCACCATCAAACCAGCCCGACTTGGCACTGGTGCCACCTTGCATCTGGGAACCATGCTGCCTAGCGTGGATTTTCAGGAGCCAGCCGGCCACTCTCAGCCATAGGCCCCCAAACAAAACCCACGGCCCGTTTCCCTGGCAAACAAAATTAAGCTGCCCCGCTTCTGGATGGCAGATTGCAGGACGAACTTGGTAGTATCAAACCAGCCCGACTTGGCACTGGTGCCACCTTGGGTCTGGGAACCATCCTGCGTATTGTGGGTTCAAAGGAGCCAGCCGTCCACTGCCAGCCACAGCCCCCAAATACAAACAACGGCGCTTTTCCCTGGAAAACAAAACTCGCCTGACAACTTTTTGATGGCAGATTGCAGGAGCCACTTGGTACTATGAAATCAGCCCAACTTGGCACTGGTGCCACCATGGGTCTGGTCACCATCCTGCCTATCGTAGCTTTTCAGGAGCCAGCCGGTCACTCTCAGCCATAGGCCCCCAAACACAAACCTCGGCCCGTTTCCCTGGCAAACAAAAGTAAGCTGCCCCGCTTCTGGATGGCAGATTGCAGGAGCTACTTAGTACTATCAAATCAGCCCGACTTGGCACAGGTGCCACCTTGGATCTGGGAACCATCCTGTGTATCGTGGATTTTCAGGGGTCACCCAGCCACTCTCAGCCATATGCCCCCAAAAACAAACCACGGCCCTTTTCTCTGGCAAACAAAACTCAACTGCCCCTCTTCTGGATGGCAAATTTTAGGACGCACTTTGTACTACGAAAACCGCCCGACGTGGCACTGGTGCCACCTTGTGTCAGGGAACCATCCTGCATATCGAGCTTTTTAAGGAGCCAGCCGGCCAGGCCCAGCCATATACCCCCAAAAACAAACCACGGACCATTTCTCATGGAAACAAAAATCCGCTGCCCCGCGTCTGGATGGCAGATTGCAGGAGCCACTTTGCACCATCAAACCAGCCCGACTTGGCACTGGTGCCACCTTGGGTCTGGGAACAATCCTGCGTATCGTACATATTCAGGAACCAGCCGAACACTCCCAGCCACAGGCCCCCAAACACAAACAACGGCCCATTTCCCTGGCAAACAAAACTCAGCTGCCCCGCTTCTGGATGGCAGTTTGCAGGAGCCACTTGGGACTATCAAACCAGCCCGACTTGGCACTGGTGCCACCTTGGGTCTGGGAACCATCCTGCGTATGGTGGATTCTAAGGAGCCAGCCGGCCACTCCCAGCCACAGGCCCCCAACAAAAACCACGGCCCTTTTTTCTGGCAAACAAAACTTAGCTGCCTCACTTCTGGATGGCAGATTGCAGGAGCCACTTGGTGTAATCAAACCAGCCCGACTTGGCACTGGTGCCACCTTGGGTCTGGGAACCATCCTGCGTATCGTGGATTCTAAGGAGCCAGCCGGCCACTCCCAGCCACAGGCCCCCAAACAAAATCAACGGCGCTGTTCCCTGGAAAACAAAACACGCCTGCCAACTTTTTGATGGAGTTTGCAGGAGCCACTTGGTACTATCAAACCAGCCCGACTTGGCACTGGTGCCACCTTGGGTCTGGGAAACATCCTGCGTATCGTGGATTCTTAGGAGCCAGCCGGCCACTCCTAGCCACAGGCCCCCAGACAAAAACCTAGGCCTATTTCTCTGGCAAACAAAAGTAAGCTGCCCCGCTTCTGGATGGCAGATTGCAGGAGACACTTGGTACTATCAAACCAGCCCAACTTGGCACTGGTGCCACCTTGGATCTGGGAACCATGCTGTGTATCGTGGATATTCAGGGGCCAGCCGGCCACTCTCAGCCATATGTCCCCAAACAGAAACCTCGGCCCGTTTCTCTGGCAAACAAAACTCAACTGCCCCTCTTCTGGATGGCAAATTGCAGGATGAACTTGATACTAAAACCGCAGGCCGACTTGGTAGTGGTGACACCTTGGGCCTGGGAACCATCATGCGTATCGAGCATTTTAAGGAGCCAGCCGGCCACTCCCAGCAATATGCCCCCAAAAACAATCCACGGAATTTTTCTCTGGCAAACAAAAGTAAGCTGCCCCGCTTCTGGATGGCAGATTGCAGGAGCCACTTTGCACCATCAAACCAGCCCGACTTGGCACTGGTGCCACCTTGCATCTGGGAACCATGCTGCCTAGCGTGGATTTTCAGGAGCCAGCCGGCCACTCTCAGCCATAGGCCCCCAAACAAAACCCACGGCCCGTTTCCCTGGCAAACAAAATTAAGCTGCCCCGCTTCTGGATGGCAGATTGCAGGACGCACTTGGTAGTATCAAACCAGCCCGACTTGGCACTGGTGCCACCTTGGGTCTGGGAACCATCCTGCGTATCGTGGATTCTAAGGAGCCAGCCGGCCACTCCCAGCCACAGGCCCCCAAATACAAACAACGGCGCTTTTCCCTGGAAAACAAAACTCGCCTGACAACTTTTTGATGGCAGATTGCAGGAGCCACTTGGTACTATCAAATCAGCCCAACTTGGCACTGGTGCCACCATGGGTCTGGTCACCATCCTGCCTATCGTAGCTTTTCAGGAGCCAGCCGGTCACTCCCAGCCATAGGTCCCCAGTCACAAACCTCGGCCCTTTTCCCTGGCAAACAAAAGTAAGCTGCCCCGCTTCTGGATGGCAGATTGCAGGAGCCACTTGGTACTATCAAACCAGCCCAACTTGGCACTGGTGCCACCTCTGGTCTGGGAACCATGCTGCGTAACACAGATTCTAAGGCGCCAGTCGGCCACTCCCAGCCACAAGCCCCCAAACACAAACAACGGCGCTATTCTCTGGCAAACAAAACTCCACTGCCCCTCTTCTGGATGGCAAATTGCAGGATGCACTTGGTACTATAAAAACAGCCCGACTTGGCACTGGTGCCACCTTGGGTCTGGGAACCATCCTGCGTATCGATCTTTTTAATGAGACAGCCGGCCACTCCCAGCCATATGCCCCCAAACACAACCCACGGCCCTTTTCTCTGGCAAACAAAACTCAACTGCACCGCTTCTGGATGGCAGATTGCAGGAGCCACTTGGTACTATCAAACCAGCCCGACTTGGCACTGGTGCCACCTTGGGTCTGGGAACCATCCTGCGTATCGTGTGTTCTAAGGAGCCAGCCGGCCACTCCCAGCCACAGGCCCCCAAACAAAATCAACGGCGCTGTTCCCTGGAAAACAAAACACGCCTGCCAACTTTTTGATGGAGTTTGCAGGAGCCACTTGGTACTATCAAACCAGCCCGACTTGGCACTGGTGCCACCTTGGGTCTGGGAAACATCCTGCGTATCGTGGATTCTTAGGAGCCAGCCGGCCACTCCTAGCCACAGGCCCCCAGACAAAAACCTAGGCCTATTTCTATGGCAAACAAAAGTAAGCTGCCCCGCTTCTGGATGGCAGATTGCAGGAGACACTTGGTACTATCAAACCAGCCCAACTTGGCACTGGTGCCACCATGGGTCTGGTCACCATCCTGCCTATCGTAGCTTTTCAGGAGCCAGCCGGTCACTCCCAGCCATAGGTCCCCAGTCACAAACCTCGGCCCGTTTCCCTGGCAAACAAAAGTAAGCTGCCCCGCTTCTGGATGGCAGATTGCAGGAGCCACTTGGTACTATCAAACCAGCCCAACTTGGCACTGGTGCCACCTCTGGTCTGGGAACCATGCTGCGTAACACAGATTCCAAGGCGCCAGTCGGCCACTCCCAGCCACAAGCCCCCAAACACAAACAACGGCGCTATTCTCTGGCAAACAAAACTCCACTGCCCCTCTTCTGGATGGCAAATTGCAGGACGCACTTGGTACTATAAAAACAGCCCGACTTGGCACTGGTGCCACCTTGGGTCTGGGAACCATCCAGCCTATCGTGGATTTTAAGGAGCCAGCCGGCTACTCCCAGCCACAGGCCCCCAACAAAAACCACGGCCCTTTTTTCTGGCAAACAAAACTTAGCTGCCTCACTTCTGGATGGCAGATTGCAGGAGCCACTTGGTGTAATCAAACCAGCCCGACTTGGCACTGGTGCCACCTTGGGTCTGGGAACCATCCTGCGTATCGTGGATTCTAAGGAGCCAGCCGGCCACTCCCAGCCACAGGTCCCCAAACAAAATCAACGGCGCTGTTCCCTGGAAAACAAAACACGTCTGCCAACATTTTGATGGAGTTTGCAGGAACCACTTGGTACTATCAAACCAGCCCGACTTGGCACTGGTGCCACCTTGGGTCTGGGAAACATCCTGCGTATCGTGGATTCTAAGGAGCCAGCCGGCCACTCCTAGCCACAGGCCCCCAGACAAAAACCTAGGCCTATTTCTCTGGCAAACAAAAGTAAGCTGCCCCGCTTCTGGATGGCAGATTGCAGGAGACACTTGGGACTATCAAACCAGCCCAACTTGGCACTGGTGCCACCTTGGATCTGGGAACCATGCTGTGTATCGTGGATATTCAGGGGCCAGCCGGCCACTCTCAGCCATATGTCCCCAAACAGAAACCTCGGCCCGTTTCTCTGGCAAACAAAACTCAACTGCCCCTCTTCTGGATGGCAAATTGCAGGATGAACTTGATACTAAAACCGCAGGCCGACTTGGTAGTGGTGACACCTTGGGCCTGGGAACCATCATGCGTATCGAGCATTTTAAGGAGCCAGCCGGCCACTCCCAGCAATATGCCCCCAAAAACAATCCACGGAATTTTTCTCTGGCAAACAAAAATCAGCTGCCCCGCTTCTGGATGGCAGATTGCAGGAGCCACTTTGCACCATCAAACCAGCCCGACTTGGCACTGGTGCCACCTTGCATCTGGGAACCATGCTGCCTAGCGTGGATTTTCAGGAGCCAGCCGGCCACTCTCAGACATAGGCCCCCATACAAAACCCACGGCCCGTTTCCCTGGCAAACAAAATTAAGCTGCCCCGCTTCTGGATGGCAGATTGCAGGACGCACTTGGTAGTATCAAACCAGCCCGACTTGGCACTGGTGCCACCTTGGGTCTGGGAACCATGCTGCGTATCATGGATTTTCAGGAGCCAGCCGTCCACTGCCAGCCACAGGCCCCGAAACACAAACAACAGCCTTTTTCTCTGGCAAACAAAATTCAGCTGCCCCGCTTCTGGATGGCAGATTGCAGGAACCACTTGGTACTAACAAACCAGCCCGACTTGGCACTGGTGCCACCTTGGGTCTGGGAACCATCCTGCGTATCGTGGATTCTAAGGAGCCAGCTGGCCACTCCCAGCCACAGGCCCCCAAACACACACAACGGTGCTTTTCCCTGGAAAACAAAACTCGCCTGCCAAACATTTGATGGCAGATTGCAGGAGCCACTTTGCACCATCAAACCAGCCCAACTTGGCACTGGTGCCACCTCTGGTCTGGGACCCATCCTGCGTATCGTGGATTCTAAGGAGACAGCTGGCCACTCCCAGCCACAGGCCGCCAAACACAAACAACGGCGCTTTTCCCTGGAAAACAAAACTCGCTTGCCAACTTTTTGATGGCAGATTGCAGGAGCCACTTGGTACTATCAAACCACCCCAACTTGGCAACAAGTGGTTCCTGCAATCTGACATCCAGAAGCGGGGTAGCTTACTTTTGTTTGCCAGGGAAATGGACCGTTGTTTGTGTTTGGAGGCGTATGGCTGGGAGTGGCCGACTGGCTCCTTAAAATCCACGATACGCAGCATGGTTCCCAGACCAGAGGTGGCACCAGTGCCAAGTCGGGCTGGTTTGATAGTACAAAGTGGCTCCTGCAATCTGCCATCCAGAAGCGGGGCAGCTTACTTTTGTTTGCCAGGGAAACGGGCCGAGGTTTGTGTCTGGGGGCCTATGGCTGGGAGTGACCGGCTGGCTCCTGAAAGGCTACGATAGGCAGGATGGTGACCAGACCCATGGTGGCACCAGTGCCAAGTTGGGCTGGTTTGATAGTACCAAGTGGCTCCTGCAATCTGCCATCAAAAAGTTAGCAGGCGAGTTTTGTTTTCCAGGGAAAAGCGCCGTTGTTTGTGTTTGGGGACCTGTGGTTGGGAGTGCCCGGCTGGCTCCTTAGAAACCACGATACGCAGCATGGTTACCAGACAAGAGGTGCCACCAGTGCCAAGTTGTGCTGGTTTGATACTACCAAGTGGTTCCTGCAATCTGCCATCCAGAAGCGGGGCAGCTTACTTTTGTTTGCCACGGAAACGGGCCGTTGTTTGTGTTTGGGGGCCTGTGGCTGGCAGTGGCCGACTGGCTCCTTAGAATCCATGATACGCAGGATGGGTCCCAGACCAGAGGTGGCACCAGTGCAAAGTCGGGCTGGTTTGATAGTACCAAGTGGCTCCTGCAATCTGCCATCCAGAAGCGGGGCAGCTTACTTTTGTTTGCGAGGGAAACGGGCCGAGGTTTGTGACTGGGGACCTATGGCTGGGAGTGACCGGCTGGCTCCTGAAAAGTTACGATAGGCAGGATGGTGACCAGACCCATGGTGGCACCAGTGCCAAGTTGGGCTGGTTTGATAGTACCAAGTGGCTCCTGTAATCTGCCATCAAATAGTTGGTAGGCGAGTTTTGTTTTCCAGGGAAAAGCGCCGTTGTTTGTGTTTGGGGGCCTGTGGTAGGGAGTGGCCGGCTGGCTAATTAGAATCCACGATACGCAGGATGGTTCCCAGACCAGAGGTGGCACCAGTGCCAAGACGGGCTAGTTTGATGGTGCAAAGTGGCTCCTGCAATCTGCCATCCAGAAGCGGGGTAGCTTACTTTTGTTTGCCAGGGAAACGGGCCGAGCTTTTTGTCTGGGGGCCTATGGCGGGGAGTGACCGGCTGGCTCCTGAAAAGATAAGATAGGCAGGATGGTGACCAGACCCATGGTGGCACCAGTGCCAAGTTGGGCTGATTTGATAAAACCAAGTGGCTCCTGCAATCTGCCATCAAAAAGTTGGAAGGAGAGTTTTGTTTCCCAGGGAAAAGCGCCGTTGTTTGTGTTTGGGGGCCTGTGGCTGGGAGTGGCCGGCTGGCTCCTTAGAATCCACGATACGCAGCATGGTATCCAGACCCAAGGTGGCACCAGTGCCAAGTTTTGCTGGTTTGATAGTACCAAGTGGTTCCTGCAATCTGCCATCCAGAAGCAGGGCAGCTTACTTTTGTTTGCCAGGGAAACGGGCCGAGGTTTTTGTCTGGGGGCCTATGGCTCGGAGTGACCGGCTAGCTCCTGAAAAGCTACGATAGGCAGGATGGTGACCAGACCCATGGTGGCACCAGTCCCAAGTTGGGCTGATTTGATAGTACCAAGTGGCTCCTGCAATCTGCCGTCAAAATTTGGCAGGCGAGTTTTTATTTTCCAGGGAAAAGCGCCGTTGTTTGTGTTTGGGGGCCTGTGGCTGGGAGTGGCCGGCTGGCTGCTTAGAATCCACGATACGCAGGATGGTTCCCAGACCAGAGGTGGCACCAGTGCCAAGTCGGGCTAGTATGATGGTGCAAAGTGGCTCCTGCAATCTGCCATCCAGAAGCGGGGCAGCTTACTTTTGTTTGCCAGGGAAACGGTCCGAGCTTTGTGTCTCGGGGCCTATGGCTGGGAGTGACCGGCTGGCTCCTGAAAAGCTACGATAGGCAGGATGGTGACCAGACCCATGGTGGCACCAGTGCCAAGTTGGGCTGGTTTGATAGTACCAAGTGGCTCCTGCAATCTGCCATCAAAATGTCGGCAGGCGAGTTTTGTTTTCCAGGGAAAAGCGCCGTTGTTTGTGTTTGGGGGCCTGTGGCTGGGAGTGGCCGGCTGGCTCCTTAGAATCCACGATACGCAGGATGGTTCCCAGACCTGAGGTGGCACCAGTGCCAAGTCGGGCTGGTTTGATAGTACCAAGTGCGTCCTGCAATCTGCCATCCAGAAGCGGGGCAGCTTACTTTTGTTTGCCAGGGAAACGGGCCGAGCTTTGTGTCAGGGGGCCTATGGCTGGGAGTGACCGGCTGGCTCCTGAAAAGCTACGATAGGCAGGATGGTGACCAGACCCATGGTGGCACCAGTGCCATGTTCGGCTGATTTCATAGTACCAAGTGGCTCCTGCAATCTGCCATCAAAAAGTCGGCAGGCGAGTTTTGTTTTCCAGGGAAAAGCGCCGTTGTTTGTGTCTTCGGGCCTGTGGCTGGAGTGACCGGCTGGCTCCTTAGAATCCACGATACGCAGCATGGTTCCCAGACCCAAGGTGGCACCAGTGCCAAGTCAGGCTGGTTTGATAGTACCAAGGGGTTCCTGCAATCTGCCATCAAAAAGTTGGCAGGCGAGTTTTGTTTTCCAGGGAAAAGCGTCGTTGTTTGTGTTTGGGGGCCTGTGGCTGGGAGTGGCCGGCTGGCTCCTTAGAATCCACGATACGCAGCATGGTTCCCAGACCCAAGCTGGCACCAGTCCCAAGTTGGGCTGGTTTGATAGTACCAAGTGGTTCCTGCAATCTGCCATCCAGAAGCGGGGCAGCTTACTTTTGTTTGCCAGGGAAACGGGCCGAGGTTTGTGTCTGGGGGCCTATGGCTGGGAGTGACCGGCTGGCTCCTGAAAGGCTACGATAGGCAGGATGGTGACCAGACCCATGGTGGCACCAGTGCCAAGTTGGGCTGGTTTGATACTACCAAGTGGCTCCTGCAATCTGCCATCAAAAACTTGGCAGGCGAGTTTTGTTTCCCAGGGAAAAGCGCCGTTGTTTGTGTTTGGGGGCCTGTGGCTGGGAGTGGCCGGCTGGCTAATTAGAATCCACGACAGGCAGGATGGTTCCCAGACCAGAGGTGACACCAGTGCCAAGTCGGGCTAGTTTGATGGTGAAAAGTGGCTCCTGCAATCTGCCATCCAGAAGCGGGTTAACTTACTTTTGTTTGCCAGGGAAAAGGGCCGAGGTTTTTGTCTGGGGGCCTATGGCTGGGAGTGACCGGCTGTCTCCTGAAAAGCTACGATAGGCAGGATGGTGACCAGACCCATGGTGGCACCAGTGCCAAGTTGGGCTGGTTTGATAGTACCAAGTGGCTCCTGCAATCTGCCATCAAAAAGTTGGCAGGCGAGTTTGTTATCCAGGGAAAAGCGCCGTTTTTTTTGTTTGGGGGCCTGTGGCTGGGAGTGGCCGGATGGCTAATTAGAATCCACGATACGCAGCATGGTTCCCAGACCTGAGGTGGCACCAGTGCCAAGTTGGGCTGGTTTGATACTACCAAGTGCGTCCTGCAATCTGCCATCCAGAAGCGGGGCAGCTTACTTTTGTTTGCCAGGGAAACGGGCCGAGGTTTTGTCTGGGGGCCTATGGCAGGGAGTGACCGGCTGGCTCCTGAAAAACTACGATAGGCAGGATGGTGACCAGACCCATGGTGGCACCAGTGCCAAGTTGGGCTGGTTTGATAGTACCAAGTGGCTCCTGCAATCTGCCATCAAAAAGTTGGCAGGCGAGTTTTGTTTTCCAGGGAAAAGCGCCGTTGTTTGTGTTTGGGGGCCTGTGGCTGGGAGTGGCCGGCTGGCTCCTTAGAATCCAAAATACGCAGGATGGTTCCCAGACCTGAGGTGGCACCAGTGCCAAGTTGGGCTGGTTTGATTGTAGCAAATGGTTCCTGCAATCTACCATCCAGAAGCGGGGCAGCTTACTTTTGTTTGCCAGGGAAACGGGCCGAGCTTTGTGTCTGGGGGCCTATGGCTGGGAGTGACCGGCTGGCTCCTGAAAAGCTACGATAGGCAGGATGGTGACCAGACCCATGGTGGCACCAGTGCCATGTTCGGCTGATTTCATAGTACCAAGTGGCTCCTGCAATCTGCCATCAAAATGTTGGCAGGCGAGTTTTGTTTTCCAGGGAAAAGCGCCATTGTTTGTGTCTGCGGACCTGTGGCTGGAGTGGCCGGCTGGCTCCTTAGAATCCACAATACGCAGCATGGTTCCCAGACCCAAGGTGGCACCAGTGCCAAGTTGGGCTGGTTTGATAGTACCAAGTGGTTCCTGCAATCTGCCATCAAAAAGTTGTCAGGCGAGTTTTGTTTTCCAGGGAAAATCGCCGTTGTTTTTGTTTGGGGGCCTGTGGCTGGGAGTGGCCGGCTGGCTCCTTAGGATCCACGATACCCAGGATGGTTCCCAGACCAGAGGTGGCACCAGTACCAAGTCGGGCTGGTTTGATAATAACAAGTGGATCCTGCAATCTGCCATCCAGAATCGGGGCAGCTTACTTTTGTTTGCCAGGGAAACGGGCCGAGGTATTTGTCTGGGGGCCTATGGCTGGGAGTGACCGGCTGGCTCCTGAAAAGCTACGATAGGCAGGATGGTGACCAGACCCATGGTGGCACCAGTGCCAAGTTGGGCTGGTTTGATAGTACCAAGTTGCTCCTGCAATCTGCCATCAAAAAGTTGGCAGGCGAGTTTTGTTTTCCAGGGTAACGCGCCGTTGTTTTTGTTTAGAGGCCTGTGGCTGGGAGTGTCCGCCTGTTCTCTTAGAATCTACGTTACGCAGCATGGTTCCCAGACCCAAGGTGGCACCAGTGCCAAGTTGGGCTGGTTTGATAGTACCAAGTGGTTCCTGCAATCTGCCATCCAGAAGAGGGGCAGCTTACTTTTGTTTGCCAGGGAAACGGGCCGAGGTATTTCTCTGGGGGCCTATGGCAGGGAGTGACCGGCCGGCTCCTGAAAAGCTAAGATAGGCAGGATGTTTACCAGACCCATGATGGCACCAGTGCCAAGTTGGGCTAATTTGATACTACCAATTGGCTCCTGCAATCTGCCATCCAGAATCGGGGGTGCTTACTTTTGTTTTCCAGGGAAACGGGCCGAGGTTTGTGTCTGGGGGTTTATGGCTGGGAGTGACCGGCTGGCTCCTGAAAAGCTACGATAGGCAGGATGGTGACCAGACCCATGGTGGCACCAGTGCCAAGTTGGGCTGGTTTGATAGTACCAAGTGGCTCCTGCAATCTGCTATCAAAATGTTGGCAGGCGAGTTTTGTTTTCCAGGGAAAAGCGCCGTTGTTTGTGTTTGGGCGCCTGTGGCACGGAGTGGCCGGGTGGCTGCTTAGAATCCACGATACGCAGGATGGTTCCCAGACCCATGGTGGCACCAGTGCCAAGTTGGGCTGGTTTGACACTACCAAGTGGCTCCTGCAATCTGCCATCCAGAATCGGGGCAGCTTACTTTTGTTTGCCAGGGAAACGGTCCGAGGTTTGTGATGGGGGCCTATGGCTGGGAGTGACCGGCTGGCTCCTGAAATGGTACAATTGGCAGGATGGTTCCCAGACCCATAGTGGCACCAGTGCCAAGTTGGGATGATTTGATAGTACCAAGTGGCTCCTGCAATCTGCCATCAAAAAGCTGGCAGGCGAGTTTTGTTTTCCAGGGAAAAGCGCCGTTGTTTTTATTTGGGGGCCTGTGGCTGGGAGTGGCCGCCTGGCGCCTTAGAATCTACGTTACGCAGCATGGTTCCCAGACCCAAAGTGGCACCAGTGTCAAGTTGGGCTGGTTTGATAGTACCAAGTGGCTCCTGCAATCTGCCATCCAGAAGCGGGGTAGCTTACTTTTGTTTGCCAGGGAAACGGGCAGAGCTTTCTGTCTGGGGGCCTATGGTTGGGAGTAACCGGCTGGCTCCTGAAAAGCTACGATAGGCAGGATGGTTCCCAGATCCAAGATGGCACCAGTGCCAAGTCGGGGTGGTTTGATGGTGCAACGTGGCTCCTGCAATCTGCCATCCTGACGCGGGGCAGCGGATTTTTGTTTCCAAGAGAAATGGTCCGTGGTTTGTTTTTGGGGCTATATGGCTGGGCGTGGCCTGCTGGCTCCTTAAAAAGCTACGATAGGCAGGATGGTTCCCTGACCCAAGGTGGCACCAGTGCCAAGTCGGGCGGTTTTCGTAGTACAAAGTGCGTCCTAAAATTTGCCACCCAGAAGAGGGGCAGTTGAGTTTTGTTTACCAGAGAAAAGGGCCGTGGTTTGTTTTTGGGGGCATATGGCTGATAGTGGCCGTCTGGCGCCTGAAAATCCACGATAGGCAGGATGGTTCCCAGACCAGAGGTGGCACCAGTGCCAAGTCGGGCTGGTTTGATAGTACTAAATAGCACCTGCAATCTGCCATGCAGAAGCGGGGCAGCTTACTTTTGTTTGCCAGGGAAACGGGCCGAGGTTTGTGTCTGGGGGCCTATGGCTGGGAGTGACCGCCTGGCTCCTGAAAAGCTACGATAGGCAGGATGGTTACCAGACCCATGGTGGCACCAGTGCCAAGTTGGGCTGGTTTGATAGTACCAAGTGGCTCCTGCAATCTGCCATCAAAAAGTTGGCAGGCCAGTTTTGTTTTCCAGGGAAAAGCGCCGTTGTTTGTGTTTGGGGGACTGTTGGTGGGAGTGGCCGGCTGGCTCCTTAGAACACACGATACGCAGGATGGTCCCAGACCCAAGGTGGCACCAGTGCCACGTCGGGCTGGTTTGATGGTGAAAAATGGCTCCTGCAATCTGCCATCCTGAAGCGGGGTAGCTTACTTTTGTGTGCCAGGGAAACGGGCCGAGGTTTATGACTGGGGGCCTAGGGCTAGGAGTGACCGGCTGGCTCCTGAAAAGCAACAATAGGCAGGATGGTTCCCAGACCCAAGGTGGCACCAGTGCCAAGTTGGGCTGGTTTGATGGTACCAACTGGCTCCTGCAATCTGCCATCTAAAAGTTGTCAGGCGAGTTTTGTTTTCCAGGGAAAAGCGCCGTTGATTTTGTTTGGAGGCCTGTGGCTGGCAGTGGCTGCCTGTCGTCTTAGAATCCGGGTTACGCAGCATGGTTCCCAGAGCCAAGGTGGCACCAGTGCCAAGTTGGGCTGGTTTGATGGTGCAAAGTGGCTCCTGCAATCTGCCATCCAGAAGTGCGGTAGCTTACTTTTGTGTGCCAGGGAAACAGGCCGAGCTTTGTGTCTGGGGGCCTATGGCTGGGAGTGACCGGCTGGCTCCTGAAAAGCTACGATAGGCAGGATGGTGACCAGACCCATGGTGGCACCAGTGCCAAGTTGGGCTGGTTTGATAGTACCAAGTGGCTCCTGCAATCTGCCATCAAAAAGTTGGCAGGCGAGTTTTGTTTTCCAGGGAAAAGCGCCGTTGTGTGTGTTTTGGGGCCTGTGGCTGGGAGTGGCCAGCTGGCTCCTTAGAATCCACGATACGCAGGATGGTTCCCAGACCCAAGGTGGCACCAGTGCCAAGTCGGGCTGGTTTGTTAGTACCAAGTGGTTCCTGCAATCTGCCATCCAGAAGCGGGGCAGCTGAATTTTGTTTGCCAGAGAAAAAGGCCGTTGTTTGTGTTTCGGGGCCTGTGGCTGGCAGTGGACGGCTGGCTCCTGAAAATCCATGATACGCAGCATGGTTCCCAGACCCAAGGTGGCACCAGTGCCAAGTAGGGCTGGTTTCATAGTACCCAGTGGCTCCTGCAATCAGCCATCCAGAAGAGGGGCAGTTGAGTTTTGTTTTCCAGAGAAAAGGGCCGTGGTTTGTGTTTGGGGCCTATGGCTGAGAGTGACCGGCTGGCTCCTGAAAAGCTACGATAGGCAGGATGGTGACCAGACCCATGGTGGCACCAGTGCCAAGTCGGGCTGGTTTGATAATACTAAATAGCTCCTGCAATCTGCCATCCAGACGCGGGGCAGCGGATTTTTGCTTGCTGGAGAAAAGTTCCGTGGGTTTTTTTTGGGGGTATATGGCTGGACGTTGCCGGCTGACTCCTTAAAAACATCGATACGCAGGATGGTTCCCTGACCCAAGGTGGCATCACTGCCAAGTCGGGCTGTTTTCGTAGTACCAAGTGCGTCCTGCAATTTGCCATCCAGAAGAGGGGCAGTTGAGTTTTGTTTACCAGAGAAAAGGGCCGTGGTTTGTGTTTGGGGGCATATGGCTGAGAGTGGCCGGCTGGCGCCTGAAAATCCACGATAGGCAGGATGGTTCCCAGAGCCAAGGTGGCACCAGTGCCATGTTGGCCTGGTTTGATAGTACCATGTGGCTCCTGCAATCTGCCATCCAGAAGCGGGGCAGCTTACATTTGTTTGCCAGGGAAACGGGCCGAGGTATTTGTCTGGGGGCCTATGGCTGGGAGTGACCGCCTGGCTCCTGAAAAGCTACGATAGGCAGGATGGTGACCAGACCCATGGTGGCACCAGTGCCAAGTTGGGCTGGTTTGATAGTACCAAGTGGCTCCTGCAATCTGCCATCCAGAAGCGGGGTAGCTTACTTTTGTTTGCCAGGGAAACGGGCAGAGCTTTCTGTCTGGGGGCCTATGGTTGGGAGTAACCGGCTGGCTCCTGAAAAGCTACGATAGGCAGGATGGTTCCCAGATCCAAGATGGCACCAGTGCCAAGTCGGGGTGGTTTGATGGTGCAAAGTGGCTCCTGCAATCTGCCATCCTGACGCGGGGCAGCTTACTTTTGTTTGCCAGGGAAACGGGCCGAGGTTTGTGTCTGGGGGCCTATGGCTGGGAGTGACCGGCTGGCTCCTGAAAAGCTACGATAGGCAGGATGGTTACCAGACCCATGGTGGCACCAGTGCCAAGTTGGGCTGGTTTGATAGTACCAAGTGGCTCCTGCAATCTGCCATCAAAAACTTGGCAGGCCAGTTTTGTTTTCCAGGGAAAAGCGCCGTTGTTTGTGTTTGGGGGACTGTGGGTGGGAGTGGCCGGCTGGCTCCTTAGAACACACGATACGCAGGATGGTTCCCAGACCCAAGGTGGCACCAGTGCCACGTCGGGCTGGTTTGATGGTGAAAAGTGGCTCCTGCAATCTGCCATCCTGAAGCGGGGTAGCTTACATTTGTGTGCCAGGGAAACGGGCCGAGGTTTATGACTGGGGGCCTAGGGCTAGAAGTGACCGGCTGGCTCCTGAAAAGCAACAATAGGCAGGATGGTTCCCAGACCCAAGGTGGCACCAGTGCCAAGTTGGGCTGGTTTGATGGTACCAACTGGCTCCTGCAATCTGCCATCTAAAAGTTGTCAGGCGAGTTTTGTTTTCCAGGGAAAAGCGCCGTTGATTTTGTTTGGAGGCCTGTGGCTGGCAGTGGCTGCCTGTCGTCTTAGAATCCGGGTTACGCAGCATGGTTCCCAGAGCCAAGGTGGCACCAGTGTCAAGTTGGGCTGGTTTGATAGTACCAAGTGGCTCCTGCAATCTGCCATCCAGAAGCGGGGCAGCTTACTTTTGTTTGCCAGGGAAACGGGCCGAGGTATTTGTCTGGGGACCTATGGCTGGGAGTGACCGGCTGGCTCCTGAAAAGCTACGATAGGCAGGATGGTTCCCTGACCCAAGGTGGCACCAGTGCCAAGTCGGGCGGTTTTCGTAGTACAAAGTGCGTCCTAAAATTTGCCATCCAGAAGAGGGGCAGTTGAGTTTTGTTTACCAGAGAAAAGCCCGTGGTTTGTTTTTGGGGGCATATGGCGGATAGTGGCCGTCTGGCCCCTGAAAATCCACGATAGGCAGGATGGTTCCCAGACCAGAGGCGGCACCAGTGCCAAGTCGGGCTGGTTTGATAGTACTAAATAGCACCTGCAATCTGCCATCAAAAAGTTGGCAGGTCAGTTTTGTTTTCCAGGGAAAAGCGCCGTTGTTTGTGTTTGGGGGACTGTGGCTGGGAGTGGCCGGCTGGCTCCTTAGAACACAGGATACGCAGGATGGTTCCCAGACCCAAGGTGGCACCAGTGCCAAGTCGGGCTGGTTTGATAGCACCAAGTGGCTCCTGCAATCTGCCATCCAGAAGCGGGGCAGCTTACTTTTGTTTTCTAGGGAAACGGACCGAGGTTTTTTTCTGGGGGCCTATGGCTGGGAGTGACCGGCTGGCTCCTGAAAAGCTACGATAGGCAGGATGGTGACCAGACCCATGGTGGCACCAGTGCCAAGTTGGGCTGGTTTGATAGTACCAAGTGGCTCCTGCAATCTGCCATCAAAAAGTTGGCAGGCGAGTTTTGTTTTCCAGGGAAAAGCGCCGTTGTGTGTGTTTTGGGGCCTGTGGCTGGGAGTGGCCAGCTGGCTCCTTAGAATCCACGATACGCAGGATGGTTCCCAGACCCAAGGTGGCACCAGTGCCAAGTCGGGCTGGTTTGTTAGTACCAAGTGGTTCCTGCAATCTGCCATCCAGAAGCGGGGCAGCTGAATTTTGTTTGCCAGAGAAAAAGGCTGTTGTTTGTGTTTCGGGGCCTGTGGCTGGCAGTGGACGGCTGGCTCCTGAAAATCCATGATACGCAGCATGGTTCCCAGACCCAAGGTGGCACCAGTGCCAAGTCGGGCTAGTTTCATAGTACCCAGTGGCTCCTGCAATCTGCCATCCAGAAGAGGGGCAGTTGAGTTTTGTTTTCCAGAGAAAAGGGCCGTGGTTTGTGTTTGGGGCCTATGGCCGAGAGTGACCGGCTGGCCCCTGAAAATCCACGATAGGAAGGATGGTTCCCAGATCCAAGGTGGCAGCAGTGCCATGTTGTGCTGGTGTGATAGTCCCAAGTGGCTCCTGCAATCTGCCATCAAAAAGTTGACAGGCGAGTTTTGTTTTCCAGGGAAAAGCGCCGTTGTTTGTATTTGGGGGCCTGTGGCTGGGAGTGGCCGGCTGGCTCCTTAGAATCCACGATACGCAGGATGGTTCCCAGACCCAAGGTGGCACCAGTGCCAAGTCGGGCTGGTTTGATACTACCAAGTGGTTCCTGCAATCTGCCATCCAGAAGCGGGGCAGCTTACTTTTGTTTGCCAGGGAAACGGGCCGTGGGTTTTGTTTGGGGGCATATAGCTGAGAGTGGCCGGCTGGCCCCTGAAAATCCACGCTAGGCAGCATGGTTCCAGGATGCAAGGTGGCACCAGTGCCAAGTCGGGCTGGTTTGATGGGTCAAAGTGGCTCCTGCAATCTGCCATCCAGAAGCGGGGCAGCTGATTTTTGTTTGCCAGAGAAAAATTCCGTGGATTGTTTTTGGGGGCATATTGCTGGGAGTGGCCGGCTGGCTCCTTAAAATGCTCGATACGCATGATGGTTCCCAGGCCCAAGGTGTCACCACTACCAAGTCGGCCTGCGGTTTTAGTATCAAGTTCATCTTGCAATTTGCCATCCAGAAGAGGGGCAGTTGAGTTTTGTTTGCCAGAGAAACGGGCCGAGGTTTCTGTTTGGGGGCATATGGCTGAGAGTGGCCGGCTGGCCCCTGAAAATCCACGATACACAGCATGGTTCCCAGATCCAAGGTGGCACCAGTGCCAAGTTGGGCTGGTTTGATAGTCCCAAGTGTCTCCTGCAATCTGCCATCCAGAAGCGGGGCAGCTTACTTTTGTTTGCCAGAGAAATAGGCCTAGGTTTTTGTTTGGGGGCCTGTGGCTAGGAGTGGCCGGCTGGCTCCTAAGAATCCACGATTCGCAGGATGTTTACCAGACCCATGGTGGCACCAGTGCCAAGTTGGGCTGGTTTGATAGTACCAAGTGGCTCCGGCAAACTCCATCAAAAAGTTGGCAGGCGTGTTTTGTTTTCCAGGGAACAGCGCCGTTGATTTTGTTTGGGGGCCTGTGGCTGGGAGTGGCCGGCTGGCTCCTTAGAATCCACGATACGCAGGATGGTTCCCAGACCCAAGGTGGCACCAGTGCCAAGTCGGGCTGGTTTGATTACACCAAGTGACTCCTGCAATCTGCCATCCAGAAGTGAGGCAGCTAAGTTTTGTTTGCGAGAAAAAAGGGCCGTGGTTTTTGTTGGGGGCCTGTGGCTGGGAGTAGCCGGCTGGCTCCTTAAAATCCACGATAGGCAGGATGGTTCCCAGACCCAAGGTGGCACCAGTGCCAAGTCGGGCTGGTTTGATAGTACCAAGTGGCTCCTGCAATCTCCCATCCAGAAGCAGGGCAGCTGAGTTTTGTTTGCCAGAGAAAAAGGCTGTGGTTTTTGTTTGGGGGCCTGTGGCTGGCAGTGGCCGGCTGGCTCCTGAAAATCCACGATACGCAGCATGGTTCCCAGACCCAAGGTGGCACCAGTACAAAGTGGGGCTCTTTTGACAGTGTCAAGTGCCTCCTGCAATCTCCCATCCAGAAGCGGGGCAGCTGAGTTTTTTTTGCCAGGGAAACGGACCTTTGTTTTTGATTGGGGTCTGTGGCCGAGAGTGGTCGGCTGTCTCCTGACAATCCACAATACGCAGGATGGTTCCCAGACCAAAGGTGGCACCAGTGCCAAGTCGGGCTGGTTTGATAGTACCAAGTGTCTCCTGCACTCTGCCATCCAGAAGCGGGGCAGCTGAGTTTTGTTTGCCAGAGAAAAGGGCCGTGGGTTGTGTTTGGGGGCATATGGCTGGGAGTGGCCACCTGGCTCCTTAAAATGCACGATACGCCGCATGGTAACCAGACGCAAGGTGGCACCAGTGCCAAGTCGGGCTGTTTTTGTAGTACCCAGTGGCTCCTGCAATTTGCCATCCAGAAGCGGGGCAGCTAAATTTTGTTTGCTAGAGAAAAGGGCTGTGGTTTGTGTTTGGGAGCATATGGCTGGGAATGACCGGCTGGCCCCTGAAAATCCACGATACGCCGGATGGTTCCCAGATCCAAGATGGTACCATTACCAAGTCGGGCTGCTTTGATAGTCCCAAGTGGCTCCTGCAAACTGCCATCCAGAAGCGGGGCAGCTGAGTTTTGTTTGCCAGGGAAATGGGCCGTTGTTTGTGTTTGGGGGCCTGTGGCTGGGAGTGTTCGGCTGGTTCCTGAATATGTACGATACGCAGGATTGTTCCCAGATCCAAGGTGGCAGCAGTGCCATGTTGTGCTGGTGTGATAGTCCCAAGTGGCTCCTGCAATCTGCCATCCAGAAGTGGGGCAGCTGATTTTTGTTTGCCAGAGAAAAGGTCCGTGGTTTGTGTTTGGGGGCATATGGCTGAGAGTGGCCGGCTGGCCCCTGAAAATCCACGATACACAGGATGGTTCCCAGATCCAAGGTGGCACCTGTGCCAAGTCGGGCTGATTTGATAGTACTAAGTAGCTCCTGCAATCTGCCATCCAGAAGCGGGGCAGCTTACTTTTGTTTGCCAGGGAAACGGGCCGAGGTTTCTGTTTGGGGGCCTATGGCTGGGAGTGACCGGCTGGCTCCTGAAAAGCTACAATAGGCAGGATGGTTCCCAGAGCCAAGGTGGCACCAGTGCCAAGTTGGGCTGGTTTGATAGTACCAAGTGGCTCCTGCAATCTGCCATCCAGAAGCAGGGCAGCTGAGTTTTGTTTGCCAGAGAAAAGGGCTTGGTTTGTGTTTGGGGGCATATGGCTGTGTGTGGCCAGCTGGCTCCTTAAAATGCACGATATGCAACATGGCTCCCAGACCCATAGTGGCACCAGTGCCAAGTCGGGCTGGTTTGATAGTACCAAGTGGCTCCTGCAATCTTCCATGATCACGTGGAGAAATACTTTCTGGTTTCAGCCTCATGCTCTTTCTTCTCTCCCTCAACTTCTCTATCACCTCTCATCTGGTTCACATGCGCTGTCTTCAAGGTCCACAGGCTACTTTTCACAGAATCTTCTGGCCTGATGAAGTAAGAATGATGAATAGAACAGAGCTGGGATCTATTTTCCAGTTTGGATAAAATGCATTCTGCACACAAATCCAAGGAGAACGTGCTGCCCCGATGCCCAGAAAATCTTTCACTCCTGCTAGTGTTCTACGTCAACCGCAACTTAGTCTGAAAGAAAAGCTTTTTCTCTGAGAGCATCTGAGAGGTTTGCATGAAGCACTGATATCTGACATATGCAATTTTGAATAGGAGAGGAAAAAGAAAATGGCAAGGAGTTTTTAATTTTAGTGGTTTCAATTTTAATTTCCGTGCACTTTTTCAAAACTTGTCAGCTCAAATGCCCATCAACATCTTTTAGTCATCTGTAAGTCAGTATTCATATAAAATGTGCTTCAAATCCAAAGAATTTCAAATTTGCACTCCAAGCTTCTATGCCTAGATTTATGATTTCCTACACATATTAGATGAAAGGAAGGCCTTTTTTACTGTGGGAGTGCTGGAACACTGGAACAGGTTGCCCAGAGAAGTTGTGGGTGTCCCATCCCTGAAAGTATTCAAGGTCACCTTGGACGGGGCTTGGAGCAGCAACAAAGGAGAAGCTTGATGGTAGAGAAACAAAGTTGGACTATAGAAGAAACTCGGATTGAAGTATAGGATCAAGTTTTCTCTCAGCTCTTGGGGTAAATTCAAAGTTGTACAAAATGACATTTATCTGTGCTATTCACTACTGTAACAGAAAGTTTCATGAAAACTGTACAGAAGATAGTAAATTTTAAAAGAGATAAGAATTACAGCATAAAATCCATGGGATAGGTTACAACATGAGACACTCTCTAAGAGAAAATCTCTTTGTTTCAGCACTTCATCGGGGTAAGATTTCATGAAGTGCCAAAGAAGGCGGCAAAATATCATTCGGGACATTATTTACTGGAATTCAGCCTGGCCATTAGTAGGAACTGCCTTTGAACATATCATGTAGATATACCACACACACTTTCCCTTCACTGAAAAATTACTGTTTACAACAAATAAGCAATTGACGATCAAAATTGATTGAAAGCATCTTAAACATGTCAAGTATTTCATTGTAGATGATCTGTGATCCAAATGCTTCTTCCACCTTCGAGAGGGACAGAAGAATTCTTCCATATCATGATGGTTTAAAATTGTATCAACCAATGTTTTCTGCTGAAAAGATATCATCTATTTTTTTCTATTTTTGGAAGAAAATATTCCTAGACATACAACAGGTGAGAACTAAGTAATTTTAAAGAAACAAATGAAATGAAAATATTCTGTAAATAGAATGAAATGAAAAGCTGTGTTTTAAATAGGAGCTAAATATTAAACAGAATTTTTGTACCAGGCATTTGAATTACTGCACCAGCTCTTTTGCCCATCAAGAGAGGCATTTAGCATTTCAGTCTTTTCCAAGGTGTTCATGATCTGCTATGCTGATCTCTGTGTGTGCCTAGGTGTGTGTGGAGGGGGGGGCATATGAAGGGGAGTGTGTATGTTTGCTTTACAATTGTTGTGGCAGATTCATGCCTCAGCTCCACATTTTGTTTTAAAAAGGTCACACCGAGTGGATATGAAGTTTACTATCAACAAGAGATCGATTCCCAAATCATCCATTTGACTCTCCCTTATAAATCATGTGCTTTGTTGCATATTTTATCAAATATACTTTCAAGCCAGATGGAGGAAGGAGGATGTGGGAATCCCTCCACCATCTTGCAACTTTTATGTAAGTAGGTTTTCAAGAAAATCATCATTTCTCTTTTAAATATGTCTGGAACAGGCATGATGGTAGTGTCAACCTGTTGGAGTTTTTGTTGCTGGAAGAAGTTGTACAAAAGGATTGGTTTTTACATTGACCAGTTACTGAATCAAGCGCAGGAATACATTGGAAATTTAGCTGGGGGTTCCTTTTCCCAGCAGACTACTTCTAGAACGAGCTTGTACACTGAAGCTGACTCTTTTGCTCTCTTTTTGTTTCTTTCCTATTTTCTTGGCTTCTTTGCCACTATCTAGACAATTTTGGAACTTTGTTCCCAACTAAAATGGTTTCAATAGTCTGATTGTGATCATACATTTTTACAAGGAATTTTTAAAATCTTTCCTCGAGTCCAGAAAGTCAAGGACTTAGATCTTTTTCTTCCCTTATCAATATTGCCATGAAATTGATAAATAAAGACCAACTCTTTATTTTTGTTTTTAACCCACGTAGATAATTCCCATCCATTAATCCATTTTGTGGACCAATAGCTGCCATTCTGATGGAAGCTGTCACTTCTTAACAATAGGCATTCTGTGACTATGTTGACTGCACTTTGGGTGAAGATCCTAACTGGTCTTAGATATACATAGGGAGAAATTTGCTCAGCCAGTGTCAGTCTTAAGCATGCGTATCAGAAGATCTTTCTAGAGCTGGGAATTTTCCCATGAAAGGGATTCAGTTAGGGAAGAGACACTTGTGCCAGAGTTTTACATTCTTCTTGAACACTGCTTAAGGAACTTAGATGCCATGTCCATTTGGATCTCTGCACAGAACTTTGTCATGCCAGCGCTTTGAAATGCATCTTGAAGAGAATTCACTAGCACAGAATGAAAGAGAGTGGAAGGGGTTGGTGGGGCTAACCAGGCCCAACCCCCCTGCCTAAACCAGGATACCTAGAGCCTCTTGCCCAGGATTCTATCTGGGTGTACTTTTAATGTCTTCGAAGATCCAGGCTCCACAATCTTTCTGGGCAGTCTGTGCCGTGGTTCAGTCACCCTGACAGTAAAGAAACATTTACTGATGTTCAAAGGCAATCTCCTGTATTTCAGTGTGTGCCCACTGCCTCTTGTCTTTTCCCTCAGCATCACTGAAAAGACACTGATTCCCTCCCCTTTGCACTATTGCTTCCATATGTATGTGTGATGCCATGTAGAGGTATGTCAAAAACCTCCCTGAAGCCCAGGCAGATAATATTCCCTTCATCTACCAGTCAAGTTGATTCATCAGAGGAGTTTAAAGTGATGTTCAGCATGAAATTCCCCTGAAAAATCATGCTAACTACATTATTTGGTCATCTGTCATGTGCCTGGCAAGGATTTCCAGGAAGAGCTGCTTCATCAACTTCCTGGGGATAAAAAAGAGGCTGGCTGGTTTGTACTATGGCGAGTCCTCTTAATTGCCTTTTTTGAAGATGGGTGTCATTTGCTAACATCCACTCTTTAGCTCCTCTTCTCATCTACACCTCGGCAAAAAGCTTTTCCACTATGTCTGGCTAGGAAAAACTGTGCCAGCACAGAAAACATCTCCCATCGTGTTCTAGAAGTTGCACGGATGTCTGCCAAGTGTTTGGCAGGAAGAAAAGAAAAGTTGTCCAAAACAGCTTCCAATCGAATGTTCCTGTGATTGGAAAAGTCAGGAGAGTGCAAAGGTACTGTTTTCTATCAGTTGGCAAGGTGCGCACACAATCCCAGTGTTGTACAGCTTGCTTCTTCACCTTCCCGAAGCTGCCGCTCTCGCCGGCTGCCGGAGCCCAAGAAGCGGCTTCTTCGCGCAAAGACGATTGTGCCGCTCACAGGGCTCTCCTTAGCGCGGCTTCTGCCGAAAGACGCCCGGCAGCGGCTCTTACCTCCGGAGAGCATCCTACCTTCGTCTTTAGCTCCTCTTCTCATCTACACCTCGGCAAAACGCTTTTCCACTATGTCTGGCTAGGAAAAACTGTGCCAGCACAGAAAACATCTCCCATCGTGTTCTAGAAGTTGCACGGATGTCTGCCAAGTGTTTGGCAGGAAGAAAAGAAAAGTTGTCCAAAACAGCTTCCAATCGAATGTTCCTGTGATTGGAAAAGTCAGGAGAGTGCAAAGGTACTGTTTTCTATCAGTTGGCAAGGTGCGCACACAATCCCAGTGTTGTACAGCTTGCTTCTTCACCTTCCCGAAGCTGCCGCTCTCGCCGGCTCCCGGAACCGAAGAAGCGGCTTCTTCGCGCAAAGACGATTGTGCCGCTCACAGTGCTCTCCTTAGCGCGGCTTCTGCCGAAAGACGCCCGGCAGCGGCTCTTACCTCCGGAGAGCATCCTACCTTCGTCTTTCGCGTCTTATGTAGTCTACACCTCGGCAAAACGGTTTTCCACTATGTCTGGCTAGGAAAAACTGTGCCAGCACAGAAAACATCTCCCATCGTGTTCTAGAAGTTGCACGGATGTCTGCCAAGTGTTTGGCAGGAAGAAAAGAAAAGTTGTCCAAAACAGCTTCCAATCGAATGTTCCTGTGATTGGAAAAGTCAGGAGAGTGCAAAGGTACTGTTTTCTATCAGTTGGCAAGGTGCGCACACAATCCCAGTGTTGTACAGCTTGCTTCTTCACCTTCCCGAAGCTGCCGCTCTCGCCGGCTGCCGGAGCCCAAGAAGCGGCTTCTTCGCGCAAAGACGATTGTGCCGCTCACAGTGCTCTCCTTAGCGCGGCTTCTGCCGAAAGACGCCCGGCAGCGGCTCTTACCTCCGGAGAGCATCCTACCTTCGTCTTTCGCGTCTTTTGTAGTCTACATCTTAGCAAAACGCTTTTCCACTATGTCTGGCTAGGAAAAACTGTGCCAGCACAGAAAACATCTCCCATCGTGTTCTAGAAGTTGCACGGATGTCTGCCAAGTGTTTGGCAGGAAGAAAAGAAAAGTTGTCCAAAACAGCTTCCAATCGAATGTTCCTGTGATTGGAAAAGTCAGGAGAGTGCAAAGGTACTGTTTTCTATCAGTTGGCAAGGTGCGCACACAATCCCAGTGTTGTACAGCTTGCTTCTTCACCTTCCCGAAGCTGCCGCTCTCGCCGGCTGCCGGAGCCCAAGAAGCGGCTTCTTCGCGCAAAGACGATTGTGCCGCTCACAGTGCTCTCCTTAGCGCGGCTTCTGCCGAAAGACGCCCGGCAGCGGCTCTTACCTCCGGAGAGCATCCTACCTTCGTCTTTAGCTCCTCTTCTCACCTACACCTCGGCAAAAAGCTTTTCCACTATGTCTGGCTAGGAAAAACTGTGCCAGCACAGAAAACATCTCCCATCGTGTTCTAGAAGTTGCACGGATGTCTGCCAAGTGTTTGGCAGGAAGAAAAGAAAAGTTGTCCAAAACAGCTTCCAATCGAATGTTCCTGTGATTGGAAAAGTCAGGAGAGTGCAAAGGTACTGTTTTCTATCAGTTGGCAAGGTGCGCACACAATCCCAGTGTTGTACAGCTTGCTTCTTCACCTTCCCGAAGCTGCCGCTCTCGCCGGCTGCCGGAGCCCAAGAAGCGGCTTCTTCGCGCAAAGACGATTGTGCCGCTCACAGGGCTCTCCTTAGCGCGGCTTCTGCCGAAAGACGCCCGGCAGCGGCTCTTACCTCCTGAGAGTGGCAGCTTCGGGAAGGTGAAGAAGCAAGCTGTACAACACTGGGATTGTGTGCGCACCTTGCCAACTGATAGAAAACAGTACCTTTGCACTCTCCTGACTTTTCCAATCACAGGAACATTCGATTGGAAGCTGTTTTGGACAACTTTTCTTTTCTTCCTGCCAAACACTTGGCAGACATATCTGCAACTTCTAGAAAACGATGGGAGATGTTTTCTGGGCTGGCACGGTTTTTCCTAGCCAGACATAGTGGAAAAGCGTTTTGCTAAGATGTAGACTACATAAGACGCGAAAGACGAAGGTAGGATGCTCTCCGGAGTTAAGAGCCGCTGCCGGGCGTCTTTCGGCAGAAGCCGCGCTAAGGAGAGCCCTGTGAGCGGCACAATCGTCTTTGCGCGAACAAGCCGATTCTTCGGTTCCGGGAGCCGGCGAGAGCGGCAGCTTCGGGAAGGTGAAGAAGCAAGCTGTACAACACTGGGATTGTGTGCGCAGTTTTCCAACTGATAGAAAACAGTACCTTTGCACTCTCCTGACTTTTCCAATCACAGGAACATTCGATTGGAAGCTGTTTTGGACAACTTTTCTTTTCTTCCTGCCAAACACTTGGCAGACATCCGTGCAACTTCTAGAACACGATGGGAGATGTTTTCTGTGCTGGCACAGTTTTTCCTAGCCAGACATAGTGGAAAAGCGTTTTGCTAAGATGTAGACTACAAAAGACGCGAAAGACGAAGGTAGGATGCTCTCCGGAGGTAAGAGCCGCTGCCGGGCGTCTTTCGGCAGAAGCCGCGCTAAGGAGAGCACTGTGAGCGGCACAATCGTCTTTGAGCGAAGAAGCCGCTTCTTGGGCTCCGGCAGCCGGCGAGAGCGGCAGCTTCGGGAAGGTGAAGAAGCAAGCTGTACAACACTGGGATTGTGTGCGCACCTTGCCAACTGATAGAAAACAGTACCTTTGCACTCTCCTGACTTTTCCAATCACATGAACATTCGATTGGAAGCTGTTTTGAACAACTTTTCTTTTCTTCCTGCCAAACACTTGGCAGACATCCGTGCAACTTCTAGAACACGATGGGAGATGTTTTCTGTGCTGGCACAGTTTTTCCTAGCCAGACATAGTGGAAAAGCGTTTTGCCGAGGTGTAGACTACAAAAGACGCGAAAGACGAAGGTAGGATGCTCTCCGGAGGTAAGAGCCGCTGCCGGGCGTCTTTCGGCAGAAGCCGCGCTAAGGAGAGCCCTGTGAGCGGCACAATCGTCTTTGCGCGAAGAAGCCGCTTCTTGGGCTCCGGCAGCCGGCGAGAGCGGCAGCTTCGGGAAGGTGAAGAAGCAAGCTGTACAACACTGGGATTGTGTGCGCACCTTGCCAACTGATAGAAAACAGTACCTTTGCACTCTCCTGACTTTTCCAATCACAGGAACATTCGATTGGAAGCTGTTTTGGACAACTTTTCTTTTCTTCCTGCCAAACACTTGGCAGACATCCGTGCAACTTCTAGAACACGATGGGAGATGTTTTCTGTGCTGGCACAGTTTTTCCTAGCCAGACATAGTGGAAAAGCGTTTTGCTAAGATGTAGACTACAAAAGACGCGAAAGACGAAGGTAGGATGCTCTCCGGAGGTAAGAGCCGCTGCCGGGCGTCTTTCGGCAGAAGCCGCGCTAAGGAGAGCACTGTGAGCGGCACAATCGTCTTTGCGCGAAGAAGCCGCTTCTTGGGCTCCGGCAGCCGGCGAGAGCGGCAGCTTCGGGAAGGTGAAGAAGCAAGCTGTACAACACTGGGATTGTGTGCGCACCTTGCCAACTGATAGAAAACAGTACCTTTGCACTCTCCTGACTTTTCCAATCACAGGAACATTCGATTGGAAGCTGTTTTGGACAACTTTTCTTTTCTTCCTGCCAAACACTTGGCAGACATCCGTGCAACTTCTAGAACACGATGGGAGATGTTTTCTGTGCTGGCACAGTTTTTCCTAGCCAGACATAGTGGAAAAGCGTTTTGCTAAGATGTAGACTACAAAAGACGCGAAAGACGAAGGTAGGATGCTCTCCGGAGGTAAGAGCCGCTGCCGGGCGTCTTTCGGCAGAAGCCGCGCTAAGGAGAGCACTGTGAGCGGCACAATCGTCTTTGCGCGAAGAAGCCGCTTCTTGGGCTCCGGCAGCCGGCGAGAGCGGCAGCTTCGGGAAGGTGAAGAAGCAAGCTGTACAACACTGGGATTGTGTGCGCACCTTGCCAACTGATAGAAAACAGTACCTTTGCACTCTCCTGACTTTTCCAATCACAGGAACATTCGATTGGAAGCTGTTTTGGACAACTTTTCTTTTCTTCCTGCCAAACACTTGGCAGACATCCGTGCAACTTCTAGAACACGATGGGAGATGTTTTCTGTGCTGGCACAGTTTTTCCTAGCCAGACATAGTGGAAAAGCGTTTTGCCGAGGTGTAGATGAGAAGAGGAGCTAAAGACGAAGGTAGGATGCTCTCCGGAGGTAAGAGCCGCTGCCGGGCGTCTTTCGGCAGAAGCCGCGCTAAGGAGAGCCCTGTGAGCGGCACAATCGTCTTTGCGCGAAGAAGCCGCTTCTTGGGCTCCGGCAGCCGGCGAGAGCGGCAGCTTCGGGAAGGTGAAGAAGCAAGCTGTACAACACTGGGATTGTGTGCGCACCTTGCCAACTGATAGAAAACAGTACCTTTGCACTCTCCTGACTTTTCCAATCACAGGAACATTCGATTGGAAGCTGTTTTGGACAACTTTTCTTTTCTTCCTGCCAAACACTTGGCAGACATCCGTGCAACTTCTAGAACACGATGGGAGATGTTTTCTGTGCTGGCACAGTTTTTCCTAGCCAGACATAGTGGAAAAGCGTTTTGCTAAGATGTAGACTACAAAAGACGCGAAAGACGAAGGTAGGATGCTCTCCGGAGGTAAGAGCCGCTGCCGGGCGTCTTTCGGCAGAAGCCGCGCTAAGGAGAGCACTGTGAGCGGCACAATCGTCTTTGCGCGAAGAAGCCGCTTCTTCGGTTCCGGGAGCCGGCGAGAGCGGCAGCTTCGGGAAGGTGAAGAAGCAAGCTGTACAACACTGGGATTGTGTGCGCACCTTGCCAACTGATAGAAAACAGTACCTTTGCACTCTCCTGACTTTTCCAATCACAGGAACATTCGATTGGAAGCTGTTTTGGACAACTTTTCTTTTCTTCCTGCCAAACACTTGGCAGACATCCGTGCAACTTCTAGAACACGATGGGAGATGTTTTCTGTGCTGGCACAGTTTTTCCTAGCCAGACATAGTGGAAAAGCGTTTTGCCGAGGTGTAGATGAGAAGAGGAGCTAAAGACGAAGGTAGGATGCTCTCCGGAGGTAAGAGCCGCTGCCGGGCGTCTTTCGGCAGAAGCCGCGCTAAGGAGAGCCCTGTGAGCGGCACAATCGTCTTTGCGCGAAGAAGCCGCTTCTTGGGCTCCGGCAGCCGGCGAGAGCGGCAGCTTCGGGAAGGTGAAGAAGCAAGCTGTACAACACTGGGATTGTGTGCGCACCTTGCCAACTGATAGAAAACAGTACCTTTGCACTCTCCTGACTTTTCCAATCACAGGAACATTCGATTGGAAGCTGTTTTGGACAACTTTTCTTTTCTTCCTGCCAAACACTTGGCAGACATCCGTGCAACTTCTAGAACACGATGGGAGATGTTTTCTGTGCTGGCACAGTTTTTCCTAGCCAGACATAGTGGAAAACCGTTTTGCCGAGGTGTAGACTACATAAGACGCGAAAGACGAAGGTAGGATGCTCTCCGGAGGTAAGAGCCGCTGCCGGGCGTCTTTCGGCAGAAGCCGCGCTAAGGAGAGCACTGTGAGCGGCACAATCGTCTTTGCGCGAAGAAGCCGCTTCTTCGGTTCCGGGAGCCGGCGAGAGCGGCAGCTTCGGGAAGGTGAAGAAGCAAGCTGTACAACACTGGGATTGTGTGCGCACCTTGCCAACTGATAGAAAACAGTACCTTTGCACTCTCCTGACTTTTCCAATCACAGGAACATTCGATTGGAAGCTGTTTTGGACAACTTTTCTTTTCTTCCTGCCAAACACTTGGCAGACATCCGTGCAACTTCTAGAACACGATGGGAGATGTTTTCTGTGCTGGCACAGTTTTTCCTAGCCAGACATAGTGGAAAAGCGTTTTGCCGAGGTGTAGATGAGAAGAGGAGCTAAAGACGAAGGTAGGATGCTCTCCGGAGGTAAGAGCCGCTGCCGGGCGTCTTTCGGCAGAAGCCGCGCTAAGGAGAGCCCTGTGAGCGGCACAATCGTCTTTGCGCGAAGAAGCCGCTTCTTGGGCTCCGGCAGCCGGCGAGAGCGGCAGCTTCGGGAAGGTGAAGAAGCAAGCTGTACAACACTGGGATTGTGTGCGCACCTTGCCAACTGATAGAAAACAGTACCTTTGCACTCTCCTGACTTTTCCAATCACAGGAACATTCGATTGGAAGCTGTTTTGGACAACTTTTCTTTTCTTCCTGCCAAACACTTGGCAGACATCCGTGCAACTTCTAGAACACGATGGGAGATGTTTTCTGTGCTGGCACAGTTTTTCCTAGCCAGACATAGTGGAAAAGCGTTTTGCTAAGATGTAGACGACAACAGAGGCTAAAGAGTGGATGTTAGCAAATGACACCCATCTTCAAAAAAGGCAATTAAGAGGACTCGCCATAGTACAAACCAGCCAGCCTCTTTTTTATCCCCAGGAAGTTGATGAAGCAGCTCTTCCTGGAAATCCTTGCCAGGCACATGACAGATGACCAAATAATGTAGTTAGCATGATTTTTCAGGGGAATTTCATGCTGAACATCACTTTAAACTCCTCTGATGAATCAACTTGACTGGTAGATGAAGGGAATATTATCTGCCTGGGCTTCAGGGAGGTTTTTGACATACCTCTACATGGCATCACACATACATATGGAAGCAATAGTGCAAAGGGGAGGGAATCAGTGTCTTTTCAGTGATGCTGAGGGAAAAGACAAGAGGCAGTGGGCACACACTGAAATACAGGAGATTGCCTTTGAACATCAGTAAATGTTTCTTTACTGTCAGGGTGACTGAACCACGGCACAGACTGCCCAGAAAGATTGTGGAGCCTGGATCTTCGAAGACATTAAAAGTACACCCAGATAGAATCCTGGGCAAGAGGCTCTAGGTATCCTGGTTTAGGCAGGGGGGTTGGGCCTGGTTAGCCCCACCAACCCCTTCCACTCTCTTTCATTCTGTGCTAGTGAATTCTCTTCAAGATGCATTTCAAAGCGCTGGCATGACAAAGTTCTGTGCAGACAGAGATCCAAATGGACATGGCATCTAAGTTCCTTAAGCAGTGTTCAAGAAGAATGTAAAACTCTGGCACAAGTGTCTCTTCCCTAACTGAATCCCTTTCATGGGAAAATTCCCAGCTCTAGAAAGATCTTCTGATACGCATGCTTAAGACTGACACTGGCTGAGCAAATTTCTCCCTATGTATATCTAAGACCAGTTAGGATCTTCACCCAAAGTGCAGTCAACATAGTCACAGAATGCCTATTGTTAAGAAGTGACAGCTTCCATCAGAATGGCAGCTATTGGTCCACAAAATGGATTAATGGATGGGAATTATCTACGTGGGTTAAAAACAAAAATAAAGAGTTGGTCTTTATTTATCAATTTCATGGCAATATTGATAAGGGAAGAAAAAGATCTAAGTCCTTGACTTTCTGGACTCGAGGAAAGATTTTAAAAATTCCTTGTAAAAATGTATGATCACAATCAGACTATTGAAACCATTTTAGTTGGGAACAAAGTTCCAAAATTGTCTAGATAGTGGCAAAGAAGCCAAGAAAATAGGAAAGAAACAAAAAGAGAGCAAAAGAGTCAGCTTCAGTGTACAAGCTCGTGTTGTATTTATATTGCTGTATAATTATATTTCCTGAGTCTCATAGCTTCTCTTGATGGTCTTCTCACGGCAGATCTTCACAGCAGTGGTGTTATTGCTTCTCGGTCAGGGCTCCTCTCCCAGGCTCCTCTCCCCGACCACCCCGCCCCCTTTTATCTCGGTTACCTGCATGGGCTACAGCTGCTGCCCAATCAAGGACATCACAGCTGCAGCCCATTTACAATGACTAGAACCAGGGCGGGGTCACTAATACAATAGAGAGATCTTTAACTGCCATACTTACAATACATAAGTTAACTCAGGCCCCCAGATACACATTCACTTAGCCCCCTACATTTCCCCCTTTACTTTTACTTACTTTACAATTACAATATGTATATCTGTCCCAGCTCCCAGGCTGCTACAGCTCGCAGCTGTCTTTTCTTCTGTTCCAGCTCTCAGGCTGCCAGCTCTCAGCTGTCCTATCTTCTGTTCCAGCTCTCAGGCTGCCACAGCTCGCAGCTGTCTAGTCCCAGCTCTCTGGCTGCTACAGCTCATACATAGAATATATACATATCCTCCTTTTTTTTTCCTTTTTTTTTTTCTTTTTTTCTTTTTTTTTTTTTTTTTTTTTTTTTTTTCTTTTTTTTTACTTTTTTTTTTTTTTTTTCTTTTTTTTTTTTCTTTTTACTTCTAGCAACTTTATAACTACAATACACATATTTATTTTAGCTCTCAAGCTGCTACAGCTCGCAGCTGTCTTTAAACACACACACAAATCCCTAGATGTTCTATATTTTAGAGTCCCAGCTCTCAGCTGTCCTGAATACATACTTTACAGTCCCAGCTCTCGGCTGTCCTTTCTTCTGGAGTCTCAGCTCTCGGCTGTCCTTTCTTCTGTCCCAGCTCTCTGGCTGCCACCGCTTGCAGCTGTCCGGGGGATTCCATACCTTCTTTCCTTGGCTGCATGTTCGAATCACGTCGGGGTCACCAGAATGTTGCATTTACATTGCTGTACAATTATATTTCCTGAGTCTCATAGCTTCTTGGTGGTTTTCTCATGGCAGATCTTCACAGCAGTGATGTTGTTGCTTCTCGGTCAGGGCTCCTCTCCCCGGCTCTCCCTGACCACCCCGCCCCCTTTTATCTCGGTTACCTGCATGGGCTACAGCTGCTGCCCAATCAAGGACATCACAGCTGCAGCCCATTTACAATGACTAGAACCAGGGCGGGGTCACTAATACAATAGAGAGATCTTCAACTGCCATACATACAATACATAAGTTAACTCAGGCCCCCAGATACACATTCACTCAGCCCCCTACATTTCCCCCTTTACTTTTACTTACTTTACAATTACAATATGTATATCTGTCCCAGCTCCCAGGCTGCCACAGCTCGCAGCTGTCTTTTCTTCTGTTCCAGCTCTCAGGCTGCCAGCTCTCAGCTGTCCTATCTTCTGTTCCAGCTCTCAGGCTGCCACAGCTCGCAGCTGTCTAGTCCCAGCTCTCTGGCTGCTACAGCTCATACATAGAATATATACATATCCTCCTTTTTTTTTCCTTTTTTTTTTTCTTTTTTTCTTTTTTTTTTTTTTTTTTTTTTTTTCTTTTTTTTTACTTTTTTTTTTTTTTTTTCTTTTTTTTTTTTCTTTTTACTTCTAGCAACTTTATAACTACAATACACATATTTATTTTAGCTCTCAAGCTGCTACAGCTCGCAGCTGTCTTTAAACACACACACAAATCCCTAGATGTTCTATATTTTAGAGTCCCAGCTCTCAGCTGTCCTGAATACATACTTTACAGTCCCAGCTCTCGGCTGTCCTTTCTTCTGGAGTCTCAGCTCTCGGCTGTCCTTTCTTCTGTCCCAGCTCTCTGGCTGCCACCGCTTGCAGCTGTCCGGGGGATTCCATACCTTCTTTCCTTGGCTGCATGTTCGAATCACGTCGGGGTCACCAGAATGTTGCATTTACATTGCTGTACAATTATATTTCCTGAGCCTCGTACCTTCTCTCGATGGTTTTCCCATGGCAGATCTTCACAGCAGTGGTGTTGTTGCTTCTCGGCCAGGGCTCCTCTCCCCGGCTCTCCCTGACCACCCCGCCCCCTTTTATCTCAGCTACCTGCATGGGCTACAGCTGCTGCCCAATCAAGGACATCACAGCTGCAGCCCATTTACAATAACTAGAACCAGGGCGGGGTCACTAATACAATAGAGAGATCTTCAACTGCCATACATATACTTACAATACATAAGTTAACTCAGGCCCCCAGATACACATTCACTCAGCCCCCTACAAGCTCGTTCTAGAAGTAGTCTGCTGGGAAAAGGAACCCCCAGCTAAATTTCCAATGTATTCCTGCGCTTGATTCAGTAACTGGTCAATGTAAAAACCAATCCTTTTGTACAACTTCTTCCAGCAACAAAAACTCCAACAGGTTGACACTACCATCATGCCTGTTCCAGACATATTTAAAAGAGAAATGATGATTTTCTTGAAAACCTACTTACATAAAAGTTGCAAGATGGTGGAGGGATTCCCACATCCTCCTTCCTCCATCTGGCTTGAAAGTATATTTGATAAAATATGCAACAAAGCACATGATTTATAAGGGAGAGTCAAATGGATGATTTGGGAATCGATCTCTTGTTGATAGTAAACTTCATATCCACTCGGTGTGACCTTTTTAAAACAAAATGTGGAGCTGAGGCATGAATCTGCCACAACAATTGTAAAGCAAACATACACACTCCCCTTCATATGCCCCCCCTCCACACACACCTAGGCACACACAGAGATCAGCATAGCAGATCATGAACACCTTGGAAAAGACTGAAATGCTAAATGCCTCTCTTGATGGGCAAAAGAGCTGGTGCAGTAATTCAAATGCCTGGTACAAAAATTCTGTTTAATATTTAGCTCCTATTTAAAACACAGCTTTTCATTTCATTCTATTTACAGAATATTTTCATTTCATTTGTTTCTTTAAAATTACTTAGTTCTCACCTGTTGTATGTCTAGGAATATTTTCTTCCAAAAATAGAAAAAAATAGATGATATCTTTTCAGCAGAAAACATTGGTTGATACAATTTTAAACCATCATGATATGGAAGAATTCTTCTGTCCCTCTCGAAGGTGGAAGAAGCATTTGGATCACAGATCATCTACAATGAAATACTTGACATGTTTAAGATGCTTTCAATCAATTTTGATCGTCAATTGCTTATTTGTTGTAAACAGTAATTTTTCAGTGAAGGGAAAGTGTGTGTGGTATATCTACATGATATGTTCAAAGGCAGTTCCTACTAATGGCCAGGCTGAATTCCAGTAAATAATGTCCCGAATGATATTTTGCCGCCTTCTTTGGCACTTCATGAAATCTTACCCCGATGAAGTGCTGAAACAAAGAGATTTTCTCTTAGAGAGTGTCTCATGTTGTAACCTATCCCATGGATTTTATGCTGTAATTCTTATCTCTTTTAAAATTTACTATCTTCTGTACAGTTTTCATGAAACTTTCTGTTACAGTAGTGAATAGCACAGATAAATGTCATTTTGTACAACTTTGAATTTACCCCAAGAGCTGAGAGAAAACTTGATCCTATACTTCAATCCGAGTTTCTTCTATAGTCCGACTTTGTTTCTCTACCATCAAGCTTCTCCTTTGTTGCTGCTCCAAGCCCCGTCCAAGGTGACCTTGAATACTTTCAGGGATGGGACACCCACAACTTCTCTGGGCAACCTGTTCCAGTGTTCCAGCACTCCCACAGTAAAAAAGGCCTTCCTTTCATCTAATATGTGTAGGAAATCATAAATCTAGGCATAGAAGCTTGGAGTGCAAATTTGAAATTCTTTGGATTTGAAGCACATTTTATATGAATACTGACTTACAGATGACTAAAAGATGTTGATGGGCATTTGAGCTGACAAGTTTTGAAAAAGTGCACGGAAATTAAAATTGAAACCACTAAAATTAAAAACTCCTTGCCATTTTCTTTTTCCTCTCCTATTCAAAATTGCATATGTCAGATATCAGTGCTTCATGCAAACCTCTCAGATGCTCTCAGAGAAAAAGCTTTTCTTTCAGACTAAGTTGCGGTTGACGTAGAACACTAGCAGGAGTGAAAGATTTTCTGGGCATCGGGGCAGCCCGTTCTCCTTGGATTTGTGTGCAGAATGCATTTTATCCAAACTGGAAAATAGATCCCAGCTCTGTTCTATTCATCATTCTTACTTCATCAGGCCAGAAGATTCTGTGAAAAGTAGCCTGTGGACCTTGAAGACAGCGCATGTGAACCAGATGAGAGGTGATAGAGAAGTTGAGGGAGAGAAGAAAGAGCATGAGGCTGAAACCAGAAAGTATTTCTCCACGTGATCATGGAAGATTGCAGGAGCCACTTGGTACTATCAAACCAGCCCAACTTGGCACTGGTGCCACCTTGGGTCTGGGAGCCATGTTGCATATCGTGCATTTTAAGGAGCCAGCTGGCCACACCCAGCCATATGCCCCCAAACACAAACCAAGGCCCTTTTCTCTGGCAAACAAAACTCAGCTGCCCTGCTTCTGGATGGCAGATTGCAGGAACCACTTGGTACTATCAAACCAGCCCAACTTGGCACTGGTGCCACCATGGGTCTGGTCACCATCCTGCCTATTGTAGCTTTTCAGGAGCCAGCCGGTCACTCTCAGCCATAGGCCCCCAAACACAAACCTCGGCCCGTTTCCCTGGCAAACAAAAGTAAGCTGCCCCGCTTCTGGATGGCACATTGCAGGAGCTACTTAGTACTATCAAATCAGCCCGACTTGGCACAGGTGCCACCTTGGATCTGGGAACCATCCTGTGTATCGTGGATTTTCAGGGGCCAGCCAGCCACTCTCAGCCATATGCCCCCAAAAACAAACCACGGACCTTTTCTCTGGCAAACAAAACTCAACTGCCCCTCTTCTGGATGGCAAATTTTAGGACGCACTTTGTACTACGAAAACCGCCCGACGTGGCACTGGTGCCACCTTGTGTCAGGGAACCATCCTGCATATCGAGCTTTTTAAGGAGCCAGCCGGCCAGGCCCAGCCATATACCCCCAAAAACAAACCACGGACCATTTCTCATGGAAACAAAAATCCGCTGCCCCGCGTCTGGATGGCAGATTGCAGGAGCCACTTTGCACCATCAAACCAGCCTGACTTGGCACTGGTGCCACCTTGGGTCTGGGAACAATCCTGCGTATCGTACATATTCAGGAACCAGCCGAACACTCCCAGCCACAGGCCCCCAAACACAAACAACGGCCCATTTCCCTGGCAAACAAAACTCAGCTGCCCCGCTTCTGGATGGCAGTTTGCAGGAGCCACTTGGGACTATCAAACCAGCCCGACTTGGCACTGGTGCCACCTTGGGTCTGGGAACCATCCTGCGTATGGTGGATTCTAAGGAGCCAGCCGGCCACTCCCAGCCACAGGCCCCCAACAAAAACCACGGCCCTTTTTTCTGGCAAACAAAACTTAGCTGCCTCACTTCTGGATGGCAGATTGCAGGAGCCACTTGGTGTAATCAAACCAGCCCGACTTGGCACTGGTGCCACCTTGGGTCTGGGAACCATCCTGCGTATCGTGGATTCTAAGGAGCCAGCCGGCCACTCCCAGCCACAGGCCCCCAAACAAAATCAACGGCGCTGTTCCCTGGAAAACAAAACACGCCTGCCAACTTTTTGATGGAGTTTGCAGGAGCCACTTGGTACTATCAAACCAGCCCGACTTGGCACTGGTGTCACCTTGGGTCTGGGAAACATCCTGCGTATCGTGGATTCTTAGGAGCCAGCCGGCCACTCCTAGCCACAGGCCCCCAGACAAAAACCTAGGCCTATTTCTCTGGCAAACAAAAGTAAGCTGCCCCGCTTCTGGATGGCAGATTGCAGGAGCCACTTGGTACTATCAAACCAGCCCAACTTGGCACTGGTGCCACCTTGGCTCTGGGAACCATCCTGCCTATTGTAGCTTTTCAGGAGCCAGCCGGTCACTCCCAGCCATAGGCCCCCAAACAGAAACCTCGGCCCGTTTCCCTGGCAAACAAAAGTAAGCTGCCCCGCTTCTGGATGGCAGATTGCAGGAGCTACTTAGTACTATCAAATCAGCCCGACTTGGCACAGGTGCCACCTTGGATCTGGGAACCATCCTGTGTATCGTGGATTTTCAGGGGCCAGCCGGCCACTCTCAGCCATATGCCCCCAAACACAAACCACGGACCTTTTCTCTGGCAAACAAAAATCAGCTGCCCCACTTCTGGATGGCAGATTGCAGGAGCCACTTGGGACTATCACACCAGCACAACATGGCACTGCTGCCACCTTGGATCTGGGAACAATCCTGCGTATCGTACATATTCAGGAACCAGCCGAACACTCCCAGCCACAGGCCCCCAAACACAAACAACGGCCCATTTCCCTGGCAAACAAAACTCAGCTGCCCCGCTTCTGGTGTGGCAGTTTGCAGGAGCCACTTGGGACTATCAAAGCAGCCCGACTTGGTAATGGTACCATCTTGGATCTGGGAACCATCCGGCGTATCGTGGATTTTCAGGGGCCAGCCGGTCATTCCCAGCCATATGCTCCCAAACACAAACCTCGGCCCTTTTCTCTGGCAAACAAAACTCAACTGCCCCTCTTCTGGATGGCAAATTGCAGGACGCACTTGGTACTACAAAAAGAGCCCGACTTGGCAGTGGTGCCACCTTGGCTCTGGGAACCATCCTGCGTATCGAACATTTTAAGGAGCCAGCCGGCAATTCCCAGCCGTATGCCCCAAAAAGAAACCACGGACCTTTTCTCTGGCAAAAAAAACTCAGCTGTCCCGCTTCTGGATGGCAGATTGCAGGAGTCACTTTGAACCATACAACCAGCCTTACTTGGCACTGGTGCCACCTTGTATCTGGGAACCATCCTGCCTATCGTTGATTTTCAGGGGCCAGCCTACCACTCTCGGCCATAGGCCCCCAAACACAAACCACAGCCCTTTTCTCTAGCAAACAAAATTTAGCTGCCCCGCTTCTGGATGGCAAATTGCAGGAGCCACTGGGTACTACAAAAACAGCCCGACTTGGCACTGGTGCCACCTTGCGTCTGGTTACCATGCGGCGTATAGTGCATTTTAAGGAGCCAGGTGGCCACTCCCAGCCATATGCCCCCAAACAAAACCCACGGCCCTTTTCTCTGGCAAACAAAACTCAGCTGCCCCGCTTCTGGATGGCAGAGTGCAGGAGACACTTGGTACTATCAAACCAGCCCGACTTGGCACTGGTGCCACCTTTGGTCTGGGAACCATCCTGCGTATTGTGGATTGTCAGGAGACAGCCGACCACTCTCGGCCACAGACCCCAATCAAAAACAAAGGTCCGTTTCCCTGGCAAAAAAAACTCAGCTGCCCCGCTTCTGGATGGGAGATTGCAGGAGGCACTTGACACTGTCAAACGAGCCCCACTTTGTACTGGTGCCACCTTGGGTCTGGGAACCATGCTGCGTATCGTGGATTTTCAGGAGCCAGCCGGCCACTGCCAGCCACAGGCCCCCAAACAAAAACCACAGCCTTTTTCTCTGGCAATAAAAACTCAGCTGCCCCGCTTCTGGATGGCAGATTGCAGGAGCCACTTGGTACTATCAAACCAGCCCGACTTGGCACTGGTGCCACCTTGGGTCTGGGAACCATCCTGCCTATCGTGGATTTTAAGGAGCCAGCCGGCTACTCCCAGCCACAGGCCCCCAACAAAAACCACGGCCCTTTTGTCTCGCAAACAAAACTTAGCTGCCTCACTTCTGGATGGCAGATTGCAGGAGTCACTTGGTGTAATCAAACCAGCCCGACTTGGCACTGGTGCCACCTTGGGTCTGGGAACCATCCTGCGTATCGTGGATTCTAAGGAGCCAGCCGGCCACTCCCAGCCACAGGCCCCCAAACAAAATCAACGGCGCTGTTCCCTGGAAAACAAAACACGCCTGCCAACTTTTTGATGGAGTTTGCAGGAGCCACTTGGTACTATCAAACCAGCCCAACTTGGCACTGGTGCCACCATGGGTCTGGTAAACATCCTGCGTATCGTGGATTCTTAGGAGCCAGCCGGCCACTCCTAGCCACAGGCCCCCAAACAAAAACCTAGGCCTATTTCTCTGGCAAACAAAAGTAAGCTGCCCCGCTTCTGGATGGCAGATTGCAGGAGACACTTGGGACTATCAAACCAGCCCAACTTGGCACTGGTGCCACCTTGGATCTGGGAACCATGCTGTGTATCGTGGATTTTCCGGGGCCAGCCGGCCACTCTCAGCCATATGCCCCCAAACAGAAACCTCGGCCCGTTTCTCTGGCAAACAAAACTCAACTGCCCCTCTTCTGGATGGCAAATTGCAAGATGAACTTGATACTAAAACCGCAGGCCGACTTGGTAGTGGTGACACCTTGGGCCTGGGAACCATCATGCGTATCGAGCATTTTAAGGAGCCAGCCGGCCACTCCCAGCAATATGCCCCCAAAAACAATCCACGGAATTTTTCTCTGGCAAACAAAAATCAGCTGCCCCGCTTCTGGATGGCAGATTGCAGGAGCCACTTTGACCCATCAAACCAGCCCGACTTGGCACTGGTGCCACCTTGCATCCTGGAACCATGCTGCCTAGCGTGGATTTTCAGGGGCCAGCCGGCCACTCTCAGCTATATGCCCCCAAACAAAACACACGGCCCGTTTCCCTGGCAAACAAAAGTAAGCTGCCCCGCTTCTGGATGGCAGATTGCAGGAACCACTTGGTAGTATCAAACCAGCCCGACTTGGCACTGGTGCCACCTTGGGTCTGGGAACCATCCTGCGTATCGTGGATTCTAAGGAGCCAGCCGGCCACTCCCAGCCACAGGCCCCCAAATACAAACAACGGCGCTTTTCCCTGGAAAACAAAACTCGCCTGCCAACTTTTTGATGGCAGATTGCAGGAGCAACTTGGTACTATCAAACCAGCCCAACTTGGCACTGGTGCCACCATGGGTCTGGTAACCATCCTGCCTATTGTAGCTTTTCAGGAGCCAGCCGGTCACTCCCAGCCATAGGCCCCCAGTCACAAACCTCGGCCCGTTTCCCTGGCAAACAAAAGTAAGCTGCCCCGCTTCTGGATGGCAGATTGCAGGAGCCACTTGGTACTATCAAACCAGCCCGACTTGGCACTGGTACCACCTTGGGTCTGGGAACCATGCTGCGTATCGCAGATTCTAAGGCGCCAGTCGGCCACTCCCAGCCACAAGACCACAAACACAAACAACGGCGCTTTTCTCTGGCAAACAAAACTCAACTGCCCCTCTTCTGGATGGCAAATTGCAGGACGCACTTGGTACTATCAAACCAGCACGACTTGGCACTGGTACCACCTTGGGTCTGGGAACCATCTTGCGTATTGTGGATTGTCAGGAGCCAGCTGGACACTCTCGGCCACAGACCCCAATCAAAAACAACGGCCCGTTTCACAGGCAAACAAAACTCAGCTGCCCCGCTTCTGGATGGGAGATTGCAGGAGGCACTTGACACTGTGAAACCAGCCCCACTTGGCACTGGTGCCACCTTGGGTCTGGGAACCATGCTGCGTATCATGGATTTTCAGGAGCCAGCCGGCCACTCCCAGCCATAGGCCCCCAAACAAAAACCACAGCCTTTTTCTCTGGCAAACAAAATTCAGCTGCCCCGCTTCTGGATGGCAGATTGCAGGAGCCACTTGGGACTATCACACCAGCACAACATGGCACTGGTGCCACCTTGGATCTGGGAATCATCCTTCCTATCGTGGATTTTCAGGGGCCAGCCGGTCACTCTCAGCCATAGGCCCCAAACACAAACCACGGCCCTTTCCTCTGGAAAACAAAACTCAACTGCCCCTCTTCTGGATGGCAGATTGCAGGAGCCACTGGGTACTATGAAACTAGCCCGACTTGGCACTGGTGCCACCTTGGGTCTGGGAACCATGCTGCGTATCATGGATTTTCAGGAGCCAGCCGTCCACTGCCAGCCACAGGCCCCGAAACACAAACAACAGCCTTTTTCTCTGGCAAACAAAATTCAGCTGCCCCGCTTCTGGATGGCAGATTGCAGGAACCACTTGGTACTAACAAACCAGCCCGACTTGGCACTGGTGCCACCTTGGGTCTGGGAACCATCCTGCGTATCGTGGATTCTAAGGAGCCAGCTGGCCACTCCCAGCCACAGGCCCCAAAACACACACAACGGCGCTTTTCCCTGGAAAACAAAACTCGCCTGCCAACTTTTTGATGGCAGATTGCAGGAGCCACTTGGTACTATCAAACCAGCCCAACTTGCCACTGGTGCCACCATGGGTCTGGTCACCATCCTGCCTATCGTAGCTTTTCAGGAGCCAGCCGGTCACTCCCTGCCATAGGCCCCGAGACACAAAGCTCGGCCCGTTTCCCTGGCAAACAAAAGTAAGCTGCCCCGCTTCTGGATGGCAGATTGCAGGAGCCACTTGGTACTATCAAACCAGCCCGACTTGGCACTGGTACCACCTTGGGTCTGGGAACCATCCTGCCTATCGTGGATTTTAAGGAGCCAGCCGGCAACTCCCAGCCACAGGCCCCCAACAAAAACCACGGCCCTTTTTTCTGGCAAACAAAACTTAGCTGCCTCACTTATGGATGGCAGATTGCAGGAGCCACTTGGTGTAATCAAACCAGCCCGACTTGGCACTGGTGTCACCTTGGGTCTGGGAACCATCCTGCGTATCGTGGATTCTAAGGAGCCAGCCGGCCACTCCCAGCCACAGGCCCCCAAACAAAATCAACGGCGCTGTTCCCTGGAAAACAAAACACGCCTGCCAACTTTTTGATGGAGTTTGCAGGAGCCACTTGGTACTATCAAACCAGCCCAACTTGGCACTGGTGCCACCATGGGTCTGGTAAACATCCTGCGTATCGTGGATTCTTAGGCGCCAGCAGGCCACTCCTAGCCACAGGCCCCCAAACAAAAACCTAGGCCTATTTCTCTGGCAAACAAAAGTAAGCTGCCCCGCTTCTGGATGGCAGATTGCAGGAGACACTTGGGACTATCAAACCAGCCCAACTTGGCACTGGTGCCACCTTGGATCTGGGAACCATGTTGTGTATCGTGGATTTTCAGGGTCCAGCCGGCCACTCTCAGCCATATGTCCCCAAACAGAAACCTCGGCCCGTTTCTCTGGTAAACAAAACTCAACTGCCCCTCTTCTGGATGGCAAATTGCAGGATGAACTTGATACTAAAACCGCAGGCCGACTTGGTAGTGGTGACACCTTGGGCCTGGGAACCATCATGCGTATCGAGCATTTTAAGGAGCCAGCCGGCCACTCCCAGCAATATGCCCCCAAAAACAATCCACGGAATTTTTCTCTGGCAAACAAAAATCAGCTGCCCCGCTTCTGGATGGCAGATTGCAGGAGCCACTTTGCACCATCAAACCAGCCCGACTTGGCACTGGTGCCACCTTGCATCTGGGAACCATGCTGCCTAGCGTGGATTTTCAGGGGCCAGCGGGCCACTCTCAGCTATATGCCCCCAAACAAAACCCACGGCCCGTTTCCCTGGCAAACAAAAGTAAGCTGCCCTGCTTCTGGATGGCAGATTGCAGGAACCACTTGGTAGTATCAAACCAGCCCGACTTGGCACTGGTGCCACCTTGGGTCTGGGAACCATCCTGCGTATCGTGGATTCTAAGGAGCCAGCCGGCCACTCCCAGCCACAGGCCCCCAAACACAAACAACGGCGCTTTTCCCTGGAAAACAAAACTCGCCTGCCAACTTTTTGATGGCAGATTGCAGGAGCAACTTGGTACTATCAAACCAGCCCAACTTGGCACTGGTGCCACCATGGGTCTGGTCACCATCCTGCCTATTGTAGCTTTCCAGGAGCCAGCCGGTCACTCCCAGCCATAGGCCCCTAAACACAAACCTCGGCCCGTTTCCCTGGCAAACAAAAGTAAGCTGCCCCGCTTCTGGATGGCAGATTGCAGGAGCCACTTGGTACTATCAAACCAGCCCAACTTGGAAATGGTGCCACCTTGGGTCTGGGAACCATGCTGCGTATCGCAGATTCTAAGGCGCCAGTCGGCCACTCACAGCCACAAGCCCCCAAACAAAAACAACGGCGCTTTCTCTGGCAAACAAAACTCAACTGCCCCTCTTCTGGATGGCAAATTGCAGGACGCACTTGGTACTATAAAAACAGCCCGACTTGGCACTGGTGCCACCTTGGGTCTGGGAACCATCCTGCGTATCGATCTTTTTAATGAGACAGCCGGCCACTCCCAGCCATATGCCCCCAAACACAACCCACGGCCCTTTCCTCTGGCAAACAAAACTCAGCTGCACCACTTCTGGATGGCAGATTGCAGGACGCACTTGGTACTATCAAACCAGCAAGACTTGGCACTGGTGCCACCTTGGGTCTGGGAACCATCCTGCATATTGTGGATTGTCAGGAGCCAGCTGAACATTCTCGGCCACAGACCCCAATCAAAAACAACGGCCCGTTTCACAGGCAAACAAAACTCAGCTGCCCCGCTTCTGGATGGGAGATTGCAGGAGGCACTTGACACTGTGAAACCAGCCCCACTTGGCACTGGTGCCACCTTGGGTCTGGGAACCATGCTGCGTATCATGGATTTTCAGGAGCCAGCCGGCCACTCCCAGCCATAGGCCCCCAAACAAAAACCACAGCCTTTTTCTCTGGCAAACAAAATTCAGCTGCCCCACTTCTGGATGGCAGATTGCAGGAGCCACTTGGGACTATCACACCAGCACAACTTGGCACTGCTGCCACCTTGGATCTGGGAACCATCCTTCCTATCGTGGATTTTCAGGGGCCAGCAGGTCACTCTCAGCCATAGGCCCCAAACACAAACCACGGCCCTTTTCTCTGGAAAACAAAACTCAACTGCCCCTCTTCTGGATGGCAGATTGCAGGAGCCACTGGGTACTATGAAACTAGCCCTACTTGGCACTGGTGCCACCTTGGGTCTGGGAACCATGCTGCGTATCATGGATTTTCAGGAGCCAGCCGTCCACTGCCAGCCACAGGCCCCGAAACACAAACAACAGCCTTTTTCTCTGGCAAACAAAATTCAGCTGCCCCGCTTCTGGATGGCAGATTGCAGGAACCACTTAGTACTAACAAACCAGCCCGACTTGGCACTGGTGCCACCTTGGGTCTGGGAACCATCCTGCGTATCGTGGATTCTAAGGAGCCAGCTGGCCACTCCCAGCCACAGGCCCCAAAATACACACAACGGCGCTTTTCCCTGGAAAACAAAACTCGCCTGCCAACTTTTTGATGGCAGATTGCAGGAGCCACTTGGTACTATCAAACCAGCCCAACTTGGCACTGGTGCCACCATGGGTCTGGTCACCATCCTGCCTATCGTAGCTTTTCAGGAGCCAGCCGGTCACTCCCAGCCATAGGCCCCCAGAAAAAAACCTCGGTCCGTTTCCCTGGAAAACAAAAGTAAGCTGCCCCGCTTCTGGATGGCAGATTGCAGGAGCCACTTGGTGCTATCAAACCAGCCCGACTTGGCACTGGTGCCACCTTGGGTCTGGGAACCATCCTGCGTATCCTGTGTTCTAAGGAGCCAGCCGGCCACTCCCAGCCACAAGCCCCCAAACAGAAACAACGGCGCTTTTCCCTGGAAAACAAAACTGACCTGCCAACTTTTTGATGGCAGATTGCAGGAGCCACTTGGTACTATCAAACCAGCCCAACTTGGCACTGGTGCCACCATGGGTCTGGTCACCATCCTGCCTATCGTAGCTTTTCAGGAGCCAGCCGGTCATTCCCAGCCATAGGTCCCCAGAAAAATACCTCGGCCCGTTACCCTGGCAAACAAAATAAGCTGCCCCGCTTCTGCATGGCAGATTGCAGGTGCTATTTAGTACTATCAAACCAGCCCGACTTGGCACTGGTCCCACCTCTGGTCTGGGAACCATCCTGCCTATCGTGGATTTTCAGGGGCCAGACGGCCACTATCAGCCATATGCCCCCAAAAACAAACCACGGCCCTTTTCTCTGGTAAACAAAACTCAACTGCCCCTCTTCTGGATGGCAAATTTTAGGACGCACTTTGTACTACGAAAAGCGCCCGACTTGGCACTGGTGCCACCTTGGGTCAGGGAACCATCCTGCCTATCGTAGCTTTTCAGGAGCCAGCCGGTCACTCCCAGCCATAGGTCCCCAGACAAATACCTCGGCCCGTTTCCTGGCAAACAAAAGTAAGCTGCCCCGCTTCTGGATGGCAGATTGCAGGAGCCACTTGGTACTATCAAACCAGCCCAACTTGACACTGGTGCCACCTTGGCTCTGGGAACCATGCTGCGTAACCCGGATTCTAAGACGACAGGCAGCCACTGCCAGCCACAGGCCTCCAAACAAAATCAACGGCGCTTTTCCCTGGAAAACAAAACTCGCCTGACAACTTTTAGATGGCAGATTGCAGGAGCCAGTTGGTACCATCAAACCAGCCCAACTTGGCACTGGTGCCACCTTGGGTCTGGGAACCATCCTGCCTATTGTTGCTCTTCAGGAGCCAGCCGGTCACTTCTAGCCCTAGGCCCCCAGTCATAAACCTCGGCCCGTTTCCCTGGCACACAAATGTAAGCTACCCCGCTTCAGGATGGCAGATTGCAGGAGCCACTTTTCACCATCAAACCAGCCCGACGTGGCACTGGTGCCACCTTGGGTCTGGGAACCATCCTGCGTATCGTGTGTTCTAAGGAGCCAGCCGTCCACTGCCAGCCACAGTCCCCCAAACACAAACAACGGCGCTTTTCCCTGGAAAACAAAACTGGCCTGCCAACTTTTTGATGGCAGATTGCAGGAGCCACTTGGTACTATCAAACCAGCCCAACTTGGCACTGGTGCCACCATGGGTCTGGTAACCATCCTGCCTATCGTAGCTTTTCAGGAGCCAGGCGGTCACTCCCAGCCATAGGCCCCCAGACACAAACCTCGGCCCGTTTCCCTGGCAAACAAAAGTAAGCTGCCCCGCTTCTGCATGGCAGATTGCAGGTGCTATTTAGTACTATCAAACCAGCCCGACTTGGCACTGGTGCCACCTCTGGTCTGGGAACCATCCTGCCTATCGTGGATTTTCAGGCGCCAGACGGCCACTATCAGCCATATGCCCCCAAAAACAAACCACGGCCCTTTTCTCTGGTAAACAAAACTCAACTGCCCCTCTTCTGGATGGCAAATTTTAGGACGCACTTTGTACTACGAATACCGCCCGACTTGGCACTGGTGCCACCTTGGGTCAGGGAACCATCCTGCCTATCGTAGCTTTTTAAGGAGCCAGCAGGCCACGCCCAGCCATATAGCCCCAAAAACAAACCTCGGACCATTTCTCTTGGAAACAAAAATCCGCTGCCCCGCGTCAGGATGGCAGATTGCAGGAGCCACTTTGCACCATCAAACCACCCCGACTTGGCACTGGTGCCATCTTGGATCTGGGAACCATCCTGCCTATCGTAGCTTTTCAGGAGCCAGCCGGTTACTCCCAACCATAGGCCCCCAGACAGAAAGCTCTGCCCGTTTCCCTGGCAAACAAAAGTAAGCTACCCCGCTTCTGGATGGCAGATTGCAGGAGCCACTTGGTACTATCAAACCAGCCCAACTTGGCACTGGTGCCACCATGGGTCTGGTCACCATCCTGCCTATCGTAGCTTTTCAGGAGCCAGGCGGTCACTCCCAGCCATAGGCCCCCAGACAAATACCTCGGCCCGTTTCCCTGGCAAACAAAAGTAAGCTGCCCCGCTTCTGGATGGCAGATTGCAGGAGCCACATGGTACTATCAAACCAGGCCAACATGGCACTGGTGCCACCTTGGCTCTGGGAACCATCCTGCCTATCGTGGATTTTCAGGCGCCAGACGGCCACTCTCAGCCATATGCCCCCAAACACAAACCACGGCCCTTTTCTGTGGTAAACAAAACTCAACTGCCCCTCTTCTGGATGGCAAATTGCAGGACGCACTTGGTACTACGAAAACAGCCCGACTTGGCAGTGATGCCACCTTGGGTCAGGGAACCATCCTGCGTATCGATGTTTTTAAGGAGTCAGCCGGCAACGTCCAGCCATATACCCCCAAAAAAAACCCACGGAACTTTTCTCCAGCAAGCAAAAATCCGCTGCCCCGCGTCTGGATGGCAGATTGCAGGAGCTATTTAGTATTATCAAACCAGCCCGACTTGGCACTGGTGCCACCATGGGTCTGGTCACCATCCTGCCTATCGTAGCTTTTCAGGAGCCAGCCGGTCACTCTCAGCCATAGGCCCCAAACACAAACCACGGCCCTTTTCTCTGGAAAACAAAACTCAACTGCCCCTCTTCTGGATGGCAGATTGCAGGAGCCACTGGGTACTATGAAACCAGCCCTACTTGGCACTGGTGCCACCTTGGGTCTGGGAACCATGCTGCGTATCATGGATTTTCAGGAGCCAGCCGTCCACTGCCAGCCACAGGCCCCGAAACACAAACAACAGCCTTTTTCTCTGGCAAACAAAATTCAGCTGCCCCGCTTCTGGATGGCAGATTGCAGGAACCACTTGGTACTAACAAACCAGCCCGACTTGGCACTGGTGCCACCTTGGGTCTGGGAACCATCCTGCGTATCGTGGATTCTAAGGAGCCAGCTGGCCACTCCCAGCCACAGGCCCCAAAACACACACAACGGCGCTTTTCCCTGGAAAACAAAACTCGCCTGCCAACTTTTTGATGGCAGATTGCAGGAGCCACTTGGTACTATCAAACCAGCCCAACTTGGCACTGGTGCCACCATGGGTCTGGTCACCATCCTGCCTATCGTAGCTTTTCAGGAGCCAGCCGGTCACTCCCAGCCATAGGCCCCCAGACACAAACCTCGGCCTGTTTCCCTGGCACACAAAAGTAAGCTACCGCACTTCTGGATGGCAGATTGCAGGAGCCACTTTGCACCATCAAACCAGCCCAACTTGGCACTGGTGCCACCTTGGCTCTGGGAACCATGCTGCGTAACCCGGATTCTAAGACGACAGGCAGCCACTGCCAGCCACAGGCCTCCAAACAAAATCAACGGCGCTTTTCCCTGGAAAACAAAACTCGCCTGACAACTTTTAGATGGCAGATTGCAGGAGCCAGTTGGTACCATCAAACCAGCCCAACTTGGCACTGGTGCCACCTTGGGTCTGGGAACCATCCTGCCTATTGTTGCTTTTCAGGAGCCAGCCGGTCACTCCTAGCCCTAGGCCCCCAGTCATAAACCTCGGCCCGTTTCCCTGGCACACAAAAGTAAGCTACCCCGCTTCAGGATGGCAGATTGCAGGAGCCACTTTTCACCATCAAACCAGCCCGACGTGGCACTGGTGCCACCTTGGGTCTGGGAACCATCCTGCGTATCGTGTGTTCTAAGGAGCCAGCCGGCCACTCCCACCAACAGTCCCCCAAACAAAAACAACGGCGCTTTTCCCTGGAAAACAAAACTCGCCTGACAACTTTTTGATGGCAGATTGCAGGAGCCACTTGGTACTATCAAACCAGCCCAACTTGGCACTGGTGCCACCATGGGTCTGGTAACCATCCTGCCTATCGTAGCTTTTCAGGAGCCAGCCGGTCACTCCCAGCCATAGGCCCCCAGACACAAACCTCGGCCCGTTTCCCTGGCAAACAAAAGTAAGCTGCCCCGCTTCTGCATGGCAGATTGCAGGTGCTATTTAGTACTATCAAACCAGCCCGACTTGGCACTGGTGCCACCTCTGGTCTGGGAACCATCCTGCCTATCGTGGATTTTCAGGCGCCAGACGGCCACTATCAGCCATATGCCCCCAAAAACAAACCACGGCCCTTTTCTCTGGTAAACAAAACTCAACTGCCCCTCTTCTGGATGGCAAATTTTAGGACGCACTTTGTACTACGAAAACCGCCCGACTTGGCACTGGTGCCACCTTGGGTCAGGGAACCATCCTGCCTATCGTAGCTTTTTAAGGAGCCAGCAGGCCACGCCCAGCCATATAGCCCCAAAAACAAACCACGGACCATTTCTCTTGGAAACAAAAATCCGCTGCCCCGCGTCAGGATGGCAGATTGCAGGAGCCACGTTGCACCATCAAACCACCCCGACTTGGCACTGGTGCCATCTTGGATCTGGGAACCATCCTGCCTATCGTAGCTTTTCAGGAGCCAGCCGGTTACTCCCAGCCATAGGCCCCCAGACAGAAAGCTCTGCCCGTTTCCCTGGCAAACAAAAGTAAACTACCCCGCTTCTGGATGGCAGATTGCAGGAGCCACTTGGTACTATCAAACCAGCCCAACTTGACACTGGTGCCACTTTGGGTCTGGGAACCATGCTGCGTAACGTAGATTCTAAGGCGCCAGGCGGCCACTCCCAGCCACAGGCCCCCAAATACAAACAACGGCGCTTTTCCCTGGAAAACAAAACTCGCCTGCCAGCTTTTTGATGGCAGATTGCAGGAGCCACTTGGTACTATCAAATCATCCCAACTTGGCACTGGTGCCACTATGGGTCTGGGAACCATCCTGCCAAATGTACCATTTCAGGAGCCAGCCGGTCACTCCCAGCCATAGGCCCCCATCACAAACCTCGGCCCGTTTCCCTGGCAAACAAAATTAAGCTGCCCCGCTTCTGGATGGCAGATTGCAGGAGCCACTTGGTAGTGTCAAAACAGCCCGACTTGGCACTGGTGCCACCTTGGGTCTGGGAACCATCCTGCGTATCGTGGATTCTAAGCAGCCACCCGGCCACTCCGTGCCACAGGCGCCCAAACACAAACAACGGCGCTTTTCCCTGGAAAACAAAACTCGCCTGCCAACATTTTGATGGCAGATTGCAGGAGCCACTTGGTACTATCAAACCAGCCCAACTTGGCACTGGTGCCACCATGGGTCTGGTCACCATCCTGCCTATCGTAGCTTTTCAGGAGCCAGCCGGTCACTCCCAGCCATAAACCCCCAGTCACAAACCTCGGCCCGTTTCCCTGGAAAACAAAAGAAAGCACCCCCGATTCTGGATGGCAGATTGCAGGAGCCACTTGGTAGAATCAAATTAGCCCAACTTGGCACTGGTGCCATCATGGGTCTGGTAAACATCCTGCCTATCTTAGCTTTTCAGGAGCCGGCCGGTCACTCCCTGCCATAGGCCCCCAGAGAAATACCTCGGCCCGTTTCCCTGGCAAACAAAAGTAAGCTGCCCCTCTTCTGGATGGCAGATTGCAGGAACCACTTGCTACTATCAAACCAGCCCAACTTGGCACTTGTGCCACCTTGGCTCTGGGAACCATGCTGCGTAACGTAGATTCTAAGAGGACAGGCGGACACTCCCAGCCACAGGCCTCTAAACAAAAACAACGGCGCGTTACCCTGGAAAACAAAACTCGCCTGCCAACATTTTGATGGCAGATTGCAGGAGCCACTTGGTACTATCAAACCAGCCCAACTTGGCACTGGTGCCACCATGGGTCTGGTCACCATCCTGCCTATCGTAGCTTTTCAGGAGCCAGCCGGTCACTCCCAGCCATAGGCCCCCAGACAAATACCTCGGCCCGTTTCCCTGGCAAACAAAAGTAAGCTGCCCCGCTTCTGGATGGCAGATTGCAGGAGCCACATGGTACTATCAAACCAGGCCAACATGGCACTGGTGCCACCTTGGCTCTGGGAACCATCCTGCCTATCGTGGATTTTCAGGCGCCAGCCGGCCACTCTCAGCCATATGCCCCCAAACACAAACCACGGCCCTTTTCTCTGGTAAACAAAACTCAACTGCCCCTCTTCTGGATGGCAAATTGCAGGACGCACTTGGTACTACGAAAACAGCCCGACTTGGCAGTGATGCCACCTTGGGTCAGGGAACCATCCTGCGTATCGATGTTTTTAAGGAGTCAGCCGGCAACGTCCAGCCATATACCCCCAAAAAAAACCCACGGAACTTTTCTCCAGCAAGCAAAAATCCGCTGCCCCGCGTCTGGATGGCAGATTGCAGGAGCTATTTAGTATTATCAAACCAGCCCGACTTGGCACTGGTGCCACCATCGGTCTGGTCACCATCCTGCCTATCGTAGCTTTTCAGGAGCCAGCCGGTCACTCTCAGCCATAGGCCCCAAACACAAACCACGGCCCTTTTCTCTGGAAAACAAAATTCAACTGCCCCTCTTCTGGATGGCAGATTGCAGGAGCCACTGGGTACTATGAAACCAGCCCGACTTGGCACTGGTGCCACCTTGGGTCTGGGAACCATGCTGCGTATCATGGATTTTCAGGAGCCAGCCGTCCACTGCCAGCCACAGGCCCCGAAACACAAACAACAGCCTTTTTCTCTGGCAAACAAAATTCAGCTGCCCCGCTTCTGGATGGCAGATTGCAGGAACCACTTGGTACTAACAAACCAGCCCGACTTGGCACTGGTGCCACCTTGGGTCTGGGAACCATCCTGTGTATCGTGGATTCTAAGGAGCCAGCTGGCCACTCCCAGCCACAGGCCCCAAAACACACACAACGGCGCTTTTCACTGAAAAACAAAACTCGCCTGCCAACTTTTTGATGGCAGATTGCAGGAGCCACTTGGTACTATCAAACCAGCCCAACTTGGCACTGGTGCCACCATGGGTCTGGTCACCATCCTGCCTATCGTAGCTTTTCAGGAGCCAGCCGGTCACTCCCAGCCATAGGCCCCCAGACACAAAGCTCGGACCGTTTCCCTGGCAAACAAAAGTAAGCTGCCCCGCTTCTGGATGGCAGATTGCAGGATCCACTTGTTATTATCAAACCAGCCCGACTTGGTACTGGTGCCACCTCTGGTCTGGGTACCATCCTGGGTATCGTGGATCCTAAGGAGCCAGCCGGCCACTCCCAGCCACAGGCCCCCAAACAAAAACAACGGGGATTTTCCCTGGAAAACAAAACTCGCCTGACAACTTTTTGATGGCAGATTGCAGGAACCACTTGGTACTATCAAGCCAGCCCAACTTGGCACTGGTGCCACCTTGGGTCTGGGAACCATGCTGCGTATTGTGGATTCTAAGGAGCCAGCCGGCCACTCCAGCCACAGGCCCGCAGACACAAACAACGGCGCTTTTCCCTGGAAAACAAAACTCGCCTGCCAACTTTTTGATGGCAGATTGCAGGAGCCACTTGGTACTATGAAATCAGCCGAACATGGCACTGGTGCCACCATGGGTCTGGTCACCATCCTGCCTATCGTAGCTTTTCAGGAGCCAGCCGGTCACTCCCAGCCATAGGCCCCCAGACACAAAGCTCGGCCCGTTTCCCTGGCAAACAATAGTAAGCTGCCCCGCTTCTGGATGGTAGATTGCAGGAACCATTTGCTACAATCAAACCAGCCCAACTTGGCACTGGTGCCACCTCTGGTCTGGGAACCATCCTGCGTATTTTGGATTCTAAGGAGCCAGCCGGCCACTCCCAGCCACAGGCCCCCAAACACAAACAACGGCGCTTTTCCCTGGAAAACAAAACTCGCCTGCCAACATTTTGATGGCAGATTGCAGGAGCCACTTGGTACTATCAAACCAGCCCAACTTGGCACTGGTGCCACCATGGGTCTGGTCACCATCCTGCCTATCGTAGTTTCTCAGGAGCCAGCCGGTCACTCCCTGCCATAGGCCCCCAGACAAAACCTCGGCCCGTTTCCCTGGCAAACAAAAGTAAGCTGCCCCGCTTCTGGATGGCAGATTGCAGGACGCACTTGGTAGTATCAAACCAGCCCAACTTGGCACTGGTGCCACCTCAGGTCTGGGAACCATGCTGCGTATCGTGGATTCTAATTAGCCATCCGGCCACTCCCAGCCACAGGCCCCCAAACAAAAACAACGGCGCTTTTCCCTGGATAACAAACTCGCCTGCCAACATTTTGATGGCAGATTGCAGGAGCCACTTGGTACTATCAAACCAGCCCAACTTGGCACTGGTGCCACCATGGGTCTGGTCACCATCCTGCCTATCGTAGCTTTTCAGGAGACAGCCGGTCACTCCCAGCCATAGGCCCCGAGACAAAAACCTCGGCCCTTTTCCCTGGCAAACAAAATTCAGCTGCCCCGCTTCTGGATGGCAGATTGAAGGAGCCACCTTTCACCATCAAACTAGCCCGACTTGGCACTGGTGTCACCTCTGGTCTGGGAACCATCCTGCCTGTCGTGGATTCTAATTAGCCAGCCGGCCACTCCCAGCCACAGGCCCCCAAACACAAACAACGGCGCTTTTCCCTGGGAAACAAAACTCGCCTGCCAAGTTTTTGATGGCAGATTGCAGGAGCCACTTGGTACTATCAAACCAGCCCAACTTGGCACTGGTGCCACCATGGGTCTGGTCACAATCCTGCCTATCGTAGCCTTTCAGGAGCCAGCCGGTCACTCCCAGCCATAGGCCCCCAGACAAATACCTCGGCCCGTTTCCCTGGCAAACAAAAGTAAGCTGCCCCGCTTCTGGATGGCAGATTGCAGGAAACACTTGGTACTATCAAACCAGCCCAACTTGGGACTGGTGCCACCTTGGGTCTGGGAACCATCCTGCGTATCGTGGATTCTAAGGAGCCAGCCGGCCACTCCCAGCCACAGGCCCCCAAACACAAACAACGACGCTTTTACCTGGAAAACAAAACTCGCCTGCCAACTTTTTGATGGCAGATTGCAGGAACCACTTGGTACTATCAAACCAGCCCAACTTGGCGCTGGTGCCACCTCTGGTCTGGGAACCATCCTGCGTATCGTGGATTCCAATTAGCCAGCCGGCCACTCCCTACCACAGGCCCCCAAACACAAACAACGGCGCTTTTCCCTGGAAAACAAAACTCGCCTACCAACTATTTGATGGCAGATTACAGGAGCCACTTGGTACTATCAAACCAGCCCAACTTGGCACTGGTGCCACCATGGGTCTGGTCACAATCCTGCCTATCGTAACTTTTCAGGAGCCAGCCGGTCACTCCCAGCCATATGTCCCCAGTCACAAACCTCGGCCCGTTTCCCTGGCAAACAAAAGTAAGCTGCCCCGCTTCTGGATGGCAGATTGCAGGAGCCACTTGGTACTATCAAACCAGCCCGACTTGGCACTGGTGCCACCTCTGGTCTGGGACCCATCCTGCGTATCGTGGATTCTAAGGAGCCAGTCGGCCACTCCCAGCCACAGGCCCCCAAACACAAACAACGGCCCGTTTCCGTGGCAAACAAAAGTAAGCTGCCCCGTTTCTGGATGGCAGATTGCAGGAACCACTTGGCAGTATCAAACCAGCACAACTTGGCACTGGTGGCACCTCTTGTCTGGTAACCATGCTGCGTATCGTGGTTTCTAAGGAGCCAGCCGGGCACTCCCAACCACAGGTCCCCAAACACAAACAATGGCGCTTTTCCCTGGAAAACAAAACTCGCCTGCCAACTTTTTGATGGCAGATTGCAGGAGCCACTTGGTACTATCAAACCAGCCCAACTTGGCACTGGTGCCACCATGGGTCTGGTCACCATCCTGCCTATCGTAGCTTTTCAGGAGCCAGCCGGTCACTCCCAGCCATAGGCCCCGAGACAGAAAGCCCGGCCCGTTTCCCTGGCAAACAAAAGTAAGCTGCCCCACTTCTGGATGGCAGATTGCAGGAGCCACTTTGTACTATCAAACCAGCCCGACTTGGCACTGGTGCCACCTCTGGTCTGGGAACCATGCTGCGTATCGTGGATTTTAAGGAGCCAGTCGGCCACTCCCAGCCATACGCCTCCAAACACAAACAACGGTCCATTTCCCTGGCAAACAAAAGTAAGCTGCCCCGCTTCTGGATGTCAGATTGCAGGAACCACTTGTTGCCAAGTTGGGGTGGTTTGATAGTACCAAGTGGCTCCTGCAATCTGCCATCAAAAAGTTGGCAGGTGAGTTTTGTTTTCCAGGGAAAAGCACCGTTGTTTGTGTTTGGGGGCCTGTGGCTGGGAGTGGCCAGCTGTCTCCTTAGAATCCACGATACGCAGGATGGGTCCCAGACCAGAGGTGGCACCAGTGCCATGTTGGCCTGGTTTGATAGTACCATGTGGCTCCTGCAATCTGCCATCCAGAAGCGGGGCTGCTTACTTTTGTTTGCCAGGGAAACGGGCCGAGATATTTGTCTGGGGGCCTATGGCTGGGAGTGAGCGGCTGGCTCCTGAAAAGCTACGATAGGCAGGATGGTGACCAGACCCATGGTGGCACCAGTGCCAAGTTGGGCTGGTTTGATAGTACCAAGTGGCTCCTGCAATCTGCCATCAAAAAGTTGTCAGGCGACTTTTGTTTTCCAGGGAAAAGCGCCGTTGTTCTTGTTTAGAGGCATGTGGCTGGGAGTGGCCGGCTGCCTACTTTGAACCCAGGATACGCAGGATGGTTCCCAGAGCCAAGGTGGCACCAGTGCCAAGTTGGGCTGGTTTGATAGTACCAAGTGGCTCCTGCAATCTGCCATCCAGAAGCGGGTCAGCTTACTTTTGTTTCCCAGGGAAACGGGCCGAGGTTTGTGTCTGGGGGCCTATGGCTGGGAGTGACCGGCTGGCTACTGAAAAGCTACGATAGGCAGGATGGTTACCAGACTCATGGTGGCACCAGTGCCAAGTCGGGCTGGTTTGATAATACTAAATAGCTCCTGAAATCTGCCATTCAGACGCGGGGCAGCGGATTTTTGTTTGCTGGAGAAAAGTTCCGTGGTTTTTTTTTGGGGGTATATGGCTGGACGTGGCCGGCTGGCTCCTTAAAAAGATCGATACGCAGGATTGTTCCCTGACCCAAGGTGGCATCACTGCCAAGTCGGGCTGTTTTCGTAGTACCAAGTGCGTCCTGCAATTTGCCATCCAGAAGAGGGGCAGTTGAGTTTTGTTTGCCAGAGCAAAGGGCCGTGGTATGTGTTTGGGGGCATATGGCTGAGAGTGGCCGGCTGGCCCCTGAAAATCCACGATAGGCAGGATGGTTCCCAGAGCCAAGGTGGCACCAGTGCCATGTTGGCCTGGTTTGACACTACCAAGTGGTTCCTGCAATCTGCCATCCAGAATTGGGGCAGCTTAATTTTGTTTGCCAGGGAAACGGTCCGAGGTTTGTGTCTGGGGGCCTATGGCTGGGAGTGACCGGCTGGCTCCTGAAATGCTACAATAGGCAGGATGGTTCCCAGACCCATGGTGGCACCAGTGCCAAGTTGGGATGATTTGATAGTACCAAGTGGCTCCTGCAATCTGCCATCAAAAAGCTGGCAGGCGAGTTTTGTTTTCCAGGGAAAAGCGCCGTTGTTTGTGTTTGGGGGCCTGTGGCTGGGAGTGGCCGGCTGGCTCCTTAGAATCCACGATATGCAGGATTGTTCCCAGACCCAAGGTGGCACCAGTGCCAAGTCGGGCCGGTTTGATGGTGCAAAGTGGCTCCTGCAATCTGCCATCCAGACGCGGGGCAGCGGATTTTTGTTTCCATGAGAAATGGTCCGTGGTTTGTTTTTGGGGGTATATGGCTGGGCGTGGCCGGCTGACTCCTTAAAAACATCGATACGCAGGATGGTTCCCTGACACAAGGTGGCACCAGTGCCACGTCGGGCGGTTTTCGTAGTACAAAGTGCGTCCTAAAATTTGCCATCCAGAAGAGGGGCAGTTGAGTTTTGTTTGCCAGAGAAAAGGGCCGTGGTTTGTTTTTGGGGGCATATGGCTGAGAGTGGCCGGCTGGCCCCTGAAAATCCACGATAGGCAGGATGGTTCCCAGACCAGAGGTGTCACCAGTGCCAAGTCGGGCTGGTTTGATAGTACTAAATAGCTCCTGCAATCTGCCATCCAGAAGCGGGGCAGCTTACTTTTGTTTGCCAGGGAAACGGGCCGAGCTTTGTGTCTGGGGGCCTATGGCTGGGAGTGACCGGCTGGCTCCTGAAAAGCTACGATAGGCAGGATGGTGACCAGACCCATGGTGGCACCAGTGCCAAGTTGGGCTGGTTTGATAGTACCAAGTGGCTCCTGCAATCTGCCATCAAAAAGTTGGCAGGCGAGTTTTGTTTTCCAGGGAAAAGCGCCGTTGTTTGTGTTTGGGGGCCTGTGGCTGGGAGTGGCCAGCTGGCTCCTTAGAACCCATGATACGCAGGATGGTTCCCAGACCAGAGGTGGCACCAGTGCCAAGTTGGGCTGGTTTGATGGTGCAAAGTAGCTCCTGCAATCTGCCATCCAGAAGCGGGGTAGCTTACTTTTGTTTGCCAGGGAAACGGGCCGAAATATTTGTCTAGGGGCCTCTGGCTGGGGGTGGCTGGCTGGCGCCTGAAAAGCTACGATAGGCAGGATGGTGACCAGACCCATGGTGGCACCAGTGCCAACTTGGGCTGGTTTGATAGTACCAAGTGGCTCCTGCAATCTGCCATCAAATGTTTGGCAGGCGAGTTTTGTTTTCCAGGGAAAAGCACCGTTGTGTGTGTTTTGGGGCCTGTGGCTGGGAGTGGCCAGCTGGCTCCTTAGAATCCACGATACGCAGGATGGTTCCCAGACCCAAGGTGGCACCAGTGCCAAGTCGGGCTGGTTTGTTAGTACCAAGTGGTTCCTGCAATCTGCCATCCAGAAGCGGGGCAGCTGAATTTTGTTTGCCAGAGAAAAAGGCTGTTGTTTGTGTTTCGGGGCCTGTGGCTGGCAGTGGACGGCTGGCTCCTGAAAATCCATGATACGCAGCATGGTTCCCAGACCCAAGGTGGCACCAGTGCCAAGTCGGGCTGGTTTGATACTACCAAGTGCGTCCTGCAATCTGCCATCCAGAAGCGGGGCAGCTTAATTTTGTTTGCCAGGGAAACGGGCCGTGGGTTTTGTATGGGGGCCTATGGCTGAGAGTGGCCGGCTGGCTCCTGAAAATCCACGCTAGGCAGCATGGTTCCCAGATGCAAGGTGGCACCAGTGCCAAGTCGGGCTGGTTTGATGGTGCAAAGTGGCTCCTGCAATCTGCCATCCAGAAGCGGGGCAGCTGATTTTTGTTTGCCAGAGAAAAATTCCGTGGATTGTTTTTGGGGGCATATTGCTGGGAGTGGCCGGCTGGCTCCTTAAAATGCTCGATACGCATGATGGTTCCCAGGCCCAAGGTGTCACCACTACCAAGTCGGCCTGCGGTTTTAGTATCAAGTTCATCCTGCAATTTGCCATCCAGAAGAGGGGCAGTTGAGTTTTGTTTGCCAGAGAAACGGGCCGAGGTTTCTGTTTGGGGACATATGGCTGAGAGTGGCCGGCTGGCCCCTGAATATCCACGATACACAGCATGGTTCCCAGATCCAAGGTGGCACCAGTGCCAAGTTGGGCTGGTTTGATAGTCCCAAGTGTCTCCTGCAATCTGCCATCCAGAAGCGGGGCAGCTTACTTTTGTTTGCCAGAGAAATAGGCCTAGGTTTTTGTCTGGGGGCCTGTGGCTAGGAGTGGCCGGCTGGCTCCTTAGAATCCACGATACGCAGGATGTTTCCCAGACCCAAGGTGGCACCAGTGCCAAGTCGGGCTGGTTTGATAGTACCAAGTGGCTCCTGCAAACTCCATCAAAATGTTGGCAGACGTGTTTTGTTTTCCAGGGAACAGCGCCGTTGATTTTGTTTGGGGACCTGTGGCTTGGAGTGGCCGGCTGGCTCCTTAGAATCCACGATACGCAGGATGGTTCCCAGACCCAAGGTGGCACCAGTGCCAAGTCGGGCTGGTTTGATTACACCAAGTGGCTCCTGCAATCTGCCATCCAGAAGTGAGGCAGCTAAGTTTTGTTTGCCAGAAAAAAGGGCCGTGGTTTTTGTTGGGGGCCTGTGGCTGGGAGTAGCCGGCTGGCTCCTTAAAATCCACGATAGGCTGGATGGTTCCCAGACCCAAGGTGGCACCAGTGCCAAGTCGGGCTGGTTTGATAGCACCAAGTGGCTCCTGCAATCTGCCATCCAGAAGCGGTGCAGTTGAGTTTTGTTTGCCAGAGAAAAGGGCCGTGGGTTGTGTTTGGGGGCATATGGCTGGGAGTGGCCGGCTGTCTCATTAAAAAGATCGATACGCAGGATGGTTCCCAGACCCAAGGTGGCACCAGTGCCAAGTCGGGCTGTTTTTATAGTACCAAGTGCGTCCTGCAATTTGCCATCCAGAAGAGGGGCAGTGGAGTTTTGTTTGCCAGAGAATAGCGCCGTTGTTTCTGTTTGGGGGCTTGTGGCTGGGAGTGGCCGACTGGCGCCTTAGAATCTGTGTTACGCAGCATGGTTCCCAGACCAGAGGTGGCACCAGTGCCAAGTTGGGCTGGTTTGATAGTACCAAGTGGCTCCTGCAATCTGCCATCAAAAAGTTGGCAGGCGAGTTTTGTTTTCCAGGGAAAAGCGCCGTTGTTTGTATTTGGGGGCCTGTGGCTGGGAGTGGTCGGCTGGCTCCTTTGTACCCACGATACGCAGGATGGTTCCCAGACCCAAGGTGGCACCAGTGCCAAGTCGGGCTGGTTTGATACTACCAAGTGCGTCCTGCAATCTGCCATCCAGAAGCGGGGCAGCTTAATTTTGTTTGCCAGGGAAACGGGCCGTGGGTTTTGTTTGGGGGCCTATGGCTGAGAGTGGCCGGCTGGCTCCTGAAAATCCACGCTAGGCAGCATGGTTCCCAGATGCAAGGTGGCACCAGTGCCAAGTCGGGCTGGTTTGATGGTGCAAAGTGGCTCCTGCAATCTGCCATCCAGAAGCGGGGCAGCTGATTTTTGTTTGCCAGAGAAAAATTCCGTGGATTGTTTTTGGGGGCATATTGCTGGGAGTGGCCGGCTGGCTCCTTAAAATGCTCGATACGCATGATGGTTCCCAGGTCCAAGGTGTCACCACTACCAAGTCGGCCTGCGGTTTTAGTATCAAGTTCATCCTGCAATTTGCCATCCAGAAGAGGGGCAGTTGAGTTTTGTTTGCCAGAGAAACGGGCCGAGGTTTCTGTTTGGGGACATATGGCTGAGAGTGGCCGGCTGGCCCCTGAATATCCACGATACACAGCATGGTTCCCAGATCCAAGGTGGCACCAGTGCCAAGTTGGGCTGGTTTGATAGTACCAAGTGTCTCCTGCAATCTGCCATCCAGAAGCGGGGCAGCTTACTTTTGTTTGCCAGAGAAATAGGCCTAGGTTTTTGTCTGGGGGCCTGTGGCTAGGAGTGGCCGGCTGGCTCCTAAGAATCCACGATACGCAGGATGTTTCCCAGACCCAAGGTGGCACCAGTGCCAAGTCGGGCTGGTTTGATAGTACCAAGTGGCTCCTGCAAACTCCATCAAAAAGTTGGCAGGCGTGTTTTGTTTTCCAGGGAACAGCGCCGTTGATTTTGTTTGGGGGCCTGTGGCTGGGAGTGGCCGGCTGGCTCCTTAGAATCCACGATACGCAGGATGGTTCCCAGACCCAAGGTGGCACCAGTGCCAAGTCGGGCTGGTTTGATTACACCAAGTGGCTCCTGCAATCTGCCATCCAGAAGTGAGGCAGCTAAGTTTTGTTTGCCAGAAAAAAGGGCCGTGGTTTTTGTTGGGGGCCTGTGGCTGGGAGTGGCCGGCTGGCTCCTTAGAATCCACCATACGCAGGATGGTTCCCAGACCCAAGGTGGCACCAGTGCCAAGTCGGGCTGGTTTGATAGTACCAAGTGGCTCCTGCAATCTGCCATCCAGAAGCGGTGCAGTTGAGTTTTGTTTGCCAGAGGAAAGGGCCGTGGGTTGTGTTTGGGGGCATATGGCTGGGAGTGGCCGGCTGTCTCATTAAAAAGATCGATACGCAGGATGGTTCCCAGACCCAAGGTGGCACCAGTGCCAAGTCGGGCTGTTTTTATAGTACCAAGTGCGTCCTGCAATTTGCCATCCAGAAGAGGGGCAGTGGAGTTTTGTTTGCCAGAGAATAGCGCCGTTGTTTGTGTTTGGGAGCTTGTGGCTGGGAGTGGCCGACTGGCGCCGTAGAATCTGTGTTACGCAGCATGGTTCCCAGACCAGAGGTGGCACCAGTGCCAAGTTGGGCTGGTTTGATAGTACCAAGTGGCTCCTGCAATCTGCCATCCAGAAGCGGGGCAGCTTACTTTTGTTTGCCAGGGAAACGGGCCGAGGTTTGTGACTGGGGACCTATGGCTGGGAGTGACCGGCTGGCTCCTGAAAAGCTACGATAGGCAGGATGGTGACCAGACCCATGGTGGCACCAGTGCCAAGTTGGGCTGGTTTGATAGTACCAAGTGGCTCCTGCAATCTGCCATCAAAAAGTTGGCAGGCGAGTTTTGTTTTCCAGGGAAAAGCGCCGTTGTTTGTATTTGGGGGCCTGTGGCTGGGAGTGGCCGGCTGGCTCCTTTGAACCCACAATACGCAGGATGGTTCCCAGACCCAAGGTGGCACCAGTGCCAAGTCGGGCTGGTTTGATACTACCAAGTGGTTCCTGCAATCTGCCATCCAGAAGCGAGGCAGCTTAATTTTGTTTGCCAGGGAAACGGGCCGTGGGTTTTGTTTGGGGGCCTATGGCTGAGAGTGGCCGGCTGGCTCCTGAAAATCCATGCTAGGCAGCATGGTTCCCAGATGCAAGGTGGCACCAGTGCCAAGTCGGGCTGGTTTGTTGGTGCAAAGTGGCTCCTGCAATCTTCCATCCAGAAGCGGGGCAGCTGATTTTTGTTTGCCAGAGAAAAATTCCGTGGATTGTTTTTGGGGGCATATTGCTGGGAGTGGCCGGCTGGCTCCTTAAAATGCTCGATACGCATGATGGTTCCCAGGTCCAAGGTGTCACCACTACCAAGTCGGCCTGCGGTTTTAGTATCAAGTTCATCCTGCAATTTGCCATCCAGAAGAGGGGCAGTTGAGTTTTGTTTGCCAGAGAAACGGGCCGAGGTTTCTGTTTGGGGACATATGGCTGAGAGTGGCCGGCTGGCCCCTGAATATCCACGATACACAGCATGGTTCCCAGATCCAAGGTGGCACCAGTGCCAAGTTGGGCTGGTTTGATAGTCCCAAGTGTCTCCTGCAATCTGCCATCCAGAAGCGGGGCAGCTTACTTTTGTTTGCCAGAGAAATAGGCCTAGGTTTTTGTCTGGGGGCCTGTGGCTAGGAGTGGCCGGCTGGCTCCTAAGAATCCACGATACGCAGGATGTTTCCCAGACCCAAGGTGGCACCAGTGCCAAGTCGGGCTGGTTTGATAGTACCAAGTGGCTCCTGCAAACTCCATCAAAATGTTGGCAGGCGTGTTTTGTTTTCCAGGGAACAGCGCCGTTGATTTTGTTTGGGGGCCTGTGGCTGGGAGTGGCCGGCTGGCTCCTTAGAATCCACGATACGCAGGATGGTTCCCAGACCCAAGGTGGCACCAGTGCCAAGTCGGGCTGGTTTGATTACACCAAGTGGCTCCTGCAATCTGCCATCCAGAAGTGAGGCAGCTAAGTTTTGTTTGCCAGAAAAAAGGGCTGTGGTTTTTGTTGGGGGCCTGTGGCTGGGAGTGGCCGGCTGGCTCCTTAGAATCCACCATACGCAGGATGGTTCCCAGACCCAAGGTGGCACCAGTGCCAAGTCGGGCTGGTTTGATAGTCCCAAGTGGCTCCTGCAATCTGCCATCCAGAAGCGGGGCAGCCGAGTTTTGTTTGCCAGGGAAATGGGCCGTTGTTTGTGTTTGGGGGCCTGTGGCTGGGAGTGTTCGGCTGGTTCCTGAATATGTACGATACGCAGGATTGTTCCCAGACCCAAGGTGGCACCAGTGCCAAGTCGGGCTGGTTTGATGGTGCAAAGTGGCTCCTGCAATCTGCCATCCAGACGCGGGGCAGCGGATTTTTGTTTCCATGAGAAATGGTCCGTGGTTTGTTTTTGGGGGTATATGGCTGGGCCTGGCCGGCTGGCTCCTTAAAAAGCTCGATATGCAGGATGGTTCCCTGACACAAGGTGGCACCAGTGCCACGTCGGGCGGTTTTCGTAGTACAAAGTGCGTCCTAAAATTTGCCATCCAGAAGAGGGGCAGTTGAGTTTTGTTTGCCAGAGAAAAGGTCCGTGGTTTGTTTTTGGGGGCATATGGCTGAGAGTGGCTGGCTGGCCCCTGAAAATCCACGATACACAGGATGGTTCCCAGATCCAAGGTGGCACCTGTGCCAAGTCGGGCTGATTTGATAGTACTAAGTAGCTCCTGCAATCTGCCATCCAGAAGCGGGGCAGCTTACTTTTGTTTGCCAGGGAAACGGGCCGAGGTTTGTGTTTGGGGGCCTATGGCTGAGAGTGACCGGCTGGCTCCTGAAAAGCTACAATAGGCAGGATGGTGACCAGACCCATGGTGGCACCAGTGCCAAGTTGGGCTGGTTTGATAGTACCAAGTGGTTCCTGCAATCTGCCATCCAGAAGCAGGGCAGCTGAGTTTTGTTTGCCAGAGAAAAGGGCCTTGGTTTGTGTTTGGGGGCATATGGCTGGGTGTGGCCAGCTGGCTCCTTAAAATGCACGATATGCAACATGGCTCCCAGACCCAAGGTGGCACCAGTGCCAAGTTGGGCTGGTTTGATAGTACCAAGTGGCTCCTGCAATCTTCCATGATCACGTGGAGAAATACTTTCTGGTTTCAGCCTCATGCTCTTTCTTCTCTCCCTCAACTTCTCTATCACCTCTCGTCTGGTTCACATGCGCTGTCTTCAAGGTCCACAGGCTACTTTTCACAGAATCTTCTGGCCTGATGAAGTAAGAATGATGAATAGAACAGAGCTGGGATCTATTTTCCAGTTTGGATAAAATGCATTCTGCACACAAATCCAAGGAGAACGTGCTGCCCCGATGCCCAGAAAATCTTTCACTCCTGCTAGTGTTCTACGTCAACCGCAACTTAGTCTGAAAGAAAAGCTTTTTCTCTGAGAGCATCTGAGAGGTTTGCATGAAGCACTGATATCTGACATATGCAATTTTGAATAGGAGAGGAAAAAGAAAATGGCAAGGAGTTTTTAATTTTAGTGGTTTCAATTTTAATTTCCGTGCACTTTTTCAAAACTTGTCAGCTCAAATGCCCATCAACATCTTTTAGTCATCTGTAAGTCAGTATTCATATAAAATGTGCTTCAAATCCAAAGAATTTCAAATTTGCACTCCAAGCTTCTATGCCTAGATTTATGATTTCCTACACATATTAGATGAAAGGAAGGCCTTTTTTACTGTGGGAGTGCTGGAACACTGGAACAGGTTGCCCAGAGAAGTTGTGGGTGTCCCATCCCTGAAAGTATTCAAGGTCACCTTGGACGGGGCTTGGAGCAGCAACAAAGGAGAAGCTTGATGGTAGAGAAACAAAGTCGGACTATAGAAGAAACTCGGATTGAAGTATAGGATCAAGTTTTCTCTCAGCTCTTGGGGTAAATTCAAAGTTGTACAAAATGACATTTATCTGTGCTATTCACTACTGTAACAGAAAGTTTCATGAAAACTGTACAGAAGATAGTAAATTTTAAAAGAGATAAGAATTACAGCATAAAATCCATGGGATAGGTTACAACATGAGACACTCTCTAAGAGAAAATCTCTTTGTTTCAGCACTTCATCGGGGTAAGATTTCATGAAGTGCCAAAGAAGGCGGCAAAATATCATTCGGGACATTATTTACTGGAATTCAGCCTGGCCATTAGTAGGAACTGCCTTTGAACATATCATGTAGATATACCACACACACTTTCCCTTCACTGAAAAATTACTGTTTACAACAAATAAGCAATTGACGATCAAAATTGATTGAAAGCATCTTAAACATGTCAAGTATTTCATTGTAGATGATCTGTGATCCAAATGCTTCTTCCACCTTCGAGAGGGACAGAAGAATTCTTCCATATCATGATGGTTTAAAATTGTATCAACCAATGTTTTCTGCTGAAAAGATATCATCTATTTTTTTCTATTTTTGGAAGAAAATATTCCTAGACATACAACAGGTGAGAACTAAGTAATTTTAAAGAAACAAATGAAATGAAAATATTCTGTAAATAGAATGAAATGAAAAGCTGTGTTTTAAATAGGAGCTAAATATTAAACAGAATTTTTGTACCAGGCATTTGAATTACTGCACCAGCTCTTTTGCCCATCAAGAGAGGCATTTAGCATTTCAGTCTTTTCCAAGGTGTTCATGATCTGCTATGCTGATCTCTGTGTGTGCCTAGGTGTGTGTGGAGGGGGGGGCATATGAAGGGGAGTGTGTATGTTTGCTTTACAATTGTTGTGGCAGATTCATGCCTCAGCTCCACATTTTGTTTTAAAAAGGTCACACCGAGTGGATATGAAGTTTACTATCAACAAGAGATCGATTCCCAAATCATCCATTTGACTCTCCCTTATAAATCATGTGCTTTGTTGCATATTTTATCAAATATACTTTCAAGCCAGATGGAGGAAGGAGGATGTGGGAATCCCTCCACCATCTTGCAACTTTTATGTAAGTAGGTTTTCAAGAAAATCATCATTTCTCTTTTAAATATGTCTGGAACAGGCATGATGGTAGTGTCAACCTGTTGGAGTTTTTGTTGCTGGAAGAAGTTGTACAAAAGGATTGGTTTTTACATTGACCAGTTACTGAATCAAGCGCAGGAATACATTGGAAATTTAGCTGGGGGTTCCTTTTCCCAGCAGACTACTTCTAGAACGAGCTTGTACACTGAAGCTGACTCTTTTGCTCTCTTTTTGTTTCTTTCCTATTTTCTTGGCTTCTTTGCCACTATCTAGACAATTTTGGAACTTTGTTCCCAACTAAAATGGTTTCAATAGTCTGATTGTGATCATACATTTTTACAAGGAATTTTTAAAATCTTTCCTCGAGTCCAGAAAGTCAAGGACTTAGATCTTTTTCTTCCCTTATCAATATTGCCATGAAATTGATAAATAAAGACCAACTCTTTATTTTTGTTTTTAACCCACGTAGATAATTCCCATCCATTAATCCATTTTGTGGACCAATAGCTGCCATTCTGATGGAAGCTGTCACTTCTTAACAATAGGCATTCTGTGACTATGTTGACTGCACTTTGGGTGAAGATCCTAACTGGTCTTAGATATACATAGGGAGAAATTTGCTCAGCCAGTGTCAGTCTTAAGCATGCGTATCAGAAGATCTTTCTAGAGCTGGGAATTTTCCCATGAAAGGGATTCAGTTAGGGAAGAGACACTTGTGCCAGAGTTTTACATTCTTCTTGAACACTGCTTAAGGAACTTAGATGCCATGTCCATTTGGATCTCTGTCTGCACAGAACTTTGTCATGCCAGCGCTTTGAAATGCATCTTGAAGAGAATTCACTAGCACAGAATGAAAGAGAGTGGAAGGGGTTGGTGGGGCTAACCAGGCCCAACCCCCCTGCCTAAACCAGGATACCTAGAGCCTCTTGCCCAGGATTCTATCTGGGTGTACTTTTAATGTCTTCAAAGATCCAGGCTCCACAATCTTTCTGGGCAGTCTGTGCCGTGGTTCAGTCACCCTGACAGTAAAGAAACATTTACTGATGTTCAAAGGCAATCTCCTGTATTTCAGTGTGTGCCCACTGCCTCTTGTCTTTTCCCTCAGCATCACTGAAAAGACACTGATTCCCTCCCCTTTGCACTATTGCTTCCATATGTATGTGTGATGCCATGTAGAGGTATGTCAAAAACCTCCCTGAAGCCCAGGCAGATAATATTCCCTTCATCTACCAGTCAAGTTGATTCATCAGAGGAGTTTAAAGTGATGTTCAGCATGAAATTCCCCTGAAAAATCATGCTAACTACATTATTTGGTCATCTGTCATGTGCCTGGCAAGGATTTCCAGGAAGAGCTGCTTCATCAACTTCCTGGGGATAAAAAAGAGGCTGGCTGGTTTGTACTATGGCGAGTCCTCTTAATTGCCTTTTTTGAAGATGGGTGTCATTTGCCAACATCCACTCTTTAGCTCCTCTTCTAATCTACACCTCGGCAAAAAGCTTTTCCACTATGTCTGGCTAGGAAAAACTGTGCCAGCACAGAAAACATCTCCCATCGTGTTCTAGAAGTTGCACGGATGTCTGCCAAGTGTTTGGCAGGAAGAAAAGAAAAGTTGTCCAAAACAGCTTCCAATCGAATGTTCATGTGATTGGAAAAGTCAGGAGAGTGCAAAGGTACTGTTTTCTATCAGTTGGCAAAGTGCGCACACAATCCCAGTGTTGTACAGCTTGCTTCTTCACCTTCCCGAAGCTGCCGCTCTCGCCGGCTGCCGGAGCCCAAGAAGCGGCTTCTTCGCGCAAAGACGATTGTGCCGCTCACAGGGCTCTCCTTAGCGCGGCTTCTGCCGAAAGACGCCCGGCAGCGGCTCTTACCTCCGGAGAGCATCCTACCTTCGTCTTTCGCGTCTTTTGTAGTCTACATCTTAGCAAAACGCTTTTCCACTATGTCTGGCTAGGAAAAACTGTGCCAGCACAGAAAACATCTCCCATCGTGTTCTAGAAGTTGCACGGATGTCTGCCAAGTGTTTGGCAGGAAGAAAAGAAAAGTTGTCCAAAACAGCTTCCAATCGAATGTTCCTGTGATTGGAAAAGTCAGGAGAGTGCAAAGGTACTGTTTTCTATCAGTTGGCAAGGTGCGCACACAATCCCAGTGTTGTACAGCTTGCTTCTTCACCTTCCCGAAGCTGCCGCTCTCGCCGGCTCCCGGAACCGAAGAAGCGGCTTCTTCGCGCAAAGACGATTGTGCCGCTCACAGGGCTCTCCTTAGCGCGGCTTCTGCCGAAAGACGCCCGGCAGCGGCTCTTACCTCCGGAGAGCATCCTACCTTCGTCTTTCGCGTCTTTTGTAGTCTACATCTTAGCAAAACGCTTTTCCACTATGTCTGGCTAGGAAAAACTGTGCCAGCACAGAAAACATCTCCCATCGTGTTCTAGAAGTTGCACGGATGTCTGCCAAGTGTTTGGCAGGAAGAAAAGAAAAGTTGTCCAAAACAGCTTCCAATCGAATGTTCCTGTGATTGGAAAAGTCAGGAGAGTGCAAAGGTACTGTTTTCTATCAGTTGGCAAGGTGCGCACACAATCCCAGTGTTGTACAGCTTGCTTCTTCACCTTCCCGAAGCTGCCGCTCTCGCCGGCTCCCGGAGCCCAAGAAGCGGCTTCTTCGCGCAAAGACGATTGTGCCGCTCACAGTGCTCTCCTTAGCGCGGCTTCTGCCGAAAGACGCCCGGCAGCGGCTCTTACCTCCGGAGAGCATCCTACCTTCGTCTTTCGCGTCTTTTGTAGTCTACATCTTAGCAAAACGCTTTTCCACTATGTCTGGCTAGGAAAAACTGTGCCAGCACAGAAAACATCTCCCATCGTGTTCTAGAAGTTGCACGGATGTCTGCCAAGTGTTTGGCAGGAAGAAAAGAAAAGTTGTCCAAAACAGCTTCCAATCGAATGTTCCTGTGATTGGAAAAGTCAGGAGAGTGCAAAGGTACTGTTTTCTATCAGTTGGCAAGGTGCGCACACAATCCCAGTGTTGTACAGCTTGCTTCTTCACCTTCCCGAAGCTGCCGCTCTCGCCGGCTGCCGGAGCCCAAGAAGCGGCTTCTTCGCGCAAAGACGATTGTGCCGCTCACAGGGCTCTCCTTAGCGCGGCTTCTGCCGAAAGACGCCCGGCAGCGGCTCTTACCTCCGGAGAGCATCCTACCTTCGTCTTTCGCGTCTTTTGTAGTCTACATCTTAGCAAAACGCTTTTCCACTATGTCTGGCTAGGAAAAACTGTGCCAGCACAGAAAACATCTCCCATCGTGTTCTAGAAGTTGCACGGATGTCTGCCAAGTGTTTGGCAGGAAGAAAAGAAAAGTTGTCCAAAACAGCTTCCAATCGAATGTTCCTGTGATTGGAAAAGTCAGGAGAGTGCAAAGGTACTGTTTTCTATCAGTTGGCAAGGTGCGCACACAATCCCAGTGTTGTACAGCTTGCTTCTTCACCTTCCCGAAGCTGCCGCTCTCGCCGGCTCCCGGAACCGAAGAATCGGCTTCTTCGCGCAAAGACGATTGTGCCGCTCACAGGGCCCTCCTTAGCGCGGCTTCTGCCGAAAGACGCCCGGCAGCGGCTCTTAACTCCGGAGAGCATCCTACCTTCGTCTTTCGCGTCTTATGTAGTCTACATCTTAGCAAAACGCTTTTCCACTATGTCTGGCTAGGAAAAACCGTGCCAGCCCAGAAAATATCTCCCATCGTTTTCTAGAAGTTGCAGATATGTCTGCCAAGTGTTTGGGAGGAAGAAAAGAAAAGTTGTCCAAAACAGCTTCCAATCGAATGTTCCTGTGATTGGAAGAGTCAGGAGAGTGCAAAGGTACTGTTTTCTATCAGTTGGCAAGGTGCGCACACAATCCCAGTGTTGTACAGCTTGCTTCTTCACCTTCCCGAAGCTGCCACTCTCAGGAGGTAAGAGCCGCTGCCGGGCGTCTTTCGGCAGAAGCCGCGCTAAGGAGAGCACTGTGAGCGGCACAATCGTCTTTGCGCGAAGAAGCCGCTTCTTGGGCTCCGGCAGCCGGCGAGAGCGGCAGCTTCGGGAAGGTGAAGAAGCAAGCTGTACAACACTGGGATTGTGTGCGCACCTTGCCAACTGATAGAAAACAGTACCTTTGCACTCTCCTGACTTTTCCAATCACAGGAACATTCGATTGGAAGCTGTTTTGGACAACTTTTCTTTTCTTCCTGCCAAACACTTGGCAGACATCCGTGCAACTTCTAGAACACGATGGGAGATGTTTTCTGTGCTGGCACAGTTTTTCCTAGCCAGACATAGTGGAAAAGCGTTTTGCTGAGGTGTAGACTACAAAAGACGCGAAAGACGAAGGTAGGATGCTCTCCGGAGGTAAGAGCCGCTGCCGGGCGTCTTTCGGCAGAAGCCGCGCTAAGGAGAGCCCTGTGAGCGGCACAATCGTCTTTGCGCGAAGAAGCCGCTTCTTGGGCTCCGGCAGCCGGCGAGAGCGGCAGCTTCGGGAAGGTGAAGAAGCAAGCTGTACAACACTGGGATTGTGTGCGCACCTTGCCAACTGATAGAAAACAGTACCTTTGCACTCTCCTGACTTTTCCAATCACAGGAACATTCGATTGGAAGCTGTTTTGGACAACTTTTCTTTTCTTCCTGCCAAACACTTGGCAGACATCCGTGCAACTTCTAGAACACGATGGGAGATGTTTTCTGTGCTGGCACAGTTTTTCCTAGCCAGACATAGTGGAAAAGCGTTTTGCTAAGATGTAGACTACAAAAGACGCGAAAGACGAAGGTAGGATGCTCTCCGGAGGTAAGAGCCGCTGCCGGGCGTCTTTCGGCAGAAGCCACGCTAAGGAGAGCACTGTGAGCGGCACAATCGTCTTTGCGCGAAGAAGCCGCTTCTTGGGCTCCGGCAGCCGGCGAGAGCGGCAGCTTCGGGAAGGTGAAGAAGCAAGCTGTACAACACTGGGATTGTGTGCGCACCTTGCCAACTGATAGAAAACAGTACCTTTGCACTCTCCTGACTTTTCCAATCACAGGAACATTCGATTGGAAGCTGTTTTGGACAACTTTTCTTTTCTTCCTGCCAAACACTTGGCAGACATCCGTGCAACTTCTAGAACACGATGGGAGATGTTTTCTGTGCTGGCACAGTTTTTCCTAGCCAGACATAGTGGAAAAGCTTTTTGCCGAGGTGTAGACTACATAAGACGCGAAAGACGAAGGTAGGATGCTCTCCGGAGGTAAGAGCCGCTGCCGGGCGTCTTTTGGCAGAAGCCGCGCTAAGGAGAGCACTGTGAGCGGCACAATCGTCTTTGCGCGAAGAAGCCGCTTCTTGGGCTCCGGGAGCCGGCGAGAGCGGCAGCTTCGGGAAGGTGAAGAAGCAAGCTGTACAACACTGGGATTGTGTGCGCACCTTGCCAACTGATAGAAAACAGTACCTTTGCACTCTCCTGACTTTTCCAATCACAGGAACATTCGATTGGAAGCTGTTTTGGACAACTTTTCTTTTCTTCCTGCCAAACACTTGGCAGACATCCGTGCAACTTCTAGAACACGATGGGAGATGTTTTCTGTGCTGGCACAGTTTTTCCTAGCCAGACATAGTGGAAAAGCGTTTTGCTAAGATGTAGACTACAAAAGACGCGAAAGACGAAGGTAGGATGCTCTCCCGAGGTAAGAGCCGCTGCCGGGCGTCTTTCGGCAGAAGCCGCGCTAAGGAGAGCCCTGTGAGCGGCACAATCGTCTTTGCGCGAAGAAGCCGCTTCTTGGGCTCCGGCAGCCGGCGAGAGCGGCAGCTTCGGGAAGGTGAAGAAGCAAGCTGTACAACACTGGGATTGTGTGCGCACTTTGCCAACTGATAGAAAACAGTACCTTTGCACTCTCCTGACTTTTCCAATCACATGAACATTCGATTGGAAGCTGTTTTGGACAACTTTTCTTTTCTTCCTGCCAAACACTTGGCAGACATCCGTGCAACTTCGAGAACACGATGGGAGATGTTTTCTGTGCTGGCACAGTTTTTCCTAGCCAGACATAGTGGAAAAGCGTTTTGCCGAGGTGTAGATGAGAAGAGGAGCTAAAGACGAAGGTAGGATGCTCTCCGGAGGTAAGAGCCGCTGCCGGGCGTCTTTCGGCAGAAGCCGCGCTAAGGAGAGCCCTGTGAGCGGCACAATCGTCTTTGCGCGAAGAAGCCGCTTCTTGGGCTCCGGCAGCCGGCGAGAGCGGCAGCTTCGGGAAGGTGAAGAAGCAAGCTGTACAACACTGGGATTGTGTGCGCACCTTGCCAACTGATAGAAAACAGTACCTTTGCACTCTCCTGACTTTTCCAATCACAGGAACATTCGATTGGAAGCTGTTTTGGACAACTTTTCTTTTCTTCCTGCCAAACACTTGGCAGACATCCGTGCAACTTCTAGAACACGATGGGAGATGTTTTCTGTGCTGGCACAGTTTTTCCTAGCCAGACATAGTGGAAAAGCGTTTTGCCGAGGTGTAGATGAGAAGAGGAGCTAAAGAGTGGATGTTAGCAAATGACACCCATCTTCAAAAAAGGCAATTAAGAGGACTCGCCATAGTACAAACCAGCCAGCCTCTTTTTTATCCCCAGGAAGTTGATGAAGCAGCTCTTCCTGGAAATCCTTGCCAGGCACATGACAGATGACCAAATAATGTAGTTAGCATGATTTTTCAGGGGAATTTCATGCTGAACATCACTTTAAACTCCTCTGATGAATCAACTTGACTGGTAGATGAAGGGAATATTATCTGCCTGGGCTTCAGGGAGGTTTTTGACATACCTCTACATGGCATCACACATACATATGGAAGCAATAGTGCAAAGGGGAGGGAATCAGTGTCTTTTCAGTGATGCTGAGGGAAAAGACAAGAGGCAGTGGGCACACACTGAAATACAGGAGATTGCCTTTGAACATCAGTAAATGTTTCTTTACTGTCAGGGTGACTGAACCACGGCACAGACTGCCCAGAAAGATTGTGGAGCCTGGATCTTTGAAGACATTAAAAGTACACCCAGATAGAATCCTGGGCAAGAGGCTCTAGGTATCCTGGTTTAGGCAGGGGGGTTGGGCCTGGTTAGCCCCACCAACCCCTTCCACTCTCTTTCATTCTGTGCTAGTGAATTCTCTTCAAGATGCATTTCAAAGCGCTGGCATGACAAAGTTCTGTGCAGACAGAGATCCAAATGGACATGGCATCTAAGTTCCTTAAGCAGTGTTCAAGAAGAATGTAAAACTCTGGCACAAGTGTCTCTTCCCTAACTGAATCCCTTTCATGGGAAAATTCCCAGCTCTAGAAAGATCTTCTGATACGCATGCTTAAGACTGACACTGGCTGAGCAAATTTCTCCCTATGTATATCTAAGACCAGTTAGGATCTTCACCCAAAGTGCAGTCAACATAGTCACAGAATGCCTATTGTTAAGAAGTGACAGCTTCCATCAGAATGGCAGCTATTGGTCCACAAAATGGATTAATGGATGGGAATTATCTACGTGGGTTAAAAACAAAAATAAAGAGTTGGTCTTTATTTATCAATTTCATGGCAATATTGATAAGGGAAGAAAAAGATCTAAGTCCTTGACTTTCTGGACTCGAGGAAAGATTTTAAAAATTCCTTGTAAAAATGTATGATCACAATCAGACTATTGAAACCATTTTAGTTGGGAACAAAGTTCCAAAATTGTCTAGATAGTGGCAAAGAAGCCAAGAAAATAGGAAAGAAACAAAAAGAGAGCAAAAGAGTCAGCTTCAGTGTACAAGCTCGTTCTAGAAGTAGTCTGCTGGGAAAAGGAACCCCCAGCTAAATTTCCAATGTATTCCTGCGCTTGATTCAGTAACTGGTCAATGTAAAAACCAATCCTTTTGTACAACTTCTTCCAGCAACAAAAACTCCAACAGGTTGACACTACCATCATGCCTGTTCCAGACATATTTAAAAGAGAAATGATGATTTTCTTGAAAACCTACTTACATAAAAGTTGCAAGATGGTGGAGGGATTCCCACATCCTCCTTCCTCCATCTGGCTTGAAAGTATATTTGATAAAATATGCAACAAAGCACATGATTTATAAGGGAGAGTCAAATGGATGATTTGGGAATCGATCTCTTGTTGATAGTAAACTTCATATCCACTCGGTGTGACCTTTTTAAAACAAAATGTGGAGCTGAGGCATGAATCTGCCACAACAATTGTAAAGCAAACATACACACTCCCCTTCATATGCCCCCCCCTCCACACACACCTAGGCACACACAGAGATCAGCATAGCAGATCATGAACACCTTGGAAAAGACTGAAATGCTAAATGCCTCTCTTGATGGGCAAAAGAGCTGGTGCAGTAATTCAAATGCCTGGTACAAAAATTCTGTTTAATATTTAGCTCCTATTTAAAACACAGCTTTTCATTTCATTCTATTTACAGAATATTTTCATTTCATTTGTTTCTTTAAAATTACTTAGTTCTCACCTGTTGTATGTCTAGGAATATTTTCTTCCAAAAATAGAAAAAAATAGATGATATCTTTTCAGCAGAAAACATTGGTTGATACAATTTTAAACCATCATGATATGGAAGAATTCTTCTGTCCCTCTCGAAGGTGGAAGAAGCATTTGGATCACAGATCATCTACAATGAAATACTTGACATGTTTAAGATGCTTTCAATCAATTTTGATCGTCAATTGCTTATTTGTTGTAAACAGTAATTTTTCAGTGAAGGGAAAGTGTGTGTGGTATATCTACATGATATGTTCAAAGGCAGTTCCTACTAATGGCCAGGCTGAATTCCAGTAAATAATGTCCCGAATGATATTTTGCCGCCTTCTTTGGCACTTCATGAAATCTTACCCCGATGAAGTGCTGAAACAAAGAGATTTTCTCTTAGAGAGTGTCTCATGTTGTAACCTATCCCATGGATTTTATGCTGTAATTCTTATCTCTTTTAAAATTTACTATCTTCTGTACAGTTTTCATGAAACTTTCTGTTACAGTAGTGAATAGCACAGATAAATGTCATTTTGTACAACTTTGAATTTACCCCAAGAGCTGAGAGAAAACTTGATCCTATACTTCAATCCGAGTTTCTTCTATAGTCCGACTTTGTTTCTCTACCATCAAGCTTCTCCTTTGTTGCTGCTCCAAGCCCCGTCCAAGGTGACCTTGAATACTTTCAGGGATGGGACACCCACAACTTCTCTGGGCAACCTGTTCCAGTGTTCCAGCACTCCCACAGTAAAAAAGGCCTTCCTTTCATCTAATATGTGTAGGAAATCATAAATCTAGGCATAGAAGCTTGGAGTGCAAATTTGAAATTCTTTGGATTTGAAGCACATTTTATATGAATACTGACTTACAGATGACTAAAAGATGTTGATGGGCATTTGAGCTGACAAGTTTTGAAAAAGTGCACGGAAATTAAAATTGAAACCACTAAAATTAAAAACTCCTTGCCATTTTCTTTTTCCTCTCCTATTCAAAATTGCATATGTCAGATATCAGTGCTTCATGCAAACCTCTCAGATGCTCTCAGAGAAAAAGCTTTTCTTTCAGACTAAGTTGCGGTTGACGTAGAACACTAGCAGGAGTGAAAGATTTTCTGGGCATCGGGGCAGCCCGTTCTCCTTGGATTTGTGTGCAGAATGCATTTTATCCAAACTGGAAAATAGATCCCAGCTCTGTTCTATTCATCATTCTTACTTCATCAGGCCAGAAGATTCTGTGAAAAGTAGCCTGTGGACCTTGAAGACAGCGCATGTGAACCAGATGAGAGGTGATAGAGAAGTTGAGGGAGAGAAGAAAGAGCATGAGGCTGAAACCAGAAAGTATTTCTCCACGTGATCATGGAAGATTGCAGGAGCCACTTGGTACTATCAAACCAGCCCAACTTGGCACTGGTGCCACCTTGGGTCTGGGAGCCATGTTGCATATCGTGCATTTTAAGGAGCCAGCTGGCCACACCCAGCCATATGCCCCCAAACACAAACCAAGGCCCTTTTCTCTGGCAAACAAAACTCAGCTGCCCTGCTTCTGGATGGCAGATTGCAGGAACCACTTGGTACTATCAAACCAGCCCAACTTGGCACTGGTGCCACCATGGGTCTGGTCACCATCCTGCCTATTGTAGCTTTTCAGGAGCCAGCCGGTCACTCTCAGCCATAGGCCCCCAAACACAAACCTCGGCCCGTTTCCCTGGCAAACAAAAGTAAGCTGCCCCGCTTCTGGATGGCAGATTGCAGGAGCTACTTAGTACTATCAAATCAGCCCGACTTGGCACAGGTGCCACCTTGGATCTGGGAACCATCCTGTGTATCGTGGATTTTCAGGGGCCAGCCAGCCACTCTCAGCCATATGCCCCCAAAAACAAACCACGGACCTTTTCTCTGGCAAACAAAACTCAACTGCCCCTCTTCTGGATGGCAAATTTTAGGACGCACTTTGTACTACGAAAACCGCCCGACTTGGCACTGGTGCCACCTTGTGTCAGGGAACCATCCTGCATATCGAGCTTTTTAAGGAGCCAGCCGGCCAGGCCCAGCCATATACCCCCAAAAACAAACCACGGACCATTTCTCATGGAAACAAAAATCCGCTGCCCCGCGTCTGGATGGCAGATTGCAGGAGCCACTTTGCACCATCAAACCAGCCCGACTTGGCACTGGTGCCACCTTGGGTCTGGGAACAATCCTGCGTATCGTACATATTCAGGAACCAGCCGAACACTCCCAGCCACAGGCCCCCAAACACAAACAACGGCCCATTTCCCTGGCAAACAAAACTCGGCTGCCCCGCTTCTGGATGGCAGTTTGCAGGAGCCACTTGGGACTATCAAACCAGCCCGACTTGGCACTGGTGCCACCTTGGGTCTGGGAACCATCCTGCGTATGGTGGATTCTAAGGAGCCAGCCGGCCACTCCCAGCCACAGGCCCCCAACAAAAACCACGGCCCTTTTTTCTGGCAAACAAAACTTAGCTGCCTCACTTATGGATGGCAGATTGCAGGAGCCACTTGGTGTAATCAAACCAGCCCGACTTGGCACTGGTGCCACCTTGGGTCTGGGAACCATCCTGCGTATCGTGGATTCTAAGGAGCCAGCCGGCCACTCCCAGCCACAGGCCCCCAAACAAAATCAACGGCGCTGTTCCCTGGAAAACAAAACACGCCTGCCAACTTTTTGATGGAGTTTGCAGGAGCCACTTGGTACTATCAAACCAGCCCGACTTGGCACTGGTGCCACCTTGGGTCTGGGAAACATCCTGCGTATCGTGGATTCTTAGGAGCCAGCCGGCCACTCCTAGCCACAGGCCCCCAGACAAAAACCTAGGCCTATTTCTCTGGCAAACAAAAGTAAGCTGCCCCGCTTCTGGATGGCAGATTGCAGGAGACACTTGGTACTATCAAACCAGCCCAACTTGGCACTGGTGCCACCTTGGATCTGGGAACCATGCTGTGTATCGTGGATATTCAGGGGCCAGCCGGCCACTCTCAGCCATATGTCCCCAAACAGAAACCTCGGCCCGTTTCTCTGGCAAACAAAACTCAACTGCCCCTCTTCTGGATGGCAAATTGCAGGATGAACTTGATACTAAAACCGCAGGCCGACTTGGTAGTGGTGACACCTTGGACCTGGGAACCATCATGCGTATCGAGCATTTTAAGGAGCCAGCCGGCCACTCCCAGCAATATGCCCCCAAAAACAATCCACGGAATTTTTCTCTGGCAAACAAAAATCAGCTGCCCCGCTTCTGGATGGCAGATTGCAGGAGCCACTTTGCACCATCAAACCAGCCCGACTTGGCACTGGTGCCACCTTGCATCTGGGAACCATGCTGCCTAGCGTGGATTTTCAGGAGCCAGCCGGCCACTCTCAGCCATAGGCCCCCAAACAAAACCCACGGCCCGTTTCCCTGGCAAACAAAATTAAGCTGCCCCACTTCTGGATGGCAGATTGCAGGACGCACTTGGTAGTATCAAACCAGCCCGACTTGGCACTGGTGCCACCTTGGGTCTGGGAACCATCGTGCGTATTGTGGGTTCAAAGGAGCCAGCCGGCCACTCCCAGCCACAGGCCCCCAAATACAAACAACGGCGCTTTTCCCTGGAAAACAAAACTCGCCTGACAACATTTTGATGGCAGATTGCAGGAGCCACTTGGTACTATCAAACCAGCCCTATTTGGCACTGGTGCCACCATGGGTCTGGTCACCATCCTGCCTATCGTAGCTTTTCAGGAGCCAGCCGGTCACTCCCAGCCATAGGTCCCCAGTCACAAACCTCGGCCCGTTTCCCTGGCAAACAAAAGTAAGCTGCCCCGCTTCTGGATGGCAGATTGCAGGAGCCACTTGGTACTATCAAACCAGCCCAACTTGGCACTGGTGCCACCTCTGGTCTGGGAACCATGCTGCGTAACACAGATTCTACGGCGCCAGTCGGCCACTCCCAGCCACAAGCTCCCAAACACAAACAACGGCGCTATTCTCTGGCAAACAAAACTCCACTGCCCCTCTTCTGGATGGCAAATTGCAGGACGCACTTGGTACTATAAAAACAGCCCGACTTGGCACTGGTGCCACCTTGGGTCTGGGAACCATCCTGCGTATCGATCTTTTTAATGAGACAGCCGGCCACTCCCAGCCATATGCCCCCAAACACAACCCACGGCCCTTTTCTCTGGCAAACAAAACTCAACTGCACCGCTTCTGGATGGCAGATTGCAGGAGCCACTTGGTACTATCAAACCAGCCCGACTTGGCACTGGTGCCACCTTGGGTCTGGGAACCATCCTGCGTATGGTGGATTCTAAGGAGCCAGCCGGCCACTCCCAGCCACAGGCCCCCAACAAAAACCACGGCCCTTTTTTCTGGCAAACAAAACTTAGCTGCCTCACTTCTGGATGGCAGATTGCAGGAGCCACTTGGTGTAATCAAACCAGCCCGACTTGGCACTGGTGCCACCTTGGGTCTGGGAACCATCCTGCGTATCGTGGATTCTAAGGAGCCAGCCGGCCACTCCCAGCCACAGGCCCCCAAACAAAATCAACGGCGCTGTTCCCTGGAAAACAAAACACGCCTGCCAACTTTTTGATGGAGTTTGCAGGAGCCACTTGGTACTATCAAACCAGCCCGACTTGGCACTGGTGCCACCTTGGGTCTGGGAAACATCCTGCGTATCGTGGATTCTTAGGAGCCAGCCGGCCACTCCTAGCCACAGGCCCCCAGACAAAAACCTAGGCCTATTTCTCTGGCAAACAAAAGTAAGCTGCCCCGCTTCTGGATGGCAGATTGCAGGAGACACTTGGTACTATCAAACCAGCCCAACTTGGCACTGGTGCCACCTTGGATCTGGGAACCATGCTGTGTATCGTGGATATTCAGGGGCCAGCCGGCCACTCTCAGCCATATGTCCCCAAACAGAAACCTCGGCCCGTTTCTCTGGCAAACAAAACTCAACTGCCCCTCTTCTGGATGGCAAATTGCAGGATGAACTTGATACTAAAACCGCAGGCCGACTTGGTAGTGGTGACACCTTGGACCTGGGAACCATCATGCGTATCGAGCATTTTAAGGAGCCAGCCGGCCACTCCCAGCAATATGCCCCCAAAAACAATCCACGGAATTTTTCTCTGGCAAACAAAAATCAGCTGCCCCGCTTCTGGATGGCAGATTGCAGGAGCCACTTTGCACCATCAAACCAGCCCGACTTGGCACTGGTGCCACCTTGCTTCTGGGAACCATGCTGCCTAGCGTGGATTTTCAGGAGCCAGCCGGCCACTCTCAGCCATAGGCCCCCAAACAAAACCCACGGCCCGTTTCCCTGGCAAACAAAATTAAGCTGCCCCGCTTCTGGATGGCAGATTGCAGGACGCACTTGGTAGTATCAAACCAGCCCGACTTGGCACTGGTGCCACCTTGGGTCTGGGAACCAGCCTGCGTATTGTGGGTTCAAAGGAGCCAGCCGGCCACTCCCAGCCACAGGCCCCCAAATACAAACAACGGCGCTTTTCCCTGGAAAACAAAACTCGCCTGACAACTTTTTGATGGCAGATTGCAGGAGCCACTTGGTACTATCAAACCAGCCCAACTTGGCACTGGTGCCACCATGGGTCTGGTCACCATCCTGCCTATCTTATCTTTTCAGGAGCCAGCCGGTCACTCCCAGCCATAGGTCCCCAGTCACAAACCTCGGCCCGTTTCCCTGGCAAACAAAAGTAAGCTGCCCCACTTCTGGATGGCAGATTGCAGGAGACACTTGGGACTATCAAACCAGCCCAACTTGGCACTGGTGCCACCTCTGGTCTGGGAACCATGCTGCGTAACACAGATTCTAAGGCGCCAGTCGGCCACTCCCAGCCACAAGCCCCCAAACACAAACAACGGCGCTATTCTCTGGCAAACAAAACTCCACTGCCCCTCTTCTGGATGGCAAATTGCAGGACGCACTTGGTACTATAAAAACAGCCCGACTTGGCACTGGTGCCACCTTCGGTCTGGTCACCATCCTGCGTATCGATCTTTTTAATGAGACAGCCGGCCACTCCCAGCCATATGCCCCCAAACACAACCCACGGCCCTTTTCTCTGGCAAACAAAACTCAACTGCACCGCTTCTGGATGGCAGATTGCAGGAGCCACTTGGTACTATCAAACCAGCCCGACTTGGCACTGGTGCCACCTTGGGTCTGGGAACCATCCAGCCTATCGTGGATTTTAAGGAGCCAGCCGGCTACTCCCAGCCACAGGCCCCCAACAAAAACCACGGCCCTTTTTTCTGGCAAACAAAACTTAGCTGCCTCACTTCTGGATGGCAGATTGCAGGAGCCACTTGGTGTAATCAAACCAGCCCGACTTGGCACTGGTGCCACCTTGGGTCTGGGAACCATCCTGCGTATCGTGGATTCTAAGGAGCCAGCCGGCCACTCCCAGCCACAGGTCCCCAAACAAAATCAACGGCGCTGTTCCCTGGAAAACAAAACACGTCTGCCAACATTTTGATGGAGTTTGCAGGAGCCACTTGGTACTATCAAACCAGCCCGACTTGGCACTGGTGCCACCTTGGGTCTGGGAAACATCCTGCGTATCGTGGATTCTAAGGAGCCAGCCGGCCACTCCTAGCCACAGGCCCCCAGACAAAAACCTAGGCCTATTTCTCTGGCAAACAAAAGTAAGCTGCCCCGCTTCTGGATGGCAGATTGCAGGAGACACTTGGCACTATCAAACCAGCCCAACTTGGCACTGGTGCCACCTTGGATCTGGGAACCATGCTGTGTATCGTGGATATTCAGGGGCCAGCCGGCCACTCTCAGCCATATGTCCCCAAACAGAAACCTCGGCCCGTTTCTCTGGCAAACAAAACTCAACTGCCCCTCTTCTGGATGGCCAATTGCAGGATGAACTTGATACTAAAACCGCAGGCCGACTTGGTAGTGGTGACACCTTGGGCCTGGGAACCATCATGCGTATCGAGCATTTTAAGGAGCCAGCCGGCCACTCCCAGCAATATGCCCCCAAAAACAATCCACGGAATTTTTCTCTGGCAAACAAAAATCAGCTGCCCCGCTTCTGGATGGCAGATTGCAGGAGCCACTTTGCACCATCAAACCAGCCCGACTTGGCACTGGTGCCACCTTGCATCTGGGAACCATGCTGCCTAGCGTGGATTTTCAGGAGCCAGCCGGCCACTCTCAGCCATAGGCCCCCATACAAAACCCACGGCCCGTTTCCCTGGCAAACAAAATTAAGCTGCCCCGCTTCTGGATGGCAGATTGCAGGACGCACTTGGTAGTATCAAACCAGCCCGACTTGGCACTGGTGCCACCTTGGGTCTGGGAACCATGCTGCGTATCATGGATTTTCAGGAGCCAGCCGTCCACTGCCAGCCACAGGCCCCGAAACACAAACAACAGCCTTTTTCTCTGGCAAACAAAATTCAGCTGCCCCGCTTCTGGATGGCAGATTGCAGGAACCACTTGGTACTAACAAACCAGCCCGACTTGGCACTGGTGCCACCTTGGGTCTGGGAACCATCCTGCGTATCGTGGATTCTAAGGAGCCAGCTGGCCACTCCCAGCCACAGGCCCCCAAACACAAACAACGGTGCTTTTCCCTGGAAAACAAAACTCGCCTGCCAAACATTTGATGGCAGATTGCAGGAGCCACTTGGTACTATCAAACCAGCCCAAGTTGGCACTGGTGCCACCATGGGTCTGGTCACCATCCTGCCTATCGTAGCTTTTCAGGTGCCAGCCAGCCACCCCCAGCCAGAGGCCCCTAGACAAATATTTCGGCCCGTTTCCCTGGCAAACAAAAGTAAGCTACCCCGCTTCTGGATGGCAGATTGCAGGAGCTACTTTGCACCATCAAACCAGCCCAACTTGGCACTGGTGCCACCTCTGGTCTGGGAACCATCCTGCGTATCGTGGGTTCTAAGGAGCCAGCTGGCCACTCCCAGCCACAGGCCCCCAAACACAAACAACGGCGCTTTTCCCTGGAAAACAAAACTCGCCTGCCAACTTTTTGATGGCAGATTGCCGGAGCCACTTGGTACTATCAAACCAGCCCAACTTGGCACTGGTGCCACCATGGGTCTGGTCACCATCCTGCCTATCGTAGCTTTTCAGGAGCCAGTCGGTCACTCCCAGCCATAGGCCCCCAGACACAAACCTCGGCCCGTTTCCCTGGCAAACAAAAGTAAGCTGCCCCGCTTCTGCATGGCAGATTGAAGGAGCTATTTAGTACTATCAAACCAGCCCGACTTGGCACTGGTGACACCTCTGGTCTGGGAACCATCCTGCCTATCGTGGATTTTCAGGGGCCAGCCGGCCACTCTCAGCCATATGCCCCCAAAAACAAACCACGGACCTTTTCTCTGGCAAACAAAACTCAACTGCCCCTCTTCTGGATGGCAAATTGCAGGACGCACTTGGTACTACGAAAACAGCCCGACTTGGCAGTGATGCCACCTTGGGTCAGGGAACAATCCTGCGTATCGATCTTTTTAAGGAGCCAGCCGGCCACGTCCAGCCATATACCCCCAAAAACAAACCACGGAACTTTTCTCCAGCAAACAAAAATCCGCTGCCCCGCGTCTGAATGGCAGATTTCAGGAGCTATTTAGTATTATCAAACCAGCCCGACTTGGCACTGGTGCCACCATGAGTCTGGTAACCATCCTGCCTATCGTAGCTTTTCAGTAGCCAGCCGGTCACTCCCAGCCATAGGCCCCCAGACACAAACCTCGGCCCGTTTCCCTGGGAAACAAAAGTAAGCTGACCCGCTTCTGGATGGCAGATTGCAGGAGCCACTTGGTACTATCATACCAGCCCAACTTGGCACTGGTGCCACCTTGGCTCTGGGAACCATCCTGCGTATCCTGGGTTCAAAGGAGGCAGCCGGCCACTCCCAGCCACAGGCCTCTAAACAAGAACAACGGCGCTTTTCCCTGGAAAACAAAAGTCGCCTGACAACATTTTGATGGCAGATTGCAGGAGCCACTTGGTACTATCAAACCAGCCCAACTTGGCACTGGTGCCACCATGGGTCTGGTCACCATCCTGCCTATCGTAGCTTTTCAGGAGCCAGCCGGTCACTCCCAGCCATAGGCCCCCAGACACAAAGCTCTACCCGTTTCCCTGGCAAACAAAAGTAAGCTACCCCGCTTCTGGATGGCAGATTGCAGGAGTCACTTTGCACCATCAAACCAGCCCGACTTGGCACTGGTGGCACCTCTGGTCTGGGACCCATCCTGCGTATCGTGGATTCTAAGGAGACAGCTGGCCACTCCCAGCCACAGGCCCCCAAACACAAACAACGGCGCTTTTCCCTGGAAAACAAAACTCGCTTGCCAACTTTTTGATGGCAGATTGCAGGAGCCACTTGGTACTATCAAACCACCCCAACTTGGCAACAAGTGGTTCCTGCAATCTCACATCCAGAAGCGGGGCAGCTTACTTTTGTTTGCCAGGGAAATGGACCGTTGTTTGTGTTTGGAGGCGTATGGCTGGGAGTGGCCGACTGGCTCCTTAAAATCCACGATACGCAGCATGGTTCCCAGACCAGAGGTGGCACCAGTACCAAGTCGGGCTGGTTTGATAGTACAAAGTGGCTCCTGCAATCTGCCATCCAGAAGCGGGGCAGCTTACTTTTGTTTGCCAGGGAAACGGGCCGGGCTTTCTGTCTCGGGGCCTATGGCAGGGAGTGACCGGCTGGCTCCTGAAAAGCTACGATAGGCAGGATGGTGACCAGACCCATGGTGGCACCAGTGCCAAGTTGGGCTGGTTTGATAGTACCAAGTGGCTCCTGCAATCTGCCATCCAAAAGTTGGCAGGCGAGTTTTGTTTTCCAGGGAAAAGCGCCATTGTTTGTGTTTGGGGACCTGTGGTTGGGAGTGCCCGGCTGGCTCCTTAGAAACCACGATACGCAGCATGGTTACCAGACAAGAGGTGCCACCAGTGCCAAGTTGTGCTGGTTTGATACTACCAAGTGGTTCCTGCAATCTGCCATCCAGAAGCGGGGCAGCTTACTTTTGTTTGCCACGGAAACGGGCCGTTGTTTGTGTTTGGGGGCCTGTGGCTGGGAGTGGCCGACTGGCTCCTTAGAATCCATGATACGCGGGATGGGTCCCAGACCAGAGCTGGCACCAGTGCCAAGTCGGGCTGGTTTGATAGTACCAAGTGGCTCCTGCAATCTGCCATCCAGAAGCGGGGCAGCTTACTTTTGTTTGCCAGGGAAACGGGCCGAGGTTTGTGACTGGGGACCTATGGCTGGGCCTGGCCGGCTGGCTCCTGAAAAGTTACGATAGGCAGGATTGTGACCAGACCCATGGTGGCACCAGTGCCAAGTTGGGCTGGTTTGATAGTACCAAGTGGCTCCTGTAATCTGCCATCAAATAGTTGGTAGGCGAGTTTTGTTTTCCAGGGAAAAGCGCCGTTGTTTGTGTTTGGGGGCCTGTGGTAGGGAGTGGCCGGCTGGCTAATTAGAATCCACGATACGCAGGATGGTTCCCAGACCAGAGCTGGCACCAGTGCCAAGACGGGCTAGTTTGATGGTGCAAAGTGGCTCCTGCAATCTGCCATCCAGAAGCGGGGTAGCTTACTTTTGTTTGCCAGGGAAACGGGCCGAGGTTTTTCTCTGGGGGCCTATGGCGGGGAGTGACCGGCTGGCTCCTGAAAAGATAAGATAGGCAGGATGGTGACCAGACCCATGGTGGCACCAGTGCCAAGTTGGGCTGATTTGATAAAACCAAGTGGCTCCTGCAATCTGCCATCAAAAAGTTGGCAGGAGAGTTTTGTTTTCCAGGGAAAAGCGCCGTTGTTTGTGTTTGGGGTCCTGTGGCTGGGAGTGGCCGGCTGGCTCCTTAGAATCCACGATACGCAGCATGGTATCCAGACCCAAGGTGGCACCAGTGCCAAGTTTTGCTGGTTTGATAGTACCAAGTGGTTCCTGCAATCTGCCATCCAGAAGCAGGGCAGCTTACTTTTGTTTGCCAGGGAAACGGGCCGAGGTTTTTGTCTGGGGGCCTATGGCTGGGAGTGACCGGCTGGCTCCTGAAAAGCTACGATAGGCAGGATGGTGACCAGACCCATGGTGGCACCAGTCCCAAGTTGGGCTGATTTGATAGTACCAAGTGGCTCCTGCAATCTGCCGTCAAAATTTGGCAGGCGAGTTTTTATTTTCCAGGGAAAAGCGCCGTTGTTTGTGTTTGGGGGCCTGTGGCTGGGAGTGGCCGGCTGGCTGCTTAGAATCCACGATACGCAGGATGGTTCCCAGACCCAAGGTGGCACCAGTGCCAAGTCGGGCTAGTATGATGGTGCAAAGTGGCTCCTGCAATCTGCCATCCAGAAGCGGGGCAGCTTACTTTTGTTTGCCAGGGAAACGGTCCGAGCTTTGTGTCTCGGGGCCTATGGCTGGGAGTGACCGGCTGGCTCCTGAAAAGCTACGATAGGCAGGATGGTGACCAGACCCATGGTGGCACCAGTGCCAAGTTGGGCTGGTTTGATAGTACCAAGTGGCTCCTGCAATCTGCCATCAAAAAGTTGGCAGGCGAGTTTTGTTTTCCAGGGAAAAGCGCCGTTGTTTTTGTTTGGGGGCCTGTGGCTGGGAGTGGCCGGCTGGCTCCTTAGAATCCACGATACGCAGGATGGTTCCCAGACCTGAGGTGGCACCAGTGCCAAGTCGGGCTGGTTTTATAGTACCAAGTGCGTCCTGCAATCTGCCATCCAGAAGCGGGGCAGCTTACTTTTGTTTGCCTGGGAAACGGGCCGAGCTTTGTGTCAGGGGGCCTATGGCTGGGAGTGACCGGCTGGCTCCTGAAAAGCTACGATAGGCAGGATGGTGACCAGACCCATGGTGGCACCAGTGCCATGTTCGGCTGATTTCATAGTACCAAGTGGCTCCTGCAATCTGCCATCAAAAAGTCGGCAGGCGAGTTTTGTTTTCCAGGGAAAAGCGCCGTTGTTTGTGTCTGCGGGCCTGTGGCTGGAGTGACCGGCTGGCTCCTTAGAATCCACGATACGCAGCATGGTTCCCAGACCCAAGGTGGCACCAGTGCCAAGTCGGGCTGGTTTGATAGTACCAAGTGGTTCCTGCAATCTGCCATCAAAAAGTTGGCAGGCGAGTTTTGTTTTCCAGGGAAAAGAGTCGTTGTTTGTGTTTGGGGGCCTGTGGCTGGGAGTGGCCGGCTGGCTCCTTAGAATCCACGATACGCAGGATGGTTCCCAGACCCAAGGTGGCACCAGTCCCAAGTTGGGCTGGTTTGATAGTACCAAGTGGTTCCTGCAATCTGCCATCCAGAAGCGGGGCAGCTTACTTTTGTTTGCCAGGGAAACGGGCCGAGCTTTGTGTCTGGGGGCCTATGGCTGGGAGTGACCGGCTGGCTCCTGAAAGGCTACGATAGGCAGGATGGTGACCAGACCCATGGTGGCACCAGTGCCAAGTTGGGCTGGTTTGATAGTACCAAGTGGCTCCTGCAATCTGCCATCAAAAACTTGGCAGGCGAGTTTTGTTTCCCAGGGAAAAGCGCCGTTGTTTGTGTTTGGGGGCCTGTGGCTGGGAGTGGCCGGCTGGCTAATTAGAATCCACGACAGGCAGGATGGTTCCCAGACCAGAGGTGACACCAGTGCCAAGTCGGGCTAGTTTGATGGTGAAAAGTGGCTCCTGCAATCTGCCATCCAGAAGCGGGTTAACTTACTTTTGTTTGCCTGGGAAAAGGGCCGAGGTTTTTGTCTGGGGGCCTATGGCTGGGAGTGACCGGCTGTCTCCTGAAAAGCTACGATAGGCAGGATGGTGACCAGACCCATGGTGGCACCAGTGCCAAGTTGGGCTGGTTTCATAGTACCAAGTGGCTCCTGCAATCTGCCATCAAATAGTTGGCAGGCGAGTTTGTTATCCAGGGAAAAGCGCCGTTGTTTTTGTTTGGGGGCCTGTGGCTGGGAGTGGACGGATGGCTAATTAGAATCCACGATACGCAGCATGGTTCCCAGACCTGAGGTGGCACCAGTGCCAAGTTGGGCTGGTTTGATACTACCAAGTGCGTCCTGCAATCTGCCATCCAGAAGCGGGGCAGCTTACTTTTGTTTGCCAGGGAAACGGGCCGAGGTTTTGTCTGGGGGCCTATGGCAGGGAGTGACCGGCTGGCTCCTGAAAAACTACGATAGGCAGGATGGTGACCAGACCCATGGTGGCACCAGTGCCAAGTCGGGCTGGTTTGATAGTACCAAGTGGCTCCTGCAATCTGCCATCAAAATGTTGGCAGGCGAGTTTTGTTTTCCATGGAAAAGCGCCGTTGTTTGTGTTTGGGGGCCTGTGGCTGGGAGTGGCCGGCTGGCCCCTTAGAATCCACAATACGCAGCATGGTTCCCAGACCCAAGGTGGCACCAGTGCCAAGTTGGGCTGGTTTGATAGTACCAAGTGGTTCCTGTAATCTGCCATCAAAAAGTTGTCAGGCGAGTTTTGTTTTCCAGGGAAAATCGCCGTTGTTTTTGTTTGGGGGCCTGTGGCTGGGAGTGGCCGGCTGGCTCCTTAGAACACACGATACGCAGGATGGTTCCCAGACCCAAGGTGGCACCAGTACCAAGTCGGGCTGGTTTGATAATAACAAGTGGATCCTGCAATCTGCCATCCAGAAGCGGGGCAGCTTACTTTTGTTTGCCAGGGAAACGGGCCGAGCTTTGTGTCTGGGGGCCTATGGCTGGGAGTGACCGGCTGGCTCCTGAAAAGCTACGATAGGCAGGATGGTGACCAGACCCATGGTGGCACCAGTGCCAAGTTGGGCTGGTTTGATAGTACCAAGTGGCTCCTGCAATCTGCCATCAAAAAGTTGGCAGGCGAGTTTTGTTTTCCAGGGAAAAGCGCCGTTGTGTGTGTTTTGGGGCCTGTGGCTGGGAGTGGCCAGCTGGCTCCTTAGAATCCACGATACGCAGGATGGTTCCCAGACCCAAGGTGGCACCAGTGCCAAGTCGGGCTGGTTTGTTAGTACCAAGTGGTTCCTGCAATCTGCCATCCAGAAGCGGGGCAGCTGAATTTTGTTTGCCAGAGAAAAAGGCTGTTGTTTGTGTTTCGGGGCCTGTGGCTGGCAGTGGATGGCTGGCTCCTGAAAATCCATGATACGCAGCATGGTTCCCAGACCCAAGGTGGCACCAGTGCCAAGTCGGGCTGGTTTCATAGTACCCAGTGGCTCCTGCAATCTGCCATCCAGAAGAGGGGCAGTTGAATTTTGTTTTCCAGAGAAAAGGGCCGTGGTTTGTGTTTGGGGCCTATGGCTGAGAGTGACCGGCTGGCTCCTGAAAAGCTACGATAGGCAGGATGGTGACCAGACCGATGGTGGCACCAGTGCCAAGTCGGGCTGGTTTGATAATACTAAATAGCTCCTGCAATCTGCCATCCAGACGCGGGGCAGCGGATTTTTGCTTGCTGGAGAAAAGTTCCGTGGGTTTTTTTTGGGGGTATATGGCTGGACGTTGCCGGCTGACTCCTTAAAAACATCGATACGCAGGATGGTTCCCTGACCCAAGGTGGCATCACTGCCAAGTCGGGCTGTTTTCGTAGTACCAAGTGGCTCCTGCAATTTGCCATCCAGAAGAGGGGCAGTTGAGTTTTGTTTACCAGAGAAAAGGGCCGTGGTTTGTGTTTTGGGGCATATGGCTGAGAGTGGCCGGCTGGCGCCTGAAAATCCACGATAGGCAGGATGGTTCCCAGAGCCAAGGTGGCACCAGTGCCATGTTGGCCTGGTTTGATAGTACCATGTGGCTCCTGCAATCTGCCATCCAGAAGCGGGGCAGCTTACTTTTGTTTGCCAGGGAAACGGGCCGAGGTATTTGTCTGGGGGCCTATGGCTGGGAGTGACCGGCTGGCTCCTGAAAAGCTACGATAGGCAGGATGGTGACCAGACCCATGGTGGCACCAGTGCCAAGTTGGGCTGGTTTGATAGTACCAAGTGGCTCCTGCAATCTGCCATCAAAAAGTTGGCAGGCGAGTTTTGTTTTCCAGGGTAACGCGCCGTTGTTTTTGTTTAGAGGCCTGTGGCTGGGAGTGTCCGCCTGTCCTCTTAGAATCTACGTTACGCAGCATGGTTCCCAGAGCCAAGGTGGCACCAGTGCCAAGTTGGGCTGGTTTGATAGTAGCAAGTGGTTCCTGCAATCTGCCATCCAGAAGAGGGGCAGCTTACTTTTGTTTGCCAGGGAAACGGGCCGAGGTATTTCTCTGGGGGCCTATGGCAGGGAGTGACCGGCCGGCTCCTGAAAAGCTAAGAGAGGCAGGATGTTTACCAGACCCATGATGGCACCAGTGCCAAGTTGGGCTAATTTGATACTACCAAGTGGCTCCTGCAATCTGCCATCCAGAATCGGGGGTGCTTACTTTTGTTTTCCAGGGAAACGGGCCGAGGTTTGTGTCTGGGGGTTTATGGCTGGGAGTGACCGGCTGGCTCCTGAAAAGCTACGATAGGCAGGATGGTGACCAGACCCATGGTGGCACCAGTGCCAAGTTGGGCTGGTTTGATAGTACCAAGTGGCTCCTGCAATCTGCCATCAAAATGTTGGCAGGCGAGTTTTGTTTTCCAGGGAAAAGCGCCGTTGTTTGTGTTTGGGCGCCTGTGGCTGGGAGTGGCCGGGTGGCTGCTTAGAATCCACGATACGCAGGATGGTTCCCAGACCCAAGGTGGCACCAGTGCCAAGTCGGGCTGTTTTGACACTACCAAGTGGCTCCTGCAATCTGCCATCCAGAATCGGGGCAGCTTAATTTTGTTTGCCAGGGAAACGGTCCGAGGTTTGTGATGGGGGCCTATGGCTGGGAGTGACCGGCTGGCTCCTGAAATGGTACATTTGGCAGGATGGTTCCCAGACCCATAGTGGCACCAGTGCCAAGTTGGGATGATTTGATAGTACCAAGTGGCTCCTGCAATCTGCCATCAAAAAGCTGGCAGGCGAGTTTTGTTTTCCAGGGAAAAGCGCCGTTGTTTGTATTTGGGGGCCTGTGGCTGGGAGTGGCCGCCTGGCGCCTTAGAATCTACGTTACGCAGCATGGTTCCCAGACCCAAAGTGGCACCAGTGTCAAGTTGGGCTGGTTTGATAGTACCAAGTGGCTCCTGCAATCTGCCATCCAGAAGCGGGGTAGCTTACTTTTGTTTGCCAGGGAAACGGGCAGAGCTTTCTGTCTGGGGGCCTATGGTAGGGAGTAACCGGCTGGCTCCTGAAAAGCTACGATAGGCAGGATGGTTCCCAGATCCAAGATGGCACCAGTGCCAAGTCGGGGTGGTTTGATGGTGCAACGTGGCTCCTGCAATCTGCCATCCTGACGCGGGGCAGCGGATTTTTGTTTCCAAGAGAAATGGTCCGTGGTTTGTTTTTGGGGCTATATGGCTGGGCGTGGCCTGCTGGCTCCTTAAAAAGCTACGATAGGCAGGATGGTTCCCTGACCCAAGGTGGCACCAGTGCCAAGTCGGGCGGTTTTCGTAGTACAAAGTGCGTCCTAAAATTTGCCATCCAGAAGAGGGGCAGTTGAGTTTTGTTTACCAGAGAAAAGGGCCGTGGTTTGTTTTTGGGGGCATATGGCTGATAGTGGCCGTCTGGCGCCTGAAAATCCACGATAGGCAGGATGGTTCCCAGACCAGAGGTGGCACCAGTGCCAAGTCGGGCTGGTTTGATAGTACTAAATAGCACCTGCAATCTGCCATGCAGAAGCGGGGCAGCTTACTTTTGTTTGCCAGGGAAACGGGCCGAGGTTTGTGTCTGGGGGCCTATGGCTGGGAGTGACCGCCTGGCTCCTGAAAAGCTACGATAGGCAGGATGGTTACCAGACCCATGGTGGCACCAGTGCCAAGTTGGGCTGGTTTGATAGTACCAAGTGGCTCCTGCAATCTGCCATCAAAAAGCTGGCAGGCGAGTTTTGTTTTCCAGGGAAAAGCGCCGTTGTGTGTGTTTTGGGGCCTGTGGCTGGGAGTGGCCAGCTGGCTCCTTAGAATCCACGATACGCAGGATGGTTCCCAGACCCAAGGTGGCACCAGTGCCAAGTCGGGCTGGTTTGTTAGTACCAAGTGGTTCCTGCAATCTGCCATCCAGAAGCGGGGCAGCTGAATTTTGTTTGCCAGAGAAAAAGGCTGTTGTTTGTGTTTCGGGGCCTGTGGCTGGCAGTGGACGTCTGGCTCCTGAAAATCCATGATACGCAGCATGGTTCCCAGACCCAAGGTGGCACCAGTGCCAAGTAGGGCTGGTTTCATAGTACCCAGTGGCTCCTGCAATCTGCCATCCAGAAGAGGGGCAGTTGAGTTTTGTTTTCCAGAGAAAAGGGCCGTGGTTTGTGTTTGGGGCCTATGGCTGAGAGTGACCGGCTGGCTCCTGAAAAGCTACGATAGGCAGGATGGTGACCAGACCCATGGTGGCACCAGTGCCAAGTCGGGCTGGTTTGATAATACTAAATAGCTCCTGCAATCTGCCATCCAGACGCGGGGCAGCGGATTTTTGCTTGCTGGAGAAAAGTTCCGTGGGTTTTTTTTGGGGGTATATGGCTGGACGTTGCCGGCTGACTCCTTAAAAACATCGATACGCAGGATGGTTCCCTGACCCAAGGTGGCATCACTGCCAAGTCGGGCTGTTTTCGTAGTACCAAGTGCGTCCTGCAATTTGCCATCCAGAAGAGGGGCAGTTGAGTTTTGTTTACCAGAGAAAAGGGCCGTGGTTTGTGTTTGGGGGCATATGGCTGAGAGTGGCCGGCTGGCGCCTGAAAATCCACGATAGGCAGGATGGTTCCCAGAGCCAAGGTGGCACCAGTGCCATGTTGGCCTGGTTTGATAGTACCATGTGGCTCCTGCAATCTGCCATCCAGAAGCGGGGCAGCTTACATTTGTTTGCCAGGGAAACGGGCCGAGGTATTTGTCTGGGGGCCTATGGCTGGGAGTGACCGCCTGGCTCCTGAAAAGCTACGATAGGCAGGATGGTGACCAGACCCATGGTGGCTTCAGTGCCAAGTTGGGCTGGTTTGATAGTACCAAGTGGCTCCTGCAATCTGCCATCCAGAAGCGGGGTAGCTTACTTTTGTTTGCCAGGGAAACGGGCAGAGCTTTCTGTCTGGGGGCTATGGTTGGGAGTAACCGGCTGGCTCCTGAAAAGCTACGATAGGCAGGATGGTTCCCAGATCCAAGATGGCACCAGTGCCAAGTCGGGGTGGTTTGATGGTGCAAAGTGGCTCCTGCAATCTGCCATCCTGACGCGGGGCAGCGGATTTTTGTTTCCAAGAGAAATGGTCCGTGGTTTGTTTTTGGGGCTATATGGCTGGGCGTGGCCTGCTGGCTCCTTAAAAAGCTACGATAGGCAGGATGGTTCCCTGACCCAAGGTGGCACCAGTGCCAAGTCGGGCGGTATTCGTAGTACAAAGTGCGTCCTAAAATTTGCCATCCAGAAGAGGGGCAGTTGAGTTTTGTTTACCAGAGAAAAGGGCCGTGGTTTGTTTTTGGGGGCATATGGCTGATAGTGGCCGTCTGGCCCCTGAAAATCCACGATAGGCAGGATGGTTCCCAGACCAGAGGTGGCACCAGTGCCAAGTCGGTCTGGTTTGATAGTACTAAATAGCACCTGCAATCTGCCATGCAGAAGCGGGGCAGCTTACTTTTGTTTGCCAGGGAAACGGGCCGAGGTTTGTGTCTGGGGGCCTATGGCTGGGAGTGACCGGCTGGCTCCTGAAAAGCTACGATAGGCAGGATGGTTACCAGACCCATGGTGGCACCAGTGCCAAGTTGGGCTGGTTTGATAGTACCAAGTGGCTCCTGCAATCTGCCATCAAAAAGTTGGCAGGCCAGTTTTGTTTTCCAGGGAAAAGCGCCGTTGTTTGTGTTTGGGGGACTGTTGGTGGGAGTGGCCGGCTGGCTCCTTAGAACACACGATACGCAGGATGGTTCCCAGACCCAAGGTGGCACCAGTGCCACGTCGGGCTGGTTTGATGGTGAAAAGTGGCTCCTGCAATCTGCCATCCTGAAGCGGGGTAGCTTACATTTGTGTGCCAGGGAAACGGGCCGAGGTTTATGACTGGGGGCCTAGGGCTAGAAGTGACCGGCTGGCTCCTGAAAAGCAACAATAGGCAGGATGGTTCCCAGACCCAAGGTGGCACCAGTGCCAAGTTGGGCTGGTTTGATGGTACCAACTGGCTCCTGCAATCTGCCATCAAAAAGTTGTCAGGCGAGTTTTGTTTTCCAGGGAAAAGCGCCGTTGATTTTGTTTGGAGGCCTGTGGCTGGCAGTGGCTGCCTGTCGTCTTAGAATCCGGGTTACGCAGCATGGTTCCCAGAGCCAAGGTGGCACCAGTGTCAAGTTGGGCTGGTTTGATAGTACCAAGTGGCTCCTGCAATCTGCCATCCAGAAGCGGGGCAGCTTACTTTTGTTTGCCAGGGAAACGGGCCGAGGTATTTGTCTGGGGACCTATGGCTGGGAGTGACCGGCTGGCTCCTGAAAAGTTACGATAGGCAGGATGGTTCCCTGACCCAAGGTGGCACCAGTGCCAAGTCTGGCGGTTTTCGTAGTACAAAGTGCGTCCTAAAATTTGCCATCCAGAAGAGGGGCAGTTGAGTTTTGTTTACCAGAGAAAAGCCCGTGGTTTGTTTTTGGGGGCATATGGCTGATAGTGGCCGTCTGGCCCCTGAAAATCCACGATAGGCAGGATGGTTCCCAGACCAGAGGTGGCACCAGTGCCAAGTCGGGCTGGTTTGATAGTACTAAATAGCACCTGCAATCTGCCATGCAGAAGCGGGGCAGCTTACTTTTGTTTGCCAGGGAAACGGGCCGAGGTTTGTGTCTGGGGGCCTATGGCTGGGAGTGACCGCCTGGCTCCTGAAAAGCTACGATAGGCAGGATGGTGACCAGACCCATGGTGGCACCAGTGCCAAGTTGGGCTGGTTTGATAGTACCAAGTGGCTCCTGCAATCTGCCATCAAAAAGTTGGCAGGCCAGTTTTGTTTTCCAGGGAAAAGCGCCGTTGTTTGTGTTTGGAGGACAGTGGCTGGGAGTGGCCGGCTGGCTCCTTAGAACACACGATACGCAGGATGGTTCCCAGACCCAAGGTGGCACCAGTGCCAAGTCGGGCTGGTTTGATGGTGAAAAGTGGCTCCTGCAATCTGCCATCCTGAAGCGGGGTAGCTTACATTTGTGTGCCAGGGAAACGGGCCGAGGTTTATGACTGGGGGCCTAGGGCTAGAAGTGACCGGCTGGCTCCTGAAAAGCAACAATAGGCAGGATGGTTCCCAGACCCAAGGTGGCACCAGTGCCAAGTTGGGCTGGTTTGATGGTACCAACTGGCTCCTGCAATCTGCCATCTAAAAGTTGTCAGGCAAGTTTTGTTTTCCAGGGAAAAGCGCCGTTGATTTTGTTTGGAGGCCTGTGGCTGGCAGTGGCTGCCTGTCGTCTTAGAATCCGGGTTACGCAGCATGGTTCCCAGAGCCAAGGTGGCACCAGTGTCAAGTTGGGCTGGTTTGATAGTACCAAGTGGCTCCTGCAATCTGCCATCCAGAAGCGGGGCAGCTTACTTTTGTTTGCCAGGGAAACGGGCCGAGGTATTTGTCTGGGGACCTATGGCTGGGAGTGACCGGCTGGCTCCTGAAAAGCTACGATAGGCAGGATGGTTCCCTGACCCAAGGTGGCACCAGTGCCAAGTCGGGCGGTTTTCGTAGTACAAAGTGCGTCCTAAAATTTGCCATCCAGAAGAGGGGCAGTTGAGTTTTGTTTACCAGAGAAAAACCCGTGGTTTGTTTTTGGGGGCATATGGCTGATAGTGGCCGTCTGGCCCCTGAAAATCCACGATAGGCAGGATGGTTCCCAGACCAGAGGTGGCACCAGTGCCAAGTCGGGCTGGTTTGATAGTACTAAATAGCACCTGCAATCTGCCATGCAGAAGCGGGGCAGCTTACTTTTGTTTGCCAGGGAAACGGTCCGAGCTTTGTGTCTGGGGGCCTATGGCTGGGAGTGACCGCCTGGCTCCTGAAAAGCTACAATAGGCAGGATGGTGACCAGACCCATGGTGGCACCAGTGCCAAGTTGGGCTGGTTTGATAGTACCAAGTGGCTCCTGCAATCTGCCATCAAAAAGTTGGCAGGCCAGTTTTGTTTTCCAGGGAAAAGCGCCGTTGTTTGTGTTTGGGGGACTGTGGCTGGGAGTGGCCAGCTGGCTCCTTAGAACACACGATACGCAGGATGGTTCCCAGACCCAAGGTGGCACCAGTGCCAAGTCGGGCTGGTTTGATGGTGAAAAGTGGCTCCTGCAATCTGCCATCCTGAAGCGGGGTAGCTTACATTTGTGTGCCAGGGAAACGGGCCGAGGTTTATGACTGGGGGCCTAGGGCTAGAAGTGACCGGCTGGCTCCTGAAAAGCAACAATAGGCAGGATGGTTCCCAGACCCAAGGTGGCACCAGTGCCAAGTTGGGCTGGTTTGATGGTACCAACTGGCTCCTGCAATCTGCCATCTAAAAGTTGTCAGGCGAGTTTTGTTTTCCAGGGAAAAGCGCCGTTGATTTTGTTTGGAGGCCTGTGGCTGGCAGTGGCTGCCTGTCGTCTTAGAATCCGGGTTACGCAGCATGGTTCCCAGAGCCAAGGTGGCACCAGTGTCAAGTTGGGCTGGTTTGATAGTACCAAGTGGCTCCTGCAATCTGCCATCCAGAAGCGGGGCAGCTTACTTTTGTTTGCCAGGGAAACGGGCCGAGGTATTTGTCTGGGGACCTATGGCTGGGAGTGACCGGCTGGCTCCTGAAAAGCTACGATAGGCAGGATGGTGACCAGACCCATGGTGGCACCAGTGCCAAGTTGGGCTGGTTTGATAGTACCAAGTGGCTCCTGCAATCTGCCATCAAAAAGTTGGCAGGTCAGTTTTGTTTTCCAGGGAAAAGCGCCGTTGTTTGTGTTTGGGGGACTGTGGCTGGGAGTGGCCGGCTGGCTCCTTAGAACACAGGATACGCAGGATGGTTCCCAGACCCAAGGTGGCACCAGTGCCAAGTCGGGCTGGTTTGATAGCACCAAGTGGCTCCTGCAACCTGCCATCCAGAAGCGGGGCAGCTTACTTTTGTTTTCCAGGGAAACGGACCGAGGTTTTTTTCTGGGGGCCTATGGCTGGGAGTGACCGGCTGGCTCCTGAAAAGCTACGATAGGCAGGATGGTGACCAGACCCATGGTGGCACCAGTGCCAAGTTGGGCTGGTTTGATAGTACCAAGTGGCTCCTGCAATCTGCCATCAAAAAGTTGGCAGGCGAGTTTTGTTTTCCAGGGAAAAGCGCCGTTGTGTGTATTTTGGGGCCTGTGGCTGGGAGTGGCCAGCTGGCTCCTGAAAATCCATGATACGCAGCATGGTTCCCAGACCCAAGGTGGCACCAGTGCCAAGTTGGGCTAGTTTCATAGTACCCACTGGCTCCTGCAATCTGCCATCCAGAAGAGGGGCAGTTGAGTTTTGTTTTCCAGAGAAAAGGGCCGTGGTTTGTGTTTGGGGCCTATGGCTGAGAGTGACCGGCTGGCCCCTGAAAATCCACGATAGGAAGGATGGTTCCCAGATCCAAGGTGGCAGCAGTGCCATGTTGTGCTGGTGTGATAGTCCCAAGTGGCTCCTGCAATCTGCCATCCAGAAGTGGGGCAGCTGAATTTTGTTTGCCAGAGAAAAAGGCTGTGGTTTTTGTTTGGGGGCCTATGGCTGGGAGTGGCCGGCTGGCTCCTGAAAATCCATGATACGCAGCATGGTTCCCAGACCCAAGGTGGCACCAGTGCCAAGTGGGGCTGGTTTCACAGTGTCAAGTGCCTCCTGCAATCTCCCATCCAGAAGCGGGGCAGCTGAGTTTTGTTTGCCTGTGAAACGGGCCGTTGTTTTTGATTGGGGTCTGTGGCCGAGAATGTTCAGCTGGCTCCTGACAATCCACAATACGCAGGATGGTTCCCAGACCCAAGGTGGCACCAGTGCCAAGTCTTGCTGGTTTGATAGTACCAAGTGGCTCCTGCAATCTGCCATCCAGAAGCGGTGCAGCTGAGTTTTCTTTGCCAGAGGAAAGGGCCGTGGGTTGTGTTTGGGGGCCTATGGCTGGGAGTGGCCGGCTGTCTCATTAAAAAGATCGATACGCAGGATGGTTCCCAGACCCAAGGTGGCACCAGTGCCATGTCGTGCTGGTTTGATACTACCAAGTGGTTCCTGCAATCTGCCATCCAGAAGCAGGGCAGCTTACTTTTGTTTGCCAGGGAAACGGGCCGTGGGTTTTGTTTGGGGGCATATAGCTGAGAGTGGCCCGCTGGCCCCTGAAAATCCACGCTAGGCAGCATGGTTCCCAGATGCAAGGTGGCACCAGTGCCAAGTCGGGCTGGTTTGATGGTGCAAAGTGGCTCCTGCAATCTGCCATCCAGAAGCGGGGCAGCTGATTTTTGTTTGCCAGAGAAAAATTCCGTGGATTGTTTTTGGGGGCATATTGCTGGGAGTGGCCGGCTGGCTCCTTAAAATGCTCGATACGCATGATGGTTCCCAGGCCCAAGGTGTCACCACTACCAAGTCGGCCTGCGGTTTTAGTATCAAGTTCATCCTGCAATTTGCCATCCAGAAGAGGGGCAGTTGAGTTTTGTTTGCCAGAGAAACGGGCCGAGGTTTCTGTTTGGGGACATATGGCTGAGAGTGGCCGGCTGGCCCCTGAAAATCCACGATACACAACATGGTTCCCAGATCCAAGGTGGCACCAGTGCCAAGTTGGGCTGGTTTGATAGTCCCAAGTGTCTCCTGCAATCTGCCATCCAGAAGCGGGGCAGCTTACTTTTGTTTGCCAGAGAAATAGGCCTAGGTTTTTGTTTGGGGGCTTGTGGCTAGGAGTGGCCTGCTGGCTCCTAAGAATCCACGATACGCAGGATGTTTACCAGACCCATGGTGGCACCAGTGCCAAGTTGGGCTGGTTTGATAGTACCAAGTGGCTCCTGCAAACTCCATCAAAAAGTTGGCAGGCGTGTTTTGTTTTCCAGGGAACAGCGCCGTTGATTTTGTTTGGGGGCCTGTGGCTGGGAGTGGCCGGCTGGCTCCTTAGAATCCACGATACGCAGGATGGTTCCCAGACCCAAGGTGACACCAGTGCCAAGTCGGGCTGGTTTGATTACACCAAGTGGCTCCTGCAATCTGCCATCCAGAAGTGAGGCAGCTAAGTTTTGTTTGCCAGAAAAAAGGGCCGTGGTTTTTGTTGGGGGCCTGTGGCTGGGAGTAGCCGGCTGGCTCCTTAAAATCCACGATAGGCTGGATGGTTCCCAGACCCAAGGTGGCACCAGTGCCAAGTCGGGCTGGTTTGATAGTACCAAGTGGCTCCTGCAATCTGCCATCCAGAAGCGGGGCAGCTTACTTTTGTTTGCCAGGGAAACGGGCCGCGGTTTGTGTCTCGGGGCCTATGGCAGGGAGTGACCGGCTGGCTCCTGAAAAGCTACGATAGGCAGGATGGTGACCAGACCCATGGTGGCACCAGTGGCAAGTTGGGCTGGTTTGATAGTACCAAGTGGCTCCTGCAATCTGCCATCAAAAAGTTGGCAGGCGAGGTTGTTTTCCAGGGAAAAGCGCCGTTGTGTGTGTTTTGGGGCCTGTGGCTGGGAGTGGCCAGCTGGCTCCTTAGAATCCACGATACGCAGGATGGTTCCCAGACCCAAGGTGGCACCAGTGCCAAGTCAGGCTGGTTTGATAGCACCAAGTGGCTCCTGCAATCTGCCATCCAGAAGCGGGGCAGCTTACTTTTGTTTTCCAGGGAAACGGACCGAGGTTTTTTTCTGGGGGCCTATGGCTGGGAGTGACCGGCTGGCTCCTGAAAAGCTACGATAGGCAGGATGGTTCCCAGAGCCAAGGTGGCACCAGTGCCAAGTTGGGCTGGTTTGATAGTACCAAGTGGCTCCTGCAATCTGCCATCAAAAAGTTGGCAGGCGAGTTTTGTTTTCCAGGGAAAAGCGCCGTTGTGTGTATTTTGGGGCCTGTGGCTGGGAGTGGCCAGCTGGCTCCTTAGAATCCACGATACGCAGGATGGTTCCCAGACCCAAGGTGGCACCAGTGCCAAGTCGGGCTGGTTTGTTAGTACCAAGTGGTTCCTGCAATCTGCCATCCAGAAGCGGGGCAGCTGAATTTTGTTTGCCAGAGAAAAAGGCTGTTGTTTGTGTTTCGGGGCCTGTGGCTGGCAGTGGACGGCTGGCTCCTGAAAATCCATGATACGCAGCATGGTTCCCAGACCCAAGGTGGCACCAGTGCCAAGTAGGGCTGGTTTCATAGTACCCAGTGGCTCCTGCAATCTGCCATCCAGAAGAGGGGCAGTTGAGTTTTGTTTTCCAGAGAAAAGGGCCGTGGTTTGTGTTTGGGGCCTATGGCTGAGAGTGACCGGCTGGCCCCTGAAAATCCACGATAGGAAGGATGATTCCCAGATCCAAGGTGGCACCAGTGCCATGTTGTGCTGGTGTGATAGTCCCAAGTGGCTCCTGCAATCTGCCATCCAGAAGCGGGGCAGCTGAATTTTGTTTGCCAGAGAAAAAGGCTGTGGTTTTTGTTTGGGGGCCTATGGCTGGGAGTGGCCGGCTGGCTCCTGAAAATCCATGATACGCAGCATGGTTCCCAGACCCAAGGTGGCACCAGTGCCAAGTGGGGCTGGTTTCACAGTGTCAAGTGCCTCCTGCAATCTCCCATCCAGAAGCGGGGCAGCTGAGTTTTGTTTGCCTGTGAAACGGGCCGTTGTTTTTGATTGGGGTCTGTGGCCGAGAGTGTCCAGCTGGCTCCTGACAATCCACAATACGCAGGATGGTTCCCAGACCCAAGGTGGCACCCGTGCCAAGTCGTGCTGGTTTGATAGTACCAAGTGCGTCCTGCAATTTGCCATCCAGAAGAGGGGCAGTTGAGTTTTGTTTGCCAGAGAAAAGCGCCGTTGTTTGTGTTTGGGGTCTTGTGGCTGGGAGTGGCCGACTGGCGCCTTAGAATCTGCGATACGCAGCATGGTTCCCAGACCCAAGGTGGCACCAGTGCCAAGTCGGGCTGGTTTGATAGTACCAAGTGGCTCCTGCAATCTGCCATCCAGAAGCGGGGCAGCTTACTTTTGTTTGCCAGGGAAACGGGCCGAGGTTTGTGTTTGGGGGCCTATGGCTGGGAGTGACCGGCTGGCTCCTGGAAAGCTACAATAGGCAGGATGCTTACCAGACCCATGGTGGCACCAGTGCCAAGTTGGGCTGGTTTGATAGTACCAAGTTGCTCCTGCAATCTGCCATCAAAAAGTTGGCAGGCGAGTTTTGTTTTCCAGGGAAAAGCGCCGTTGTTTGTATTTGGGGGCCTGTGGCTGGGAGTGGCCGGCTGGCTCCTTAGAATCCACGATACGCAGGATGGTTCCCAGACCCAAGGTGGCACCAGTGCCAAGTCGGGCTGGTTTGATACTACCAAGTGGTTCCTGCAATCTGCCATCCAGAAGCGGGGCAGCTTACTTTTGTTTGCCAGAGAAAAATTCCGTGGATTGTTTTTGGGGGCATATTGCTGGGAGTGGCCGGCTGGCTCCTTAAAATGCTCGATACGCATGATGGTTCCCAGGCCCAAGGTGTCACCACTACCAAGTCGGCCTGCGGTTTTAGTATCAAGTTCATCTTGCAATTTGCCATCCAGAAGAGGGGCAGTTGAGTTTTGTTTGCCAGAGAAACGGGCCGAGGTTTCTGTTTGGGGGCATATGGCTGAGAGTGGCCGGCTGGCCCCTGAAAATCCACGATACACAGCATGGTTCCCAGATCCAAGGTGGCACCAGTGCCAAGTTGGGCTGGTTTGATAGTCCCAAGTGTCTCCTGCAATCTGCCATCCAGAAGCGGGGCAGCTTACTTTTGTTTGCCAGAGAAATAGGCCTAGGTTTTTGTTTGGGGGCCTGTGGCTAGGAGTGGCCGGCTGGCTCCTAAGAATCCACGATACGCAGGATGTTTACCAGACCCATGGTGGCACCAGTGCCAAGTTGGGCTGGTTTGATAGTACCAAGTGGCTCCTGCAAACTCCATCAAAAAGTTGGCAGGCGTGTTTTGTTTTCCAGGGAACAGCGCCGTTGATTTTGTTTGGGGGCCTGTGGCTGGGAGTGGCCGGCTGGCTCCTTAGAATCCACGATACGCAGGATGGTTCCCAGACCCAAGGTGGCACCAGTGCCAAGTCGGGCTGGTTTGATTACACCAAGTGACTCCTGCAATCTGCCATCCAGAAGTGAGGCAGCTAAGTTTTGTTTGCGAGAAAAAAGGGCCGTGGTTTTTGTTGGGGGCCTGTGGCTGGGAGTAGCCGGCTGGCTCCTTAAAATCCACGATAGGCAGGATGGTTCCCAGACCCAAGGTGGCACCAGTGCCAAGTCGGGCTGGTTTGATAGTACCAAGTGGCTCCTGCAATCTGCCATCCAGAAGCAGGGCAGCTGAGTTTTGTTTGCCAGAGAAAAAGGCTGTGGTTTTTGTTTGGGGGCCTGTGGCTGGCAGTGGCCGGCTGGCTCCTGAAAATCCACGATACGCAGCATGGTTCCCAGACCCAAGGTGGCACCAGTACAAAGTGGGGCTCTTTTGACAGTGTCAAGTGCCTCCTGCAATCTCCCATCCAGAAGCGGGGCAGCTGAGTTTTGTTTGCCAGGGAAACGGACCTTTGTTTTTGATTGGGGTCTGTGGCCGAGAGTGGTCGGCTGTCTCCTGACAATCCACAATACGCAGGATGGTTCCCAGACCAAAGGTGGCACCAGTGCCAAGTCGGGCTGGTTTGATAGTACCAAGTGTCTCCTGCAATCTGCCATCCAGAAGCGGGGCAGCTGAGTTTTGTTTGCCAGAGAAAAGGGCCGTGGGTTGTGTTTGGGGGCATATGGCTGGGAGTGGCCACCTGGCTCCTTAAAATGCACGATACGCCGCATGGTAACCAGACGCAAGGTGGCACCTGTGCCAAGTCGGGCTGTTTTTGTAGTACCCAGTGGCTCCTGCAATTTGCCATCCAGAAGCGGGGCAGCTAAATTTTGTTTGCTAGAGAAAAGGGCTGTGGTTTGTGTTTGGGGGCCTATGGCCGAGAGTGGTAGGCTGGCCCCTGAAAATCAACGATAGGCAGGATGGTTCCCAGATACAAGGTGGCACCAGTGCCAAGTAAGGCTGGTTGTATGGTTCAAAGTGACTCCTGCAATCTGCCATCCAGAAGCGGGACAGCTGAGTTTTTTTTGCCAGAGAAAAGGTCCGTGGTTTCTTTTTGGGGCATACGGCTGGGAATTTCCGGCTGGCTCCTTAAAATGCTCGATACGCAGGATGGTTCCCAGAGCCAAGGTGGCACCACTGCCAAGTCGGGCTCTTTTTGTAGTACCAAGTGCGTCCTGCAATTTGCCATCCAGAAGAGGGGCAGTTGAGTTTTGTTTGCCAGAGAAAAGGGCCGAGGTTTGTGTTTGGGAGCATATGGCTGGGAATGACCGGCTGGCCCCTGAAAATCCACGATACGCCGGATGGTTCCCAGATCCAAGATGGTACCATTACCAAGTCGGGCTGCTTTGATAGTCCCAAGTGGCTCCTGCAAACTGCCACACCAGAAGCGGGGCAGCTGAGTTTTGTTTGCCAGGGAAATGGGCCGTTGTTTGTGTTTGGGGGCCTGTGGCTGGGAGTGTTCGGCTGGTTCCTGAATATGTACGATACGCAGGATTGTTCCCAGATCCAAGGTGGCAGCAGTGCCATGTTGTGCTGGTGTGATAGTCCCAAGTGGCTCCTGCAATCTGCCATCCAGAAGTGGGGCAGCTGATTTTTGTTTGCCAGAGAAAAGGTCCGTGGTTTGTGTTTGGGGGCATATGGCTGAGAGTGGCCGGCTGGCCCCTGAAAATCCACGATACACAGGATGGTTCCCAGATCCAAGGTGGCACCTGTGCCAAGTCGGGCTGATTTGATAGTACTAAGTAGCTCCTGCAATCTGCCATCCAGAAGCGGGGCAGCTTACTTTTGTTTGCCAGGGAAACGGGCCGAGGTTTCTGTTTGGGGGCCTATGGCTGGGAGTGACCGGCTGGCTCCTGAAAAGCTACAATAGGCAGGATGGTTCCCAGAGCCAAGGTGGCACCAGTGCCAAGTTGGGCTGGTTTGATAGTACCAAGTGGCTCCTGCAATCTGCCATCCAGAAGCAGGGCAGCTGAGTTTTGTTTGCCAGAGAAAAGGGCTTGGTTTGTGTTTGGGGGCATATGGCTGCGTGTGGCCAGCTGGCTCCTTAAAATGCACGATATGCAACATGGCTCCCAGACCCATAGTGGCACCAGTGCCAAGTCGGGCTGGTTTGATAGTACCAAGTGGCTCCTGCAATCTTCCATGATCACGTGGAGAAATACTTTCTGGTTTCAGCCATATGCTCTTTCTTCTCTCCCTCAACTTCTCTATCACCTCTCATCTGGTTCACATGCGCTGTCTTCAAGGTCCACAGGCTACTTTTCACAGAATCTTCTGGCCTGATGAAGTAAGAATGATGAATAGAACAGAGCTGGGATCTATTTTCCAGTTTGGATAAAATGCATTCTGCACACAAATCCAAGGAGAACGTGCTGCCCCAATGCCCAGAAAATCTTTCACTCCTGCTAGTGTTCTACGTCAACCGCAACTTAGTCTGAAAGAAAAGCTTTTTCTCTGAGAGCATCTGAGAGGTTTGCATGAAGCACTGATATCTGACATATGCAATTTTGAATAGGAGAGGAAAAAGAAAATGGCAAGGAGTTTTTAATTTTAGTGGTTTCAATTTTAATTTCCGTGCACTTTTTCAAAACTTGTCAGCTCAAATGCCCATCAACATCTTTTAGTCATCTGTAAGTCAGTATTCATATAAAATGTGCTTCAAATCCAAAGAATTTCAAATTTGCACTCCAAGCTTCTATGCCTAGATTTATGATTTCCTACACATATTAGATGAAAGGAAGGCCTTTTTTACTGTGGGAGTGCTGGAACACTGGAACAGGTTGCCCAGAGAAGTTGTGGGTGTCCCATCCCTGAAAGTATTCAAGGTCACCTTGGACGGGGCTTGGAGCAGCAACAAAGGAGAAGCTTGATGGTAGAGAAACAAAGTTGGACTATAGAAGAAACTCGGATTGAAGTATAGGATCAAGTTTTCTCTCAGCTCTTGGGGTAAATTCAAAGTTGTACAAAATGACATTTATCTGTGCTATTCACTACTGTAACAGAAAGTTTCATGAAAACTGTACAGAAGATAGTAAATTTTAAAAGAGATAAGAATTACAGCATAAAATCCATGGGATAGGTTACAACATGAGACACTCTCTAAGAGAAAATCTCTTTGTTTCAGCACTTCATCGGGGTAAGATTTCATGAAGTGCCAAAGAAGGCGGCAAAATATCATTCGGGACATTATTTACTGGAATTCAGCCTGGCCATTAGTAGGAACTGCCTTTGAACATATCATGTAGATATACCACACACACTTTCCCTTCACTGAAAAATTACTGTTTACAACAAATAAGCAATTGACGATCAAAATTGATTGAAAGCATCTTAAACATGTCAAGTATTTCATTGTAGATGATCTGTGATCCAAATGCTTCTTCCACCTTCGAGAGGGACAGAAGAATTCTTCCATATCATGATGGTTTAAAATTGTATCAACCAATGTTTTCTGCTGAAAAGATATCATCTATTTTTTTCTATTTTTGGAAGAAAATATTCCTAGACATACAACAGGTGAGAACTAAGTAATTTTAAAGAAACAAATGAAATGAAAATATTCTGTAAATAGAATGAAATGAAAAGCTGTGTTTTAAATAGGAGCTAAATATTAAACAGAATTTTTGTACCAGGCATTTGAATTACTGCACCAGCTCTTTTGCCCATCAAGAGAGGCATTTAGCATTTCAGTCTTTTCCAAGGTGTTCATGATCTGCTATGCTGATCTCTGTGTGTGCCTAGGTGTGTGTGGAGGGGGGGGCATATGAAGGGGAGTGTGTATGTTTGCTTTACAATTGTTGTGGCAGATTCATGCCTCAGCTCCACATTTTGTTTTAAAAAGGTCACACCGAGTGGATATGAAGTTTACTATCAACAAGAGATCGATTCCCAAATCATCCATTTGACTCTCCCTTATAAATCATGTGCTTTGTTGCATATTTTATCAAATATACTTTCAAGCCAGATGGAGGAAGGAGGATGTGGGAATCCCTCCACCATCTTGCAACTTTTATGTAAGTAGGTTTTCAAGAAAATCATCATTTCTCTTTTAAATATGTCTGGAACAGGCATGATGGTAGTGTCAACCTGTTGGAGTTTTTGTTGCTGGAAGAAGTTGTACAAAAGGATTGGTTTTTACATTGACCAGTTACTGAATCAAGCGCAGGAATACATTGGAAATTTAGCTGGGGGTTCCTTTTCCCAGCAGACTACTTCTAGAACGAGCTTGTACACTGAAGCTGACTCTTTTGCTCTCTTTTTGTTTCTTTCCTATTTTCTTGGCTTCTTTGCCACTATCTAGACAATTTTGGAACTTTGTTCCCAACTAAAATGGTTTCAATAGTCTGATTGTGATCATACATTTTTACAAGGAATTTTTAAAATCTTTCCTCGAGTCCAGAAAGTCAAGGACTTAGATCTTTTTCTTCCCTTATCAATATTGCCATGAAATTGATAAATAAAGACCAACTCTTTATTTTTGTTTTTAACCCACGTAGATAATTCCCATCCATTAATCCATTTTGTGGACCAATAGCTGCCATTCTGTTGGAAGCTGTCACTTCTTAACAATAGGCATTCTGTGACTATGTTGACTGCACTTTGGGTGAAGATCCTAACTGGTCTTAGATATACATAGGGAGAAATTTGCTCAGCCAGTGTCAGTCTTAAGCATGCGTATCAGAAGATCTTTCTAGAGCTGGGAATTTTCCCATGAAAGGGATTCAGTTAGGGAAGAGACACTTGTGCCAGAGTTTTACATTCTTCTTGAACACTGCTTAAGGAACTTAGATGCCATGTCCATTTGGATCTCTGTCTGCACAGAACTTTGTCATGCCAGCGCTTTGAAATGCATCTTGAAGAGAATTCACTAGCACAGAATGAAAGAGAGTGGAAGGGGTTGGTGGGGCTAACCAGGCCCAACCCCCCTGCCTAAACCAGGATACCTAGAGCCTCTTGCCCAGGATTCTATCTGGGTGTACTTTTAATGTCTTCGAAGATCCAGGCTCCACAATCTTTCTGGGCAGTCTGTGCCGTGGTTCAGTCACCCTGACAGTAAAGAAACATTTACTGATGTTCAAAGGCAATCTCCTGTATTTCAGTGTGTGCCCACTGCCTCTTGTCTTTTCCCTCAGCATCACTGAAAAGACACTGATTCCCTCCCCTTTGCACTATTGCTTCCATATGTATGTGTGATGCCATGTAGAGGTATGTCAAAAACCTCCCTGAAGCCCAGGCAGATAATATTCCCTTCATCTACCAGTCAAGTTGATTCATCAGAGGAGTTTAAAGTGATGTCCAGCATGAAATTCCCCTGAAAAATCATGCTAACTACATTATTTGGTCATCTGTCATGTGCCTGGCAAGGATTTCCAGGAAGAGCTGCTTCATCAACTTCCTGGGGATAAAAAAGAGGCTGGCTGGTTTGTACTATGGCGAGTCCTCTTAATTGCCTTTTTTGAAGATGGGTGTCATTTGCTAACATCCACTCTTTAGCTCCTCTTCTCATCTACACCTCGGCAAAACGCTTTTCCACTATGTCTGGCTAGGAAAAACTGTGCCAGCACAGAAAACATCTCCCATCGTGTTCTAGAAGTTGCACGGATGTCTGCCAAGTGTTTGGCAGGAAGAAAAGAAAAGTTGTCCAAAACAGCTTCCAATCGAATGTTCCTGTGATTGGAAAAGTCAGGAGAGTGCAAAGGTACTGTTTTCTATCAGTTGGCAAGGTGCGCACACAATCCCAGTGTTGTACAGCTTGCTTCTTCACCTTCCCGAAGCTGCCGCTCTCGCCGGCTGCCGGAGCCCAAGAAGCGGCTTCTTCGCGCAAAGACGATTGTGCCGCTCACAGTGCTCTCCTTAGCGCGGCTTCTGCCGAAAGACGCCCGGCAGCGGCTCTTACCTCCGGAGAGCATCCTACCTTCGTCTTTCGCGTCTTTTGTAGTCTACATCTTAGCAAAACGCTTCTCCACTATGTCTGGCTAGGAAAAACTGTGCCAGCACAGAAAACATCTCCCATCGTGTTCTAGAAGTTGCACGGATGTCTGCCAAGTGTTTGGCAGGAAGAAAAGAAAAGTTGTCCAAAACAGCTTCCAATCGAATGTTCCTGTGATTGGAAAAGTCAGGAGAGTGCAAAGGTACTGTTTTCTATCAGTTGGCAAGGTGCGCACACAATCCCAGTGTTGTACAGCTTGCTTCTTCACCTTCCCGAAGCTGCCGCTCTCGCCGGCTCCCGGAGCCCAAGAAGCGGCTTCTTCGCGCAAAGACGATTGTGCCGCTCACAGTGCTCTCCTTAGCGCGGCTTCTGCCGAAAGACGCCCGGCAGCGGCTCTTACCTCCGGAGAGCATCCTACCTTCGTCTTTCGCGTCTTTTGTAGTCTACATCTTAGCAAAACGCTTTTCCACTATGTCTGGCTAGGAAAAACTGTGCCAGCACAGAAAACATCTCCCATCGTGTTCTAGAAGTTGCACGGATGTCTGCCAAGTGTTTGGCAGGAAGAAAAGAAAAGTTGTCCAAAACAGCTTCCAATCGAATGTTCCTGTGATTGGAAAAGTCAGGAGAGTGCAAAGGTACTGTTTTCTATCAGTTGGCAAGGTGCGCACACAATCCCAGTGTTGTACAGCTTGCTTCTTCACCTTCCCGAAGCTGCCGCTCTCGCCGGCTGCCGGAGCCCAAGAAGCGGCTTCTTCGCGCAAAGACGATTGTGCCGCTCACAGTGCTCTCCTTAGCGCGGCTTCTGCCGAAAGACGCCCGGCAGCGGCTCTTACCTCCGGAGAGCATCCTACCTTCGTCTTTCGCGTCTTTTGTAGTCTACATCTTAGCAAAACGCTTTTCCACTATGTCTGGCTAGGAAAAACTGTGCCAGCACAGAAAACATCTCCCATCGTGTTCTAGAAGTTGCACGGATGTCTGCCAAGTGTTTGGCAGGAAGAAAAGAAAAGTTGTCCAAAACAGCTTCCAATCGAATGTTCCTGTGATTGGAAAAGTCAGGAGAGTGCAAAGGTACTGTTTTCTATCAGTTGGCAAGGTGCGCACACAATCCCAGTGTTGTACAGCTTGCTTCTTCACCTTCCCGAAGCTGCCGCTCTCGCCGGCTGCCGGAGCCCAAGAAGCGGCTTCTTCGCGCAAAGACGATTGTGCCGCTCACAGTGCTCTCCTTAGCGCGGCTTCTGCCGAAAGACGCCCGGCAGCGGCTCTTACCTCCGGAGAGCATCCTACCTTCGTCTTTCGCGTCTTATGTAGTCTACACCTCGGCAAAAAGCTTTTCCACTATGTCTGGCTAGGAAAAACTGTGCCAGCACAGAAAACATCTCCCATCGTGTTCTAGAAGTTGCACGGATGTCTGCCAAGTGTTTGGCAGGAAGAAAAGAAAAGTTGTCCAAAACAGCTTCCAATCGAATGTTCCTGTGATTGGAAAAGTCAGGAGAGTGCAAAGGTACTGTTTTCTATCAGTTGGCAAGGTGCGCACACAATCCCAGTGTTGTACAGCTTGCTTCTTCACCTTCCCGAAGCTGCCGCTCTCGCCGGCTCCCGGAACCGAAGAAGCGGCTTCTTCGCGCAAAGACGATTCTGCCGCTCACAGTGCTCTCCTTAGCGCGGCTTCTGCCGAAAGACGCCCGGCAGCGGCTCTTACCTCCGGAGAGCATCCTACCTTCGTCTTTCGCGTCTTATGTAGTCTACACCTCGGCAAAACGCTTTTCCACTATGTCTGGCTAGGAAAAACTGTGCCAGCACAGAAAACATCTCCCATCGTGTTCTAGAAGTTGCACGGATGTCTGCCAAGTGTTTGGCAGGAAGAAAAGAAAAGTTGTCCAAAACAGCTTCCAATCGAATGTTCCTGTGATTGGAAAAGTCAGGAGAGTGCAAAGGTACTGTTTTCTATCAGTTGGCAAGGTGCGCACACAATCCCAGTGTTGTACAGCTTGCTTCTTCACCTTCCCGAAGCTGCCGCTCTCGCCGGCTGCCGGAGCCCAAGAAGCGGCTTCTTCGCGCAAAGACGATTGTGCCGCTCACAGTGCTCTCCTTAGCGCGGCTTCTGCCGAAAGACGCCCGGCAGCGGCTCTTACCTCCGGAGAGCATCCTACCTTCGTCTTTCGCGTCTTTTGTAGTCTACATCTTAGCAAAACGCTTTTCCACTATGTCTGGCTAGGAAAAACTGTGCCAGCACAGAAAACATCTCCCATCGTGTTCTAGAAGTTGCACGGATGTCTGCCAAGTGTTTGGCAGGAAGAAAAGAAAAGTTGTCCAAAACAGCTTCCAATCGAATGTTCCTGTGATTGGAAAAGTCAGGAGAGTGCAAAGGTACTGTTTTCTATCAGTTGGCAAGGTGCGCACACAATCCCAGTGTTGTACAGCTTGCTTCTTCACCTTCCCGAAGCTGCCGCTCTCGCCGGCTGCCGGAGCCCAAGAAGCGGCTTCTTCGCGCAAAGACGATTGTGCCGCTCACAGTGCTCTCCTTAGCGCGGCTTCTGCCGAAAGACGCCCGGCAGCGGCTCTTACCTCCGGAGAGCATCCTACCTTCGTCTTTCGCGTCTTATGTAGTCTACACCTCGGCAAAAAGCTTTTCCACTATGTCTGGCTAGGAAAAACTGTGCCAGCACAGAAAACATCTCCCATCGTGTTCTAGAAGTTGCACGGATGTCTGCCAAGTGTTTGGCAGGAAGAAAAGAAAAGTTGTCCAAAACAGCTTCCAATCGAATGTTCCTGTGATTGGAAAAGTCAGGAGAGTGCAAAGGTACTGTTTTCTATCAGTTGGCAAGGTGCGCACACAATCCCAGTGTTGTACAGCTTGCTTCTTCACCTTCCCGAAGCTGCCGCTCTCGCCGGCTCCCGGAACCGAAGAAGCGGCTTCTTCGCGCAAAGACGATTGTGCCGCTCACAGTGCTCTCCTTAGCGCGGCTTCTGCCGAAAGACGCCCGGCAGCGGCTCTTACCTCCGGAGAGCATCCTACCTTCGTCTTTCGCGTCTTATGTAGTCTACACCTCGGCAAAACGCTTTTCCACTATGTCTGGCTAGGAAAAACTGTGCCAGCACAGAAAACATCTCCCATCGTGTTCTAGAAGTTGCACGGATGTCTGCCAAGTGTTTGGCAGGAAGAAAAGAAAAGTTGTCCAAAACAGCTTCCAATCGAATGTTCCTGTGATTGGAAAAGTCAGGAGAGTGCAAAGGTACTGTTTTCTATCAGTTGGCAAGGTGCGCACACAATCCCAGTGTTGTACAGCTTGCTTCTTCACCTTCCCGAAGCTGCCGCTCTCGCCGGCTGCCGGAGCCCAAGAAGCGGCTTCTTCGCGCAAAGACGATTGTGCCGCTCACAGTGCTCTCCTTAGCGCGGCTTCTGCCGAAAGACGCCCGGCAGCGGCTCTTACCTCCGGAGAGCATCCTACCTTCGTCTTTCGCGTCTTTTGTAGTCTACATCTTAGCAAAACGCTTTTCCACTATGTCTGGCTAGGAAAAACTGTGCCAGCACAGAAAACATCTCCCATCGTGTTCTAGAAGTTGCACGGATGTCTGCCAAGTGTTTGGCAGGAAGAAAAGAAAAGTTGTCCAAAACAGCTTCCAATCGAATGTTCCTGTGATTGGAAAAGTCAGGAGAGTGCAAAGGTACTGTTTTCTATCAGTTGGCAAGGTGCGCACACAATCCCAGTGTTGTACAGCTTGCTTCTTCACCTTCCCGAAGCTGCCGCTCTCGCCGGCTGCCGGAGCCCAAGAAGCGGCTTCTTCGCGCAAAGACGATTGTGCCGCTCACAGGGCTCCCCTTAGCGCGGCTTCTGCCGAAAGACGCCCGGCAGCGGCTCTTACCTCCTGAGAGTGGCAGCTTCGGGAAGGTGAAGAAGCAAGCTGTACAACACTGGGATTGTGTGCGCACCTTGCCAACTGATAGAAAACAGTACCTTTGCACTCTCCTGACTTTTCCAATCACAGGAACATTCGATTGGAAGCTGTTTTGGACAACTTTTCTTTTCTTCCTGCCAAACACTTGGCAGACATCCGTGCAACTTCCAGAACACGATGGGAGATGTTTTCTGTGCTGGCACAGTTTTTCCTAGCCAGACATAGTGGAAAAGCGTTTTGCTAAGATGTAGACTACAAAAGACGCGAAAGACGAAGGTAGGATGCTCTCCGGAGGTAAGAGCCGCTGCCGGGCGTCTTTCGGCAGAAGCCGCGCTAAGGAGAGCACTGTGAGCGGCACAATCGTCTTTGCGCGAAGAAGCCGCTTCTTGGGCTCCGGCAGCCGGCGAGAGCGGCAGCTTCGGGAAGGTGAAGAAGCAAGCTGTACAACACTGGGATTGTGTGCGCACCTTGCCAACTGATAGAAAACAGTACCTTTGCACTCTCCTGACTTTTCCAATCACATGAACATTCGATTGGAAGCCGTTTTGAACAACTTTTCTTTTCTTCCTGCCAAACACTTGGCAGACATCCGTGCAACTTCTAGAACACGATGGGAGATGTTTTCTGTGCTGGCACAGTTTTTCCTAGCCAGACATAGTGGAAAAGCGTTTTGCCGAGGTGTAGATGAGAAGAGGAGCGAAAGACGAAGGTAGGATGCTCTCCGGAGGTACGAGCCGCTGCCGGGCGTCTTTCGGCAGAAGCCGCGCTAAGGAGAGCCCTGTGAGCGGCACAATCGTCTTTGCGCGAAGAAGCCGCTTCTTGGGCTCCGGCAGCCGGCGAGAGCGGCAGCTTCGGGAAGGTGAAGAAGCAAGCTGTACAACACTGGGATTGTGTGCGCACCTTGCCAACTGATAGAAAACAGTACCTTTGCACTCTCCTGACTTTTCCAATCACAGGAACATTCGATTGGAAGCTGTTTTGGACAACTTTTCTTTTCTTCCTGCCAAACACTTGGCAGACATCCGTGCAACTTCTAGAACACGATGGGAGATGTTTTCTGTGCTGGCACAGTTTTTCCTAGCCAGACATAGTGGAAAAGCGTTTTGCTAAGATGTAGACGGCAACAGAGGCTAAAGAGTGGATGTTAGCAAATGACACCCATCTTCAAAAAAGGCAATTAAGAGGACTCGCCATAGTACAAACCAGCCAGCCTCTTTTTTATCCCCAGGAAGTTGATGAAGCAGCTCTTCCTGGAAATCCTTGCCAGGCACATGACAGATGACCAAATAATGTAGTTAGCATGATTTTTCAGGGGAATTTCATGCTGAACATCACTTTAAACTCCTCTGATGAATCAACTTGACTGGTAGATGAAGGGAATATTATCTGCCTGGGCTTCAGGGAGGTTTTTGACATACCTCTACATGGCATCACACATACATATGGAAGCAATAGTGCAAAGGGGAGGGAATCAGTGTCTTTTCAGTGATGCTGAGGGAAAAGACAAGAGGCAGTGGGCACACACTGAAATACAGGAGATTGCCTTTGAACATCAGTAAATGTTTCTTTACTGTCAGGGTGACTGAACCACGGCACAGACTGCCCAGAAAGATTGTGGAGCCTGGATCTTTGAAGACATAAATGTACACCCAGATAGAATCCTGGGCAAGAGGCTCTAGGTATCCTGGTTTAGGCAGGGGGGTTGGGCCTGGTTAGCCCCACCAACCCCTTCCACTCTCTTTCATTCTGTGCTAGTGAATTCTCTTCAAGATGCATTTCAAAGCGCTGGCATGACAAAGTTCTGTGCAGACAGAGATCCAAATGGACATGGCATCTAAGTTCCTTAAGCAGTGTTCAAGAAGAATGTAAAACTCTGGCACAAGTGTCTCTTCCCTAACTGAATCCCTTTCATGGGAAAATTCCCAGCTCTAGAAAGATCTTCTGATACGCATGCTTAAGACTGACACTGGCTGAGCAAATTTCTCCCTATGTATATCTAAGACCAGTTAGGATCTTCACCCAAAGTGCAGTCAACATAGTCACAGAATGCCTATTGTTAAGAAGTGACAGCTTCCATCAGAATGGCAGCTATTGGTCCACAAAATGGATTAATGGATGGGAATTATCTACGTGGGTTAAAAACAAAAATAAAGAGTTGGTCTTTATTTATCAATTTCATGGCAATATTGATAAGGGAAGAAAAAGATCTAAGTCCTTGACTTTCTGGACTCGAGGAAAGATTTTAAAAATTCCTTGTAAAAATGTATGATCACAATCAGACTATTGAAACCATTTTAGTTGGGAACAAAGTTCCAAAATTGTCTAGATAGTGGCAAAGAAGCCAAGAAAATAGGAAAGAAACAAAAAGAGAGCAAAAGAGTCAGCTTCAGTGTACAAGCTCGTTCTAGAAGTAGTCTGCTGGGAAAAGGAACCCCCAGCTAAATTTCCAATGTATTCCTGCGCTTGATTCAGTAACTGGTCAATGTAAAAACCAATCCTTTTGTACAACTTCTTCCAGCAACAAAAACTCCAACAGGTTGACACTACCATCATGCCTGTTCCAGACATATTTAAAAGAGAAATGATGATTTTCTTGAAAACCTACTTACATAAAAGTTGCAAGATGGTGGAGGGATTCCCACATCCTCCTTCCTCCATCTGGCTTGAAAGTATATTTGATAAAATATGCAACAAAGCACATGATTTATAAGGGAGAGTCAAATGGATGATTTGGGAATCGATCTCTTGTTGATAGTAAACTTCATATCCACTCGGTGTGACCTTTTTAAAACAAAATGTGGAGCTGAGGCATGAATCTGCCACAACAATTGTAAAGCAAACATACACACTCCCCTTCATATGCCCCCCCCTCCACACACACCTAGGCACACACAGAGATCAGCATAGCAGATCATGAACACCTTGGAAAAGACTGAAATGCTAAATGCCTCTCTTGATGGGCAAAAGAGCTGGTGCAGTAATTCAAATGCCTGGTACAAAAATTCTGTTTAATATTTAGCTCCTATTTAAAACACAGCTTTTCATTTCATTCTATTTACAGAATATTTTCATTTCATTTGTTTCTTTAAAATTACTTAGTTCTCACCTGTTGTATGTCTAGGAATATTTTCTTCCAAAAATAGAAAAAAATAGATGATATCTTTTCAGCAGAAAACATTGGTTGATACAATTTTAAACCATCATGATATGGAAGAATTCTTCTGTCCCTCTCGAAGGTGGAAGAAGCATTTGGATCACAGATCATCTACAATGAAATACTTGACATGTTTAAGATGCTTTCAATCAATTTTGATCGTCAATTGCTTATTTGTTGTAAACAGTAATTTTTCAGTGAAGGGAAAGCGTGTGTGGTATATCTACATGATATGTTCAAAGGCAGTTCCTACTAATGGCCAGGCTGAATTCCAGTAAATAATGTCCCGAATGATATTTTGCCGCCTTCTTTGGCACTTCATGAAATCTTACCCCGATGAAGTGCTGAAACAAAGAGATTTTCTCTTAGAGAGTGTCTCATGTTGTAACCTATCCCATGGATTTTATGCTGTAATTCTTATCTCTTTTAAAATTTACTATCTTCTGTACAGTTTTCATGAAACTTTCTGTTACAGTAGTGAATAGCACAGATAAATGTCATTTTGTACAACTTTGAATTTACCCCAAGAGCTGAGAGAAAACTTGATCCTATACTTCAATCCGAGTTTCTTCTATAGTCCAACTTTGTTTCTCTACCATCAAGCTTCTCCTTTGTTGCTGCTCCAAGCCCCGTCCAAGGTGACCTTGAATACTTTCAGGGATGGGACACCCACAACTTCTCTGGGCAACCTGTTCCAGTGTTCCAGCACTCCCACAGTAAAAAAGGCCTTCCTTTCATCTAATATGTGTAGGAAATCATAAATCTAGGCATAGAAGCTTGGAGTGCAAATTTGAAATTCTTTGGATTTGAAGCACATTTTATATGAATACTGACTTACAGATGACTAAAAGATGTTGATGGGCATTTGAGCTGACAAGTTTTGAAAAAGTGCACGGAAATTAAAATTGAAACCACTAAAATTAAAAACTCCTTGCCATTTTCTTTTTCCTCTCCTATTCAAAATTGCATATGTCAGATATCAGTGCTTCATGCAAACCTCTCAGATGCTCTCAGAGAAAAAGCTTTTCTTTCAGACTAAGTTGCGGTTGACGTAGAACACTAGCAGGAGTGAAAGATTTTCTGGGCATCGGGGCAGCACGTTCTCCTTGGATTTGTGTGCAGAATGCATTTTATCCAAACTGGAAAATAGATCCCAGCTCTGTTCTATTCATCATTCTTACTTCATCAGGCCAGAAGATTCTGTGAAAAGTAGCCTGTGGACCTTGAAGACAGCGCATGTGAACCAGATGAGAGGTGATAGAGAAGTTGAGGGAGAGAAGAAAGAGCATGAGGCTGAAACCAGAAAGTATTTCTCCACGTGATCATGGAAGATTGCAGGAGCCACTTGGTACTATCAAACCAGCCCAACTTGGCACTGGTGCCACCTTGGGTCTGGGAGCCATGTTGCATATCGTGCATTTTAAGGAGCCAGCTGGCCACACGCAGCCATATGCCCCCAAACACAAACCAAGGCCCTTTTCTCTGGCAAACAAAACTCAGCTGCCCTGCTTCTGGATGGCAGATTGCAGGAACCACTTGGTACTATCAAACCAGCCCAACTTGGCACTGGTGCCACCATGGGTCTGGTCACCATCCTGCCTATTGTAGCTTTTCAGGAGCCAGCCGGTCACTCTCAGCCATAGGCCCCCAAACACAAACCTCGGCCCGTTTCCCTGGCAAACAAAAGTAAGCTGCCCCGCTTCTGGATGGCAGATTGCAGGAGCTACTTAGTACTATCAAATCAGCCCGACTTGGCACAGGTGCCACCTTGGATCTGGGAACCATCCTGTGTATCGTGGATTTTCAGGGGCCACCCAGCCACTCTCAGCCATATGCCCCCAAAAACAAACCACGGACCTTTTCTCTGGCAAACAAAACTCAACTGCCCCTCTTCTGGATGGCAAATTTTAGGACGCACTTTGTACTACGAAAACCGCCCGACGTGGCACTGGTGCCACCTTGTGTCAGGGAACCATCCTGCATATCGAGCTTTTTAAGGAGCCAGCCGGCCAGGCCCAGCCATATACCCCCAAAAACAAACCACGGACCATTTCTCATGGAAACAAAAATCCGCTGCCCCGCGTCTGGATGGCAGATTGCAGGAGCCACTTTGCACCATCAAACCAGCCCGACTTGGCACTGGTGCCACCTTGGGTCTGGGAACAATCCTGCGTATCGTACATATTCAGGAACCAGCCGAACACTCCCAGCCACAGGCCCCCAAACACAAACAACGGCCCATTTCCCTGGCAAACAAAACTCAGCTGCCCCGCTTCTGGATGGCAGTTTGCAGGAGCCACTTGGGACTATCAAACCAGCCCGACTTGGCACTGGTGCCACCTTTGGGTCTGGGAACCATCCTGCGTATGGTGGATTCTAAGGAGCCAGCCGGCCACTCCCAGCCACAGGCCCCCAACAAAAACCACGGCCCTTTTTTCTGGCAAACAAAACTTAGCTGCCTCACTTCTGGATGGCAGATTGCAGGAGCCACTTGGTGTAATCAAACCAGCCCGACTTGGCACTGGTGCCACCTTGGGTCTGGGAACCATCCTGCGTATCGTGGATTCTAAGGAGCCAGCCGGCCACTCCCAGCCACAGGCCCCCAAACAAAATCAACGGCGCTGTTCCCTGGAAAACAAAACACGCCTGCCAACTTTTTGATGGAGTTTGCAGGAGCCACTTGGTACTATCAAACCAGCCCGACTTGGCACTGGTGTCACCTTGGGTCTGGGAAACATCCTGCGTATCGTGGATTCTTAGGAGCCAGCCGGCCACTCCTAGCCACAGGCCCCCAGACAAAAACCTAGGCCTATTTCTCTGGCAAACAAAAGTAAGCTGCCCCGCTTCTGGATGGCAGATTGCAGGAGCCACTTGGTACTATCAAACCAGCCCAACTTGGCACTGGTGCCACCTTGGCTCTGGGAACCATCCTGCCTATTGTAGCTTTTCAGGAGCCAGCCGGTCACTCCCAGCCATAGGCCCCCAAACAGAAACCTCGGCCCGTTTCCCTGGCAAACAAAAGTAAGCTGCCCCGCTTCTGGATGGCAGATTGCAGGAGCTACTTAGTACTATCAAATCAGCCCGACTTGGCACAGGTGCCACCTTGGATCTGGGAACCATCCTGTGTATCGTGGATTTTCAGGGGCCAGCCGGCCACTCTCAGCCATATGCCCCCAAACACAAACCACGGACCTTTTCTCTGGCAAACAAAAATCAGCTGCCCCACTTCTGGATGGCAGATTGCAGGAGCCACTTGGGACTATCACACCAGCACAACATGGCACTGCTGCCACCTTGGATCTGGGAACAATCCTGCGTATCGTACATATTCAGGAACCAGCCGAACACTCCCAGCCACAGGCCCCCAAACACAAACAACGGCCCATTTCCCTGGCAAACAAAACTCAGCTGCCCCGCTTCTGGTGTGGCAGTTTGCAGGAGCCACTTGGGACTATCAAAGCAGCCCGACTTGGTAATGGTACCATCTTGGATCTGGGAACCATCCGGCGTATCGTGGATTTTCAGGGGCCAGCCGGTCATTCCCAGCCATATGCTCCCAAACACAAACCTCGGCCCTTTTCTCTGGCAAACAAAACTCAACTGCCCCTCTTCTGGATGGCAAATTGCAGGACGCACTTGGTACTACAAAAAGAGCCCGACTTGGCAGTGGTGCCACCTTGGCTCTGGGAACCATCCTGCGTATCGAGCATTTTAAGGAGCCAGCCGGCAATTCCCAGCCGTATGCCCCAAAAAGAAACCACGGACCTTTTCTCTGGCAAAAAAAACTCAGCTGTCCCGCTTCTGGATGGCAGATTGCAGGAGTCACTTTGAACCATACAACCAGCCTTACTTGGCACTGGTGCCACCTTGGATCTGGGAACCATCCTGCCTATCGTTGATTTTCAGGGGCCAGCCTACCACTCTCGGCCATAGGCCCCCAAACACAAACCACAGCCCTTTTCTCTAGCAAACAAAATTTAGCTGCCCCGCTTCTGGATGGCAAATTGCAGGAGCCACTGGGTACTACAAAAACAGCCCGACTTGGCACTGGTGCCACCTTGCGTCTGGTTACCATGCGGCGTATCGTGCATTTTAAGGAGCCAGGTGGCCACTCCCAGCCATATGCACCCAAACACAACCCACGGCCCTTTTCTCTGGCAAACAAAACTCAGCTGCCCCGCTTCTGGATGGCAGATTGCAGGAACCACTTGGTACTATCAAACCAGCCCGACTTGGCACTGGTGCCACCTTTGGTCTGGGAACCATCCTGCGTATTGTGGATTGTCAGGAGACAGCCGACCACTCTCGGCCACAGACCCCAATCAAAAACAAAGGTCCGTTTCCCTGGCAAAAAAAACTCAGCTGTCCCGCTTCTGGATGGGAGATTGCAGGAGGCACTTGACACTGTCAAACGAGCCCCACTTTGTACTGGTGCCACCTTGGGTCTGGGAACCATGCTGCGTATCGTGGATTTTCAGGAGCCAGCCGGCCACTGCCAGACACAGGCCCCCAAACAAAAACCACAGCCTTTTTCTCTGGCAATAAAAACTCAGCTGCCCCGCTTCTGGATGGCAGATTGCAGGAGCCACTTGGTACTATCAAACCAGCCCGACTTGGCACTGGTGCCACCTTGGGTCTGGGAACCATCCTGCCTATCGTGGATTTTAAGGAGCCAGCCGGCTACTCCCAGCCACAGGCCCCCAACAAAAACCACGGCCCTTTTTTCTCGCAAACAAAACTTAGCTGCCTCACTTCTGGATGGCAGATTGCAGGAGTCACTTGGTGTAATCAAACCAGCCCGACTTGGCACTGGTGCCACCTTGGGTCTGGGAACCATCCTGCGTATCGTGGATTCTAAGGAGCCAGCCGGCCACTCCCAGCCACAGGCCCCCAAACAAAATCAACGGCGCTGTTCCCTGGAAAACAAAACACGCCTGCCAACTTTTTGATGGAGTTTGCAGGAGCCACTTGGTACTATCAAACCAGCCCAACTTGGCACTGGTGCCACCATGGGTCTGGTAAACATCCTGCGTATCGTGGATTCTTAGGAGCCAGCCGGCCACTCCTAGCCACAGGCCCCCAAACAAAAACCTAGGCCTATTTCTCTGGCAAACAAAAGTAAGCTGCCCCGCTTCTGGATGGCAGATTGCAGGAGACACTTGGGACTATCAAACCAGCCCAACTTGGCACTGGTGCCACCTTGGATCTGGGAACCATGCTGTGTATCGTGGATTTTCAGGGGCCAGCCGGCCACTCTCAGCCATATGCCCCCAAACAGAAACCTCGGCCCGTTTCTCTGGCAAACAAAACTCAACTGCCCCTCTTCTGGATGGCAAATTGCAAGATGAACTTGATACTAAAACCGCAGGCCGACTTGGTAGTGGTGACACCTTGGGCCTGGGAACCATCATGCGTATCGAGCATTTTAAGGAGCCAGCCGGCCACTCCCAGCAATATGCCCCCAAAAACAATCCACGGAATTTTTCTCTGGCAAACAAAAATCAGCTGCCCCGCTTCTGGATGGCAGATTGCAGGAGCCACTTTGACCCATCAAACCAGCCCGACTTGGCACTGGTGCCACCTTGCATCCTGGAACCATGCTGCCTAGCGTGGATTTTCAGGGGCCAGCCGGCCACTCTCAGCTATATGCCCCCAAACAAAACCCACGGCCCGTTTCCCTGGCAAACAAAAGTAAGCTGCCCCGCTTCTGGATGGCAGATTGCAGGAACCACTTGGTAGTATCAAACCAGCCCGACTTGGCACTGGTGCCACCTTGGGTCTGGGAACCATCCTGCGTATCGTGGATTCTAAGGAGCCAGCCGGCCACTCCCAGCCACAGGCCCCCAAATACAAACAACGGCGCTTTTCCCTGGAAAACAAAACTCGCCTGCCAACTTTTTGATGGCAGATTGCAGGAGCAACTTGGTACTATCAAACCAGCCCAACTTGGCACTGGTGCCACCATGGGTCTGGTAACCATCCTGCCTATTGTAGCTTTCCAGGAGCCAGCCGGTCACTCCCAGCCATAGGCCCCCAGTCACAATCCTCGGCCCGTTTCCCTGGCAAACAAAAGTAAGCTGCCCCGCTTCTGGATGGCAGATTGCAGGAGCCACTTGGTACTATCAAACCAGCCCAACTTGGCACTGGTGCCACCTTGGGTCTGGGAACCATGCTGCGTATCGCAGATTCTAAGGCGCCAGTCGGCCACTCCCAGCCACAAGACCCCAAACACAAACAACGGCGCTTTTCTCTGGCAAACAAAACTCAACTGCCCCTCTTCTGGATGGCAAATTGCAGGTCGCACTTGGTACTATCAAACCAGCACGACTTGGCACTGGTGCCACCTTGGGTCTGGGAACCATCCTGCGTATTGTGGATTGTCAGGAGGCAGCTGGACACTCTCGGCCACAGACCCCAATCAAAAACAACGGCCCGTTTCACAGGCAAACAAAACTCAGCTGCCCCGCTTCTGGATGGGAGATTGCAGGAGGCACTTGACACTGTGAAACCAGCCCCACTTGGCACTGGTGCCACCTTGGGTCTGGGAACCATGCTGCGTATCATGGATTTTCAGGAGCCAGCCGGCCACTCCCAGCCATAGGCCCCCAAACAAAAACCACAGCCTTTTTCTCTGGCAAACAAAATTCAGCTGCCCCGCTTCTGGATGGCAGATTGCAGGAGCCACTTGGGACTATCACACCAGCACAACATGGCACTGCTGCCACCTTGGATCTGGGAATCATCCTTCCTATCGTGGATTTTCAGGGGCCAGCCGGTCACTCTCAGCCATAGGCCCCAAACACAAACCACGGCCCTTTTCTCTGGAAAACAAAACTCAACTGCCCCTCTTCTGGATGGCAGATTGCAGGAGCCACTGGGTACTATGAAACCAGCCCTACTTGGCACTGGTGCCACCTTGGGTCTGGGAACCATGCTGCGTATCATGGATTTTCAGGAGCCAGCCGTCCACTGCCAGCCACAGGCCCCGAAACACAAACAACAGCCTTTTTCTCTGGCAAACAAAATTCAGCTGCCCCGCTTCTGGATGGCAGATTGCAGGAACCACTTGGTACTAACAAACCAGCCCGACTTGGCACTGGTGCCACCTTGGGTCTGGGAACCATCCTGCGTATCGTGGATTCTAAGGAGCCAGCTGGCCACTCCCAGCCACAGGCCCCAAAACACACACAACGGCGCTTTTCCCTGGAAAACAAAACTCGCCTGCCAACATTTTGATGGCAGATTGCAGGAGCCACTTGGTACTATCAAACCAGCCCAACTTGCCACTGGTGCCACCATGGGTCTGGTCACCATCCTGCCTATCGTAGCTTTTCAGGAGCCAGCCGGTCACTCCCTGCCATAGGCCCCGAGACACAAAGCTCGGCCCGTTTCCCTGGCAAACAAAAGTAAGCTGCCCCGCTTCTGGATGGCAGATTGCAGGAGCCACTTGGTACTATCAAACCAGCCCGACTTGGCACTGGTACCACCTTGGGTCTGGGAACCATCCTGCCTATCGTGGATTTTAAGGAGCCAGCCGGCTACTCCCCGCCACAGGCCCCCAACAAAAACCACGGCCCTTTTTTCTGGCAAACAAAACTTAGCTGCCTCACTTATGGATGGCAGATTGCAGGAGCCACTTGGTGTAATCAAACCAGCCCGACTTGGCACTGGTGTCACCTTGGGTCTGGGAACCATCCTGCGTATCGTGGATTCTAAGGAGCCAGCCGGCCACTCCCAGCCACAGGCCCCCAAACAAAATCAACGGCGCTGTTCCCTGGAAAACAAAACACGCCTGCCAACTTTTTGATGGCAGATTGCAGGAGCCACTTGGTACTATCAAACCAGCCCAACTTGGCACTGGTGCCACCATGGGTCTGGTAAACATCCTGCGTATCGTGGATTCTTAGGAGCCAGCCGGCCACTCCTAGCCACAGGCCCCCAAACAAAAACCTAGGCCTATTTCTCTGGCAAACAAAAGTAAGCTGCCCCGCTTCTGGATGGCAGATTGCAGGAGACACTTGGGACTATCAAACCAGCCCAACTTGGCACTGGTGCCACCTTGGATCTGGGAACCATGCTGTGTATCGTGGATTTTCAGGGGCCAGCCGGCCACTCTCAGCCATATGCCCCCAAACAGAAACCTCGGCCCGTTTCTCTGGCAAACAAAACTCAACTGCCCCTCTTCTGGATGGCAAATTGCAAGATGAACTTGATACTAAAACCGCAGGCCGACTTGGTAGTGGTGACACCTTGGGCCTGGGAACCATCATGCGTATCGAGCATTTTAAGGAGCCAGCCGGCCACTCCCAGCAATTTGCCCCCAAAAACAATCCACGGAATTTTTCTCTGGCAAACAAAAATCAGCTGCCCCGCTTCTGGATGGCAGATTGCAGGAGCCACTTTGACCCATCAAACCAGCCCGACTTGGCACTGGTGCCACCTTGCATCCTGGAACCATGCTGCCTAGCGTGGATTTTCAGGGGCCAGCCGGCCACTCTCAGCTATATGCCCCCAAACAAAACCCACGGCCCGTTTCCCTGGCAAACAAAAGTAAGCTGCCCCGCTTCTGGATGGCAGATTGCAGGAACCACTTGGTAGTATCAAACCAGCCCGACTTGGCACTGGTGCCACCTTGGGTCTGGGAACCATCCTGCGTATCGTGGATTCTAAGGAGCCAGCCGGCCACTCCCAGCCACAGGCCCCCAAATACAAACAACGGCGCTTTTCCCTGGAAAACAAAACTCGCCTGCCAACTTTTTGATGGCAGATTGCAGGAGCAACTTGGTACTATCAAACCAGCCCAACTTGGCACTGGTGCCACCATGGGTCTGGTAACCATCCTGCCTATTGTAGCTTTCCAGGAGCCAGCCGGTCACTCCCAGCCATAGGCCCCCAGTCACAAACCTCGGCCCGTTTCCCTGGCAAACAAAAGTAAGCTGCCCCGCTTCTGGATGGCAGATTGCAGGAGCCACTTGGTACTATCAAACCAGCCCAACTTGGCACTGGTGCCACCTTGGGTCTGGGAACCATGCTGCGTATCGCAGATTCTAAGGCGCCAGTCGGCCACTCCCAGCCACAAGACCCCAAACACAAACAACGGCGCTTTTCTCTGGCAAACAAAACTCAACTGCCCCTCTTCTGGATGGCAAATTGCAGGTCGCACTTGGTACTATCAAACCAGCACGACTTGGCACTGGTGCCACCTTGGGTCTGGGAACCATCCTGCGTATTGTGGATTGTCAGGAGGCAGCTGGACACTCTCGGCCACAGACCCCAATCAAAAACAACGGCCTGTTTCACAGGCAAACAAAACTCAGCTGCCCCGCTTCTGGATGGGAGATTGCAGGAGGCACTTGACACTGTGAAACCAGCCCCACTTGGCACTGGTGCCACCTTGGGTCTGGGAACCATGCTGCGTATCATGGATTTTCAGGAGCCAGCCGGCCACTCCCAGCCATAGGCCCCCAAACAAAAACCACAGCCTTTTTCTCTGGCAAACAAAATTCAGCTGCCCCGCTTCTGGATGGCAGATTGCAGGAGCCACTTGGGACTATCACACCAGCACAACATGGCACTGGTGCCACCTTGGATCTGGGAATCATCCTTCCTATCGTGGATTTTCAGGGGCCAGCCGGTCACTCTCAGCCATAGGCCCCAAACACAAACCACGGCCCTTTTCTCTGGAAAACAAAACTCAACTGCCCCTCTTCTGGATGGCAGATTGCAGGAGCCACTGGGTACTATGAAACCAGCCCTACTTGGCACTGGTGCCACCTTGGGTCTGGGAACCATGCTGCGTATCATGGATTTTCAGGAGCCAGCCGTCCACTGCCAGCCACAGGCCCCGAAACACAAACAACAGCCTTTTTCTCTGGCAAAAAAAATTCAGCTGCCCCGCTTCTGGATGGCAGATTGCAGGAACCACTTGGTACTAACAAACCAGCCCGACTTGGCACTGGTGCCACCTTGGGTCTGGGAACCATCCTGCGTATCGTGGATTCTAAGGAGCCAGCTGGCCACTCCCAGCCACAGGCCCCAAAACACACACAACGGCGCTTTTCCCTGGAAAACAAAACTCGCCTGCCAACTTTTTGATGGCAGATTGCAGGAGCCACTTGGTACTATCAAACCAGCCCAACTTGGCACTGGTGCCACCATGGGTCTGGTCACCATCCTGCCTATCGTAGCTTTTCAGGAGCCAGCCGGTCACTCCCTGCCATAGGCCCCGAGACACAAAGCTCGGCCCGTTTCCCTGGCAAACAAAAGTAAGCTGCCCCGCTTCTGGATGGCAGATTGCAGGAGCCACTTGGTACTATCAAACCAGCCCGACTTGGCACTGGTACCACCTTGGGTCTGGGAACCATCCTGCCTATCGTGGATTTTAAGGAGCCAGCCGGCTACTCCCCGCCACAGGCCCCAACAAAAACCACGGCCCTTTTTTCTGGCAAACAAAACTTAGCTGCCTCACTTATGGATGGCAGATTGCAGGAGCCACTTGGTGTAATCAAACCAGCCCGACTTGGCACTGGTGTCACCTTGGGTCTGGGAACCATCCTGCGTATCGTGGATTCTAAGGAGCCAGCCGGCCACTCCCAGCCACAGGCCCCCAAACAAAATCAACGGCGCTGTTCCCTGGAAAACAAAACACGCCTGCCAACTTTTTGATGGAGTTTGCAGGAGCCACTTGGTACTATCAAACCAGCCCAACTTGGCACTGGTGCCACCATGGGTCTGGTAAACATCCTGCGTATCGTGGATTCTTAGGAGCCAGCAGGCCACTCCTAGCCACAGGCCCCCAAACAAAAACCTAGGCCTATTTCTCTGGCAAACAAAAGTAAGCTGCCCCGCTTCTGGATGGCAGATTGCAGGAGACACTTGGGACTATCAAACCAGCCCAACTTGGCACTGGTGCCACCTTGGATCTGGGAACCATGTTGTGTATCGTGGATTTTCAGAGGCCAGCCGGCCACTCTCAGCCATATGTCCCCAAACAGAAACCTCGGCCCGTTTCTCTGGCAAACAAAACTCAACTGCCCCTCTTCTGGATGGCAAATTGCAGGATGAACTTGATACTAAAACCGCAGGCCGACTTGGTAGTGGTGACACCTTGGGCCTGGGAACCATCATGCGTATCGAGCATTTTAAGGAGCCAGCCGGCCACTCCCAGCAATATGCCCCCAAAAACAATCCACGGAATTTTTCTCTGGCAAACAAAAATCAGCTGCCCCGCTTCTGGATGGCAGATTGCAGGAGCCACTTTGCACCATCAAACCAGCCCGACTTGGCACTGGTGCCACCTTGCATCTGGGAACCATGCTGCCTAGCGTGGATTTTCAGGGGCCAGCGGGCCACTCTCAGCTATATGCCCCCAAACAAAACCCACGGCCCGTTTCCCTGGCAAACAAAAGTAAGCTGCCCCGCTTCTGGATGGCAGATTGCAGGAACCACTTGGTAGTATCAAACCAGCCCGACTTGGCACTGGTGCCACCTTGGGTCTGGGAACCATCCTGCGTATCGTGGATTCTAAGGAGCCAGCCGGCCACTCCCAGCCACAGGCCCCCAAACACAAACAACGGCGCTTTTCCCTGGAAAACAAAACTCGCCTGCCAACTTTTTGATGGCAGATTGCAGGAGCAACTTGGTACTATCAAACCAGCCCAACTTGGCACTGGTGCCACCATGGGTCTGGTCACCATCCTGCCTATTGTAGCTTTCCAGGAGCCAGCCGGTCACTCCCAGCCATAGGCCCCCAAACACAAACCTCGGCCCGTTTCCCTGGCAAACAAAAGTAAGCTGCCCCGCTTCTGGATGGCAGATTGCAGGAGCCACTTGGTACTATCAAACCAGCCCAACTTGGAACTGGTGCCACCTTGGGTCTGGGAACCATGCTGCGTATCGCAGATTCTAAGGCGCCAGTCGGCCACTCCCAGCCACAAGCCCCGAAACACAAACAACGGCGCTTTTCTCTGGCAAACAAAACTCAACTGCCCCTCTTCTGGATGGCAAATTGCAGGACGCACTTGGTACTATCAAAACAGCCCGACTTGGCACTGGTGCCACCTTGGGTCTGGGAACCATCCTGCGTATCGATCTTTTTAATGAGACAGCCGGCCACTCCCAGCCATATGCCCCCAAACACAACCCACGGCCCTTTCCTCTGGCAAACAAAACTCAGCTGCACCGCTTCTGGATGGCAGATTGCAGGAGCCACTTGGTACTATCAAACCAGCAAGACTTGGCACTGGTGCCACCTTGGGTCTGGGAACCATCCTGCGTATTGTGGATTGTCAGGAGCCAGCTGAACATTCTCGGCCACAGACCCCAATCAAAAACAACGGCCCGTTTCACAGGCAAACAAAACTCAGCTGCCCCGCTTCTGGATGGGAGATTGCAGGAGGCACTTGACACTGTGAAACCAGCCCCACTTGGCACTGGTGCCACCTTGGGTCTGGGAACCATGCTGCGTATCATGGATTTTCAGGAGCCAGCCGGCCACTCCCAGCCATAGGCCCCCAAACACAAACCACAGCCTTTTTCTCTGGCAAACAAAATTCAGCTGCCCCACTTCTGGATGGCAGATTGCAGGAGCCACTTGGGACTATCACACCAGCACAACATGGCACTGCTGCCACCTTGGATCTGGGAACCATCCTTCCTATCGTGGATTTTCAGGGGCCAGCCGGTCACTCTCAGGCATAGGCCCCAAACACAAACCACGGCCCTTTTCTCTGGAAAACAAAACTCAACTGCCCCTCTTCTGGATGGCAGATTGCAGGAGCCACTGGGTACTATGAAACTAGCCCTACTTGGCACTGGTGCCACCTTGGGTCTGGGAACCATGCTGCGTATCATGGATTTTCAGGAGCCAGCCGTCCACTGCCAGCCACAGGCCCCGAAACACAAACAACAGCCTTTTTCTCTGGCAAACAAAATTCAGCTGCCCCGCTTCTGGATGGCAGATTGCAGGAACCACTTGGTACTAACAAACCAGCCCGACTTGGCACTGGTGCCACCTTGGGTCTGGGAACCATCCTGCGTATCGTGGATTTTCAGGGGCCAGCCGGCCACTCTCAGCCATATGCCCCCAAACAGAAACCTCGGCCCGTTTCTCTGGCAAACAAAACTCAGCTGCCCCTCTTCTGGATGGCAAATTGCAAGATGAACTTGATACTAAAACCGCAGGCCGACTTAGTAGTGGTGACACCTTGGGCCTGGGAACCATCATGCGTATCGAGCATTTTAAGGAGCCAGCCGGCCACTCCCAGCAATATGCCCCCAAAAACAATCCACGGAATTTTTCTCTGGCAAACAAAAATCAGCTGCCCCGCTTCTGGATGGCAGATTGCAGGAGCCACTTTGACCCATCAAACCAGCCCGACTTGGCACTGGTGCCACCTTGCATCCTGGAACCATGCTGCCTAGCGTGGATTTTCAGGGGCCAGCCGGCCACTCTCAGCTATATGCCCCCAAACAAAACCCACGGCCCGTTTCCCTGGCAAACAAAAGTAAGCTGCCCCGCTTCTGGATGGCAGATTGCAGGAACCACTTGGTAGTATCAAACCAGCCCGACTTGGCACTGGTGCCACCTTGGGTCTGGGAACCATCCTGCGTATCGTGGATTCTAAGGAGCCAGCCGGCCACTCCCAGCCACAGGCCCCCAAATACAAACAACGGCGCTTTTCCCTGGAAAACAAAACTCGCCTGCCAACTTTTTGATGGCAGATTGCAGGAGCAACTTGGTACTATCAAACCAGCCCAACTTGGCACTGGTGCCACCATGGGTCTGGTAACCATCCTGCCTATTGTAGCTTTCCAGGAGCCAGCCGGTCACTCCCAGCCATAGGCCCCCAGTCACAAACCTCGGCCCGTTTCCCTGGCAAACAAAAGTAAGCTGCCCCGCTTCTGGATGGCAGATTGCAGGAGCCACTTGGTACTATCAAACCAGCCCAACTTGGCACTGGTGCCACCTTGGGTCTGGGAACCATGCTGCGTATCGCAGATTCTAAGGCGCCAGTCGGCCACTCCCAGCCACAAGACCCCAAACACAAACAACGGCGCTTTTCTCTGGCAAACAAAACTCAACTGCCCCTCTTCTGGATGGCAAATTGCAGGTCGCACTTGGTACTATCAAACCAGCACGACTTGGCACTGGTGCCACCTTGGGTCTGGGAACCATCCTGCGTATTGTGGATTGTCAGGAGGCAGCTGGACACTCTCGGCCACAGACCCCAATCAAAAACAACGGCCCGTTTCACTGGCAAACAAAACTCAGCTGCCCCGCTTCTGGATGGGAGATTGCAGGAGGCACTTGACACTGTGAAACCAGCCCCACTTGGCACTGGTGCCACCTTGGGTCTGGGAACCATGCTGCGTATCATGGATTTTCAGGAGCCAGCCGGCCACTCCCAGCCATAGGCCCCCAAACAAAAACCACAGCCTTTTTCTCTGGCAAACAAAATTCAGCTTCCCCGCTTCTGGATGGCAGATTGCAGGAGCCACTTGGGACTATCACACCAGCACAACATGGCACTGGTGCCACCTTGGATCTGGGAATCATCCTTCCTATCGTGGATTTTCAGGGGCCAGCCGGTCACTCTCAGCCATAGGCCCCAAACACAAACCACGGCCCTTTTCTCTGGAAAACAAAACTCAACTGCCCCTCTTCTGGATGGCAGATTGCAGGAGCCACTGGGTACTATGAAACCAGCCCTACTTGGCACTGGTGCCACCTTGGGTCTGGGAACCATGCTGCGTATCATGGATTTTCAGGAGCCAGCCGTCCACTGCCAGCCACAGGCCCCGAAACACAAACAACAGCCTTTTTCTCTGGCAAACAAAATTCAGCTGCCCCGCTTCTGGATGGCAGATTGCAGGAACCACTTGGTACTAACAAACCAGCCCGACTTGGCACTGGTGCCACCTTGGGTCTGGGAACCATCCTGCGTATCGTGGATTCTAAGGAGCCAGCTGGCCACTCCCAGCCACAGGCCCCAAAACACACACAACGGCGCTTTTCCCTGGAAAACAAAACTCGCCTGCCAACTTTTTGATGGCAGATTGCAGGAGCCACTTGGTACTATCAAACCAGCCCAACTTGGCACTGGTGCCACCATGGGTCTGGTCACCATCCTGCCTATCGTAGCTTTTCAGGAGCCAGCCGGTCACTCCCTGCCATAGGCCCCGAGACACAAAGCTCGGCCCGTTTCCCTGGCAAACAAAAGTAAGCTGCCCCGCTTCTGGATGGCAGATTGCAGGAGCCACTTGGTACTATCAAACCAGCCCGACTTGGCACTGGTACCACCTTGGGTCTGGGAACCATCCTGCCTATCGTGGATTTTAAGGAGCCAGCCGGCTACTCCCCGCCACAGGCCCCCAACAAAAACCACGGCCCTTTTTTCTGGCAAACAAAACTTAGCTGCCTCACTTATGGATGGCAGATTGCAGGAGCCACTTGGTGTAATCAAACCAGCCCGACTTGGCACTGGTGTCACCTTGGGTCTGGGAACCATCCTGCGTATCGTGGATTCTAAGGAGCCAGCCGGCCACTCCCAGCCACAGGCCCCCAAACAAAATCAACGGCGCTGTTCCCTGGAAAACAAAACACGCCTGCCAACTTTTTGATGGAGTTTGCAGGAGCCACTTGGTACTATCAAACCAGCCCAACTTGGCACTGGTGCCACCATGGGTCTGGTAAACATCCTGCGTATCGTGGATTCTTAGGAGCCAGCAGGCCACTCCTAGCCACAGGCCCCCAAACAAAAACCTAGGCCTATTTCTCTGGCAAACAAAAGTAAGCTGCCCCGCTTCTGGATGGCAGATTGCAGGAGACACTTGGGACTATCAAACCAGCCCAACTTGGCACTGGTGCCACCTTGGATCTGGGAACCATGTTGTGTATCGTGGATTTTCAGAGGCCAGCCGGCCACTCTCAGCCATATGTCCCCAAACAGAAACCTCGGCCCGTTTCTCTGGCAAACAAAACTCAACTGCCCCTCTTCTGGATGGCAAATTGCAGGATGAACTTGATACTAAAACCGCAGGCCGACTTGGTAGTGGTGACACCTTGGGCCTGGGAACCATCATGCGTATCGAGCATTTTAAGGAGCCAGCCGGCCACTCCCAGCAATATGCCCCCAAAAACAATCCACGGAATTTTTCTCTGGCAAACAAAAATCAGCTGCCCCGCTTCTGGATGGCAGATTGCAGGAGCCACTTTGCACCATCAAACCAGCCCGACTTGGCACTGGTGCCACCTTGCATCTGGGAACCATGCTGCCTAGCGTGGATTTTCAGGGGCCAGCGGGCCACTCTCAGCTATATGCCCCCAAACAAAACCCACGGCCCGTTTCCCTGGCAAACAAAAGTAAGCTGCCCTGCTTCTGGATGGCAGATTGCAGGAACCACTTGGTAGTATCAAACCAGCCCGACTTGGCACTGGTGCCACCTTGGGTCTGGGAACCATCCTGCGTATCGTGGATTCTAAGGAGCCAGCCGGCCACTCCCAGCCACAGGCCCCCAAACACAAACAACGGCGCTTTTCCCTGGAAAACAAAACTCGCCTGCCAACATTTTGATGGCAGATTGCAGGAGCAACTTGGTACTATCAAACCAGCCCAACTTGGCACTGGTGCCACCATGGGTCTGGTCACCATCCTGCCTATTGTAGCTTTCCAGGAGCCAGCCGGTCACTCCCAGCCATAGGCCCCCAAACACAAACCTCGGCCCGTTTCCCTGGCAAACAAAAGTAAGCTGCCCCGCTTCTGGATGGCAGATTGCAGGAGCCACTTGGTACTATCAAACCAGCCCATCTTGGAACTGGTGCCACCTTGGGTCTGGGAACCATGCTGCGTATCGCAGATTCTAAGGCGCCAGTCGGCCACTCCCAGCCACAAGCCCCCAAACACAAACAACGGCGCTTTTCTCTGGCAAACAAAACTCAACTGCCCCTCTTCTGGATGGCAAATTGCAGGACGCACTTGGTACTATAAAAACAGCCCGACTTGGCACTGGTGCCACCTTGGGTCTGGGAACCATCCTGCGTATCGATCTTTTTAATGAGACAGCCGGCCACTCCCAGCCATATGCCCCCAAACACAACCCACGGCCCTTTCCTCTGGCAAACAAAACTCAGCTGCACCGCTTCTGGATGGCAGATTGCAGGAGCCACTTGGTACTATCAAACCAGCAAGACTTGGCACTGGTGCCACCTTGGGTCTGGGAACCATCCTGCATATTGTGGATTGTCAGGAGCCAGCTGAACATTCTCGGCCACAGACCCCAATCAAAAACAACGGCCCGTTTCACAGGCAAACAAAACTCAGCTGCCCCGCTTCTGGATGGGAGATTGCAGGAGGCACTTGACACTGTGAAACCAGCCCCACTTGGCACTGGTGCCACCTTGGGTCTGGGAACCATGCTGCGTATCATGGATTTTCAGGAGCCAGCCGGCCACTCCCAGCCATAGGCCCCCAAACAAAAACCACAGCCTTTTTCTCTGGCAAACAAAATTCAGCTGCCCCACTTCTGGATGTCAGATTGCAGGAGCCACTTGGGACTATCACACCAGCACAACATGGCACTGCTGCCACCTTGGATCTGGGAACCATCCTTCCTATCGTGGATTTTCAGGGGCCAGCCGGTCACTCTCAGCCATAGGCCCCAAACACAAACCACGGCCCTTTTCTCTGGAAAACAAAACTCAACTGCCCCTCTTCTGGATGGCAGATTGCAGGAGCCACTGGGTACTATGAAACTAGCCCTACTTGGCACTGGTGCCACCTTGGGTCTGGGAACCATGCTGCGTATCATGGATTTTCAGGAGCCAGCCGTCCACTGCCAGCCACAGGCCCCGAAACACAAACAACAGCCTTTTTCTCTGGCAAACAAAATTCAGCTGCCCCGCTTCTGGATGGCAGATTGCAGGAACCACTTGGTACTATCAAACCAGCCCAACTTGGCACTGGTGCCACCATGGGTCTGGTCACCATCCTGCCTATCTTAGCTTTTCAGGAGCCAGCCGGTCACTCCCCGCCATAGGCCCCCAGACAAATACCTCGGCCCGTTTCCCTGGCAAACAAAAGTAAGCTACCCCGCTTCTGGATGGCAGATTGCAGGAGCCACTTTGCACCATCAAACTAGCCCGTCTTGGCGCTGGTGCCACCTCTGGTCTGGGAACCATCCTGCGTATCGTGGATTCTAATTAGCCAGCCGGCCACTCCCTACCACAGGCCCCCAAACACAAACAACGGCGCTTTTCCCTGGAAAACAAAACTCGCCTACCAACTATTTGATGGCAGATTACAGGAGCCACTTGGTACTATCAAACCAGCCCAACTTGGCACTGGTGCCACCATGGGTCTGGTCACCATCCTGCCTATCGTAGCTTTTCAGGAGCCAGCCGGTCACTCCCAGCCATAGGCCCCGAGACAGAAAGCCCGGCCCGTTTCCCTGGCAAACAAAAGTAAGCTGCCCCGCTTCTGGATGGCAGATTGCAGGAGCCACTTTGTACTATCAAACCAGCCCGACTTGGCACTGGTGCCACCTCTGGTCTGGGAACCATGCTGCGTATCGTGATTTTTAAGGAGCCAGTCGGCCACTCCCAGCCATACGCCTCCAAACACAAACAACGGTCCATTTCCCTGGCAAACAAAAGTAAGCTGCCCCGCTTCTGGATGTCAGATTGCAGGAACCACTTGTTGCCAAGTTGGGGTGGTTTGATAGTACCAAGTGGCTCCTGCAATCTGCCATCAAAAAGTTGGCAGGTGAGTTTTGTTTTCCAGGGAAAAGCACCGTTGTTTGTGTTTGGGGGCCTGTGGCTGGGAGTGGCCAGCTGTCTCCTTAGAATCCACGATACGCAGGATGGGTCCCAGACCAGAGGTGGCACCAGTGCCATGTTGGCCTGGTTTGATAGTACCATGTGGCTCCTGCAATCTGCCATCCAGAAGCGGGGCTGCTTACTTTTGTTTGCCAGGGAAACGGGCCGAGATATTTGTCTGGGGGCCTATGGCTGGGAGTGAGCGGCTGGCTCCTGAAAAGCTACGATAGGCAGGATGGTGACCAGACCCATGGTGGCACCAGTGCCAAGTTGGGCTGGTTTGATAGAACCAAGTGGCTCCTGCAATCTGCCATCAAAAAGCTGTCAGGCGACTTTTGTTTTCCAGGGAAAAGCGCCGTTGTTCTTGTTTAGAGGCATGTGGCTGGGAGTGGCCGGCTGCCTCCTTTGAACCCAGGATACGCAGGATGGTTCCCAGAGCCAAGGTGGCACCAGTGCCAAGTTGGGCTGGTTTGATAGTACCAAGTGGCTCCTGCAATCTGCCATCCAGAAGCGGGTCAGCTTACTTTTGTTTCCCAGGGAAACGGGCCGAGGTTTGTGTCTGGGGGCCTATGGCTGGGAGTGACCGGCTGGCTACTGAAAAGCTACGATAGGCAGGATGGTGACCAGACCCATGGTGGCACCAGTGCCAAGTTGGGCTGGTTTGATAGTACCAAGTGGCTCCTGCAATCTGCCATCAAAAATTTGGCAGGCGAGTTTTGTTTTCCAGGGAAAAGCGCCGTTGTTTGTGTTTGGGCGCCTGTGGCTCAGAGTGGCCGGGTGGCTGCTTAGAATCCACGATACGCAGGATGGTTCCCAGACCCAAGGTGGCACCAGTGCCAAGTCGGTCTGGTTTGACACTACCAAGTGGTTCCTGCAATCTGCCATCCAGAATTGGGGCAGCTTAATTTTGTTTGCCAGGGAAACGGGCCGAGGTTTGTGTCTGGGGGCCTATGGCTGGGAGTGACCGGCTGGCTCCTGAAATGCTACAATAGGCAGGATGGTTCCCAGACCCATAGTGGCACCAGTGCCAAGTTGGGATGATTTGATAGTACCAAGTGGCTCCTGCAATCTGCCATCAAAAAGCTGGCAGGCGAGTTTTGTTTTCCAGGGAAAAGCGCCGTTGTTTGTGTTTGGGGGCCTGTGGCTGGGAGTGGCCGGCTGGCTCCTTAGAATCCACGATATGCAGGATTGTTCCCAGACCCAAGGTGGCACCAGTGCCAAGTCGGGCCGGTTTGATGGTGCAAAGTGGCTCCTGCAATCTGCCATCCAGACGCGGGGCAGCGGATTTTTGTTTCCATGAGAAATGGTCCGTGGTTTGTTTTTGGCGGTATATGGCTGGGCGTGGCCGGCTGGCTCCTTAAAAAGCTCGATATGCAGGATGGTTCCCTGACACAAGGTGGCACCAGTGCCACGTCGGGCGGTTTTCGTAGTACAAAGTGCGTCCTAAAATTTGCCATCCACAAGAGGGGCAGTTGAGTTTTGTTTGCCAGAGAAAAGGGCCGTGGTTTGTTTTTGGAGGCATATGGCTGAGAGTGGCCGGCTGGCCCCTGAAAATCCACGATAGGCAGGATGGTTCCCAGACCAGAGGTGGCACCAGTGCCAAGTCGGGCTGGTTTGATAGTACTAAATAGCTCCTGCAATCTGCCATGCCGAAGCGGGGCTGCTTACTTTTGTTTGCCAGGGAAACGGGCCGAGGTTTGTGTCTGGGGGCCTATGGCTGGGAGTGACCGGCTGGCTCCTGAAAAGCTACGATAGGCAGGATGGTGACCAGACCCATGGTGGCACCAGTGCCAAGTTGGGCTGGTTTGATAGTACCAAGTGGCTCCGGCAATCTGCCATCAAAAAGTTGGCAGGCGAGTTTTGTTTTCCAGGGAAAAGCGCCGTTGTTTGTGTTTGGGGGCCTGTGGCTGGGAGTGGCCAGCTGGCTCCTTAGAACCCACGATACGCAGGATGGTTCCCAGACCAGAGGTGGCACCAGTGCCAAGTTGGGCTGGTTTGATGGTGCAAAGTGGCTCCTGCAATCTGCCATCCAGAAGCGGGGTAGCTTACTTTTGTTTGCCAGGGAAACGGGCCGAAATATTTGTCTAGGGGCCTCTGGCTGGGGGTGGCTGGCTGGCACCTGAAAAGCTACGATAGGCTGGATGGTGACCAGACCCATGGTGGCACCAGTGCCAAGTTGGGCTGGTTTGATAGTACCAAGTGGCTCCTGCAATCTGCCATCAAATGTTTGGCAGGCGAGTTTTGTTTTCCAGGGAAAAGCACCGTTGTGTGTGTTTTGGGGCCTGTGGCTGGGAGTGGCCAGCTGGCTCCTTAGAATCCACGATACGCAGGATGGTTCCCAGACCCAAGGTGGCACCAGTGCCAAGTCGGGCTGGTTTGTTAGTACCAAGTGGTTCCTGCAATCTGCCATCCAGAAGCGGGGCAGCTGAATTTTGTTTGCCAGAGAAAAAGGCTGTTGTTTGTGTTTCGGGGCCTGTGGCTGGCAGTGGACGGCTGGCTCCTGAAAATCCATGATACGCAGCATGGTTCCCAGACCCAAGGTGGCACCAGTGCCAAGTCGGGCTGGTTTGATACTACCAAGTGCGTCCTGCAATCTGCCATCCAGAAGCGGGGCAGCTTAATTTTGTTTGCCAGGGAAACGGGCCGTGGGTTTTGTATGGGGGCCTATGGCTGAGAGTGGCCGGCTGGCTCCTGAAAATCCACGCTAGGCAGCATGGTTCCCAGACCCATGGTGGCACCAGTGCCAAGTCGGGCTGGTTTGATGGTGCAAAGTGGCTCCTGCAATCTGCCATCCAGAAGCGGGGCAGCTGATTTTTGTTTGCCAGAGAAAAATTCCGTGGATTGTTTTTGGGGGCATATTGCTGGGAGTGGCCGGCTGGCTCCTTAAAATGCTCGATACGCATGATGGTTCCCAGGCCCAAGGTGTCACCACTACCAAGTCGGCCTGCGGTTTTAGTATCAAGTTCATCCTGCAATTTGCCATCCAGAAGAGGGGCAGTTGAGTTTTGTTTGCCAGAGAAACGGGCCGAGGTTTCTGTTTGGGGACATATGGCTGAGAGTGGCCGGCTGGCCCCTGAATATCCACGATACACAGCATGGTTCCCAGATCCAAGGTGGCACCAGTGCCAAGTTGGGCTGGTTTGATAGTCCCAAGTGTCTCCTGCAATCTGCCATCCAGAAGCGGGGCAGCTTACTTTTGTTTGCCAGAGAAATAGGCCTAGGTTTTTGTCTGGGGGCCTGTGGCTAGGAGTGGCCGGCTGGCTCCTTAGAATCCACGATACGCAGGATGGTTCCCAGACCCAAGGTGGCACCAGTGCCAAGTCGGGCTGGTTTGATAATACCAAGTGGCTCCTGCAAACTCCATCAAAATGTTGGCAGACGTGTTTTGTTTTCCAGGGAACAGCGCCGTTGATTTTGTTTGGGGACCTGTGGCTGGGAGTGGCCGGCTGGCTCCTTAGAATCCACGATACGCAGGATGGTTCCCAGACCCAAGGTGGCACCAGTGCCAAGTCGGGCTGGTTTGATGGTGCAAAGTGGCTCCTGCAATCTGCCATCCAGAAGCAGGGCAGCTGATTTTTGTTTGCCAGAGAAAAATTCCGTGGATTGTTTTTGGGGGCATATTGCTGGGAGTGGCCGGCTGGCTCCTTAAAATGCTCGATACGCATGATGGTTCCCAGGTCCAAGGTGTCACCACTACCAAGTCGGCCTGCGGTTTTAGTATCAAGTTCATCCTGCAATTTGCCATCCAGAAGAGGGGCAGTTGAGTTTTGTTTGCCAGAGAAACGGGCCGAGGTTTCTGTTTGGGGACATATGGCTGAGAGTGGCCGGCTGGCCCCTGAATATCCACGATACACAGCATGGTTCCCAGATCCAAGGTGGCACCAGTGCCAAGTTGGGCTGGTTTGATAGTACCAAGTGTCTCCTGCAATCTGCCATGCAGAAGCGGGGCAGCTTACTTTTTTTTGCCAGAGAAATAGGCCTAGGTTTTTGTCTGGGGGCCTGTGGCTAGGAGTGGCCGGCTGGCTCCTAAGAATCCACGATACGCAGGATGTTTCCCAGACCCAAGGTGGCACCAGTGCCAAGTCGGGCTGGTTTGATAGTACCAAGTGGCTCCTGCAAACTCCATCAAAAAGTTGGCAGGCGTGTTTTGTTTTCCAGGGAACAGCGCCGTTGATTTTGTTTGGGGGCCTGTGGCTGGGAGTGGCCGGCTGGCTCCTTAGAATCCACGATACGCAGGATGGTTCCCAGACCCAAGGTGGCACCAGTGCCAAGTCGGGCTGGTTTGATTACACCAAGTGGCTCCTGCAATCTGCCATCCAGAAGTGAGGCAGCTAAGATTTGTTTGCCAGAAAAAAGGGCCGTGGTTTTTGTTGGGGGCCTGTGGCTGGGAGTGGCCGGCTGGCTCCTTAGAATCCACCATACGCAGGATGGTTCCCAGACCCAAGGTGGCACCAGTGCCAAGTCGGGCTGGTTTGATAGTACCAAGTGGCTCCTGCAATCTGCCATCCAGAAGCGGTGCAGTTGAGTTTTGTTTGCCAGAGAAAAGGGCCGTGGGTTGTGTTTGGGGGCATATGGCTGGGAGTGGCCGGCTGTCTCATTAAAAAGATCGATACGCAGGATGGTTCCCAGACCCAAGGTGGCACCAGTGCCAAGTCGGGCTGTTTTTATAGTACCAAGTGCGTCCTGCAATTTGCCATCCAGAAGAGGGGCAGTGGAGTTTTGTTTGCCAGAGAATAGCGCCGTTGTTTGTGTTTGGGAGCTTGTGGCTGGGAGTGGCCGACTGGCGCCGTAGAATCTGTGTTACGCAGCATGGTTCCCAGACCAGAGGTGGCACCAGTGCCAAGTTGGGCTGGTTTGATAGTACCAAGTGGCTCCTGCAATCTGCCATCCAGAAGCGGGGCAGCTTACTTTTGTTTGCCAGGGAAACGGGCCGAGGTTTGTGACTGGGGACCTATGGCTGGGAGTGACCGGCTGGCTCCTGAAAAGCTACGATAGGCAGGATGGTGACCAGACCCATGGTGGCACCAGTGCCAAGTTGGGCTGGTTTGATAGTACCAAGTGGCTCCTGCAATCTGCCATCAAAAAGTTGTCAGGCGAGTTTTGTTTTCCAGGGAAAAGCGCCGTTGTTTGTATTTGGGGGCCTGTGGCTGGGAGTGGCCGGCTGGCTCCTTTGAACCCACAATACGCAGGATGGTTCCCAGACCCAAGGTGGCACCAGTGCCAAGTCGGGCTGGTTTGATACTACCAAGTGGTTCCTGCAATCTGCCATCCAGAAGTGGGGCAGCTTAATTTTGTTTGCCAGGGAAACGGGCCGTGGGTTTTGTTTGGGGGCCTATGGCTGAGAGTGGCCGGCTGGCTCCTGAAAATCCACGCTAGGCAGCATGGTTCCCAGATGCAAGGTGGCACCAGTGCCAAGTCGGGCTGGTTTGATGGTGCAAAGTGGCTCCTGCAATCTGCCATCCAGAAGCGGGGCAGTTGAGTTTTGTTTGCCAGAGAAACGGGCCGAGGTTTCTGTTTGGGGACATATGGCTGAGAGTGGCCGGCTGGCCCCTGAATATCCACGATACACAGCATGGTTCCCAGATCCAAGGTGGCACCAGTGCCAAGTTGGGCTGGTTTGATAGTGCCAAGTGTCTCCTGCAATCTGCCATCCAGAAGCGGGGCAGCTTACTTTTGTTTGCCAGAGAAATAGGCCTAGGTTTTTGTCTGGGGGCCTGTGGCTAGGAGTGGCCGGCTGGCTCCTAAGAATCCACGATACGCAGGATGTTTACCAGACCCAAGGTGGCACCAGTGCCAAGTCGGGCTGGTTTGATAGTACCAAGTGGCTCCTGCAAACTCCATCAAAATGTTGGCAGGCGTGTTTTGTTTTCCAGGGAACAGCGCCGTTGATTTTGTTTGGGGGCCTGTGGCTGGGAGTGGCCGGCTGGCTCCTTAGAATCCACGATACGCAGGATGGTTCCCAGACCCAAGGTGGCACCAGTGCCAAGTCGGGCTGGTTTGATTACAGCAAGTGGCTCCTGCAATCTGCCATCCAGAAGTGAGGCAGCTAAGTTTTGTTTGCCAGAAAAAAGGGCCGTGGTTTTTGTTGGGGGCCTGTGGCTGGGAGTGGCCGGCTGGCTCCTTAGAATCCACCATACGCAGGATGGTTCCCAGACCCAAGGTGGCACCAGTGCCAAGTCGGGCTGGTTTGATAGTCCCAAGTGGCTCCTGCAATCTGCCATCCAGAAGCGGGGCAGCTGAGTTTTGTTTGCCAGGGAAATGGGCCGTTGTTTGTGTTTGGGGGCCTGTGGCTTGGAGTGTTCGGCTGGTTCCTGAATATGTACGATACGCAGGATTGTTCCCAGACCCAAGGTGGCACCAGTGCCAAGTCGGGCTGGTTTGATGGTGCAAAGTGGCTCCTGCAATCTGCCATCCAGACGCGGGGCAGCGGATTTTTGTTTCCATGAGAAATGGTCCGTGGTTTGTTTTTGGGGGTATATGGCTGGGCCTGGCCGGCTGGCTCCTTAAAAAGCTCGATATGCAGGATGGTTCCCTGACACAAGGTGGCACCAGTGCCACGTCGGGCGGTTTTCGTAGTACAAAGTGCGTCCTAAAATTTGCCATCCAGAAGAGGGGCAGTTGAGTTTTGTTTGCCAGAGAAAAGGTCCGTGGTTTGTTTTTGGGGGCATATGGCTGAGAGTGGCTGGGTGGCCCCTGAAAATCCACGATACACAGGATGGTTCCCAGATCCAAGGTGGCACCTGTGCCAAGTCGGGCTGATTTGATAGTACTAAGTAGCTCCTGCAATCTGCCATCCAGAAGCGGGGCAGCTTACTTTTGTTTGCCAGGGAAACGGGCCGAGGTTTGTGTTTGGGGGCCTATGGCTGAGAGTGACCGGCTGGCTCCTGAAAAGCTACAATAGGCAGGATGGTGACCAGACCCATGGTGGCACCAGTGCCAAGTTGGGCTGGTTTGATAGTACCAAGTGGTTCCTGCAATCTGCCATCCAGAAGCAGGGCAGCTGAGTTTTGTTTGCCAGAGAAAAGGGCCTTGGTTTGTGTTTGGGGGCATATGGCTGGGTGTGGCCAGCTGGCTCCTTAAAATGCACGATATGCAACATGGCTCCCAGACCCAAGGTGGCACCAGTGCCAAGTTGGGCTGGTTTGATAGTACCAAGTGGCTCCTGCAATCTTCCATGATCACGTGGAGAAATACTTTCTGGTTTCAGCCTCATGCTCTTTCTTCTCTCCCTCAACTTCTCTATCACCTCTCATCTGGTTCACATGCGCTGTCTTCAAGGTCCACAGGCTACTTTTCACAGAATCTTCTGGCCTGATGAAGTAAGAATGATGAATAGAACACAGCTGGGATCTATTTTCCAGTTTGGATAAAATGCATTCTGCACACAAATCCAAGGAGAACGTGCTGCCCCGATGCCCAGAAAATCTTTCACTCCTGCTAGTGTTCTACGTCAACCGCAACTTAGTCTGAAAGAAAAGCTTTTTCTCTGAGAGCATCTGAGAGGTTTGCATGAAGCACTGATATCTGACATATGCAATTTTGAATAGGAGAGGAAAAAGAAAATGGCAAGGAGTTTTTAATTTTAGTGGTTTCAATTTTAATTTCCGTGCACTTTTTCAAAACTTGTCAGCTCAAATGCCCATCAACATCTTTTAGTCATCTGTAAGTCAGTATTCATATAAAATGTGCTTCAAATCCAAAGAATTTCAAATTTGCACTCCAAGCTTCTATGCCTAGATTTATGATTTCCTACACATATTAGATGAAAGGAAGGCCTTTTTTACTGTGGGAGTGCTGGAACACTGGAACAGGTTGCCCAGAGAAGTTGTGGGTGTCCCATCCCTGAAAGTATTCAAGGTCACCTTGGACGGGGCTTGGAGCAGCAACAAAGGAGAAGCTTGATGGTAGAGAAACAAAGTCGGACTATAGAAGAAACTCGGATTGAAGTATAGGATCAAGTTTTCTCTCAGCTCTTGGGGTAAATTCAAAGTTGTACAAAATGACATTTATCTGTGCTATTCACTACTGTAACAGAAAGTTTCATGAAAACTGTACAGAAGATAGTAAATTTTAAAAGAGATAAGAATTACAGCATAAAATCCATGGGATAGGTTACAACATGAGACACTCTCTAAGAGAAAATCTCTTTGTTTCAGCACTTCATCGGGGTAAGATTTCATGAAGTGCCAAAGAAGGCGGCAAAATATCATTCGGGACATTATTTACTGGAATTCAGCCTGGCCATTAGTAGGAACTGCCTTTGAACATATCATGTAGATATACCACACACACTTTCCCTTCACTGAAAAATTACTGTTTACAACAAATAAGCAATTGACGATCAAAATTGATTGAAAGCATCTTAAACATGTCAAGTATTTCATTGTAGATGATCTGTGATCCAAATGCTTCTTCCACCTTCGAGAGGGACAGAAGAATTCTTCCATATCATGATGGTTTAAAATTGTATCAACCAATGTTTTCTGCTGAAAAGATATCATCTATTTTTTTCTATTTTTGGAAGAAAATATTCCTAGACATACAACAGGTGAGAACTAAGTAATTTTAAAGAAACAAATGAAATGAAAATATTCTGTAAATAGAATGAAATGAAAAGCTGTGTTTTAAATAGGAGCTAAATATTAAACAGAATTTTTGTACCAGGCATTTGAATTACTGCACCAGCTCTTTTGCCCATCAAGAGAGGCATTTAGCATTTCAGTCTTTTCCAAGGTGTTCATGATCTGCTATGCTGATCTCTGTGTGTGCCTAGGTGTGTGTGGAGGGGGGGGCATATGAAGGGGAGTGTGTATGTTTGCTTTACAATTGTTGTGGCAGATTCATGCCTCAGCTCCACATTTTGTTTTAAAAAGGTCACACCGAGTGGATATGAAGTTTACTATCAACAAGAGATCGATTCCCAAATCATCCATTTGACTCTCCCTTATAAATCATGTGCTTTGTTGCATATTTTATCAAATATACTTTCAAGCCAGATGGAGGAAGGAGGATGTGGGAATCCCTCCACCATCTTGCAACTTTTATGTAAGTAGGTTTTCAAGAAAATCATCATTTCTCTTTTAAATATGTCTGGAACAGGCATGATGGTAGTGTCAACCTGTTGGAGTTTTTGTTGCTGGAAGAAGTTGTACAAAAGGATTGGTTTTTACATTGACCAGTTACTGAATCAAGCGCAGGAATACATTGGAAATTTAGCTGGGGGTTCCTTTTCCCAGCAGACTACTTCTAGAACGAGCTTGTACACTGAAGCTGACTCTTTTGCTCTCTTTTTGTTTCTTTCCTATTTTCTTGGCTTCTTTGCCACTATCTAGACAATTTTGGAACTTTGTTCCCAACTAAAATGGTTTCAATAGTCTGATTGTGATCATACATTTTTACAAGGAATTTTTAAAATCTTTCCTCGAGTCCAGAAAGTCAAGGACTTAGATCTTTTTCTTCCCTTATCAATATTGCCATGAAATTGATAAATAAAGACCAACTCTTTATTTTTGTTTTTAACCCACGTAGATAATTCCCATCCATTAATCCATTTTGTGGACCAATAGCTGCCATTCTGATGGAAGCTGTCACTTCTTAACAATAGGCATTCTGTGACTATGTTGACTGCACTTTGGGTGAAGATCCTAACTGGTCTTAGATATACATAGGGAGAAATTTGCTCAGCCAGTGTCAGTCTTAAGCATGCGTATCAGAAGATCTTTCTAGAGCTGGGAATTTTCCCATGAAAGGGATTCAGTTAGGGAAGAGACACTTGTGCCAGAGTTTTACATTCTTCTTGAACACTGCTTAAGGAACTTAGATGCCATGTCCATTTGGATCTCTGTCTGCACAGAACTTTGTCATGCCAGCGCTTTGAAATGCATCTTGAAGAGAATTCACTAGCACAGAATGAAAGAGAGTGGAAGGGGTTGGTGGGGCTAACCAGGCCCAACCCCCCTGCCTAAACCAGGATACCTAGAGCCTCTTGCCCAGGATTCTATCTGGGTGTACTTTTAATGTCTTCAAAGATCCAGGCTCCACAATCTTTCTGGGCAGTCTGTGCCGTGGTTCAGTCACCCTGACAGTAAAGAAACATTTACTGATGTTCAAAGGCAATCTCCTGTATTTCAGTGTGTGCCCACTGCCTCTTGTCTTTTCCCTCAGCATCACTGAAAAGACACTGATTCCCTCCCCTTTGCACTATTGCTTCCATATGTATGTGTGATGCCATGTAGAGGTATGTCAAAAACCTCCCTGAAGCCCAGGCAGATAATATTCCCTTCATCTACCAGTCAAGTTGATTCATCAGAGGAGTTTAAAGTGATGTTCAGCATGAAATTCCCCTGAAAAATCATGCTAACTACATTATTTGGTCATCTGTCATGTGCCTGGCAAGGATTTCCAGGAAGAGCTGCTTCATCAACTTCCTGGGGATAAAAAAGAGGCTGGCTGGTTTGTACTATGGCGAGTCCTCTTAATTGCCTTTTTTGAAGATGGGTGTCATTTGCCAACATCCACTCTTTAGCTCCTCTTCTAATCTACACCTCGGCAAAAAGCTTTTCCACTATGTCTGGCTAGGAAAAACTGTGCCAGCACAGAAAACATCTCCCATCGTGTTCTCGAAGTTGCACGGATGTCTGCCAAGTGTTTGGCAGGAAGAAAAGAAAAGTTGTCCAAAACAGCTTCCAATCGAATGTTCATGTGATTGGAAAAGTCAGGAGAGTGCAAAGGTACTGTTTTCTATCAGTTGGCAAAGTGCGCACACAATCCCAGTGTTGTACAGCTTGCTTCTTCACCTTCCCGAAGCTGCCGCTCTCGCCGGCTGCCGGAGCCCAAGAAGCGGCTTCTTCGCGCAAAGACGATTGTGCCGCTCACAGTGCTCTCCTTAGCGCGGCTTCTGCCGAAAGACGCCCGGCAGCGGCTCTTACCTCCGGAGAGCATCCTACCTTCGTCTTTCGCGTCTTTTGTAGTCTACATCTTAGCAAAACGCTTTTCCACTATGTCTGGCTAGGAAAAACTGTGCCAGCACAGAAAACATCTCCCATCGTGTTCTAGAAGTTGCACGGATGTCTGCCAAGTGTTTGGCAGGAAGAAAAGAAAAGTTGTCCAAAACAGCTTCCAATCGAATGTTCCTGTGATTGGAAAAGTCAGGAGAGTGCAAAGGTACTGTTTTCTATCAGTTGGCAAGGTGCGCACACAATCCCAGTGTTGTACAGCTTGCTTCTTCACCTTCCCGAAGCTGCCGCTCTCGCCGGCTCCCGGAACCGAAGAAGCGGCTTCTTCGCGCAAAGACGATTGTGCCGCTCACAGGGCTCTCCTTAGCGCGGCTTCTGCCGAAAGACGCCCGGCAGCGGCTCTTACCTCCGGAGAGCATCCTACCTTCGTCTTTCGCGTCTTTTGTAGTCTACATCTTAGCAAAACGCTTTTCCACTATGTCTGGCTAGGAAAAACTGTGCCAGCACAGAAAACATCTCCCATCGTGTTCTAGAAGTTGCACGGATGTCTGCCAAGTGTTTGGCAGGAAGAAAAGAAAAGTTGTCCAAAACAGCTTCCAATCGAATGTTCCTGTGATTGGAAAAGTCAGGAGAGTGCAAAGGTACTGTTTTCTATCAGTTGGCAAGGTGCGCACACAATCCCAGTGTTGTACAGCTTGCTTCTTCACCTTCCCGAAGCTGCCGCTCTCGCCGGCTGCCGGAGCCCAAGAAGCGGCTTCTTCGCGCAAAGACGATTGTGCCGCTCACAGTGCTCTCCTTAGCGCGGCTTCTGCCGAAAGACGCCCGGCAGCGGCTCTTACCTCCGGAGAGCATCCTACCTTCGTCTTTCGCGTCTTATGTAGTCTACACCTCGGCAAAAAGCTTTTCCACTATGTCTGGCTAGGAAAAACTGTGCCAGCACGGAAAACATCTCCCATCGTGTTCTCGAAATTGCACGGATGTCTGCCAAGTGTTTGGCAGGAAGAAAAGAAAAGTTGTCCAAAACAGCTTCCAATCGAATGTTCCTGTGATTGGAAAAGTCAGGAGAGTGCAAAGGTACTGTTTTCTATCAGTTGGCAAGGTGCGCACACAATCCCAGTGTTGTACAGCTTGCTTCTTCACCTTCCCGAAGCTGCCGCTCTCGCCGGCTGCCGGAGCCCAAGAAGCGGCTTCTTCGCGCAAAGACGATTGTGCCGCTCACAGTGCTCTCCTTAGCGCGGCTTCTGCCGAAAGACGCCCGGCAGCGGCTCTTACCTCCGGAGAGCATCCTACCTTCGTCTTTCGCGTCTTTTGTAGTCTACATCTTAGCAAAACGCTTTTCCACTATGTCTGGCTAGGAAAAACTGTGCCAGCACAGAAAACATCTCCCATCGTGTTCTAGAAGTTGCACGGATGTCTGCCAAGTGTTTGGCAGGAAGAAAAGAAAAGTTGTCCAAAACAGCTTCCAATCGAATGTTCCTGTGATTGGAAAAGTCAGGAGAGTGCAAAGGTACTGTTTTCTATCAGTTGGCAAGGTGCGCACACAATCCCAGTGTTGTACAGCTTGCTTCTTCACCTTCCCGAAGCTGCCGCTCTCGCCGGCTGCCGGAGCCCAAGAAGCGGCTTCTTCGCGCAAAGACGATTGTGCCGCTCACAGGGCTCTCCTTAGCGCGGCTTCTGCCGAAAGACGCCCGGCAGCGGCTCTTACCTCCGGATAGCATCCTACCTTCGTCTTTCGCGTCTTTTGTAGTCTACATCTTAGCAAAACGCTTTTCCACTATGTCTGGCTAGGAAAAACTGTGCCAGCACAGAAAACATCTCCCATCGTGTTCTAGAAGTTGCACGGATGTCTGCCAAGTGTTTGGCAGGAAGAAAAGAAAAGTTGTCCAAAACAGCTTCCAATCGAATGTTCCTGTGATTGGAAAAGTCAGGAGAGTGCAAAGGTACTGTTTTCTATCAGTTGGCAAGGTGCGCACACAATCCCAGTGTTGTACAGCTTGCTTCTTCACCTTCCCGAAGCTGCCGCTCTCGCCGGCTGCCGGAGCCCAAGAAGCGGCTTCTTCGCGCAAAGACGATTGTGCCGCTCACAGGGCTCTCCTTAGCGCGGCTTCTGCCGAAAGACGCCCGGCAGCGGCTCTTACCTCCGGAGAGCATCCTACCTTCGTCTTTCGCGTCTTTTGTAGTCTACATCTTAGCAAAACGCTTTTCCACTATGTCTGGCTAGGAAAAACTGTGCCAGCACAGAAAACATCTCCCATCGTGTTCTAGAAGTTGCACGGATGTCTGCCAAGTGTTTGGCAGGAAGAAAAGAAAAGTTGTCCAAAACAGCTTCCAATCGAATGTTCCTGTGATTGGAAAAGTCAGGAGAGTGCAAAGGTACTGTTTTCTATCAGTTGGCAAGGTGCGCACACAATCCCAGTGTTGTACAGCTTGCTTCTTCACCTTCCCGAAGCTGCCGCTCTCGCCGGCTCCCGGAACCGAAGAATCGGCTTCTTCGCGCAAAGACGATTGTGCCGCTCACAGGGCTCTCCTTAGCGCGGCTTCTGCCGAAAGACGCCCGGCAGCGGCTCTTAACTCCGGAGAGCATCCTACCTTCGTCTTTCGCGTCTTATGTAGTCTACATCTTAGCAAAACGCTTTTTCACTATGTCTGGCTAGGAAAAACCGTGCCAGCCCAGAAAACATCTCCCATCGTTTTCTAGAAGTTGCAGATATGTCTGCCAAGTGTTTGGGAGGAAGAAAAGAAAAGTTGTCCAAAACAGCTTCCAATCGAATGTTCCTGTGATTGGAAGAGTCAGGAGAGTGCAAAGGTACTGTTTTCTATCAGTTGGCAAGGTGCGCACACAATCCCAGTGTTGTACAGCTTGCTTCTTCACCTTCCCGAAGCTGCCACTCTCAGGAGGTAAGAGCCGCTGCCGGGCGTCTTTCGGCAGAAGCCGCGCTATGGGGAGCACTGTGAGCGGCACAATCGTCTTTGCGCGAAGAAGCCGCTTCTTGGGCTCCGGCAGCCGGCGAGAGCGGCAGCTTCGGGAAGGTGAAGAAGCAAGCTGTACAACACTGGGATTGTGTGCGCACCTTGCCAACTGATAGAAAACAGTACCTTTGCACTCTCCTGACTTTTCCAATCACAGGAACATTCGATTGGAAGCTGTTTTGGACAACTTTTCTTTTCTTCCTGCCAAACACTTGGCAGACATCCGTGCAACTTCTAGAACACGATGGGAGATGTTTTCTGTGCTGGCACAGTTTTTCCTAGCCAGACATAGTGGAAAAGCTTTTTGCCGAGGTGTAGACTACATAAGACGCGAAAGACGAAGGTAGGATGCTCTCCGGAGGTAAGAGTCGCTGCCGGGCGTCTTTCAGCAGAAGCCGCGCTAAGGAGAGCACTGTGAGCGGCACAATCGTCTTTGCGCGAAGAAGCCGCTTCTTGGGCTCCGGCAGCCGGCGAGAGCGGCAGCTTCGGGAAGGTGAAGAAGCAAGCTGTACAACACTGGGATTGTGTGCGCACCTTGCCAACTGATAGAAAACAGTACCTTTGCACTCTCCTGACTTTTCCAATCACAGGAACATTCGATTGGAAGCTGTTTTGGACAACTTTTCTTTTCTTCCTGCCAAACACTTGGCAGACATCCGTGCAACTTCTAGAACACGATGGGAGATGTTTTCTGTGCTGGCACAGTTTTTCCTAGCCAGACATAGTGGAAAAGCGTTTTGCTAAGATGTAGACTACAAAAGACGCGAAAGACGAAGGTAGGATGCTCTCCGGAGGTAAGAGCCGCTGCCGGGCGTCTTTCGGCAGAAGCCGCGCTAAGGAGAGCACTGTGAGCGGCACAATCGTCTTTGCGCGAAGAAGCCGCTTCTTGGGCTCCGGCAGCCGGCGAGAGCGGCAGCTTCGGGAAGGTGAAGAAGCAAGCTGTACAACACTGGGATTGTGTGCGCACCTTGCCAACTGATAGAAAACAGTACCTTTGCACTCTCCTGACTTTTCCAATCACAGGAACATTCGATTGGAAGCTGTTTTGGACAACTTTTCTTTTCTTCCTGCCAAACACTTGGCAGACATCCGTGCAACTTCTAGAACACGATGGGAGATGTTTTCTGTGCTGGCACAGTTTTTCCTAGCCAGACATAGTGGAAAAGCTTTTTGCCGAGGTGTAGACTACATAAGACGCGAAAGACGAAGGTAGGATGCTCTCCGGAGGTAAGAGCCGCTGCCGGGCGTCTTTCGGCAGAAGCCGCGCTAAGGAGAGCACTGTGAGCGGCACAATCGTCTTTGCGCGAAGAAGCCGCTTCTTCGGTTCCGGGAGCCGGCGAGAGCGGCAGCTTCGGGAAGGTGAAGAAGCAAGCTGTACAACACTGGGATTGTGTGCGCACCTTGCCAACTGATAGAAAACAGTACCTTTGCACTCTCCTGACTTTTCCAATCACAGGAACATTCGATTGGAAGCTGTTTTGGACAACTTTTCTTTTCTTCCTGCCAAACACTTGGCAGACATCCGTGCAACTTCTAGAACACGATGGGAGATGTTTTCTGTGCTGGCACAGTTTTTCCTAGCCAGACATAGTGGAAAAGCGTTTTGCTAAGATGTAGACTACAAAAGACGCGAAAGACGAAGGTAGGATGCTCTCCGGAGGTAAGAGCCGCTGCCGGGCGTCTTTCGGCAGAAGCCGCGCTAAGGAGAGCACTGTGAGCGGCACAATCGTCTTTGCGCGAAGAAGCCGCTTCTTGGGCTCCGGCAGCCGGCGAGAGCGGCAGCTTCGGGAAGGTGAAGAAGCAAGCTGTACAACACTGGGATTGTGTGCGCACCTTGCCAACTGATAGAAAACAGTACCTTTGCACTCTCCTGACTTTTCCAATCACAGGAACATTCGATTGGAAGCTGTTTTGGACAACTTTTCTTTTCTTCCTGCCAAACACTTGGCAGACATCCGTGCAACTTCGAGAACACGATGGGAGATGTTTTCTGTGCTGGCACAGTTTTTCCTAGCCAGACATAGTGGAAAAGCGTTTTGCCGAGGTGTAGATGAGAAGAGGAGCTAAAGACGAAGGTAGGATGCTCTCCGGAGGTAAGAGCCGCTGCCGGGCGTCTTTCGGCAGAAGCCGCGCTAAGGAGAGCACTGTGAGCGGCACAATCGTCTTTGCGCGAAGAAGCCGCTTCTTGGGCTCCGGCAGCCGGCGAGAGCGGCAGCTTCGGGAAGGTGAAGAAGCAAGCTGTACAACACTGGGATTGTGTGCGCACCTTGCCAACTGATAGAAAACAGTACCTTTGCACTCTCCTGACTTTTCCAATCACAGGAACATTCGATTGGAAGCTGTTTTGGACAACTTTTCTTTTCTTCCTGCCAAACACTTGGCAGACATCCGTGCAACTTCTAGAACACGATGGGAGATGTTTTCTGTGCTGGCACAGTTTTTCCTAGCCAGACATAGTGGAAAAGCTTTTTGCCGAGGTGTAGATGAGAAGAGGAGCTAAAGAGTGGATGTTAGCAAATGACACCCATCTTCAAAAAAGGCAATTAAGAGGACTCGCCATAGTACAAACCAGCCAGCCTCTTTTTTATCCCCAGGAAGTTGATGAAGCAGCTCTTCCTGGAAATCCTTGCCAGGCACATGACAGATGACCAAATAATGTAGTTAGCATGATTTTTCAGGGGAATTTCATGCTGAACATCACTTTAAACTCCTCTGATGAATCAACTTGACTGGTAGATGAAGGGAATATTATCTGCCTGGGCTTCAGGGAGGTTTTTGACATACCTCTACATGGCATCACACATACATATGGAAGCAATAGTGCAAAGGGGAGGGAATCAGTGTCTTTTCAGTGATGCTGAGGGAAAAGACAAGAGGCAGTGGGCACACACTGAAATACAGGAGATTGCCTTTGAACATCAGTAAATGTTTCTTTACTGTCAGGGTGACTGAACCACGGCACAGACTGCCCAGAAAGATTGTGGAGCCTGGATCTTTGAAGACATTAAAAGTACACCCAGATAGAATCCTGGGCAAGAGGCTCTAGGTATCCTGGTTTAGGCAGGGGGGTTGGGCCTGGTTAGCCCCACCAACCCCTTCCACTCTCTTTCATTCTGTGCTAGTGAATTCTCTTCAAGATGCATTTCAAAGCGCTGGCATGACAAAGTTCTGTGCAGACAGAGATCCAAATGGACATGGCATCTAAGTTCCTTAAGCAGTGTTCAAGAAGAATGTAAAACTCTGGCACAAGTGTCTCTTCCCTAACTGAATCCCTTTCATGGGAAAATTCCCAGCTCTAGAAAGATCTTCTGATACGCATGCTTAAGACTGACACTGGCTGAGCAAATTTCTCCCTGTGTATATCTAAGACCAGTTAGGATCTTCACCCAAAGTGCAGTCAACATAGTCACAGAATGCCTATTGTTAAGAAGTGACAGCTTCCATCAGAATGGCAGCTATTGGTCCACAAAATGGATTAATGGATGGGAATTATCTACGTGGGTTAAAAACAAAAATAAAGAGTTGGTCTTTATTTATCAATTTCATGGCAATATTGATAAGGGAAGAAAAAGATCTAAGTCCTTGACTTTCTGGACTCGAGGAAAGATTTTAAAAATTCCTTGTAAAAATGTATGATCACAATCAGACTATTGAAACCATTTTAGTTGGGAACAAAGTTCCAAAATTGTCTAGATAGTGGCAAAGAAGCCAAGAAAATAGGAAAGAAACAAAAAGAGAGCAAAAGAGTCAGCTTCAGTGTACAAGCTCGTTCTAGAAGTAGTCTGCTGGGAAAAGGAACCCCCAGCTAAATTTCCAATGTATTCCTGCGCTTGATTCAGTAACTGGTCAATGTAAAAACCAATCCTTTTGTACAACTTCTTCCAGCAACAAAAACTCCAACAGGTTGACACTACCATCATGCCTGTTCCAGACATATTTAAAAGAGAAATGATGATTTTCTTGAAAACCTACTTACATAAAAGTTGCAAGATGGTGGAGGGATTCCCACATCCTCCTTCCTCCATCTGGCTTGAAAGTATATTTGATAAAATATGCAACAAAGCACATGATTTATAAGGGAGAGTCAAATGGATGATTTGGGAATCGATCTCTTGTTGATAGTAAACTTCATATCCACTCGGTGTGACCTTTTTAAAACAAAATGTGGAGCTGAGGCATGAATCTGCCACAACAATTGTAAAGCAAACATACACACTCCCCTTCATATGCCCCCCCCTCCACACACACCTAGGCACACACAGAGATCAGCATAGCAGATCATGAACACCTTGGAAAAGACTGAAATGCTAAATGCCTCTCTTGATGGGCAAAAGAGCTGGTGCAGTAATTCAAATGCCTGGTACAAAAATTCTGTTTAATATTTAGCTCCTATTTAAAACACAGCTTTTCATTTCATTCTATTTACAGAATATTTTCATTTCATTTGTTTCTTTAAAATTACTTAGTTCTCACCTGTTGTATGTCTAGGAATATTTTCTTCCAAAAATAGAAAAAAATAGATGATATCTTTTCAGCAGAAAACATTGGTTGATACAATTTTAAACCATCATGATATGGAAGAATTCTTCTGTCCCTCTCGAAGGTGGAAGAAGCATTTGGATCACAGATCATCTACAATGAAATACTTGACATGTTTAAGATGCTTTCAATCAATTTTGATCGTCAATTGCTTATTTGTTGTAAACAGTAATTTTTCAGTGAAGGGAAAGTGTGTGTGGTATATCTACATGATATGTTCAAAGGCAGTTCCTACTAATGGCCAGGCTGAATTCCAGTAAATAATGTCCCGAATGATATTTTGCCGCCTTCTTTGGCACTTCATGAAATCTTACCCCGATGAAGTGCTGAAACAAAGAGATTTTCTCTTAGAGAGTGTCTCATGTTGTAACCTATCCCATGGATTTTATGCTGTAATTCTTATCTCTTTTAAAATTTACTATCTTCTGTACAGTTTTCATGAAACTTTCTGTTACAGTAGTGAATAGCACAGATAAATGTCATTTTGTACAACTTTGAATTTACCCCAAGAGCTGAGAGAAAACTTGATCCTATACTTCAATCCGAGTTTCTTCTATAGTCCGACTTTGTTTCTCTACCATCAAGCTTCTCCTTTGTTGCTGCTCCAAGCCCCGTCCAAGGTGACCTTGAATACTTTCAGGGATGGGACACCCACAACTTCTCTGGGCAACCTGTTCCAGTGTTCCAGCACTCCCACAGTAAAAAAGGCCTTCCTTTCATCTAATATGTGTAGGAAATCATAAATCTAGGCATAGAAGCTTGGAGTGCAAATTTGAAATTCTTTGGATTTGAAGCACATTTTATATGAATACTGACTTACAGATGACTAAAAGATGTTGATGGGCATTTGAGCTGACAAGTTTTGAAAAAGTGCACGGAAATTAAAATTGAAACCACTAAAATTAAAAACTCCTTGCCATTTTCTTTTTCCTCTCCTATTCAAAATTGCATATGTCAGATATCAGTGCTTCATGCAAACCTCTCAGATGCTCTCAGAGAAAAAGCTTTTCTTTCAGACTAAGTTGCGGTTGACGTAGAACACTAGCAGGAGTGAAAGATTTTCTGGGCATCGGGGCAGCCCGTTCTCCTTGGATTTGTGTGCAGAATGCATTTTATCCAAACTGGAAAATAGATCCCAGCTCTGTTCTATTCATCATTCTTACTTCATCAGGCCAGAAGATTCTGTGAAAAGTAGCCTGTGGACCTTGAAGACAGCGCATGTGAACCAGATGAGAGGTGATAGAGAAGTTGAGGGAGAGAAGAAAGAGCATGAGGCTGAAACCAGAAAGTATTTCTCCACGTGATCATGGAAGATTGCAGGAGCCACTTGGTACTATCAAACCAGCCCAACTTGGCACTGGTGCCACCTTGGGTCTGGGAGCCATGTTGCATATCGTGCATTTTAAGGAGCCAGCTGGCCACACCCAGCCATATGCCCCCAAACACAAACCAAGGCCCTTTTCTCTGGCAAACAAAACTCAGCTGCCCTGCTTCTGGATGGCAGATTGCAGGAACCACTTGGTACTATCAAACCAGCCCAACTTGGCACTGGTGCCACCATGGGTCTGGTCACCATCCTGCCTATTGTAGCTTTTCAGGAGCCAGCCGGTCACTCTCAGCCATAGGCCCCCAAACACAAACCTCGGCCCGTTTCCCTGGCAAACAAAAGTAAGCTGCCCCGCTTCTGGATGGCAGATTGCAGGAGCTACTTAGTACTATCAAATCAGCACGACTTGGCACAGGTGCCACCTTGGATCTGGGAACCATGCTGTGTATCGTGGATATTCAGGGGCCAGCCGGCCACTCTCAGCCATATGTCCCCAAACAGAAACCTCGGCCCGTTTCTCTGGCAAACAAAACTCAACTGCCCCTCTTCTGGATGGCAAATTGCAGGATGAACTTGATACTAAAACCGCAGGCCGACTTGGTAGTGGTGACACCTTGGACCTGGGAAACATCATGCGTATCGAGCATTTTAAGGAGCCAGCCGGCCACTCCCAGCAATATGCCCCCAAAAACAATCCACGGAATTTTTCTCTGGCAAACAAAAATCAGCTGCCCCGCTTCTGGATGGCAGATTGCAGGAGCCACTTTGCACCATCAAACCAGCCCGACTTGGCACTGGTGCCACCTTGCATCTGGGAACCATGCTGCCTAGCGTGGATTTTCAGGAGCCAGCCGGCCACTCTCAGCCATAGGCCCCCATACAAAACCCACGGCCCGTTTCCCTGGCAAACAAAATTAAGCTGCCCCGCTTCTGGATGGCAGATTGCAGGACGCACTTGGTAGTATCAAACCAGCCCGACTTGGCACTGGTGCCACCTTGGGTCTGGGAACCATCCTGCGTATTGTGGGTTCAAAGGAGCCAGCCGGCCACTCCCAGCCACAGGCCCCCAAATACAAACAACGGCGCTTTTCCCTGGAAAACAAAACTCGCCTGACAACTTTTTGATGGCAGATTGCAGGAGCCACTTGGTACTATCAAACCAGCACAATTTGGCACTGGTGCCACCATGGGTCTGGTCACCATCCTGCCTATCGTAGCTTTTCAGGAGCCAGCCGGTCACTCCCAGCCATAGGTCCCCAGTCACAAACCTCGGCCCGTTTCCCTGGCAAACAAAAGTAAGCTGCCCCGCTTCTGGATGGCAGATTGCAGGAGCCACTTGGTACTATCAAACCAGCCCAACTTGGCACTGGTGCCACCTCTGGTCTGGGAACCATGCTGCGTAACACAGATTCTACGGCGCCAGTCGGCCACTCCCAGCCACAAGCTCCCAAACACAAACAACGGCGCTATTCTCTGGCAAACAAAACTCCACTGCCCCTCTTCTGGATGGCAAATTGCAGGACGCACTTGGTACTATAAAAACAGCCCGACTTGGCACTGGTGCCACCTTGGGTCTGGGAACCATCCTGCGTATCGATCTTTTTAATGAGACAGCCGGCCACTCCCAGCCATATGCCCCCAAACACAACCCACGGCCCTTTTCTCTGGCAAACAAAACTCAACTGCACCGCTTCTGGATGGCAGATTGCAGGAGCCACTTGGTACTATCAAACCAGCCCGACTTGGCACTGGTGCCACCTTGGGTCTGGGAACCATCCTGCGTATTGTGGATTGTCAGGAGGCAGCTGGACACTCTCGGCCACAGACCCCAATCAAAAACAACGGCCTGTTTCACAGGCAAACAAAACTCAGCTGCCCCGCTTCTGGATGGGAGATTGCAGGAGGCACTTGACACTGTGAAACCAGCCCCACTTGGCACTGGTGCCACCTTGGGTCTGGGAACCATGCTGCGTATCATGGATTTTCAGGAGCCAGCCGGCCACTCCCAGCCATAGGCCCCCAAACAAAAACCACAGCCTTTTTCTCTGGCAAACAAAATTCAGCTGCCCCGCTTCTGGATGGCAGATTGCAGGAGCCACTTGGGACTATCACACCAGCACAACATGGCACTGGTGCCACCTTGGATCTGGGAATCATCCTTCCTATCGTGGATTTTCAGGGGCCAGCCGGTCACTCTCAGCCATAGGCCCCAAACACAAACCACGGCCCTTTTCTCTGGAAAACAAAACTCAACTGCCCCTCTTCTGGATGGCAGATTGCAGGAGCCACTGGGTACTATGAAACCAGCCCTACTTGGCACTGGTGCCACCTTGGGTCTGGGAACCATGCTGCGTATCATGGATTTTCAGGAGCCAGCCGTCCACTGCCAGCCACAGGCCCCGAAACACAAACAACAGCCTTTTTCTCTGGCAAACAAAATTCAGCTGCCCCGCTTCTGGATGGCAGATTGCAGGAACCACTTGGTACTAACAAACCAGCCCGACTTGGCACTGGTGCCACCTTGGGTCTGGGAACCATCCTGCGTATCGTGGATTCTAAGGAGCCAGCTGGCCACTCCCAGCCACAGGCCCCAAAACACACACAACGGCGCTTTTCCCTGGAAAACAAAACTCGCCTGCCAACTTTTTGATGGCAGATTGCAGGAGCCACTTGGTACTATCAAACCAGCCCAACTTGCCACTGGTGCCACCATGGGTCTGGTCACCATCCTGCCTATCGTAGCTTTTCAGGAGCCAGCCGGTCACTCCCTGCCATAGGCCCCGAGACACAAAGCTCGGCCCGTTTCCCTGGCAAACAAAAGTAAGCTGCCCCGCTTCTGGATGGCAGATTGCAGGAGCCACTTGGTACTATCAAACCAGCCCGACTTGGCACTGGTGCCACCTTGGGTCTGGGAACCATCCTGCCTATCGTGGATTTTAAGGAGCCAGCCGGCTACTCCCCGCCACAGGCCCCCAACAAAAACCACGGCCCTTTTTTCTCGCAAACAAAACTTAGCTGCCTCACTTCTGGATGGCAGATTGCAGGAGTCACTTGGTGTAATCAAACCAGCCCGACTTGGCACTGGTGCCACCTTGGGTCTGGGATCCATCCTGCGTATCGTGGATTCTAAGGAGCCAGCCGGCCACTCCCAGCCACAGGCCCCCAAACAAAATCAACGGCGCTGTTCCCTGGAAAACAAAACACGCCTGCCAACTTTTTGATGGAGTTTGCAGGAGCCACTTGGTACTATCAAACCAGCCCAACTTGGCACTGGTGCCACCATGGGTCTGGTAAACATCCTGCGTATCGTGGATTCTTAGGAGCCAGCCGGCCACTCCTAGCCACAGGCCCCCAAACAAAAACCTAGGCCTATTTCTCTGGCAAACAAAAGTAAGCTGCCCCGCTTCTGGATGGCAGATTGCAGGAGACACTTGGGACTATCAAACCAGCCCAACTTGGCACTGGTGCCACCTTGGATCTGGGAACCATGCTGTGTATCGTGGATTTTCAGGGGCCAGCCGGCCACTCTCAGCCATATGCCCCCAAACAGAAACCTCGGCCCGTTTCTCTGGCAAACAAAACTCAACTGCCCCTCTTCTGGATGGCAAATTGCAAGATGAACTTGATACTAAAACCGCAGGCCGACTTGGTAGTGGTGACACCTTGGGCCTGGGAACCATCATGCGTATCGAGCATTTTAAGGAGCCAGCCGGCCACTCCCAGCAATATGCCCCCAAAAACAATCCACGGAATTTTTCTCTGGCAAACAAAAATCAGCTGCCCCGCTTCTGGATGGCAGATTGCAGGAGCCACTTTGCACCATCAAACCAGCCCGACTTGGCACTGGTGCCACCTTGCATCCTGGAACCATGCTGCCTAGCGTGGATTTTCAGGGGCCAGCCGGCCACTCTCAGCTATATGCCCCCAAACAAAACCCAGGGCCCGTTTCCCTGGCAAACAAAAGTAAGCTGCCCCGCTTCTGGATGGCAGATTGCAGGAACCACTTGGTAGTATCAAACCAGCCCGACTTGGCACTGGTGCCACCTTGGGTCTGGGAACCATCCTGCGTATCGTGGATTCTAAGGAGCCAGCCGGCCACTCCCAGCCACAGGCCCCCAAATACAAACAACGGCGCTTTTCCCTGGAAAACAAAACTCGCCTGCCAACTTTTTGATGGCAGATTGCAGGAGCAACTTGGTACTATCAAACCAGCCCAACTTGGCACTGGTGCCACCATGGGTCTGGTCACCATCCTGCCTATTGTAGCTTTCCAGGAGCCAGCCGGTCACTCCCAGCCATAGGCCCCCAGTCACAAACCTCGGCCCGTTTCCCTGGCAAACAAAAGTAAGCTGCCCCGCTTCTGGATGGCAGATTGCAGGAGCCACTTGGTACTATCAAACCAGCCCAACTTGGCACTGGTGCCACCTTGGGTCTGGGAACCATGCTGCGTATCGCAGATTCTAAGGCGCCAGTCGGCCACTCCCAGCCACAAGACCCCAAACACAAACAACGGCGCTTTTCTCTGGCAAACAAAACTCAACTGCCCCTCTTCTGGATGGCAAATTGCAGGTCGCACTTGGTACTATCAAACCAGCACGACTTGGCACTGGTGCCACCTTGGGTCTGGGAACCATCCTGCGTATTGTGGATTGTCAGGAGGCAGCTGGACACTCTCGGCCACAGACCCCAATCAAAAACAACGGCCCGTTTCACAGGCAAACAAAACTCAGCTGCCCCGCTTCTGGATGGGAGATTGCAGGAGGCACTTGACACTGTGAAACCAGCCCCACTTGGCACTGGTGCCACCTTGGGTCTGGGAACCATGCTGCGTATCATGGATTTTCAGGAGCCAGCCGGCCACTCCCAGCCATAGGCCCCCAAACAAAAACCACAGCCTTTTTCTCTGGCAAACAAAATTCAGCTGCCCCGCTTCTGGATGGCAGATTGCAGGAGCCACTTGGGACTATCACACCAGCACAACATGGCACTGGTGCCACCTTGGATCTGGGAATCATCCTTCCTATCGTGGATTTTCAGGGGCCAGCCGGTCACTCTCAGCCATAGGCCCCAAACACAAACCACGGCCCTTTTCTCTGGAAAACAAAACTCAACTGCCCCTCTTCTGGATGGCAGATTGCAGGAGCCACTGGGTACTATGAAACCAGCCCTACTTGGCACTGGTGCCACCTTGGGTCTGGGAACCATGCTGCGTATCATGGATTTTCAGGAGCCAGCCGTCCACTGCCAGCCACAGGCCCCGAAACACAAACAACAGCCTTTTTCTCTGGCAAACAAAATTCAGCTGCCCCGCTTCTGGATGGCAGATTGCAGGAACCACTTGGTACTAACAAACCAGCCCGACTTGGCACTGGTGCCACCTTGGGTCTGGGAACCATCCTGCGTATCGTGGATTCTAAGGAGCCAGCTGGCCACTCCCAGCCACAGGCCCCAAAACACACACAACGGCGCTTTTCCCTGGAAAACAAAACTCGCCTGCCAACTTTTTGATGGCAGATTGCAGGAGCCACTTGGTACTATCAAACCAGCCCAACTTGCCACTGGTGCCACCATGGGTCTGGTCACCATCCTGCCTATCGTAGCTTTTCAGGAGCCAGCCGGTCACTCCCTGCCATAGGCCCCGAGACACAAAGCTCGGCCCGTTTCCCTGGCAAACAAAAGTAAGCTGCCCCGCTTCTGGATGGCAGATTGCAGGAGCCACTTGGTACTATCAAACCAGCCCGACTTGGCACTGGTACCACCTTGGGTCTGGGAACCATCCTGCCTATCGTGGATTTTAAGGAGCCAGCCGGCTACTCCCAGCCATAGGCCCCCAACAAAAACCACGGCCCTTTTTTCTGGCAAACAAAACTTAGCTGCCTCACTTATGGATGGCAGATTGCAGGAGCCACTTGGTGTAATCAAACCAGCCCGACTTGGCACTGGTGTCACCTTGGGTCTGGGAACCATCCTGCGTATCGTGGATTCTAAGGAGCCAGCCGGCCACTCCCAGCCACAGGCCCCCAAACAAAATCAACGGCGCTGTTCCCTGGAAAACAAAACACGCCTGCCAACTTTTTGATGGAGTTTGCAGGAGCCACTTGGTACTATCAAACCAGCCCAACTTGGCACTGGTGCCACCATGGGTCTGGTAAACATCCTGCGTATCGTGGATTCTTAGGAGCCAGCAGGCCACTCCTAGCCACCGGCCCCCAAACAAAAACCTAGGCCTATTTCTCTGGCAAACAAAAGTAAGCTGCCCCGCTTCTGGATGGCAGATTGCAGGAGACACTTGGGACTATCAAACCAGCCCAACTTGGCACTGGTGCCACCTTGGATCTGGGAACCATGTTGTGTATCGTGGATTTTCAGAGGCCAGCCGGCCACTCTCAGCCATATGTCCCCAAACAGAAACCTCGGCCCGTTTCTCTGGCAAACAAAACTCAACTGCCCCTCTTCTGGATGGCAAATTGCAGGATGAACTTGATACTAAAACCGCAGGCCGACTTGGTAGTGGTGACACCTTGGGCCTGGGAACCATCATGCGTATCGAGCATTTTAAGGAGCCAGCCGGCCACTCCCAGCAATATGCCCCCAAAAACAATCCACGGAATTTTTCTCTGGCAAACAAAAATCAGCTGCCCCGCTTCTGGATGGCAGATTGCAGGAGCCACTTTGCACCATCAAACCAGCCCGACTTGGCACTGGTGCCACCTTGCATCTGGGAACAATGCTGCCTAGCGTGGATTTTCAGGGGCCAGCGGGCCACTCTCAGCTATATGCCCCCAAACAAAACCCACGGCCCGTTTCCCTGGCAAACAAAAGTAAGCTGCCCTGCTTCTGGATGGCAGATTGCAGGAACCACTTGGTAGTATCAAACCAGCCCGACTTGGCACTGGTGCCACCTTGGGTCTGGGAACCATCCTGCGTATCGTGGATTCTAAGGAGCCAGCCGGCCACTCCCAGCCACAGGCCCCCAAACACAAACAACGGCGCTTTTCCCTGGAAAACAAAACTCGCCTGCCAACTTTTTGATGGCAGATTGCAGGAGCAACTTGGTACTATCAAACCAGCCCAACTTGGCACTGGTGCCACCATGGGTCTGGTCACCATCCTGCCTATTGTAGCTTTCCAGGAGCCAGCCGGTCACTCCCAGCCATAGGCCCCCAGTCACAAACCTCGGCCCGTTTCCCTGGCAAACAAAAGTAAGCTGCCCCGCTTCTGGATGGCAGATTGCAGGAGCCACTTGGTACTATCAAACCAGCCCAACTTGGCACTGGTGCCACCTTGTATCTGGGAACCATGCTGCGTATCGCAGATTCTAAGGCGCCAGTCGGCCACTCCCAGCCACAAGCCCCCAAACACAAACAACGGCGCTTTTCTCTGGCAAACAAAACTCAACTGCCCCTCTTCTGGATGGCAAATTGCAGGACGCACTTGGTACTATCAAAACAGCCCGACTTGGCACTGGTGCCACCTTGGGTCTGGGAACCATCCTGCGTATCGATCTTTTTAATGAGACAGCCGGCCACTCCCAGCCATATGCCCCCAAACACAACCCACGGCCCTTTCCTCTGGCAAACAAAACTCAGCTGCACCGCTTCTGGATGGCAGATTGCAGGAGCCACTTGGTACTATCAAACCAGCAAGACTTGGCACTGGTGCCACCTTGGGTCTGGGAACCATCCTGCGTATTGTGGATTGTCAGGAGCCAGCTGAACATTCTCGGCCACAGACCCCAATCAAAAACAACGGCCCGTTTCACAGGCAAACAAAACTCAGCTGCCCCGCTTCTGGATGGGAGATTGCAGGAGGCACTTGACACTGTGAAACCAGCCCCACTTGGCACTGGTGCCACCTTGGGTCTGGGAACCATGCTGCGTATCATGGATTTTCAGGAGCCAGCCGGCCACTCCCAGCCATAGGCCCCCAAACAAAAACCACAGCCTTTTTCTCTGGCAAACAAAATTCAGCTGCCCCACTTCTGGATGGCAGATTGCAGGAGCCACTTGGGACTATCACACCAGCACAACATGGCACTGCTGCCACCTTGGATCTGGGAACCATCCTTCCTATCGTGGATTTTCAGGGGCCAGCCAGTCACTCTCAGGCATAGGCCCCAAACACAAACCACGGCCCTTTTCTCTGGAAAACAAAACTCAACTGCCCCTCTTCTGGATGGCAGATTGCAGGAGCCACTGGGTACTATGAAACTAGCCCTACTTGGCACTGGTGCCACCTTGGGTCTGGGAACCATGCTGCGTATCATGGATTTTCAGGAGCCAGCCGTCCACTGCCAGCCACAGGCCCCGAAACACAAACAACAGCCTTTTTCTCTGGCAAACAAAATTCAGCTGCCCCGCTTCTGGATGGCAGATTGCAGGAACCACTTGGTACTAACAAACCAGCCCGACTTGGCACTGGTGCCACCTTGGGTCTGGGAACCATCCTGCGTATTGTGGATTTTCAGGGGCCAGCCGGCCACTCTCAGCCATATGCCCCCAAACAGAAACCTCGGCCCGTTTCTCTGGCAAACAAAACTCAACTGCCCCTCTTCTGGATGGCAAATTTCAATATGAACTTGATACTAAAACCGCAGGCCGACTTGGTAGTGGTGACACCTTGGGCCTGGGAACCATCATGCGTATCGAGCATTTTAAGGAGCCAGCCGGCCACTCCCAGCAATATGCCCCCAAAAACAATCCACGGAATTTTTCTCTGGCAAACAAAAATCAGCTGCCCCGCTTCTGGATGGCAGATTGCAGGAGCCACTTTGACCCATCAAACCAGCCCGACTTGGCACTGGTGCCACCTTGCATCCTGGAACCATGCTGCCTAGCGTGGATTTTCAGGGGCCAGCCGGCCACTCTCAGCTATATGCCCCCAAACAAAACCCAGGGCCCGTTTCCCTGGCAAACAAAAGTAAGCTGCCCCGCTTCTGGATGGCAGATTGCAGGAACCACTTGGTAGTATCAAACCAGCCCGACTTGGCACTGGTGCCACCTTGGGTCTGGGAACCATCCTGCGTATCATGGATTCTAAGGAGCCAGCCGGCCACTCCCAGCCACAGGCCCCCAAATACAAACAACGGCGCTTTTCCCTGGAAAACAAAACTCGCCTGCCAACTTTTTGATGGCAGATTGCAGGAGCAACTTGGTACTATCAAACCAGCCCAACTTGGCACTGGTGCCACCATGGGTCTGGTAACCATCCTGCCTATTGTAGCTTTCCAGGAGCCAGCCGGTCACTCCCAGCCATAGGCCCCCAGTCACAAACCTCGGCCCGTTTCCCTGGCAAACAAAAGTAAGCTGCCCCGCTTCTGGATGGCAGATTGCAGGAGCCACTTGGTACTATCAAACCAGCCCAACTTGGCACTGGTGCCACCTTGGGTCTGGGAACCATGCTGCGTATCGCAGATTCTAAGGCGCCAGTCGGCCACTCCCAGCCACAAGACCCCAAACACAAACAACGGCGCTTTTCTCTGGCAAACAAAACTCAACTGCCCCTCTTCTGGATGGCAAATTGCAGGTCGCACTTGGTACTATCAAACCAGCACGACTTGGCACTGGTGCCACCTTGGGTCTGGGAACCATCCTGCGTATTGTGGATTGTCAGGAGGCAGCTGGACACTCTCGGCCACAGACCCCAATCAAAAACAACGGCCCGTTTCACAGGCAAACAAAACTCAGCTGCCCCGCTTCTGGATGGGAGATTGCAGGAGGCACTTGACACTGTGAAACCAGCCCCACTTGGCACTGGTGCCACCTTGGGTCTGGGAACCATGCTGCGTATCATGGATTTTCAGGAGCCAGCCGGCCACTCCCAGCCATAGGCCCCCAAACAAAAACCACAGCCTTTTTCTCTGGCAAACAAAATTCAGCTGCCCCGCTTCTGGATGGCAGATTGCAGGAGCCACTTGGGACTATCACACCAGCACAACATGGCACTGGTGCCACCTTGGATCTGGGAATCATCCTTCCTATCGTGGATTTTCAGGGGCCAGCCGGTCACTCTCAGCCATAGGCCCCAAACACCAACCACGGCCCTTTTCTCTGGAAAACAAAACTCAACTGCCCCTCTTCTGGATGGCAGATTGCAGGAGCCACTGGGTACTATGAAACCAGCCCTACTTGGCACTGGTGCCACCTTGGGTCTGGGAACCATGCTGCGTATCATGGATTTTCAGGAGCCAGCCGTCCACTGCCAGCCACAGGCCCCGAAACACAAACAACAGCCTTTTTCTCTGGCAAACAAAATTCAGCTGCCCCGCTTCTGGATGGCAGATTGCAGGAACCACTTGGTACTAACAAACCAGCCCGACTTGGCACTGGTGCCACCTTGGGTCTGGGAACCATCCTGCGTATCGTGGATTCTAAGGAGCCAGCTGGCCACTCCCAGCCACAGGCCCCAAAACACACACAACGGCGCTTTTCCCTGGAAAACAAAACTCGCCTGCCAACTTTTTGATGGCAGATTGCAGGAGCCACTTGGTACTATCAAACCAGCCCAACTTGCCACTGGTGCCACCATGGGTCTGGTCACCATCCTGCCTATCGTAGCTTTTCAGGAGCCAGCCGGTCACTCCCTGCCATAGGCCCCGAGACACAAAGCTCGGCCCGTTTCCCTGGCAAACAAAAGTAAGCTGCCCCGCTTCTGGATGGCAGATTGCAGGAGCCACTTGGTACTATCAAACCAGCCCGACTTGGCACTGGTACCACCTTGGGTCTGGGAACCATCCTGCCTATCGTGGATTTTAAGGAGCCAGCCGGCTACTCCCCGCCACAGGCCCCCAACAAAAACCACGGCCCTTTTTTCTGGCAAACAAAACTTAGCTGCCTCACTTATGGATGGCAGATTGCAGGAGCCACTTGGTGTAATCAAACCAGCCCGACTTGGCACTGGTGTCACCTTGGGTCTGGGAACCATCCTGCGTATCGTGGATTCTAAGGAGCCAGCCGGCCACTCCCAGCCACAGGCCCCCAAACAAAATCAACGGCGCTGTTCCCTGGAAAACAAAACACGCCTGCCAACTTTTTGATGGAGTTTGCAGGAGCCACTTGGTACTATCAAACCAGCCCAACTTGGCACTGGTGCCACCATGGGTCTGGGAAACATCCTGCGTATCGTGGATTCTTAGGAGCCAGCCGGCCACTCCTAGCCACAGGCCCCCAAACAAAACCTAGGCCTATTTCTCTGGCAAACAAAAGTAAGCTGCCCCGCTTCTGGATGGCAGATTGCAGGAGACACTTGGGACTATCAAACCAGCCCAACTTGGCACTGGTGCCACCTTGGATCTGGGAACCATGCTGTGTATCGTGGATTTTCAGGGGCCAGCCGGCCACTCTCAGCCATATGCCCCCAAACAGAAACCTCGGCCCGTTTCTCTGGCAAACAAAACTCAACTGCCCCTCTTCTGGATGGCAAATTGCAAGATGAACTTGATACTAAAACCGCAGGCCGACTTGGTAGTGGTGACACCTTGGGCCTGGGAACCATCATGCGTATCGAGCATTTTAAGGAGCCAGCCGGCCACTCCCAGCAATATGCCCCCAAAAACAATCCACGGAATTTTTCTCTGGCAAACAAAAATCAGCTGCCCCGCTTCTGGATGGCAGATTGCAGGAGCCACTTTGACCCATCAAACCAGCCCGACTTGGCACTGGTGCCACCTTGCATCCTGGAACCATGCTGCCTAGCGTGGATTTTCAGGGGCCAGCCGGCCACTCTCAGCTATATGCCCCCAAACAAAACCCACGGCCCGTTTCCCTGGCAAACAAAAGTAAGCTGCCCCGCTTCTGGATGGCAGATTGCAGGAACCACTTGGTAGTATCAAACCAGCAAAACTTGGCACTGGTGCCACCTTGGGTCTGGGAACCATCCTGCGTATCGTGGATTCTAAGGAGCCAGCCGGCCACTCCCAGCCACAGGCCCCCAAATACAAACAACGGCGCTTTTCCCTGGAAAACAAAACTCGCCTGCCAACTTTTTGATGGCAGATTGCAGGAGCAACTTGGTACTATCAAACCAGCCCAACTTGGCACTGGTGCCACCATGGGTCTGGTAACCATCCTGCCTATTGTAGCTTTCCAGGAGCCAGCCGGTCACTCCCAGCCATAGGCCCCCAGTCACAAACCTCGGCCCGTTTCCCTGGCAAACAAAAGTAAGCTGCCCCGCTTCTGGATGGCAGATTGCAGGAGCCACTTGGTACTATCAAACCAGCCCAACTTGGCACTGGTGCCACCTTGGGTCTGGGAACCATGCTGCGTATCGCAGATTCTAAGGCGCCAGTCGGCCACTCCCAGCCACAAGACCCCAAACACAAACAACGGCGCTTTTCTCTGGCAAACAAAACTCAACTGCCCCTCTTCTGGATGGCAAATTGCAGGTCGCACTTGGTACTATCAAACCAGCACGACTTGGCACTGGTGCCACCTTGGGTCTGGGAACCATCCTGCGTATTGTGGATTGTCAGGAGGCAGCTGGACACTCTCGGCCACAGACCCCAATCAAAAACAACGGCCCGTTTCACAGGCAAACAAAACTCAGCTGCCCCGCTTCTGGATGGGAGATTGCAGGAGGCACTTGACACTGTGAAACCAGCCCCACTTGGCACTGGTGCCACCTTGGGTCTGGGAACCATGCTGCGTATCATGGATTTTCAGGAGCCAGCCGGCCACTCCCAGCCATAGGCCCCCAAACAAAAACCACAGCCTTTTTCTCTGGCAAACAAAATTCAGCTGCCCCGCTTCTGGATGGCAGATTGCAGGAGCCACTTGGGACTATCACACCAGCACAACATGGCACTGGTGCCACCTTGGATCTGGGAATCATCCTTCCTATCGTGGATTTTCAGGGGCCAGCCGGTCACTCTCAGCCATAGGCCCCAAACACAAACCACGGCCCTTTTCTCTGGAAAACAAAACTCAACTGCCCCTCTTCTGGATGGCAGATTGCAGGAGCCACTGGGTACTATGAAACCAGCCCTACTTGGCACTGGTGCCACCTTGGGTCTGGGAACCATGCTGCGTATCATGGATTTTCAGGAGCCAGCCGTCCACTGCCAGCCACAGGCCCCGAAACACAAACAACAGCCTTTTTCTCTGGCAAACAAAATTCAGCTGCCCCGCTTCTGGATGGCAGATTGCAGGAACCACTTGGTACTAACAAACCAGCCCGACTTGGCACTGGTGCCACCTTGGGTCTGGGAACCATCCTGCGTATCGTGGATTCTAAGGAGCCAGCTGGCCACTCCCAGCCACAGGCCCCAAAACACACACAACGGCGCTTTTCCCTGGAAAACAAAACTCGCCTGCCAACTTTTTGATGGCAGATTGCAGGAGCCACTTGGTACTATCAAACCAGCCCAACTTGCCACTGGTGCCACCATGGGTCTGGTCACCATCCTGCCTATCGTAGCTTTTCAGGAGCCAGCCGGTCACTCCCTGCCATAGGCCCCGAGACACAAAGCTCGGCCCGTTTCCCTGGCAAACAAAAGTAAGCTGCCCCGCTTCTGGATGGCAGATTGCAGGAGCCACTTGGTACTATCAAACCAGCCCGACTTGGCACTGGTACCACCTTGGGTCTGGGAACCATCCTGCCTATCGTGGATTTTAAGGAGCCAGCCGGCTACTCCCCGCCACAGGCCCCCAACAAAAACCACGGCCCTTTTTTCTGGCAAACAAAACTTAGCTGCCTCACTTATGGATGGCAGATTGCAGGAGCCACTTGGTGTAATCAAACCAGCCCGACTTGGCACTGGTGTCACCTTGGGTCTGGGAACCATCCTGCGTATCGTGGATTCTAAGGAGCCAGCCGGCCACTCCCAGCCACAGGCCCCCAAACAAAATCAACGGCGCTGTTCCCTGGAAAACAAAACACGCCTGCCAACTTTTTGATGGAGTTTGCAGGAGCCACTTGGTACTATCAAACCAGCCCAACTTGGCACTGGTGCCACCATGGGTCTGGGAAACATCCTGCGTATCGTGGATTCTTAGGAGCCAGCAGGCCACTCCTAGCCACAGGCCCCCAGACAAAAACCTAGGCCTATTTCTCTGGCAAACAAAAGTAAGCTGCCCCGCTTCTGGATGGCAGATTGCAGGAGACACTTCGGACTATCAAACCAGCCCAACTTGGCACTGGTGCCACCTTGGATCTGGGAACCATGTTGTGTATCGTGGATTTTCAGAGGCCAGCCGGCCACTCTCAGCCATATGTCCCCAAACAGAAACCTCGGCCCGTTTCTCTGGCAAACAAAACTCAACTGCCCCTCTTCTGGATGGCAAATTGCAGGATGAACTTGATACTAAAACCGCAGGCCGACTTGGTAGTGGTGACACCTTGGGCCTGGGAACCATCATGCGTATCGAGCATTTTAAGGAGCCAGCCGGCCACTCCCAGCAATATGCCCCCAAAAACAATCCACGGAATTTTTCTCTGGCAAACAAAAATCAGCTGCCCCGCTTCTGGATGGCAGATTGCAGGAGCCACTTTGCACCATCAAACCAGCCCGACTTGGCACTGGTGCCACCTTGCATCTGGGAACCATGCTGCCTAGCGTGGATTTTCAGGGGCCAGCGGGCCACTCTCAGCTATATGCCCCCAAACAAAACCCACGGCCCGTTTCCCTGGCAAACAAAAGTAAGCTGCCCTGCTTCTGGATGGCAGATTGCAGGAACCACTTGGTAGTATCAAACCAGCCCGACTTGGCACTGGTGCCACCTTGGGTCTGGGAACCATCCTGCGTATCGTGGATTCTAAGGAGCCAGCCGGCCACTCCCAGCCACAGGCCCCCAAACACAAACAACGGCGCTTTTCCCTGGAAAACAAAACTCGCCTGCCAACTTTTTGATGGCAGATTGCAGGAGCAACTTGGTACTATCAAACCAGCCCAACTTGGCACTGGTGCCACCATGGGTCTGGTCACCATCCTGCCTATTGTAGCTTTCCAGGAGCCAGCCGGTCACTCCCAGCCATAGGCCCCCAAACACAAACCTCGGCCCGTTTCCCTGGCAAACAAAAGTAAGCTGCCCCGCTTCTGGATGGCAGATTGCAGGAGCCACTTGGTACTATCAAACCAGCCCACCTTGGAACTGGTGCCACCTTGGGTCTGGGAACCATGCTGCGTATCGCAGATTCTAAGGCGCCAGTCGGCCACTCCCAGCCACAAGCCCCCAAACACAAACAACGGCGCTTTTCTCTGGCAAACAAAACTCAACTGCCCCTCTTCTGGAAGGCAAATTGCAGGACGCACTTGGTACTATAAAAACAGCCCGACTTGGCACTGGTGCCACCTTGGGTCTGGGAACCATCCTGCGTATCGATCTTTTTAATGAGACAGCCGGCCACTCCCAGCCATATGCCCCCAAACACAACCCACGGCCCTTTCCTCTGGCAAACAAAACTCAGCTGCACCGCTTCTGGATGGCAGATTGCAGGAGCCACTTGGTACTATCAAACCAGCAAGACTTGGCACTGGTGCCACCTTGGGTCTGGGAACCATCCTGCATATTGTGGATTGTCAGGAGCCAGCTGAACATTCTCGGCCACAGACCCCAATCAAAAACAACGGCCCGTTTCACAGGCAAACAAAACTCAGCTGCCCCGCTTCTGGATGGGAGATTGCAGGAGGCACTTGACACTGTGAAACCAGCCCCACTTGGCACTGGTGCCACCTTGGGTCTGGGAACCATGCTGCGTATCATGGATTTTCAGGAGCCAGCCGGCCACTCCCAGCCATAGGCCCCCAAACCAAAACCACAGCCTTTTTCTCTGGCAAACAAAATTCAGCTGCCCCACTTCTGGATGGCAGATTGCAGGAGCCACTTGGGACTATCACACCAGCACAACATGGCACTGGTGCCACCTTGGATCTGGGAACCATCCTTCCCATCGTGGATTTTCAGGGGCCAGCCGGTCACTCTCAGCCATAGGCCCCAAACACAAACCACGGCCCTTTTCTCTGAAAAACAAAACTCAACTGCCCCTCTTCTGGATGGCAGATTGCAGGAGCCACTGGGTACTATGAAACTAGCCCTACTTGGCACTGGTGCCACCTTGGGTCTGGGAACCATGCTGCGTATCATGGATTTTCAGGAGCCAGCCGTCCACTGCCAGCCACAGGCCCCGAAACACAAACAACAGCCTTTTTCTCTGGCAAACAAAATTCAGCTGCCCCGCTTCTGGATGGCAGATTGCAGGAACCACTTGGTACTAACAAACCAGCCCGACTTGGCACTGGTGCCACCTTGAGTCTGGGAACCATCCTGCGTATCGTGGATTCTAAGGAGCCAGCTGGCCACTCCCAGCCACAGGCCCCAAAATACACACAACGGCGCTTTTCCCTGGAAAACAAAACTCGCCTGCCAACTTTTTGATGGCAGATTGCAGGAGCCACTTGGTACTATCAAACCAGCCCAACTTGGCACTGGTGCCACCATGGGTCTGGTCACCATCCTGCCTATCGTAGCTTTTCAGGAGCCAGGCGGTCACTCCCAGCCATAGGCCCCCAGAAAAAAACCTCGGTCCGTTTCCCTGGAAAACAAAAGTAAGCTGCCCCGCTTCTGGATGGCAGATTGCAGGAGCCACTTGGTGCTATCAAACCAGCCCGACTTGGCACTGGTGCCACCTTGGGTCTGGGAACCATCCTGCGTATCCTGTGTTCTAAGGAGCCAGCCGGCCACTCCCAGCCACAGTCCCCCAAACAGAAACAACGGCGCTTTTCCCTGGAAAACAAAACTGACCTGGCAAGTTTTTGATGGCAGATTGCAGGAGACACTTGGTACTATCAAACCAGCCCAACTTGGCACTGGTGCCACCATGGGTCTGGTCACCATCCTGCCTATCGTACCTTTCAGGAGCCAGCCGGTCACTCCCAGCCATAGGTCCCCAGACAAAAAGCTCGGCCCGTTTCCCTGGCAAACAAAAGTAAGCTGCCCCGCTTCTGGATGGCAGATTGCAGGAGCCACTTGGTACAATCAAACCAGCCCAACTTGACACTGGTGCCACCTTGGCTCTGGGAACCATGCTGCGTAACCCGGATTGTAAGACGACAGGCAGCCACTGCCAGCCACAGGCCTCCAAACAAAATCAACGGCGCTTTTCCCTGGAAAACAAAACTCGCCTGACAACTTTTAGATGGCAGATTGCAGGAGCCAGTTGGTACCATCAAACCAGCCCAACTTGGCACTGGTGCCACCTTGGGTCTGGGAACCATCCTGCCTATTGTTGCTTTTCAGGAGCCAGCCGGTCACTTCTAGCCCTAGGCCCCCAGTCATAAACCTCGGCCCGTTTCCCTGGCACACAAATGTAAGCTACCCCGCTTCAGGATGGCAGATTGCAGGAGCCACTTTTCACCATCAAACCAGCCCGACGTGGCACTGGTGCCACCTTGGGTCTGGGAACCATCCTGCGTATCGTGTGTTCTAAGGAGCCAGCCGGCCACTCCCACCAACAGTCCCCCAAACACAAACATCGGCGCTTTTCCCTGGAAAACAAAACTGGCCTGCCAACTTTTTGATGGCAGATTGCAGGAGCCACTTGGTACTATCAAACCAGCCCAACTTGGCACTGGTGCCACCATGGGTCTGGTCACCATCCTGCCTATCGTAGCTTTTCAGGAGCCAGGCGGTCACTCCCAGCCATAGGCCCCCAGACACAAACCTCGGCCCGTTTCCCTGGCAAACAAAAGTAAGCTGCCCCGCTTCTGCATGGCAGATTGCAGGTGCTATTTAGTACTATCAAACCAGCCCGACTTGGCACTGGTGCCACCTCTGGTCTGGGAACCATCCTGCCTATCGTGGATTTTCAGGCGCCAGACGGCCACTATCAGCCATATGCCCCCAAAAACAAACCACGGGCTTTTCTCTGGTAAACAAAACTCAACTGCCCCTCTTCTGGATGGCAAATTTTAGGACGCACTTTGTACTACGAAAACCGCCCGACTTGGCACTGGTGCCACCTTGGGTCAGGGAACCATCCTGCCTATCGTAGCTTTTCAGGAGCCAGCCGGTCACTCCCAGCCATAGGTCCCCAGACAAATACCTCGGCCCGTTTCCCTGGCAAACAAAAGTAAGCTGCCCCGCTTCTGGATGGCAGATTGCAGGAGCCACTTGGTACTATCAAACCAGCCCAACTTGACACTGGTGCCACCTTGGCTCTGGGAACCATGCTGCGTAACCCGGATTCTAAGACGACAGGCAGCCACTGCCAGCCACAGGCCTCCAAACAAAATCAACGGCGCTTTTCCCTGGAAAACAAAACTCGCCTGACAACTTTTAGATGGCAGATTGCAGGAGCCAGTTGGTACCATCAAACCAGCCCAACTTGGCACTGGTGCCACCTTGGGTCTGGGAACCATCCTGCCTATTGTTGCTTTTCAGGAGCCAGCCGGTCACTTCTAGCCCTAGGCCCCCAGTCATAAACCTCGGCCCGTTTCCCTGGCACACAAATGTAAGCTACCCCGCTTCAGGATGGCAGATTGCAGGAGCCACTTTTCACCATCAAACCAGCCCGACGTGGCACTGGTGCCACCTTGGGTCTGGGAACCATCCTGCGTATCGTGTGTTCTAAGGAGCCAGCCGGTCACTCCCAGCCACAGTCCCCCAAACACAAACAACGGCGCTTTTCCCTGGAAAACAAAACTGGCCTGCCAACTTTTTGATGGCAGATTGCAGGAGCCACTTGGTACTATCAAACCAGCCCAACTTGGCACTGGTGCCACCATGGGTCTGGTAACCATCCTGCCTATCGTAGCTTTTCAGGAGCCAGGCGGTCACTCCCAGCCATAGGCCCCCAGACACAAACCTCGGCCCGTTTCCCTGGCAAACAAAAGTAAGCTGCCCCGCTTCTGCATGGCAGATTGCAGGTGCTATTTAGTACTATCAAACCAGCCCGACTTGGCACTGGTGCCACCTCTGGTCTGGGAACCATCCTGCCTATCGTGGATTTTCAGGCACCAGACGGCCACTATCAGCCATATGCCCCCAAAAACAAACCACGGCCCTTTTCTCTGGTAAACAAAACTCAACTGCCCCTCTTCTGGATGGCAAATTTTAGGACGCACTTTGTACTACGAATACCGCCCGACTTGGCACTGGTGCCACCTTGGGTCAGGGAACCATCCTGCCTATCGTAGCTTTTTAAGGAGCCAGCAGGCCACGCCCAGCCATATAGCCCCAAAAACAAACCACGGACCATTTCTCTTGGAAACAAAAATCCGCTGCCCCGCGTCAGGATGGCAGATTGCAGGAGCCACTTTGCACCATCAAACCACCCCGACTTGGCACTGGTGCCATCTTGGATCTGGGAACCATCCTGCCTATCGTAGCTTTTCAGGAGCCAGGCGGTCACTCCCAGCCATAGGCCCCCAGACAAATACCTCGGCCCGTTTCCCTGGCAAACAAATGTAAGCTGCCCCGCTTCTGGATGGCAGATTGCAGGAGCCACATGGTACTATCAAACCAGGCCAACATGGCACTGGTGCCACCTTGGCTCTGGGAACCATCCTGCCTATCGTGGATTTTCAGGCGCCAGCCGGCCACTCTCAGCCATATGCCCCCAAACACAAACCACGGCCCTTTTCTCTGGTAAACAAAACTCAACTGCCCCTCTTCGGGATGGCAAATTGCAGGACGCACTTGGTACTACGAAAACAGCCCGACTTGGCAGTGATGCCACCTTGGGTCAGGGAACCATCCTGCGTATCGATGTTTTTAAGGAGTCAGCCGGCAACGTCCAGCCATATACCCCCAAAAAAAACCCACGGAACTTTTCTCCAGCAAGCAAAAATCCGCTGCCCCGCGTCTGGATGGCAGATTGCAGGAGCTATTTAGTATTATCAAACCAGCCCGACTTGGCACTGGTGCCACCATGGGTCTGGTCACCATCCTGCCTATCGTAGCTTTTCAGGAGCCAGCCGGTCACTCTCAGCCATAGGCCCCAAACACAAACCACGGCCCTTTTCTCTGGAAAACAAAACTCAACTGCCCCTCTTCTGGATGGCAGATTGCAGGAGCCACTAGGTACTATGAAACCAGCCCTACTTGGCACTGGTGCCACCTTGGGTCTGGGAACCATGCTGCGTATCATGGATTTTCAGGAGCCAGCCGTCCACTGCCAGCCACAGGCCCCGAAACACAAACAACAGCCTTTTTCTCTGGCAAACAAAATTCAGCTGCCCCGCTTCTGGATGGCAGATTGCAGGAACCACTTGGTACTAACAAACCAGCCCGACTTGGCACTGGTGCCACCTTGGGTCTGGGAACCATCCTGCGTATCGTGGATTCTAAGGAGCCAGCTGGCCACTCCCAGCCACAGGCCCCAAAACACACACAACGGCGCTTTTCCCTGGAAAACAAAACTCGCCTGCCAACTTTTTGATGGCAGATTGCAGGAGCCACTTGGTACTATCAAACCAGCCCAACTTGGCACTGGTGCCACCATGGGTCTGGTCACCATCCTGCCTATCGTAGCTTTTCAGGAGCCAGCCGGTCACTCCCAGCCATAGGCCCCCAGACACAAACCTCGGCCTGTTTCCCTGGCACACAAAAGTAAGCTACCGCACTTCTGGATGGCAGATTGCAGGAGCCACTTTGCACCATCAAACCAGCCCAACTTGGCACTGGTGCCACCTTGGCTCTGGGAACCATTCTGCGTAACCCGGATTCTAAGACGACAGGCAGCTACTGCCAGCCACAGGCCTCCAAACAAAAACAACGGCGCTTTTCCCTGGAAAAGAAAACTCGCCTGCCAGCTTTTTGATGGCAGATTGCAGGAGCCACTTGGTACTATCAAATCATCCCAACTTGGCACTGGTGCCATTATGGGTCTGGGAACCATCCTGCCAATTGTACCATTTCAGGAGCCAGCCGGTCACTCCCAGCCATAGGCCCCCATCACAAACCTCGGACCGTTTCCCTGGCAAACAAAATTAAGCTGCCCCGATTCTGGATGGCAGATTGCAGGAGCCACTTGGTAGTGTCAAAACAGCCCGACTTGGCACTGGTGCCACCTTGGGTCTGGGAACCATCCTGCGTATCGTGGATTCTAAGCAGCCACCCGGCCACTCCGTGCCACAGGCGCCCAAACACAAACAACGGCGCTTTTCCCTTGAAAACAAAACTCGCCTGCCAACATTTTGATGGCAGATTGCAGGAGCCACTTGGTACTATCAAACCAGCCCATCTTGGCACTGGTGCCACCATGGGTCTGGTCACCATCCTGCCTATCGTAGCTTTTCAGGAGCCAGCCGGTCACTCCCAGCCATAAACCCCCAGACACAAACCTCGGCCCGTTTCCCTGGAAAACAAAAGTAAGCACCCCCGATTCTGGATGGCAGATTGCAGGAGCCACTTGGTAGTATCAAATTAGCCCAACTTGGCACTGGTGCCATCATGGGTCTGGTAAACATCCTGCCTATCTTAGCTTTTCAGGAGCCGGCCTGTCACTCCCTGCCATAGGCCCCCAGAGAAATACCTCGGCCCGTTTCCCTGGCAAACAAAAGTAAGCTGCCCCTCTTCTGGATGGCAGATTGCAGGAACCACTTGCTACTATCAAACCAGCCCAACTTGGCACTGGTGCCACCTTGGCTCTGGGAACCATGCTGCGTAACGTAGATTCTAAGAGGACAGGCGGACACTCCCAGCCACAGGCCTCTAAACAAAAACAACGGCGCGTTACCCTGGAAAACAAAACTCGCCTGCCAACTTTTTGATGGCAGATTGCAGGAGCCACTTGGTACTATCAAACCTGCCCAACTTGGCACTGGTGCCACCATGGGTCTGGTCACCATCCTGCCTATCGTAGCTTTTCAGGAGCCAGCCGGTCACTCCCAGCCATAGGCCCCCAGACAAATACCTCGGCCCGTTTCCCTGGCAAACAAAAGTAAGCTGCCCCGCTTCTGGATGGCAGATTGCAGGAGCCACATGGTACTATCAAACCAGGCCAACATGGCACTGGTGCCACCTTGGCTCTGGGAACCATCCTGCCTATCGTGGATTTTCAGGCGCCAGCCGGCCACTCTCAGCCATATGCCCCAAAACACAAACCACGGCCCTTTTCTCTGGTAAACAAAACTCAACTTCCCCTCTTCTGGATGGCAAATTGCAGGAGCCACTTGGTACTACGAAAACAGCCCGACTTGGCAGTGATGCCACCTTGGGTCAGGGAACCATCCTGCGTATCGATGTTTTTAAGGAGTCAGCCGGCAACGTCCAGCCATATACCCCCAAAAACACCCACGGAACTTTTCTCCAGCAAGCAAAAATCCGCTGCCCCGCGTCTGGATGGCAGATTGCAGGAGCTATTTAGTATTATCAAACCAGCCCGACTTGGCACTGGTGCCACCATCGGTCTGGGCACCATCCTGCCTATCGTAGCTTTTCAGGAGCCAGCCGGTCACTCTCAGCCATAGGCCCCAAACACAAACCACGGCCCTTTTCTCTGGAAAACAAAATTCAACTGCCCCTCTTCTGGATGGCAGATTGCAGGAGCTACTGGGTACTATGAAACCAGCCCGACTTGGCACTGGTGCCACCTTGGGTCTGGGAACCATGCTGCGTATCATGGATTTTCAGGAGCCAGCCGTCCACTGCCAGCCACAGGCCCCGAAACACAAACAACAGCCTTTTTCTCTGGCAAACAAAATTCAGCTGCCCCGCTTCTGGATGGCAGATTGCAGGAACCACTTGGTACTAACAAACCAGCCCGACTTGGCACTGGTGCCACCTTGGGTCTGGGAACCATCCTGCGTATCGTGGATTCTAAGGAGCCAGCTGGCCACTCCCAGCCACAGGCCCCAAAACACACACAACGGCGCTTTTCACTGGAAAACAAAACTCGCCTGCCAACTTTTTGATGGCAGATTGCAGGAGCCACTTGGTACTATCAAACCAGCCCAACTTGGCACTGGTGCCACCATGGGTCTGGTCACCATCCTGCCTATCGTAGCTTTTCAGGAGCCAGCCGGTCACTCCCAGCCATAGGCCCCCAGACACAAAGCTCGGACCGTTTCCCTGGCAAACAAAAGTAAGCTGCCCTGCTTCTGGATGGCAGATTGCAGGATCCACTTGTTATTATCAAACCAGCCCGACTTGGTACTGGTGCCACCTCTGGTCTGGGTACCATCCTGGGTATCGTGGATCCTAAGGAGCCAGCCGGCCACTCCCAGCCACAGGCCCCCAAACAAAAACAACGGCGATTTTCCCTGGAAAACAAAACTCGCCTGACAACTTTTTGATGGCAGATTGCAGGAACCACTTGGTACTATTAAACCAGCCCAACTTGGCACTGGTGCCACCTTGGGTCTGGGAACCATGCTGCGTATTGTGGATTCTAAGGAGCCAGCCGGCCACTCCAGCCACAGGCCCGCAGACACAAACAACGGCGCTTTTCCCTGGAAAACAAAACTCGCCTGCCAACATTTTGATGGCAGATTGCAGGAGCCACTTGGTACTATGAAATCAGCCGAACATGGCACTGGTGCCACCATGGGTCTGGTCACCATCCTGCCTATCGTAGCTTTTCAGGAGCCAGCCGGTCACTCCCAGCCATAGGCCCCCAGACACAAAGCTCGGCCCGTTTCCCTGGCAAACAGAAGTAAGCTGCCCCGCTTCTGGATGGTAGATTGCAGGAACCATTTGCTACAATCAAACCAGCCCAACTTGGCACTGGTGCCACCTCAGGTCTGGGAACCATCCTGCGTATTTTGGATTCTAAGGAGCCAGCCGGCCACTCCCAGCCACAGGCCCCCAAACACAAACAACGGCGCTTTTCCCTGGAAAACAAAACTCGCCTGCCAACATTTTGATGGCAGATTGCAGGAGCCACTTGGTACTATCAAACCAGCCCAACTTGGCACTGGTGCCACCTTGGTTCTGGTCACCATCCTGCCTATCGTAGTTTCTCAGGAGCCAGCCGGTCACTCCCTGCCATAGGCCCCCAGACAAAACCTCGGCCCGTTTCCCTGGCAAACAAAAGTAAGCTGCCCCGCTTCTGGATGGCAGATTGCAGGACGCACTTGGTAGTATCAAACCAGCCCAACTTGGCACTGGTGCCACCTCTGGTCTGGGAACCATGCTGCTTATCGTGGATTCTAATTAGCCATCCGGCCACTCCCAGCCACAGGCCCCCAAACAAAAACAACGGCGCTTTTCCCTGGATAACAAACTCGCCTGCCAACTTTTTGATGGCAGATTGCAGGAGCCACTTGGTACTATCAAACCAGCCCAACTTGGCACTGGTGCCACCATGGGTCTGGTCACCATCCTGCCTATCGTAGCTTTTCAGGAGACAGCCGGTCACTCCCAGCCATAGGCCCCCAGACAAAAACCTCGGCCCTTTTCCCTGGCAAACAAAAGTAAGTTAACCCGCTTCTGGATGGCAGATTGCAGGAGCCACTTTTCACCATCAAACTAGCCCGACTTGGCACTGGTGTCACCTCTGGTCTGGGAACCATCCTGCCTGTCGTGGATTCTAATTAGCCAGCCGGCCACTCCCAGCCACAGGCCCCCAAACACAAACAACGGCGCTTTTCCCTGGAAAATAAAAATTCGCCTGCCAAATTTTGACGGCAGATTGCAGGAGCCACTTGGTACTATCAAATCAGCCCAACTTGGGACTGGTGCCACCATGGGTCTGGGAACCATGCTGCGTATCGCGGATTCTAAGGAGCCAGCCGGCCACTCCAGCCACAGGCCCGCAGACAAAAACAACGGCGCTTTTCCCTGGAAAACAAAACTCGCCTGCCGACTATTTGATGGCAGATTGCAGGAGCCACTTGGTACTATGAAATCAGCCGAACATGGCACTGGTGCCACCATGGGTCTGGTCACCATCCTGCCTATCGTAGCTTTTCAGGAGCCAGCCGGTCACTCCCAGCCATAGGCCCCCTGACACAAAGCTCGGCCCGTTTCCCTGGCAAACAAAAGTAAGCTGCCCCGCTTCTGGATGGCAGATTGCAGGACGCACTTGGTACTATAAAACCAGCCCGACTTGGCACTGGTGCCACCTCAGGTCTGGGAACCATCCTGCGTATCGTGGATTCTAAGGAGCCAGCCGGCCACTCCCAGCCACAGGCCCCCAAACACAAACAACGGCGCTTTTCCCTGGAAAACAAAACTCGCCTGCCGACATTTTGATGGCAGATTGCAGGAGCCACTTGGTACTATCAAACCAGCCCAACTTGCCACTGGTGCCACCATGGGTCTGGTCACCATCCTGCCTATCGTAGCTTTTCAGGAGCCAGCCGGTCACTCCCAGCCATAGGCCCCGAGACACAAAGCTCGGACCGTTTCCCTGACAAACAAAAGTAAGTTATCCCGCTTCTGGATGGCAGATTGCAGGAGCCACTTTGCACCATCATACTAGCCCGACTTGGCACTGGTGCCACCTTGGGTCTGGGAACCATCCTGCGTATCGTGGATTCTAAGCAGCCAGCCGGCCACTCCCAGCCACAGGCCCCCAAACACAAACAACGGCGCTTTTCCCTGGAAAATAAAAACTCGCCTGCCAAATTTTGACGGCAGATTGCAGGAGCCACTTGGTACTATCAAATCAGCCCAACTTGGGACTGGTGCCACCATGGGTCTGGTCACCATCCTGCCTATCGTAGCTTTTCAGGAGCCAGCCGGTCACTCCCAGCCATAGGCCCCCAGACAAAAACCTCGGCCCGTTTCCCTGGCAAACAAAAGTAAGCTGCCCTGCTTCTGGATGGCAGATTGCAGGAACCACTTGGTACTATCAAACCAGCAAAACTTGGCACTGGTGCCACCTCTGGTCTGGGACCCATCCTGCGTATCGTGTATTCTAAGGAGCCAGTCGGCCACTCCCAGCCACAGGCCCCCAAACACAAACAACGGCCCGTTTCCGTGGCAAACAAAAGTAAGCTGCCCCGTTTCTGGATGGCAGATTGCAGGAACCACTTGGCAGTATCAAACCAGCACAACTTGGCACTGGTGGCACCTCTTGTCTGGTAACCATGCTGCGTATCGTGGTTTCTAAGGAGCCAGCCGGGCACTCCCAACCACAGGTCCCCAAACACAAACAATGGCGCTTTTCCCTGGAAAACAAAACTCGCCTGCCAACTTTTTGATGGCAGATTGCAGGAGCCACTTGGTACTATCAAACCAGCCCAACTTGGCACTGGTGCCACCATGGGTCTGGTCACCATCCTGCCTATCGTAGCTTTTCAGGAGCCAGCCGGTCACTCCCAGCCATAGGCCCCGAGACAGAAAGCCCGGCCCGTTTCCCTGGCAAACAAAAGTAAGCTGCCCCGCTTCTGGATGGCAGATTGCAGGAGCCACTTTGTACTATCAAACCAGCCCGACTTGGCACTGGTGCCACCTCTGGTCTGGGAACCATGCTGCGTATCGTGGATTTTAAGGAGCCATTCGGCCACTCCCAGCCATACGCCTCCAAACACAAACAACGGTCCATTTCCCTGGCAAACAATAGTAAGCTGCCCTGCTTCTGGATGTCAGATTGCAGGAACCACTTGTTGCCAAGTTGGGGTGGTTTGATAGTACCAAGTGGCTCCTGCAATCTGCCATCAAAAAGTTGGCAAGCGAGTTTTGTTTTCCAGGGAAAAGCGCCGTTGTTTGTGTTTGGGGGCCTGTGGCTGGGAGTGGCCAGCTGTCTCCTTAGAATCCACGATACGCAGGATGGGTCCCAGACCAGAGGTGGCACCAGTGCCAAGTCGGGCTGGTTTGATGGTGCAAAGTGACTCCTGCAATCTGCCATCCAGAAGCGGGGTAGCTTACTTTTGTTTGCCAGGGAAACGGGTAGAGCTTTGTGTCTGGGGGCCTATGGCTGGGAGTGACCGGCTGGCTCCTTAAAAAGATCGATACGCAGGATTGTTCCCTGACCCAAGGTGGCATCACTGCCAAGTCGGGCTGTTTTCGTAGTACCAAGTGCGTCCTGCAATTTGCCATCCAGAAGAGGGGCAGTTGAGTTTTGTTTGCCAGAGCAAAGGGCCGTGGTATGTGTTTGGGGGCATATGGCTGAGAGTGGCCGGCTGGCGCCTGAAAATCCACGATAGGCAGGATGGTTCCCAGAGCCAAGGTGGCACCAGTGCCATGTTGGCCTGGTTTGATAGTACCATGTGGCTGCTGTAATCTGCCATCCAGAAGCGGGGCAGCTTACTTTTGTTTGCCAGGGAAACGGGCCGAGATATTTGTCTGGGGGCCTATGGCTGGGAGTGACCGGCTGGCTCCTGAAAAGCTACGATAGGCAGGATGGTGACCAGACCCATGGTGGCACCAGTACCAAGTTGGGCTGGTTTGATAGTACCAAGTGGCTCCTGCAATCTGCCATCAAAAATTTGGCAGGCGAGTTTTGTTTTCCAGGGAAAAGCGCCGTTGTTTGTGTTTGGGGGCCTGTGGCTCAGAGTGGCCGGGTGGCTCCTTAGAATCCACGATACGCAGGATGGTTCCGAGACCCAAGGTGGCACCAGTGCCAAGTCGGGCTGGTTTGATAGCACCAAGTGGCTCCTGCAATCTGCCATCCAGAATCGGGGCAGCTTAATTTTGTTTGCCAGGGAAACGGTCCGAGGTTTGTGTCTGGGGGCCTATGGCTGGGAGTGACCGGCTGGCTCCTGAAATGCTACAATAGGCAGGATGGTTCCCAGACCTATAGTGGCACCAGTTCCAAGTTGGGATGATTTGATAGTACCAAGTGGCTCCTGCAATCTGCCATCAAAAAGCTGGCAGGCGAGTTTTGTTTTCCAGGGAAAAGCGCCGTTGTTTGTGTTTGGGGGCCTGTGGCTGGGAGTGGCCGGCTGGCTCCTTAGAATCCACGATATGCAGGATTGTTCCCAGACCCAAGGTGGCACCAGTGCCAAGTCGGGCTGGTTTGATGGTGCAAAGTGGCTCCTGCAATCTGCCATCCAGACGCGGGGCAGCGGATTTTTGTTTCCATGAGAAATGGTCCGTGGTTTGTTTTTGGGGGTATATGGCTGGGCGTGGCCGGCTGGCTCCTTAAAAAGCTCGATATGCAGGATGGTTCCCAGACCCAAGGTGGCACCAGTGCCACGTCGGGCGGTTTTCGTAGTACAAAGTGCGTCCTAAAATTTGCCATCCAGAAGAGGGGCAGTTGAGTTTTGTTTGCCAGAGAAAAGGGCCGTGGTTTGTTTTTGGGGGCATATGGCTGAGAGTGGCCGGCTGGCCCCTGAAAATCCACGATAGGCAGGATGGTTCCCAGACCAGAGGTGTCACCAGTGCCAAGTCGGGCTGGTTTGATAGTACTAAATAGCTCCTGCAATCTGCCATGCCGAAGCGGGGCAGCTTACTTTTGTTTGCCAGGGAAACGGGCCGAGGTTTGTGTCTGGGGGCCTATGGCTGGGAGTGACCGGCTGGCTCCTGAAAAGCTACGATAGGCAGGATGGTGACCAGACCCATGGTGGCACCAGTGCCAAGTTGGGCTGGTTTGATAGTACCAAGTGGCTCCGGCAATCTGCCATCAAAAAGTTGGCAGGCGAGTTTTGTTTTCCAGGGAAAAGCGCCGTTGTTTGTGTTTGGGGGCCTGTGGCTGGGAGTGGCGAGCTGGCTCCTTAGAACCCACGATACGCAGGATGGTTCCCAGACCAGAGGTGGCACCAGTGCCAAGTTGGGCTGGTTTGATGGTGCAAAGTGGCTCCTGCAATCTGCCATCCAGAAGCGGGGTAGCTTACTTTTGTTTGCCAGGGAAACGGGCCGAAATATTTGTCTAGGGGCCTCTGGCTGGGGGTGGCTGGCTGGCACCTGAAAAGCTACGATAGGCAGGATGGTGACCAGACCCAAGGTGGCACCAGTGCCAAGTTGGGCTGGTTTGATAGTACCAAGTGGCTCCTGCAATCTGCCATCAAATGTTTGGCAGGCGAGTTTTGTTTTCCAGGGAAAAGCACCGTTGTGTGTGTTTTGGGGCCTGTGGCTGGGAGTGGCCAGCTGGCTCCTTAGAATCCACGATACGCAGGATGGTTCCCAGACCCAAGGTGGCACCAGTGCCAAGTCGGGCTGGGTTGTTAGTACCAAGTGGTTCCTGCAATCTGCCATCCAGAAGCGGGGCAGCTGAATTTTGTTTGCCAGAGAAAAAGGCTGTTGTTTGTGTTTCGGGGCCTGTGGCTGGCAGTGGACGGCTGGCTCCTGAAAATTCATGATACGCAGCATGGTTCCCAGACCCAAGGTGGCACCAGTGCCAAGTCGGGCTGGTTTGATACTACCAAGTGCGTCCTGCAATCTGCCATCCAGAAGCGAGGCAGCTTAATTTTGTTTGCCAGGGAAACGGGCCGTGGGTTTTGTATGGGGGCCTATGGCTGAGAGTGGCCGGCTGGCTCCTGAAAATCCACGCTAGGCAGCATGGTTCCCAGATGCAAGGTGGCACCAGTGCCAAGTCGGGCTGGTTTGATGGTGCAAAGTGGCTCCTGCAATCTGCCATCCAGAAGCGGGGCAGCTGATTTTTGTTTGCCAGAGAAAAATTCCGTGGATTGTTTTTGGGGGCATATTGCTGGGAGTGGCCGGCTGGCTCCTTAAAATGCTCGATACGCATGATGGTTCCCAGGCCCAAGGTGTCACCACTACCAAGTCGGCCTGCGGTTTTAGTATCATGTTCATCCTGCAATTTGCCATCCAGAAGAGGGGCAGTTGAGTTTTGTTTGCCAGAGAAACGGGCCGAGGTTTCTGTTTGGGGACATATGGCTGAGAGTGGCCGGCTGGCCCCTGAATATCCACGATACACAGCATGGTTCCCAGATCCAAGGTGGCACCAGTGCCAAGTTGGGCTGGTTTGATAGTCCCAAGTGTCTCCTGCAATCTGCCATCCAGAAGCGGGGCAGCTTACTTTTGTTTGCCAGAGAAATAGGCCTAGGTTTTTGTCTGGGGGCCTGTGGCTAGGAGTGGCCGGCTGGCTCCTTAGAATCCACGATACGCAGGATGTTTCCCAGACCCAAGGTGGCACCAGTGCCAAGTCGGGCTGGTTTGATAGTACCAAGTGGCTCCTGCAAACTCCATCAAAATGTTGGCAGACGTGTTTTGTTTTCCAGGGAACAGCGCCGTTGATTTTGTTTGGGGGCCTGTGGCTGGGAGTGGCCGGCTGGCTCCTTAGAATCCACGATATGCAGGATGGTTCCCAGACCCAAGGTGGCACCAGTGCCAAGTCGGGCTGGTTTGATTACACCAAGTGGCTCCTGCAATCTGCCATCCAGAAGTGAGGCAGCTAAGTTTTGTTTGCCAGAAAAAAGGGCCGTGGTTTATGTTGGGGGCCTGTGGCTGGGAGTAGCCGGCTGGCTCCTTAAAATCCACGATAGGCTGGATGGTTCCCAGACCCAAGGTGGCACTAGTGCCAAGTCGGGCTGGTTTGATAGTACCAAGTGGCTCCTGCAATCTGCCATCCAGAAGCGGTGCAGTTGAGTTTTGTTTGCCAGAGAAAAGGGCCGTGGGTTGTGTTTGGGGGCATATGGCTGGGAGTGGCCGGCTGTCTCATTAAAAAGATCGATACGCAGGATGGTTCCCAGACCCAAGGTGGCACCAGTGCCAAGTCGGGCTGTTTTTATAGTACCAAGTGCGTCCTGCAATTTGCCATCCAGAAGAGGGGCAGTGGAGTTTTGTTTGCCAGAGAATAGCGCCGTTGTTTGTGTTTGGGGGCTTGTGGCTGGGAGTGGCCGACTGGCGCCTTAGAATCTGTGTTACGCAGCATGGTTCCCAGACCAGAGGTGGCACCAGTGCCAAGTTGGGCTGGTTTGATAGTACCAAGTGGCTCCTGCAATCTGCCATCCAGAAGCGGGGCAGCTTACTTTTGTTTTCCAGGGAAACGGGCCGAGGTTTGTGACTGGGGACCTATGGCTGGGAGTGACCGGCTGGCTCCTGAAAAGCTACGATAGGCAGGATGGTGACCAGACCCATGGTGGCACCAGTGCCAAGTTGGGCTGGTTTGATAGTACCAAGTGGCTCTGGCAATCTGCCATCAAAAAGTTGTCAGGCGAGTTTTGTTTTCCAGGGAAAAGCGCCGTTGTTTGTATTTGGGGGCCTGTGGCTGGGAGTGGCCGGCTGGCTCCTTTGAACCCACAATACGCAGCATGGTTCCCAGACCCAAGGTGGCACCAGTGCCAAGTCGGGCTGGTTTGATACTACCAAGTGCGTCCTGCAATCTGCCATCCAGAAGCGGGGCAGCTTAATTTTGTTTGCCAGGGAAACGGGCCGTGGGTTTTGTTTGGGGACCTATGGCTGAGAGTGGCCGGCTGGCTCCTGAAAATCCACGCTAGGCAGCATGGTTCCCAGATGCAAGGTGGCACCAGTGCCAAGTCGGGCTGGTTTGATGGTGCAAAGTGGCTCCTGCAATCTGCCATCCAGAAGCGGGGCAGCTGATTTTTGTTTGCCAGAGAAAAATTCCGTGGATTGTTTTTGGGGGCATATTGCTGGGAGTGGCCGGCTGGCTCCTTAAAATGCTCGATACGCATGATGGTTCCCAGGCCCAAGGTGTCACCACTACCAAGTCGGCCTGCGGTTTTAGTATCAAGTTCATCCTGCAATTTGCCATCCAGAAGAGGGGCAGTTGAGTTTTGTTTGCCAGAGAAACGGGCCGAGGTTTCTGTTTGGGGACATATGGCTGAGAGTGGCCGGCTGGCCCCTGAATATCCACGATACACAGCATGGTTCCCAGATCCAAGGTGGCACCAGTGCCAAGTTGGGCTGGTTTGATAGTACCAAGTGTCTCCTGCAATCTGCCATCCAGAAGCGGGGCAGCTTACTTTTGTTTGCCAGAGAAATAGGCCTAGGTTTTTGTCTGGGGGCCTGTGGCTAGGAGTGGCCGGCTGGCTCCTAAGAATCCACGATACGCAGGATGTTTCCCAGACCCAAGGTGGCACCAGTGCCAAGTCGGGCTGGTTTGATAGTACCAAGTGGCTCCTGCAAACTCCATCAAAAAGTTGGCAGGCGTGTTTTGTTTTCCAGGGAACAGCGCCGTTGATTTTGTTTGGGGACCTGTGGCTGGGAGTGGCCGGCTGGCTCCTTAGAATCCACGATACGCAGGATGGTTCCCAGACCCAAGGTGGCACCAGTGCCAAGTCGGGCTGGTTTGATTACACCAAGTGGCTCCTGCAATCTGCCATCCAGAAGTGAGGCAGCTAAGTTTTGTTTGCCAGAAAAAAGGGCCGTGGTTTTTGTTGGGGGCCTGTGGCTGGGAGTGGCCGGCTGGCTCCTTAGAATCCACCATACGCAGGATGGTTCCCAGACCCAAGGTGGCACCAGTGCCAAGTCGGGCTGGTTTGATAGTCCCAAGTGGCTCCTGCAAACTGCCATCCAGAAGCGGGGCAGCTGAGTTTTGTTTGCCAGGGAAATGGGCCGTTGTTTGTGTTTGGGGGCCTGTGGCTGGGAGTGTTCGGCTGGTTCCTGAATATGTACGATACGCAGGATTGTTCCCAGACCCAAGGTGGCACCAGTGCCAAGTCGGGCTGGTTTGATGGTGCAAAGTGGCTCCTGCAATCTGCCATCCAGACGCGGGGCAGCGGATTTTTTTTTCCATGAGAAATGGTCCGTGGTTTGTTTTTGGGGGTATATGGCTGGGCCTGGCCGGCTGGCTCCTTAAAAAGCTCGATATGCAGGATGGTTCCCTGACACAAGGTGGCACCAGTGCCACGTCGGGCGGTTTTCGTAGTACAAAGTGCGTCCTAAAATTTGCCATCCAGAAGAGGGGCAGTTGAGTTTTGTTTGCCAGAGAAAAGGGCCGTGGTTTGTTTTTGGGGGCATATGGCTGAGAGTGGCTGGCTGGCCCCTGAAAATCCACGATACACAGGATGGTTCCCAGATCCAAGGTGGCACCTGTGCCAAGTCGGGCTGATTTGATAGTACTAAGTAGCTCCTGCAATCTGCCATCCAGAAGCGGGGCAGCTTACTTTTGTTTGCCAGGGAAACGGGCCGAGGTTTGTGTTTGGGGGCCTATGGCTGAGAGTGACCGGCTGGCTCCTGAAAAGCTACAATAGGCAGGATGGTGACCAGACCCATGGTGGCACCAGTGCCAAGTTGGGCTGGTTTGATAGTACCAAGTGGTTCCTGCAATCTGCCATCCAGAAGCAGGGCAGCTGAGTTTTGTTTGCCAGAGAAAAGGGCCTTGGTTTGTGTTTGGGGGCATATGGCTGGGTGTGGCCAGCTGGCTCCTTAAAATGCACGATATGCAACATGGCTCCCAGACCCAAGGTGGCACCAGTGCCAAGTTGGGCTGGTTTGATAGTACCAAGTGGCTCCTGCAATCTTCCATGATCACGTGGAGAAATACTTTCTGGTTTCAGCCTCATGCTCTTTCTTCTCTCCCTCAACTTCTCTATCACCTCTCATCTGGTTCACATGCGCTGTCTTCAAGGTCCACAGGCTACTTTTCACAGAATCTTCTGGCCTGATGAAGTAAGAATGATGAATAGAACAGAGCTGGGATCTATTTTCCAGTTTGGATAAAATGCATTCTGCACACAAATCCAAGGAGAACGGGCTGCCCCGATGCCCAGAAAATCTTTCACTCCTGCTAGTGTTCTACGTCAACCGCAACTTAGTCTGAAAGAAAAGCTTTTTCTCTGAGAGCATCTGAGAGGTTTGCATGAAGCACTGATATCTGACATATGCAATTTTGAATAGGAGAGGAAAAAGAAAATGGCAAGGAGTTTTTAATTTTAGTGGTTTCAATTTTAATTTCCATGCACTTTTTCAAAACTTGTCAGCTCAAATGCCCATCAACATCTTTTAGTCATCTGTAAGTCAGTATTCATATAAAATGTGCTTCAAATCCAAAGAATTTCAAATTTGCACTCCAAGCTTCTATGCCTAGATTTATGATTTCCTACACATATTAGATGAAAGGAAGGCCTTTTTTACTGTGGGAGTGCTGGAACACTGGAACAGGTTGCCCAGAGAAGTTGTGGGTGTCCCATCCCTGAAAGTATTCAAGGTCACCTTGGACGGGGCTTGGAGCAGCAACAAAGGAGAAGCTTGATGGTAGAGAAACAAAGTCGGACTATAGAAGAAACTCGGATTGAAGTATAGGATCAAGTTTTCTCTCAGCTCTTGGGGTAAATTCAAAGTTGTACAAAATGACATTTATCTGTGCTATTCACTACTGTAACAGAAAGTTTCATGAAAACTGTACAGAAGATAGTAAATTTTAAAAGAGATAAGAATTACAGCATAAAATCCATGGGATAGGTTACAACATGAGACACTCTCTAAGAGAAAATCTCTTTGTTTCAGCACTTCATCGGGGTAAGATTTCATGAAGTGCCAAAGAAGGCGGCAAAATATCATTCGGGACATTATTTACTGGAATTCAGCCTGGCCATTAGTAGGAACTGCCTTTGAACATATCATGTAGATATACCACACACACTTTCCCTTCACTGAAAAATTACTGTTTACAACAAATAAGCAATTGACGATCAAAATTGATTGAAAGCATCTTAAACATGTCAAGTATTTCATTGTAGATGATCTGTGATCCAAATGCTTCTTCCACCTTCGAGAGGGACAGAAGAATTCTTCCATATCATGATGGTTTAAAATTGTATCAACCAATGTTTTCTGCTGAAAAGATATCATCTATTTTTTTCTATTTTTGGAAGAAAATATTCCTAGACATACAACAGGTGAGAACTAAGTAATTTTAAAGAAACAAATGAAATGAAAATATTCTGTAAATAGAATGAAATGAAAAGCTGTGTTTTAAATAGGAGCTAAATATTAAACAGAATTTTTGTACCAGGCATTTGAATTACTGCACCAGCTCTTTTGCCCATCAAGAGAGGCATTTAGCATTTCAGTCTTTTCCAAGGTGTTCATGATCTGCTATGCTGATCTCTGTGTGTGCCTAGGTGTGTGTGGAGGGGGGGGCATATGAAGGGGAGTGTGTATGTTTGCTTTACAATTGTTGTGGCAGATTCATGCCTCAGCTCCACATTTTGTTTTAAAAAGGTCACACCAAGTGGATATGAAGTTTACTATCAACAAGAGATCGATTCCCAAATCATCCATTTGACTCTCCCTTATAAATCATGTGCTTTGTTGCATATTTTATCAAATATACTTTCAAGCCAGATGGAGGAAGGAGGATGTGGGAATCCCTCCACCATCTTGCAACTTTTATGTAAGTAGGTTTTCAAGAAAATCATCATTTCTCTTTTAAATATGTCTGGAACAGGCATGATGGTAGTGTCAACCTGTTGGAGTTTTTGTTGCTGGAAGAAGTTGTACAAAAGGATTGGTTTTTACATTGACCAGTTACTGAATCAAGCGCAGGAATACATTGGAAATTTAGCTGGGGGTTCCTTTTCCCAGCAGACTACTTCTAGAACGAGCTTGTACACTGAAGCTGACTCTTTTGCTCTCTTTTTGTTTCTTTCCTATTTTCTTGGCTTCTTTGCCACTATCTAGACAATTTTGGAACTTTGTTCCCAACTAAAATGGTTTCAATAGTCTGATTGTGATCATACATTTTTACAAGGAATTTTTAAAATCTTTCCTCGAGTCCAGAAAGTCAAGGACTTAGATCTTTTTCTTCCCTTATCAATATTGCCATGAAATTGATAAATAAAGACCAACTCTTTATTTTTGTTTTTAACCCACGTAGATAATTCCCATCCATTAATCCATTTTGTGGACCAATAGCTGCCATTCTGATGGAAGCTGTCACTTCTTAACAATAGGCATTCTGTGACTATGTTGACTGCACTTTGGGTGAAGATCCTAACTGGTCTTAGATATACATAGGGAGAAATTTGCTCAGCCAGTGTCAGTCTTAAGCATGCGTATCAGAAGATCTTTCTAGAGCTGGGAATTTTCCCATGAAAGGGATTCAGTTAGGGAAGAGACACTTGTGCCAGAGTTTTACATTCTTCTTGAACACTGCTTAAGGAACTTAGATGCCATGTCCATTTGGATCTCTGTCTGCACAGAACTTTGTCATGCCAGCGCTTTGAAATGCATCTTGAAGAGAATTCACTAGCACAGAATGAAAGAGAGTGGAAGGGGTTGGTGGGGCTAACCAGGCCCAACCCCCCTGCCTAAACCAGGATACCTAGAGCCTCTTGCCCAGGATTCTATCTGGGTGTACTTTTAATGTCTTCAAAGATCCAGGCTCCACAATCTTTCTGGGCAGTCTGTGCCGTGGTTCAGTCACCCTGACAGTAAAGAAACATTTACTGATGTTCAAAGGCAATCTCCTGTATTTCAGTGTGTGCCCACTGCCTCTTGTCTTTTCCCTCAGCATCACTGAAAAGACACTGATTCCCTCCCCTTTGCACTATTGCTTCCATATGTATGTGTGATGCCATGTAGAGGTATGTCAAAAACCTCCCTGAAGCCCAGGCAGATAATATTCCCTTCATCTACCAGTCAAGTTGATTCATCAGAGGAGTTTAAAGTGATGTTCAGCATGAAATTCCCCTGAAAAATCATGCTAACTACATTATTTGGTCATCTGTCATGTGCCTGGCAAGGATTTCCAGGAAGAGCTGCTTCATCAACTTCCTGGGGATAAAAAAGAGGCTGGCTGGTTTGTACTATGGCGAGTCCTCTTAATTGCCTTTTTTGAAGATGGGTGTCATTTGCTAACATCCACTCTTTAGCTCCTCTTCTCATCTACACCTCGGCAAAAAGCTTTTCCACTATGTCTGGCTAGGAAAAACTGTGCCAGCACAGAAAACATCTCCCATCGTGTTCTAGAAGTTGCACGGATGTCTGCCAAGTGTTTGGCAGGAAGAAAAGAAAAGTTGTCCAAAACAGCTTCCAATCGAATGTTCCTGTGATTGGAAAAGTCAGGAGAGTGCAAAGGTACTGTTTTCTATCAGTTGGCAAGGTGCGCACACAATCCCAGTGTTGTACAGCTTGCTTCTTCACCTTCCCGAAGCTGCCGCTCTCGCCGGCTGCCGGAGCCCAAGAAGCGGCTTCTTCGCGCAAAGACGATTGTGCCGCTCACAGTGCTCTCCTTAGCGCGGCTTCTGCCGAAAGACGCCCGGCAGCGGCTCTTACCTCCGGAGAGCATCCTACCTTCGTCTTTAGCTCCTCTTCTCATCTACACCTCGGCAAAACGCTTTTCCACTATGTCTGGCTAGGAAAAACTGTGCCAGCACAGAAAACATCTCCCATCGTGTTCTAGAAGTTGCACGGATGTCTGCCAAGTGTTTGGCAGGAAGAAAAGAAAAGTTGTCCAAAACAGCTTCCAATCGAATGTTCCTGTGATTGGAAAAGTCAGGAGAGTGCAAAGGTACTGTTTTCTATCAGTTGGCAAGGTGCGCACACAATCCCAGTGTTGTACAGCTTGCTTCTTCACCTTCCCGAAGCTGCCGCTCTCGCCGGCTGCCGGAGCCCAAGAAGCGGCTTCTTCGCGCAAAGACGATTGTGCCGCTCACAGTGCTCTCCTTAGCGCGGCTTCTGCCGAAAGACGCCCGGCAGCGGCTCTTACCTCCGGAGAGCATCCTACCTTCGTCTTTCGCGTCTTTTGTAGTCTACATCTTAGCAAAACGCTTTTCCACTATGTCTGGCTAGGAAAAACTGTGCCAGCACAGAAAACATCTCCCATCGTGTTCTAGAAGTTGCACGGATGTCTGCCAAGTGTTTGGCAGGAAGAAAAGAAAAGTTGTCCAAAACAGCTTCCAATCGAATGTTCCTGTGATTGGAAAAGTCAGGAGAGTGCAAAGGTACTGTTTTCTATCAGTTGGCAAGGTGCGCACACAATCCCAGTGTTGTACAGCTTGCTTCTTCACCTTCCCGAAGCTGCCGCTCTCGCCGGCTCCCGGAACCGAAGAAGCGGCTTCTTCGCGCAGAGACGATTGTGCCGCTCACAGGGCTCTCCTTAGCGCGGCTTCTGCCGAAAGACGCCCGGCAGCGGCTCTTACCTCCGGAGAGCATCCTACCTTCGTCTTTCGCGTCTTTTGTAGTCTACATCTTAGCAAAACGCTTTTCCACTATGTCTGGCTAGGAAAAACTGTGCCAGCACAGAAAACATCTCCCATCGTGTTCTAGAAGTTGCACGGATGTCTGCCAAGTGTTTGGCAGGAAGAAAAGAAAAGTTGTCCAAAACAGCTTCCAATCGAATGTTCCTGTGATTGGAAAAGTCAGGAGAGTGCAAAGGTACTGTTTTCTATCAGTTGGCAAGGTGCGCACACAATCCCAGTGTTGTACAGCTTGCTTCTTCACCTTCCCGAAGCTGCTGCTCTCGCCGGCTGCCGGAGCCCAAGAAGCGGCTTCTTCGCGCAAAGACGATTGTGCCGCTCACAGTGCTCCCCTTAGCGCGGCTTCTGCCCAAAGAAGGCAGCGGCTCTTACCTCCTGAGAGTGGCAGCTTCGGGAAGGTGAAGAAGCAAGCTGTACAACACTGGGATTGTGTGCGCACCTTGCCAACTGATAGAAAACAGTACCTTTGCACTCTCCTGACTCTTCCAATCACAGGAACATTCGATTGGAAGCTGTTTTGGACAACTTTTCTTTTCTTCCTGCCAAACACTTGGCAGACATATCTGCAACTTCTAGAAAACGATGGGAGATGTTTTCTGGGCTGGCACGGTTTTTCCTAGCCAGACATAGTGGAAAAGCGTTTTGCTAAGATGTAGACTACATAAGACGCGAAAGACGAAGGTATGATGCTCTCCGGAGGTAAGAGCCGCTGCCGGGCGTCTCTCGGCAGAAGCCGCGCTAAGGGGAGCCCTGTGAGCGGCACAATCGTCTTTGCGCGAAGAAGCCGCTTCTTGGGCTCCGGCAGCCGGCGAGAGCGGCAGCTTCGGGAAGGTGAAGAAGCAAGCTGTACAACACTGGGATTGTGTGCGCACCTTGCCAACTGATAGAAAACAGTACCTTTGCACTCTCCTGACTTTTCCAATCACAGGAACATTCGATTGGAAGCTGTTTTGGACAACTTTTCTTTTCTTCCTGCCAAACACTTGGCAGACATCCGTGCAACTTCTAGAACACGATGGGAGATGTTTTCTGTGCTGGCACAGTTTTTCCTAGCCAGACATAGTGGAAAAGCGTTTTGCTAAGATGTAGACTACAAAAGACGCGAAAGACGAAGGTAGGATGCTCTCCGGAGGTAAGAGCCGCTGCCGGGCGTCTTTCGGCAGAAGCCGCGCTAAGGAGAGCACTGTGAGCGGCACAATCGTCTTTGCGCGAAGAAGCCGCTTCTTGGGCTCCGGCAGCCGGCGAGAGCGGCAGCTTCGGGAAGGTGAAGAAGCAAGCTGTACAACACTGGGATTGTGTGCGCACCTTGCCAACTGATAGAAAACAGTACCTTTGCACTCTCCTGACTTTTCCAATCACAGGAACATTCGATTGGAAGCTGTTTTGGACAACTTTTCTTTTCTTCCTGCCAAACACTTGGCAGACATCCGTGCAACTTCTAGAACACGATGGGAGATGTTTTCTGTGCTGGCACAGTTTTTCCTAGCCAGACATAGTGGAAAAGCGTTTTGCTAAGATGTAGACTACAAAAGACGCGAAAGACGAAGGTAGGATGCTCTCCGGAGGTAAGAGCCGCTGCCGGGCGTCTTTCGGCAGAAGCCGCGCTAAGGAGAGCACTGTGAGTGGCACAATCGTCTTTGCGCGAAGAAGCCGCTTCTTGGGCTCCGGCAGCCGGCGAGAGCGGCAGCTTCGGGAAGGTGAAGAAGCAAGCTGTACAACACTGGGATTGTGTGCGCACCTTGCCAACTGATAGAAAACAGTACCTTTGCACTCTCCTGACTTTTCCAATCACAGGAACATTCGATTGGAAGCTGTTTTGGACAACTTTTCTTTTCTTCCTGCCAAACACTTGGCAGACATCCGTGCAACTTCTAGAACACGATGGGAGATGTTTTCTGTGCTGGCACAGTTTTTCCTAGCCAGACATAGTGGAAAAGCTTTTTGCCGAGGTGTAGACTACATAAGACGCGAAAGACGAAGGTAGGATGCTCTCCGGAGGTAAGAGCCGCTGCCGGGCGTCTTTCGGCAGAAGCCGCGCTAAGGAGAGCACTGTGAGCGGCACAATCGTCTTTGCGCGAAGAAGCCGCTTCTTGGGCTCCGGCAGCCGGCGAGAGCGGCAGCTTCGGGAAGGTGAAGAAGCAAGCTGTACAACACTGGGATTGTGTGCGCACCTTGCCAACTGATAGAAAACAGTACCTTTGCACTCTCCTGACTTTTCCAATCACAGGAACATTCGATTGGAAGCTGTTTTGGACAACTTTTCTTTTCTTCCTGCCAAACACTTGGCAGACATCCGTGCAACTTCTAGAACACGATGGGAGATGTTTTCTGTGCTGGCACAGTTTTTCCTAGCCAGACATAGTGGAAAAGCGTTTTGCTAAGATGTAGACTACAAAAGACGCGAAAGACGAAGGTAGGATGCTCTCCGGAGGTAAGAGCCGCTGCCGGGCGTCTTTCGGCAGAAGCCGCGCTAAGGAGAGCACTGTGAGCGGCACAATCGTCTTTGCGCGAAGAAGCCGCTTCTTCGGTTCCGGGAGCCGGCGAGAGCGGCAGCTTCGGGAAGGTGAAGAAGCAAGCTGTACAACACTGGGATTGTGTGCGCACCTTGCCAACTGATAGAAAACAGTACCTTTGCACTCTCCTGACTTTTCCAATCACAGGAACATTCGATTGGAAGCTGTTTTGGACAACTTTTCTTTTCTTCCTGCCAAACACTTGGCAGACATCCGTGCAACTTCTAGAACACGATGGGAGATGTTTTCTGTGCTGGCACAGTTTTTCCTAGCCAGACATAGTGGAGAAGCGTTTTGCTAAGATGTAGACTACAAAAGACGCGAAAGACGAAGGTAGGATGCTCTCCGGAGGTAAGAGCCGCTGCCGGGCGTCTTTCGGCAGAAGCCGCGCTAAGGAGAGCACTGTGAGCGGCACAATCGTCTTTGCGCGAAGAAGCCGCTTCTTGGGCTCCGGCAGCCGGCGAGAGCGGCAGCTTCGGGAAGGTGAAGAAGCAAGCTGTACAACACTGGGATTGTGTGCGCACCTTGCCAACTGATAGAAAACAGTACCTTTGCACTCTCCTGACTTTTCCAATCACAGGAACATTCGATTGGAAGCTGTTTTGGACAACTTTTCTTTTCTTCCTGCCAAACACTTGGCAGACATCCGTGCAACTTCGAGAACACGATGGGAGATGTTTTCTGTGCTGGCACAGTTTTTCCTAGCCAGACATAGTGGAAAAGCGTTTTGCCGAGGTGTAGATGAGAAGAGGAGCTAAAGACGAAGGTAGGATGCTCTCCGGAGGTAAGAGCCGCTGCCGGGCGTCTTTCGGCAGAAGCCGCGCTAAGGAGAGCACTGTGAGCGGCACAATCGTCTTTGCGCGAAGAAGCCGCTTCTTGGGCTCCGGCAGCCGGCGAGAGCGGCAGCTTCGGGAAGGTGAAGAAGCAAGCTGTACAACACTGGGATTGTGTGCGCACCTTGCCAACTGATAGAAAACAGTACCTTTGCACTCTCCTGACTTTTCCAATCACAGGAACATTCGATTGGAAGCTGTTTTGGACAACTTTTCTTTTCTTCCTGCCAAACACTTGGCAGACATCCGTGCAACTTCTAGAACACGATGGGAGATGTTTTCTGTGCTGGCACAGTTTTTCCTAGCCAGACATAGTGGAAAACCGTTTTGCCGAGGTGTAGATGAGAAGAGGAGCTAAAGAGTGGATGTTAGCAAATGACACCCATCTTCAAAAAAGGCAATTAAGAGGACTCGCCATAGTACAAACCAGCCAGCCTCTTTTTTATCCCCAGGAAGTTGATGAAGCAGCTCTTCCTGGAAATCCTTGCCAGGCACATGACAGATGACCAAATAATGTAGTTAGCATGATTTTTCAGGGGAATTTCATGCTGAACATCACTTTAAACTCCTCTGATGAATCAACTTGACTGGTAGATGAAGGGAATATTATCTGCCTGGGCTTCAGGGAGGTTTTTGACATACCTCTACATGGCATCACACATACATATGGAAGCAATAGTGCAAAGGGGAGGGAATCAGTGTCTTTTCAGTGATGCTGAGGGAAAAGACAAGAGGCAGTGGGCACACACTGAAATACAGGAGATTGCCTTTGAACATCAGTAAATGTTTCTTTACTGTCAGGGTGACTGAACCACGGCACAGACTGCCCAGAAAGATTGTGGAGCCTGGATCTTTGAAGACATTAAAAGTACACCCAGATAGAATCCTGGGCAAGAGGCTCTAGGTATCCTGGTTTAGGCAGGGGGGTTGGGCCTGGTTAGCCCCACCAACCCCTTCCACTCTCTTTCATTCTGTGCTAGTGAATTCTCTTCAAGATGCATTTCAAAGCGCTGGCATGACAAAGTTCTGTGCAGACAGAGATCCAAATGGACATGGCATCTAAGTTCCTTAAGCAGTGTTCAAGAAGAATGTAAAACTCTGGCACAAGTGTCTCTTCCCTAACTGAATCCCTTTCATGGGAAAATTCCCAGCTCTAGAAAGATCTTCTGATACGCATGCTTAAGACTGACACTGGCTGAGCAAATTTCTCCCTATGTATATCTAAGACCAGTTAGGATCTTCACCCAAAGTGCAGTCAACATAGTCACAGAATGCCTATTGTTAAGAAGTGACAGCTTCCATCAGAATGGCAGCTATTGGTCCACAAAATGGATTAATGGATGGGAATTATCTACGTGGGTTAAAAACAAAAATAAAGAGTTGGTCTTTATTTATCAATTTCATGGCAATATTGATAAGGGAAGAAAAAGATCTAAGTCCTTGACTTTCTGGACTCGAGGAAAGATTTTAAAAATTCCTTGTAAAAATGTATGATCACAATCAGACTATTGAAACCATTTTAGTTGGGAACAAAGTTCCAAAATTGTCTAGATAGTGGCAAAGAAGCCAAGAAAATAGGAAAGAAACAAAAAGAGAGCAAAAGAGTCAGCTTCAGTGTACAAGCTCGTTCTAGAAGTAGTCTGCTGGGAAAAGGAACCCCCAGCTAAATTTCCAATGTATTCCTGCGCTTGATTCAGTAACTGGTCAATGTAAAAACCAATCCTTTTGTACAACTTCTTCCAGCAACAAAAACTCCAACAGGTTGACACTACCATCATGCCTGTTCCAGACATATTTAAAAGAGAAATGATGATTTTCTTGAAAACCTACTTACATAAAAGTTGCAAGATGGTGGAGGGATTCCCACATCCTCCTTCCTCCATCTGGCTTGAAAGTATATTTGATAAAATATGCAACAAAGCACATGATTTATAAGGGAGAGTCAAATGGATGATTTGGGAATCGATCTCTTGTTGATAGTAAACTTCATATCCACTCGGTGTGACCTTTTTAAAACAAAATGTGGAGCTGAGGCATGAATCTGCCACAACAATTGTAAAGCAAACATACACACTCCCCTTCATATGCCCCCCCCTCCACACACACCTAGGCACACACAGAGATCAGCATAGCAGATCATGAACACCTTGGAAAAGACTGAAATGCTAAATGCCTCTCTTGATGGGCAAAAGAGCTGGTGCAGTAATTCAAATGCCTGGTACAAAAATTCTGTTTAATATTTAGCTCCTATTTAAAACACAGCTTTTCATTTCATTCTATTTACAGAATATTTTCATTTCATTTGTTTCTTTAAAATTACTTAGTTCTCACCTGTTGTATGTCTAGGAATATTTTCTTCCAAAAATAGAAAAAAATAGATGATATCTTTTCAGCAGAAAACATTGGTTGATACAATTTTAAACCATCATGATATGGAAGAATTCTTCTGTCCCTCTCGAAGGTGGAAGAAGCATTTGGATCACAGATCATCTACAATGAAATACTTGACATGTTTAAGATGCTTTCAATCAATTTTGATCGTCAATTGCTTATTTGTTGTAAACAGTAATTTTTCAGTGAAGGGAAAGTGTGTGTGGTATATCTACATGATATGTTCAAAGGCAGTTCCTACTAATGGCCAGGCTGAATTCCAGTAAATAATGTCCCGAATGATATTTTGCCGCCTTCTTTGGCACTTCATGAAATCTTACCCCGATGAAGTGCTGAAACAAAGAGATTTTCTCTTAGAGAGTGTCTCATGTTGTAACCTATCCCATGGATTTTATGCTGTAATTCTTATCTCTTTTAAAATTTACTATCTTCTGTACAGTTTTCATGAAACTTTCTGTTACAGTAGTGAATAGCACAGATAAATGTCATTTTGTACAACTTTGAATTTACCCCAAGAGCTGAGAGAAAACTTGATCCTATACTTCAATCCGAGTTTCTTCTATAGTCCGACTTTGTTTCTCTACCATCAAGCTTCTCCTTTGTTGCTGCTCCAAGCCCCGTCCAAGGTGACCTTGAATACTTTCAGGGATGGGACACCCACAACTTCTCTGGGCAACATGTTCCAGTGTTCCAGCACTCCCACAGTAAAAAAGGCCTTCCTTTCATCTAATATGTGTAGGAAATCATAAATCTAGGCATAGAAGCTTGGAGTGCAAATTTGAAATTCTTTGGATTTGAAGCACATTTTATATGAATACTGACTTACAGATGACTAAAAGATGTTGATGGGCATTTGAGCTGACAAGTTTTGAAAAAGTGCACGGAAATTAAAATTGAAACCACTAAAATTAAAAACTCCTTGCCATTTTCTTTTTCCTCTCCTATTCAAAATTGCATATGTCAGATATCAGTGCTTCATGCAAACCTCTCAGATGCTCTCAGAGAAAAAGCTTTTCTTTCAGACTAAGTTGCGGTTGACGTAGAACACTAGCAGGAGTGAAAGATTTTCTGGGCATCGGGGCAGCACGTTCTCCTTGGATTTGTGTGCAGAATGCATTTTATCCAAACTGGAAAATAGATCCCAGCTCTGTTCTATTCATCATTCTTACTTCATCAGGCCAGAAGATTCTGTGAAAAGTAGCCTGTGGACCTTGAAGACAGCGCATGTGAACCAGATGAGAGGTGATAGAGAAGTTGAGGGAGAGAAGAAAGAGCATGAGGCTGAAACCAGAAAGTATTTCTCCACGTGATCATGGAAGATTGCAGGAGCCACTTGGTACTATCAAACCAGCCCAACTTGGCACTGGTGCCACCTTGGGTCTGGGAGCCATGTTGCATATCGTGCATTTTAAGGAGCCAGCTGGCCACACCCAGCCATATGCCCCCAAACACAAACCAAGGCCCTTTTCTCTGGCAAACAAAACTCAGCTGCCCTGCTTCTGGATGGCAGATTGCAGGAACCACTTGGTACTATCAAACCAGCCCAACTTGGCACTGGTGCCACCATGGGTCTGGTCACCATCCTGCCTATTGTAGCTTTTCAGGAGCCAGCCGGTCACTCTCAGCCATAGGCCCCCAAACACAAACCTCGGCCCGTTTCCCTGGCAAACAAAAGTAAGCTGCCCCGCTTCTGGATGGCAGATTGCAGGAGCTACTTAGTACTATCAAATCAGCCCGACTTGGCACAGGTGCCACCTTGGATCTGGGAACCATCCTGTGTATCGTGGATTTTCAGGGGCCAGCCAGCCACTCTCAGCCATATGCCCCCAAAAACAAACCACGGCCCTTTTCTCTGGCAAACAAAACTCAACTGCCCCTCTTCTGGATGGCAAATTTTAGGATGCACTTTGTACTACGAAAACCGCCCGACGTGGCACTGGTGCCACCTTGTGTCAGGGAACCATCCTGCATATCGAGCTTTTTAAGGAGCCAGCCGGCCAGGCCCAGCCATATACCCCCAAAAACAAACCACGGACCATTTCTCATGGAAACAAAAATCCGCTGCCCCGCGTCTGGATGGCAGATTGCAGGAGCCACTTTGCACCATCAAACCAGCCCGACTTGGCACTGGTGCCACCTTGGGTCTGGGAACAATCCTGCGTATCGTACATATTCAGGAACCAGCCGAACACTCCCAGCCACAGGCCCCCAAACACAAACAACGGCCCATTTCCCTGGCAAACAAAACTCAGCTGCCCCTCTTCTGGATGGCAAATTGCAGGACGCACTTGGTACTATAAAAACAGCCCGACTTGGCACTGGTGCCACCTTGGGTCTGGGAACCATCCTGCGTATCGATCTTTTTAATGAGACAGCCGGCCACTCCCAGCCATATGCCCCCAAACACAACCCACGGCCCTTTTCTCTGGCAAACAAAACTCAACTGCACCGCTTCTGGATGGCAGATTGCAGGAGCCACTTGGTACTATCAAACCAGCCCGACTTGGCACTGGTGCCACCTTGGGTCTGGGAACCATCCTGCGTATGGTGGATTCTAAGGAGCCAGCCGGCCACTCCCAGCCACAGGCCCCCAACAAAAACCACGGCCCTTTTTTCTGGCAAACAAAACTTAGCTGCCTCACTTCTGGATGGCAGATTGCAGGAGCCACTTGGTGTAATCAAACCAGCCCGACTTGGCACTGGTGCCACCTTGGGTCTGGGAACCATCCTGCGTATCGTGGATTCTAAGGAGCCAGCCGGCCACTCCCAGCCACAGGCCCCCAAACAAAATCAACGGCGCTGTTCCCTGGAAAACAAAACACGCCTGCCAACTTTTTGATGGAGTTTGCAGGAGCCACTTGGTACTATCAAACCAGCCCGACTTGGCACTGGTGCCACCTTGGGTCTGGGAAACATCCTGCGTATCGTGGATTCTTAGGAGCCAGCCGGCCACTCCTAGCCACAGGCCCCCAGACAAAAACCTAGGCCTATTTCTCTGGCAAACAAAAGTAAGCTGCCCCGCTTCTGGATGGCAGATTGCAGGAGACACTTGGGACTATCAAACCAGCCCAACTTGGCACTGGTGCCACCTTGGATCTGGGAACCATGCTGTGTATCGTGGATATTCAGGGGCCAGCCGGCCACTCTCAGCCATATGTCCCCAAACAGAAACCTCGGCCCGTTTCTCTGGCAAACAAAACTCAACTGCCCCTCTTCTGGATGGCAAATTGCAGGATGAACTTGATACTAAAACCGCAGGCCGACTTGGTAGTGGTGACACCTTGGACCTGGGAACCATCATGCGTATCGAGCATTTTAAGGAGCCAGCCGGCCACTCCCAGCAATATGCCCCCAAAAACAATCCACGGAATTTTTCTCTGGCAAACAAAAATCAGCTGCCCCGCTTCTGGATGGCAGATTGCAGGAGCCACTTTGCACCATCAAACCAGCCCGACTTGGCACTGGTGCCACCTTGCATCTGGGAACCATGCTGCCTAGCGTGGATTTTCAGGAGCCAGCCGGCCACTCTCAGCCATAGGCCCCCAAACAAAACCCACGGCCCGTTTCCCTGGCAAACAAAATTAAGCTGCCCCGCTTCTGGATGGCAGATTGCAGGACGCACTTGGTAGTATCAAACCAGCCCGACTTGGCACTGGTGCCACCTTGGGTCTGGGAACCATCCTGCGTATCGTGGGTTCAAAGGAGCCAGCCGGCCACTCCCAGCCACAGGCCCCCAAATACAAACAACGGCGCTTTTCCCTGGAAAACAAAACTCGCCTGACAACTTTTTGATGGCAGATTGCAGGAGACACTTGGTACTATCAAACCAGCCCAACTTGGCACTGGTGCCACCATGGGTCTGGTAACCATGCTGCGTAACACAGATTCTAAGGCGCCAGTCGGCCACTCCCAGCCACAAGCCCCCAAACACAAACAACGGCGCTATTCTCTGGCAAACAAAACTCCACTGCCCCTCTTCTGGATGGCAAATTGCAGGACGCACTTGGTACTATAAAAACAGCCCGACTTGGCACTGGTGCCACCTTGGGTCTGGGAACCATCCTGCGTATCGATCTTTTTAATGAGACAGCCGGCCACTCCCAGCCATATGCCCCCAAACACAACCCACGGCCCTTTTCTCTGGCAAACAAAACTCAACTGCACCGCTTCTGGATGGCAGATTGCAGGAGCCACTTGGTACTATCAAACCAGCCCGACTTGGCACTAGTGCCACCTTGGGTCTGGGAACCATCCAGCCTATCGTGGATTTTAAGGAGCCAGCCGGCTACTCCCAGCCACAGGCCCCCAACAAAAACCACGGCCCTTTTTTCTGGCAAACAAAACTTAGCTGCCTCACTTCTGGATGGCAGATTGCAGGAGCCACTTGGTGTAATCAAACCAGCCCGACTTGACACTGGTGCCACCTTGGGTCTGGGAACCATCCTGCGTATCGTGGATTCTAAGGAGCCAGCCGGCCACTCCCAGCCACAGGTCCCCAAACAAAATCAACGGCGCTGTTCCCTGGAAAACAAAACACGTCTGCCAACATTTTGATGGAGTTTGCAGGAGCCACTTGGTACTATCAAACCAGCCCGACTTGGCACTGGTGCCACCTTGGGTCTGGGAAACATCCTGCGTATCGTGGATTCTAAGGAGCCAGCCGGCCACTCCTAGCCACAGGCCCCCAGACAAAAACCTAGGCCTATTTCTCTGGCAAACAAAAGTAAGCTGCCCCGCTTCTGGATGGCAGATTGCAGGAGCCACTTGGTGTAATCAAACCAGCCCAACTTGGCACTGGTGCCACCTTGGATCTGGGAACCATGCTGTGTATCGTGGATATTCAGGGGCCAGCCGGCCACTCTCAGCCATATGTCCCCAAACAGAAACCTCGGCCCGTTTCTCTGGCAAACAAAACTCAACTGCCCCTCTTCTGGATGGCAAATTGCAGGATGAACTTGATACTAAAACCGCAGGCCGACTTGGTAGTGGTGACACCTTGGGCCTGGGAACCATCATGCGTATCGAGCATTTTAAGGAGCCAGCCGGCCACTCCCAGCAATATGCCCCCAAAAACAATCCACGGAATTTTTCTCTGGCAAACAAAAATCAGCTGCCCCGCTTCTGGATGGCAGATTGCAGGAGCCACTTTGCACCATCAAACCAGCCCGACTTGGCACTGGTGCCACCTTGCATCTGGGAACCATGCTGCCTAGCGTGGATTTTCAGGAGCCAGCCGGCCACTCTCAGCCATAGGCCCCCATACAAAACCCACGGCCCGTTTCCCTGGCAAACAAAATTAAGCTGCCTCGCTTCTGGATGGCAGATTGCAGGACGCACTTGGTAGTATCAAACCAGCCCGACTTGGCACTGGTGCCACCTTGGGTCTGGGAACCATGCTGCGTATCATGGATTTTCAGGAGCCAGCCGTCCACTGCCAGCCACAGGCCCCGAAACACAAACAACAGCCTTTTTCTCTGGCAAACAAAATTCAGCTGCCCCGCTTCTGGATGGCAGATTGCAGGAACCACTTGGTACTAAAAACCCAGCCCGACTTGGCACTGGTGCCACCTTGGGTCTGGGAACCATCCTGCGTATCGTGGATTCTAAGGAGCCAGCTGGCCACTCCCAGCCACAGGCCCCAAAACACACACAACGGTGCTTTTCCCTGGAAAACAAAACTCGCCTGCCAAACATTTGATGGCAGATTGCAGGAGCCACTTGGTACTATCAAACCAGCCCAACTTGGCACTGGTGCCACCATGGGTCTGGTCACCATCCTGCCTATCGTAGCTTTTCAGGTGCCAGCCAGCCACCCCCAGCCAGAGGCCCCTAGACAAATATTTCGGCCCGTTTCCCTGGCAAACAAAAGTAAGCTACCCCGCTTCTGGATGGCAGATTGCAGGAGCCACTTTGCACCATCAAACCAGCCCAACTTGGCACTGGTGCCACCTCTGGTCTGGGAACCATCCTGCGTATCGTGGGTTCTAAGGAGCCAGCTCGCCACTCCCAGCCACAGGCCCCCAAACACAAACAACGGCGCTTTTCCCTGGAAAACAAAACTCGCCTGCCAACTTTTTGATGGCAGATTGCCGGAGCCACTTGGTACTATCAAACCAGCCCAACTTGGTACTGGTGCCACCATGGGTCTGGTCACCATCCTGCCTATCGTAGCTTTTCAGGAGCCAGCCGGTCACTCCCAGCCATAGGCCCCCAGACAAAAACCTCGGCCCGTTTCCCTGGCAAGCAAAAGTAAGCTGCCCCGCTTCGGCATGGCAGATTGCAGGAGCTATTTAGTACTATCAAACCAGCCCGACTTGGCACTGGTGACACCTCTGGTCTGGGAACCATCCTGCCTATCGTGGATTTTCAGGGGCCAGCCGGCCACTCTCAGCCATATGCCCCCAAAAACAAACCACGGCCCTTTTCTCTGGCAAACAAAACTCAACTGCCCCTCTTCTGGATGGCAAATTTTAGGACGCACTTTGTACTACGAAAACCGCCCGACGTGGCACTGGTGCCACCTTGTGTCAGGGAACCATCCTGCATATCGAGCTTTTTAAGGAGCCAGCCGGCCACGCCCAGCCATATACCCCCAAAAACAAACCACGGACCATTTCTCATGGAAACAAAAATCCGCTGCCCCGCGTCTGGATGGCAGATTGCAGGAGCCACTTTGCACCATCAAACCAGCCCGACTTGGCACTGGTGCCACCTTGGGTCTGGGAACAATCCTGCATATCGTGGATTCTAAGGAGCCAGCCGGCCACTCCCAGCCACAGGCCCCCAAACACAAACAACGGCGCTTTTCCCTGGAAAACAAAACTCGCCTGCCAGCTTTTTGATGGCAGATTGCAGGAGCCACTTGGTACTATCAAATCATCCCAACTTGGCACTGGTGCCACTATGGGTCTGGGAACCATCCTGCCTATTGTAGCATTTCAGGAGCCAGCCGGTCACTCCCAGCCATAGGCCCCCAGACACAAACCTCGGACCGTTTCCCTGGCAAACAAAATTAAGCTGCCCCGATTCTGGATGGCAGATTGCAGGAGCCACTTGGTAGTGTCAAACCAGCCCGACTTGGCACTGGTGCCACCTTGGGTCTGGGAACCATCCTGCGTATCGTGGATTCTAAGCAGCCACCCGGCCACTCTGATCCACAGGCCCCCAAACACAAACAACGGCGCTTTTCCCTGGAAAACAAAACTCGCCTGCCAAATTTTTGATGGCAGATTGCAGGAGCCACTTGGTACTATCAAACCAGCCCAACTTGGTACTGGTGCCACCATGGGTCTGGTCACCATCCTGCCTATCGTAGCTTTTCAGGAGCCAGCCGGTCACTCCCAGCCATAGGCCCCCAGACAAATATCTCGGCCCGTTTCCCTGGCAAACAAAAGTAAGCTGCCCCGCTTCTGGATGGCAGATTACAGCAGCCACATGGTACTATCAAACCAGGCCAACATGGCACTGGTGCCACCTTGGCTCTGGGAACCATCCTGCCTATCGTGGATTTTCAGGGGCCAGCCGGCCACTCTCAGCCATATGCCCCCAAACACATACCACGGCCCTTTGCTCTGGCAAACAAAACTCAACTGCCCCTCTTCTGGATGGCAAATTGCAGGACGCACTTGGTACTACGAAAACAGCCCGACTTGGCAGTGATGCCACCTTGGGTCAGGGAACAATCCTGCGTATCGATCTTTTTAAGGAGCCAGCCGGTCACTCCCAGCCATAGGCCCCCAGACACAAAGCTCTACCCGTTTCCCTGGCAAACAAAAGTAAGCTACCCCGCTTCTGGATGGCAGATTGCAGGGGTCACTTTGCACCATCAAACCAGCCCGACTTGGCACTGGTGCCACCTCTGGTCTGGGACCCATCCTGCGTATCGTGGATTCTAAGGAGACAGCTGGCCACTCCCAGCCACAGGCCCCCAAACACAAACAACGGCGCTTTTCCCTGGAAAACAAAACTCGCTTGCCAACTTTTTGATGGCAGATTGCAGGAGCCACTTGGTACTATCAAACCACCCCAACTTGGCAACAAGTGGTTCCTGCAATCTGACATCCAGAAGCGGGGCAGCTTACTTTTTTTTGCCAGGGAAATGGACCGTTGTTTGTGTTTGGAGGCGTATGGCTGGGAGTGGCTGACTGGCTCCTTAAAATCCACGATACGCAGCATGGTTCCCAGACCAGAGGTGGCACCAGTGCCAAGTCGGGCTGGTTTGATAGTACAAAGTGGCTCCTGCAATCTGCCATCCAGAAGCGGGGCAGCTTACTTTTGTTTCCCAGGGAAACGGGCCGGGCTTTCTGTCTCGGGGCCTATGGCTGGGAGTGACCGGCTGGCTCCTGAAAAGCTACGATAGGCAGGATGGTGACCAGACCCATGGTGGCACCAGTGCCAAGTTGGGCTGGTTTGATAGTACCAAGTGGCTCCTGCAATCTGCCATCAAAAAGTTGGCAGGCGAGTTTTGTTTTCCAGGGAAAAGCGCCATTGTTTGTGTTTGGGGACCTGTGGTTGGGAGTGCCCGGCTGGCTCCTTAGAAACCACGATACGCAGCATGGTTACCAGACAAGAGGTGCCACCAGTGCCAAGTTGTGCTGGTTTGATACTGCCAAGTGGTTCCTGCAATCTGCCATCCAGAAGCGGGGCAGCTTACTTTTGTTTGCCACGGAAACGGGCCGTTGTTTGTGTTTGGGGGCCTGTGGCTGGGAGTGGCCGACTGGCTCCTTAGAATCCACGATACGCAGGATGGGTCCCAGACCAGAGGTGGCACCAGTGCCAAGTCGGGCTGGTTTGATAGTACCAAGTGGCTCCTGCAATCTGCCATCCAGAAGCGGGGCAGCTTACTTTTGTTTGCCAGGGAAACGGGCCGAGGTTTGTGACTGGGGACCTATGGCTGGGAGTGACCGGCTGGCTCCTGAAAAGCTACGATAGGCAGGATGGTGACCAGACCCATGGTGGCACCAGTGCCAAGTTGGGCTGGTTTGATAGTACCAAGTGGCTCCTGCAATCTGCCATCAAAAAGTTGGCAGGCGTGTTTTGTTTTCCAGTGAAAAGCGCCGTTGTGTGTGTTTTGGGGCCTGTGGCTGGGAGTGGCCAGCTGGCTCCTTAGAATCCACGATACGCAGGATGGTTCCCAGACCCAAGGTGGCACCAGTGCCAAGTCGGGCTGGTTTGTTAGTACCAAGTGGTTCCTGCAATCTGCCATCCAGAAGCGGGGCAGCTGAATTTTGTTTGCCAGAGAAAAAGGCTGTTGTTTGTGTTTCGGGGCCTGTGGCTGGCAGTGGACGGCTGGCTCCTGAAAATCCATGATACGCAGCATGGTTCCCAGACCCAAGGTGGCACCAGTGCCAAGTCGGGCTGGTTTCATAGTACCCAGTAGCTCCTGCAATCTGCCATCCAGAAGAGGGGCAGTTGAATTTTGTTTTCCAGAGAAAAGGGCCGTGGTTTGTGTTTGGGGCCTATGGCTGAGAGTGACCGGCTGGCTCCTGAAAAGCTACGATAGGCAGGATGGTGACCAGACCCATGGTGGCACCAGTGCCAAGTCGGGCTGGTTTGATAATACTAAATAGCTCCTGCAATCTGCCATCCAGACGCGGGGCAGCGGATTTTTGCTTGCTGGAGAAAAGTTCCGTGGGTGTTTTTGGGGGTATATGGCTGGACGTTGCCGGCTGACTCCTTAAAAACATCGATACGCAGGATGGTTCCCTGACCCAAGGTGGCATCACTGCCAAGTCGGGCTGTTTTCGTAGTACCAAGTGGCTCCTGCAATTTGCCATCCAGAAGAGGGGCAGTTGAGTTTTGTTTACCAGAGAAAAGTGCCGTGGTTTGTGTTTTGGGGCATATGGCTGAGAGTGGCCGGCTGGCGCCTGAAAATCCACGATAGGCAGGATGGTTCCCAGAGCCAAGGTGGCACCAGTGCCATGTTGGCCTGGTTTGATAGTACCATGTGGCTCCTGCAATCTGCCATCCAGAAGCGGGGCAGCTTACTTTTGTTTGCCAGGGAAACGGGCCGAGGTATTTGTCTGGGGGCCTATGGCTGGGAGTGACCGGCTGGCTCCTGAAAAGCTACGATAGGCAGGATGGTGACCAGACCCATGGTGGCACCAGTGCCAAGTTGGGCTGGTTTGATAGTACCAAGTGGCTCCTGCAATCTGCCATCAAAAAGTTGGCAGGCGAGTTTTGTTTTCCAGGGTAACGCGCCGTTGTTTTGGTTAGAGGCCTGTGGCTGGGAGTGTCCGCCTGTCCTCTTAGAATCTACGTTACGCAGCATGGTTCCCAGAGCCAAGGTGGCACCAGTGCCAAGTTGGGCTGGTTTGATAGTAGCAAGTGGTTCCTGCAATCTGCCATCCAGAAGAGGGGCAGCTTTCTTTTGTTTGCCAGGGAAACGGGCCGAGGTATTTCTCTGGGGGCCTATGGCAGGGAGTGACAGGCCGGCTCCTGAAAAGCTAAGATAGGCAGGATGTTTACCAGACCCATGATGGCACCAGTGCCAAGTTGGGCTAATTTGATACTACCAAGTGGCTCCTGCAATCTGCCATCCAGAATCGGGGGTGCTTACTTTTGTTTTCCAGGGAAACGGGCCGAGGTTTGTGTCTGGGGGTTTATGGCTGGGAGTGACCGGCTGGCTCCTGAAAAGCTACGATAGGCAGGATGGTGACCAGACCCATGGTGGCACCAGTGCCAAGATGGTCTGGTTTGATAGTACCAAGTGGCTCCTGCAATCTGCCATCAAAATGTTGGCAGGCGAGTTTTGTTTTCAAGGGAAAAGCGCCGTTGTTTGTGTTTGGGCGCCTGTGGCACGGAGTGGCCGGGTGGCTGCTTAGAATCCACGATACGCAGGATGGTTCCCAGACCCATGGTGGCACCAGTGCCAAGTCGGGCTGTTTTGACACTACCAAGTGGCTCCTGCAATCTGCCATCCAGAATCGGGGCAGCTTACTTTTGTTTGCCAGGGAAACGGTCCGAGGTTTGTGATGGGGGCCTATGGCTGGGAGTGACCGGCTGGCTCCTGAAATGGTACAATTGGCAGGATGGTTCCCAGACTCATAATGGCACCAGTGCCAAGTTGGGATGATTTGATAGTACCAAGTGGCTCCTGCAATCTGCCATCAAAAAGCTGGCAGGCGAGTTTTCTTTTCCAGGGAAAAGCGCCGTTGATTTTGTTTGGAGGCCTGTGGCTGGCAGTGGCTGCCTGTCGTCTTAGAATCCGGGTTACGCAGAATGGTTCCCAGAGCCAAGGTGGCACCAGTGCCAAGTTGGGCTGGTTTGATGGTGCAAAGTGGCTCCTGCAATCTGCCATCCAGAAGTGCGGTAGCTTACTTTTGTGTGCCAGGGAAACAGGCCGAGGTTTGTGTCTGGGGGCCTATGGCTGGGAGTGACCGGCTGGCTCCTGAAAAGCTACGATAGGCAGGATGGTGACCAGACCCATGGTGGCACCAGTGCCAAGTTGGGCTGGTTTGATAGTACCAAGTGGCTCCTGCAATCTGCCATCAAAAAGTTGGCAGGCGAGTTTTGTTTTCCAGGGAAAAGCGCCGTTGTGTGTGTTTTGGGGCCTGTGGCTGGGAGTGGCCAGCTGGCTCCTTAGAATCCACGATACGCAGGATGGTTCCCAGACCCAAGGTGGCACCAGTGCCAAGTCGGGCTGGTTTGTTAGTACCAAGTGGTTCCTGCAATCTGCCATCCAGAAGCGGGGCAGCTGAATTTTGTTTGCCAGAGAAAAAGGCTGTTGTTTGTGTTTCGGGGCCTGTGGCTGGCAGTGGACGGCTGGCTCCTGAAAATCCATGATACGCAGCATGGTTCCCAGACCCAAGGTGGCACCAGTGCCAAGTAGGGCTGGTTTCATAGTACCTAGTGGCTCCTGCAATCTGCCATCCAGAAGAGGGGCAGTTGAGTTTTGTTTTCCAGAGAAAAGGGCCGTGGTTTGTGTTTGGGGCCTATGGCTGAGAGTGACCGGCTGGCTCCTGAAAAGCTACGATAGGCAGGATGGTGACCAGACCCATGGTGGCACCAGTGCCAAGTCGGGCTGGTTTGATAATACTAAATAGCTCCTGCAATCTGCCATCCAGACGCGGGGCAGCGGATTTTTGCTTGCTGGAGAAAAGTTCCGTGGGTTTTTTTTGGGGGTATATGGCTGGACCTTGCCGGCTGACTCCTTAAAAACATCGATACGCAGGATGGTTCCCTGACCCAAGGTGGCATCACTGCCAAGTCGGGCTGTTTTCGTAGTACCAAGTGCGTCCTGCAATTTGCCATCCAGAAGAGGGGCAGTTGAGTTTTGTTTACCAGAGAAAAGGGCCGTGGTTTGTGTTTGGGGGCATATGGCTGAGAGTGGCCGGCTGGCGCCTGAAAATCCACGATAGGCAGGATGGTTCCCAGAGCCAAGGTGGCACCAGTGCCATGTTGGCCTGGTTTGATAGTACCATGTGGCTCCTGCAATCTGCCATCCAGAAGCGGGGCAGCTTACATTTGTTTGCCAGGGAAACGGGCCGAGGTATTTGTCTGGGGGCCTATGGCTGGGAGTGACCGCCTGGCTCCTGAAAAGCTACGATAGGCAGGATGGTGACCAGACCCATGGTGGCACCAGTGCCAAGTTGGGCTGGTTTGATAGTACCAAGTGGCTCCTGCAATCTGCCATCCAGAAGCGGGGTAGCTTACTTTTGTTTGCCAGGGAAACGGGCAGAGCTTTCTGTCTGGGGGCCTATGGTTGGGAGTAACCGGCTGGCTCCTGAAAAGCTACGATAGGCAGGATGGTGACCAGATCCAAGATGGCACCAGTGCAAAGTCGGGGTGGTTTGATGGTGCAAAGTGGCTCCTGCAATCTGCCATCCTGACGCGGGGCAGCGGATTTTTGTTTCCAAGAGAAATGGTCCGTGGTTTGTTTTTGGGGCTATATGGCTGGGCGTGGCCTGCTGGCTCCTTAAAAAGCTACGATAGGCAGGATGGTTCCCTGACCCAAGGTGGCACCAGTGCCAAGTCGGGCGGTATTCGTAGTACAAAGTGCGTCCTAAAATTTGCCATCCAGAAGAGGGGCAGTTGAGTTTTGTTTACCAGAGAAAAGGGCCGTGGTTTGTTTTTGGGGGCATATGGCTGATAGTGGCCGTCTGGCGCCTGAAAATCCACGATAGGCAGGATGGTTCCCAGACCAGAGGTGGCACCAGTGCCAAGTCGGGCTGGTTTGATAGTACTAAATAGCACCTGCAATCTGCCATGCAGAAGCGGGGCAGCTTACTTTTGTTTGCCAGGGAAACGGGCCGAGGTTTGTGTCTGGGGGCCTATGGCTGGGAGTGACCGCCTGGCTCCTGAAAAGCTACGATAGGCAGGATGGTTACCAGACCCATGGTGGCACCAGTGCCAAGTTGGGCTGGTTTGATAGTACCAAGTGGCTCCTGCAATCTGCCATCAAAAAGTTGGCAGGCCAGTTTTGTTTTCCAGGGAAAAGCGCCGTTGTTTGTGTTTGGGGGACTGTGGCTGGGAGTGACCGGCTGGCTCCTTAGAACACACGATACGCAGGATGGTTCCCAGACCCAAGGTGGCACCAGTGCCACGTCGGGCTGGTTTGATGGTGAAAAGTGGCTCCTGCAATCTGCCATCCTGAAGCGGGGTAGCTTACATTTGTGTGCCAGGGAAACGGGCCGAGGTTTATTACTGGGGGCCTAGGGCTAGAAGTGACCGGCTGGCTCCTGAAAAGCAACAATAGGCAGGATGGTTCCCAGACCCAAGGTGGCACCAGTGCCAAGTTGGGCTGGTTTGATGGTACCAACTGGCTCCTGCAATCTGCCATCTAAAAGTTGTCAGGCGAGTTTTGTTTTCCAGGGAAAAGCGCCGTTGATTTTGTTTGGAGGCCTGTGGCTGGCAGTGGCTGCCTGTCGTCTTACAATCCGGGTTACGCAGCATGGTTCCCAGAGCCAAGGTGGCACCAGTGTCAAGTTGGGCTGGTTTGATAGTACCAAGTGGCTCCTGCAATCTGCCATCCAGAAGCGGGGCAGCTTACTTTTGTTTGCCAGGGAAACGGGCCGAGGTATTTGTCTGGGGACCTATGGCTGGGAGTGACCGGCTGGCTCCTGAAAAGCTACGATAGGCAGGATGGTTCCCTGACCCAAGGTGGCACCAGTGCCAAGTCGGGCGGTTTTCGTAGTACAAAGTGCGTCCTAAAATTTGCCATCCAGAAGAGGGGCAGTTGAGTTTTGTTTACCAGAGAAAAGGGCCGTGGTTTGTTTTTGGGGGCATATGGCTGATAGTGGCCGTCTGGCCCCTGAAAATCCACGATAGGCAGGATGGTTCCCAGACCAGAGGTGGCACCAGTGCCAAGTTGGGCTGGTTTGATAGTACTAAATAGCACCTGCAATCTGCCATGCAGAAGCGGGGCAGCTTACTTTTGTTTGCCAGGGAAACGGGCCGAGGTTTGTGTCTGGGGGCCTATGGCTGGGAGTGACCGCCTGGCTCCTGAAAAGCTACGATAGGCAGGATGGTGACCAGACCCATGGTGGCACCAGTGCCAAGTTGGGCTGGTTTGATAGTACCAAGTGGCTCCTGCAATCTGCCATCAAAAAGTTGTCAGGCGAGTTTTGTTTTCCAGGGAAAAGCGCCGTTGTTTGTGTTTGGGGGACTGTTGGTGGGAGTGGCTGGCTGGCTCCTTAGAACACACGATACGCAGGATGGTTCCCAGACCCAAGGTGGCACCAGTGCCAAGTCGGGCTGGTTTGATAGCACCAAGTGGCTCCTGCAATCTGCCATCCAGAAGCGGGGCAGCTTACTTTTGTTTTCCAGGGAAACGGACCGAGGTTTTTTTCTGGGGGCCTATGGCTGGGAGTGACCGGCTGGCTCCTGAAAAGCTACGATAGGCAGGATGGTGACCAGACCCATGGTGGCACCAGTGCCAAGTTGGGCTGGTTTGATAGTACCAAGTGGCTCCTGCAATCTGCCATCAAAAAGTTGTCAGGCGAGTTTTGTTTTCCAGGGAAAAGCGCCGTTGTGTGTATTTTGGGGCCTGTGGCTGGGAGTGGCCAGCTGGCTCCTTAGAATCCACGATACGCAGGATGGTTCCCAGACTCAAGGTGGCACCAGTGCCAAGTCGGGCTGGTTTGTTAGTACCAAGTGGTTCCTGCAATCTGCCATCCAGAAGCGGGGCAGCTGAATTTTGTTTGCCAGAGAAAAAGGCTGTTGTTTGTGTTTCGGGGCCTGTGGCTGGCAGTGGACGGCTGGCTCCTGAAAATCCATGATACGCAGCATGGTTCCCAGACCCAAGGTGGCACCAGTGCCAAGTAGGGCTAGTTTCATAGTACCCAGTGGCTCCTGCAATCTGCCATCCAGAAGAGGGGCAGTTGAGTTTTGTTTTCCAGAGAAAAGGGCCGTGGTTTGTGTTTGGGGCCTATGGCTGAAAGTGACCGGCTGGCCCCTGAAAATCCACGATAGGAAGGATGGTTCCCAGATCCAAGGTGGCACCAGTGCCATGTTGTGCTGGTGTGATAGTCCCAAGTGGCTCCTGCAATCTGCCATCCAGAAGTGGGGCAGCTGAATTTTGTTTGCCAGAGAAAAAGGCTGTGGTTTTTGTTTGGGGGCCTATGGCTGTGAGTGGCCGGCTGGCTCCTGAAAATCCATGATACGCAGCATGGTTCCCAGACCCAAGGTGGCACCAGTGCCAAGTGGGGCTGGTTTCACAGTGTCAAGTGCCTCCTGCAATCTCCCATCCAGAAGCGGGGCAGCTGAGTTTTGTTTGCCTGTGAAACGGGCCGTTGTTTTTGATTGGGGTCTGTGGCCGAGAATGTTCAGCTGGCTCCTGACAATCCACAATATGCAGGATGGTTCCCAGACCCAAGGTGGCACCAGTGCCAAGTCTTGCTGGTTTGATAGTACCAAGTGGCTCCTGCAATCTGCCATCCAGAAGCGGTGCAGCTGAGTTTTGTTTGCCAGAGGAAAGGGCCGTGGGTTGTGTTTGGGGGCATATGGCTGGGAGTGGCCGGCTGTCTCATTAAAATATCGATACGCAGGATGGTTCCCAGACCCAAGGTGGCACCAGTGCCAAGTCGGGCTGTTTTTATAGTACCAAGTGCGTCCTGCAATTTGCCATCCAGAAGAGGGGCAGTTGAGTTTTGTTTGCCAGAGAAAAGCGCCGTTGTTTGTGTTTGGGGGCTTGTGGCTGGGAGTGGCCGACTGGCGCCTTAGAATCTGCGATACGCAGCATGGTTCCCAGACCCAAGGTGGCACCAGTTCCAAGTTGGGCTGGTTTGATAGTACCAAGTGGCTCCTGCAATCTGCCATCCAGAAGCGGGGCAGCTTACTTTTGTTTGCCAGGGAAACGGGCCGAGGTTTGTGTTTGGCGGCCTATGGCTGGGAGTGACCGGCTGGCTCCTGGAAAGCTACAATAGGCAGGATGGTGACCAGACCCATGGTGGCACCAGTGCCAAGTTGGGCTGGTTTGATAGTACCAAGTTGCTCCTGCAATCTGCCATCAAAAAGTTGGCAGGCGAGTTTTGTTTTCCAGGGAAAAGCGCCGTTGTTTGTGTTTGGGGGCCTGTGGCTGGGAGTGGCCGGCTGGCTCCTTAGAATCCACGATACGCAGGATGGTTCCCAGACCCAAGGTGGCACCAGTGCCAAGTCGGGCTGGTTTGATACTACCAAGTGGTTCCTGCAATCTGCCATCCAGAAGCAGGGCAGCTTACTTTTGTTTGCCAGGGAAACGGGCCGTGGGTTTTGTTTGGGGGCATATAGCTGAGAGTGGCCCGCTGGCCCCTGAAAATCCACGCTAGGCAGCATGGTTCCCAGATGCAAGGTGGCACCAGTGCCAAGTCGGGCTGGTTTGATGGTGCAAAGTGGCTCCTGCAATCTGCCATCCAGAAGCGGGGCAGCTGATTTTTGTTTGCCAGAGAAAAATTCCGTGGATTGTTTTTGGGGGCATATTGCTGGGAGTGGCCGGCTGGCTCCTTAAAATGCTCGATACGCATGATGGTTCCCAGGCCCAAGGTGTCACCACTACCAAGTCGGCCTGCGGTTTTAGTATCAAGTTCATCCTGCAATTTGCCATCCAGAAGAGGGGCAGTTGAGTTTTGTTTGCCAGAGAAACGGGCCGAGGTTTCTGTTTGGGGACATATGGCTGAGAGTGGCCGGCTGGCCTCTGAAAATCCACGATACACAACATGGTTCCCAGATCCAAGGTGGCACCAGTGCCAAGTTGGGCTGGTTTGATAGTCCCAAGTGTCTCCTGCAATCTGCCATCCAGAAGCGGGGCAGCTTACTTTTGTTTGCCAGAGAAATAGGCCTAGGTTTTTGTTTGGGGGCCTGTGGCTAGGAGTGGCCTGCTGGCTCCTAAGAATCCACGATACGCAGGATGTTTACCAGACCCATGGTGGCACCAGTGCCAAGTTGGGCTGGTTTGATAGTACCAAGTGGCTCCTGCAAACTCCATCAAAAAGTTGGCAGGCGTGTTTTGTTTTCCAGGGAACAGCGCCGTTGATTTTGTTTGGGGGCGTGTGGCTGGGAGTGGCCGGCTGGCTCCTTAGAATCCACGATACGCAGGATGGTTCCCAGACCCAAGGTGACACCAGTGCCAAGTCGGGCTGGTTTGATTACACCAAGTGGCTCCTGCAATCTGCCATCCATAAGTGAGGCAGCTAAGTTTTGTTTGCCAGAAAAAAGGGCCGTGGTTTTTGTTGGGGGCCTGTGGCGGGGAGTAGCCGGCTGGCTCCTTAAAATCCACGATAGGCAGGATGGTTCCCAGACCCAAGGTGGTACCAGTGCCAAGTCGGGCTGGTTTGATAGTACCAAGTGGCTCCTGCAATCTGCCATCCAGAAGCGGGGCAGCTTACTTTTGTTTGCCAGGGAAACGGGCCGAGCTTTGTGTCTCGGGGCCTATGGCAGGGAGTGACCGGCTGGCTCCTGAAAAGCTACGATAAGCAGGATGGTGACCAGACCCATGGTGGCACCAGTGGCAAGTTGGGCTGGTTTGATAGTACCAAGTGGCTCCTGCAATCTGCCATCAAAAAGTTGGCAGGCGAGTTTTGTTTTCCAGGGAAAAGCGCCGTTGTGTGTGTTTTGGGGCCTGTGGCTGGGAGTGGCCAGCTGGCTCCTTAGAATCCACGATACGCAGGATGGTTCCCAGACCCAAGGTGGCACCAGTGCCAAGTCGGGCTGGTTTGTTAGTACCAAGTGGTTCCTGCAATCTGCCATCCAGAAGCGGGGCAGCTGAATTTTGTTTGCCAGAGAAAAAGGCTGTTGTTTGTGTTTCGGGGCCTGTGGCTGGCAGTGGACGGCTGGCTCCTGAAAATCCATGATACGCAGCATGGTTCCCAGACCCAAGGTGGCACCAGTGCCAAGTAGGGCTGGTTTCATAGTACCCAGTGGCTCCTGCAATCTGCCATCCAGAAGAGGGGCAGTTGAGTTTTGTTTTCCAGAGAAAAGGGCCGTGGTTTGTGTTTGGGGCCTATGGCTGAGAGTGACCGGCTGGCCCCTGAAAATCCACGATAGGAAGGATGATTCCCAGATCCAAGGTGGCACCAGTGCCATGTTGTGCTGGTGTGATAGTCCCAAGTGGCTCCTGCAATCTGCCATCCAGAAGCGGGGCAGCTTACTTTTGTTTGCCAGAGAAAAAGGCTGTGGTTTTTGTTTGGGGGCCTATGGCTGTGAGTGGCCGGCTGGCTCCTGAAAATCCATGATACGCAGCATGGTTCCCAGACCCAAGGTGGCACCAGTGCCAAGTGGGGCTGGTTTCACAGTGTCAAGTGCCTCCTGCAATCTCCCATCCAGAAGCGGGGCAGCTGAGTTTTGTTTGCCTGTGAAACGGGCCGTTGTTTTTGATTGGGGTCTGTGGCCGAGAGTGTCCAGCTGCCTCCTGACAATCCACAATACGCAGGATGGTTCCCAGACCCAAGGTGGCACCAGTGCCAAGTCGTGCTGGTTTGATAGTACCAAGTGCGACCTGCAATTTGCCATCCAGAAGACGGGCAGTTGAGTTTTGTTTGCCAGAGAAAAGCGCCGTTGTTTGTGTTTGGGGTCTTGTGGCTGGGAGTGGCCGACTGGCGCCTTAGAATCTGCGATACGCAGCATGGTTCCCAGACCCAAGGTGGCACCAGTGCCAAGTTGGGCTGGTTTGATAGTACCAAGTGGCTCCTGCAATCTGCCATCCAGAAGCGGGGCAGCTTACTTTTGTTTGCCAGGGAAACGGGCCGAGGTTTGTGACTGGGGGCCTATGGCTGGGAGTGACCGGCTGGCTCCTGGAAAGCTACAATAGGCAGGATGGTTACCAGACCCATGGTGGCACCAGTGCCAAGTTGGGCTGGTTTGATAGTACCAAGTTGCTCCTGCAATCTGCCATCAAAAAGTTGGCAGGCGAGTTTTGTTTTCCAGGGAAAAGCGCCGTTGTTTGTATTTGGGGGCCTGTGGCTGGGAGTGGCCGGCTGGCTCCTTAGAATCCACGATACGCAGGATGGTTCCCAGACCCAAGGTGGCACCAGTGCCAAGTCGGGCTGGTTTGATACTACCAAGTGGTTCCTGCAATCTGCCATCCAGAAGCGGGGCAGCTTACTTTTGTTTGCCAGGGAAACGGGCCGTGGGTTTTGTTTGGGGGCATATAGCTGAGAGTGGCCGGCTGGCCCCTGAAAATCCACGCTAGGCAGCATGGTTCCAGGATGCAAGGTGGCACCAGTGCCAAGTCGGGCTGGTTTGATGGGTCAAAGTGGCTCCTGCAATCTGCCATCCAGAAGCGGGGCAGCTGATTTTTGTTTGCCAGAGAAAAATTCCGTGGATTGTTTTTGGGGGCATATTGCTGGGAGTGGCCGGCTGGCTCCTTAAAATGCTCGATACGCATGATGGTTCCCAGGCCCAAGGTGTCACCACTACCAAGTCGGCCTGCGGTTTTAGTATCAAGTTCATCTTGCAATTTGCCATCCAGAAGAGGGGCAGTTGAGTTTTGTTTGCCAGAGAAACGGGCCGAGGTTTCTGTTTGGGGGCATATGGCTGAGAGTGGCCGGCTGGCCCCTGAAAATCCACGATACGCAGGATGGTTCCCAGACCCAAGGTGGCACCAGTGCCAAGTCGGGCTGGTTTGTTAGTACCAAGTGGTTCCTGCAATCTGCCATCCAGAAGCGGGGCAGCTGAATTTTGTTTGCCAGAGAAAAAGGCTGTTGTTTGTGTTTCGGGGCCTGTGGCTGGCAGTGGAGGGCTGGCTCCTGAAAATCCATGATACGCAGCATGGTTCCCAGACCCAAGGTGGCACCAGTGCCAAGTGGGGCTGGTTTCACAGTGTCAAGTGCCTCCTGCAATCTCCCCTCCAGAAGCGGGGCAGCTGAGTTTTGTTTGCCTGTGAAACGGGCCGTTGTTTTTGATTGGGGTCTGTGGCCGAGAATGTTCAGCTGGCTCCTGACAATCCACAATATGCAGGATGGTTCCCAGACCCAAGGTGGCACCAGTGCCAAGTCTTGCTGGTTTGATAGTACCAAGTGGCTCCTGCAATCTGCCATCCAGAAGCGGTGCAGCTGAGTTTTGTTTGCCAGAGGAAAGGGCCGTGGGTTGTGTTTGGGGGCATATGGCTGGGAGTGGCCGGCTGTCTCATTAAAAAGATCGATACGCAGGATGGTTCCCAGACCCAAGGTGGCACCAGTGCCAAGTCGGGCTGTTTTTATAGTACCAAGTGCGTCCTGCAATTTGCCATCCAGAAGAGGGGCAGTTGAGTTTTGTTTGCCAGAGAAAAGCGCCGTTGTTTGTGTTTGGGGGCTTGTGGCTGGGAGTGGCCGACTGGCGCCTTAGAATCTGCGATACGCAGCATGGTTCCCAGACCCAAGGTGGCACCAGTTCCAAGTTGGGCTGGTTTGATAGTACCAAGTGGCTCCTGCAATCTGCCATCCAGAAGCGGGGCAGCTTACTTTTGTTTGCCAGGGAAACGGGCCGAGGTTTGTGTTTGGGGGCCTATGGCTGGGAGTGACCGGCTGGCTCCTGGAAAGCTACAATAGGCAGGATGGTGACCAGACCCATGGTGGCACCAGTGCCAAGTTGGGCTGGTTTGATAGTACCAAGTTGCTCCTGCAATCTGCCATCAAAAAGTTGGCAGGCGAGTTTTGTTTTCCAGGGAAAAGCGCCGTTGTTTGTGTTTGGGGGCCTGTGGCTGGGAGTGGCCGGCTGGCTCCTTAGAATCCACGATACGCAGGATGGTTCCCAGACCCAAGGTGGCACCAGTGCCATGTCGGGCTGGTTTGATACTACCAAGTGGTTCCTGCAATCTGCCATCCAGAAGCGGGGCAGCTTACTTTTGTTTGCCAGGGAAACGGGCCGTGGGTTTTGTTTGGGGGCATATAGCTGAGAGTGGCCCGCTGGCCCCTGAAAATCCACGCTAGGCAGCATGGTTCCCAGATGCAAGGTGGCACCAGTGCCAAGTCGGGCTGGTTTGATGGTGCAAAGTGGCTCCTGCAATCTGCCATCCAGAAGCGGGGCAGCTGATTTTTGTTTGCCAGAGAAAAATTCCGTGGATTGTTTTTGGGGGCATATTGCTGGGAGTGGCCGGCTGGCTCCTTAAAATGCTCGATACGCATGATGGTTCCCAGGCCCAAGGTGTCACCACTACCAAGTCGGCCTGCGGTTTTAGTATCAAGTTCATCCTGCAATTTGCCATCCAGAAGAGGGGCAGTTGAGTTTTGTTTGCCAGAGAAACGGGCCGAGGTTTCTGTTTGGGGACATATGGCTGAGAGTGGCCGGCTGGCCTCTGAAAATCCACGATACACAACATGGTTCCCAGATCCAAGGTGGCACCAGTGCCAAGTTGGGCTGGTTTGATAGTCCCAAGTGTCTCCTGCAATCTGCCATCCAGAAGCGGGGCAGCTTACTTTTGTTTGCCAGAGAAATAGGCCTAGGTTTTTGTTTGGGGGCCTGTGGCTAGGAGTGGCCTGCTGGCTCCTAAGAATCCATGATACGCAGGATGTTTACCAGACCCATGGTGGCACCAGTGCCAAGTTGGGCTGGTTTGATAGTACCAAGTGGCTCCTGCAAACTCCATCAAAAAGTTGGCAGGCGAGTTTTGTTTTCCAGGGAACAGCGCCGTTGATTTTGTTTGGGGGCCTGTGGCTGGGAGTGGCCGGCTGGCTCCTTAGAATCCACGATAGGCAGGATGGTTCCCAGACCCAAGGTGGTACCAGTGCCAAGTCGGGCTGGTTTGATAGTACCAAGTGGCTCCTGCAATCTGCCATCCAGAAGCGGGGCAGCTTACTTTTGTTTGCCAGGGAAACGGGCCGAGCTTTGTGTCTCGGGGCCTATGGCAGGGAGTGACCGGCTGGCTCCTGAAAAGCTACGATAGGCAGGATGGTGACCAGACCCATGGTGGCACCAGTGGCAAGTTGGGCTGGTTTGATAGTACCAAGTGGCTCCTGCAATCTGCCATCAAAAAGTTGGCAGGCGAGTTTTGTTTTCCAGGGAAAAGCGCCGTTGTGTGTGTTTTGGGGCCTGTGGCTGGGAGTGGCCAGCTGGCTCCTTAGAATCCACGATACGCAGGATGGTTCCCAGACCCAAGGTGGCACCAGTGCCAAGTCGGGCTGGTTTGTTAGTACCAAGTGGTTCCTGCAATCTGCCATCCAGAAGCGGGGCAGCTGAATTTTGTTTGCCAGAGAAAAAGGCTGTTGTTTGTGTTTCGGGGCCTGTGGCTGGCAGTGGACGGCTGGCTCCTGAAAATCCATGATACGCAGCATGGTTCCCAGACCCAAGGTGGCACCAGTGCCAAGTAGGGCTGGTTTCATAGTACCCAGTGGCTCCTGCAATCTGCCATCCAGAAGAGGGGCAGTTGAGTTTTGTTTTCCAGAGAAAAGGGCCGTGGTTTGTGTTTGGGGCCTATGGCTGAGAGTGACCGGCTGGCCCCTGAAAATCCACGATAGGAAGGATGATTCCCAGATCCAAGGTGGCACCAGTGCCATGTTGTGCTGGTGTGATAGTCCCAAGTGGCTCCTGCAAACTGCCATCCAGAAGCGGGGCAGCTTACTTTTGTTTGCCAGAGAAAAAGGCTGTGGTTTTTGTTTGGGGGCCTATGGCTGGGAGTGGCCGGCTGGCTCCTGAAAATCCATGATACGCAGCATGGTTCCCAGACCCAAGGTGGCACCAGTGCCAAGTGGGGCTGGTTTCACAGTGTCAAGTGCCTCCTGCAATCTCCCATCCAGAAGCGGGGCAGCTGAGTTTTGTTTGCCTGTGAAACGGGCCGTTGTTTTTGATTGGGGTCTGTGGCCGAGAGTGTCCAGCTGCCTCCTGACAATCCACAATACGCAGGATGGTTCCCAGACCCAAGGTGGCACCAGTGCCAAGTCGTGCTGGTTTGATAGTACCAAGTGCGACCTGCAATTTGCCATCCAGAAGAGGGGCAGTTGAGTTTTGTTTGCCAGAGAAAAGCGCCGTTGTTTGTGTTTGGGGTCTTGATGCTGGGAGTGGCCGACTGGCGCCTTAGAATCTGCGATACGCAGCATGGTTCCCAGACCCAAGGTGGCACCAGTGCCAAGTTGGGCTGGTTTGATAGTACCAAGTGGCTCCTGCAATCTGCCATCCAGAAGCGGGGCAGCTTACTTTTGTTTGCCAGGGAAACGGGCCGAGGTTTGTGACTGGGGGCCTATGGCTGGGAGTGACCGGCTGGCTCCTGGAAAGCTACAATAGGCAGGATGGTTACCAGACCCATGGTGGCACCAGTGCCAAGTTGGGCTGGTTTGATAGTACCAAGTTGCTCCTGCAATCTGCCATCAAAAAGTTGGCAGGCGAGTTTTGTTTTCCAGGGAAAAGCGCCGTTGTTTGTATTTGGGGGCCTGTGGCTGGGAGTGGCCGGCTGGCTCCTTAGAATCCACGATACGCAGGATGGTTCCCAGACCCAAGGTGGCACCAGTGCCAAGTCGGGCTGGTTTGATACTACCAAGTGGTTCCTGCAATCTGCCATCCAGAAGCGGGGCAGCTTACTTTTGTTTGCCAGGGAAACGGGCCGTGGGTTTTGTTTGGGGGCATATAGCTGAGAGTGGCCGGCTGGCCCCTGAAAATCCACGCTAGGCAGCATGGTTCCAGGATGCAAGGTGGCACCAGTGCCAAGTCGGGCTGGTTTGATGGGTCAAAGTGGCTCCTGCAATCTGCCATCCAGAAGCGGGGCAGCTGATTTTTGTTTGCCAGAGAAAAATTCCGTGGATTGTTTTTGGGGGCATATTGCTGGGAGTGGCCGGCTGGCTCCTTAAAATGCTCGATACGCATGATGGTTCCCAGGCCCAAGGTGTCACCACTACCAAGTCGGCCTGCGGTTTTAGTATCAAGTTCATCTTGCAATTTGCCATCCAGAAGAGGGGCAGTTGAGTTTTGTTTGCCAGAGAAACGGGCCGAGGTTTCTGTTTGGGGGCATATGGCTGAGAGTGGCCGGCTGGCCCCTGAAAATCCACGATACACAGCATGGTTCCCAGATCCAAGGTGGCACCAGTGCCAAGTTGGGCTGGTTTGATAGTCCCAAGTGTCTCCTGCAATCTGCCATCCAGAAGCGGGGCAGCTTACTTTTGTTTGCCAGAGAAATAGGCCTAGGTTTTTGTTTGGGGGCCTGTGGCTAGGAGTGGCCGGCTGGCTCCTAAGAATCCACGATACGCAGGATGTTTACCAGACCCATGGTGGCACCAGTGCCAAGTTGGGCTGGTTTGATAGTACCAAGTGGCTCCTGCAAACTCCATCAAAAAGTTGGCAGGCGTGTTTTGTTTTCCAGGGAACAGCGCCGTTGATTTTGTTTGGGGGCCTGTGGCTGGGAGTGGCCGGTTGGCTCCTTAGAATCCACGATACGCAGGATGGTTCCCAGACCCAAGGTGGCACCAGTGCCAAGTCGGGCTGGTTTGATTACACCAAGTGACTCCTGCAATCTGCCATCCAGAAGTGAGGCAGCTAAGTTTTGTTTGCGAGAAAAAAGGGCCGTGGTTTTTGTTGGGGGCCTGTGGCGGGGAGTAGCCGGCTGGCTCCTTAAAATCCACGATAGGCAGGATGGTTCCCAGACCCAAGGTGGTACCAGTGCCAAGTCGGGCTGGTTTGATAGTACCAAGTGGCTCCTGCAATCTGCCATCCAGAAGCGGGGCAGCTTACTTTTGTTTGCCAGGGAAACGGGCCGAGCTTTGTGTCTCGGGGCCTATGGCAGGGAGTGACCGGCTGGCTCCTGAAAAGCTACGATAGGCAGGATGGTGACCAGACCCATGGTGGCACCAGTGGCAAGTTGGGCTGGTTTGATAGTACCAAGTGGCTCCTGCAATCTGCCATCAAAAAGTTGGCAGGCGAGTTTTGTTTTCCAGGGAAAAGCGCCGTTGTGTGTGTTTTGGGGCCTGTGGCTGGGAGTGGCCAGCTGGCTCCTTAGAATCCACGATACGCAGGATGGTTCCCAGACCCAAGGTGGCACCAGTGCCAAGTCGGGCTGGTTTGTTAGTACCAAGTGGTTCCTGCAATCTGCCATCCAGAAGCGGGGCAGCTGAATTTTGTTTGCCAGAGAAAAAGGCTGTTGTTTGTGTTTCGGGGCCTGTGGCTGGCAGTGGACGGCTGGCTCCTGAAAATCCATGATACGCAGCATGGTTCCCAGACCCAAGGTGGCACCAGTGCCAAGTAGGGCTGGTTTCATAGTACCCAGTGGCTCCTGCAATCTGCCATCCAGAAGAGGGGCAGTTGAGTTTTGTTTTCCAGAGAAAAGGGCCGTGGTTTGTGTTTGGGGCCTATGGCTGAGAGTGACCGGCTGGCCCCTGAAAATCCACGATAGGAAGGATGATTCCCAGATCCAAGGTGGCACCAGTGCCATGTTGTGCTGGTGTGATAGTCCCAAGTGGCTCCTGCAATCTGCCATCCAGAAGCGGGGCAGCTGAATTTTGTTTGCCAGAGAAAAAGGCTGTGGTTTTTGTTTGGGGGCCTATGGCTGGGAGTGGCCGGCTGGCTCCTGAAAATCCATGATACGCAGCATGGTTCCCAGACCCAAGGTGGCACCAATGCCAAGTGGGGCTGATTTCACAGTGTCAAGTGCCTCCTGCAATCTCCCATCCAGAAGCGGGGCAGCTGAGTTTTGTTTGCCTGTGAAACGGGCCGTTGTTTTTGATTGGGGTCTGTGGCCGAGAGTGTCCAGCTGCCTCCTGACAATCCACAATACGCAGGATGGTTCCCAGACCCAAGGTGGCACCAGTGCCAAGTCGTGCTGGTTTGATAGTACCAAGTGCGACCTGCAATTTGCCATCCAGAAGAGGGGCAGTTGAGTTTTGTTTGCCAGAGAAAAGCGCCGTTGTTTGTGTTTGGGGTCTTGTGGCTGGGAGTGGCCGACTGGCGCCTTAGAATCTGCGATACGCAGCATGGTTCCCAGACCCAAGGTGTCACCAGTGCCAAGTTGGGCTGGTTTGATAGTACCAAGTGGCTCCTGCAATCTGCCATCCAGAAGCGGGGCAGCTTACTTTTGTTTGCCAGGGAAACGGGCCGAGGTTTGTGTTTGGGGGCCTATGGCTGGGAGTGACCGGCTGGCTCCTGGAAAGCTACAATAGGCAGGATGGTTACCAGACCCATGGTGGCACCAGTGCCAAGTTGGGCTGGTTTGATAGTACCAAGTTGCTCCTGCAATCTGCCATCAAAAAGTTGGCAGGCGAGTTTTGTTTTCCAGGGAAAAGCGCCGTTGTTTGTATTTGGGGGCCTGTGGCTGGGAGTGGCCGGCTGGCTCCTTACAATCCACGATACGCAGGATGGTTCCCAGACCCAAGGTGGCACCAGTGCCAAGTCGGGCTGGTTTGATACTACCAAGTGGTTCCTGCAATCTGCCATCCAGAAGCGGGGCAGCTTACTTTTGTTTGCCAGGGAAACGGGCCGTGGGTTTTGTTTGGGGGCATATAGCTGAGAGTGGCCGGCTGGCCCCTGAAAATCCACGCTAGGCAACATGGTTCCAGGATGCAAGGTGGCACCAGTGCCAAGTCGGGCTGGTTTGATGGGTCAAAGTGGCTCCTGCAATCTGCCATCCAGAAGCGGGGCAGCTGATTTTTGTTTGCCAGAGAAAAATTCCGTGGATTGTTTTTGGGGGCATATTGCTGGGAGTGGCCGGCTGGCTCCTTAAAATGCTCGATACGCATGATGGTTCCCAGGCCCAAGGTGTCACCACTACCAAGTCGGCCTGCGGTTTTAGTATCAAGTTCATCTTGCAATTTGCCATCCAGAAGAGGGGCAGTTGAGTTTTGTTTGCCAGAGAAACGGGCCGAGGTTTCTGTTTGGGGGCATATGGCTGAGAGTGGCCGGCTGGCCCCTGAAAATCCACGATACACAGCATGGTTCCCAGATCCAAGGTGGCACCAGTGCCAAGTTGGGCTGGTTTGATAGTCCCAAGTGTCTCCTGCAATCTGCCATCCAGAAGCGGGGCAGCTTACTTTTGTTTGCCAGAGAAATAGGCCTAGGTTTTTGTTTGGGGGCCTGTGGCTAGGAGTGGCCGGCTGGCTCCTAAGAATCCACGATACGCAGGATGTTTACCAGACCCATGGTGGCACCAGTGCCAAGTTGGGCTGGTTTGATAGTACCAAGTGGCTCCTGCAAACTCCATCAAAAAGTTGGCAGGCGTGTTTTGTTTTCCAGGGAACAGCGCCGTTGATTTTGTTTGGGGGCCTGTGGCTGGGAGTGGCCGGCTGGCTCCTTAGAATCCACGATACGCAGGATGGTTCCCAGACCCAAGGTGGCACCAGTGCCAAGTCGGGCTGGTTTGATTACACCAAGTGACTCCTGCAATCTGCCATCCAGAAGTGAGGCAGCTAAGTTTTGTTTGCGAGAAAAAAGGGCCGTGGTTTTTGTTGGGGGCCTGTGGCTGGGAGTAGCCGGCTGGCTCCTTAAAATCCACGATAGGCAGGATGGTTCCCAGACCCAAGGTGGCACCAGTGCCAAGTCGGGCTGGTTTGATAGTACCAAGTGGCTCCTGCAATCTGCCATCCAGAAGCGGGGCAGCTGAGTTTTTATTGCCAGAGAAAAAGGCTGTGGTTTTTGTTTGGGGGCCTGTGGCTGGCAGTGGCCGGCTGGCTCCTGAAAATCCACGATACGCAGCATGGTTCCCAGACCCAAGGTGGCACCAGTACAAAGTGGGGCTCGTTTGACAGTGTCAAGTGCCTCCTGCAATCTCCCATCCAGAAGCGGGACAGCTGAGTTTTTTTTGCCAGGGAAACGGACCTTTGTTTTTGATTGGGGTCTGTGGCCGAGAGTGGTCGGCTGTCTCCTGACAATCCACAATACGCAGGATGGTTCCCAGACCAAAGGTGGCACCAGTGCCAAGTCGGGCTGGTTTGATAGTACCAAGTGGTTCCTGCAATCTGCCATCCAGAAGCGGGGCAGCTGAGTTTTGTTTGCCAGAGAAAAGGGCCGTGGGTTGTGTTTGGGGGCATATGGCTGGGAGTGGCCACCTGGCTCCTTAAAATGCACGATACGCCGCATGGTAACCAGACGCAAGGTGGCACCAGTGCCAAGTCGGGCTGTTTTTGTAGTACCCAGTGGCTCCTGCAATTTGCCATCCAGAAGCGGGGCAGCTAAATTTTGTTTGCTAGAGAAAAGGGCTGTGGTTTGTGTTTGGGGGCCTATGGCCGAGAGTGGTAGGCTGGCCCCTGAAAATCAACGATAGGCAGGATGGTTCCCAGATCCAAGGTGGCACCAGTGCCAAGTAAGGCTGGTTGTATGGTTCAAAGTGACTCCTGCAATCTGCCATCCAGAAGCGGGACAGCTGAGTTTTTTTTGCCAGAGAAAAGGTCCGTGGTTTCTTTTTGGGGCATACGGCTGGGAATTGCCGGCTGGCTCCTTAAAATGCTCGATACGCAGGATGGTTCCCAGAGCCAAGGTGGCACCACTGCCAAGTCGGGCTCTTTTTGTAGTACCAAGTGCGTCCTGCAATTTGCCATCCAGAAGAGGGGCAGTTGAGTTTTGTTTGCCAGAGAAAAGGGCCGAGGTTTGTGTTTGGGAGCATATGGCTGGGAATGACCGGCTGGCCCCTGAAAATCCACGATACGCCGGATGGTTCCCAGATCCAAGATGGTACCATTACCAAGTCGGGCTGCTTTGATAGTCCCAAGTGGCTCCTGCAAACTGCCACACCAGAAGCGGGGCAGCTGAGTTTTGTTTGCCAGGGAAATGGGCCGTTGTTTGTGTTTGGGGGCCTGTGGCTGGGAGTGTTCGGCTGGTTCCTGAATATGTACGATACGCAGGATTGTTCCCAGATCCAAGGTGGCAGCAGTGCCATGTTGTGCTGGTGTGATAGTCCCAAGTGGCTCCTGCAATCTGCCATCCAGAAGTGGGGCAGCTGATTTTTGTTTGCCAGAGAACAGGTCCGTGGTTTGTGTTTGGGGGCATATGGCTGAGAGTGGCCGGCTGGCCCCTGAAAATCCACGATACACAGGATGGTTCCCAGATCCAAGGTGGCACCTGTGCCAAGTCGGGCTGATTTGATAGTACTAAGTAGCTCCTGCAATCTGCCATCCAGAAGCGGGGCAGCTTACTTTTGTTTGCCAGGGAAACGGGCCGAGGTTTCTGTTTGGGGGCCTATGGCTGGGAGTGACCGGCTGGCTCCTGAAAAGCTACAATAGGCAGGATGGTTCCCAGAGCCAAGGTGGCACCAGTGCCAAGTTGGGCTGGTTTGATAGTACCAAGTGGCTCCTGCAATCTGCCATCCAGAAGCGGGGCAGCTTACTTTTGTTTGCCAGAGAAATAGGCCTAGGTTTTTGTCTGGGGGCCTGTGGCTAGGAGTGGCCGGCTGGCTCCTAAGAATCCACGATACGCAGGATGTTTCCCAGACCCAAGGTGACACCAGTGCCAAGTCGGGCTGGTTTGATAGTACCAAGTGGCTCCTGCAAACTCCATCAAAAAGTTGGCAGGCGTGTTTTGTTTTCCAGGGAACAGCGCCGTTGATTTTGTTTGGGGGCCTGTGGCTGGGAGTGGCCGGCTGGCTCCTTAGAATCCACGATACGCAGGATGGTTCCCAGACCCAAGGTGGCACCAGTGCCAAGTCGGGCTGGTTTGATTACACCAAGTGGCTCCTGCAATCTGCCATCCAGAAGTGAGGCAGCTAAGTTTTGTTTGCCAGAAAAAAGGGCCGTGGTTTTTGTTGGGGGCCTGTGGCTGGGAGTGGCCGGCTGGCTCCTTAGAATCCACCATACGCAGGATGGTTCCCAGACCCAAGGTGGCACCAGTGCCAAGTCGGGCTGGTTTGATAGTCCCAAGTGGCTCCTGCAAACTGCCATCCAGAAGCGGGGCAGCTGAGTTTTGTTTGCCAGGGAAATGGGCCGTTGTTTGTGTTTGGGGGCCTGTGGCTGGGAGTGTTCGGCTGGTTCCTGAATATGTACGATACGCAGGATTGTTCCCAGACCCAAGGTGGCACCAGTGCCAAGTCGGGCTGGTTTGATGGTGCAAAGTGGCTCCTGCAATCTGCCATCCAGACGCGGGGCAGCGGATTTTTTTTTCCATGAGAAATGGTCCGTGGTTTGTTTTTGGGGGTATATGGCTGGGCCTGGCCGGCTGGCTCCTTAAAAAGATCGATATGCAGGATGGTTCCCTGACCCAAGGTGGCACCAGTGCCACGTCGGGCGGTTTTCGTAGTACAAAGTGCGTCCTAAAATTTGCCATCCAGAAGAGGGGCAGTTGAGTTTTGTTTGCCAGAGAAAAGGTCCGTGGTTTGTTTTTGGGGGCATATGGCTGAGAGTGGCTGGCTGGCCCCTGAAAATCCACGATACACAGGATGGTTCCCAGATCCAAGGTGGCACCAGTGCCAAGTCGGGCTGATTTGATAGTACTAAGTAGCTCCTGCAATCTGCCATCCAGAAGCGGGGCAGCTTACTTTTGTTTGCCAGGGAAACGGGCCGAGGTTTGTGTTTGGGGGCCTATGGCTGAGAGTGACCGGCTGGCTCCTGAAAAGCTACAATAGGCAGGATGGTGACCAGACCCATGGTGGCACCAGTGCCAAGTTGGGCTGGTTTGATAGTACCAAGTGGTTCCTGCAATCTGCCATCCAGAAGCAGGGCAGCTGAGTTTTGTTTGCCAGAGAAAAGGGCCTTGGTTTGTGTTTGGGGGCATATGGCTGGGTGTGGCCAGCTGGCTCCTTAAAATGCACGATATGCAACATGGCTCCCAGACCCAAGGTGGCACCAGTGCCAAGTTGGGCTGGTTTGATAGTACCAAGTGGCTCCTGCAATCTTCCATGATCACGTGGAGAAATACTTTCTGGTTTCAGCCTCATGCTCTTTCTTCTCTCCCTCAACTTCTCTATCACCTCTCATCTGGTTCACATGCGCTGTCTTCAAGGTCCACAGGTTACTTTTCACAGAATCTTCTGGCCTGATGAAGTAAGAATGATGAATAGAACAGAGCTGGGATCTATTTTCCAGTTTGGATAAAATGCATTCTGCACACAAATCCAAGGATAACGTGCTGCCCCGATGCCCAGAAAATCTTTCACTCCTGCTAGTGTTCTACGTCAACCGCAACTTAGTCTGAAAGAAAAGCTTTTTCTCTGAGAGCATCTGAGAGGTTTGCATGAAGCACTGATATCTGACATATGCAATTTTGAATAGGAGAGGAAAAAGAAAATGGCAAGGAGTTTTTAATTTTAGTGGTTTCAATTTTAATTTCCGTGCACTTTTTCAAAACTTGTCAGCTCAAATGCCCATCAACATCTTTTAGTCATCTGTAAGTCAGTATTCATATAAAATGTGCTTCAAATCCAAAGAATTTCAAATTTGCACTCCAAGCTTCTATGCCTAGATTTATGATTTCCTACACATATTAGATGAAAGGAAGGCCTTTTTTACTGTGGGAGTGCTGGAACACTGGAACAGGTTGCCCAGAGAAGTTGTGGGTGTCCCATCCCTGAAAGTATTCAAGGTCACCTTGGACGGGGCTTGGAGCAGCAACAAAGGAGAAGCTTGATGGTAGAGAAACAAAGTTGGACTATAGAAGAAACTCGGATTGAAGTATAGGATCAAGTTTTCTCTCAGCTCTTGGGGTAAATTCAAAGTTGTACAAAATGACATTTATCTGTGCTATTCACTACTGTAACAGAAAGTTTCATGAAAACTGTACAGAAGATAGTAAATTTTAAAAGAGATAAGAATTACAGCATAAAATCCATGGGATAGGTTACAACATGAGACACTCTCTAAGAGAAAATCTCTTTGTTTCAGCACTTCATCGGGGTAAGATTTCATGAAGTGCCAAAGAAGGCGGCAAAATATCATTCGGGACATTATTTACTGGAATTCAGCCTGGCCATTAGTAGGAACTGCCTTTGAACATATCATGTAGATATACCACACACGCTTTCCCTTCACTGAAAAATTACTGTTTACAACAAATAAGCAATTGACGATCAAAATTGATTGAAAGCATCTTAAACATGTCAAGTATTTCATTGTAGATGATCTGTGATCCAAATGCTTCTTCCACCTTCGAGAGGGACAGAAGAATTCTTCCATATCATGATGGTTTAAAATTGTATCAACCAATGTTTTCTGCTGAAAAGATATCATCTATTTTTTTCTATTTTTGGAAGAAAATATTCCTAGACATACAACAGGTGAGAACTAAGTAATTTTAAAGAAACAAATGAAATGAAAATATTCTGTAAATAGAATGAAATGAAAAGCTGTGTTTTAAATAGGAGCTAAATATTAAACAGAATTTTTGTACCAGGCATTTGAATTACTGCACCAGCTCTTTTGCCCATCAAGAGAGGCATTTAGCATTTCAGTCTTTTCCAAGGTGTTCATGATCTGCTATGCTGATCTCTGTGTGTGCCTAGGTGTGTGTGGAGGGGGGGGCATATGAAGGGGAGTGTGTATGTTTGCTTTACAATTGTTGTGGCAGATTCATGCCTCAGCTCCACATTTTGTTTTAAAAAGGTCACACCGAGTGGATATGAAGTTTACTATCAACAAGAGATCGATTCCCAAATCATCCATTTGACTCTCCCTTATAAATCATGTGCTTTGTTGCATATTTTATCAAATATACTTTCAAGCCAGATGGAGGAAGGAGGATGTGGGAATCCCTCCACCATCTTGCAACTTTTATGTAAGTAGGTTTTCAAGAAAATCATCATTTCTCTTTTAAATATGTCTGGAACAGGCATGATGGTAGTGTCAACCTGTTGGAGTTTTTGTTGCTGGAAGAAGTTGTACAAAAGGATTGGTTTTTACATTGACCAGTTACTGAATCAAGCGCAGGAATACATTGGAAATTTAGCTGGGGGTTCCTTTTCCCAGCAGACTACTTCTAGAACGAGCTTGTACACTGAAGCTGACTCTTTTGCTCTCTTTTTGTTTCTTTCCTATTTTCTTGGCTTCTTTGCCACTATCTAGACAATTTTGGAACTTTGTTCCCAACTAAAATGGTTTCAATAGTCTGATTGTGATCATACATTTTTACAAGGAATTTTTAAAATCTTTCCTCGAGTCCAGAAAGTCAAGGACTTAGATCTTTTTCTTCCCTTATCAATATTGCCATGAAATTGATAAATAAAGACCAACTCTTTATTTTTGTTTTTAACCCACGTAGATAATTCCCATCCATTAATCCATTTTGTGGACCAATAGCTGCCATTCTGATGGAAGCTGTCACTTCTTAACAATAGGCATTCTGTGACTATGTTGACTGCACTTTGGGTGAAGATCCTAACTGGTCTTAGATATACATAGGGAGAAATTTGCTCAGCCAGTGTCAGTCTTAAGCATGCGTATCAGAAGATCTTTCTAGAGCTGGGAATTTTCCCATGAAAGGGATTCAGTTAGGGAAGAGACACTTGTGCCAGAGTTTTACATTCTTCTTGAACACTGCTTAAGGAACTTAGATGCCATGTCCATTTGGATCTCTGTCTGCACAGAACTTTGTCATGCCAGCGCTTTGAAATGCATCTTGAAGAGAATTCACTAGCACAGAATGAAAGAGAGTGGAAGGGGTTGGTGGGGCTAACCAGGCCCAACCCCCCTGCCTAAACCAGGATACCTAGAGCCTCTTGCCCAGGATTCTATCTGGGTGTACTTTTAATGTCTTCAAAGATCCAGGCTCCACAATCTTTCTGGGCAGTCTGTGCCGTGGTTCAGTCACCCTGACAGTAAAGAAACATTTACTGATGTTCAAAGGCAATCTCCTGTATTTCAGTGTGTGCCCACTGCCTCTTGTCTTTTCCCTCAGCATCACTGAAAAGACACTGATTCCCTCCCCTTTGCACTATTGCTTCCATATGTATGTGTGATGCCATGTAGAGGTATGTCAAAAACCTCCCTGAAGCCCAGGCAGATAATATTCCCTTCATCTACCAGTCAAGTTGATTCATCAGAGGAGTTTAAAGTGATGTTCAGCATGAAATTCCCCTGAAAAATCATGCTAACTACATTATTTGGTCATCTGTCATGTGCCTGGCAAGGATTTCCAGGAAGAGCTGCTTCATCAACTTCCTGGGGATAAAAAAGAGGCTGGCTGGTTTGTACTATGGCGAGTCCTCTTAATTGCCTTTTTTGAAGATGGGTGTCATTTGCTAACATCCACTCTTTAGCCTCTGTTGCCGTCTACATCTTAGCAAAACGCTTTTCCACTATGTCTGGCTAGGAAAAACTGTGCCAGCACAGAAAACATCTCCCATCGTGTTCTAGAAGTTGCACGGATGTCTGCCAAGTGTTTGGCAGGAAGAAAAGAAAAGTTGTCCAAAACAGCTTCCAATCGAATGTTCCTGTGATTGGAAAAGTCAGGAGAGTGCAAAGGTACTGTTTTCTATCAGTTGGCAAGGTGCGCACACAATCCCAGTGTTGTACAGCTTGCTTCTTCACCTTCCCGAAGCTGCCGCTCTCGCCGGCTGCCGGAGCCCAAGAAGCGGCTTCTTCGCGCAAAGACGATTGTGCCGCTCACAGTGCTCTCCTTAGCGCGGCTTCTGCCGAAAGACGCCCGGCAGCGGCTCTTACCTCCGGAGAGCATCCTACCTTCGTCTTTCGCGTCTTTTGTAGTCTACATCTTAGCAAAACGCTTCTCCACTATGTCTGGCTAGGAAAAACTGTGCCAGCACAGAAAACATCTCCCATCGTGTTCTAGAAGTTGCACGGATGTCTGCCAAGTGTTTGGCAGGAAGAAAAGAAAAGTTGTCCAAAACAGCTTCCAATCGAATGTTCCTGTGATTGGAAAAGTCAGGAGAGTGCAAAGGTACTGTTTTCTATCAGTTGGCAAGGTGCGCACACAATCCCAGTGTTGTACAGCTTGCTTCTTCACCTTCCCGAAGCTGCCGCTCTCGCCGGCTGCCGGAGCCCAAGAAGCGGCTTCTTCGCGCAAAGACGATTGTGCCGCTCACAGGGCTCTCCTTAGCGCGGCTTCTGCCGAAAGACGCCCGGCAGCGGCTCTTACCTCCGGAGAGCATCCTACCTTCGTCTTTCGCGTCTTTTGTAGTCTACACCTCGGCAAAACGCTTTTCCACTATGTCTGGCTAGGAAAAACTGTGCCAGCACAGAAAACATCTCCCATCGTGTTCTAGAAGTTGCACGGATGTCTGCCAAGTGTTTGGCAGGAAGAAAAGAAAAGTTGTCCAAAACAGCTTCCAATCGAATGTTCCTGTGATTGGAAATGTCAGGAGAGTGCAAAGGTACTGTTTTCTATCAGTTGGCAAGGTGCGCACACAATCCCAGTGTTGTACAGCTTGCTTCTTCACCTTCCCGAAGCTGCCACTCTCAGGAGGTAAGAGCCGCTGCCGGGCGTCTTTCGGCAGAAGCCGCGCTAAGGGGAGCCCTGTGAGCGGCACAATCGTCTTTGCGCGAAGAAGCCGCTTCTTGGGCTCCGGCAGCCGGCGAGAGCGGCAGCTTCGGGAAGGTGAAGAAGCAAGCTGTACAACACTGGGATTGTGTGCGCACCTTGCCAACTGATAGAAAACAGTACCTTTGCACTCTCCTGACTTTTCCAATCACAGGAACATTCGATTGGAAGCTGTTTTGGACAACTTTTCTTTTCTTCCTGCCAAACACTTGGCAGACATCCGTGCAACTTCTAGAACACGATGGGAGATGTTTTCTGTGCTGGCACAGTTTTTCCTAGCCAGACATAGTGGAAAAGCTTTTTGCCGAGGTGTAGACTACATAAGACGCGAAAGACGAAGGTAGGATGCTCTCCGGAGGTAAGAGCCGCTGCCGGGCGTCTTTCGGCAGAAGCCGCGCTAAGGAGGGCACTGTGAGCGGCACAATCGTCTTTGCGCGAAGAAGCCGCTTCTTGGGCTCCGGCAGCCGGCGAGAGCGGCAGCTTCGGGAAGGTGAAGAAGCAAGCTGTACAACACTGGGATTGTGTGCGCACCTTGCCAACTGATAGAAAACAGTACCTTTGCACTCTCCTGACTTTTCCAATCACAGGAACATTCGATTGGAAGCTGTTTTGGACAACTTTTCTTTTCTTCCTGCCAAACACTTGGCAGACATCCGTGCAACTTCTAGAACACGATGGGAGATGTTTTCTGTGCTGGCACAGTTTTTCCTAGCCAGACATAGTGGAAAAGCGTTTTGCTAAGATGTAGACTACAAAAGACGCGAAAGACGAAGGTAGGATGCTCTCCGGAGGTAAGAGCCGCTGCCGGGCGTCTTTCGGCAGAAGCCGCGCTAAGGAGAGCACTGTGAGCGGCACAATCGTCTTTGCGCGAAGAAGCCGCTTCTTGGGCTCCGGCAGCCGGCGAGAGCGGCAGCTTCGGGAAGGTGAAGAAGCAAGCTGTACAACACTGGGATTGTGTGCGCACCTTGCCAACTGATAGAAAACAGTACCTTTGCACTCTCCTGACTTTTCCAATCACAGGAACATTCGATTGGAAGCTGTTTTGGACAACTTTTCTTTTCTTCCTGCCAAACACTTGGCAGACATCCGTGCAACTTCTAGAACACGATGGGAGATGTTTTCTGTGCTGGCACAGTTTTTCCTAGCCAGACATAGTGGAAAAGCTTTTTGCCGAGGTGTAGACTACATAAGACGCGAAAGACGAAGGTAGGATGCTCTCCGGAGGTAAGAGCCGCTGCCGGGCGTCTTTCGGCAGAAGCCGCGCTAAGGAGAGCACTGTGAGCGGCACAATCGTCTTTGCGCGAAGAAGCCGCTTCTTGGGCTCCGGCAGCCGGCGAGAGCGGCAGCTTCGGGAAGGTGAAGAAGCAAGCTGTACAACACTGGGATTGTGTGCGCACCTTGCCAACTGATAGAAAACAGTACCTTTGCACTCTCCTGACATTTCCAATCACAGGAACATTCGATTGGAAGCTGTTTTGGACAACTTTTCTTTTCTTCCTGCCAAACACTTGGCAGACATCCGTGCAACTTCTAGAACACGATGGGAGATGTTTTCTGTGCTGGCACAGTTTTTCCTAGCCAGACATAGTGGAAAAGCTTGTTGCCGAGGTGTAGACTACATAAGACGCGAAAGACGAAGGTAGGATGCTCTCCGGAGGTAAGAGCCGCTGCCGGGCGTCTTTCGGCAGAAGCCGCGCTAAGGAGAGCCCTGTGAGCGGCACAATCGTCTTTGCGCGAAGAAGCCGCTTCTTGGGCTCCGGCAGCCGGCGAGAGCGGCAGCTTCGGGAAGGTGAAGAAGCAAGCTGTACAACACTGGGATTGTGTGCGCACCTTGCCAACTGATAGAAAACAGTACCTTTGCACTCTCCTGACTTTTCCAATCACAGGAACATTCGATTGGAAGCTGTTTTGGACAACTTTTCTTTTCTTCCTGCCAAACACTTGGCAGACATCCGTGCAACTTCTAGAACACGATGGGAGATGTTTTCTGTGCTGGCACAGTTTTTCCTAGCCAGACATAGTGGAAAAGCGTTTTGCTAAGATGTAGACTACAAAAGACGCGAAAGACGAAGGTAGGATGCTCTCCGGAGGTAAGAGCCGCTGCCGGGCGTCTTTCGGCAGAAGCCGCGCTAAGGAGAGCACTGTGAGCGGCACAATCGTCTTTGCGCGAAGAAGCCGCTTCTTGGGCTCCGGCAGCCGGCGAGAGCGGCAGCTTCGGGAAGGTGAAGAAGCAAGCTGTACAACACTGGGATTGTGTGCGCACCTTGCCAACTGATAGAAAACAGTACCTTTGCACTCTCCTGACTTTTCCAATCACAGGAACATTCGATTGGAAGCTGTTTTGGACAACTTTTCTTTTCTTCCTGCCAAACACTTGGCAGACATCCGTGCAACTTCTAGAACACGATGGGAGATGTTTTCTGTGCTGGCACAGTTTTTCCTAGCCAGACATAGTGGAAAAGCGTTTTGCTAAGATGTAGACTACAAAAGACGCGAAAGACGAAGGTAGGATGCTCTCCGGAGGTAAGAGCCGCTGCCGGGCGTCTTTCGGCAGAAGCCGCGCTAAGGAGAGCCCTGTGAGCGGCACAATCGTCTTTGCGCGAAGAAGCCGCTTCTTGGGCTCCGGCAGCCGGCGAGAGCGGCAGCTTCGGGAAGGTGAAGAAGCAAGCTGTACAACACTGGGATTGTGTGCGCACCTTGCCAACTGATAGAAAACAGTACCTTTGCACTCTCCTGACTTTTCCAATCACAGGAACATTCGATTGGAAGCTGTTTTGGACAACTTTTCTTTTCTTCCTGCCAAACACTTGGCAGACATCCGTGCAACTTCTAGAACACGATGGGAGATGTTTTCTGTGCTGGCACAGTTTTTCCTAGCCAGACATAGTGGAGAAGCGTTTTGCTAAGATGTAGACTACAAAAGACGCGAAAGACGAAGGTAGGATGCTCTCCGGAGGTAAGAGCCGCTGCCGGGCGTCTTTCGGCAGAAGCCGCGCTAAGGAGAGCACTGTGAGCGGCACAATCGTCTTTGCGCGAAGAAGCCGCTTCTTCGGTTCCGGGAGCCGGCGAGAGCGGCAGCTTCGGGAAGGTGAAGAAGCAAGCTGTACAACACTGGGATTGTGTGCGCACCTTGCCAACTGATAGAAAACAGTACCTTTGCACTCTCCTGACTTTTCCAATCACATGAACATTCGATTGGAAGCTGTTTTGGACAACTTTTCTTTTCTTCCTGCCAAACACTTGGCAGACATCCGTGCAACTTCTAGAACACGATGGGAGATGTTTTCTGTGCTGGCACAGTTTTTCCTAGCCAGACATAGTGGAAAAGCGTTTTGCCGAGGTGTAGATGAGAAGAGGAGCTAAAGACGAAGGTAGGATGCTCTCCGGAGGTAAGAGCCGCTGCCGGGCGTCTTTCGGCAGAAGCCGCGCTAAGGAGAGCACTGTGAGCGGCACAATCGTCTTTGCGCGAAGAAGCCGCTTCTTGGGCTCCGGCAGCCGGCGAGAGCGGCAGCTTCGGGAAGGTGAAGAAGCAAGCTGTACAACACTGGGATTGTGTGCGCACCTTGCCAACTGATAGAAAACAGTACCTTTGCACTCTCCTGACTTTTCCAATCACAGGAACATTCGATTGGAAGCTGTTTTGGACAACTTTTCTTTTCTTCCTGCCAAACACTTGGCAGACATCCGTGCAACTTCTAGAACACGATGGGAGATGTTTTCTGTGCTGGCACAGTTTTTCCTAGCCAGACATAGTGGAAAAGCTTTTTGCCGAGGTGTAGATGAGAAGAGGAGCTAAAGAGTGGATGTTAGCAAATGACACCCATCTTCAAAAAAGGCAATTAAGAGGACTCGCCATAGTACAAACCAGCCAGCCTCTTTTTTATCCCCAGGAAGTTGATGAAGCAGCTCTTCCTGGAAATCCTTGCCAGGCACATGACAGATGACCAAATAATGTAGTTAGCATGATTTTTCAGGGGAATTTCATGCTGAACATCACTTTAAACTCCTCTGATGAATCAACTTGACTGGTAGATGAAGGGAATATTATCTGCCTGGGCTTCAGGGAGGTTTTTGACATACCTCTACATGGCATCACACATACATATGGAAGCAATAGTGCAAAGGGGAGGGAATCAGTGTCTTTTCAGTGATGCTGAGGGAAAAGACAAGAGGCAGTGGGCACACACTGAAATACAGGAGATTGCCTTTGAACATCAGTAAATGTTTCTTTACTGTCAGGGTGACTGAACCACGGCACAGACTGCCCAGAAAGATTGTGGAGCCTGGATCTTTGAAGACATTAAAAGTACACCCAGATAGAATCCTGGGCAAGAGGCTCTAGGTATCCTGGTTTAGGCAGGGGGGTTGGGCCTGGTTAGCCCCACCAACCCCTTCCACTCTCTTTCATTCTGTGCTAGTGAATTCTCTTCAAGATGCATTTCAAAGCGCTGGCATGACAAAGTTCTGTGCAGACAGAGATCCAAATGGACATGGCATCTAAGTTCCTTAAGCAGTGTTCAAGAAGAATGTAAAACTCTGGCACAAGTGTCTCTTCCCTAACTGAATCCCTTTCATGGGAAAATTCCCAGCTCTAGAAAGATCTTCTGATACGCATGCTTAAGACTGACACTGGCTGAGCAAATTTCTCCCTATGTATATCTAAGACCAGTTAGGATCTTCACCCAAAGTGCAGTCAACATAGTCACAGAATGCCTATTGTTAAGAAGTGACAGCTTCCATCAGAATGGCAGCTATTGGTCCACAAAATGGATTAATGGATGGGAATTATCTACGTGGGTTAAAAACAAAAATAAAGAGTTGGTCTTTATTTATCAATTTCATGGCAATATTGATAAGGGAAGAAAAAGATCTAAGTCCTTGACTTTCTGGACTCGAGGAAAGATTTTAAAAATTCCTTGTAAAAATGTATGATCACAATCAGACTATTGAAACCATTTTAGTTGGGAACAAAGTTCCAAAATTGTCTAGATAGTGGCAAAGAAGCCAAGAAAATAGGAAAGAAACAAAAAGAGAGCAAAAGAGTCAGCTTCAGTGTACAAGCTCGTTCTAGAAGTAGTCTGCTGGGAAAAGGAACCCCCAGCTAAATTTCCAATGTATTCCTGCGCTTGATTCAGTAACTGGTCAATGTAAAAACCAATCCTTTTGTACAACTTCTTCCAGCAACAAAAACTCCAACAGGTTGACACTACCATCATGCCTGTTCCAGACATATTTAAAAGAGAAATGATGATTTTCTTGAAAACCTACTTACATAAAAGTTGCAAGATGGTGGAGGGATTCCCACATCCTCCTTCCTCCATCTGGCTTGAAAGTATATTTGATAAAATATGCAACAAAGCACATGATTTATAAGGGAGAGTCAAATGGATGATTTGGGAATCGATCTCTTGTTGATAGTAAACTTCATATCCACTCGGTGTGACCTTTTTAAAACAAAATGTGGAGCTGAGGCATGAATCTGCCACAACAATTGTAAAGCAAACATACACACTCCCCTTCATATGCCCCCCCCTCCACACACACCTAGGCACACACAGAGATCAGCATAGCAGATCATGAACACCTTGGAAAAGACTGAAATGCTAAATGCCTCTCTTGATGGGCAAAAGAGCTGGTGCAGTAATTCAAATGCCTGGTACAAAAATTCTGTTTAATATTTAGCTCCTATTTAAAACACAGCTTTTCATTTCATTCTATTTACAGAATATTTTCATTTCATTTGTTTCTTTAAAATTACTTAGTTCTCACCTGTTGTATGTCTAGGAATATTTTCTTCCAAAAATAGAAAAAAATAGATGATATCTTTTCAGCAGAAAACATTGGTTGATACAATTTTAAACCATCATGATATGGAAGAATTCTTCTGTCCCTCTCGAAGGTGGAAGAAGCATTTGGATCACAGATCATCTACAATGAAATACTTGACATGTTTAAGATGCTTTCAATCAATTTTGATCGTCAATTGCTTATTTGTTGTAAACAGTAATTTTTCAGTGAAGGGAAAGTGTGTGTGGTATATCTACATGATATGTTCAAAGGCAGTTCCTACTAATGGCCAGGCTGAATTCCAGTAAATAATGTCCCGAATGATATTTTGCCGCCTTCTTTGGCACTTCATGAAATCTTACCCCGATGAAGTGCTGAAACAAAGAGATTTTCTCTTAGAGAGTGTCTCATGTTGTAACCTATCCCATGGATTTTATGCTGTAATTCTTATCTCTTTTAAAATTTACTATCTTCTGTACAGTTTTCATGAAACTTTCTGTTACAGTAGTGAATAGCACAGATAAATGTCATTTTGTACAACTTTGAATTTACCCCAAGAGCTGAGAGAAAACTTGATCCTATACTTCAATCCGAGTTTCTTCTATAGTCCAACTTTGTTTCTCTACCATCAAGCTTCTCCTTTGTTGCTGCTCCAAGCCCCGTCCAAGGTGACCTTGAATACTTTCAGGGATGGGACACCCACAACTTCTCTGGGCAACCTGTTCCAGTGTTCCAGCACTCCCACAGTAAAAAAGGCCTTCCTTTCATCTAATATGTGTAGGAAATCATAAATCTAGGCATAGAAGCTTGGAGTGCAAATTTGAAATTCTTTGGATTTGAAGCACATTTTATATGAATACTGACTTACAGATGACTAAAAGATGTTGATGGGCATTTGAGCTGACAAGTTTTGAAAAAGTGCACGGAAATTAAAATTGAAACCACTAAAATTAAAAACTCCTTGCCATTTTCTTTTTCCTCTCCTATTCAAAATTGCATATGTCAGATATCAGTGCTTCATGCAAACCTCTCAGATGCTCTCAGAGAAAAAGCTTTTCTTTCAGACTAAGTTGCGGTTGACGTAGAACACTAGCAGGAGTGAAAGATTTTCTGGGCATCGGGGCAGCCCGTTCTCCTTGGATTTGTGTGCAGAATGCATTTTATCCAAACTGGAAAATAGATCCCAGCTCTGTTCTATTCATCATTCTTACTTCATCAGGCCAGAAGATTCTGTGAAAAGTAGCCTGTGGACCTTGAAGACAGCGCATGTGAACCAGATGAGAGGTGATAGAGAAGTTGAGGGAGAGAAGAAAGAGCATGAGGCTGAAACCAGAAAGTATTTCTCCACGTGATCATGGAAGATTGCAGGAGCCACTTGGTACTATCAAACCAGCCCAACTTGGCACTGGTGCCACCTTGGGTCTGGGAGCCATGTTGCATATCGTGCATTTTAAGGAGCCAGCTGGCCACACCCAGCCATATGCCCCCAAACACAAACCAAGGCCCTTTTCTCTGGCAAACAAAACTCAGCTGCCCTGCTTCTGGATGGCAGATTGCAGGAACCACTTGGTACTATCAAACCAGCCCAACTTGGCACTGGTGCCACCATGGGTCTGGGAACCATCCTGCCTATTGTAGCTTTTCAGGAGCCAGCCGGTCACTCCCAGCCATAGGCCCCCAAACAGAAACCTCGGCCCGTTTCCCTGGCAAACAAAAGTAAGCTGCCCCGCTTCTGGATGGCAGATTGCAGGAGCTACTTAGTACTATCAAATCAGCCCGACTTGGCACAGGTGCCACCTTGGATCTGGGAACCATCCTGTGTATCGTGGATTTTCAGGGGCCAGCCGGCCACTCTCAGCCATATGCCCCCAAACACAAACCACGGACCTTTTCTCTGGCAAACAAAAATCAGCTGCCCCACTTCTGGATGGCAGATTGCAGGAGACACTTGGGACTATCACACCAGCACAACATGGCACTGCTGCCACCTTGGATCTGGGAACAATCCTGCGTATCGTACATATTCAGGAACCAGCCGAACACTCCCAGCCACAGGCCCCCAAACACAAACAACGGCCCATTTCCCTGGCAAACAAAACTCAGCTGCCCCGCTTCTGGTGTGGCAGTTTGCAGGAGCCACTTGGGACTATCAAAGCAGCCCGACTTGGTAATGGTACCATCTTGGATCTGGGAACCATCCGGCGTATCTTGGATTTTCAGGGGCCAGCCGGTCATTCCCAGCCATATGCTCCCAAACACAAACCTCGGCCCTTTTCTCTGGCAAACAAAACTCAACTGCCCCTCTTCTGGATGGCAAATTGCAGGACGCACTTGGTACTACAAAAAGAGCCCGACTTGGCAGTGGTGCCACCTTGGCTCTGGGAACCATCCTGCGTATCGAGCATTTTAAGGAGCCAGCCGGCAATTCCCAGCCGTATGCCCCAAAAAGAAACCACGGACCTTTTCTCTGGCAAAAAAAACTCAGCTGTCCCGCTTCTGGATGGCAGATTGCAGGAGTCACTTTGAACCATACAACCAGCCTTACTTGGCACTGGTGCCACCTTGTATCTGGGAACCATCCTGCCTATCGTTGATTTTCAGGGGCCAGCCTACCACTCTCGGCCATAGGCCCCCAAACACAAACCACAGCCCTTTTCTCTAGCAAACAAAATTTAGCTGCCCCGCTTCTGGATGGCAAATTGCAGGAGCCACTGGGTACTACAAAAACAGCCCGACTTGGCACAGGTGCCACCTTGCGTCTGGTTACCATGCGGCGTATCGTGCATTTTAAGGAGCCAGGTGGCCACTCCCAGCCATATGCCCCCAAACACAACCCACGGCCCTTTTCTCTGGCAAACAAAACTCAGCTGCCCCGCTTCTGGATGGCAGAGTGCAGGAGACACTTGGTACTATCAAACCAGCCCGACTTGGCACTGGTGCCACCTTTGGTCTGGGAACCATCCTGCGTATTGTGGATTGTCAGGAGACAGCCGACCACTCTCGGCCACAGACCCCAATCAAAAACAAAGGTCCGTTTCCCTGGCAAAAAAAACTCAGCTGCCCCGCTTCTGGATGGGAGATTGCAGGAGGCACTTGACACTGTCAAAAGAGCCCCACTTTGTACTGGTGCCACCTTGGGTCTGGGAACCATGCTGCGTATCGTGGATTTTCAGGAGCCAGCCGGCCACTGCCAGCCACAGGCCCCCAAACAAAAACCACAGCCTTTTTCTCTGGCAAACAAAACTCAGCTGCCCTGCTTCTGGATGGCAGATTGCAGGAGCCACTTGGTACTATCAAACCAGCCCGACTTGGCACTGGTGCCACCTTGGGTCTGGGAACCATCCTGCCTATCGTGGATTTTAAGGAGCCAGCCGGCTACTCCCAGCCACAGGCCCCCAACAAAAACCACGGCCCTTTTTTCTCGCAAACAAAAGTAAGCTGCCCCGCTTCTGGATGGCAGATTGCAGGAGCCACTTGGTACTATCAAACCAGCCCGACTTGGCACTGGTGCCACCTTGGGTCTGGGAACCATGCTGCGTATCGCAGATTCTAAGGCGCCAGTCGGCCACTCCCAGCCACAAGACCCCAAACACAAACAACGGCGCTTTTCTCTGGCAAACAAAACTCAACTGCCCCTCTTCTGGATGGCAAATTGCAGGACGCACTTGGTACTATCAAACCAGCACGACTTGGCACGGGTGCCACCTTGGGTCTGGGAACCATCCTGCGTATTGTGGATTGTCAGGAGCCAGCTGGACACTCTCGGCCACAGACCCCAATCAAAAACAACGGCCCGTTTCACAGGCAAACAAAACTCAGCTGCCCCGCTTCTGGATGGGAGATTGCAGGAGGCACTTGACACTGTGAAACCAGCCCCACTTGGCACTGGTGCCACCTTGGGTCTGGGAACCATGCTGCGTATCATGGATTTTCAGGAGCCAGCCGGCCACTCCCAGCCATAGGCCCCCAAACAAAAACCACAGCCTTTTTCTCTGGCAAACAAAATTCAGCTGCCCCGCTTCTGGATGGCAGATTGCAGGAGCCACTTGGGACTATCACACCAGCACAACATGGCACTGGTGCCACCTTGGATCTGGGAATCATCCTTCCTATCGTGGATTTTCAGGGGCCAGCCGGTCACTCTCAGCCATAGGCCCCAAACACAAACCACGGCCCTTTTCTCTGGAAAACAAAACTCAACTGCCCCTCTTCTGGATGGCAGATTGCAGGAGCCACTGGGTACTATGAAACCAGCCCTACTTGGCACTGGTGCCACCTTGGGTCTGGGAACCATGCTGCGTATCATGGATTTTCAGGAGCCAGCCGTCCACTGCCAGCCACAGGCCCCGAAACACAAACAACAGCCTTTTTCTCTGGCAAACAAAATTCAGCTGCCCCGCTTCTGGATGGCAGATTGCAGGAACCACTTGGTACTAACAAACCAGCCCGACTTGGCACTGGTGCCACCTTGGGTCTGGGAACCATCCTGCGTATCGTGGATTCTAAGGAGCCAGCCGGCCACTCCCAGCCACAGGCCCCCAACAAAAACCACGGCCCTTTTTTCTGGCAAACAAAACTTAGCTGCCTCACTTCTGGATGGCAGATTGCAGGAGCCACTTGGTGTAATCAAACCAGCCCGACTTGGCACTGGTGTCACCTTGGGTCTGGGAACCATCCTGCGTATCGTGGATTCTAAGGAGCCAGCCGGCCACTCCCAGCCACAGGCCCCCAAACAAAATCAACGGCGCTGTTCCCTGAAAAACAAAACACGCCTGCCAACTTTTTGATGGAGTTTGCAGGAGCCACTTGGTACTATCAAACCAGCCCAACTTGGCACTGGTGCCACCATGGGTCTGGTAAACATCCTGTGTATCGTGGATTCTTAGGAGCCAGCAGGCCACTCCTAGCCACAGGCACCCAAACAAAAACCTAGGCCTATTTCTCTGGCAAACAAAAGTAAGCTGCCCCGCTTCTGGATGGAAGATTGCAGGAGACACTTGGGACTATCAAACCAGCCCAACTTGGCACTGGTGCCACCTTGGATCTGGGAACCATGTTGTGTATCGTGGATTTTCAGGGGCCAGCCGGCCACTCTCAGCCATATGTCCCCAAACAGAAACCTCGGCCCGTTTCTCTGGCAAACAAAACTCAACTGCCCCTCTTCTGGATGGCAAATTGCAGGATGAACTTGATACTAAAACCGCAGGCCGACTTGGTAGTGGTGACACCTTGGGCCTGGGAACCATCATGCGTATCGAACATTTTAAGGAGCCAGCCGGCCACTCCCAGCAATATGCCCCCAAAAACAATCCACGGAATTTTTCTCTGGCAAACAAAAATCAGCTGCCCCGCTTCTGGATGGCAGATTGCAGGAGCCACTTTGCACCATCAAACCAGCCCGACTTGGCACTGGTGCCACCTTGCATCTGGGAACCATGCTGCCTAGCGTGGATTTTCAGGGGCCAGCGGGCCACTCTCAGCTATATGCCCCCAAACAAAACCCACGGCCCGTTTCCCTGGCAAACAAAAGTAAGCTGCCCTGCTTCTGGATGGCAGATTGCAGGAACCACTTGGTAGTATCAAACCAGCCCGACTTGGCACTGGTGCCACCTTGGGTCTGGGAACCATCCTGCGTATCGTGGATTCTAAGGAGCCAGCCGGCCACTCCCAGCCACAGGCCCCCAAACACAAACAACGGCGCTTTTCCCTGGAAAACAAAACTCGCCTGCCAACTTTTTGATGGCAGATTGCAGGAGCAACTTGGTACTATCAAACCAGCCCAACTTGGCACTGGTGCCACCATGGGTCTGGTAAGCATCCTGCCTATTGTAGCTTTCCAGGAGCCAGCCGGTCACTCCCAGCCATAGGCCCCCAAACACAAACCTCGGCCCGTTTCCCTGGCAAACAAAAGTAAGCTGCCCCGCTTCTGGATGGCAGATTGCAGGAGCCACTTGGTACTATCAAACCAGCCCAACTTGGCACTGGTGCCACCTTGGGTCTGGGAACCATGCTGCGTATCGCAGATTCTAAGGCGCCAGTCGGCCACTCCCAGCCACAAGCCCCCAAACACAAACAACGGCGCTTTTCTCTGGCAAACAAAACTCAACTGCCCCTCTTCTGGATGGCAAATTGCAGGACGCACTTGGTACTATAAAAACAGCCCGACTTGGCACTGGTGCCACCTTGGGTCTGGGAACCATCCTGCGTATCGATCTTTTTAATGAGACAGCCGGCCACTCCCAGCCATATGCCCCCAAACACAACCCACGGCCCTTTCCTCTGGCAAACAAAACTCAGCTGCACCGCTTCTGGATGGCAGATTGCAGGAGCCACTTGGTACTATCAAACCAGCAAGACTTGGCACTGGTGCCACCTTGGGTCTGGGAACCATCCTGCGTATTGTGGATTGTCAGGAGCCAGCTGAACATTCTCGGCCACAGACCCCAATCAAAAACAACGGCCCGTTTCACAGGCAAACAAAACTCAGCTGCCCCGCTTCTGGATGGGAGATTGCAGGAGGCACTTGACACTGTGAAACCAGCCCCACTTGGCACTGGTGCCACCTTGGGTCTGGGAACCATGCTGCGTATCATGGATTTTCAGGAGCCAGCCGGCCACTCCTAGCCATAGGCCCCCAAACAAAAACCACAGCCTTTTTCTCTGGCAAACAAAATTCAGCTGCCCCACTTCTGGATGGCAGATTGCAGGAGCCACTTGGGACTATCACACCAGCACAACATGGCACTGCTGCCACCTTGGATCTGGGAACCATCCTTCCTATCGTGGATTTTCAGGGGCCAGCCGGTCACTCTCAGCCATAGGCCCCAAACACAAACCACGGCCCTTTTCTCTGGAAAACAAAACTCAACTGCCCCTCTTCTGGATGGCAGATTGCAGGAGCCAGTGGGTACTATGAAACTAGCCCTACTTGGCACTGGTGCCACCTTGGGTCTGGGAACCATGCTGCGTATCATGGATTTTCAGGAGCCAGCCGTCCACTGCCAGCCACAGGCCCCGAAACACAAACAACAGCCTTTTTCTCTGGCAAACAAAATTCAGCTGCCCCGCTTCTGGATGGCAGATTGCAGGAACCACTTGGTACTAACAAACCAGCCCGACTTGGCACTGGTGCCACCTTGGGTCTGGGAACCATCCTGCGTATCCTGTGTTCTAAGGAGCCAGCCGGCCACTCCCAGCCACAGTCCCCCAAACAAAAACAACGGCGCTTTTCCCTGGAAAACAAAACTGACCTGCCAACTTTTTGATGGCAGATTGCAGGAGCCACTTGGTACTATCAAACCAGCCCAACTTGGCACTGGTGCCACCATGGGTCTGGTCACCATCCTGCCTATCGTAGCTTTTCAGGAGCCAGCCGGTCACTCCCAGCCATAGGTACCCAGACAAATACCTCGGCCCGTTTCCCTGGCAAACAAAAGTAAGCTGCCCCGCTTCTGGATGGCAGATTGCAGGAGCCACTTGGTACTATCAAACCAGCCCAACTTGACACTGGTGCCACCTTGGCTCTGGGAACCATGCTGCGTAACCCGGATTCTAAGACGACAGGCAGCCACTGCCAGCCACAGGCCTCCAAACAAAATCAACGGCGCTTTTCCCTGGAAAACAAAACTCGCCTGACAACTTTTAGATGGCAGATTGCAGGAGCCAGTTGGTACCATCAAACCAGCCCAACTTGGCACTGGTGCCACCTTGGGTCTGGGAACCATCCTGCCTATTGTTGCTTTTCAGGAGCCAGCCGGTCACTTCTAGCCCTAGGCCCCCAGTCATATACCTCGGCCCGTTTCCCTGGCACACAAATGTAAGCTACCCCGCTTCAGGATGGCAGATTGCAGGAGCCACTTTTCACCATCAAACCAGCCCGACTTGGCACTGGTGCCACCTTGGGTCTGGGAACCATCCTGCGTATCGTGTGTTCTAAGGAGCCAGCCGGCCACTCCCAGCCACAGTCCCCCAAACACAAACAACGGCGCTTTTCCCTGGAAAACAAAACTGGCCTGCCAACTTTTTGATGGCAGATTGCAGGAGCCACTTGGTACTATCAAACCAGCCCAACTTGGCACTGGTGCCACCATGGGTCTGGTCACCATCCTGCCTATCGTAGCTTTTCAGGAGCCAGCCGGTCACTCCCAGCCATAGGCCCCCAGACACAAACCTCGGCCCGTTTCCCTGGCAAACAAAAGTAAGCTGCCCCGCTTCTGCATGGCAGATTGCAGGTGCTATTTAGTACTATCAAACCAGCCCGACTTGGCACTGGTGCCACCTCTGGTCTGGGAACCATCCTGCCTATCGTAGATTTTCAGGGGCCAGACGGCCACTATCAGCCATATGCCCCCAAAAACAAACCACGGGCTTTTCTCTGGTAAACAAAACTCAACTGCCCCTCTTCTGGATGGCAAATTTTAGGACGCACTTTGTACTACGAAAACCGCCCGACTTGGCACTGGTGCCACCTTGGGTCAGGGAACCATCCTGCCTATCGTAGCTTTTCAGGAGCCAGCCGGTCACTCCCAGCCATAGGTCCCCAGACAAATACCTCGGCCCGTTTCCCTGGCAAACAAAAGTAAGCTGCCCCGCTTCTGGATGGCAGATTGCAGGAGCCACTTGGTACTATCAAACCAGCCCAACTTGACACTGGTGCCACCTTGGCTCTGGGAACCATGCTGCGTAACCCGGATTCTAAGACGACAGGCAGCCACTGCCAGCCACAGGCCTCCAAACAAAATCAACGGCGCTTTTCCCTGGAAAACAAAACTCGCCTGACAACTTTTAGATGGCAGATTGCAGGAGCCAGTTGGTACCATCAAACCAGCCCAACTTGGCACTGGTGCCACCTTGGGTCTGGGAACCATCCTGCCTATTGTAGCTTTTCAGGAGCCAGCCGGTCACTTCTAGCCCTAGGCCCCCAGGCATAAACCTCGGCCCGTTTCCCTGGCAGACAAATGTAAGCTACCCCGCTTCAGGATGGCAGATTGCAGGAGCCACTTTTCACCATCAAACCAGCCCGACTTGGCACTGGTGCCACCTTGGGTCTGGGAACCATCCTGCGTATCGTGTGTTCTAAGGAGCCAGCCGGCCACTCCCAGCCACAGTCCTCCAAACACAAACAACGGCGCTTTTCCCTGGAAAACAAAACTGGCCTGCCAACTTTTTGATGGCAGATTGCAGGAGCCACTTGGTACTATCAAACCAGCCCAACTTGGCACTGGTGCCACCTTGGGTCTGGTAACCATCCTGCCTATCGTAGCTTTTCAGGAGCCAGCCGGTCACTCCCAGCCATAGGCCCCCAGACACAAACCTCGGCCCGTTTCCCTGGCAAACAAAAGTAAGCTGCCCCGCTTCTGCATGGCAGATTGCAGGCGCTATTTAGTACTATCAAACCAGACCGACTTGGCACTGGTGCCACCTCTGGTCTGGTCACCATCCTGCCTATCGTGGATTTTCAGGGGCCAGACGGCCACTATCAGCCATATGCCCCCAAAAACAAACCACGGCCCTTTTCTCTGGTAAACAAAACTCAACTGCCCCTCTTCTGGATGGCAAATTTTAGGACGCACTTTGTACTACGAATACCGCCCGACTTGGCACTGGTGCCACCTTGGGTCAGGGAACCATCCTGCCTATCGTAGCTATTTAAGGAGCCAGCAGGCCACGCCCAGCCATATAGCCCCAAAAACAAACCACGGACCATTTCTCTTGGAAACAAAAATCCGCTGCCCCGCGTCAGGATGGCAGATTGCAGGAGCCACTTTGCACCATCAAACCACCCCAACTTGGCACTGGTGCCACCATGGGTCTGGTCACCATCCTGCCTATCGTAGCTTTTCAGGAGCCAGGCGGTCACTCCCAGCCATAGGCCCCCAGACAAATACCTCGGCCCGTTTCCCTGGCAAACAAATGTAAGTTGCCCCGCTTCTGGATGGCAGATTGCAGGAGCCACATGGTACTATCAAACCAGGCCAACATGGCACTGGTGCCACCTTGGCTCTGGGAACCATCCTGCCTATCGTGGATTTTCAGGCGCCAGCCGGCCACTCTCAGCCATATGCCCCCAAACACAAACCACGGCCCTTTTCTCTGGTAAACAAAACTCAACTGCCCCTCTTCTGGATGGCAAATTGCAGGACGCACTTGGTACTACGAAAACAGCCCGACTTGGCAGTGATGCCACCTTGGGTCAGGGAACCATCATGCGTATCGATGTTTTTAAGGAGTCAGCCGGCAACGTCCAGCCATATACCCCCAAAAAAAACCCACGGAACTTTTCTCCAGCAAGCAAAAATCCGCTGCCCCGCGTCTGGATGGCAGATTGCAGGAGCTATTTAGTATTATCAAACCAGCCCGACTTGGCACTGGTGCCACCATGGGTCTGGTCACCATCCTGCCTATCGTAGCTTTTCAGGAGCCAGCCGGTCACTCTCAGCCATAGGCCCCAAACACAAACCACGGCCCTTTTCTCTGGAAAACAAAACTCAACTGCCCCTCTTCTGGATGGCAGATTGCAGGAGCCACTGGGTACTATGAAACCAGCCCTACTTGGCACTGGTGCCACCTTGGGTCTGGGAACCATGCTGCGTATCATGGATTTTCAGGAGCCAGCCGTCCACTGCCAGCCACAGGCCCCGAAACACAAACAACAGCCTTTTTCTCTGGCAAACAAAATTCAGCTGCCCCGCTTCTGGATGGCAGATTGCAGGAACCACTTGGTACTAACAAACCAGCCCGACTTGGCACTGGTGCCACCTTGGGTCTGGGAACCATCCTGCGTATCGTGGATTCTAAGGAGCCAGCTGGCCACTCCCAGCCACAGGCCCCAAAACACAAACAACGGTGCTTTTCCCTGGAAAACAAAACTCGCCTGCCAAACATTTGATGGCAGATTGCAGGAGCCACTTGGTACTATCAAACCAGCCCAACTTGGCACTGGTGCCACCATGGGTCTGGTCACCATCCTGCCTATCGTAGCTTTTCAGGAGCCAGCCGGTCACTTCTAGCCCTAGGCCCCCAGGCATAAACCTCGGCCCGTTTCCCTGGCAGACAAATGTAAGCTACCCCGCTTCAGGATGGCAGATTGCAGGAGCCACTTTTCACCATCAAACCAGCCCGACTTGGCACTGGTGCCACCTTGGGTCTGGGAACCATCCTGCGTATCGTGTGTTCTAAGGAGCCAGCCGGCCACTCCCAGCCACAGTCCTCCAAACACAAACAACGGCGCTTTTCCCTGGAAAACAAAACTGGCCTGCCAACTTTTTGATGGCAGATTGCAGGAGCCACTTGGTACTATCAAACCAGCCCAACTTGGCACTGGTGCCACCTTGGGTCTGGTAACCATCCTGCCTATCGTAGCTTTTCAGGAGCCAGCCGGTCACTCCCAGCCATAGGCCCCCAGACACAAACCTCGGCCCGTTTCCCTGGCAAACAAAAGTAAGCTGCCCCGCTTCTGCATGGCAGATTGCAGGCGCTATTTAGTACTATCAAACCAGACCGACTTGGCACTGGTGCCACCTCTGGTCTGGTCACCATCCTGCCTATCGTGGATTTTCAGGCGCCAGACGGCCACTATCAGCCATATGCCCCCAAAAACAAACCACGGCCCTTTTCTCTGGTAAACAAAACTCAACTGCCCCTCTTCTGGATGGCAAATTTTAGGACGCACTTTGTACTACGAATACCGCCCGACTTGGCACTGGTGCCACCTTGGGTCAGGGAACCATCCTGCCTATCGTAGCTATTTAAGGAGCCAGCAGGCCACGCCCAGCCATATAGCCCCAAAAACAAACCACGGACCATTTCTCTTGGAAACAAAAATCCGCTGCCCCGCGTCAGGATGGCAGATTGCAGGAGCCACTTTGCACCATCAAACCACCCCAACTTGGCACTGGTGCCACCATGGGTCTGGTCACCATCCTGCCTATCGTAGCTTTTCAGGAGCCAGGCGGTCACTCCCAGCCATAGGCCCCCAGACAAATACCTCGGCCCGTTTCCCTGGCAAACAAATGTAAGTTGCCCCGCTTCTGGATGGCAGATTGCAGGAGCCACATGGTACTATCAAACCAGGCCAACATGGCACTGGTGCCACCTTGGCTCTGGGAACCATCCTGCCTATCGTGGATTTTCAGGCGCCAGCCGGCCACTCTCAGCCATATGCCCCCAAACACAAACCACGGCCCTTTTCTCTGGTAAACAAAACTCAACTGCCCCTCTTCTGGATGGCAAATTGCAGGACGCACTTGGTACTACGAAAACAGCCCGACTTGGCAGTGATGCCACCTTGGGTCAGGGAACCATCATGCGTATCGATGTTTTTAAGGAGTCAGCCGGCAACGTCCAGCCATATACCCCCAAAAAAAACCCACGGAACTTTTCTCCAGCAAGCAAAAATCCGCTGCCCCGCGTCTGGATGGCAGATTGCAGGAGCTATTTAGTATTATCAAACCAGCCCGACTTGGCACTGGTGCCACCATGGGTCTGGTCACCATCCTGCCTATCGTAGCTTTTCAGGAGCCAGCCGGTCACTCTCAGCCATAGGCCCCAAACACAAACCACGGCCCTTTTCTCTGGAAAACAAAACTCAACTGCCCCTCTTCTGGATGGCAGATTGCAGGAGCCACTGGGTACTATGAAACCAGCCCTACTTGGCACTGGTGCCACCTTGGGTCTGGGAACCATGCTGCGTATCATGGATTTTCAGGAGCCAGCCGTCCACTGCCAGCCACAGGCCCCGAAACACAAACAACAGCCTTTTTCTCTGGCAAACAAAATTCAGCTGCCCCGCTTCTGGATGGCAGATTGCAGGAACCACTTGGTACTAACAAACCAGCCCGACTTGGCACTGGTGCCACCTTGGGTCTGGGAACCATCCTGCGTATCGTGGATTCTAAGGAGCCAGCTGGCCACTCCCAGCCACAGGCCCCAAAACACAAACAACGGCGCTTTTCCCTGGAAAACAAAACTCGCCTGCCAACTTTTTGATGGCAGATTGCAGGAGCCACTTGGTACTATCAAACCAGCCCAACTTGGCACTGGTGCCACCATGGGTCTGGTCACCATCCTGCCTATCGTAGCTTTTCAGGAGCCAGCCGGTCACTCCCAGCCATAGGCCCCCAGACACAAAGCTCGGCCTGTTTCCCTGGCACACAAAAGTAAGCTACCGCACTTCTGGATGGCAGATTGCAGGAGCCACTTTGCACCATCAAACCAGCCCAACTTGGCACTGGTGCCACCTTGGCTCTGGGAACCATGCTGCGTAACCCGGATTCTAAGACGACAGGCAGCCACTGCCAGCCACAGGCCTCCAAACAAAATCAACGGCGCTTTTCCCTGGAAAACAAAACTCGCCTGACAACTTTTAGATGGCAGATTGCAGGAGCCAGTTGGTACCATCAAACCAGCCCAACTTGGCACTGGTGCCACCATGGGTCTGGGAACCATCCTGCCTATTGTTGCTTTTCAGGAGCCAGCCGGTCACTCCTAGCCCTAGGCCCCCAGTCATAAACCTCGGCCCGTTTCCCTGGCACACAAAAGTAAGCTACCCCGCTTCAGGATGGCAGATTGCAGGAGCCACTTTTCACCATCAAACCAGCCCGACGTGGCACTGGTGCCACCTTGGGTCTGGGAACCATCCTGCGTATCCTGTGTTCTAAGGAGCCAGCCGGCCACTCCCACCAACAGTCCCCCAAACACAAACAACGGCGCTTTTCCCTGGAAAACAAAACTCGCCTGACAACTTTTTGATGGCAGATTGCAGGAGCCACTTGGTACTATCAAACCAGCCCAACTTGGCACTGGTGCCACCATGGGTCTGGTAACCATCCTGCCTATCGTAGCTTTTCAGGAGCCAGGCGGTCACTCCCAGCCATAGGCCCCCAGACACAAACCTCGGCCCGTTTCCCTGGCAAACAAAAGTAAGCTGCCCCGCTTCTGCATGGCAGATTGCAGGTGCTATTTAGTACTATCAAACCAGCCCGACTTGGCACTGGTGCCACCTCTGGTCTGGTCACCATCCTGCCTATCGTGGATTTTCAGGCGCCAGACGGCCACTATCAGCCATATGCCCCCAAAAACAAACCACGGCCCTTTTCTCTGGTAAACAAAACTCAACTGCCCCTCTTCTGGATGGCAAATTTTAGGACGCACTTTGTACTACGAAAACCGCCCGACTTGGCACTGGTGCCACCTTGGGTCAGGGAACCATCCTGCCTATCGTAGCTATTTAAGGAGCCAGCAGGCCACGCCCAGCCATATAGCCCCAAAAACAAACCACGGACCATTTCTCTTGGAAACAAAAATCCGCTGCCCCGCGTCAGGATGGCAGATTGCAGGAGCCACGTTGCACCATCAAACCACCCCGACTTGGCACTGGTGCCATCTTGGATCTGGGAACCATCCTGCCTATCGTAGCTTTTCAGGAGCCAGCCGGTTACTCCCAACCATAGGCCCCCAGACAGAAAACTCTGCCCGTTTCCCTGGCAAACAAAAGTAAGCTACCCCGCTTCTGGATGGCAGATTGCAGGAGCCACTTGGTACTATCAAACCAGCCCAACTTGACACTGGTGCCACTTTGGGTCTGGGAACCATGCTGCGTAACGTAGATTCTAAGGCGCCAGGCGGCCACTCCCAGCCACAGGCCCCCAAATACAAACAACGGCGCTTTTCCCTGGAAAACAAAACTCGCCTGCCAGCTTTTTGATGGCAGATTGCAGGAGCCACTTGGTACTATCAAATCATCCCAACTTGGCACTGGTGCCATTATGGGTCTGGGAACCATCCTGCCAAATGTACCATTTCAGGAGCCAGCCGGTCACTCCCAGCCATAGGCCCCCATCACAAACCTCGGACCGTTTCCCTGGCAAACAAAATTAAGCTGCCCCGATTCTGGATGGCAGATTGCAGGAGCCACTTGGTAGTGTCAAAACAGCCCGACTTGGCACTGGTGCCACCTTGGGTCTGGGAACCATCCTGCGTATCGTGGATTCTAAGCAGCCACCCGGCCACTCCGTGCCACAGGCGCCCAAACACAAACAAGTGCGCTTTTCCCTGGAAAACAAAACTCGCCTGCCAACATTTTGATGGCAGATTGCAGGAGCCACTTGGTACTATCAAACCAGCCCAACTTGGCACTGGTGCCACCATGGGTCTGGTCACCATCCTGCCTATCGTAGCTTTTCAGGAGCCAGCCGGTCACTCCCAGCCATAAACCCCCAGACACAAACCTCGGCCCGTTTCCCTGGAAAACAAAAGTAAGCACCCCCGATTCTGGATGGCAGATTGCAGGAGCCACTTGGTAGTATCAAATTAGCCCAACTTGGCACTGGTGCCATCATGGGTCTGGTAAACATCCTGCCTATCTTAGCTTTTCAGGAGCCGGCCGGTCACTCCCTGCCATAGGCCCCCAGAGAAATACCTCGGCCCGTTTCCCTGGCAAACAAAAGTAAGCTGCCCCTCTTCTGGATGGCAGATTGCAGGAACCACTTGCTACTATCAAACCAGCCCAACTTGGCACAGGTGCCACCTTGGCTCTGGGAACCATGCTGCGTAACGTAGATTCTAAGAGGACAGCCGGACACTCCCGGCCACAGGCCTCTAAACAAAAACAACGGCGCGTTACCCTGGAAAACAAAACTCGCCTGCCAACTTTTTGATGGCAGATTGCAGGAGCCACTTGGTACTATCAAACCAGCCCTACTTGGCACTGGTGCCACCATGGGTCTGGTCACCATCCTGCCTATCGTAGCTTTTCAGGAGCCAGCCGGTCACTCCCAGCCATAGGCCCCCAGACAAATACCTCGGCCCGTTTCCCTGGCAAACAAAAGTAAGCTGCCCCGCTTCTGGATGGAAGATTGCAGGAGCCACATGGTACTATCAAACCAGGCCAACATGGCACTGGTGCCACCTTGGCTCTGGGAACCATCCTGCCTATCGTGGATTTTCAGGCGCCAGCCGGCCACTCTCAGCCATATGCCCCAAAACACAAACCACGGCCCTTTTCTCTGGTAAACAAAACTCAACTGCCCCTCTTCTGGATGGCAAATTGCAGGAGCCACTTGGTACTACGAAAACAGCCCGACTTGGCAGTGATGCCACCTTGGGTCAGGGAACCATCCTGCGTATCGATGTTTTTAAGGAGTCAGCCGGCAACGTCCAGCCATATACCCCCAAAAAAAACCCACGGAACTTTTCTCCAGCAAGCAAAAATCCGCTGCCCCGCGTCTGGATGGCAGATTGCAGGAGCTATTTAGTATTATCAAACCAGCCCGACTTGGCACTGGTGCCACCATCGGTCTGGTCACCATCCTGCCTATCGTAGCTTTTCAGGAGCCAGCCGGTCACTCTCAGCCATAGGCCCCAAACACAAACCACGGCCCTTTTCTCTGGAAAACAAAATTCAACTGCCCCTCTTCTGGATGGCAGATTGCAGGAACCACTTGGTACTAACAAACCAGCCCGACTTGGCACTGGTGCCACCTTGGGTCTGGGAACCATCCTGCGTATCGTGGATTCTAAGGAGCCAGCTGGCCACTCCCAGCCACAGGCCCCAAAACACACACAACGGCGCTTTTCCCTGGAAAACAAAACTCGCCTGCCAACTTTTTGATGGCAGATTGCAGGAGCCACTTGGTACTATCAAACCAGCCCAACTTGGCACTGGTGCCACCATGGGTCTGGTCACCATCCTGCCTATCGTAGCTTTTCAGGAGCCAGCCGGTCACTCCCAGCCATAGGCCCCCAGACACGAAGCTCGGCCCGTTTCCCTGGCAAACAAAAGTAAGCTGCCCCGCTTCTGGATGGCAGATTGCAGGATACACTTGTTATTATCAAACCAGCCCGACTTGGTACTGGTGCCACCTTGGGTCTGGGAACCATCCTGCGTATCGTGTGTTCTAAGGAGCCAGCCGGCCACTCCCAGCCACAGGCCCCCAAACAAAAACAACGGCGATTTTCCCTGGAAAACAAAACTCGCCTGACAACTTTTTGATGGCAGATTGCAGGAACCACTTGGTACTATCAAACCAGCCCAACTTGGCACTGGTGCCACCTTGGGTCTGGGAACCATGCTGCGTATTGTGGATTCTAAGGAGCCAGCCGGCCACTCCAGCCACAGGCCCGCAGACACAAACAACGGCGCTTTTCCCTGGAAAACAAAACTTGCCTGCCAACATTTTGATGGCAGATTGCAGGAGCCACTTGGTACTATGAAATCAGCCGAACATGGCACTGGTGCCACCATGGGTCTGGTCACCATCCTGCCTATCGTAGCTTTTCAGGAGCCAGCCGGTCACTCCCAGCCATAGGCCCCCAGACACAAAGCTCGGCCCGTTTCCCTGGCAAACAAAAGTAAGCTGCCCCGCTTCTGGATGGTAGATTGCAGGAACCATTTGCTACAATCAAACCAGCCCAACTTGGCACTGGTGCCACCTCAGGTCTGGGAGCCATCCTGCGTATTTTGGATTCTAAGGAGCCAGCCGGCCACTCCCAGCCACAGGCCCCCAAACACAAACAACGGCGCTTTTCCATGGAAAACAAAACTCGCCTGCCAACATTTTGATGGCAGATTGCAGGAGCCACTTGGTACTATCAAACCAGCCCAACTTGGCACTGGTGCCACCATGGGTCTGGTCACCATCCTGCCTATCGTAGTTTTTCAGGAGCCAGCCGGTCACTCCCTGCCATAGGCCCCCAGACAAAACCTCGGCCCGTTTCCCTGGCAAACAAAAGTAAGCTGCCCCGCTTCTGGATGGCAGATTGCAGGACGCACTTGGTAGTATCAAACCAGCCCAACTTGGCACTGGTGCCACCTCAGGTCTGGGAACCATGCTGCGTATCGTGGATTCTAATTAGCCATCCGTCCACTCCCAGCCACAGGCCCCCAAACAAAAACAACGGCGCTTTTCCCTGGATAACAAACTCGCCTGCCAACTTTTTGATGGCAGATTGCAGGAGCCACTTGGTACTATGAAACCAGCCCAACTTGGCACTGGTGCCACCATGGGTCTGGTCAACATCCTGCCTATCGTAGCTTTTCAGGAGACAGCCGGTCACTCCCAGCCATAGGCCCCCAGACAAAAACCTCGGCCCTTTTCCCTGGCAAACAAAAGTAAGTTAACCCGCTTCTGGATGGCAGATTGCAGGAGCCACTTTTCACCATCAAACTAGCCCGACTTGGCACTGGTGTCACCTCTGGTCTGGGAACCATCCTGCCTGTCGTGGATTCTAATTAGCCAGCCGGCCACTCCCAGCCACAGGCCCCCAAACACAAACAACGGCGCTTTTCCCTGGGAAACAAAACTCGCCTGCCAAGTTTTTGATGGCAGATTGCAGGAGCCACTTGGTACTATCAAACCAGCCCAACTTGGCACTGGTGCCACCATGGGTCTGGTAAACATCCTGCCTATCGTAGCCTTTCAGGAGCCAGCCGGTCACTCCCAGCCATAGGCCCCCAGACACAAAGCTCGGCCCGTTTCCCTGGCAAACAAAAGTAAGCTGCCCCGCTTCTGGATGGCAGATTGCAGGAACCACTTGGTACTATCAAACCAGCCCGACTTGGCACTGGTGCCACCTTGGGTCTGGGAACCATCCTGCGTATCGTGGATTCTAAGGAGCCAGCCGGCCACTCCCAGCCACAGGCCCCCAAACACAAACAACGACGCTTTTCCCTGGAAAACAAAACTCGCCTGCCAACTTTTTGATGGCAGATTGCAGGAACCACTTGGTACTATCAAACCAGCCCGACTTGGCACTGGTGCCACCTTGGGTCTGGGAACCATGCTGCGTATCGTGGATTCTAAGGAGCCAGCCGGTCACTCCAGCCACAGGCCCGCAGACACAAACAACGGCGCTTTTCCCTGGAAAACAAAACTCGCCTGCCGACTTTTTGATGGCAGATTGCAGGAGCCACTTGGTACTATCAAACCAGCCCAACTTGGCACTGGTGCCACCATGGGTCTGGTCACCATCCTGCCTATCGTAGCTTTTCAGGAGCCAGCCGGTCACTCCCAGCCATAGGCCCCGAGACACAAAGCTCGGACCTTTTCCCTGGCAAACAAAAGTAAGCTGCCCCGCTTCTGGATGGCAGATTGCAGGAGCCACTTTGCACCATCATACTAGCCCGACTTGGCACTGGTGCCACCTTGGGTCTGGGAACCATCCTGCGTATCGTGGATTCTAAGCAGCCAGCCGGCCACTCCCAGCCACAGGCCCCCAAACACAAACAACGGCGCTTTTCCCTGGAAAATAAAAACTCGCCTGCCAAATTTTGACGGCAGATTGCAGGAGCCACTTGGTACTATCAAACCAGCCCAACTTGGGACTGGTGCCACCATGGGTCTGGTCACCATCCTGCCTATCGTAGCTTTTCAGGAGCCAGCCGGTCACTCCCAGCCATAGGCCCCCAGACAAAAACCTCGGCCCGTTTCCCTGGCAAACAAAAGTAAGCTGCCCTGCTTCTGGATGGCAGATTGCAGGAACCACTTGGTACTATCAAACCAGCAAAACTTGGCACTGGTGCCACCTTGGGTCTGGATACCATGCTGCGTATCGTGGATTCTAAGGAGCCAGCCGGCCACTCCCAGCCACAGGACCCCAAACACAAACAACGGCGCTTTTCCCTGGAAAACAAAACTCTCCTGCCAACTTTTTGATGGCAGATTGCAGGAGCCACTTGGTTTTATCAAATCAGCCCAACTTGGCACTGGTGCCACCATGGGTCTGGTCACCATCCTGCCTATCTTATCTTTTCAGGAGCCAGCCGGTCACTCCCCGCCATAGGCCCCCAGAGAAAAACCTCGGCCCATTTCCCTGGCAAACAAAAGTAAGCTACCCCGCTCCTGGATGGCAGATTTCAGGAGCCACTTTGTACCATCAAACTAGCCCGTCTTGGCACTGGTGCCACCTCTGGTCTGGGAACCATCCTGCGTATCGTGGATTCTAATTAGCCAGCCGGCCACTCCCTACCACAGGCACCCAAACACAAACAACGGCGCTTTTCCCTGGAAAACAAAACTCGCCTACCAACTATTTGATGGCAGATTGCAGGAGCCACTTGGTACTATCAAACCAGCCCAACTTGGCACTGGTGCCACCATGGGTCTGGTCACCATCCTGCCTATCGTAGCTTTTCAGGAGCCAGCCGGTCACTCCCTGCCATAGGCCCCGAGACAGAAAGCCCGGCCCGTTTCCCTGGCAAACAAAAGTAAGCTGCCCCGCTTCTGGATGGCAGATTTCAGGAGCCACTTTGTACTATCAAACCAGCCCGACTTGGCACTGGTGCCACCTCTGGTCTGGGAACCATGCTGCGTATCGTGGATTTTAAGGAGCCAGTCGGCCACTCCCAGCCATACGCCTCCAAACACAAACAACGGTCCATTTCCCTGGCAAACAAAAGTAAGCTGCCCCGCTTCTGGATGTCAGATTGCAGGAACCACTTGTTGCCAAGTTGGGGTGGTTTGATAGTACCAAGTGGCTCGTGTAATCTGCCATCAAAAAGTTGGCAAGCGAGTTTTGTTTTCCAGGGAAAAGCGCCGTTGTTTGTGTTTGGGGGCCTGTGGCTGGGAGTGGCCAGCTGTCTCCTTAGAATCCACGATACGCAGGATGGGTCCCAGACCAGAGGTGGCACCAGTGCCAAGTCGGGCTGGTTTGATGGTGCAAAGTGACTCCTGCAATCTGCCATCCAGAAGCGGGGTAGCTTACTTTTGTTTGCCAGGGAAACGGGTAGAGCTTTTTGTCTGGGGGCCTATGGCTGGGAGTGACCGGCTGGCTCCTGAAAAGCTACGATAGGCAGGATGGTGACCAGACCCATGGTGGCACCAGTGCCAAGTTGGGCTGGTTTGATAGTACCAAGTGGCTCCTGCAATCTGCCATCCAGAAGCGGGTCAGCTTACTTTTGTTTCCCAGGGAAACGGGCCGAGGTTTGTGTCTGGGGGCCTATGGCTGGGAGTGACCGGCTGGCTACTGAAAAGCTACGATAGGCAGGATGGTTACCAGACTCATGGTGGCACCAGTGCCAAGTCGGGCTGGTTTGATAATACTAAATAGCTCCTGAAATCTGCCATTCAGACGCGGGGCAGCGGATTTTTGTTTGCTGGAGAAAAGTTCCGTGGTTTGTTTTTGGGGGTATATGGCTGGACGTGGCCGGCTGGCTCCTTAAAAAGATCGATACGCAGGATTGTTCCCTGACCCAAGGTGGCATCACTGCCAAGTCGGGCTGTTTTCGTAGTACCAAGTGCGTCCTGCAATTTGCCATCCAGAAGAGGGGCAGTTGAGTTTTGTTTGCCAGAGCAAAGGGCCGTGGTATGTGTTTGGGGGCATATGGCTGAGAGTGGCCGGCTGGCCCCTGAAAATCCACGATAGGCAGGATGGTTCCCAGAGCCAAGGTGGCACCAGTGCCATGTTGGCCTGGTTTGATAGTACCATGTGGCTGCTGTAATCTGCCATCCAGAAGCGGGGCAGCTTACTTTTGTTTGCCAGGGAAACGGGCCGAGATATTTGTCTGGGGGCCTATGGGTGGGAGTGACCGGCTGGCTCCTGAAAAGCTACGATAGGCAGGATGGTTACCAGACCCATGGTGGCACCAGTCCCAAGTTGGGCTGGTTTGATAGTACCAAGTGGCTCCTGCAATCTGCCATCAAAAATTTGGCAGGCGAGTTTTGTTTTCCAGGGAAAAGCGCCGTTGTTTTGTTTAGAGGCCTGTGGCTGGGAATGGCCGCCTGTCCTCGTAGAATCTACGTTACGCAGCATGGTTCCCAGAGCCAAGGTTGCACGAGGGCCAAGTCGGGCAGGTTTGATAGTACCAAATGCATCCTGCAATCTGCCATCCAAAAGCGGGGCAGTTTACTTTTGTTTGCCAGGGAAACGGGCCGAGGTTTGTGTCTGGGGGCCTATGGCAGGGAGTGACCGGCTGGCTCCTGAGAAGCTACGATAGGCAGGATGTTTACCAGACCCATGGTGGCACCAGTGCCAAGTTGGGCTGATTTGATAGTACCAAGTGGCTCCTGCAATCTGCCATCCAGAATCGGGGCAGCTTACTTTTGTTTTCCAGGGAAACGGGCCGAGGTTTGTGTCTGGGGGTCTATGGCTGGGAGTGACCGGCTGGCTCCTGAAAAGCTACGATAGGCAGGATGGTGACCAGACCCATGGTGGCACCAGTGCCAAGTTGGGCTGGTTTGATAGCACCAAGTGGCTCCTGCAATCTGCCATCAAAATGTTGGCAAGCGAGTTTTGTTTTCCAGGGAAAAGCGCCGTTGTTTGTGTTTGGGCGCCTGTGGCTCAGAGTGGCCGGGTGGCTGCTTAGAATCCACGATACGCAGGATGGTTCCCAGACCCAAGGTGGCACCAGTGCCAAGTCGGGCTGGTTTGACACTACCATGTGGCTCCTGCAATCTGCCATCCAGAATCGGGGCAGCCAAATTTTGTTTGCCAGGGAAACGGTCCGAGGTTTGTGTCTGGGGGACTATGGCTGGGAGTGACCGGCTGGCTCCTGAAATGCTACAATAGGCAGGATGGTTCCCAGACCCATGGTGGCACCAGTGCCAAGTTGGGATGATTTGATAGTACCAAGTGGCTCCTGCAATCTGCCATCAAAAAGCTGGCAGGCGAGTTTTGTTTTCCAGGGAAAAGCGCCGTTGTTTGTGTTTGGGGGCCTGTGGCTGGGAGTGGCCGGCTGGCTCCTTAGAATCCACGATATGCAGGATTGTTCCCAGACCCAAGGTGGCACCAGTGCCAAGTCGGGCTGGTTTGATGGTGCAAAGTGGCTCCTGCAATCTGCCATCCAGACGCGGGGCAGCGGATTTTTGTTTCCATGAGAAATGGTCCGTGGTTTGTTTTTGGGGGTATATGGCTGGGCGTGGCCGGCTGGCCCCTTAAAAAGCTCGATATGCAGGATGGTTCCCTGACACAAGGTGGCACCAGTGCCACGTCGGGCGGTTTTCGTAGTACAAAGTGCGTCCTAAAATTTGCCATCCAGAAGAGGGGCAGTTGAGTTTTGTTTGCCAGAGAAAAGGTCCGTGGTTTGTTTTTGGGGGCATATGGCTGAGAGTGGCCGGCTGGCCCCTGAAAATCCACGATAGGCAGGATGGTTCCCAGACCAGAGGTGTCACCAGTGCCAAGTCGGGCTGGTTTGATAGTACTAAATAGCTCCTTCAATCTGCCATGCAGAAGCGGGGCAGCTTACTTTTGTTTGCCAGGGAAACGGGCCGAGGTTTGTGTCTGGGGGCCTATGGCTGGGAGTGACCGACTGGCTCCTGAAAAGCTACGATAGGCAGGATGGTGACCAGACCCATGGTGGCACCAGTGCCAAGTTGGGCTGGTTTGATAGTACCAAGTGGCTCCGGCAATCTGCCATCAAAAAGTTGGCAGGCGAGTTTTGTTTTCCAGGGAAAAGCGCCGTTGTTTGTGTTTGGGGGCCTGTGGCTGGGAGTGGCCAGCTGGCTCCTTAGAAGCCACGATAGGCAGGATGGTTCCCAGACCAGAGGTGGCACCAGTGCCAAGTTGGGCTGGTTTGATGGTGCAAAGTGGCTCCTGCAATCTGCCATCCAGAAGCGGGGTAGCTTACTTTTGTTTGCCAGGGAAACGGGCCGAAATATTTGTCTAGGGGCCTCTGGCTGGGGGTGGCTGGCTGGCACCTGAAAAGCTACGATAGGCAGGATGGTGACCAGACCCATGGTGGCACCAGTGCCAAGTTGGGCTGGTTTGATAGTACCAAGTGGCTCCTGCAATCTGCCATCAAATGTTTGGCAGGCGAGTTTTGTTTTCCAGGGAAAAGCACCGTTGTTTGTGTTTGGGGGCCTGTGGCTGGGAGTGGCCAGCTGGCTCCTTAGAATCCACGATACGCAGGATGGTTCCCAGACCAGAGGTGGCACCAGTGCCATGTTGGCCTGGTTTGATAGTACCATGTGGCTCCTGCAATCTGCCATCCAGAAGCGGGGCTGCTTACTTTTGTTTGCCAGGGAAACGGGCCGAGATATTTGTCTGGGGGCCTATGGCTGGGAGTGAGCGGCTGGCTCCTGAAAAGCTACGATAGGCAGGATGGTGACCAGACCCATGGTGGCACCAGTGCCAAGTTGGGCTGGTTTGATAGTACCAAGTGGCTCCTGCAATCTGCCATCAAAAAGTTGTCAGGCGACTTTTGTTTTCCAGGGAAAAGCGCCGTTGTTCTTGTTTAGAGGCCTGTGGCTGGGAGTGGCCGGCTGCCTCCTTTGAACCCAGGATACGCAGGATGGTTCCCAGAGCCAAGGTGGCACCAGTGCCAAGTTGGGCTGGTTTGATAGTACCAAGTGGCTCCTGCAATCTGCCATCCAGAAGCGGGTCAGCTTACTTTTGTTTCCCAGGGAAACGGGCCGAGGTTTGTGTCTGGGGGCCTATGGCTGGGAGTGACCGGCTGGCTACTGAAAAGCTACGATAGGCAGGATGGTTACCAGACTCATGGTGGCACCAGTGCCAAGTCGGGCTGGTTTGATAATACTAAATAGCTCCTGAAATCTGCCATTCAGACGCGGGGCAGCGGATTTTTGTTTGCTGGAGAAAAGTTCCGTGGTTTGTTTTTGGGGGTATATGGCTGGACGTGGCCGGCTGGCTCCTTAAAAAGATCGATACGCAGGATTGTTCCCTTACCCAAGGTGGCATCACTGCCAAGTCGGGCTGTTTTCGTAGTACCAAGTGCGTCCTGCAATTTGCCATCCAGAAGAGGGGCAGTTGAGTTTTGTTTGCCAGAGCAAAGGGCCGTGGTATGTGTTTGGGGGCATATGGCTGAGAGTGGCCGGCTGGCCCCTGAAAATCCACGATAGGCAGGATGGTTCCCAGAGCCAAGGTGGCACCAGTGCCATGTTGGCCTGGTTTGATAGTACCATGTGGCTGCTGTAATCTGCCATCCAGAAGCGGGGCAGCTTACTTTTGTTTGCCAGGGAAACGGGCCGAGATATTTGTCTGGGGGCCTATGGGTGGGAGTGACCGGCTGGCTCCTGAAAAGCTACGATAGGCAGGATGGTTACCAGACCCATGGTGGCACCAGTACCAAGTTGGGCTGGTTTGATAGTACCAAGTGGCTCCTGCAATCTGCCATCAAAAATTTGGCAGGCGAGTTTTGTTTTCCAGGGAAAAGCGCCGTTGTTTTTGTTTAGAGGCCTGTGGCTGGGAATGGCCGCCTGTCCTCGTAGAATCTACGTTACGCAGCATGGTTCCCAGAGCCAAGGTTGCACGAGGGCCAAGTCGGGCAGGTTTGATAGTACCAAATGCATCCTGCAATCTGCCATCCAAAAGCGGGGCAGTTTACTTTTGTTTGCCAGGGAAACGGGCCGAGGTTTGTGTCTGGGGGCCTATGGCAGGGAGTGACCGGCTGGCTCCTGAGAAGCTACGATAGGCAGGATGTTTACCAGACCCATGGTGGCACCAGTGCCAAGTTGGGCTGATTTGATAGTACCAAGTGGCTCCTGCAATCTGCCATCCAGAATCGGGGCAGATTACTTTTGTTTTCCAGGGAAACGGGCCGAGGTTTGTGTCTGGGGGTCTATGGCTGGGAGTGACCGGCTGGCTCCTGAAAAGCTACGATAGGCAGGATGGTGACCAGACCCATGGTGGCACCAGTGCCAAGTTGGGCTGGTTTGATAGCACCAAGTGGCTCCTGCAATCTGCCATCAAAATGTTGGCAAGCGAGTTTTGTTTTCCAGGGAAAAGCGCCGTTGTTTGTGTTTGGGCGCCTGTGGCTCAGAGTGGCCGGGTGGCTGCTTAGAATCCACGATACGCAGGATGGTTCCCAGACCCAAGGTGGCACCAGTGCCAAGTCGGGCTGGTTTGACACTACCATGTGGCTCCTGCAATCTGCCATCCAGAATCGGGGCAGCCAAATTTTGTTTGCCAGGGAAACGGTCCGAGGTTTGTGTCTGGGGGACTATGGCTGGGAGTGACCGGCTGGCTCCTGAAATGCTACAATAGGCAGGATGGTTCCCAGACCCATAGTGGCACCAGTGCCAAGTTGGGATGATTTGATAGTACCAAGTGGCTCCTGCAATCTGCCATCAAAAAGCTGGCAGGCGAGTTTTGTTTTCCAGGGAAAAGCGCCGTTGTTTGTGTTTGGGGGCCTGTGGCTGGGAGTGGCCGGCTGGCTCCTTAGAATCCACGATATGCAGGATTGTTCCCAGACCCAAGGTGGCACCAGTGCCAAGTCGGGCTGGTTTGATGGTGCAAAGTGGCTCCTGCAATCTGCCATCCAGACGCGGGGCAGCGGATTTTTGTTTCCATGAGAAATGGTCCGTGGTTTGTTTTTGGGGGTATATGGCTGGGCGTGGCCGGCTGGCCCCTTAAAAAGCTCGATATGCAGGATGGTTCCCTGACACAAGGTGGCACCAGTGCCACGTCGGGCGGTTTTCGTAGTACAAAGTGCGTCCTAAAATTTGCCATCCAGAAGAGGGGCAGTTGAGTTTTGTTTGCCAGAGAAAAGGTCCGTGGTTTGTTTTTGGGGGCATATGGCTGAGAGTGGCCGGCTGGCCCCTGAAAATCCACGATAGGCAGGATGGTTCCCAGACCAGAGGTGTCACCAGTGCCAAGTCGGGCTGGTTTGATAGTACTAAATAGCTCCTTCAATCTGCCATGCAGAAGCGGGGCAGCTTACTTTTGTTTGCCAGGGAAACGGGCCGAGGTTTGTGTCTGGGGGCCTATGGCTGGGAGTGACCGACTGGCTCCTGAAAAGCTACGATAGGCAGGATGGTGACCAGACCCATGGTGGCACCAGTGCCAAGTTGGGCTGGTTTGATAGTACCAAGTGGCTCCGGCAATCTGCCATCAAAAAGTTGGCAGGCGAGTTTTGTTTTCCAGGGAAAAGCGCCGTTGTTTGTGTTTGGGGGCCTGTGGCTGGGAGTGGCCAGCTGGCTCCTTAGAAGCCACGATACGCAGGATGGTTCCCAGACCAGAGGTGGCACCAGTGCCAAGTTGGGCTGGTTTGATGGTGCAAAGTGGCTCCTGCAATCTGCCATCCAGAAGCGGGGTAGCTTACTTTTGTTTGCCAGGGAAACGGGCCGAAATATTTGTCTAGGGGCCTCTGGCTGGGGGTGGCTGGCTGGCACCTGAAAAGCTACGATAGGCAGGATGGTGACCAGACCCATGGTGGCACCAGTGCCAAGTTGGGCTGGTTTGATAGTACCAAGTGGCTCCTGCAATCTGCCATCAAATGTTTGGCAGGCGAGTTTTGTTTTCCAGGGAAAAGCACCGTTGTTTGTGTTTTGGGGCCTGTGGCTGGGAGTGGCCAGCTGGCTCCTTAGAATCCACGATACGCAGGATGGTTCCCAGACCCAAGGTGGCACCAGTGCCAAGTCGGGCTGGTTTGTTAGTACCAAGTGGTTCCTGCAATCTGCCATCCAGAAGCGGGGCAGCTGAATTTTGTTTGCCAGAGAAAAAGGCTGTTGTTTGTGTTTCGGGGCCTGTGGCTGGCAGTGGACGGCTGGCTCCTGAAAATCCATGATACGCAGCATGGTTCCCAGACCCAAGGTGGCACCAGTGCCAAGTCGGGCTGGTTTGATACTACCAAGTGCGTCCTGCAATCTGCCATCCAGAAGCGGGGCAGCTTAATTTTGTTTGCCAGGGAAACGGGCCGTGGGTTTTGTATGGGGGCCTATGGCTGAGAGTGGCCGGCTGGCTCCTGAAAATCCACGCTAGGCAGCATGGTTCCCAGATGCAAGGTGGCACCAGTGCCAAGTCGGGCTGGTTTGATGGTGCAAAGTGGCTCCTGCAATCTGCCATCCAGAAGCGGGGCAGCTGATTTTTGTTTGCCAGAGAAAAATTCCGTGGATTGTTTTTGGGGGCATATTGCTGGGAGTGGCCGGCTGGCTCCTTAAAATGCTCGATACGCATGATGGTTCCCAGGCCCAAGGTGTCACCACTACCAAGTCGGCCTGCGGTTTTAGTATCAAGTTCATCCTGCAATTTGCCATCCAGAAGAGGGGCAGTTGAGTTTTGTTTGCCAGAGAAATGGGCCGAGGTTTCTGTTTGGGGACATATGGCTGAGAGTGGCCGGCTGGCCCCTGAATATCCACGATACACAGCATGGTTCCCAGATCCAAGGTGGCACCAGTGCCAAGTTGGGCTGGTTTGATAGTCCCAAGTGTCTCCTGCAATCTGCCATCCAGAAGCGGGGCAGCTTACTTTTGTTTGCCAGAGAAATAGGCCTAGGTTTTTGTCTGGGGGCCTGTGGCTAGGAGTGGCCGGCTGGCTCCTTAGAATCCACGATACGCAGGATGTTTCCCAGACCCAAGGTGGCACCAGTGCCAAGTCGGGCTGGTTTGATAGTACCAAGTGGCTCCTGCAAACTCCATCAAAATGTTGGCAGACGTGTTTTGTTTTCCAGGGAACAGCGCCGTTGATTTTGTTTGGGGACCTGTGGCTGGGAGTGGCCGGCTGGCTCCTTAGAATCCACGATACGCAGGATGGTTCCCAGACCCAAGGTGGCACCAGTGCCAAGTCGGGCTGGTTTGATTACACCAAGTGGCTCCTGCAATCTGCCATCCAGAAGTGAGGCAGCTAAGTTTTGTTTGCCAGAAAAAAGGGCCGTGGTTTTTGTTGGGGGCCTGTGGCTGGGAGTAGCCGGCTGGCTCCTTAAAATCCACGATAGGCTGGATGGTTCCCAGACCCAAGGTGGCACCAGTGCCAAGTCGGGCTGGTTTGATAGTACCAAGTGGCTCCTGCAATCTGCCATCCAGAAGCGGTGCAGTTGAGTTTTGTTTACCAGAGAAAAGGGCCGTGGGTTGTGTTTGGGGGCATATGGCTGGGAGTGGCCGGCTGTCTCATTAAAAAGATCGATACGCAGGATGGTTCCCAGACCCAAGGTGGCACCAGTGCCAAGTCGGGCTGTTTTTATAGTACCAAGTGCGTCCTGCAATTTGCCATCCAGAAGAGGGGCAGTGGAGTTTTGTTTGCCAGAGAATAGCGCCGTTGTTTGTGTTTGGGGGCTTGTGGCTGGGAGTGGCCGACTGGCGCCTTAGAATCTGTGTTACGCAGCATGGTTCCCAGACCAGAGGTGGCACCAGTGCCAAGTTGGGCTGGTTTGATAGTACAAAGTGGCTCCTGCAATCTGCCATCCAGAAGTGGGGCAGCTTACTTTTGTTTGCCAGGGAAACGGGCCGAGGTTTGTGACTGGGGACCTATGGCTGGGAGTGAGCGGCTGGCTCCTGAAAAGCTACGATAGGCAGGATGGTGACCAGACCCATGGTGGCACCAGTGCCAAGTTGGGCTGGTTTGATAGTACCAAGTGGCTCCTGCAATCTGCCATCAAAAAGTTGTCAGGCGAGTTTTGTTTTCCAGGGAAAAGCGCCGTTGTTTGTATTTGGGGGCCTGTGGCTGGGAGTGGCCGGCTGGCTCCTTTGAACCCACGATACGCAGGATGGTTCCCAGACCCAAGGTGGCACCAGTGCCAAGTCGGGCTGGTTTGATACTACCAAGTGCGTCCTGCAATCTGCCATCCAGAAGCGGGGCAGCTTAATTTTGTTTGCCAGGGAAACGGGCCGTGGGTTTTGTATGGGGGCCTATGGCTGAGAGTGGCCGGCTGGCTCCTGAAAATCCACGCTAGGCAGCATGGTTCCCAGATGCAAGGTGGCACCAGTGCCAAGTCGGGCTGGTTTGATGGTGCAAAGTGGCTCCTGCAATCTGCCATCCAGAAGCGGGGCAGCTGATTTTTGTTTGCCAGAGAAAAATTCCGTGGATTGTTTTTGGGGGCATATTGCTGGGAGTGGCCGGCTGGCTCCTTAAAATGCTCGATACGCATGATGGTTCCCAGGTCCAAGGTGTCACCACTACCAAGTCGGCCTGCGGTTTTAGTATCAAGTTCATCCTGCAATTTGCCATCCAGAAGAGGGGCAGTTGAGTTTTGTTTGCCAGAGAAACGGGCCGAGGTTTCTGTTTGGGGACATATGGCTGAGAGTGGCCGGCTGGCCCCTGAATATCCACGATACACAGCATGGTTCCCAGATCCAAGGTGGCACCAGTGCCAAGTTGGGCTGGTTTGATAGTCCCAAGTGTCTCCTGCAATCTGCCATCCAGAAGCGGGGCAGCTTACTTTTGTTTGCCAGAGAAATAGGCCTAGGTTTTTGTCTGGGGGCCTGTGGCTAGGAGTGGCCGGCTGGCTCCTAAGAATCCACGATACGCAGGATGTTTCCCAGACCCAAGGTGGCACCAGTGCCAAGTCGGGCTGGTTTGATAGTACCAAGTGGCTCCTGCAAACTCCATCAAAAAGTTGGCAGGCGTGTTTTGTTTTCCAGGGAACAGCGCCGTTGATTTTGTTTGGGGGCCTGTGGCTGGGAGTGGCCGGCTGGCTCCTTAGAATCCACCATACGCAGGATGGTTCCCAGACCCAAGGTGGCACCAGTGCCAAGTCGGGCTGGTTTGATAGTACCAAGTGGCTCCTGCAATCTGCCATCCAGAAGCGGTGCAGTTGAGTTTTGTTTGCCAGAGAAAAGGGCCGTGGGTTGTGTTTGGGGGCATATGGCTGGGAGTGGCCGGCTGTCTCCTTAAAAAGATCGATACGCAGGATGGTTCCCAGACCCAAGGTGGCACCAGTGCCAAGTCGGGCTGGTTTGATAGTCCCAAGTGGCTCCTGCAAACTGCCATCCAGAAGCGGGGCAGCTGAGTTTTGTTTGCCAGGGAAATGTGCCGTTGTTTGTGTTTGGGGGCCTGTGGCTGGGAGTGTTCGGCTGGTTCCTGAATATGTACGATACGCAGGATTGTTCCCAGACCCAAGGTGGCACCAGTGCCAAGTCGGGCTGGTTTGATGGTGCAAAGTGGCTCCTGCAATCTGCCATCCAGACGCGGGGCAGCGGATTTTTGTTTCCATGAGAAATGGTCCGTGGTTTGTTTTTGGGGGTATATGGCTGGGCGTGGCCGGCTGGCCCCTTAAAAAGCTCGATATGCAGGATGGTTCCCTGACACAAGGTGGCACCAGTGCCACGTCGGGCGGTTTTCGTAGTACAAAGTGCGTCCTAAAATTTGCCATCCAGAAGAGGGGCAGTTGAGTTTTGTTTGCCAGAGAAAAGGTCCGTGGTTTGTTTTTGGGGGCATATGGCTGAGAGTGGCCGGCTGGCCCCTGAAAATCCACGATAGGCAGGATGGTTCCCAGACCAGAGGTGTCACCAGTGCCAAGTCGGGCTGGTTTGATAGTACTAAATAGCTCCTTCAATCTGCCATGCAGAAGCGGGGCAGCTTACTTTTGTTTGCCAGGGAAACGGGCCGAGGTTTGTGTCTGGGGGCCTATGGCTGGGAGTGACCGACTGGCTCCTGAAAAGCTACGATAGGCAGGATGGTGACCAGACCCATGGTGGCACCAGTGCCAAGTTGGGCTGGTTTGATAGTACCAAGTGGCTCCGGCAATCTGCCATCAAAAAGTTGGCAGGCGAGTTTTGTTTTCCAGGGAAAAGCGCCGTTGTTTGTGTTTGGGGGCCTGTGGCTGGGAGTGGCCAGCTGGCTCCTTAGAAGCCACGATAGGCAGGATGGTTCCCAGACCAGAGGTGGCACCAGTGCCAAGTTGGGCTGGTTTGATGGTGCAAAGTGGCTCCTGCAATCTGCCATCCAGAAGCGGGGTAGCTTACTTTTGTTTGCCAGGGAAACGGGCCGAAATATTTGTCTAGGGGCCTCTGGCTGGGGGTGGCTGGCTGGCACCTGAAAAGCTACGATAGGCAGGATGGTGACCAGACCCATGGTGGCACCAGTGCCAAGTTGGGCTGGTTTGATAGTACCAAGTGGCTCCTGCAATCTGCCATCAAATGTTTGGCAGGCGAGTTTTGTTTTCCAGGGAAAAGCACCGTTGTTTGTGTTTGGGGGCCTGTGGCTGGGAGTGGCCAGCTGGCTCCTTAGAATCCACGATACGCAGGATGGTTCCCAGACCAGAGGTGGCACCAGTGCCATGTTGGCCTGGTTTGATAGTACCATGTGGCTCCTGCAATCTGCCATCCAGAAGCGGGGCTGCTTACTTTTGTTTGCCAGGGAAACGGGCCGAGATATTTGTCTGGGGGCCTATGGCTGGGAGTGAGCGGCTGGCTCCTGAAAAGCTACGATAGGCAGGATGGTGACCAGACCCATGGTGGCACCAGTGCCAAGTTGGGCTGGTTTGATAGTACCAAGTGGCTCCTGCAATCTGCCATCAAAAAGTTGTCAGGCGACTTTTGTTTTCCAGGGAAAAGCGCCGTTGTTCTTGTTTAGAGGCCTGTGGCTGGGAGTGGCCGGCTGCCTCCTTTGAACCCAGGATACGCAGGATGGTTCCCAGAGCCAAGGTGGCACCAGTGCCAAGTTGGGCTGGTTTGATAGTACCAAGTGGCTCCTGCAATCTGCCATCCAGAAGCGGGTCAGCTTACTTTTGTTTCCCAGGGAAACGGGCCGAGGTTTGTGTCTGGGGGCCTATGGCTGGGAGTGACCGGCTGGCTACTGAAAAGCTACGATAGGCAGGATGGTTACCAGACTCATGGTGGCACCAGTGCCAAGTCGGGCTGGTTTGATAATACTAAATAGCTCCTGAAATCTGCCATTCAGACGCGGGGCAGCGGATTTTTGTTTGCTGGAGAAAAGTTCCGTGGTTTGTTTTTGGGGGTATATGGCTGGACGTGGCCGGCTGGCTCCTTAAAAAGATCGATACGCAGGATTGTTCCCTTACCCAAGGTGGCATCACTGCCAAGTCGGGCTGTTTTCGTAGTACCAAGTGCGTCCTGCAATTTGCCATCCAGAAGAGGGGCAGTTGAGTTTTGTTTGCCAGAGCAAAGGGCCGTGGTATGTGTTTGGGGGCATATGGCTGAGAGTGGCCGGCTGGCCCCTGAAAATCCACGATAGGCAGGATGGTTCCCAGAGCCAAGGTGGCACCAGTGCCATGTTGGCCTGGTTTGATAGTACCATGTGGCTGCTGTAATCTGCCATCCAGAAGCGGGGCAGCTTACTTTTGTTTGCCAGGGAAACGGGCCGAGATATTTGTCTGGGGGCCTATGGGTGGGAGTGACCGGCTGGCTCCTGAAAAGCTACGATAGGCAGGATGGTTACCAGACCCATGGTGGCACCAGTACCAAGTTGGGCTGGTTTGATAGTACCAAGTGGCTCCTGCAATCTGCCATCAAAAATTTGGCAGGCGAGTTTTGTTTTCCAGGGAAAAGCGCCGTTGTTTTTGTTTAGAGGCCTGTGGCTGGGAATGGCCGCCTGTCCTCGTAGAATCTACGTTACGCAGCATGGTTCCCAGAGCCAAGGTTGCACGAGGGCCAAGTCGGGCAGGTTTGATAGTACCAAATGCATCCTGCAATCTGCCATCCAAAAGCGGGGCAGTTTACTTTTGTTTGCCAGGGAAACGGGCCGAGGTTTGTGTCTGGGGGCCTATGGCAGGGAGTGACCGGCTGGCTCCTGAGAAGCTACGATAGGCAGGATGTTTACCAGACCCATGGTGGCACCAGTGCCAAGTTGGGCTGATTTGATAGTACCAAGTGGCTCCTGCAATCTGCCATCCAGAATCGGGGCAGATTACTTTTGTTTTCCAGGGAAACGGGCCGAGGTTTGTGTCTGGGGGTCTATGGCTGGGAGTGACCGGCTGGCTCCTGAAAAGCTACGATAGGCAGGATGGTGACCAGACCCATGGTGGCACCAGTGCCAAGTTGGGCTGGTTTGATAGCACCAAGTGGCTCCTGCAATCTGCCATCAAAATGTTGGCAAGCGAGTTTTGTTTTCCAGGGAAAAGCGCCGTTGTTTGTGTTTGGGCGCCTGTGGCTCAGAGTGGCCGGGTGGCTGCTTAGAATCCACGATACGCAGGATGGTTCCCAGACCCAAGGTGGCACCAGTGCCAAGTCGGGCTGGTTTGACACTACCATGTGGCTCCTGCAATCTGCCATCCAGAATCGGGGCAGCCAAATTTTGTTTGCCAGGGAAACGGTCCGAGGTTTGTGTCTGGGGGACTATGGCTGGGAGTGACCGGCTGGCTCCTGAAATGCTACAATAGGCAGGATGGTTCCCAGACCCATAGTGGCACCAGTGCCAAGTTGGGATGATTTGATAGTACCAAGTGGCTCCTGCAATCTGCCATCAAAAAGCTGGCAGGCGAGTTTTGTTTTCCAGGGAAAAGCGCCGTTGTTTGTGTTTGGGGGCCTGTGGCTGGGAGTGGCCGGCTGGCTCCTTAGAATCCACGATATGCAGGATTGTTCCCAGACCCAAGGTGGCACCAGTGCCAAGTCGGGCTGGTTTGATGGTGCAAAGTGGCTCCTGCAATCTGCCATCCAGACGCGGGGCAGCGGATTTTTGTTTCCATGAGAAATGGTCCGTGGTTTGTTTTTGGGGGTATATGGCTGGGCGTGGCCGGCTGGCCCCTTAAAAAGCTCGATATGCAGGATGGTTCCCTGACACAAGGTGGCACCAGTGCCACGTCGGGCGGTTTTCGTAGTACAAAGTGCGTCCTAAAATTTGCCATCCAGAAGAGGGGCAGTTGAGTTTTGTTTGCCAGAGAAAAGGTCCGTGGTTTGTTTTTGGGGGCATATGGCTGAGAGTGGCCGGCTGGCCCCTGAAAATCCACGATAGGCAGGATGGTTCCCAGACCAGAGGTGTCACCAGTGCCAAGTCGGGCTGGTTTGATAGTACTAAATAGCTCCTTCAATCTGCCATGCAGAAGCGGGGCAGCTTACTTTTGTTTGCCAGGGAAACGGGCCGAGGTTTGTGTCTGGGGGCCTATGGCTGGGAGTGACCGACTGGCTCCTGAAAAGCTACGATAGGCAGGATGGTGACCAGACCCATGGTGGCACCAGTGCCAAGTTGGGCTGGTTTGATAGTACCAAGTGGCTCCGGCAATCTGCCATCAAAAAGTTGGCAGGCGAGTTTTGTTTTCCAGGGAAAAGCGCCGTTGTTTGTGTTTGGGGGCCTGTGGCTGGGAGTGGCCAGCTGGCTCCTTAGAAGCCACGATACGCAGGATGGTTCCCAGACCAGAGGTGGCACCAGTGCCAAGTTGGGCTGGTTTGATGGTGCAAAGTGGCTCCTGCAATCTGCCATCCAGAAGCGGGGTAGCTTACTTTTGTTTGCCAGGGAAACGGGCCGAAATATTTGTCTAGGGGCCTCTGGCTGGGGGTGGCTGGCTGGCACCTGAAAAGCTACGATAGGCAGGATGGTGACCAGACCCATGGTGGCACCAGTGCCAAGTTGGGCTGGTTTGATAGTACCAAGTGGCTCCTGCAATCTGCCATCAAATGTTTGGCAGGCGAGTTTTGTTTTCCAGGGAAAAGCACCGTTGTTTGTGTTTTGGGGCCTGTGGCTGGGAGTGGCCAGCTGGCTCCTTAGAATCCACGATACGCAGGATGGTTCCCAGACCCAAGGTGGCACCAGTGCCAAGTCGGGCTGGTTTGTTAGTACCAAGTGGTTCCTGCAATCTGCCATCCAGAAGCGGGGCAGCTGAATTTTGTTTGCCAGAGAAAAAGGCTGTTGTTTGTGTTTCGGGGCCTGTGGCTGGCAGTGGACGGCTGGCTCCTGAAAATCCATGATACGCAGCATGGTTCCCAGACCCAAGGTGGCACCAGTGCCAAGTCGGGCTGGTTTGATACTACCAAGTGCGTCCTGCAATCTGCCATCCAGAAGCGGGGCAGCTTAATTTTGTTTGCCAGGGAAACGGGCCGTGGGTTTTGTATGGGGGCCTATGGCTGAGAGTGGCCGGCTGGCTCCTGAAAATCCACGCTAGGCAGCATGGTTCCCAGATGCAAGGTGGCACCAGTGCCAAGTCGGGCTGGTTTGATGGTGCAAAGTGGCTCCTGCAATCTGCCATCCAGAAGCGGGGCAGCTGATTTTTGTTTGCCAGAGAAAAATTCCGTGGATTGTTTTTGGGGGCATATTGCTGGGAGTGGCCGGCTGGCTCCTTAAAATGCTCGATACGCATGATGGTTCCCAGGCCCAAGGTGTCACCACTACCAAGTCGGCCTGCGGTTTTAGTATCAAGTTCATCCTGCAATTTGCCATCCAGAAGAGGGGCAGTTGAGTTTTGTTTGCCAGAGAAATGGGCCGAGGTTTCTGTTTGGGGACATATGGCTGAGAGTGGCCGGCTGGCCCCTGAATATCCACGATACACAGCATGGTTCCCAGATCCAAGGTGGCACCAGTGCCAAGTTGGGCTGGTTTGATAGTCCCAAGTGTCTCCTGCAATCTGCCATCCAGAAGCGGGGCAGCTTACTTTTGTTTGCCAGAGAAATAGGCCTAGGTTTTTGTCTGGGGGCCTGTGGCTAGGAGTGGCCGGCTGGCTCCTTAGAATCCACGATACGCAGGATGTTTCCCAGACCCAAGGTGGCACCAGTGCCAAGTCGGGCTGGTTTGATAGTACCAAGTGGCTCCTGCAAACTCCATCAAAATGTTGGCAGACGTGTTTTGTTTTCCAGGGAACAGCGCCGTTGATTTTGTTTGGGGACCTGTGGCTGGGAGTGGCCGGCTGGCTCCTTAGAATCCACGATACGCAGGATGGTTCCCAGACCCAAGGTGGCACCAGTGCCAAGTCGGGCTGGTTTGATTACACCAAGTGGCTCCTGCAATCTGCCATCCAGAAGTGAGGCAGCTAAGTTTTGTTTGCCAGAAAAAAGGGCCGTGGTTTTTGTTGGGGGCCTGTGGCTGGGAGTAGCCGGCTGGCTCCTTAAAATCCACGATAGGCTGGATGGTTCCCAGACCCAAGGTGGCACCAGTGCCAAGTCGGGCTGGTTTGATAGTACCAAGTGGCTCCTGCAATCTGCCATCCAGAAGCGGTGCAGTTGAGTTTTGTTTACCAGAGAAAAGGGCCGTGGGTTGTGTTTGGGGGCATATGGCTGGGAGTGGCCGGCTGTCTCATTAAAAAGATCGATACGCAGGATGGTTCCCAGACCCAAGGTGGCACCAGTGCCAAGTCGGGCTGTTTTTATAGTACCAAGTGCGTCCTGCAATTTGCCATCCAGAAGAGGGGCAGTGGAGTTTTGTTTGCCAGAGAATAGCGCCGTTGTTTGTGTTTGGGGGCTTGTGGCTGGGAGTGGCCGACTGGCGCCTTAGAATCTGTGTTACGCAGCATGGTTCCCAGACCAGAGGTGGCACCAGTGCCAAGTTGGGCTGGTTTGATAGTACAAAGTGGCTCCTGCAATCTGCCATCCAGAAGTGGGGCAGCTTACTTTTGTTTGCCAGGGAAACGGGCCGAGGTTTGTGACTGGGGACCTATGGCTGGGAGTGAGCGGCTGGCTCCTGAAAAGCTACGATAGGCAGGATGGTGACCAGACCCATGGTGGCACCAGTGCCAAGTTGGGCTGGTTTGATAGTACCAAGTGGCTCCTGCAATCTGCCATCAAAAAGTTGTCAGGCGAGTTTTGTTTTCCAGGGAAAAGCGCCGTTGTTTGTATTTGGGGGCCTGTGGCTGGGAGTGGCCGGCTGGCTCCTTTGAACCCACGATACGCAGGATGGTTCCCAGACCCAAGGTGGCACCAGTGCCAAGTCGGGCTGGTTTGATACTACCAAGTGCGTCCTGCAATCTGCCATCCAGAAGCGGGGCAGCTTAATTTTGTTTGCCAGGGAAACGGGCCGTGGGTTTTGTATGGGGGCCTATGGCTGAGAGTGGCCGGCTGGCTCCTGAAAATCCACGCTAGGCAGCATGGTTCCCAGATGCAAGGTGGCACCAGTGCCAAGTCGGGCTGGTTTGATGGTGCAAAGTGGCTCCTGCAATCTGCCATCCAGAAGCGGGGCAGCTGATTTTTGTTTGCCAGAGAAAAATTCCGTGGATTGTTTTTGGGGGCATATTGCTGGGAGTGGCCGGCTGGCTCCTTAAAATGCTCGATACGCATGATGGTTCCCAGGTCCAAGGTGTCACCACTACCAAGTCGGCCTGCGGTTTTAGTATCAAGTTCATCCTGCAATTTGCCATCCAGAAGAGGGGCAGTTGAGTTTTGTTTGCCAGAGAAACGGGCCGAGGTTTCTGTTTGGGGACATATGGCTGAGAGTGGCCGGCTGGCCCCTGAATATCCACGATACACAGCATGGTTCCCAGATCCAAGGTGGCACCAGTGCCAAGTTGGGCTGGTTTGATAGTCCCAAGTGTCTCCTGCAATCTGCCATCCAGAAGCGGGGCAGCTTACTTTTGTTTGCCAGAGAAATAGGCCTAGGTTTTTGTCTGGGGGCCTGTGGCTAGGAGTGGCCGGCTGGCTCCTAAGAATCCACGATACGCAGGATGTTTCCCAGACCCAAGGTGGCACCAGTGCCAAGTCGGGCTGGTTTGATAGTACCAAGTGGCTCCTGCAAACTCCATCAAAAAGTTGGCAGGCGTGTTTTGTTTTCCAGGGAACAGCGCCGTTGATTTTGTTTGGGGGCCTGTGGCTGGGAGTGGCCGGCTGGCTCCTTAGAATCCACCATACGCAGGATGGTTCCCAGACCCAAGGTGGCACCAGTGCCAAGTCGGGCTGGTTTGATAGTACCAAGTGGCTCCTGCAATCTGCCATCCAGAAGCGGTGCAGTTGAGTTTTGTTTGCCAGAGAAAAGGGCCGTGGGTTGTGTTTGGGGGCATATGGCTGGGAGTGGCCGGCTGTCTCCTTAAAAAGATCGATACGCAGGATGGTTCCCAGACCCAAGGTGGCACCAGTGCCAAGTCGGGCTGGTTTGATAGTCCCAAGTGGCTCCTGCAAACTGCCATCCAGAAGCGGGGCAGCTGAGTTTTGTTTGCCAGGGAAATGTGCCGTTGTTTGTGTTTGGGGGCCTGTGGCTGGGAGTGTTCGGCTGGTTCCTGAATATGTACGATACGCAGGATTGTTCCCAGACCCAAGGTGGCACCAGTGCCAAGTCGGGCTGGTTTGATGGTGCAAAGTGGCTCCTGCAATCTGCCATCCAGACGCGGGGCAGCGGATTTTTGTTTCCATGAGAAATGGTCCGTGGTTTGTTTTTGGGGGTATATGGCTGGGCGTGGCCGGCTGGCCCCTTAAAAAGCTCGATATGCAGGATGGTTCCCTGACACAAGGTGGCACCAGTGCCACGTCGGGCGGTTTTCGTAGTACAAAGTGCGTCCTAAAATTTGCCATCCAGAAGAGGGGCAGTTGAGTTTTGTTTGCCAGAGAAAAGGTCCGTGGTTTGTTTTTGGGGGCATATGGCTGAGAGTGGCCGGCTGGCCCCTGAAAATCCACGATAGGCAGGATGGTTCCCAGACCAGAGGTGTCACCAGTGCCAAGTCGGGCTGGTTTGATAGTACTAAATAGCTCCTTCAATCTGCCATGCAGAAGCGGGGCAGCTTACTTTTGTTTGCCAGGGAAACGGGCCGAGGTTTGTGTCTGGGGGCCTATGGCTGGGAGTGACCGACTGGCTCCTGAAAAGCTACGATAGGCAGGATGGTTACCAGACCCATGGTGGCACCAGTGCCAAGTTGGGCTGGTTTGATAGTACCAAGTGGCTCCGGCAATCTGCCATCAAAAAGTTGGCAGGCGAGTTTTGTTTTCCAGGGAAAAGCGCCGTTGTTTGTGTTTGGGGGCCTGTGGCTGGGAGTGGCCAGCTGGCTCCTTAGAAGCCACGATACGCAGGATGGTTCCCAGACCAGAGGTGGCACCAGTGCCAAGTTGGGCTGGTTTGATGGTGCAAAGTGGCTCCTGCAATCTGCCATCCAGAAGCGGGGTAGCTTACTTTTGTTTGCCAGGGAAACGGGCCGAAATATTTGTCTAGGGGCCTCTGGCTGGGGGTGGCTGGCTGGCACCTGAAAAGCTACGATAGGCAGGATGGTGACCAGACCCATGGTGGCACCAGTGCCAAGTTGGGCTGGTTTGATAGTACCAAGTGGCTCCTGCAATCTGCCATCAAATGTTTGGCAGGCGAGTTTTGTTTTCCAGGGAAAAGCACCGTTGTTTTTGTTTGGGGGCCTGTGGCTGGGAGTGGCCAGCTGGCTCCTTAGAATCCACGATACGCAGGATGGTTCCCAGACCAGAGGTGGCACCAGTGCCATGTTGGCCTGGTTTGATAGTACCATGTGGCTCCTGCAATCTGCCATCCAGAAGCGGGGCTGCTTACTTTTGTTTGCCAGGGAAACGGGCCGAGATATTTGTCTGGGGGCCTATGGCTGGGAGTGAGCGGCTGGCTCCTGAAAAGCTACGATAGGCAGGATGGTGACCAGACCCATGGTGGCACCAGTGCCAAGTTGGGCTGGTTTGATAGTACCAAGTGGCTCCTGCAATCTGCCATCAAAAAGTTGTCAGGCGACTTTTGTTTTCCAGGGAAAAGCGCCGTTGTTCTTGTTTAGAGGCCTGTGGCTGGGAGTGGCCGGCTGCCTCCTTTGAACCCAGGATACGCAGGATGGTTCCCAGAGCCAAGGTGGCACCAGTGCCAAGTTGGGCTGGTTTGATAGTACCAAGTGGCTCCTGCAATCTGCCATCCAGAAGCGGGTCAGCTTACTTTTGTTTCCCAGGGAAACGGGCCGAGGTTTGTGTCTGGGGGCCTATGGCTGGGAGTGACCGGCTGGCTACTGAAAAGCTACGATAGGCAGGATGGTTACCAGACTCATGGTGGCACCAGTGCCAAGTCGGGCTGGTTTGATAATACTAAATAGCTCCTGAAATCTGCCATTCAGACGCGGGGCAGCGGATTTTTGTTTGCTGGAGAAAAGTTCCGTGGTTTGTTTTTGGGGGTATATGGCTGGACGTGGCCGGCTGGCTCCTTAAAAAGATCGATACGCAGGATTGTTCCCTTACCCAAGGTGGCATCACTGCCAAGTCGGGCTGTTTTCGTAGTACCAAGTGCGTCCTGCAATTTGCCATCCAGAAGAGGGGCAGTTGAGTTTTGTTTGCCAGAGCAAAGGGCCGTGGTATGTGTTTGGGGGCATATGGCTGAGAGTGGCCGGCTGGCCCCTGAAAATCCACGATAGGCAGGATGGTTCCCAGAGCCAAGGTGGCACCAGTGCCATGTTGGCCTGGTTTGATAGTACCATGTGGCTGCTGTAATCTGCCATCCAGAAGCGGGGCAGCTTACTTTTGTTTGCCAGGGAAACGGGCCGAGATATTTGTCTGGGGGCCTATGGGTGGGAGTGACCGGCTGGCTCCTGAAAAGCTACGATAGGCAGGATGGTTACCAGACCCATGGTGGCACCAGTACCAAGTTGGGCTGGTTTGATAGTACCAAGTGGCTCCTGCAATCTGCCATCAAAAATTTGGCAGGCGAGTTTTGTTTTCCAGGGAAAAGCGCCGTTGTTTTTGTTTAGAGGCCTGTGGCTGGGAATGGCCGCCTGTCCTCGTAGAATCTACGTTACGCAGCATGGTTCCCAGAGCCAAGGTTGCACGAGGGCCAAGTCGGGCAGGTTTGATAGTACCAAATGCATCCTGCAATCTGCCATCCAAAAGCGGGGCAGTTTACTTTTGTTTGCCAGGGAAACGGGCCGAGGTTTGTGTCTGGGGGCCTATGGCAGGGAGTGACCGGCTGGCTCCTGAGAAGCTACGATAGGCAGGATGTTTACCAGACCCATGGTGGCACCAGTGCCAAGTTGGGCTGATTTGATAGTACCAAGTGGCTCCTGCAATCTGCCATCCAGAATCGGGGCAGATTACTTTTGTTTTCCAGGGAAACGGGCCGAGGTTTGTGTCTGGGGGTCTATGGCTGGGAGTGACCGGCTGGCTCCTGAAAAGCTACGATAGGCAGGATGGTGACCAGACCCATGGTGGCACCAGTGCCAAGTTGGGCTGGTTTGATAGCACCAAGTGGCTCCTGCAATCTGCCATCAAAATGTTGGCAAGCGAGTTTTGTTTTCCAGGGAAAAGCGCCGTTGTTTGTGTTTGGGCGCCTGTGGCTCAGAGTGGCCGGGTGGCTGCTTAGAATCCACGATACGCAGGATGGTTCCCAGACCCAAGGTGGCACCAGTGCCAAGTCGGGCTGGTTTGACACTACCATGTGGCTCCTGCAATCTGCCATCCAGAATCGGGGCAGCCAAATTTTGTTTGCCAGGGAAACGGTCCGAGGTTTGTGTCTGGGGGACTATGGCTGGGAGTGACCGGCTGGCTCCTGAAATGCTACAATAGGCAGGATGGTTCCCAGACCCATAGTGGCACCAGTGCCAAGTTGGGATGATTTGATAGTACCAAGTGGCTCCTGCAATCTGCCATCAAAAAGCTGGCAGGCGAGTTTTGTTTTCCAGGGAAAAGCGCCGTTGTTTGTGTTTGGGGGCCTGTGGCTGGGAGTGGCCGGCTGGCTCCTTAGAATCCACGATATGCAGGATTGTTCCCAGACCCAAGGTGGCACCAGTGCCAAGTCGGGCTGGTTTGATGGTGCAAAGTGGCTCCTGCAATCTGCCATCCAGACGCGGGGCAGCGGATTTTTGTTTCCATGAGAAATGGTCCGTGGTTTGTTTTTGGGGGTATATGGCTGGGCGTGGCCGGCTGGCCCCTTAAAAAGCTCGATATGCAGGATGGTTCCCTGACACAAGGTGGCACCAGTGCCACGTCGGGCGGTTTTCGTAGTACAAAGTGCGTCCTAAAATTTGCCATCCAGAAGAGGGGCAGTTGAGTTTTGTTTGCCAGAGAAAAGGGCCGTGGTTTGTTTTGGGGGCATATGGCTGAGAGTGGCCGGCTGGCCCCTGAAAATCCACGATAGGCAGGATGGTTCCCAGACCAGAGGTGTCACCAGTGCCAAGTCGGGCTGGTTTGATAGTACTAAATAGCTCCTTCAATCTGCCATGCAGAAGCGGGGCAGCTTACTTTTGTTTGCCAGGGAAACGGGCCGAGGTTTGTGTCTGGGGGCCTATGGCTGGGAGTGACCGACTGGCTCCTGAAAAGCTACGATAGGCAGGATGGTGACCAGACCCATGGTGGCACCAGTGCCAAGTTGGGCTGGTTTGATAGTACCAAGTGGCTCCGGCAATCTGCCATCAAAAAGTTGGCAGGCGAGTTTTGTTTTCCAGGGAAAAGCGCCGTTGTTTGTGTTTGGGGGCCTGTGGCTGGGAGTGGCCAGCTGGCTCCTTAGAAGCCAGGATACGCAGGATGGTTCCCAGACCAGAGGTGGCACCAGTGCCAAGTTGGGCTGGTTTGATGGTGCAAAGTGGCTCCTGCAATCTGCCATCCAGAAGCGGGGTAGCTTACTTTTGTTTGCCAGGGAAACGGGCCGAAATATTTGTCTAGGGGCCTCTGGCTGGGGGTGGCTGGCTGGCACCTGAAAAGCTACGATAGGCAGGATGGTGACCAGACCCATGGTGGCACCAGTGCCAAGTTGGGCTGGTTTGATAGTACCAAGTGGCTCCTGCAATCTGCCATCAAAAAGTTGGCAGACGAGTTTTGTTTTCCAGGGAAAAGCACCGTTGTTTGTGTTTGGGGGCCTGTGGCTGGGAGTGGCCAGCTGGCTCCTTAGAATCCACGATACGCAGGATGGTTCCCAGACCCAAGGTGGCACCAGTGCCAAGTCGGGCTGGTTTGTTAGTACCAAGTGGTTCCTGCAATCTGCCATCCAGAAGCGGGGCAGCTGAATTTTGTTTGCCAGAGAAAAAGGCTGTTGTTTGTGTTTCGGGGCCTGTGGCTGGCAGTGGACGGCTGGCTCCTGAAAATCCATGATACGCAGCATGGTTCCCAGACCCAAGGTGGCACCAGTGCCACGTCGGGCTGGTTTGATACTACCAAGTGCGTCCTGCAATCTGCCATCCAGAAGCGGGGCAGCTTAATTTTGTTTGCCAGGGAAACGGGCCGTGGGTTTTGTATGGGGGCCTATGGCTGAGAGTGGCCGGCTGGCTCCTGAAAATCCACGCTAGGCAGCATGGTTCCCAGATGCAAGGTGGCACCAGTGCCAAGTCGGGCTGGTTTGATGGTGCAAAGTGGCTCCTGCAATCTGCCATCCAGAAGCGGGGCAGCTGATTTTTGTTTGCCAGAGAAAAATTCCGTGGATTGTTTTTGGGGGCATATTGCTGGGAGTGGCCGGCTGGCTCCTTAAAATGCTCGATACGCATGATGGTTCCCAGGCCCAAGGTGTCACCACTACCAAGTCGGCCTGCGGTTTTAGTATCAAGTTCATCCTGCAATTTGCCATCCAGAAGAGGGGCAGTTGAGTTTTGTTTGCCAGAGAAACGGGCCGAGGTTTCTGTTTGGGGACATATGGCTGAGAGTGGCCGGCTGGCCCCTGAATATCCACGATACACAGCATGGTTCCCAGATCCAAGGTGGCACCAGTGCCAAGTTGGGCTGGTTTGATAGTCCCAAGTGTCTCCTGCAATCTGCCATCCAGAAGCGGGGCAGCTTACTTTTGTTTGCCAGAGAAATAGGCCTAGGTTTTTGTCTGGGGGCCTGTGGCTAGGAGTGGCCGGCTGGCTCCTTAGAATCCACGATACGCAGGATGTTTCCCAGACCCAAGGTGGCACCAGTGCCAAGTCGGGCTGGTTTGATAGTACCAAGTGGCTCCTGCAAACTCCATCAAAATGTTGGCAGACGTGTTTTGTTTTCCAGGGAACAGCGCCGTTGATTTTGTTTGGGGACCTGTGGCTGGGAGTGGCCGGCTGGCTCCTTAGAATCCACGATACGCAGGATGGTTCCCAGACCCAAGGTGGCACCAGTGCCAAGTCGGGCTGGTTTGATTACACCAAGTGGCTCCTGCAATCTGCCATCCAGAAGTGAGGCAGCTAAGTTTTGTTTGCCAGAAAAAAGGGCCGTGGTTTTTGTTGGGGGCCTGTGGCTGGGAGTAGCCGGCTGGCTCCTTAAAATCCACGATAGGCTGGATGGTTCCCAGACCCAAGGTGGCACCAGTGCCAAGTCGGGCTGGTTTGATAGTACCAAGTGGCTCCTGCAATCTGCCATCCAGAAGCGGTGCAGTTGAGTTTTGTTTACCAGAGAAAAGGGCCGTGGGTTGTGTTTGGGGGCATATGGCTGGGAGTGGCCGGCTGTCTCATTAAAAAGATCGATACGCAGGATGGTTCCCAGACCCAAGGTGGCACCAGTGCCAAGTCGGGCTGTTTTTATAGTACCAAGTGCGTCCTGCAATTTGCCATCCAGAAGAGGGGCAGTGGAGTTTTGTTTGCCAGAGAATAGCGCCGTTGTTTGTGTTTGGGGGCTTGTGGCTGGGAGTGGCCGACTGGCGCCTTAGAATCTGTGTTACGCAGCATGGTTCCCAGACCAGAGGTGGCACCAGTGCCAAGTTGGGCTGGTTTGATAGTACCAAGTGGCTCCTGCAATCTGCCATCCAGAAGTGGGGCAGCTTACTTTTGTTTGCCAGGGAAACGGGCCGAGGTTTGTGACTGGGGACCTATGGCTGGGAGTGACCGGCTGGCTCCTGAAAAGCTACGATAGGCAGGATGGTGACCAGACCCATGGTGGCACCAGTGCCAAGTTGGGCTGGTTTGATAGTACCAAGTGGCTCCTGCAATCTGCCATCAAAAAGTTGTCAGGCGAGTTTTGTTTTCCAGGGAAAAGCGCCGTTGTTTGTATTTGGGGGCCTGTGGCTGGGAGTGGCCGGCTGGCTCCTTTGAACCCACAATACGCAGGATGGTTCCCAGACCCAAGGTGGCACCAGTGCCAAGTCGGGCTGGTTTGATACTACCAAGTGCGTCCTGCAATCTGCCATCCAGAAGCGGGGCAGCTTAATTTTGTTTGCCAGGGAAACGGGCCGTGGGTTTTGTTTGGGGGCCTATGGCTGAGAGTGGCCGGCTGGCTCCTGAAAATCCACGCTAGGCAGCATGGTTCCCAGATGCAAGGTGGCACCAGTGCCAAGTCGGGCTGGTTTGATGGTGCAAAGTGGCTCCTGCAATCTGCCATCCAGAAGCGGGGCAGCTGATTTTTGTTTGCCAGAGAAAAATTCCGTGGATTGTTTTTGGGGGCATATTGCTGGGAGTGGCCGGCTGGCTCCTTAAAATGCTCGATACGCATGATGGTTCCCAGGTCCAAGGTGTCACCACTACCAAGTCGGCCTGCGGTTTTAGTATCAAGTTCATCCTGCAATTTGCCATCCAGAAGAGGGGCAGTTGAGTTTTGTTTGCCAGAGAAACGGGCCGAGGTTTCTGTTTGGGGACATATGGCTGAGAGTGGCCGGCTGGCCCCTGAATATCCACGATACACAGCATGGTTCCCAGATCCAAGGTGGCACCAGTGCCAAGTTGGGCTGGTTTGATAGTACCAAGTGTCTCCTGCAATCTGCCATCCAGAAGCGGGGCAGCTTACTTTTGTTTGCCAGAGAAATAGGCCTAGGTTTTTGTCTGGGGGCCTGTGGCTAGGAGTGGCCGGCTGGCTCCTAAGAATCCACGATACGCAGGATGTTTCCCAGACCCAAGGTGGCACCAGTGCCAAGTCGGGCTGGTTTGATAGTACCAAGTGGCTCCTGCAAACTCCATCAAAAAGTTGGCAGGCGTGTTTTGTTTTCCAGGGAACAGCGCCGTTGATTTTGTTTGGGGGCCTGTGGCTGGGAGTGGCCGGCTGGCTCCTTAGAATCCACCATACGCAGGATGGTTCCCAGACCCAAGGTGGCACCAGTGCCAAGTCGGGCTGGTTTGATAGTACCAAGTGGCTCCTGCAATCTGCCATCCAGAAGCGGTGCAGTTGAGTTTTGTTTGCCAGAGAAAAGGGCCGTGGGTTGTGTTTGGGGGCATATGGCTGGGAGTGGCCGGCTGTCTCATTAAAAAGATCGATACGCAGGATGGTTCCCAGACCCAAGGTGGCACCAGTGCCAAGTCGGGCTGGTTTGATAGTCCCAAGTGGCTCCTGCAAACTGCCATCCAGAAGCGGGGCAGCTGAGTTTTGTTTGCCAGGGAAATGGGCCGTTGTTTGTGTTTGGAGGCCTGTGGCTGGGAGTGTTCGGCTGGTTCCTGAATATGTACGATACGCAGGATTGTTCCCAGACCCAAGGTGGCACCAGTGCCAAGTCGGGCTGGTTTGATGGTGCAAAGTGGCTCCTGCAATCTGCCATCCAGACGCGGGGCAGCGGATTTTTGTTTCCATGAGAAATGGTCCGTGGTTTGTTTTTGGGGGTATATGGCTGGGCCTGGCCGGCTGGCTCCTTAAAAAGCTCGATATGCAGGATGGTTCCCTGACACAAGGTGGCACCAGTGCCACGTCGGGCGGTTTTCGTAGTACAAAGTGCGTCCTAAAATTTGCCATCCAGAAGAGGGGCAGTTGAGTTTTGTTTGCCAGAGAAAAGGTCCGTGGTTTGTTTTTGGGGGCATATGGCTGAGAGTGGCTGGGTGGCCCCTGAAAATCCACGATACACAGGATGGTTCCCAGATCCAAGGTGGCACCTGTGCCAAGTCGGGCTGATTTGATAGTACTAAGTAGCTCCTGCAATCTGCCATCCAGAAGCGGGGCAGCTTACTTTTGTTTGCCAGGGAAACGGGCCGAGGTTTGTGTTTGGGGGCCTATGGCTGAGAGTGACCGGCTGGCTCCTGAAAAGCTACAATAGGCAGGATGGTGACCAGACCCATGGTGGCACCAGTGCCAAGTTGGGCTGGTTTGATAGTACCAAGTGGTTCCTGCAATCTGCCATCCAGAAGCAGGGCAGCTGAGTTTTGTTTGCCAGAGAAAAGGGCCTTGGTTTGTGTTTGGGGGCATATGGCTGGGTGTGGCCAGCTGGCTCCTTAAAATGCACGATATGCAACATGGCTCCCAGACCCAAGGTGGCACCAGTGCCAAGTTGGGCTGGTTTGATAGTACCAAGTGGCTCCTGCAATCTTCCATGATCACGTGGAGAAATACTTTCTGGTTTCAGCCTCATGCTCTTTCTTCTCTCCCTCAACTTCTCTATCACCTCTCATCTGGTTCACATGCGCTGTCTTCAAGGTCCACAGGCTACTTTTCACAGAATCTTCTGGCCTGATGAAGTAAGAATGATGAATAGAACAGAGCTGGGATCTATTTTCCAGTTTGGATAAAATGCATTCTGCACACAAATCCAAGGAGAACGGGCTGCCCCGATGCCCAGAAAATCTTTCACTCCTGCTAGTGTTCTACGTCAACCGCAACTTAGTCTGAAAGAAAAGCTTTTTCTCTGAGAGCATCTGAGAGGTTTGCATGAAGCACTGATATCTGACATATGCAATTTTGAATAGGAGAGGAAAAAGAAAATGGCAAGGAGTTTTTAATTTTAGTGGTTTCAATTTTAATTTCCGTGCACTTTTTCAAAACTTGTCAGCTCAAATGCCCATCAACATCTTTTAGTCATCTGTAAGTCAGTATTCATATAAAATGTGCTTCAAATCCAAAGAATTTCAAATTTGCACTCCAAGCTTCTATGCCTAGATTTATGATTTCCTACACATATTAGATGAAAGGAAGGCCTTTTTTACTGTGGGAGTGCTGGAACACTGGAACAGGTTGCCCAGAGAAGTTGTGGGTGTCCCATCCCTGAAAGTATTCAAGGTCACCTTGGACGGGGCTTGGAGCAGCAACAAAGGAGAAGCTTGATGGTAGAGAAACAAAGTCGGACTATAGAAGAAACTCGGATTGAAGTATAGGATCAAGTTTTCTCTCAGCTCTTGGGGTAAATTCAAAGTTGTACAAAATGACATTTATCTGTGCTATTCACTACTGTAACAGAAAGTTTCATGAAAACTGTACAGAAGATAGTAAATTTTAAAAGAGATAAGAATTACAGCATAAAATCCATGGGATAGGTTACAACATGAGACACTCTCTAAGAGAAAATCTCTTTGTTTCAGCACTTCATCGGGGTAAGATTTCATGAAGTGCCAAAGAAGGCGGCAAAATATCATTCGGGACATTATTTACTGGAATTCAGCCTGGCCATTAGTAGGAACTGCCTTTGAACATATCATGTAGATATACCACACACACTTTCCCTTCACTGAAAAATTACTGTTTACAACAAATAAGCAATTGACGATCAAAATTGATTGAAAGCATCTTAAACATGTCAAGTATTTCATTGTAGATGATCTGTGATCCAAATGCTTCTTCCACCTTCGAGAGGGACAGAAGAATTCTTCCATATCATGATGGTTTAAAATTGTATCAACCAATGTTTTCTGCTGAAAAGATATCATCTATTTTTTTCTATTTTTGGAAGAAAATATTCCTAGACATACAACAGGTGAGAACTAAGTAATTTTAAAGAAACAAATGAAATGAAAATATTCTGTAAATAGAATGAAATGAAAAGCTGTGTTTTAAATAGGAGCTAAATATTAAACAGAATTTTTGTACCAGGCATTTGAATTACTGCACCAGCTCTTTTGCCCATCAAGAGAGGCATTTAGCATTTCAGTCTTTTCCAAGGTGTTCATGATCTGCTATGCTGATCTCTGTGTGTGCCTAGGTGTGTGTGGAGGGGGGGGCATATGAAGGGGAGTGTGTATGTTTGCTTTACAATTGTTGTGGCAGATTCATGCCTCAGCTCCACATTTTGTTTTAAAAAGGTCACACCGAGTGGATATGAAGTTTACTATCAACAAGAGATCGATTCCCAAATCATCCATTTGACTCTCCCTTATAAATCATGTGCTTTGTTGCATATTTTATCAAATATACTTTCAAGCCAGATGGAGGAAGGAGGATGTGGGAATCCCTCCACCATCTTGCAACTTTTATGTAAGTAGGTTTTCAAGAAAATCATCATTTCTCTTTTAAATATGTCTGGAACAGGCATGATGGTAGTGTCAACCTGTTGGAGTTTTTGTTGCTGGAAGAAGTTGTACAAAAGGATTGGTTTTTACATTGACCAGTTACTGAATCAAGCGCAGGAATACATTGGAAATTTAGCTGGGGGTTCCTTTTCCCAGCAGACTACTTCTAGAACGAGCTTGTACACTGAAGCTGACTCTTTTGCTCTCTTTTTGTTTCTTTCCTATTTTCTTGGCTTCTTTGCCACTATCTAGACAATTTTGGAACTTTGTTCCCAACTAAAATGGTTTCAATAGTCTGATTGTGATCATACATTTTTACAAGGAATTTTTAAAATCTTTCCTCGAGTCCAGAAAGTCAAGGACTTAGATCTTTTTCTTCCCTTATCAATATTGCCATGAAATTGATAAATAAAGACCAACTCTTTATTTTTGTTTTTAACCCACGTAGATAATTCCCATCCATTAATCCATTTTGTGGACCAATAGCTGCCATTCTGATGGAAGCTGTCACTTCTTAACAACAGGCATTCTGTGACTATGTTGACTGCACTTTGGGTGAAGATCCTAACTGGTCTTAGATATACATAGGGAGAAATTTGCTCAGCCAGTGTCAGTCTTAAGCATGCGTATCAGAAGATCTTTCTAGAGCTGGGAATTTTCCCATGAAAGGGATTCAGTTAGGGAAGAGACACTTGTGCCAGAGTTTTACATTCTTCTTGAACACTGCTTAAGGAACTTAGATGCCATGTCCATTTGGATCTCTGTCTGCACAGAACTTTGTCATGCCAGCGCTTTGAAATGCATCTTGAAGAGAATTCACTAGCACAGAATGAAAGAGAGTGGAAGGGGTTGGTGGGGCTAACCAGGCCCAACCCCCCTGCCTAAACCAGGATACCTAGAGCCTCTTGCCCAGGATTCTATCTGGGTGTACTTTTAATGTCTTCAAAGATCCAGGCTCCACAATCTTTCTGGGCAGTCTGTGCCGTGGTTCAGTCACCCTGACAGTAAAGAAACATTTACTGATGTTCAAAGGCAATCTCCTGTATTTCAGTGTGTGCCCACTGCCTCTTGTCTTTTCCCTCAGCATCACTGAAAAGACACTGATTCCCTCCCCTTTGCACTATTGCTTCCATATGTATGTGTGATGCCATGTAGAGGTATGTCAAAAACCTCCCTGAAGCCCAGGCAGATAATATTCCCTTCATCTACCAGTCAAGTTGATTCATCAGAGGAGTTTAAAGTGATGTTCAGCATGAAATTCCCCTGAAAAATCATGCTAACTACATTATTTGGTCATCTGTCATGTGCCTGGCAAGGATTTCCAGGAAGAGCTGCTTCATCAACTTCCTGGGGATAAAAAAGAGGCTGGCTGGTTTGTACTATGGCGAGTCCTCTTAATTGCCTTTTTTGAAGATGGGTGTCATTTGCTAACATCCACTCTTTAGCTCCTCTTCTCATCTACACCTCGGCAAAAAGCTTTTCCACTATGTCTGGCTAGGAAAAACTGTGCCAGCACAGAAAACATCTCCCATCGTGTTCTAGAAGTTGCACGGATGTCTGCCAAGTGTTTGGCAGGAAGAAAAGAAAAGTTGTCCAAAACAGCTTCCAATCGAATGTTCCTGTGATTGGAAAAGTCAGGAGAGTGCAAAGGTACTGTTTTCTATCAGTTGGCAAGGTGCGCACACAATCCCAGTGTTGTACAGCTTGCTTCTTCACCTTCCCGAAGCTGCCGCTCTCGCCGGCTGCCGGAGCCCAAGAAGCGGCTTCTTCGCGCAAAGACGATTGTGCCGCTCACAGGGCTCTCCTTAGCGCGGCTTCTGCCGAAAGACGCCCGGCAGCGGCTCTTACCTCCGGAGAGCATCCTACCTTCGTCTTTAGCTCCTCTTCTCATCTACACCTCGGCAAAACGCTTTTCCACTATGTCTGGCTAGGAAAAACTGTGCCAGCACAGAAAACATCTCCCATCGTGTTCTCGAAGTTGCACGGATGTCTGCCAAGTGTTTGGCAGGAAGAAAAGAAAAGTTGTCCAAAACAGCTTCCAATCGAATGTTCATGTGATTGGAAAAGTCAGGAGAGTGCAAAGGTACTGTTTTCTATCAGTTGGCAAAGTGCGCACACAATCCCAGTGTTGTACAGCTTGCTTCTTCACCTTCCCGAAGCTGCCGCTCTCGCCGGCTCCCGGAACCGAAGAAGCGGCTTCTTCGCGCAAAGACGATTGTGCCGCTCACAGGGCTCTCCTTAGCGCGGCTTCTGCCGAAAGACGCCCGGCAGCGGCTCTTACCTCCGGAGAGCATCCTACCTTCGTCTTTCGCGTCTTTTGTAGTCTACATCTTAGCAAAACGCTTTTCCACTATGTCTGGCTAGGAAAAACTGTGCCAGCACAGAAAACATCTCCCATCGTGTTCTAGAAGTTGCACGGATGTCTGCCAAGTGTTTGGCAGGAAGAAAAGAAAAGTTGTCCAAAACAGCTTCCAATCGAATGTTCCTGTGATTGGAAAAGTCAGGAGAGTGCAAAGGTACTGTTTTCTATCAGTTGGCAAGGTGCGCACACAATCCCAGTGTTGTACAGCTTGCTTCTTCACCTTCCCGAAGCTGCCGCTCTCGCCGGCTGCCGGAGCCCAAGAAGCGGCTTCTTCGCGCAAAGACGATTGTGCCGCTCACAGTGCTCTCCTTAGCGCGGCTTCTGCCGAAAGACGCCCGGCAGCGGCTCTTACCTCCGGAGAGCATCCTACCTTCGTCTTTCGCGTCTTATGTCGTCTACACCTCGGCAAAAAGCTTTTCCACTATGTCTGGCTAGGAAAAACTGTGCCAGCACAGAAAACATCTCCCATCGTGTTCTAGAAGTTGCACGGATGTCTGCCAAGTGTTTGGCAGGAAGAAAAGAAAAGTTGTCCAAAACAGCTTCCAATCGAATGTTCCTGTGATTGGAAAAGTCAGGAGAGTGCAAAGGTACTGTTTTCTATCAGTTGGCAAGGTGCGCACACAATCCCAGTGTTGTACAGCTTGCTTCTTCACCTTCCCGAAGCTGCCGCTCTCGCCGGCTGCCGGAGCCCAAGAAGCGGCTTCTTCGCGCAAAGACGATTGTGCCGCTCACAGTGCTCTCCTTAGCGCGGCTTCTGCCGAAAGACGCCCGGCAGCGGCTCTTACCTCCGGAGAGCATCCTACCTTCGTCTTTCGCGTCTTATGTAGTCTACACCTCGGCAAAAAGCTTTTCCACTATGTCTGGCTAGGAAAAACTGTGCCAGCACAGAAAACATCTCCCATCGTGTTCTAGAAGTTGCACGGATGTCTGCCAAGTGTTTGGCAGGAAGAAAAGAAAAGTTGTCCAAAACAGCTTCCAATCGAATGTTCCTGTGATTGGAAAAGTCAGGAGAGTGCAAAGGTACTGTTTTCTATCAGTTGGCAAGGTGCGCACACAATCCCAGTGTTGTACAGCTTGCTTCTTCACCTTCCCGAAGCTGCCGCTCTCGCCGGCTGCCGGAGCCCAAGAAGCGGCTTCTTCGCGCAAAGACGATTGTGCCGCTCACAGGGCTCTCCTTAGCGCGGCTTCTGCCGAAAGACGCCCGGCAGCGGCTCTTACCTCCGGAGAGCATCCTACCTTCGTCTTTCGCGTCTTTTGTAGTCTACATCTTAGCAAAACGCTTTTCCACTATGTCTGGCTAGGAAAAACTGTGCCAGCACAGAAAACATCTCCCATCGTGTTCTAGAAGTTGCACGGATGTCTGCCAAGTGTTTGGCAGGAAGAAAAGAAAAGTTGTCCAAAACAGCTTCCAATCGAATGTTCCTGTGATTGGAAAAGTCAGGAGAGTGCAAAGGTACTGTTTTCTATCAGTTGGCAAGGTGCGCACACAATCCCAGTGTTGTACAGCTTGCTTCTTCACCTTCCCGAAGCTGCCGCTCTCGCCGGCTGCCGGAGCCCAAGAAGCGGCTTCTTCGCGCAAAGACGATTGTGCCGCTCACAGGGCTCTCCTTAGCGCGGCTTCTGCCGAAAGACGCCCGGCAGCGGCTCTTACCTCCTGAGAGTGGCAGCTTCGGGAAGGTGAAGAAGCAAGCTGTACAACACTGGGATTGTGTGCGCACCTTGCCAACTGATAGAAAACAGTACCTTTGCACTCTCCTGACTTTTCCAATCACAGGAACATTCGATTGGAAGCTGTTTTGGACAACTTTTCTTTTCTTCCTGCCAAACACTTGGCAGACATCCGTGCAACTTCTAGAACACGATGGGAGATGTTTTCTGTGCTGGCACAGTTTTTCCTAGCCAGACATAGTGGAAAAGCGTTTTGCTAAGATGTAGACTACAAAAGACGCGAAAGACGAAGGTAGGATGCTCTCCGGAGGTAAGAGCCGCTGCCGGGCGTCTTTCGGCAGAAGCCGCGCTAAGGAGAGCACTGTGAGCGGCACAATCGTCTTTGCGCGAAGAAGCCGCTTCTTGGGCTCCGGCAGCCGGCGAGAGCGGCAGCTTCGGGAAGGTGAAGAAGCAAGCTGTACAACACTGGGATTGTGTGCGCACCTTGCCAACTGATAGAAAACAGTACCTTTGCACTCTCCTGACTTTTCCAATCACAGGAACATTCGATTGGAAGCTGTTTTGGACAACTTTTCTTTTCTTCCTGCCAAACACTTGGCAGACATCCGTGCAACTTCTAGAACACGATGGGAGATGTTTTCTGTGCTGGCACAGTTTTTCCTAGCCAGACATAGTGGAAAAGCGTTTTGCTAAGATGTAGACTACAAAAGACGCGAAAGACGAAGGTAGGATGCTCTCCGGAGGTAAGAGCCGCTGCCGGGCGTCTTTCGGCAGAAGCCGCGCTAAGGAGAGCCCTGTGAGCGGCACAATCGTCTTTGCGCGAAGAAGCCGCTTCTTGGGCTCCGGCAGCCGGCGAGAGCGGCAGCTTCGGGAAGGTGAAGAAGCAAGCTGTACAACACTGGGATTGTGTGCGCACCTTGCCAACTGATAGAAAACAGTACCTTTGCACTCTCCTGACTTTTCCAATCACAGGAACATTCGATTGGAAGCTGTTTTGGACAACTTTTCTTTTCTTCCTGCCAAACACTTGGCAGACATCCGTGCAACTTCTAGAACACGATGGGAGATGTTTTCTGTGCTGGCACAGTTTTTCCTAGCCAGACATAGTGGAAAAGCGTTTTGCTAAGATGTAGACTACAAAAGACGCGAAAGACGAAGGTAGGATGCTCTCCGGAGGTAAGAGCCGCTGCCGGGCGTCTTTCGGCAGAAGCCGCGCTAAGGAGAGCACTGTGAGCGGCACAATCGTCTTTGCGCGAAGAAGCCGCTTCTTGGGCTCCGGCAGCCGGCGAGAGCGGCAGCTTCGGGAAGGTGAAGAAGCAAGCTGTACAACACTGGGATTGTGTGCGCACCTTGCCAACTGATAGAAAACAGTACCTTTGCACTCTCCTGACTTTTCCAATCACAGGAACATTCGATTGGAAGCTGTTTTGGACAACTTTTCTTTTCTTCCTGCCAAACACTTGGCAGACATCCGTGCAACTTCTAGAACACGATGGGAGATGTTTTCTGTGCTGGCACAGTTTTTCCTAGCCAGACATAGTGGAAAAGCTTTTTGCCGAGGTGTAGACTACATAAGACGCGAAAGACGAAGGTAGGATGCTCTCCGGAGGTAAGAGCCGCTGCCGGGCGTCTTTCGGCAGAAGCCGCGCTAAGGAGAGCACTGTGAGCGGCACAATCGTCTTTGCGCGAAGAAGCCGCTTCTTGGGCTCCGGCAGCCGGCGAGAGCGGCAGCTTCGGGAAGGTGAAGAAGCAAGCTGTACAACACTGGGATTGTGTGCGCACCTTGCCAACTGATAGAAAACAGTACCTTTGCACTCTCCTGACTTTTCCAATCACAGGAACATTCGATTGGAAGCTGTTTTGGACAACTTTTCTTTTCTTCCTGCCAAACACTTGGCAGACATCCGTGCAACTTCTAGAACACGATGGGAGATGTTTTCTGTGCTGGCACAGTTTTTCCTAGCCAGACATAGTGGAAAAGCGTTTTGCTAAGATGTAGACTACAAAAGACGCGAAAGACGAAGGTAGGATGCTCTCCGGAGGTAAGAGCCGCTGCCGGGCGTCTTTCGGCAGAAGCCGCGCTAAGGAGAGCCCTGTGAGCGGCACAATCGTCTTTGCGCGAAGAAGCCGCTTCTTCGGTTCCGGGAGCCGGCGAGAGCGGCAGCTTCGGGAAGGTGAAGAAGCAAGCTGTACAACACTGGGATTGTGTGCGCACTTTGCCAACTGATAGAAAACAGTACCTTTGCACTCTCCTGACTTTTCCAATCACAGGAACATTCGATTGGAAGCTGTTTTGGACAACTTTTCTTTTCTTCCTGCCAAACACTTGGCAGACATCCGTGCAACTTCTAGAACACGATGGGAGATGTTTTCTGTGCTGGCACAGTTTTTCCTAGCCAGACATAGTGGAAAAGCGTTTTGCTAAGATGTAGACTACAAAAGACGCGAAAGACGAAGGTAGGATGCTCTCCGGAGGTAAGAGCCGCTGCCGGGCGTCTTTCGGCAGAAGCCGCGCTAAGGAGAGCCCTGTGAGCGGCACAATCGTCTTTGCGCGAAGAAGCCGCTTCTTGGGCTCCGGCAGCCGGCGAGAGCGGCAGCTTCGGGAAGGTGAAGAAGCAAGCTGTACAACACTGGGATTGTGTGCGCACCTTGCCAACTGATAGAAAACAGTACCTTTGCACTCTCCTGACTTTTCCAATCACAGGAACATTCGATTGGAAGCTGTTTTGGACAACTTTTCTTTTCTTCCTGCCAAACACTTGGCAGACATCCGTGCAACTTCTAGAACACGATGGGAGATGTTTTCTGTGCTGGCACAGTTTTTCCTAGCCAGACATAGTGGAAAAGCGTTTTGCTAAGATGTAGACTACAAAAGACGCGAAAGACGAAGGTAGGATGCTCTCCGGAGGTAAGAGCCGCTGCCGGGCGTCTTTCGGCAGAAGCCGCGCTAAGGAGAGCACTGTGAGCGGCACAATCGTCTTTGCGCGAAGAAGCCGCTTCTTGGGCTCCGGCAGCCGGCGAGAGCGGCAGCTTCGGGAAGGTGAAGAAGCAAGCTGTACAACACTGGGATTGTGTGCGCACCTTGCCAACTGATAGAAAACAGTACCTTTGCACTCTCCTGACTTTTCCAATCACAGGAACATTCGATTGGAAGCTGTTTTGGACAACTTTTCTTTTCTTCCTGCCAAACACTTGGCAGACATCCGTGCAACTTCTAGAACACGATGGGAGATGTTTTCTGTGCTGGCACAGTTTTTCCTAGCCAGACATAGTGGAAAAGCTTTTTGCCGAGGTGTAGACTACATAAGACGCGAAAGACGAAGGTAGGATGCTCTCCGGAGGTAAGAGCCGCTGCCGGGCGTCTTTCGGCAGAAGCCGCGCTAAGGAGAGCACTGTGAGCGGCACAATCGTCTTTGCGCGAAGAAGCCGCTTCTTGGGCTCCGGCAGCCGGCGAGAGCGGCAGCTTCGGGAAGGTGAAGAAGCAAGCTGTACAACACTGGGATTGTGTGCGCACCTTGCCAACTGATAGAAAACAGTACCTTTGCACTCTCCTGACTTTTCCAATCACAGGAACATTCGATTGGAAGCTGTTTTGGACAACTTTTCTTTTCTTCCTGCCAAACACTTGGCAGACATCCGTGCAACTTCTAGAACACGATGGGAGATGTTTTCTGTGCTGGCACAGTTTTTCCTAGCCAGACATAGTGGAAAAGCGTTTTGCTAAGATGTAGACTACAAAAGACGCGAAAGACGAAGGTAGGATGCTCTCCGGAGGTAAGAGCCGCTGCCGGGCGTCTTTCGGCAGAAGCCGCGCTAAGGAGAGCCCTGTGAGCGGCACAATCGTCTTTGCGCGAAGAAGCCGCTTCTTCGGTTCCGGGAGCCGGCGAGAGCGGCAGCTTCGGGAAGGTGAAGAAGCAAGCTGTACAACACTGGGATTGTGTGCGCACTTTGCCAACTGATAGAAAACAGTACCTTTGCACTCTCCTGACTTTTCCAATCACAGGAACATTCGATTGGAAGCTGTTTTGGACAACTTTTCTTCCTGCCAAACACTTGGCAGACATCCGTGCAACTTCTAGAACACGATGGGAGATGTTTTCTGTGCTGGCACAGTTTTTCCTAGCCAGACATAGTGGAAAAGCGTTTTGCTAAGATGTAGACTACAAAAGACGCGAAAGACGAAGGTAGGATGCTCTCCGGAGGTAAGAGCCGCTGCCGGGCGTCTTTCGGCAGAAGCCGCGCTAAGGAGAGCGCTGTGAGCGGCACAATCGTCTTTGCGCGAAGAAGCCGCTTCTTGGGCTCCGGCAGCCGGCGAGAGCGGCAGCTTCGGGAAGGTGAAGAAGCAAGCTGTACAACACTGGGATTGTGTGCGCGCTTTGCCAACTGATAGAAAACAGTACCTTTGCACTCTCCTGACTTTTCCAATCACATGAACATTCGATTGGAAGCTGTTTTGGACAACTTTTCTTTTCTTCCTGCCAAACACTTGGCAGACATCCGTGCAACTTCGAGAACACGATGGGAGATGTTTTCTGTGCTGGCACAGTTTTTCCTAGCCAGACATAGTGGAAAAGCGTTTTGCTAAGATGTAGACTACAAAAGACGCGAAAGACGAAGGTAGGATGCTCTCCGGAGGTAAGAGCCGCTGCCGGGCGTCTTTCGGCAGAAGCCGCGCTAAGGAGAGCACTGTGAGCGGCACAATCGTCTTTGCGCGAAGAAGCCGCTTCTTGGGCTCCGGCAGCCGGCGAGAGCGGCAGCTTCGGGAAGGTGAAGAAGCAAGCTGTACAACACTGGGATTGTGTGCGCACCTTGCCAACTGATAGAAAACAGTACCTTTGCACTCTCCTGACTTTTCCAATCACAGGAACATTCGATTGGAAGCTGTTTTGGACAACTTTTCTTTTCTTCCTGCCAAACACTTGGCAGACATCCGTGCAACTTCTAGAACACGATGGGAGATGTTTTCTGTGCTGGCACAGTTTTTCCTAGCCAGACATAGTGGAAAAGCTTTTTGCCGAGGTGTAGACTACATAAGACGCGAAAGACGAAGGTAGGATGCTCTCCGGAGGTAAGAGCCGCTGCCGGGCGTCTTTCGGCAGAAGCCGCGCTAAGGAGAGCACTGTGAGCGGCACAATCGTCTTTGCGCGAAGAAGCCGCTTCTTAGGCTCCGGCAGCCGGCGAGAGCGGCAGCTTCGGGAAGGTGAAGAAGCAAGCTGTACAACACTGGGATTGTGTGCGCACCTTGCCAACTGATAGAAAACAGTACCTTTGCACTCTCCTGACTTTTCCAATCACAGGAACATTCGATTGGAAGCTGTTTTGGACAACTTTTCTTTTCTTCCTGCCAAACACTTAGCAGACATCCGTGCAACTTCTAGAACACGATGGGAGATGTTTTCTGTGCTGGCACAGTTTTTCCTAGCCAGACATAGTGGAAAAGCGTTTTGCTAAGATGTAGACTACAAAAGACGCGAAAGACGAAGGTAGGATGCTCTCCGGAGGTAAGAGCCGCTGCCGGGCGTCTTTCGGCAGAAGCCGCGCTAAGGAGAGCCCTGTGAGCGGCACAATCGTCTTTGCGCGAAGAAGCCGCTTCTTCGGTTCCGGGAGCCGGCGAGAGCGGCAGCTTCGGGAAGGTGAAGAAGCAAGCTGTACAACACTGGGATTGTGTGCGCACCTTGCCAACTGATAGAAAACAGTACCTTTGCACTCTCCTGACTTTTCCAATCACAGGAACATTCGATTGGAAGCTGTTTTGGACAACTTTTCTTTTCTTCCTGCCAAACACTTGGCAGACATCCGTGCAACTTCTAGAACACGATGGGAGATGTTTTCTGTGCTGGCACAGTTTTTCCTAGCCAGACATAGTGGAAAAGCGTTTTGCTAAGATGTAGACTACAAAAGACGCGAAAGACGAAGGTAGGATGCTCTCCGGAGGTAAGAGCCGCTGCCGGGCGTCTTTCGGCAGAAGCCGCGCTAAGGAGAGCCCTGTGAGCGGCACAATCGTCTTTGCGCGAAGAAGCCGCTTCTTGGGCTCCGGCAGCCGGCGAGAGCGGCAGCTTCGGGAAGGTGAAGAAGCAAGCTGTACAACACTGGGATTGTGTGCGCACTTTGCCAACTGATAGAAAACAGTACCTTTGCACTCTCCTGACTTTTCCAATCACATGAACATTCGATTGGAAGCTGTTTTGGACAACTTTTCTTTTCTTCCTGCCAAACACTTGGCAGACATCCGTGCAACTTCGAGAACACGATGGGAGATGTTTTCTGTGCTGGCACAGTTTTTCCTAGCCAGACATAGTGGAAAAGCTTTTTGCCGAGGTGTAGATTAGAAGAGGAGCTAAAGAGTGGATGTTGGCAAATGACACCCATCTTCAAAAAAGGCAATTAAGAGGACTCGCCATAGTACAAACCAGCCAGCCTCTTTTTTATCCCCAGGAAGTTGATGAAGCAGCTCTTCCTGGAAATCCTTGCCAGGCACATGACAGATGACCAAATAATGTAGTTAGCATGATTTTTCAGGGGAATTTCATGCTGAACATCACTTTAAACTCCTCTGATGAATCAACTTGACTGGTAGATGAAGGGAATATTATCTGCCTGGGCTTCAGGGAGGTTTTTGACATACCTCTACATGGCATCACACATACATATGGAAGCAATAGTGCAAAGGGGAGGGAATCAGTGTCTTTTCAGTGATGCTGAGGGAAAAGACAAGAGGCAGTGGGCACACACTGAAATACAGGAGATTGCCTTTGAACATCAGTAAATGTTTCTTTACTGTCAGGGTGACTGAACCACGGCACAGACTGCCCAGAAAGATTGTGGAGCCTGGATCTTTGAAGACATTAAAAGTACACCCAGATAGAATCCTGGGCAAGAGGCTCTAGGTATCCTGGTTTAGGCAGGGGGGTTGGGCCTGGTTAGCCCCACCAACCCCTTCCACTCTCTTTCATTCTGTGCTAGTGAATTCTCTTCAAGATGCATTTCAAAGCGCTGGCATGACAAAGTTCTGTGCAGACAGAGATCCAAATGGACATGGCATCTAAGTTCCTTAAGCAGTGTTCAAGAAGAATGTAAAACTCTGGCACAAGTGTCTCTTCCCTAACTGAATCCCTTTCATGGGAAAATTCCCAGCTCTAGAAAGATCTTCTGATACGCATGCTTAAGACTGACACTGGCTGAGCAAATTTCTCCCTATGTATATCTAAGACCAGTTAGGATCTTCACCCAAAGTGCAGTCAACATAGTCACAGAATGCCTATTGTTAAGAAGTGACAGCTTCCATCAGAATGGCAGCTATTGGTCCACAAAATGGATTAATGGATGGGAATTATCTACGTGGGTTAAAAACAAAAATAAAGAGTTGGTCTTTATTTATCAATTTCATGGCAATATTGATAAGGGAAGAAAAAGATCTAAGTCCTTGACTTTCTGGACTCGAGGAAAGATTTTAAAAATTCCTTGTAAAAATGTATGATCACAATCAGACTATTGAAACCATTTTAGTTGGGAACAAAGTTCCAAAATTGTCTAGATAGTGGCAAAGAAGCCAAGAAAATAGGAAAGAAACAAAAAGAGAGCAAAAGAGTCAGCTTCAGTGTACAAGCTCGTTCTAGAAGTAGTCTGCTGGGAAAAGGAACCCCCAGCTAAATTTCCAATGTATTCCTGCGCTTGATTCAGTAACTGGTCAATGTAAAAACCAATCCTTTTGTACAACTTCTTCCAGCAACAAAAACTCCAACAGGTTGACACTACCATCATGCCTGTTCCAGACATATTTAAAAGAGAAATGATGATTTTCTTGAAAACCTACTTACATAAAAGTTGCAAGATGGTGGAGGGATTCCCACATCCTCCTTCCTCCATCTGGCTTGAAAGTATATTTGATAAAATATGCAACAAAGCACATGATTTATAAGGGAGAGTCAAATGGATGATTTGGGAATCGATCTCTTGTTGATAGTAAACTTCATATCCACTCGGTGTGACCTTTTTAAAACAAAATGTGGAGCTGAGGCATGAATCTGCCACAACAATTGTAAAGCAAACATACACACTCCCCTTCATATGCCCCCCCCTCCACACACACCTAGGCACACACAGAGATCAGCATAGCAGATCATGAACACCTTGGAAAAGACTGAAATGCTAAATGCCTCTCTTGATGGGCAAAAGAGCTGGTGCAGTAATTCAAATGCCTGGTACAAAAATTCTGTTTAATATTTAGCTCCTATTTAAAACACAGCTTTTCATTTCATTCTATTTACAGAATATTTTCATTTCATTTGTTTCTTTAAAATTACTTAGTTCTCACCTGTTGTATGTCTAGGAATATTTTCTTCCAAAAATAGAAAAAAATAGATGATATCTTTTCAGCAGAAAACATTGGTTGATACAATTTTAAACCATCATGATATGGAAGAATTCTTCTGTCCCTCTCGAAGGTGGAAGAAGCATTTGGATCACAGATCATCTACAATGAAATACTTGACATGTTTAAGATGCTTTCAATCAATTTTGATCGTCAATTGCTTATTTGTTGTAAACAGTAATTTTTCAGTGAAGGGAAAGTGTGTGTGGTATATCTACATGATATGTTCAAAGGCAGTTCCTACTAATGGCCAGGCTGAATTCCAGTAAATAATGTCCCGAATGATATTTTGCCGCCTTCTTTGGCACTTCATGAAATCTTACCCCGATGAAGTGCTGAAACAAAGAGATTTTCTCTTAGAGAGTGTCTCATGTTGTAACCTATCCCATGGATTTTATGCTGTAATTCTTATCTCTTTTAAAATTTACTATCTTCTGTACAGTTTTCATGAAACTTTCTGTTACAGTAGTGAATAGCACAGATAAATGTCATTTTGTACAACTTTGAATTTACCCCAAGAGCTGAGAGAAAACTTGATCCTATACTTCAATCCGAGTTTCTTCTATAGTCCGACTTTGTTTCTCTACCATCAAGCTTCTCCTTTGTTGCTGCTCCAAGCCCCGTCCAAGGTGACCTTGAATACTTTCAGGGATGGGACACCCACAACTTCTCTGGGCAACCTGTTCCAGTGTTCCAGCACTCCCACAGTAAAAAAGGCCTTCCTTTCATCTAATATGTGTAGGAAATCATAAATCTAGGCATAGAAGCTTGGAGTGCAAATTTGAAATTCTTTGGATTTGAAGCACATTTTATATGAATACTGACTTACAGATGACTAAAAGATGTTGATGGGCATTTGAGCTGACAAGTTTTGAAAAAGTGCACGGAAATTAAAATTGAAACCACTAAAATTAAAAACTCCTTGCCATTTTCTTTTTCCTCTCCTATTCAAAATTGCATATGTCAGATATCAGTGCTTCATGCAAACCTCTCAGATGCTCTCAGAGAAAAAGCTTTTCTTTCAGACTAAGTTGCGGTTGACGTAGAACACTAGCAGGAGTGAAAGATTTTCTGGGCATCGGGGCAGCCCGTTCTCCTTGGATTTGTGTGCAGAATGCATTTTATCCAAACTGGAAAATAGATCCCAGCTCTGTTCTATTCATCATTCTTACTTCATCAGGCCAGAAGATTCTGTGAAAAGTAGCCTGTGGACCTTGAAGACAGCGCATGTGAACCAGATGAGAGGTGATAGAGAAGTTGAGGGAGAGAAGAAAGAGCATGAGGCTGAAACCAGAAAGTATTTCTCCACGTGATCATGGAAGATTGCAGGAGCCACTTGGTACTATCAAACCAGCCCAACTTGGCACTGGTGCCACCTTGGGTCTGGGAGCCATGTTGCATATCGTGCATTTTAAGGAGCCAGCTGGCCACACCCAGCCATATGCCCCCAAACACAAACCAAGGCCCTTTTCTCTGGCAAACAAAACTCAGCTGCCCTGCTTCTGGATGGCAGATTGCAGGAACCACTTGGTACTATCAAACCAGCCCAACTTGGCACTGGTGCCACCATGGGTCTGGTCACCATCCTGCCTATTGTAGCTTTTCAGGAGCCAGCCGGTCACTCTCAGCCATAGGCCCCCAAACAGAAACCTCGGCCCGTTTCCCTGGCAAACAAAAGTAAGCTGCCCCGCTTCTGGATGGCAGATTGCAGGAGCTACTTAGTACTATCAAATCAGCCCGACTTGGCACAGGTGCCACCTTGGATCTGGGAACCATCCTGTGTATCGTGGATTTTCAGGGGCCACCCAGCCACTCTCAGCCATATGCCCCCAAAAACAAACCACAGACCTTTTCTCTGGCAAACAAAACTCAACTGCCCCTCTTCTGGATGGCAAATTTTAGGACGCACTTTGTACTACGAAAACCGCCCGACGTGGCACTGGTGCCACCTTGTGTCAGGGAACCATCCTGCATATCGAGCTTTTTAAGGAGCCAGCCGGCCAGGCCCAGCCATATACCCCCAAAAACAAACCACGGACCATTTCTCATGGAAACAAAAATCCGCTGCCCCGCGTCTGGATGGCAGATTGCAGGAGCCACTTTGCACCATCAAACCAGCCCGACTTGGCACTGGTGCCACCTTGGGTCTGGGAACAATCCTGCGTATCGTACATAATCAGGAACCAGCCGAACACTCCCAGCCACAGGCCCCCAAACACAAACAACGGCCCATTTCCCTGGCAAACAAAACTCAGCTGCCCCGCTTCTGGATGGCAGATTGCAGGAGCCACTTGGGACTATCAAACCAGCCCGACTTGGCACTGGTGCCACCTTGGGTCTGGGAACCATCCTGCGTATGGTGGATTCTAAGGAGCCAGCCGGCCACTCCCAGCCACAGGCCCCCAACAAAAACCACGGCCCTTTTTTCTGGCAAACAAAACTTAGCTGCCTCACTTCTGGATGGCAGATTGCAGGAGCCACTTGGTGTAATCAAACCAGCCCGACTTGGCACTGGTGCCACCTTGGGTCTGGGAACCATCCTGCGTATCGTGGATTCTAAGGAGCCAGCCGGCCACTCCCAGCCACAGGCCCCCAAACAAAATCAACGGCGCTGTTCCCTGGAAAACAAAACACGCCTGCCAACATTTTGATGGAGTTTGCAGGAGCCACTTGGTACTATCAAACCAGCCCGACTTGGCACTGGTGCCACCTTGGGTCTGGGAAACATCCTGCGTATCGTGGATTCTTAGGAGCCAGCCGGCCACTCCTAGCCACAGGCCCCCAAACAAAAACCTAGGCCTATTTCTCTGGCAAACAAAAGTAAGCTGCCCCGCTTCTGGATGGCAGATTGCAGGAGACACTTTGCACCATCAAACCAGCCCGACTTGGCACTGGTGCCACCTTGCATCTGGGAACCATGCTGCCTAGCGTGGATTTTCAGGAGCCAGCCGGCCACTCTCAGCCATAGGCCCCCAAACAAAACCCACGGCCCGTTTCCCTGGCAAACAAAATTAAGCTGCCCCGCTTCTGGATGGCAGATTGCAGGAACCACTTGGTAGTATCAAACCAGCCCGACTTGGCACTGGTGCCACCTTGGGTCTGGGAACCATCCTGCGTATTGTGGGTTCAAAGGAGCCAGCCGGCCACTCCCAGCCACAGGCCCCCAAATACAAACAACGGCGCTTTTCCCTGGAAAACAAAACTCGCCTGACAACTTTTTGATGGCAGATTGCAGGAGCCACTTGGTACTATCAAACCAGCCCAACTTGGCACTGGTGCCACCATGGGTCTGGTCACCATCCTGCCTATCGTAGCTTTTCAGGAGCCAGCCGGTCACTCCCAGCCATAGGTCCCCAGTCACAAACCTCGGCCCGTTTCCCTGGCAAACAAAAGTAAGCTGCCCCGCTTCTGGATGGCAGATTGCAGGAGCCACTTGGTACTATCAAACCAGCCCAATTTGGCACTGGTGCCACCTCTGGTCTGGGAACCATGCTGCGTAACACAGATTCTACGGCGCCAGTCGGCCACTCCCAGCCACAAGCTCCCAAACACAAACAACGGCGCTATTCTCTGGCAAACAAAACTCCACTGCCCCTCTTCTGGATGGCAAATTGCAGGACGCACTTGGTACTATAAAAACAGCCCGACTTGGCACTGGTGCCACCTTGGGTCTGGGAACCATCCTGCGTATCGATCTTTTTAATGAGACAGCCGGCCACTCCCAGCCATATGCCCCCAAACACAACCCACGGCCCTTTTCTCTGGCAAACAAAACTCAACTGCACCGCTTCTGGATGGCAGATTGCAGGAGCCACTTGGTACTATCAAACCAGCCCGACTTGGCACTGGTGCCACCTTGGGTCTGGGAACCATCCTGCGTATGGTGGATTCTAAGGAGCCAGCCGGCCACTCCCAGCCACAGGCCCCCAACAAAAACCACGGCCCTTTTTTCTGGCAAACAAAACTTAGCTGCCTCACTTCTGGATGGCAGATTGCAGGAGCCACTTGGTGTAATCAAACCAGCCCGACTTGGCACTGGTGCCACCTTGGGTCTGGGAACCATCCTGCGTATCGTGGATTCTAAGGAGCCAGCCGGCCACTCCCAGCCACAGGCCCCCAAACAAAATCAACGGCGCTGTTCCCTGGAAAACAAAACACGCCTGCCAACTTTTTGATGGAGTTTGCAGGAGCCACTTGGTACTATCAAACCAGCCCGACTTGGCACTGGTGCCACCTTGGGTCTGGGAAACATCCTGCGTATCGTGGATTCTTAGGAGCCAGCCGGCCACTCCTAGCCACAGGCCCCCAGACAAAAACCTAGGCCTATTTCTCTGGCAAACAAAAGTAAGCTGCCCCGCTTCTGCATGGCAGATTGCAGGAGACACTTGGTACTATCAAACCAGCCCAACTTGGCACTGGTGCCACCTTGGATCTGGGAACCATGCTGTGTATCGTGGATATTCAGGGGCCAGCCGGCCACTCTCAGCCATATGTCCCCAAACAGAAACCTCGGCCCGTTTCTCTGGCAAACAAAACTCAACTGCCCCTCTTCTGGATGGCAAATTGCAGGATGAACTTGATACTAAAACCGCAGGCCGACTTGGTAGTGGTGACACCTTGGACCTGGGAACCATCATGCGTATCGAGCATTTTAAGGAGCCAGCCAGCCACTCCCAGCAATATGCCCCCAAAAACAATCCACGGAATTTTTCTCTGGCAAACAAAAATCAGCTGCCCCGCTTCTGGATGGCAGATTGCAGGAGCCACTTTGCACCATCAAACCAGCCCGACTTGGCACTGGTGCCACCTTGCATCTGGGAACCATGCTGCCTAGCGTGGATTTTCAGGAGCCAGCCGGCCACTCTCAGCCATAGGCCCCCAAACAAAACCCACGGCCCGTTTCCCTGGCAAACAAAATTAAGCTGCCCCGCTTCTGGATGGCAGATTGCAGGACGCACTTGGTAGTATCAAACCAGCCCGACTTGGCACTGGTGCCACCTTGGGTCTGGGAACCATCCTGCGTATCGTGGGTTCAAAGGAGCCAGCCGACCACTCCCAGCCACAGGCCCCAAATACAAACAACGGCGCTTTTCCCTGGAAAACAAAACTCGCCTGCCAACTTTTTGATGGCAGATTGCAGGAGCCACTTGGTACTATCAAACCAGCCCAACTTGGCACTGGTGCCACCTCTGGTCTGGGAACCATGCTGCGTAACACAGATTCTAAGGCGCCAGTTGGCCACTCCCAGCCACAAGCCCCCAAACACAAACAACGGCGCTATTCTCTGGCAAACAAAACTCCACTGCCCCTCTTCTGGATGGCAAATTGCAGGACGCACTTGGTACTATAAAAACAGCCCGACTTGGCACTGGTGCCACCTTGGGTCTGGGAACCATCCTGCGTATCGATCTTTTTAATGAGACAGCCGGCCACTCCCAGCCATATGCCCCCAAACACAACCCACGGCCCTTTTCTCTGGCAAACAAAACTCAACTGCACCGCTTCTGGATGGCAGATTGCAGGAGCCACTTGGTGCTATCAAACCAGCCCGACTTGGCACTGGTGCCACCTTGGGTCTGGGAACCATCCAGCCTATCGTGGATTTTAAGGAGCCAGCCGGCTACTCCCAGCCACAGGCCCCCAACAAAAACCACGGCCCTTTTTCCTGGCAAACAAAACTTAGCTGCCTCACTTATGGATGGCAGATTGCAGGAGCCACTTGGTGTAATCAAACCAGCCCGACTTGGCACTGGTGCCACCTTGGGTCTGGGAACCATCCTGCGTATCGTGGATTCTAAGGAGCCAGCCGGCCACTCCCAGCCACAGGTCCCCAAACAAAATCAACGGCGCTGTTCCCTGGAAAACAAAACACGTCTGCCAACATTTTGATGGAGTTTGCAGGAGCCACTTGGTACTATCAAACCAGCCCGACTTGGCACTGGTGCCACCTTGGGTCTGGGAAACATCCTGCGTATCGTGGATTCTAAGGAGCCAGCCGGCCACTCCTAGCCACAGGCCCCCAGACAAAAACCTAGGCCTATTTCTCTGGCAAACAAAAGTAAGCTGCCCCGCTTCTGGATGGCAGATTGCAGGAGACACTTGGGACTATCAAACCAGCCCAACTTGGCACTGGTGCCACCTTGGATCTGGGAACCATGCTGTGTATCGTGGATATTCAGGGGCCAGCCGGCCACTCTCAGCCATATGTCCCCAAACAGAAACCTCGGCCCGTTTCTCTGGCAAACAAAACTCAACTGCCCCTCTTCTGGATGGCAAATTGCAGGATGAACTTGATACTAAAACCGCAGGCCGACTTGGTAGTGGTGACACCTTGGGCCTGGGAACCATCATGCGTATCGAGCATTTTAAGGAGCCAGCCGGCCACTCCCAGCAATATGCCCCCAAAAACAATCCACGGAATTTTTCTCTGGCAAACAAAAATCAGCTGCCCCGCTTCTGGATGGCAGATTGCAGGAGCCACTTTGCACCATCAAACCAGCCCGACTTGGCACTGGTGCCACCTTGCATCTGGGAACCATGCTGCCTAGCGTGGATTTTCAGGAGCCAGCCGGCCACTCTCAGCCATAGGCCCCCATACAAAACCCACGGCCCGTTTCCCTGGCAAACAAAATTAAGCTGCCCCGCTTCTGGATGGCAGATTGCAGGACGCACTTGGTAGTATCAAACCAGCCCGACTTGGCACTGGTGCCACCTTGGGTCTGGGAACCATGCTGCGTATCATGGATTTTCAGGAGCCAGCCGTCCACTGCCAGCCACAGGCCCCGAAACACAAACAACAGCCTTTTTCTCTGGCAAACAAAATTCAGCTGCCCCGCTTCTGGATGGCAGATTGCAGGAACCACTTGGTACTAACAAACCAGCCCGACTTGGCACTGGTGCCACCTTGGGTCTGGGAACCATCCTGCGTATCGTGGATTCTAAGGAGCCAGCTGGCCACTCCCAGCCACAGGCCCCAAAACACAAACAACGGTGCTTTTCCCTGGAAAACAAAACTCGCCTGCCAAACATTTGATGGCAGATTGCAGGAGCCACTTGGTACTATCAAACCAGCCCAACTTGGCACTGGTGCCACCATGGGTCTGGTCACCATCCTGCCTATCGTAGCTTTTCAGGTGCCAGCCAGCCACCCCCAGCCAGAGGCCCCTAGACAAATATTTCGGCCCGTTTCCCTGGCAAACAAAAGTAAGCTACCCCGCTTCTGGATGGCAGATTGCAGGAGCCACTTTGCACCATCAAACCAGCCCAACTTGGCACTGGTGCCACCTCTGGTCTGGGAACCATCCTGCGTATCGTGGGTTCTAAGGAGCCAGCTGGCCACGCCCAGCCACAGGCCCCCAAACACAAACAACGGCGCTTTTCCCTGGAAAACAAAACTCGCCTGCCAACTTTTTGATGGCAGATTGCCGGAGCCACTTGGTACTATCAAACCAGCCCAACTTGGCACTGGTGCCACCATGGGTCTGGTCACCATCCTGCCTATCGTAGCTTTTCAGGAGCCAGCCGGTCACTCCCAGCCATAGGCCCCCAGACACAAACCTCGGCCCGTTTCCCTGGCAAACAAAAGTAAGCTGCCCCGCTTCGGCATGGCAGATTGCAGGAGCTATTTAGTACTATCAAACCAGCCCGACTTGGCACTGGTGACACCTCTGGTCTGGGAACCATCCTGCCTATCGTGGATTTTCAGGGGCCAGCCGGCCACTCTCAGCCATATGCCCCCAAAAACAAACCACGGCCCTTTTCTCTGGCAAACAAAACTCAAATGCCCCTCTTCTGGATGGCAAATTTTAGGACGCACTTTGTACTACGAAAACCGCCCGACGTGGCACTGGTGCCACCTTGTGTCAGGGAACCATCCTGCATATCGAGCTTTTTAAGGAGCCAGCCGGCCAGGCCCAGCCATATACCCCCAAAAACAAACCACGGACCATTTCTCATGGAAACAAAAATCCGCTGCCCCGCGTCTGGATGGCAGATTGCAGGAGCCACTTTGCACCATCAAACCGGCCCGACTTGGCACTGGTGCCACCTTGGGTCTGGGAACAATCCTGCATATCGTGGATTCTAAGGAGCCAGCCGGCCACTCCCAGCCACAGGCCCCCAAACACAAACAACGGCGCTTTTCCCTGGAAAACAAAACTCGCCTGCCAGCTTTTTGATGGCAGATTGCAGGAGCCACTTGGTACTATCAAATCATCCCAACTTGGCACTGGTGCCACTATGGGTCTGGGAACCATCCTGCCTATTGTAGCATTTCAGGAGCCAGCCGGTCACTCCCAGCCATAGGCCCCCAGACACAAACCTCGGACCGTTTCCCTGGCAAACAAAATTAAGCTGCCCCAATTCTGGATGGCAGATTGCAGGAACCACTTGGTAGTGTCAAACCAGCCCGACTTGGCACTGGTGCCACCTTGGGTCTGGGAACCATCCTGCGTATCGTGGATTCTAAGCAGCCACCCGGCCACTCTGAGCCACAGGCGCCCAAACAAAAACAACGGCGCTTTTCCCTGGAAAACAAAACTCGCCTGCCAAATTTTTGATGGCAGATTGCAGGAGCCACTTGGTACTATCAAACCAGCCCAACTTGGTACTGGTGCCACCATGGGTCTGGTCACCATCCTGCCTATCGTAGCTTTTCAGGAGCCAGCCGGTCACTCCCAGCCATAGGCCCCCAGACAAATATTTCGGCCCGTTTCCCTGGCAAACAAAAGTAAGCTGCCCCGCTTCTGGATGGCAGATTACAGCAGCCACATGGTACTATCAAACCAGGCCAACATGGCACTGGTGCCACCTTGGCTCTGCGAACCATCCTGCCTATCGTGGATTTTCAGGGGCCAGCCGGCCACTCTCAGCCATATGCCCCCAAACACATACCACGGCCCTTTGCTCTGGCAAACAAAACTCAACTGCCCCTCTTCTGGATGGCAAATTGCAGGACGCACTTGGTACTACGAAAACAGCCCGACTTGGCAGTGATGCCACCTTGGGTCAGGGAACAATCCTGCGTATCGAACTTTTTAAGGAGCCAGCCGGCCACGTCCAGCCATATACCCCCAAAAAAAAACCACGGAACTTTTCCCCAGCAAACAAAAATCCGCTGCCCCGCGTCTGAATGGCAGATTTCAGGAGCTATTTAGTATTATCAAACCAGCCCGACTTGGCACTGGTGCCACCATGAGTCTGGTAACCATCCTGCCTATCGTAGCTTTTCAGTAGCCAGCCGGTCACTCCCAGCCATAGGCCCCCAGACACAAACCTCGGCCCGTTTCCCTGGGAAACCAAAGTAAGCTGACCCGCTTCTGGATGGCAGATTGCAGGAGCCACTTGGTACTATCAAACCAGCCCAACTTGGCACTGGTGCCACCTTGGCTCTGGGAACCATCCTGCGTATCCTGGGTTCAAAGGAGGCAGCCGGCCACTCCCAGCCACATGCCTCTAAACAAGAACAACGGCGCTTTTCCCTGGAAAACAAAAGTCGCCTGACAGCTTTTTGATGGCAGATTGCAGGAGCCACTTGGTACTATCAAACCAGCCCAACTTGGCACTGGTGCCACCATGGGTCTGGTCACCATCCTGCCTATCGTAGCTTTTCAGGAGCCAGCCGCTCACTCCCAGCCATAGGCCCCCAGACAAATATCTCGGCCCGTTTCCCTGGCAAACAAAAGTAAGCAGCCCCGCTTCTGGATGGCAGATTGCAGGACGCACTTGGTAGTATCAAACCAGGCCAACATGGCACTGGTGCCACCTCTGGTCTGGGACCCATCCTGCGTATCGTGGATTCTAAGGAGACAGCTGGCCACTCCCAGCCACTGGCCCCCAAACACAAACAACGGTGCTTTTCCCTGGAAAACAAAACTCGCCTGCCAACTTTTTGATGGCAGATTGCAGGAGCCACTTGGTACTATCAAACCACCCCAACTTGGCAACAAGTGGTTCCTGCAATCTGACATCCAGAAGCGGGGCAGCTTACTTTTGTTTGCCAGGGAAATGGACCGTTGTTTGTGTTTGGAGGCGTATGGCTGGGAGTGGCCGACTGGCTCCTTAAAATCCACGATACGCAGCATGGTTCCCAGACCAGAGGTGGCACCAGTGCCAAGTCGGGCTGGTTTGATAGTACAAAGTGGCTCCTGCAATCTGCCATCCAGAAGCGGGGCAGCTTACTTTTGTTTGCCAGGGAAACGGGCCGGGCTTTCTGTCTCGGGGCCTATGGCTGGGAGTGACCGGCTGGCTCCTGAAAAGCTACGATAGGCAGGATGGTCACCAGACCCATGGTGGCACCAGTGCCAAGTTGGGCTGGTTTGATAGTACCAAGTGGCTCCTGCAATCTGCCATCAAAAAGTTGGCAGGCGAGTTTTGTTTTCCAGGGAAAAGCGCCATTGTTTGTGTTTGGGGACCTGTGGTTGGGAGTGCCCGGCTGGCTCCTTAGAAACCACGATACGCAGCATGGTTACCAGACAAGAGGTGCCACCAGTGCCAAGTTGTGCTGGTTTGATACTGCCAAGTGGTTCCTGCAATCTGCCATCCAGAAACGGGGCAGCTTACTTTTGTTTGCCACGGAAACGGGCCGTTGTTTGTGTTTGGGGGCCTGTGGCTGGGAGTGGCCGACTGGCTCCTTAGAATCCACGATACGCAGGATGGGTCCCAGACCAGAGGTGGCACCAGCGCCAAGACGGGCTAGTTTGATGGTGCAAAGTGGCTCCTGCAATCTGCCATCCAGAAGCGGGGTAGCTTACTTTTGTTTGCCAGGGAAACGGGCCGAGGTATTTGTCTGGGGGCCTATGGCGGGGAGTGACCGGCTGGCTCCTGAAAAGCTAAGATAGGCAGGATGGTGACCAGACCCATGGTGGCACCAGTGCCAAGTTGGGATGATTTGATAAAACCAAGTGGCTCCTGCAATCTGCCATCAAAAAGTTGGCAGGAGAGTTTTGTTTTCCAGGGAAAAGCGCCGTTGTTTGTGTTTGGGGGCCTGTGGCTGGGAGTGGCCTGCTGGCTCCTTAGAATCCACGATACGCAGCATGGTATCCAGACCCAAGGTGGCACCAGTGCCAAGTTTTGCTGGTTTGATAGTACCAAGTGGTTCCTGCAATCTGCCATCCAGAAGCAGGGCAGCTTACTTTTGTTTGCCAGGGAAACGGGCCGAGGTTTTTGTCTGGGGGCCTATGGCAGGGAGTGACCGGCTGGCTCCTGAAAAGCTACGATAGGCAGGATGGTGACCAGACCCATGGTGGCACCAGTGCCAAGTTGGGCTGATTTGATAGTACCAAGTGGCTCCTGCAATCTGCCGTCAAAATTTGGCAGGCGAGTTTTTATTTTCCAGGGAAAAGCGCCGTTGTTTGTGTTTGGGGGCCTGTGGCTGGGAGTGGCCGGCTGGCTGCTTAGAATCCACGATACGCAGGATGGTTCCCAGACCCAAGGTGGCACCAGTGCCAAGTCGGGCTGGTTTGATGGTGCAAAGTGGCTCCTGCAATCTGCCATCCAGAAGCGGGGCAGCTTACTTTTGTTTGCCAGGGAAACGGGCCGAGCTTTGTGTCAGGGGGCCTATGGCTGGGAGTGACCGGCTGGCTCCTGAAAAGCTACGATAGGCAGGATGGTGACCAGACCCATGGTGGCACCAGTGCCATGTTCGGCTGATTTCATAGTACCAAGTGGCTCCTGCAATCTGCCATCAAAAAGTTGGCAGGCGAGTTTTGTTTTCCAGGGAAAAGCGCCGTTGTTTTTGTCTGCGGGCCTGTGGCTGGAGTGGCCAGCTGGTTCCTTAGAATCCACGATACGCAGCATGGTTCCCAGACCCAAGGTGGCACCAGTGCCAAGTTGGGCTGGTTTGATAGTACCAAGTGGTTCCTGCAATCTGCCATCAAAAAGTTGGCAGGCGAGTTTTGTTTTCCAGGGAAAAGCGTCGTTGATTGTGTTTGGGGGCCTGTGGATGGGAGTGGCCGGCTGGCTCCTTAGAATCCACGATACGCAGGATGGTTCCCAGACCCAAGGTGGCACCAGTCCCAAGTTGGGCTGGTTTGATAGTACCAAGTGTTTCCTGCAATCTGCCATCCAGAAGCGGGGCAGCTTACTTTTGTTTGCCAGGGAAACGGGCCGAGGTATTTGTCTGGGGGCCTATGGCTGGGAGTGACCGGCTGGCTCCTGAAAGGCTACGATAGGCAGGATTGTGACCAGACCCATGGTGGCACCAGTGCCAAGTTGGGCTGGTTTGATAGTACCAAGTGGCTCCTGCAATCTGCCATCAAAAAGTTGGCAGGCGAGTTTGTTATCCAGGGAAAAGCGCCGTTGTTTTTGTTTGGGGGCCTGTGGCTGGGAGTGGCCGGATGGCTAATTAGAATCCACGATACGCAGCATGGTTCCCAGACCTGAGGTGGCACCAGTGCCAAGTTGGGCTGGTTTGATACTACCAAGTGCGTCCTGCAATCTGCCATTCAGAAGCGGGGCAGCTTACTTTTGTTTGCCAGGGAAACGGGCCGAGGTTTTGTCTGGGGGCCTATGGCAGGGAGTGACCGGCTGGCTCCTGAGAAACTACGATAGGCAGGATGGTGACCAGACCCATGGTGGCACCAGTGCCAAGTTGGGCTGGTTTGATAGTACCAAGTGGCTCCTGCAATCTGCCATCAAAATGTTGGCAGGCGAGTTTTGTTTTCCAGGGAAAAGCGCCGTTGTTTGTGTTTGGGGGCCTGTGGCTGGGAGTGGCCGGCTGGCTCCTTAGAATCCAAAATACGCAGGATGGTTCCCAGACCTGAGGTGGCACCAGTGCCAAGTTGGGCTGGTTTGATTGTAGCAAATGGTTCCTGCAATCTACCATCCAGAAGCGGGGCAGCTTACTTTTGTTTGCCAGGGAAACGGGCCGAGCTTTGTGTCTGGGGGCCTATGGCTGGGAGTGACCGGCTGGCTCCTGAAAAGCTACGATAGGCAGGATGGTGACCAGACCCATGGTGGCACCAGTGCCATGTTCGGCTGATTTCATAGTACCATGTGGCTCCTGCAATCTGCCATCAAAAAGTTGGCAGGCGAGTTTTGTTTTCCAGGGAAAAGCGCCGTTGTTTGTGTCTGCGGGCCTGTGGCTGGAGTGGCCGGCTGGCTCCTTAGAATCCACAATACGCAGCATGGTTCCCAGACCCAAGGTGGCACCAGTGCCAAGTTGGGCTGGTTTGATAGTACCAAGTGGTTCCTGCAATCTGCCATCAAAATTTGTCAGGCGAGTTTTGTTTTCCAGGGAAAATCGCCGTTGTTTTTGTTTGGGGGCCTGTGGCTGGGAGTGGCCGGCTGGCTCCTTAGGATCCACGATACCCAGGATGGTACCCAGACCAGAGGTGGTACCAGTACCAAGTCGGGCTGGTTTGATAATAACAAGTGGATCCTGCAATCTGCCATCCAGAAGCGGGGCAGCTTACTTTTGTTTGCCAGGGAAACCATCCGAGCTTTGTGTCTGGGGGCCTATGGCTGGGAGTGACCGGCTGGCTCCTGAAAAGCTACGATAGGCAGGATGGTGACCAGACCCATGGTGGCACCAGTGCCAAGTTGGGCTGGTTTGATAGTACCAAGTGGCTCCTGCAATCTGCCATCAAAATGTTGGCAGGCGAGTTTTGTTTTCCAGTGAAAAGCGCCGTTGTGTGTGTTTTGGGGCCTGTGGCTGGGAGTGGCCAGCTGGCTCCTTAGAATCCACGATACGCAGGATGGTTCCCAGACCCAAGGTGGCACCAGTGCCAAGTCGGGCTGGTTTGTTAGTACCAAGTGGTTCCTGCAATCTGCCATCCAGAAGCGGGGCAGCTGAATTTTGTTTGCCAGAGAAAAAGGCTGTTGTTTGTGTTTCGGGGCCTGTGGCTGGCAGTGGACGGCTGGCTCCTGAAAATCCATGATACGCAGCATGGTTCCCAGACCCAAGGTGGCACCAGTGCCAAGTCGGGCTGGTTTCATAGTACCCAGTGGCTCCTGCAATCTGCCATCCAGAAGAGGGGCAGTTGAATTTTGTTTTCCAGAGAAAAGGGCCGTGGTTTGTGTTTGGGGCCTATGGCTGAGAGTGACCGGCTGGCTCCTGAAAAGCTACGATAGGCAGGATGGTGACCAGACCGATGGTGGCACCAGTGCCAAGTCGGGCTGGTTTGATAATACTAAATAGCTCCTGCAATCTGCCATCCAGATGCGGGGCAGCGGATTTTTGCTTGCTGGAGAAAAGTTCCGTGGGTTTTTTTTGGGGGTATATGGCTGGACGTTGCCGGCTGACTCCTTAAAAACATCGATACGCAGGATGGTTCCCTGACCCAAGGTGGCATCACTGCCAAGTCGGGCTGTTTTCGTAGTACCAAGTGGCTCCTGCAATTTGCCATCCAGAAGAGGGGCAGTTGAGTTTTGTTTACCAGAGAAAAGGGCCGTGGTTTGTGTTTTGGGGCATATGGCTGAGAGTGGCCGGCTGGCGCCTGAAAATCCACGATAGGCAGGATGGTTCCCAGAGCCAAGGTGGCACCAGTGCCATGTTGGCCTGGTTTGATAGTACCATGTGGCTCCTGCAATCTGCCATCCAGAAGCGGGGCAGCTTACTTTTGTTTGCCAGGGAAACGGGCCGAGGTATTTGTCTGGGGGCCTATGGCTGGGAGTGACCGCCTGGCTCCTGAAAAGCTACGATAGGCAGGATGGTGACCAGACCCATGGTGGCACCAGTGCCAAGTTGGGCTGGTTTGATAGTACCAAGTGGCTCCTGCAATCTGCCATCAAAATCTTGGCAGGCGAGTTTTGTTTTCCAGGGTAACGCGCCGTTGTTTTTGTTTAGAGGCCTGTGGCTGGGAGTGTCCGCCTGTCCTCTTAGAATCTACTTTACGCAGCATGGTTCCCAGAGCCAAGGTGGCACCAGTGCCAAGTTGGGCTGGTTTGATAGTAGCAAGTGGTTCCTGCAATCTGCCATCCAGAAGAGGGGCAGCTTACTTTTGTTTGCCAGCGAAACGGGCCGAGGTATTTCTCTGGGGGCCTATGGCAGGGAGTGACCGGCCGGCTCCTGAAAAGCTAAGATAGGCAGGATGTTTACCAGACCCATGATGGCACCTGTGCCAAGTCGGGCTAATTTGATACTACAAAGTGGCTCCTGCAATCTGCCATCCAGAATCGGGGGTGCTTACTTTTGTTTTCCAGGGAAACAGGCCGAGGTTTGTGACTGGGGGTTTATGGCTGGGAGTGACCGGCTGGCTCCTGAAAAGCTACGATAGGCAGGATGGTGACCAGACCCATGGTGGCACCAGTGCCAAGTTGGGCTGGTTTGATAGTACCAAGTGGCTCCTGCAATCTGTCATCAAAATGTTGGCAGGCGAGTTTTGTTTTCCAGGGAAAAGCGCCGTTGTTTGTGTTTGGGCGCCTGTGGCACGGAGTGGCCGGGTGGCTGCTTAGAATCCACGATACGCAGGATGGTTCCCAGACCCAAGGTGGCACCAGTGCCAAGTCGGGCTGTTTTGACACTACCAAGTGGCTCCTGCAATCTGCCATCCAGAATCGGGGCAGCTTAATTTTGTTTGCCAGGGAAACGGGCCGAGGTTTGTGATGGGGGCCTATGGCTGGGAGTGACCGGCTGGCTCCTGAAATGGTACAATTGGCAGGATGGTTCCCAGACCCATAGTGGCACCAGTGCCAAGTTGGGATGATTTGATAGTACCAAGTGGCTCCTGCAATCTGCCATCAAAAAGCTGGCAGGCGAGTTTTGTTTTCCAGGGAAAAGCGCCGTTGTTTGTATTTGGGGGCCTGTGGCTGGGAGTGGCCGCCTGGCGCCTTAGAATCTACGTTACGCAGCATGGTTCCCAGACCCAAAGTGGCACCAGTGTCAAGTTGGGCTGGTTTGATAGTACCAAGTGGCTCCTGCAATCTGCCATCCAGAAGCGGGGTAGCTTACTTTTGTTTGCCAGGGAAACGGGCAGAGCTTTCTGTCTGGGGGCCTATGGTTGGGAGTAACCGGCTGGCTCCTGAAAAGCTACGATAGGCAGGATGGTTCCCAGATCCAAGATGGCACCAGTGCCAAGTCGGGGTGGTTTGATGGTGCAACGTGGCTCCTGCAATCTGCCATCCTGACGCGGGGCAGCGGATTTTTGTTTCCAAGAGAAATGGTCCGTGGTTTGTTTTTGGGGCTATATGGCTGGGCGTGGCCTGCTGGCTCCTTAAAAAGCTACGATAGGCAGGATGGTTCCCTGACCCAAGGTGGCACCAGTGCCAAGTCGGGCGGTTTTCGTAGTACAAAGTGCGTCCTAAAATTTGCCATCCAGAAGAGGGGCAGTTGAGTTTTGTTTACCAGAGAAAAGGGCCGTGGTTTGTTTTTGGGGGCATATGGCTGATAGTGGCCGTCTGGCGCCTGAAAATCCACGATAGGCAGGATGGTTCCCAGACCAGAGGTGGCACCAGTGCCAAGTCGGGCTGGTTTGATAGTACTAAATAGCACCTGCAATCTGCCATGCAGAAGCGGGGCAGCTTACTTTTGTTTGCCAGGGAAACGGGCCGAGGTTTGTGTCTGGGGGCCTATGGCTGGGAGTGACCGCCTGGCTCCTGAAAAGCTACGATAGGCAGGATGGTTACCAGACCCATGGTGGCACCAGTGCCAAGTTGGGCTGGTTTGATAGTACCAAGTGGCTCCTGCAATCTGCCATCAAAAAGTTGTCAGGCCAGTTTTGTTTTCCAGGGAAAAGCGCCGTTGTTTGTGTTTGGGGGACTGTTGGTGGGAGTGGCCGGCTGGCTCCTTAGAACACACGATACGCAGGATGGTTCCCAGACCCAAGGTGGCACCAGTGCCACGTCGGGCTGGTTTGATGGTGAAAAGTGGCTCCTGCAATCTGCCATCCTGAAGCGGGGTAGCTTACTTTTGTGTGCCAGGGAAACGGGCCGAGGTTTATGACTGGGGGCCTAGGGCTAGGAGTGACCGGCTGGCTCCTGAAAAGCAACAATAGGCAGGATGGTTCCCAGACCCAAGGTGGCACCAGTGCCAAGTTGGGCTGGTTTGATGGTACCAACTGGCTCCTGCAATCTGCCATCTAAAAGTTGTCAGGCGAGTTTTGTTTTCCAGGGAAAAGCGCCGTTGATTTTGTTTGGAGGCCTGTGGCTGGCAGTGGCTGCCTGTCGTCTTAGAATCCGGGTTACGCAGCATGGTTCCCAGAGCCAAGGTGGCACCAGTGCCAAGTTGGGCTGGTTTGATGGTGCAAAGTGGCTCCTGCAATCTGCCATCCAGAAGTGCGGTAGCTTACTTTTGTGTGCCAGGGAAACAGGCCGAGGTTTGTGTCTGGGGGCCTATGGCTGGGAGTGACCAGCTGGCTCCTGAAAAGCTACGATAGGCAGGATGGTGACCAGACCCATGGTGGCACCAGTGCCAAGTTGGGCTGGTTTGATAGTACCAAGTGGCTCCTGCAATCTGCCATCAAAAAGTTGGCAGGCGAGTTTTGTTTTCCAGGGAAAAGCGCCGTTGTGTGTGTTTTGGGGCCTGTGGCTGGGAGTGGCCAGCTGGCTCCTTAGAATCCACGATACGCAGGATGGTTCCCAGACCCAAGGTGGCACCAGTGCCAAGTCGGGCTGGTTTGTTAGTACCAAGTGGTTCCTGCAATCTGCCATCCAGAAGCGGGGCAGCTGAATTTTGTTTGCCAGAGAAAAAGGCTGTTGTTTGTGTTTCGGGGCCTGTGGCTGGCAGTGGACGGCTGGCTCCTGAAAATCCATGATACGCAGCATGGTTCCCAGACCCAAGGTGGCACCAGTGCCAAGTAGGGCTGGTTTCATAGTACCCAGTGGCTCCTGCAATCTGCCATCCAGAAGAGGGGCAGTTGAGTTTTGTTTTCCAGAGAAAAGGGCCGTGGTTTGTGTTTGGGGCCTATGGCTGAGAGTGACCGGCTGGCTCCTGAAAAGCTACGATAGGCAGGATGGTGACCAGACCCATGGTGGCACCAGTGCCAAGTCGGGCTGGTTTGATAATAATAAATAGCTCCTGCAATCTGCCATCCAGACGCGGGGCAGCGGATTTTTGCTTGCTGGAGAAAAGTTCCGTGGGTTTTTTTTGGGGGTATATGGCTGGACGTTGCCGGCTGACTCCTTAAAAACATCGATACGCAGGATGGTTCCCTGACCCAAGGTGGCATCACTGCCAAGTCGGGCTGTTTTCGTAGTACCAAGTGGCTCCTGCAATTTGCCATCCAGAAGAGGGGCAGTTGAGTTTTGTTTACCAGAGAAAAGGGCCGTGGTTTGTGTTTTGGGGCATATGGCTGAGAGTGGCCGGCTGGCGCCTGAAAATCCACGATAGGCAGGATGGTTCCCAGAGCCAAGGTGGCACCAGTGCCATGTTGGCCTGGTTTGATAGTACCATGTGGCTCCTGCAATCTGCCATCCAGAAGCGGGGCAGCTTACTTTTGTTTGCCAGGGAAACGGGCCGAGGTATTTGTCTGGGGGCCTATGGCTGGGAGTGACCGCCTGGCTCCTGAAAAGCTACGATAGGCAGGATGGTGACCAGACCCATGGTGGCACCAGTGCCAAGTTGGGCTGGTTTGATAGTACCAAGTGGCTCCTGCAATCTGCCATCCAGAAGCGGGGTAGCTTACTTTTGTTTGCCAGGGAAACGGGCAGAGCTTTCTGTCTGGGGGCCTATGGTTGGGAGTAACCGGCTGGCTCCTGAAAAGCTACGATAGGCAGGATGGTTCCCAGATCCAAGATGGCACCAGTGCCAAGTCGGGGTGGTTTGATGGTGCAAAGTGGCTCCTGCAATCTGCCATCCTGACGTGGGGCAGCGGATTTTTGTTTCCAAGAGAAATGGTCCGTGGTTTGTTTTTGGGGCTATATGGCTGGGCGTGGCCTGCTGGCTCCTTAAAAAGCTACGATAGGCAGGATGGTTCCCTGACCCAAGGTGGCACCAGTGCCAAGTCGGGCGGTATTCGTAGTACAAAGTGCGTCCTAAAATTTGCCATCCAGAAGAGGGGCAGTTGAGTTTTGTTTACCAGAGAAAAGGGCCGTGGTTTGTTTTTGGGGGCATATGGCTGATAGTGGCCGTCTGGCGCCTGAAAATCCACGATAGGCAGGATGGTTCCCAGACCAGAGGTGGCACCAGTGCCAAGTCGGGCTGGTTTGATAGTACTAAATAGCACCTGCAATCTGCCATGCAGAAGCGGGGCAGCTTACTTTTGTTTGCCAGGGAAACGGGCCGAGGTTTGTGTCTGGGGGCCTATGGCTGGGAGTGACCGCCTGGCTCCTGAAAAGCTACGATAGGCAGGATGGTTACCAGACCCATGGTGGCACCAGTGCCAAGTTGGGCTGGTTTGATAGTACCAAGTGGCTCCTGCAATCTGCCATCAAAAAGTTGGCAGGCCAGTTTTGTTTTCCAGGGAAAAGCGCCGTTGTTTGTGTTTGGGGGACTGTGGCTGGCAGTGGACGGCTGGCTCCTTAGAACACACGATACGCAGGATGGTTCCCAGACCCAAGGTGGCACCAGTGCCACGTCGGGCTGGTTTGATGGTGAAAAGTGGCTCCTGCAATCTGCCATCCTGAAGCGGGGTAGCTTACATTTGTGTGCCAGGGAAACGGGCCGAGGTTTATGACTGGGGGCCTAGGGCTAGAAGTGACCGGCTGGCTCCTGAAGAGCAACAATAGGCAGGATGGTTCCCAGACCCAAGGTGGCACCAGTGCCAAGTTGGGCTGGTTTGATGGTACCAACTGGCTCCTGCAATCTGCCATCTAAAAGTTGTCAGGCGAGTTTTGTTTTCCAGGGAAAAGCGCCGTTGATTTTGTTTGGAGGCCTGTGGCTGGCAGTGGCTGCCTGTCGTCTTAGAATCCGGGTTACGCAGCATGGTTCCCAGAGCCAAGGTGGCACCAGTGTCAAGTTGGGCTGGTTTGATAGTACCAAGTGGCTCCTGCAATCTGCCATCCAGAAGCGGGGCAGCTTACTTTTGTTTGCCAGGGAAACGGGCCGAGGTATTTGTCTGGGGACCTATGGCTGGGAGTGACCGGCTGGCTCCTGAAAAGCTACGATAGGCAGGATGGTTCCCTGACCCAAGGTGGCACCAGTGCCAAGTCGGGCGGTTTTCGTAGTACAAAGTGCGTCCTAAAATTTGCCAACCAGAAGAGGGGCAGTTGAGTTTTGTTTACCAGAGAAAAGGGCCGTGGTTTGTTTTTGGGGGCATATGGCTGATAGTGGCCGTCTGGCCCCTGAAAATCCACGATAGGCAGGATGGTTCCCAGACCAGAGGTGGGACCAGTGCCAAGTCGGGCTGGTTTGATAGTACTAAATAGCACCTGCAATCTGCCATGCAGAAGCGGGGCAGCTTATTTTGTTTGCCAGGGAAACGGGCCGAGGTTTGTGTCTGGGGGCCTATGGCTGGGAGTGACCGCCTGGCTCCTGAAAAGCTACGATAGGCAGGATGGTTACCAGACCCATGGTGGCACCAGTGCCAAGTTGGGCTGGTTTGATAGTACCAAGTGGCTCCTGCAATCTGCCATCAAAAAGTTGGCAGGCCAGTTTTGTTTTCCAGGGAAAAGCGCCGTTGTTTGTGTTTGGGGGACTGTGGCTGGGAGTGGCCGGCTGGCTCCTTAGAACACACGATACGCAGGATGGTTCCCAGACCCAAGGTGGCACCAGTGCCACGTCGGGCTGATTTGATGGTGAAAAGTGGCTCCTGCAATCTGCCATCCTGAAGCGGGGTAGCTTACATTTGTGTGCCAGGGAAACGGGCCGAGGTTTATGACTGGGGGCCTAGGGCTAGAAGTGACCGGCTGGCTCCTGAAAAGCAACAATAGGCAGGATGGTTCCCAGACCCAAGGTGGCACCAGTGCCAAGTTGGGCTGGTTTGATGGTACCAACTGGCTCCTGCAATCTGCCATCTAAAAGTTGTCAGGCGAGTTTTGTTTTCCAGGGAAAAGCGCCGTTGATTTTGTTTGGAGGCCTGTGGCTGGCAGTGGCTGCCTGTCGTCTTAGAATCCGGGTTACGCAGCATGGTTCCCAGAGCCAAGGTGGCACCAGTGTCAAGTTGGGCTGGTTTGATTGTACCAAGTGGCTCCTGCAATCTGCCATCCAGAAGCGGGGCAGCTTACTTTTGTTTGCCAGGGAAACGGGCCGAGGTATTTTTCTGGGGACCTATGGCTGGGAGTGACCGGCTGGCTCCTGAAAAGCTACGATAGGCAGGATGGTGACCAGACCCATGGTGGCACCAGTGCCAAGTTGGGCTGGTTTGATAGTACCAAGTGGCTCCTGCAATTTGCCATCAAAAAGTTGGCAGGTCAGTTTTGTTTTCCAGGGAAAAGCGCCGTTGTTTCTGTTTGGGGGACTGTGGCTGGGAGTGGCCGGCTGGCTCCTTAGAACACAGGATACGCAGGACGGTTCCCAGACCCAAGGTGGCACCAGTGCCAAGTCGGGCTGGTTTGATAGCACCAAGTGGCTCCTGCAATCTGCCATCCAGAAGCGGGGCAGCTTACTTTTGTTTTCCAGGGAAACGGACCGAGGTTTTTTTCTGGGGGCCTATGCCTGGGAGTGACCGGCTGGCTCCTGAAAAGCTACGATAGGCAGGATGGTGACCAGACCCATGGTGGCACCAGTGCCAAGTTGGGCTGGTTTGATAGTACCAAGTGGCTCCTGCAATCTGCCATCAAAATGTTGGCATGCGAGTTTTGTTTTCCAGGGAAAAGCGCCGTTGTGTTTATTTTGGGGCCTGTGGCTGGGAGTGGCCAGCTGGCTCCTTAGAATCCACGATACGCAGGATGGTTCCCAGACCCAAGGTGGCACCAGTGCCAAGTCGGGCTGGTTTGTTAGTACTAAGTGGTTCCTGCAATCTGCCATCCAGAAGCGGGGCAGCTGAATTTTGTTTGCCAGAGAAAAAGGCTGTTGTTTGTGTTTCGGGGCCTGTGGCTGGCAGTGGACGGCTGGCTCCTGAAAATCCATGATACGCAGCATGGTTCCCAGACCCAAGGTGGCACCAGTGCCAAGTAGGGCTAGTTTCATAGTACCCAGTGGCTCCTGCAATCTGCCATCCAGAAGAGGGGCAGTTGAGTTTTGTTTTCCAGAGAAAAGGGCCGTGGTTTGTGTTTGCGGCCTATGGCTGAGAGTGACCGGCTGGCCCCTGAAAATCCACGATAGGAAGGATGGTTCCCAGATCCAAGGTGGCAGCAGTGCCAAGTTGTGCTGGTGTGATAGTCCCAAGTGGCTCCTGCAATCTGCCATCCAGAAGTGGGGCAGCTGAATTTTGTTTGCCAGAGAAAAAGGCTGTGGTTTTTGTTTGGGGGCCTATGGCTGGGAGTGGCCGGCTGGCTCCTGAAAATCCATGATACGCAGCATGGTTCCCAGACCCAAGGTGGCACCAGTGCCAAGTGGGGCTGGTTTCACAGTGTCAAGTGCCTCCTGCAATCTCCCATCCAGAAGCGGGGCAGCTGAGTTTTGTTTGCCTGTGAAACGGGCCGTTGTTTTTGATTGGGGTCTGTGGCCGAGAATGTTCAGCTGGCTCCTGACAATCCACAATATGCAGGATGGTTCCCAGACCCAAGGTGGCACCAGTGCCAAGTCTTGCTGGTTGTATAGTACCAAGTGGCTCCTGCAATCTGCCATCCAGAAGCGGTGCAGCTGAGTTTTGTTTGCCAGAGGAAAGGGCCGTGGGTTGTGTTTGGGGGCATATGGCTGGGAGTGGCCGGCTGTCTCATTAAAAAGATCGATACGCAGGATGGTTCCCAGACCCAAGGTGGCACCAGTGCCAAGTCGGGCTGTTTTTATAGTACCAAGTGCGTCCTGCAATTTGCCATCCAGAAGAGGGGCAGTTGAGTTTTGTTTGCCAGAGAAAGCGCCGTTGTTTGTGTTTGGGGGCTTGTGGCTGTGAGTGGCCGACTGGCGCCTTAGAATCTGCGATACGCAGCATGGTTCCCAGACCCAAGGTGGCACCATTTCCAAGTTGGGCTGGTTTGATAGTACCAAGTGGCTCCTGCAATCTGCCATCCAGAAGCGGGGCAGCTTACTTTTGTTTGCCAGGGAAACGGGCCGAGGTTTGTGTTTGGGGGCCTATGGCTGGGAGTGACCGGCTGGCTCCTGGAAAGCTACAATAGGCAGGATGGTGACCAGACCCATGGTGGCACCAGTGCCAAGTTGGGCTGGTTTGATAGTACCAAGTTGCTCCTGCAATCTGCCATCAAAAAGTTGGCAGGCGAGTTTTGTTTTCCAGGGAAAAGCGCCGTTGTTTGTGTTTGGGGGCCTGTGGCTGGGAGTGGCCGGCTGGCTCCTTAGAATCCACGATACGCAGGATGGTTCCCAGACCCAAGGTGGCACCAGTGCCAAGTCGGGCTGGTTTGATACTACCAAGTGGTTCCTGCAATCTGCCATCCAGAAGCAGGGCAGCTTACTTTTGTTTGCCAGGGAAACGGGCCGTGGGTTTTGTTTGGGGGCATATAGCTGAGAGTGGCCCGCTGGCCCCTGAAAATCCACGCTAGGCAGCATGGTTCCCAGATGCAAGGTGGCACCAGTGCCAAGTCGGGCTGGTTTGATGGTGCAAAGTGGCTCCTGCAATCTGCCATCCAGAAGCGGGGCAGCTGATTTTTGTTTGCCAGAGAAAAATTCCGTGGATTGTTTTTGGGGGCATATTGCTGGGAGTGGCCGGCTGGCTCCTTAAAATGCTCGATACGCATGATGGTTCCCAGGCCCAAGGTGTCACCACTACCAAGTCGGCCTGCGGTTTTAGTATCAAGTTCATCCTGCAATTTGCCATCCAGAAGAGGGGCAGTTGAGTTTTGTTTGCCAGAGAAACGGGCCGAGGTCTCTGTTTGGGGACATATGGCTGAGAGTGGCCGGCTGGCCCCTGAATATCCACGATACACAACATGGTTCCCAGATCCAAGGTGGCACCAGTGCCAAGTTGGGCTGGTTTGATAGTCCCAAGTGTCTCCTGCAATCTGCCATCCAGAAGCGGGGCAGCTTACTTTTGTTTGCCAGAGAAATAGGCCTAGGTTTTTGTTTGGGGGCCTGTGGCTAGGAGTGGCCTGCTGGCGCCTAAGAATCCACGATACGCAGGATGTTTACCAGACCCATGGTGGCACCAGTGCCAAGTTGGGCTGGTTTGATAGTACCAAGTGGCTCCTGCAAACTCCATCAAAAAGTTGGCAGGCGTGTTTTGTTTTCCAGGGAACAGCGCCGTTGATTTTGATTGGGGTCTGTGGCCGAGAGTGTCCAGCTGGCTCCTGACAATCCACAATACGCAAGATGGTTCCCAGACCCATGGTGGCACCAGTGCCAAGTCGTGCTGCTTTGATAGTACCAAGTGCGTCCTGCAATTTGCCATCCAGAAGAGGGGCAGTTGAGTTTTGTTTGCCAGAGAAAAGCGCCGTTGTTTGTGTTTGGGGGCTTGTGGCTGTGAGTGGCCGAGTGGCGCCTTAGAATCTGCGATACGCAGCATGGTTCCCAGACCCAAGGTGGCACCAGTGCCAAGTCGGGCTGGTTTGATAGTACCAAGTGGCTCCTGCAATCTGCCATCCAGAAGCGGGGCAGCTTACTTTTGTTTGCCAGGGAAACGGGCCGAGGTTTGTGACTGGGGGCCTATGGCTGGGAGTGACCGGCTGGCTCCTGAAAAGCTACGATAGGCAGGATGGTTACCAGACCCATGGTGGCACCAGTGCCAAGTTGGGCTGGTTTGATAGTACCAAGTTGCTCCTGCAATCTGCCATCAAAAAGTTGGCAGGCGAGTTTTGTTTTCCAGGGAAAAGCGCCGTTGTTTGTATTTGGGGGCCTGTGGCTGGGAGTGGCCGGCTGGCTCCTTAGAATCCACGATACGCAGGATGGTTCCCAGACCCAAGGTGGCACCAGTGCCAAGTCGGGCTGGTTTGATACTACCAAGTGGTTCCTGCAATCTGCCATCCAGAAGCAGGGCAGCTTACTTTTGTTTGCCAGGGAAACGGGCCGTGGGTTTTGTTTGGGGGCATATAGCTGAGAGTGGCCCGCTGGCCCCTGAAAATCCACGCTAGGCAGCATGGTTCCCAGATGCAAGGTGGCACCAGTGCCAAGTCGGGCTGGTTTGATGGTGCAAAGTGGCTCCTGCAATCTGCCATCCAGAAGTGGGGCAGCTGATTTTTGTTTGCCAGAGAAAAGGTCCGTGGTTTGTGTTTGGGGGCATATGGCTGAGAGTGGCCGGCTGGCCCCTGAAAATCCACGATACACAGGATGGTTCCCAGATCCAAGGTGGCACCTGTGCCAAGTCGGGCTGATTTGATAGTACTAAGTAGCTCCTGCAATCTGCCATCCAGAAGCGGGGCAGCTTACTTTTGTTTGCCAGGGAAACGGGCCGAGGTTTCTGTTTGGGGGCCTATGGCTGGGAGTGACCGGCTGGCTCCTGAAAAGCTACAATAGGCAGGATGGTTCCCAGAGCCAAGGTGGCACCAGTGCCAAGTTGGGCTGGTTTGATAGTACCAAGCGGCTCCTGCAATCTGCCATCCAGAAGCGGGGCAGCTTACTTTTGTTTGCCAGAGAAATAGGCCTAGGTTTTTGTCTGGGGGCCTGTGGCTAGGAGTGGCCGGCTGGCTCCTAAGAATCCACGATACGCAGGATGTTTCCCAGACCCAAGGTGACACCAGTGCCAAGTCGGGCTGGTTTGATAGTACCAAGTGGCTCCTGCAAACTCCATCAAAAAGTTGGCAGGCGTGTTTTGTTTTCCAGGGAACAGCGCCGTTGATTTTGTTTGGGGGCCTGTGGCTGGGAGTGGCCGGCTGGCTCCTTAGAATCCACGATACGCAGGATGGTTCCCAGACCCAAGGTGGCACCAGTGCCAAGTCGGGCTGGTTTGATTACACCAAGTGGCTCCTGCAATCTGCCATCCAGAAGTGAGGCAGCTAAGTTTTGTTTGCCAGAAAAAAGGGCCGTGGTTTTTGTTGGGGGCCTGTGGCTGGGAGTGGCCGGCTGGCTCCTTAGAATCCACCATACGCAGGATGGTTCCCAGACCCAAGGTGGCACCAGTGCCAAGTCGGGCTGGTTTGATAGTCCCAAGTGGCTCCTGCAAACTGCCATCCAGAAGCGGGGCAGCTGAGTTTTGTTTGCCAGGGAAATGGGCCGTTGTTTGTGTTTGGGGGCCTGTGGCTGGGAGTGTTCGGCTGGTTCCTGAATATGTACGATACGCAGGATTGTTCCCAGACCCAAGGTGGCACCAGTGCCAAGTCGGGCTGGTTTGATGGTGCAAAGTGGCTCCTGCAATCTGCCATCCAGACGCGGGGCAGCGGATTTTTGTTTCCATGAGAAATGGTCCGTGGTTTGTTTTTGGGGGTATATGGCTGGGCCTGGCCGGCTGGCTCCTTAAAAAGCTCGATATGCAGGATGGTTCCCTGACACAAGGTGGCACCAGTGCCACGTCGGGCGGTTTTCGTAGTACAAAGTGCGTCCTAAAATTTGCCATCCAGAAGAGGGGCAGTTGAGTTTTGTTTGCCAGAGAAAAGGTCCGTGGTTTTTTTTTGGGGGCATATGGCTGAGAGTGGCTGGGTGGCCCCTGAAAATCCACGATACACAGGATGGTTCCCAGATCCAAGGTGGCACCTGTGCCAAGTCGGGCTGATTTGATAGTACTAAGTAGCTCCTGCAATCTGCCATCCAGAAGCGGGGCAGCTTACTTTTGTTTGCCAGGGAAACGGGCCGAGGTTTGTGTTTGGGGGCCTATGGCTGAGAGTGACCGGCTGGCTCCTGAAAAGCTACAATAGGCAGGATGGTGACCAGACCCATGGTGGCACCAGTGCCAAGTTGGGCTGGTTTGATAGTACCAAGTGGTTCCTGCAATCTGCCATCCAGAAGCAGGGCAGCTGAGTTTTGTTTGCCAGAGAAAAGGGCCTTGGTTTGTGTTTGGGGGCATATGGCTGGGTGTGGCCAGCTGGCTCCTTAAAATGCACGATATGCAACATGGCTCCCAGACCCAAGGTGGCACCAGTGCCAAGTTGGGCTGGTTTGATAGTACCAAGTGGCTCCTGCAATCTTCCATGATCACGTGGAGAAATACTTTCTGGTTTCAGCCTCATGCTCTTTCTTCTCTCCCTCAACTTCTCTATCACCTCTCATCTGGTTCACATGCGCTGTCTTCAAGGTCCACAGGCTACTTTTCACAGAATCTTCTGGCCTGATGAAGTAAGAATGATGAATAGAACAGAGCTGGGATCTATTTTCCAGTTTGGATAAAATGCATTCTGCACACAAATCCAAGGAGAACGTGCTGCCCCGATGCCCAGAAAATCTTTCACTCCTGCTAGTGTTCTACGTCAACCGCAACTTAGTCTGAAAGAAAAGCTTTTTCTCTGAGAGCATCTGAGAGGTTTGCATGAAGCACTGATATCTGACATATGCAATTTTGAATAGGAGAGGAAAAAGAAAATGGCAAGGAGTTTTTAATTTTAGTGGTTTCAATTTTAATTTCCGTGCACTTTTTCAAAACTTGTCAGCTCAAATGCCCATCAACATCTTTTAGTCATCTGTAAGTCAGTATTCATATAAAATGTGCTTCAAATCCAAAGAATTTCAAATTTGCACTCCAAGCTTCTATGCCTAGATTTATGATTTCCTACACATATTAGATGAAAGGAAGGCCTTTTTTACTGTGGGAGTGCTGGAACACTGGAACAGGTTGCCCAGAGAAGTTGTGGGTGTCCCATCCCTGAAAGTATTCAAGGTCACCTTGGACGGGGCTTGGAGCAGCAACAAAGGAGAAGCTTGATGGTAGAGAAACAAAGTTGGACTATAGAAGAAACTCGGATTGAAGTATAGGATCAAGTTTTCTCTCAGCTCTTGGGGTAAATTCAAAGTTGTACAAAATGACATTTATCTGTGCTATTCACTACTGTAACAGAAAGTTTCATGAAAACTGTACAGAAGATAGTAAATTTTAAAAGAGATAAGAATTACAGCATAAAATCCATGGGATAGGTTACAACATGAGACACTCTCTAAGAGAAAATCTCTTTGTTTCAGCACTTCATCGGGGTAAGATTTCATGAAGTGCCAAAGAAGGTGGCAAAATATCATTCGGGACATTATTTACTGGAATTCAGCCTGGCCATTAGTAGGAACTGCCTTTGAACATATCATGTAGATATACCACACACGCTTTCCCTTCACTGAAAAATTACTGTTTACAACAAATAAGCAATTGACGATCAAAATTGATTGAAAGCATCTTAAACATGTCAAGTATTTCATTGTAGATGATCTGTGATCCAAATGCTTCTTCCACCTTCGAGAGGGACAGAAGAATTCTTCCATATCATGATGGTTTAAAATTGTATCAACCAATGTTTTCTGCTGAAAAGATATCATCTATTTTTTTCTATTTTTGGAAGAAAATATTCCTAGACATACAACAGGTGAGAACTAAGTAATTTTAAAGAAACAAATGAAATGAAAATATTCTGTAAATAGAATGAAATGAAAAGCTGTGTTTTAAATAGGAGCTAAATATTAAACAGAATTTTTGTACCAGGCATTTGAATTACTGCACCAGCTCTTTTGCCCATCAAGAGAGGCATTTAGCATTTCAGTCTTTTCCAAGGTGTTCATGATCTGCTATGCTGATCTCTGTGTGTGCCTAGGTGTGTGTGGAGGGGGGGGCATATGAAGGGGAGTGTGTATGTTTGCTTTACAATTGTTGTGGCAGATTCATGCCTCAGCTCCACATTTTGTTTTAAAAAGGTCACACCGAGTGGATATGAAGTTTACTATCAACAAGAGATCGATTCCCAAATCATCCATTTGACTCTCCCTTATAAATCATGTGCTTTGTTGCATATTTTATCAAATATACTTTCAAGCCAGATGGAGGAAGGAGGATGTGGGAATCCCTCCACCATCTTGCAACTTTTATGTAAGTAGGTTTTCAAGAAAATCATCATTTCTCTTTTAAATATGTCTGGAACAGGCATGATGGTAGTGTCAACCTGTTGGAGTTTTTGTTGCTGGAAGAAGTTGTACAAAAGGATTGGTTTTTACATTGACCAGTTACTGAATCAAGCGCAGGAATACATTGGAAATTTAGCTGGGGGTTCCTTTTCCCAGCAGACTACTTCTAGAACGAGCTTGTACACTGAAGCTGACTCTTTTGCTCTCTTTTTGTTTCTTTCCTATTTTCTTGGCTTCTTTGCCACTATCTAGACAATTTTGGAACTTTGTTCCCAACTAAAATGGTTTCAATAGTCTGATTGTGATCATACATTTTTACAAGGAATTTTTAAAATCTTTCCTCGAGTCCAGAAAGTCAAGGACTTAGATCTTTTTCTTCCCTTATCAATATTGCCATGAAATTGATAAATAAAGACCAACTCTTTATTTTTGTTTTTAACCCACGTAGATAATTCCCATCCATTAATCCATTTTGTGGACCAATAGCTGCCATTCTGATGGAAGCTGTCACTTCTTAACAATAGGCATTCTGTGACTATGTTGACTGCACTTTGGGTGAAGATCCTAACTGGTCTTAGATATACATAGGGAGAAATTTGCTCAGCCAGTGTCAGTCTTAAGCATGCGTATCAGAAGATCTTTCTAGAGCTGGGAATTTTCCCATGAAAGGGATTCAGTTAGGGAAGAGACACTTGTGCCAGAGTTTTACATTCTTCTTGAACACTGCTTAAGGAACTTAGATGCCATGTCCATTTGGATCTCTGTCTGCACAGAACTTTGTCATGCCAGCGCTTTGAAATGCATCTTGAAGAGAATTCACTAGCACAGAATGAAAGAGAGTGGAAGGGGTTGGTGGGGCTAACCAGGCCCAACCCCCCTGCCTAAACCAGGATACCTAGAGCCTCTTGCCCAGGATTCTATCTGGGTGTACTTTTAATGTCTTCGAAGATCCAGGCTCCACAATCTTTCTGGGCAGTCTGTGCCGTGGTTCAGTCACCCTGACAGTAAAGAAACATTTACTGATGTTCAAAGGCAATCTCCTGTATTTCAGTGTGTGCCCACTGCCTCTTGTCTTTTCCCTCAGCATCACTGAAAAGACACTGATTCCCTCCCCTTTGCACTATTGCTTCCATATGTATGTGTGATGCCATGTAGAGGTATGTCAAAAACCTCCCTGAAGCCCAGGCAGATAATATTCCCTTCATCTACCAGTCAAGTTGATTCATCAGAGGAGTTTAAAGTGATGTTCAGCATGAAATTCCCCTGAAAAATCATGCTAACTACATTATTTGGTCATCTGTCATGTGCCTGGCAAGGATTTCCAGGAAGAGCTGCTTCATCAACTTCCTGGGGATAAAAAAGAGGCTGGCTGGTTTGTACTATGGCGAGTCCTCTTAATTGCCTTTTTTGAAGATGGATGTCATTTGCTAACATCCACTCTTTAGCCTCTGTTGTCGTCTACATCTTAGCAAAACGCTTTTCCACTATGTCTGGCTAGGAAAAACTGTGCCAGCACAGAAAACATCTCCCATCTTGTTCTAGAAGTTGCACGGATGTCTGCCAAGTGTTTGGCAGGAAGAAAAGAAAAGTTGTCCAAAACAGCTTCCAATCGAATGTTCCTGTGATTGGAAAAGTCAGGAGAGTGCAAAGGTACTGTTTTCTATCAGTTGGCAAGGTGCGCACACAATCCCAGTGTTGTACAGCTTGCTTCTTCACCTTCCCGAAGCTGCCGCTCTCGCCGGCTGCCGGAGCCCAAGAAGCGGCTTCTTCGCGCAAAGACGATTGTGCCGCTCACAGGGCTCTCCTTAGCGCGGCTTCTGCCGAAAGACGCCCGGCAGCGGCTCTTACCTCCGGAGAGCATCCTACCTTCGTCTTTAGCTCCACTTCTCATCTACACCTCGGCAAAACGCTTTTCCACTATGTCTGGCTAGGAAAAACTGTGCCAGCACAGAAAACATCTCCCATCGTGTTCTAGAAGTTGCACGGATGTCTGCCAAGTGTTTGGCAGGAAGAAAAGAAAAGTTGTCCAAAACAGCTTCCAATCGAATGTTCCTGTGATTGGAAAAGTCAGGAGAGTGCAAAGGTACTGTTTTCTATCAGTTGGCAAGGTGCGCACACAATCCCAGTGTTGTACAGCTTGCTTCTTCACCTTCCCGAAGCTGCCGCTCTCGTCGGCTGCCGGAGCCCAAGAAGCGGCTTCTTCGCGCAAAGACGATTGTGCCGCTCACAGTGCTCTCCTTAGCGCGGCTTCTGCCGAAAGACGCCCGGCAGCGGCTCTTACCTCCGGAGAGCATCCTACCTTCGTCTTTAGCTCCTCTTCTCATCTACACCTCGGCAAAACGCTTTTCCACTATGTCTGGCTAGGAAAAACTGTGCCAGCACAGAAAACATCTCCCATCGTGTTCTAGAAGTTGCACGGATGTCTGCCAAGTGTTTGGCAGGAAGAAAAGAAAAGTTGTCCAAAACAGCTTCCAATCGAATGTTCCTGTGATTGGAAAAGTCAGGAGAGTGCAAAGGTACTGTTTTCTATCAGTTGGCAAGGTGCGCACACAATCCCAGTGTTGTACAGCTTGCTTCTTCACCTTCCCGAAGCTGCCACTCTCAGGAGGTAAGAGCCGCTGCCGGGCGTCTTTCGGCAGAAGCCGCGCTAAGGAGAGCACTGTGAGCGGCACAATCGTCTTTGCGCGAAGAAGCCGCTTCTTGGGCTCCGGCAGCCGGCGAGAGCGGCAGCTTCGGGAAGGTGAAGAAGCAAGCTGTACAACACTGGGATTGTGTGCGCACCTTGCCAACTGATAGAAAACAGTACCTTTGCACTCTCCTGACTTTTCCAATCACAGGAACATTCGATTGGAAGCTGTTTTGGACAACTTTTCTTTTCTTCCTGCCAAACACTTGGCAGACATCCGTGCAACTTCTAGAACACGATGGGAGATGTTTTCTGTGCTGGCACAGTTTTTCCTAGCCAGACATAGTGGAAAAGCGTTTTGCTAAGATGTAGACTACAAAAGACGCGAAAGACGAAGGTAGGATGCTCTCCGGAGGTAAGAGCCGCTGCCGGGCGTCTTTCGGCAGAAGCCGCGCTAAGGAGAGCACTGTGAGCGGCACAATCGTCTTTGCGCGAAGAAGCCGCTTCTTGGGCTCCGGGAGCCGGCGAGAGCGGCAGCTTCGGGAAGGTGAAGAAGCAAGCTGTACAACACTGGGATTGTGTGCGCACCTTGCCAACTGATAGAAAACAGTACCTTTGCACTCTCCTGACTTTTCCAATCACAGGAACATTCGATTGGAAGCTGTTTTGGACAACTTTTCTTTTCTTCCTGCCAAACACTTGGCAGACATCCGTGCAACTTCTAGAACACGATGGGAGATGTTTTCTGTGCTGGCACAGTTTTTCCTAGCCAGACATAGTGGAAAAGCGTTTTGCCGAGGTGTAGACTACAAAAGACGCGAAAGACGAAGGTAGGATGCTCTCCGGAGGTAAGAGCCGCTGCCGGGCGTCTTTCGGCAGAAGCCGCGCTAAGGAGAGCACTGTGAGCGGCACAATCGTCTTTGCGCGAAGAAGCCGCTTCTTCGGTTCCGGGAGCCGGCGAGAGCGGCAGCTTCGGGAAGGTGAAGAAGCAAGCTGTACAACACTGGGATTGTGTGCGCACCTTGCCAACTGATAGAAAACAGTACCTTTGCACTCTCCTGACTTTTCCAATCACAGGAACATTCGATTGGAAGCTGTTTTGGACAACTTTTCTTTTCTTCCTGCCAAACACTTGGCAGACATCCGTGCAACTTCTAGAACACGATGGGAGATGTTTTCTGTGCTGGCACAGTTTTTCCTAGCCAGACATAGTGGAAAAGCTTTTTGCCGAGGTGTAGACTACATAAGACGCGAAAGACGAAGGTAGGATGCTCTCCGGAGGTAAGAGCCGCTGCCGGGCGTCTTTCGGCAGAAGCCGCGCTAAGGAGAGCACTGTGAGCGGCACAATCGTCTTTGCGCGAAGAAGCCGCTTCTTGGGCTCCGGCAGCCGGCGAGAGCGGCAGCTTCGGGAAGGTGAAGAAGCAAGCTGTACAACACTGGGATTGTGTGCGCACCTTGCCAACTGATAGAAAACAGTACCTTTGCACTCTCCTGACTTTTCCAATCACAGGAACATTCGATTGGAAGCTGTTTTGGACAACTTTTCTTTTCTTCCTGCCAAACACTTGGCAGACATCCGTGCAACTTCTAGAACACGATGGGAGATGTTTTCTGTGCTGGCACAGTTTTTCCTAGCCAGACATAGTGGAAAAGCGTTTTGCTAAGATGTAGACTACAAAAGACGCGAAAGACGAAGGTAGGATGCTCTCCGGAGGTAAGAGCCGCTGCCGGGCGTCTTTCGGCAGAAGCCGCGCTAAGGAGAGCACTGTGAGCGGCACAATCGTCTTTGCGCGAAGAAGCCGCTTCTTGGGCTCCGGCAGCCGGCGAGAGCGGCAGCTTCGGGAAGGTGAAGAAGCAAGCTGTACAACACTGGGATTGTGTGCGCACCTTGCCAACTGATAGAAAACAGTACCTTTGCACTCTCCTGACTTTTCCAATCACAGGAACATTCGATTGGAAGCTGTTTTGGACAACTTTTCTTTTCTTCCTGCCAAACACTTGGCAGACATCCGTGCAACTTCTAGAACACGATGGGAGATGTTTTCTGTGCTGGCACAGTTTTTCCTAGCCAGACATAGTGGAGAAGCGTTTTGCTAAGATGTAGACTACAAAAGACGCGAAAGACGAAGGTAGGATGCTCTCCGGAGGTAAGAGCCGCTGCCGGGCGTCTTTCGGCAGAAGCCGCGCTAAGGAGAGCACTGTGAGCGGCACAATCGTCTTTGCGCGAAGAAGCCGCTTCTTCGGTTCCGGGAGCCGGCGAGAGCGGCAGCTTCGGGAAGGTGAAGAAGCAAGCTGTACAACACTGGGATTGTGTGCGCACCTTGCCAACTGATAGAAAACAGTACCTTTGCACTCTCCTGACTTTTCCAATCACAGGAACATTCGATTGGAAGCTGTTTTGGACAACTTTTCTTTTCTTCCTGCCAAACACTTGGCAGACATCCGTGCAACTTCTAGAACACGATGGGAGATGTTTTCTGTGCTGGCACAGTTTTTCCTAGCCAGACATAGTGGAGAAGCGTTTTGCTAAGATGTAGACTACAAAAGACGCGAAAGACGAAGGTAGGATGCTCTCCGGAGGTAAGAGCCGCTGCCGGGCGTCTTTCGGCAGAAGCCGCGCTAAGGAGAGCACTGTGAGCGGCACAATCGTCTTTGCGCGAAGAAGCCGCTTCTTCGGTTCCGGGAGCCGGCGAGAGCGGCAGCTTCGGGAAGGTGAAGAAGCAAGCTGTACAACACTGGGATTGTGTGCGCACCTTGCCAACTGATAGAAAACAGTACCTTTGCACTCTCCTGACTTTTCCAATCACATGAACATTCGATTGGAAGCTGTTTTGGACAACTTTTCTTTTCTTCCTGCCAAACACTTGGCAGACATCCGTGCAACTTCTAGAACACGATGGGAGATGTTTTCTGTGCTGGCACAGTTTTTCCTAGCCAGACATAGTGGAAAAGCGTTTTGCCGAGGTGTAGATGAGAAGAGGAGCTAAAGACGAAGGTAGGATGCTCTCCGGAGGTAAGAGCCGCTGCCGGGCGTCTTTCGGCAGAAGCCGCGCTAAGGAGAGCACTGTGAGCGGCACAATCGTCTTTGCGCGAAGAAGCCGCTTCTTGGGCTCCGGCAGCCGGCGAGAGCGGCAGCTTCGGGAAGGTGAAGAAGCAAGCTGTACAACACTGGGATTGTGTGCGCACCTTGCCAACTGATAGAAAACAGTACCTTTGCACTCTCCTGACTTTTCCAATCACAGGAACATTCGATTGGAAGCTGTTTTGGACAACTTTTCTTTTCTTCCTGCCAAACACTTGGCAGACATCCGTGCAACTTCTAGAACACGATGGGAGATGTTTTCTGTGCTGGCACAGTTTTTCCTAGCCAGACATAGTGGAAAAGCTTTTTGCCGAGGTGTAGATGAGAAGAGGAGCTAAAGAGTGGATGTTAGCAAATGACACCCATCTTCAAAAAAGGCAATTAAGAGGACTCGCCATAGTACAAACCAGCCAGCCTCTTTTTTATCCCCAGGAAGTTGATGAAGCAGCTCTTCCTGGAAATCCTTGCCAGGCACATGACAGATGACCAAATAATGTAGTTAGCATGATTTTTCAGGGGAATTTCATGCTGAACATCACTTTAAACTCCTCTGATGAATCAACTTGACTGGTAGATGAAGGGAATATTATCTGCCTGGGCTTCAGGGAGGTTTTTGACATACCTCTACATGGCATCACACATACATATGGAAGCAATAGTGCAAAGGGGAGGGAATCAGTGTCTTTTCAGTGATGCTGAGGGAAAAGACAAGAGGCAGTGGGCACACACTGAAATACAGGAGATTGCCTTTGAACATCAGTAAATGTTTCTTTACTGTCAGGGTGACTGAACCACGGCACAGACTGCCCAGAAAGATTGTGGAGCCTGGATCTTCGAAGACATTAAAAGTACACCCAGATAGAATCCTGGGCAAGAGGCTCTAGGTATCCTGGTTTAGGCAGGGGGGTTGGGCCTGGTTAGCCCCACCAACCCCTTCCACTCTCTTTCATTCTGTGCTAGTGAATTCTCTTCAAGATGCATTTCAAAGCGCTGGCATGACAAAGTTCTGTGCAGACAGAGATCCAAATGGACATGGCATCTAAGTTCCTTAAGCAGTGTTCAAGAAGAATGTAAAACTCTGGCACAAGTGTCTCTTCCCTAACTGAATCCCTTTCATGGGAAAATTCCCAGCTCTAGAAAGATTTTCTGATACGCATGCTTAAGACTGACACTGGCTGAGCAAATTTCTCCCTATGTATATCTAAGACCAGTTAGGATCTTCACCCAAAGTGCAGTCAACATAGTCACAGAATGCCTATTGTTAAGAAGTGACAGCTTCCATCAGAATGGCAGCTATTGGTCCACAAAATGGATTAATGGATGGGAATTATCTACGTGGGTTAAAAACAAAAATAAAGAGTTGGTCTTTATTTATCAATTTCATGGCAATATTGATAAGGGAAGAAAAAGATCTAAGTCCTTGACTTTCTGGACTCGAGGAAAGATTTTAAAAATTCCTTGTAAAAATGTATGATCACAATCAGACTATTGAAACCATTTTAGTTGGGAACAAAGTTCCAAAATTGTCTAGATAGTGGCAAAGAAGCCAAGAAAATAGGAAAGAAACAAAAAGAGAGCAAAAGAGTCAGCTTCAGTGTACAAGCTCGTTCTAGAAGTAGTCTGCTGGGAAAAGGAACCCCCAGCTAAATTTCCAATGTATTCCTGCGCTTGATTCAGTAACTGGTCAATGTAAAAACCAATCCTTTTGTACAACTTCTTCCAGCAACAAAAACTCCAACAGGTTGACACTACCATCATGCCTGTTCCAGACATATTTAAAAGAGAAATGATGATTTTCTTGAAAACCTACTTACATAAAAGTTGCAAGATGGTGGAGGGATTCCCACATCCTCCTTCCTCCATCTGGCTTGAAAGTATATTTGATAAAATATGCAACAAAGCACATGATTTATAAGGGAGAGTCAAATGGATGATTTGGGAATCGATCTCTTGTTGATAGTAAACTTCATATCCACTCGGTGTGACCTTTTTAAAACAAAATGTGGAGCTGAGGCATGAATCTGCCACAACAATTGTAAAGCAAACATACACACTCCCCTTCATATGCCCCCCCCTCCACACACACCTAGGCACACACAGAGATCAGCATAGCAGATCATGAACACCTTGGAAAAGACTGAAATGCTAAATGCCTCTCTTGATGGGCAAAAGAGCTGGTGCAGTAATTCAAATGCCTGGTACAAAAATTCTGTTTAATATTTAGCTCCTATTTAAAACACAGCTTTTCATTTCATTCTATTTACAGAATATTTTCATTTCATTTGTTTCTTTAAAATTACTTAGTTCTCACCTGTTGTATGTCTAGGAATATTTTCTTCCAAAAATAGAAAAAAATAGATGATATCTTTTCAGCAGAAAACATTGGTTGATACAATTTTAAACCATCATGATATGGAAGAATTCTTCTGTCCCTCTCGAAGGTGGAAGAAGCATTTGGATCACAGATCATCTACAATGAAATACTTGACATGTTTAAGATGCTTTCAATCAATTTTGATCGTCAATTGCTTATTTGTTGTAAACAGTAATTTTTCAGTGAAGGGAAAGTGTGTGTGGTATATCTACATGATATGTTCAAAGGCAGTTCCTACTAATGGCCAGGCTGAATTCCAGTAAATAATGTCCCGAATGATATTTTGCCGCCTTCTTTGGCACTTCATGAAATCTTACCCCGATGAAGTGCTGAAACAAAGAGATTTTCTCTTAGAGAGTGTCTCATGTTGTAACCTATCCCATGGATTTTATGCTGTAATTCTTATCTCTTTTAAAATTTACTATCTTCTGTACAGTTTTCATGAAACTTTCTGTTACAGTAGTGAATAGCACAGATAAATGTCATTTTGTACAACTTTGAATTTACCCCAAGAGCTGAGAGAAAACTTGATCCTATACTTCAATCCGAGTTTCTTCTATAGTCCAACTTTGTTTCTCTACCATCAAGCTTCTCCTTTGTTGCTGCTCCAAGCCCCGTCCAAGGTGACCTTGAATACTTTCAGGGATGGGACACCCACAACTTCTCTGGGCAACCTGTTCCAGTGTTCCAGCACTCCCACAGTAAAAAAGGCCTTCCTTTCATCTAATATGTGTAGGAAATCATAAATCTAGGCATAGAAGCTTGGAGTGCAAATTTGAAATTCTTTGGATTTGAAGCACATTTTATATGAATACTGACTTACAGATGACTAAAAGATGTTGATGGGCATTTGAGCTGACAAGTTTTGAAAAAGTGCACGGAAATTAAAATTGAAACCACTAAAATTAAAAACTCCTTGCCATTTTCTTTTTCCTCTCCTATTCAAAATTGCATATGTCAGATATCAGTGCTTCATGCAAACCTCTCAGATGCTCTCAGAGAAAAAGCTTTTCTTTCAGACTAAGTTGCGGTTGACGTAGAACACTAGCAGGAGTGAAAGATTTTCTGGGCATTGGGGCAGCACGTTCTCCTTGGATTTGTGTGCAGAATGCATTTTATCCAAACTGGAAAATAGATCCCAGCTCTGTTCTATTCATCATTCTTACTTCATCAGGCCAGAAGATTCTGTGAAAAGTAGCCTGTGGACCTTGAAGACAGCGCATGTGAACCAGATGAGAGGTGATAGAGAAGTTGAGGGAGAGAAGAAAGAGCATATGGCTGAAACCAGAAAGTATTTCTCCACGTGATCATGGAAGATTGCAGGAGCCACTTGGTACTATCAAACCAGCCCGACTTGGCACTGGTGCCACTATGGGTCTGGGAGCCATGTTGCATATCGTGCATTTTAAGGAGCCAGCTGGCCACACACAGCCATATGCCCCCAAACACAAACCAAGCCCTTTTCTCTGGCAAACAAAACTCAGCTGCCCTGCTTCTGGATGGCAGATTGCAGGAGCCACTTGGTACTATCAAACCAGCCCAACTTGGCACTGGTGCCACCTTGGCTCTGGGAACCATCCTGCCTATTGTAGCTTTTCAGGAGCCAGCCGGTCACTCCCAGCCATAGGCCCCCAAACAGAAACCTCGGCCCGTTTCCCTGGCAAACAAAAGTAAGCTGCCCCGCTTCTGGATGGCAGATTGCAGGAGCTACTTAGTACTATCAAATCAGCCCGACTTGGCACAGGTGCCACCTTGGATCTGGGAACCATCCTGTGTATCGTGGATTTTCAGGGGCCAGCCGGCCACTCTCAGCCATATGCCCCCAAACACAAACCACGGACCTTTTCTCTGGCAAACAAAAATCAGCTGCCCCACTTCTGGATGGCAGATTGCAGGAGCCACTTGGGACTATCACACCAGCACAACATGGCACTGCTGCCACCTTGGATCTGGGAACAATCCTGCGTATCGTACATATTCAGGAACCAGCCGAACACTCCCAGCCACAGGCCCCCAAACACAAACAACGGCCCATTTCCCTGGCAAACAAAACTCAGCTGCCCCGCTTCTGGTGTGGCAGTTTGCAGGAGCCACTTGGGACTATCAAAGCAGCCCGACTTGGTAATGGTACCATCTTGGATCTGGGAACCATCCGGCGTATCGTGGATTTTCAGGGGCCAGCCGGTCATTCCCAGCCATATGCTCCCAAACACAAACCTCGGCCCTTTTCTCTGGCAAACAAAACTCAACTGCCCCTCTTCTGGATGGCAAATTGCAGGACGCACTTGGTACTACAAAAAGAGCCCGACTTGGCAGTGGTGCCACCTTGGCTCTGGGAACCATCCTGCGTATCGAGCATTTTAAGGAGCCAGCCGGCAATTCCCAGCCGTATGCCCCAAAAAGAAACCACGGACCTTTTCTCTGGCAAAAAAAACTCAGCTGTCCCGCTTCTGGATGGCAGATTGCAGGAGTCACTTTGAACCATACAACCAGCCTTACTTGGCACTGGTGCCACCTTGTATCTGGGAACCATCCTGCCTATCGTTGATTTTCAGGGGCCAGCCTACCACTCTCGGCCATAGGCCCCCAAACACAAACCACAGCCCTTTTCTCTAGCAAACAAAATTTAGCTGCCCCGCTTCTGGATGGCAAATTGCAGGAGCCACTGGGTACTACAAAAACAGCCCGACTTGGCACAGGTGCCACCTTGCGTCTGGTTACCATGCGGCGTATCGTGCATTTTAAGGAGCCAGGTGGCCACTCCCAGCCATATGCCCCCAAACACAACCCACGGCCCTTTTCTCTGGCAAACAAAACTCAGCTGCCCCGCTTCTGGATGGCAGAGTGCAGGAGACACTTGGTACTATCAAACCAGCCCGACTTGGCACTGGTGCCACCTTTGGTCTGGGAACCATCCTGCGTATTGTGGATTGTCAGGAGACAGCCGACCACTCTCGGCCACAGACCCCAATCAAAAACAAAGGTCCGTTTCCCTGGCAAAAAAAACTCAGCTGCCCCGCTTCTGGATGGGAGATTGCAGGAGGCACTTGACACTGTCAAAAGAGCCCCACTTTGTACTGGTGCCACCTTGGGTCTGGGAACCATGCTGCGTATCGTGGATTTTCAGGAGCCAGCCGGCCACTGCCAGCCACAGGCCCCCAAACAAAAACCACAGCCTTTTTCTCTGGCAAACAAAACTCAGCTGCCCTGCTTCTGGATGGCAGATTGCAGGAGCCACTTGGTACTATCAAACCAGCCCGACTTGGCACTGGTGCCACCTTGGGTCTGGGAACCATCCTGCCTATCGTGGATTTTAAGGAGCCAGCCGGCTACTCCCAGCCACAGGCCCCCAACAAAAACCACGGCCCTTTTTTCTCGCAAACAAAACTTAGCTGCCTCACTTCTGGATGGCAGATTGCAGGAGTCACTTGGTGTAATCAAACCAGCCCGACTTGGCACTGGTGCCACCTTGGGTCTGGGAACCATCCTGCGTATCGTGGATTCTAAGGAGCCAGCCGGCCACTCCCAGCCACAGGCCCCCAAACAAAATCAACGGCGCTGTTCCCTGGAAAACAAAACACGCCTGCCAACTTTTTGATGGAGTTTGCAGGAGCCACTTGGTACTATCAAACCAGCCCAACTTGGCACTGGTGCCACCATGGGTCTGGTAAACATCCTGCGTATCGTGGATTCTTAGGAGCCAGCCGGCCACTCCTAGCCACAGGCCCCCAAACAAAAACCTAGGCCTATTTCTCTGGCAAACAAAAGTAAGCTGCCCCGCTTCTGGATGGCAGATTGCAGGAGACACTTGGGACTATCAAACCAGCCCAACTTGGCACTGGTGCCACCTTGGATCTGGGAACCATGCTGTGTATCGTGGATTTTCAGGGGCCAGCCGGCCACTCTCAGCCATATGCCCCCAAACAGAAACCTCGGCCCGTTTCTCTGGCAAACAAAACTCAACTGCCCCTCTTCTGGATGGCAAATTGCAAGATGAACTTGATACTAAAACCGCAGGCCGACTTGGTAGTGGTGACACCTTGGGCCTGGGAACCATCATGCGTATCGAGCATTTTAAGGAGCCAGCCGGCCACTCCCAGCAATATGCCCCCAAAAACAATCCACGGAATTTTTCTCTGGCAAACAAAAGTAAGCTGCCCCGCTTCTGGATGGCAGATTGCAGGAACCACTTGGTAGTATCAAACCAGCCCGACTTGGCACTGGTGCCACCTTGGGTCTGGGAACCATCCTGCGTATCGTGGATTCTAAGGAGCCAGCCGGCCACTCCCAGCCACAGGCCCCCAAATACAAACAACGGCGCTTTTCCCTGGAAAACAAAACTCGCCTGCCAACTTTTTGATGGCAGATTGCAGGAGCAACTTGGTACTATCAAACCAGCCCAACTTGGCACTGGTGCCACCATGGGTCTGGTAAGCATCCTGCCTATTGTAGCTTTCCAGGAGCCAGCCGGTCACTCCCAGCCATAGGCCCCCAAACACAAACCTCGGCCCGTTTCCCTGGCAAACAAAAGTAAGCTGCCCCGCTTCTGGATGGCAGATTGCAGGAGCCACTTGGTACTATCAAACCAGCCCGACTTGGCACTGGTGCCACCTTGGGTCTGGGAACCATGCTGCGTATCGCAGATTCTAAGGCGCCAGTCGGCCACTCCCAGCCACAAGACCCCAAACACAAACAACGGCGCTTTTCTCTGGCAAACAAAACTCAACTGCCCCTCTTCTGGATGGCAAATTGCAGGACGCACTTGGTACTATCAAACCAGCACGACTTGGCACGGGTGCCACCTTGGGTCTGGGAACCATCCTGCGTATTGTGGATTGTCAGGAGCCAGCTGGACACTCTCGGCCACAGACCCCAATCAAAAACAACGGCCCGTTTCACAGGCAAACAAAACTCAGCTGCCCCGCTTCTGGATGGGAGATTGCAGGAGGCACTTGACACTGTGAAACCAGCCCCACTTGGCACTGGTGCCACCTTGGGTCTGGGAACCATGCTGCGTATCATGGATTTTCAGGAGCCAGCCGGCCACTCCCAGCCACAGGCCCCCAAACAAAAACCACAGCCTTTTTCTCTGGCAAACAAAATTCAGCTGCCCCGCTTCTGGATGGCAGATTGCAGGAGCCACTTGGGACTATCACACCAGCACAACATGGCACTGGTGCCACCTTGGATCTGGGAATCATCCTTCCTATCGTGGATTTTCAGGGGCCAGCCGGTCACTCTCAGCCATAGGCCCCAAACACAAACCACGGCCCTTTTCTCTGGAAAACAAAACTCAACTGCCCCTCTTCTGGATGGCAGATTGCAGGAGCCACTGGGTACTATGAAACCAGCCCTACTTGGCACTGGTGCCACCTTGGGTCTGGGAACCATGCTGCGTATCATGGATTTTCAGGAGCCAGCCGTCCACTGCCAGCCACAGGCCTCGAAACACAAACAACATCCTTTTTCTCTGGCAAACAAAATTCAGCTGCCCCGCTTCTGGATGGCAGATTGCAGGAACCACTTGGTACTAACAAACCAGCCCGACTTGGCACTGGTGCCACCTTGGGTCTGGGAACCATCCTGCGTATCGTGGATTCTAAGGAGCCAGCTGGCCACTCCCAGCCACAGGCCCCAAAATACACACAACGGCGCTTTTCCCTGGAAAACAAAACTCGCCTGCCAACTTTTTGATGGCAGATTGCAGGAGCCACTTGGTACTATCAAACCAGCCCAACTTGGCACTGGTGCCACCATGGGTCTGGTCACCATCCTGCCTATCGTAGCTTTTCAGGAGCCAGCCGGTCACTCCCAGCCATAGGCCCCCAGAAAAAAACCTCGGTCCGTTTCCCTGGAAAACAAAAGTAAGCTGCCCCGCTTCTGGATGGCAGATTGCAGGAGCCACTTGGTGCTATCAAACCAGCCTGACTTGGCACTGGTGCCACCTTGGGTCTGGGAACCATCCTGCGTATCGTGGATTCTAAGGAGCCAGCTGGCCACTCCCAGCCACAGGCCCCAAAACACACACAACGGCGCTTTTCCCTGGAAAACAACCTCGCCTGCCAACTTTTTGATGGCAGATTGCAGGAGCCACTTGGTACTATCAAACCAGCCCAACTTGCCACTGGTGCCACCATGGGTCTGGTCACCATCCTGCCTATCGTAGCTTTTCAGGAGCCAGCCGGTCACTCCCTGCCATAGGCCCCGAGACACAAACCTCGGCCCGTTTCCCTGGCAAACAAAAGTAAGCTGCCCCGCTTCTGGATGGCAGATTGCAGGAGCCACTTGGTATTATCAAACCAGCCCGACTTGGCACTGGTGCCACCTTGGGTCTGGGAACCATCCAGCCTATCGTGGATTTTAAGGAGCCAGCCGGCTACTCCCAGCCACAGGCCCCCAACAAAAACCACGTCCCTTTTTTCTGGCAAACAAAACTTAGCTGCCTCACTTCTGGATGGCAGATTGCAGGAGCCACTTGGTGTAATCAAACCAGCCCGACTTGGCACTGGTGTCACCTTGGGTCTGGGAACCATCCTGCGTATCGTGGATTCTAAGGAGCCAGCCGGCCACTCCCAGCCACAGGCCCCCAAACAAAATCAACGGCGCTGTTCCCTGGAAAACAAAACACGCCTGCCAACTTTTTGATGGAGTTTGCAGGAGCCACTTGGTACTATCAAACCAGCCCAACTTGGCACTGGTGCCACCATGGGTCTGGTAAACATCCTGCGTATCGTGGATTCTTAGGAGCCAGCAGGCCACTCCTAGCCACAGGCCCCCAAACAAAAACCTAGGCCTATTTCTCTGGCAAACAAAAGTAAGCTGCCCCGCTTCTGGATGGCAGATTGCAGGAGACACTTGGGACTATCAAACCAGCCCAACTTGGCACTGGTGCCACCTTGGATCTGGGAACCATGTTGTGTATCGTGGATTTTCAGGGGCCAGCCGGCCACTCTCAGCCATATGTCCCCAAACAGAAACCTCGGCCCGTTTCTCTGGCAAACAAAACTCAACTGCCCCTCTTCTGGATGGCAAATTGCAGGATGAACTTGATACTAAAACCGCAGGCCGACTTGGTAGTGGTGACACCTTGGGCCTGGGAACCATCATGCGTATCGAGCATTTTAAGGAGCCAGCCGGCCACTCCCAGCAATATGCCCCCAAAAACAATCCACGGAATTTTTCTCTGGCAAACAAAAATCAGCTGCCCCGCTTCTGGATGGCAGATTGCAGGAGCCACTTTGCACCATCAAACCAGCCCGACTTGGCACTGGTGCCACCTTGCATCTGGGAACCATGCTTCCTAGCGTGGATTTTCAGGGGCCAGCGGGCCACTCTCAGCTATATGCCCCCAAACAAAACCCACGGCCCGTTTCCCTGGCAAACAAAAGTAAGCTGCCCTGCTTCTGGATGGCAGATTGCAGGAACCACTTGGTACTAACAAACCAGCCCGACTTGGCACTGGTGCCACCTTGGGTCTGGGAACCATCCTGCGTATCGTGGATTCTAAGGAGCCAGCCGGCCACTCCCAGCCACAGGCCCCCAAACACAAACAACGGCGCTTTTCCCTGGAAAACAAAACTCGCCTGCCAACTTTTTGATGGCAGATTGCAGGAGCAACTTGGTACTATCAAACCAGCCCAACTTGGCACTGGTGCCACCATGGGTCTGGTCACCATCCTGCCTATTGTAGCTTTCCAGGAGCCAGCCGGTCACTCCCAGCCATAGGCCCCCAAACACAAACCTCGGCCCGTTTCCCTGGCAAACAAAAGTAAGCTGCCCCGCTTCTGGATGGCAGATTGCAGGAGCCACTTGGTACTATCAAACCAGCCCAACTTGGCACTGGTGCCACCTTGGGTCTGGGAACCATGCTGCGTATCGCAGATTCTAAGGCGCCAGTCGGCCACTCCCAGCCACAAGCCCCCAAACACAAACAACGGCGCTTTTCTCTGGCAAACAAAACTCAACTGCCCCTCTTCTGGATGGCAAATTGCAGGACGCACTTGGTACTATAAAAACAGCCCGACTTGGCACTGGTGCCACCTTGGGTCTGGGAACCATCCTGCGTATCGATCTTTTTAATGAGACAGCCGGCCACTCCCAGCCATATGCCCCCAAACACAACCCACGGCCCTTTCCTCTGGCAAACAAAACTCAGCTGCACCGCTTCTGGATGGCAGATTGCAGGAGCCACTTGGTACTATCAAACCAGCAAGACTTGGCACTGGTGCCACCTTGGGTCTGGGAACCATCCTGCGTATTGTGGATTGTCAGGAGCCAGCTGAACATTCTCGGCCACAGACCCCAATCAAAAACAACGGCCCGTTTCACAGGCAAACAAAACTCAGCTGCCCCGCTTCTGGATGGGAGATTGCAGGAGGCACTTGACACTGTGAAACCAGCCCCACTTGGCACTGGTGCCACCTTGGGTCTGGGAACCATGCTGCGTATCATGGATTTTCAGGAGCCAGCCGGCCACTCCCAGCCATAGGCCCCCAAACAAAAACCTAGGCCTTTTTCTCTGGCAAACAAAATTCAGCTGCCCCACTTCTGGATGGCAGATTGCAGGAGCCACTTGGGACTATCACACCAGCACAACATGGCACTGCTGCCACCTTGGATCTGGGAACCATCCTTCCTATCGTGGATTTTCAGGGGCCAGCCGGTCACTCTCAGCCATAGGCCCCAAACACAAACCACGGCCCTTTTCTCTGGAAAACAAAACTCAACTGCCCCTCTTCTGGATGGCAGATTGCAGGAGCCAGTGGGTACTATGAAACTAGCCCTACTTGGCACTGGTGCCACCTTGGGTCTGGGAACCATGCTGCGTATCATGGATTTTCAGGAGCCAGCCGTCCACTGCCAGCCACAGGCCCCGAAACACAAACAACAGCCTTTTTCTCTGGCAAACAAAATTCAGCTGCCCCGCTTCTGGATGGCAGATTGCAGGAACCACTTGGTACTAACAAACCAGCCCGACTTGGCACTGGTGCCACCTTGGGTCTGGGAACCATCCTGCGTATCGTGGATTCTAAGGAGCCAGCTGGCCACTCCCAGCCACAGGCCCCAAAATACACACAACGGCGCTTTTCCCTGGAAAACAAAACTCGCCTGCCAACTTTTTGATGGCAGATTGCAGGAGCCACTTGGTACTATCAAACCAGCCCAACTTGGCACTGGTGCCACCATGGGTCTGGTCACCATCCTGCCTATCGTAGCTTTTCAGGAGCCAGCCGGTCACTCCCAGCCATAGGTCCCCAGACAAATACCTCGGCCCGTTTCCCTGGCAAACAAAAGTAAGCTGCCCCGCTTCTGGATGGCAGATTGCAGGAGCCACTTGGTACTATCAAACCAGCCCAACTTGACACTGGTGCCACCTTGGCTCTGGGAACCATGCTGCGTAACCCGGATTCTAAGACGACAGGCAGCCACTGCCAGCCACAGGCCTCCAAACAAAATCAACGGCGCTTTTCCCTGGAAAACAAAACTCGCCTGACAACTTTTAGATGGCAGATTGCAGGAGCCAGTTGGTACCATCAAACCAGCCCAACTTGGCACTGGTGCCACCTTGGGTCTGGGAACCATCCTGCCTATTGTTGCTTTTCAGGAGCCAGCCGGTCACTTCTAGCCCTAGGCCCCCAGTCATATACCTCGGCCCGTTTCCCTGGCACACAAATGTAAGCTACCCCGCTTCAGGATGGCAGATTGCAGGAGCCACTTTTCACCATCAAACCAGCCCGACTTGGCACTGGTGCCAACTTGGGTCTGGGAACCATCCTGCGTATCGTGTGTTCTAAGGAGCCAGCCGGCCACTCCCAGCCACAGTCCCCCAAACACAAACAACGGCGCTTTTCCCTGGAAAACAAAACTCGCCTGCCAACTTTTTGATGGCAGATTGCAGGAGCCACTTGGTACTATCAAACCAGCCCAACTTGGCACTGGTGCCACCATGGGTCTGGTCACCATCCTGCCTATCGTAGCTTTTCAGGAGCCAGGCGGTCACTCCCAGCCATAGGCCCCCAGACACAAACCTCGGCCCGTTTCCCTGGCAAACAAAAGTAAGCTGCCCCGCTTCTGCATGGCAGATTGCAGGTGCTATTTAGTACTATCAAACCAGCCCGACTTGGCACTGGTGCCACCTCTGGTCTGGGAACCATCCTGCCTATCGTGGATTTTCAGGGGCCAGACGGCCACTATCAGCCATATGCCCCCAAAAACAAACCACGGGCTTTTCTCTGGTAAACAAAACTCAACTGCCCCTCTTCTGGATGGCAAATTTTAGGACGCACTTTGTACTACGAAAACCGCCCGACTTGGCACTGGTGCCACCTTGGGTCAGGGAACCATCCTGCCTATCGTAGCTTTTCAGGAGCCAGCCGGTCACTCCCAGCCATAGGTCCCCAGACAAATACCTCGGCCCGTTTCCCTGGCAAACAAAAGTAAGCTGCCCCGCTTCTGGATGGCAGATTGCAGGAGCCACTTGGTACTATCAAACCAGCCCAACTTGACACTGGTGCCACCTTGGCTCTGGGAACCATGCTGCGTAACCCGGATTCTAAGACGACAGGCAGCCACTGCCAGCCACAGGCCTCCAAACAAAATCAACGGCGCTTTTCCCTGGAAAACAAAACTCGCCTGACAACTTTTAGATGGCAGATTGCAGGAGCCAGTTGGTACCATCAAACCAGCCCAACTTGGCACTGGTGCCACCTTGGGTCTGGGAACCATCCTGCCTATTGTTGCTTTTCAGGAGCCAGCCGGTCACTTCTAGCCCTAGGCCCCCAGTCATAAACCTCGGCCCGTTTCCCTGGCACACAAATGTAAGCTACCCCGCTTCAGGATGGCAGATTGCAGGAGCCACTTTTCACCATCAAACCAGCCCGACTTGGCACTGGTGCCACCTTGGGTCTGGGAACCATCCTGCGTATCGTGTGTTCTAAGGAGCCAGCCGGCCACTCCCAGCCACTGTCCTCCAAACACAAACAACGGCGCTTTTCCCTGGAAAACAAAACTGGCCTGCCAACTTTTTGATGGCAGATTGCAGGAGCCACTTGGTACTATCAAACCAGCCCAACTTGGCACTGGTGCCACCATGGGTCTGGTCACCATCCTGCCTATCGTAGCTTTTCAGGAGCCAGGCGGTCACTCCCAGCCATAGGCCCCCAGACACAAACCTCGGCCCGTTTCCCTGGCAAACAAAAGTAAGCTGCCCCGCTTCTGCATGGCAGATTGCAGGTGCTATTTAGTACTATCAAACCAGCCCGACTTGGCACTGGTGCCACCTCTGGTCTGGGAACCATCCTGCCTATCGTGGATTTTCAGGCGCCAGACGGCCACTATCAGCCATATGCCCCCAAAAACAAACCACGGGCTTTTCTCTGGTAAACAAAACTCAACTGCCCCTCTTCTGGATGGCAAATTTTAGGACGCACTTTGTACTACGAAAACCGCCCGACTTGGCACTGGTGCCACCTTGGGTCAGGGAACCATCCTGCCTATCGTAGCTTTTCAGGAGCCAGCCGGTCACTCCCAGCCATAGGTCCCCAGACAAATACCTCGGCCCGTTTCCCTGGCAAACAAAAGTAAGCTGCCCCGCTTCTGGATGGCAGATTGCAGGAGCCACTTGGTACTATCAAACCAGCCCAACTTGACACTGGTGCCACCTTGGCTCTGGGAACCATGCTGCGTAACCCGGATTCTAAGACGACAGGCAGCCACTGCCAGCCACAGGCCTCCAAACAAAATCAACGGCGCTTTTCCCTGGAAAACAAAACTCGCCTGACAACTTTTAGATGGCAGATTGCAGGAGCCAGTTGGTACCATCAAACCAGCCCAACTTGGCACTGGTGCCACCTTGGGTCTGGGAACCATCCTGCCTATTGTTGCTTTTCAGGAGCCAGCCGGTCACTTCTAGCCCTAGGCCCCCAGTCATAAACCTCGGCCCGTTTCCCTGGCACACAAATGTAAGCTACCCCGCTTCAGGATGGCAGATTGCAGGAGCCACTTTTCACCATCAAACCAGCCCGACGTGGCACTGGTGCCACCTTGGGTCTGGGAACCATCCTGCGTATCGTGTGTTCTAAGGAGCCAGCCGGCCACTCCCACCCACAGTCCCCCAAACAAAAACAACGGCGCTTTTCCCTGGAAAACAAAACTGGCCTGCCAACTTTTTGATGGCAGATTGCAGGAGCCACTTGGTACTATCAAACCAGCCCAACTTGGCACTGGTGCCACCATGGGTCTGGTAACCATCCTGCCTATCGTAGCTTTTCAGGAGCCAGCCGGTCACTCCCAGCCATAGGCCCCCAGACACAAACCTCGGCCCGTTTCCCTGGCAAACAAAAGTAAGCTGCCCCGCTTCTGCATGGCAGATTGCAGGCGCTATTTAGTACTATCAAACCAGACCGACTTGGCACTGGTGCCACCTCTGGTCTGGTCACCATCCTGCCTATCGTGGATTTTCAGGGGCCAGACGGCCACTATCAGCCATATGCCCCCAAAAACAAACCACGGCCCTTTTCTCTGGTAAACAAAACTCAACTGCCCCTCTTCTGGATGGCAAATTTTAGGACGCACTTTGTACTACGAATACCGCCCGACTTGGCACTGGTGCCACCTTGGGTCAGGGAACCATCCTGCCTATCATAGCTATTTAAGGAGCCAGCAGGCCACGCCCAGCCATATAGCCCCAAAAACAAACCACGGACCATTTCTCTTGGAAACAAAAATCCGCTGCCCCGCGTCAGGATGGCAGATTGCAGGAGCCACTTTGCACCATCAAACCACCCCGACTTGGCACTGGTGCCATCTTGGATCTGGGAACCATCCTGCCTATCGTAGCTTTTCAGGAGCCAGCCGGTTACTCCCAACCATAGCCCCCAGACAGAAAGCTCTGCCCGTTTCCCTGGCAAACAAAAGTAAGCTACCCCGCTTCTGGATGGCAGATTGCAGGAGCCACTTGGTACTATCAAACCAGCCCAACTTGGCACTGGTGCCACCATGGGTCTGGTCACCATCCTGCCTATCGTAGCTTTTCAGGAGCCAGGCGGTCACTCCCAGCCATAGGCCCCCAGACAAATACCTCGGCCCGTTTCCCTGGCAAACAAATGTAAGCTGCCCCGCTTCTGGATGGCAGATTGCAGGAGCCACATGGTACTATCAAACCAGGCCAACATGGCACTGGTGCCACCTTGGCTCTGGGAACCATCCTGCCTATCGTGGATTTTCAGGCGCCAGCCGGCCACTCTCAGCCATATGCCCCCAAACACAAACCACGGCCCTTTTCTCTGGTAAACAAAACTCAACTGCCCCTCTTCTGGATGGCAAATTGCAGGACGCACTTGGTACTACGAAAACAGCCCGACTTGGCAGTGATGCCACCTTGGGTCAGGGAACCATCCTGCGTATCGATGTTTTTAAGGAGTCAGCCGGCAACGTCCAGCCATATACCCCCAAAAAAAACCCACGGAACTTTTCTCCAGCAAGCAAAAATCCGCTGCCCCGCGTCTGGATGGCAGATTGCAGGAGCTATTTAGTATTATCAAACCAGCCCGACTTGGCACTGGTGCCACCATGGGTCTGGTCACCATCCTGCCTATCGTAGCTTTTCAGGAGCCAGCCGGTCACTCTCAGCCATAGGCCCCAAACACAAACCACGGCCCTTTTCTCTGGAAAACAAAACTCAACTGCCCCTCTTCTGGATGGCAGATTGCAGGAGCCACTGGGTACTATGAAACCAGCCCTACTTGGCACTGGTGCCACCTTGGGTCTGGGAACCATGCTGCGTATCAAGGATTTTCAGGAGCCAGCCGTCCACTGCCAGCCACAGGCCCCGAAACACAAACAACAGCCTTTTTCTCTGGCAAACAAAATTCAGCTGCCCCGCTTCTGGATGGCAGATTGCAGGAACCACTTGGTACTAACAAACCAGCCCGACTTGGCACTGGTGCCACCTTGGGTCTGGGAACCATCCTGCGTATCGTGGATTCTAAGGAGCCAGCTGGCCACTCCCAGCCACAGGCCCCAAAACACACACAACGGCGCTTTTCCCTGGAAAACAAAACTCGCCTGCCAACTTTTTGATGGCAGATTGCAGGAGCCACTTGGTACTATCAAACCAGCCCAACTTGGCACTGGTGCCACCATGGGTCTGGTCACCATCCTGCCTATCGTAGCTTTTCAGGAGCCAGCCGGTCACTCCCAGCCATAGGCCCCCAGACACAAAGCTCGGCCTGTTTCCCGGGCACACAAAAGTAAGCTACCGCACTTCTGGATGGCAGATTGCAGGAGCCACTTTGCACCATCAAATCAGCCCAACTTGGCACTGGTGCCACCTTGGCTCTGGGAACCATGCTGCGTAACCCGGATTCTAAGACGACAGGCAGCCACTGCCAGCCACAGGCCTCCAAACAAAATCAACGGCGCTTTTCCCTGGAAAACAAAACTCGCCTGACAACTTTTAGATGGCAGATTGCAGGAGCCAGTTGGTACCATCAAACCAGCCCAACTTGGCACTGGTGCCACCTTGGGTCTGGGAACCATCCTGCCTATTGTTGCTTTTCAGGAGCCAGCCGGTCACTCCTAGCCCTAGGCCCCCAGTCATAAACCTCGGCCCGTTTCCCTGGCACACAAAAGTAAGCTACCCCGCTTCAGGATGGCAGATTGCAGGAGCCACTTTTCACCATCAAACCAGCCCGACGTGGCACTGGTGCCACCTTGGGTCTGGGAACCATCCTGCGTATCGTGTGTTCTAAGGAGCCAGCTGGCCACTCCCACCAACAGTCCCCCAAACACAAACAACGGCGCTTTTCCCTGGAAAACAAAACTCGCCTGACAACTTTTTGATGGCAGATTGCAGGAGCCACTTGGTACTATCAAACCAGCCCAACTTGGCACTGGTGCCACCATGGGTCTGGTAACCATCCTGCCTATCGTAGCTTTTCAGGAGCCAGGCGGTCACTCCCAGCCATAGGCCCCCAGACACAAACCTCGGCCCGTTTCCCTGGCAAACAAAAGTAAGCTGCCCCGCTTCTGCATGGCAGATTGCAGGTGCTATTTATTACTATCAAACCAGCCCGACTTGGCACTGGTGCCACCTCTGGTCTGGTCACCATCCTGCCTATCGTGGATTTTCAGGCGCCAGACGGCCACTATCAGCCATATGCCCCCAAAAACAAACCACGGCCCTTTTCTCTGGTAAACAAAACTCAACTGCCCCTCTTCTGGATGGCAAATTTTAGGACGCACTTTGTACTACGAAAACCGCCCGACTTGGCACTGGTGCCACCTTGGGTCAGGGAACCATCCTGCCTATCGTAGCTTTTTAAGGAGCCAGCAGGCCACGCCCAGCCATATAGGCCCAAAAACAAACCACGGACCATTTCTCTTGGAAACAAAAATCCGCTGCCCCGCGTCAGGATGGCAGATTGCAGGAGCCACGTTGCACCATCAAACCACCCCGACTTGGCACTGGTGCCATCTTGGATCTGGGAACCATCCTGCCTATCGTAGCTTTTCAGGAGCCAGCCGGTTACTCCCAACCATAGGCCCCCAGACAGAAAGCTCTGCCCGTTTCCCTGGCAAACAAAAGTAAGCTACCCCGCTTCTGGATGGCAGATTGCAGGAGCCACTTGGTACTATCAAACCAGCCCAACTTGACACTGGTGCCACTTTGGGTCTGGGAACCATGCTGCGTAACGTAGATTCTAAGGCGCCAGGCGGCCACTCCCAGCCACAGGCCCCCAAATACAAACAACGGCGCTTTTCCCTGGAAAACAAAACTCGCCTGCCAGCTTTTTGATGGCAGATTGCAGGAGCCACTTGGTACTATCAAATCATCCCAACTTGGCACTGGTGCCATTATGGGTCTGGGAACCATCCTGCCAAATGTACCATTTCAGGAGCCAGCCGGTCACTCCCAGCCATAGGCCCCCATCACAAACCTCGGACCGTTTCCCTGGCAAACAAAATTAAGCTGCCCCGATTCTGGATGGCAGATTGCAGGAGCCACTTGGTAGTGTCAAAACAGCCCGACTTGGCACTGGTGCCACCTTGGGTCTGGGAACCATCCTGCGTATCGTGGATTCTAAGCAGCCACCCGGCCACTCCGTGCCACAGGCGCCCAAACACAAACAACGGCGCTTTTCCCTGGAAAACAAAACTCGCCTGCCAACATTTTGATGGCAGATTGCAGGAGCCACTTGGTACTATCAAACCAGCCCAACTTGGCACTGGTGCCACCATGGGTCTGGTCACCATCCTGCCTATCGTAGCTTTTCAGGAGCCAGCCGGTCACTCCCAGCCATAAACCCCCAGACACAAACCTCGGCCCGTTTCCCTGGAAAACAAAAGTAAGCACCCCCGATTCTGGATGGCAGATTGCAGGAGCCACTTGGTAGTATCAAATTAGCCCAACTTGGCACTGGTGCCATCATGGGTCTGGTAAACATCCTGCCTATCTTAGCTTTTCAGGAGCCGGCCGGTCACTCCCTGCCATAGGCCCCCAGAGAAATACCTCGGCCCGTTTCCCTGGCAAACAAAAGTAAGCTGCCCCTCTTCTGGATGGCAGATTGCAGGAACCACTTGGTAGTGTCAAAACAGCCCGACTTGGCACTGGTGCCACCTTGGCTCTGGGAACCATCCTGCCTATCGTGGATTTTCAGGCGCCAGCCGGCCACTCTCAGCCATATGCCCCAAAACACAAACCACGGCCCTTTTCTCTGGTAAACAAAACTCAACTGCCCCTCTTCTGGATGGCAAATTGCAGGAGCCACTTGGTACTACGAAAACAGCCCGACTTGGCAGTGATGCCACCTTGGGTCAGGGAACCATCCTGCGTATCGATGTTTTTAAGGAGTCAGCCGGCAACGTCCAGCCATATACCCCCAAAAAAAACCCACGGAACTTTTCTCCAGCAAGCAAAAATCCGCTGCCCCGCGTCTGGATGGCAGATTGCAGGAGCTATTTAGTATTATCAAACCAGCCTGACTTGGCACTGGTGCCACCATCGGTCTGGTCACCATCCTGCCTATCGTAGCTTTTCAGGAGCCAGCCGGTCACTCTCAGCCATAGGCCCCAAACACAAACCACGGCCCTTTTCTCTGGAAAACAAAATTCAACTGCCCCTCTTCTGGATGGCAGATTGCAGGAGCCACTGGGTACTATGAAACCAGCCCGACTTGGCACTGGTGCCACCTTGGGTCTGGGAACCATGCTGCGTATCATGGATTTTCAGGAGCCAGCCATCCACTGCCAGCCACAGGCCCCGAAACACAAACAACAGCCTTTTTCTCTGGCAAACAAAATTCAGCTGCCCCGCTTCTGGATGGCAGATTGCAGGAACCACTTGGTACTAACAAACCAGCCCGACTTGGCACTGGTGCCACCTTGGGTCTGGGAACCATCCTGCGTATCGTGGATTCTAAGGAGCCAGCTGGCCACTCCCAGCCACAGGCCCCAAAACACACACAACGGCGCTTTTCCCTGGAAAACAAAACTCGCCTGCCAACTTTTTGATGGCAGATTGCAGGAGCCACTTGGTACTATCAAACCAGCCCAACTTGGCACTGGTGCCACCATGGGTCTGGTCACCATCCTGCCTATCGTAGCTTTTCAGGAGCCAGCCGGTCACTCCCAGCCATAGGCCCCCAGACAAAAAGCTCGGCCCGTTTCCCTGGCAAACAAAAGTAAGCTGCCCCGCTTCTGGATGGCAGATTGCAGGATCCACTTGTTATTATCAAACCAGCCCGACTTGGTACTGGTGCCACCTTGGGTCTGGGAACCATCCTGCGTATCGTGTGTTCTAAGGAGCCAGCCGGCCACTCCCAGCCACAGGCCCCCAAACAAAAACAACGGCGCTTTTCCCTGGATAACAAACTCGCCTGCCAACTTTTTGATGGCAGATTGCAGGAGCCACTTGGTACTATGAAACCAGCCCAACTTGGCACTGGTGCCACCATGGGTCTGGTCACCATCCTGCCTATCGTAGCTTTTCAGGAGACAGCCGGTCACTCCCAGCCATAGGCCCCCAGACAAAAACCTCGGCCCTTTTCCCTGGCAAACAAAAGTAAGTTGACCCGCTTCTGGATGGCAGATTGCAGGAGCCACTTTTCACCATCAAACTAGCCCGACTTGGCACTGGTGTCACCTCTGGTCTGGGAACCATCCTGCCTGTCGTGGATTCTAATTAGCCAGCCGGCCACTCCCAGCCACAGGCCCCCAAACACAAACAACGGCGCTTTTCCCAGGGAAACAAAACTCGCCTGCCAAGTTTTTGATGGCAGATTGCAGGAGCCACTTGGTACTATCAAACCAGCCCAACTTGGCACTGGTGCCACCATGGGTCTGGTCACCATCCTGCCTATCGTAGCCTTTCAGGAGCCAGCCGGTCACTCCCAGCCATAGGCCCCCAGACACAAAGCTCGGCCCGTTTCCCTGGCAAACAAAAGTAAGCTGCCCCGCTTCTGGATGGCAGATTGCAGGAACCACTTGGTACTATCAAACCAGCCCAACTTGGGACTGGTGCCACCTTGGGTCTGGGAACCATCCTGCGTATCGTGGATTCTAAGGAGCCAGCCGGCCACTCCCAGCCACAGGCCCCCAAACACAAACAACGACGCTTTTCCCTGGAAAACAAAACTCGCCTGCCAACTTTTTGATGGCAGATTGCAGGAACCACTTGGTACTATCAAACCAGCCCGACTTGGCACTGGTGCCACCTTGGGTCTGGGAACCATGCTGCGTATCGTGGATTCTAAGGAGCCAGCCGGTCACTCCAGCCACAGGCCCGCAGACACAAACAACGGCGCTTTTCCCTGGAAAACAAAACTCGCCTGCCGACTTTTTGATGGCAGATTGCAGGAGCCACTTGGTACTATCAAACCAGCCCAACTTGGCACTGGTGCCACCATGGGTCTGGTCACCATCCTGCCTATCGTAGCTTTTCAGGAGCCAGCCGGTCACTCCCAGCCATAGGCCCCGAGACACAAAGCTCGGACCTTTTCCCTGGCAAACAAAAGTAAGCTGCCCCGCTTCTGGATGGCAGATTGCAGGAGCCACTTTGCACCATCATACTAGCCCGACTTGGCACTGGTGCCACCTTGGGTCTGGGAACCATCCTGCGTATCGTGGATTCTAAGCAGCCAGCCGGCCACTCCCAGCCACAGGCCCCCAAACACAAACAACGGCGCTTTTCCCTGGAAAATAAAAACTCGCCTGCCAAATTTTGACGGCAGATTGCAGGAGCCACTTGGTACTATCAAACCAGCCCAACTTGGGACTGGTGCCACCATGGGTCTGGTCACCATCCTGCCTATCGTAGCTTTTCAGGAGCCAGCCGGTCACTCCCAGCCATAGGCCCCCAGACACAAACCTCGGCCCGTTTCCCTGGCAAACAAAAGTAAGCTGCCCTGCTTCTGGATGGCAGATTGCAGGAACCACTTGGTACTATCAAACCAGCAAAACTTGGCACTGGTGCCACCTTGGGTCTGGATACCATGCTGCGTATCGTGGATTCTAAGGAGCCAGCCGGCCACTCCCAGCCACAGGACCCCAAACACAAACAACGGCGCTTTTCCCTGGAAAACAAAACTCTCCTGCCAACTTTTTGATGGCAGATTGCAGGAGCCACTTGGTTTTATCAAATCAGCCCAACTTGGCACTGGTGCCACCATGGGTCTGGTCACCATCCTGCCTATCTTATCTTTTCAGGAGCCAGCCGGTCACTCCCCGCCATAGGCCCCCAGAGAAAAACCTCGGCCCGTTTCCCTGGCAAACAAAAGTAAGCTACCCCGCTTCTGGATGGCAGATTGCAGGAGCCACTTTGTACCATCAAACTAGCCCGTCTTGGCACTGGTGCCACCTCTGGTCTGGGAACCATCCTGCGTATCGTGGATTCTAATTAGCCAGCCGGCCACTCCCTACCACAGGCACCCAAACACAAACAACTGCGCTTTTCCCTGGAAAACAAAACTCGCCTACCAACTATTTGATGGCAGATTACAGGAGCCACTTGGTACTATCAAACCAGCCCAACTTGGCACTGGTGCCACCATGGGTCTGGTCACAATCCTGCCTATCGTAACTTTTCAGGAGCCAGCCGGTCACTCCCAGCCATAGGTCCCCAGTCACAAACCTCGGCCCGTTTCCCTGGCAAACAAAAGTAAGCTGCCCCGCTTCTGGATGGCAGATTGCAGGAGCCACTTGGTACTATCAAACCAGCCCGACTTGGCACTGGTGCCACCTCTGGTCTGAGACCCATCCTGCGTATCATGGATTCTAAGGAGCCAGTCGGCCACTCCCAGCCACAGGCCCCCAAACACAAACAACGGCCCGTTTCCGTGGCAAACAAAAGTAAGCTGCCCCGCTTCTGGATGGCAGATTGCAGGAACCACTTGGTAGTATCAAACCAGCACAACTTGGCACTGGTGGCACCTCTTGTCTGGTAACCATGCTGCGTATCGTGGTTTCTAAGGAGCCAGCCGGGCACTCCCAACCACAGGTCCCCAAACACAAACAATGGCGCTTTTCCCTGGAAAACAAAACTCGCCTGCCAACTTTTTGATGGCAGATTGCAGGAGCCACTTGGTACTATCAAACCAGCCCAACTTGCCACTGGTGCCACCATGGGTCTGGTCACCATCCTGCCTATCGTAGCTTTTCAGGAGCCAGCCGGTCACTCCCTGCCATAGGCCCCGAGACAGAAAGCCCGGCCCGTTTCCCTGGCAAACAAAAGTAAGCTGCCCCGCTTCTGGATGGCAGATTGCAGGAGCCACTTTGTACTATCAAACCAGCCCGACTTGGCACTGGTGCCACCTCTGGTCTGGGAACCATGCTGCGTATCGTGGATTTTAAGGAGCCAGTCGGCCACTCCCAGCCATACGCCTCCAAACACAAACAACGGTCCATTTCCCTGGCAAACAAAAGTAAGCTGCCCCGCTTCTGGATGTCAGATTGCAGGAACCACTTGTTGCCAAGTTGGGGTGGTTTGATAGTACCAAGTGGCTCCTGCAATCTGCCATCAAAAAGTTGGCAAGCGAGTTTTGTTTTCCAGGGAAAAGCGCCGTTGTTTGTGTTTGGGGGCCTGTGGCTGGGAGTGGCCAGCTGTCTCCTTAGAATCCACGATACGCAGGATGGGTCCCAGACCAGAGGTGGCACCAGTGCCAAGTCGGGCTGGTTTGATGGTGCAAAGTGACTCCTGCAATCTGCCATCCAGAAGCGGGGTAGCTTACTTTTGTTTGCCAGGGAAACGGGTAGAGCTTTGTGTCTGGGGGCCTATGGCTGGGAGTGACCGGCTGGCTCCTGAAAAGCTACGATAGGCAGGATGGTGACCAGACCCATGGTGGCACCAGTGCCAAGTTGGGCTGGTTTGATAGTACCAAGTGGCTCCTGCAATCTGCCATCAAAAAGTTGGCAGGTGAGTTTTGTTTTCCAGGGAAAAGCACCGTTGTTTGTGTTTGGGGGCCTGTGGCTGGGAGTGGCCAGCTGGCTCCTTAGAATCCACGATACGCAGGATGGTTCCCAGACCAGAGGTGGCACCAGTGCCATGTTGGCCTGGTTTGATAGTACCATGTGGCTCCTGCAATCTGCCATCCAGAAGCGGGGCTGCTTACTTTTGTTTGCCAGGGAAACGGGCCGAGATATTTGTCTGGGGGCCTATGGCTGGGAGTGAGCGGCTGGCTCCTGAAAAGCTACGATAGGCAGGATGGTGACCAGACCCATGGTGGCACCAGTGCCAAGTTGGGCTGGTTTGATAGTACCAAGTGGCTCCTGCAATCTGCCATCAAAAAGTTGTCAGGCGACTTTTGTTTTCCAGGGAAAAGCGCCGTTGTTCTTGTTTAGAGGCCTGTGGCTGGGAGTGGCCGGCTGCCTCCTTTGAACCCAGGATACGCAGGATGGTTCCCAGAGCCAAGGTGGCACCAGTGCCAAGTTGGGCTGGTTTGATAGTACCAAGTGGCTCCTGCAATCTGCCATCCAGAAGCGGGTCAGCTTACTTTTGTTTCCCAGGGAAACGGGCCGAGGTTTGTGTCTGGGGGCCTATGGCTGGGAGTGACCGGCTGGCTACTGAAAAGCTACGATAGGCAGGATGGTTTCCAGACTCATGGTGGCACCAGTGCCAAGTCGGGCTGGTTTGATAATACTAAATAGCTCCTGAAATCTGCCATTCAGACGCGGGGCAGCGGATTTTTGTTTGCTGGAGAAAAGTTCCGTGGTTTGTTTTTGGGGGTATATGGCTGGACGTGGACTGCTGGCTCCTTAAAAAGATCGATACGCAGGATTGTTCCCTGACCCAAGGTGGCATCACTGCCAAGTCGGGCTGTTTTCGTAGTACCAAGTGCGTCCTGCAATTTGCCATCCAGAAGAGGGGCAGTTGAGTTTTGTTTGCCAGAGCAAAGGGCCGTGGTATGTGTTTGGGGGCATATGGCTGAGAGTGGCCGGCTGGCCCCTGAAAATCCACGATAGGCAGGATGGTTCCCAGAGCCAAGGTGGCACCAGTGCCATGTTGGCCTGGTTTGATAGTACCATGTGGCTGCTGTAATCTGCCATCCAGAAGCGGGGCAGCTTACTTTTGTTTGCCAGGGAAACGGGCCGAGATATTTGTCTGGGGGCCTATGGGTGGGAGTGACCGGCGGGCTCCTGAAAAGCTACGATAGGCAGGATGGTTACCAGACCCATGGTGGCACCAGTACCAAGTTGGGCTGGTTTGATAGTACCAAGTGGCTCCTGCAATCTGCCATCAAAAATTTGGCAGGCGAGTTTTGTTTTCCAGGGAAAAGCGCCGTTGTTTTTGTTTAGAGGCATGTGACTGGGAATGGCCGCCTGTCCTCGTAGAATCTACGTTACGCAGCATGGTTCCCAGAGCCAAGGTTGCACGAGGGCCAAGTCGGGCAGGTTTGATAGTACCAAATGCATCCTGCAATCTGCCATCCAAAAGCGGGGCAGTTTACTTTTGTTTGCCAGGGAAACGGGCCGAGGTTTGTGTCTGGGGGCCTATGGCAGGGAGTGACCGGCTGGCTCCTGAGAAGCTACGATAGGCAGGATGTTTACCAGACCCATGGTGGCACCAGTGCCAAGTTGGGCTGATTTGATAGTACCAAGTGGCTCCTGCAATCTGCCATCCAGAATCGGGGCAGATTACTTTTGTTTTCCAGGGAAACGGGCCGAGGTTTGTGTCTGGGGGTCTATGGCTGGGAGTGACCGGCTGGCTCCTGAAAAGCTACGATAGGCAGGATGGTGACCAGACCCATGGTGGCACCAGTGCCAAGTTGGGCTGGTTTGATAGCACCAAGTGGCTCCTGCAATCTGCCATCAAAATGTTGGCAAGCGAGTTTTGTTTTCCAGGGAAAAGCGCCGTTGTTTGTGTTTGGGCGCCTGTGGCTCAGAGTGGCCGGGTGGCTGCTTAGAATCCACGATACGCAGGATGGTTCCCAGACCCAAGGTGGCACCAGTGCCAAGTCGGGCTGGTTTGACACTACCATGTTGCTCCTGCAATCTGCCATCCAGAATCGGGGCAGCCAAATTTTGTTTGCCAGGGAAACGGTCCGAGGTTTGTGTCTGGGGGACTATGGCTGGGAGTGACCGGCTGGCTCCTGAAATGCTACAATAGGCAGGATGGTTCCCAGACCCATAGTGGCACCAGTGCCAAGTTGGGATGATTTGATAGTACCAAGTGGCTCCTGCAATCTGCCATCAAAAAGCTGGCAGGCGAGTTTTGTTTTCCAGGGAAAAGCGCCGTTGTTTGTGTTTGGGGGCCTGTGGCTGGGAGTGGCCGGCTGGCTCCTTAGAATCCACGATATGCAGGATTGTTCCCAGACCCAAGGTGGCACCAGTGCCAAGTCGGGCTGGTTTGATGGTGCAAAGTGGCTCCTGCAATCTGCCATCCAGACGCGGGGCAGCGGATTTTTGTTTCCATGAGAAATGGTCCGTGGTTTGTTTTTGGGGGTATATGGCTGGGCGTGGCCGGCTGGCCCCTTAAAAAGCTCGATATGCAGGATGGTTCCCTGACACAAGGTGGCACCAGTGCCACGTCGGGCGGTTTTCGTAGTACAAAGTGCGTCCTAAAATTTGCCATCCAGAAGAGGGGCAGTTGAGTTTTGTTTACCAGAGAAAAGGTCCGTGGTTTGTTTTTGGGGGCATATGGCTGAGAGTGGCCGTCTGGCCCCTGAAAATCCACGATAGGCAGGATGGTTCCCAGACCAGAGGTGTCACCAGTGCCAAGTCGGGCTGGTTTGATAGTACTAAATAGCTCCTTCAATCTGCCATGCAGAAGCGGGGCAGCTTACTTTTGTTTGCCAGGGAAACGGGCCGAGGTTTGTGTCTGGGGGCCTATGGCTGGGAGTGACCGACTGGCTCCTGAAAAGCTACGATAGGCAGGATGGTGACCAGACCCATGGTGGCACCAGTGCCAAGTTGGGCTGGTTTGATAGTACCAAGTGGCTCCGGCAATCTGCCATCAAAAAGTTGGCAGGCGAGTTTTGTTTTCCAGGGAAAAGCGCCGTTGTTTGTGTTTGGGGGCCTGTGGCTGGGAGTGGCCAGCTGGCTCCTTAGAAGCCACGATACGCAGGATGGTTCCCAGACCAGAGGTGGCACCAGTGCCAAGTTGGGGTGGTTTGATGGTGCAAAGTGGCTCCTGCAATCTGCCATCCAGAAGCGGGGTAGCTTACTTTTGTTTGCCAGGGAAACGGGCCGAAATATTTGTCTAGGGGCCTCTGGCTGGGGGTGGCTGGCTGGCACCTGAAAAGCTACGATAGGCAGGATGGTGACCAGACCCATGGTGGCACCAGTGCCAAGTTGGGCTGGTTTGATAGTACCAAGTGGCTCCTGCAATCTGCCATCAAATGTTTGGCAGGCGAGTTTTGTTTTCCAGGGAAAAGCACCGTTGTTTGTGTTTGGGGGCCTGTGGCTGGGAGTGGCCAGCTGGCTCCTTAGAATCCACGATACGCAGGATGGTTCCCAGACCAGAGGTGGCACCAGTGCCATGTTGGCCTGGTTTGATAGTACCATGTGGCTCCTGCAATCTGCCATCCAGAAGCGGGGCTGCTTACTTTTGTTTGCCAGGGAAACGGGCCGAGATATTTGTCTGGGGGCCTATGGCTGGGAGTGAGCGGCTGGCTCCTGAAAAGCTACGATAGGCAGGATGGTGACCAGACCCATGGTGGCACCAGTGCCAAGTTGGGCTGGTTTGATAGTACCAAGTGGCTCCTGCAATCTGCCATCAAAAAGTTGTCAGGCGACTTTTGTTTTCCAGGGAAAAGCGCCGTTGTTCTTGTTTAGAGGCCTGTGGCTGGGAGTGGCCGGCTGCCTCCTTTGAACCCAGGATACGCAGGATGGTTCCCAGAGCCAAGGTGGCACCAGTGCCAAGTTGGGCTGGTTTGATAGTACCAAGTGGCTCCTGCAATCTGCCATCCAGAAGCGGGTCAGCTTACTTTTGTTTCCCAGGGAAACGGGCCGAGGTTTGTGTCTGGGGGCCTATGGCTGGGAGTGACCGGCTGGCTACTGAAAAGCTACGATAGGCAGGATGGTTACCAGACTCATGGTGGCACCAGTGCCAAGTCGGGCTGGTTTGATAATACTAAATAGCTCCTGAAATCTGCCATTCAGACGCGGGGCAGCGGATTTTTGTTTGCTGGAGAAAAGTTCCGTGGTTTGTTTTTGGGGGTATATGGCTGGACGTGGCCGGCTGGCTCCTTAAAAAGACCGATACGCAGGATTGTTCCCTGACCCAAGGTGGCATCACTGCCAAGTCGGGCTGTTTTCGTAGTACCAAGTGCGTCCTGCAATTTGCCATCCAGAAGAGGGGCAGTTGAGTTTTGTTTGCCAGAGCAAAGGGCCGTGGTATGTGTTTGGGGGCATATGGCTGAGAGTGGCCGGCTGGCCCCTGAAAATCCACGATAGGCAGGATGGTTCCCAGAGCCAAGGTGGCACCAGTGCCATGTTGGCCTGGTTTGATAGTACCATGTGGCTGCTGTAATCTGCCATCCAGAAGCGGGGCAGCTTACTTTTGTTTGCCAGGGAAACGGGCCGAGATATTTGTCTGGGGGCCTATGGGTGGGAGTGACCGGCTGGCTCCTGAAAAGCTACGATAGGCAGGATGGTTACCAGACCCATGGTGGCACCAGTACCAAGTTGGGCTGGTTTGATAGTACCAAGTGGCTCCTGCAATCTGCCATCAAAAATTTGGCAGGCGAGTTTTGTTTTCCAGGGAAAAGCGCCGCTGTTTTTGTTTAGAGGCCTGTGGCTGGGAATGGCCGCCTGTCCTCGTAGAATCTACGTTACGCAGCATGGTTCCCAGAGCCAAGGTTGCACGAGGGCCAAGTCGGGCAGGTTTGATAGTACCAAATGCATCCTGCAATCTGCCATCCAAAAGCGGGGCAGTTTACTTTTGTTTGCCAGGGAAACGGGCCGAGGTTTGTGTCTGGGGGCCTATGGCAGGGAGTGACCGGCTGGCTCCTGAGAAGCTACGATAGGCAGGATGTTTACCAGACCCATGGTGGCACCAGTGCCAAGTTGGGCTGATTTGATAGTACCAAGTGGCTCCTGCAATCTGCCATCCAGAATCGGGGCAGATTACTTTTGTTTTCCAGGGAAACGGGCCGAGGTTTGTGTCTGGGGGTCTATGGCTGGGAGTGACCGGCTGGCTCCTGAAAAGCTACGATAGGCAGGATGGTGACCAGACCCATGGTGGCACCAGTGCCAAGTTGGGCTGGTTTGATAGCACCAAGTGGCTCCTGCAATCTGCCATCAAAATGTTGGCAAGCGAGTTTTGTTTTCCAGGGAAAAGCGCCGTTGTTTGTGTTTGGGCGCCTGTGGCTCAGAGTGGCCGGGTGGCTGCTTAGAATCCACGATACGCAGGATGGTTCCCAGACCCAAGGTGGCACCAGTGCCAAGTCGGGCTGGTTTGACACTACCATGTGGCTCCTGCAATCTGCCATCCAGAATCGGGGCAGCCAAATTTTGTTTGCCAGGGAAACGGTCCGAGGTTTGTGTCTGGGGGACTATGGCTGGGAGTGACCGGCTGGCTCATGAAATGCTACAATAGGCAGGATGGTTCCCAGACCCATAGTGGCACCAGTGCCAAGTTGGGATGATTTGATAGTACCAAGTGGCTCCTGCAATCTGCCATCAAAAAGCTGGCAGGCGAGTTTTGTTTTCCAGGGAAAAGCGCCGTTGTTTGTGTTTGGGGGCCTGTGGCTGGGAGTGGCCGGCTGGCTCCTTAGAATCCACGATATGCAGGATTGTTCCCAGACCCAAGGTGGCACCAGTGCCAAGTCGGGCTGGTTTGATGGTGCAAAGTGGCTCCTGCAATCTGCCATCCAGACGCGGGGCAGCGGATTTTTGTTTCCATGAGAAATGGTCCGTGGTTTGTTTTTGGGGGTATATGGCTGGGCGTGGCCGGCTGGCCCCTTAAAAAGCTCGATATGCAGGATGGTTCCCTGACACAAGGTGGCACCAGTGCCACGTCGGGCGGTTTTCGTAGTACAAAGTGCGTCCTAAAATTTGCCATCCAGAAGAGGGGCAGTTGAGTTTTGTTTGCCAGAGAAAAGGTCCGTGGTTTGTTTTTGGGGGCATATGGCTGAGAGTGGCCGGCTGGCCCCTGAAAATCCACGATAGGCAGGATGGTTCCCAGACCAGAGGTGTCACCAGTGCCAAGTCGGGCTGGTTTGATAGTACTAAATAGCTCCTTCAATCTGCCATGCAGAAGCGGGGCAGCTTACTTTTGTTTGCCAGGGAAACGGGCCGAGGTTTGTGTCTGGGGGCCTATGGCTGGGAGTGACCGACTGGCTCCTGAAAAGCTACGATAGGCAGGATGGTGACCAGACCCATGGTGGCACCAGTGCCAAGTTGGGCTGGTTTGATAGTACCAAGTGGCTCCGGCAATCTGCCATCAAAAAGTTGGCAGGCGAGTTTTGTTTTCCAGGGAAAAGCGCCGTTGTTTGTGTTTGGGGGCCTGTGGCTGGGAGTGGCCAGCTGGCTCCTTAGAAGCCACGATACGCAGGATGGTTCCCAGACCAGAGGTGGCACCAGTGCCAAGTTGGGCTGGTTTGATGGTGCAAAGTGGCTCCTGCAATCTGCCATCCAGAAGCGGGGTAGCTTACTTTTGTTTGCCAGGGAAACGGGCCGAAATATTTGTCTAGGCGCCTCTGGCTGGGGGTGGCTGGCTGGCACCTGAAAAGCTACGATAGGCAGGATGGTGACCAGACCCATGGTGGCACCAGTGCCAAGTTGGGCTGGTTTGATAGTACCAAGTGGCTCCTGCAATCTGCCATCAAATGTTTGGCAGGCGAGTTTTGTTTTCCAGGGAAAAGCACCGTTGTTTGTGTTTTGGGGCCTGTGGCTGGGAGTGGCCAGCTGGCTCCTTAGAATCCACGATACGCAGGATGGTTCCCAGACCCAAGGTGGCACCAGTGCCAAGTCGGGCTGGTTTGTTAGTACCAAGTGGTTCCTGCAATCTGCCATCCAGAAGCGGGGCAGCTGAATTTTGTTTGCCAGAGAAAAAGGCTGTTGTTTGTGTTTCGGGGCCTGTGGCTGGCAGTGGACGGCTGGCTCCTGAAAATCCATGATACGCAGCATGGTTCCCAGACCCAAGGTGGCACCAGTGCCAAGTCGGGCTGGTTTGATACTACCAAGTGCGTCCTGCAATCTGCCATCCAGAAGCGGGGCAGCTTAATTTTGTTTGCCAGGGAAACGGGCCGTGGGTTTTGTATGGGGGCCTATGGCTGAGAGTGGCCGGCTGGCTCCTGAAAATCCACGCTAGGCAGCATGGTTCCCAGATGCAAGGTGGCACCAGTGCCAAGTCGGGCTGGTTTGATGGTGCAAAGTGGCTCCTGCAATCTGCCATCCAGAAGCGGGGCAGCTGATTTTTGTTTGCCAGAGAAAAATTCCGTGGATTGTTTTTGGGGGCATATTGCTGGGAGTGGCCGGCTGGCTCCTTAAAATGCTCGATACGCATGATGGTTCCCAGGCCCAAGGTGTCACCACTACCAAGTCGGCCTGCGGTTTTAGTATCAAGTTCATCCTGCAATTTGCCATCCAGAAGAGGGGCAGTTGAGTTTTGTTTGCCAGAGAAACGGGCCGAGGTTTCTGTTTGGGGACATATGGCTGAGAGTGGCCGGCTGGCCCCTGAATATCCACGATACACAGCATGGTTCCCAGATCCAAGGTGGCACCAGTGCCAAGTTGGGCTGGTTTGATAGTCCCAAGTGTCTCCTGCAATCTGCCATCCAGAAGCGGGGCAGCTTACTTTTGTTTGCCAGGGAAACGGGCCTAGGTTTTTGTCTGGGGGCCTGTGGCTAGGAGTGGCCGGCTGGCTCCTTAGAATCCACGATACGCAGGATGTTTCCCAGACCCAAGGTGGCACCAGTGCCAAGTCGGGCTGGTTTGATAGTACCAAGTGGCTCCTGCAAACTCCATCAAAATGTTGGCAGACGTGTTTTGTTTTCCAGGGAACAGCGCCGTTGATTTTGTTTGGGGACCTGTGGCTGGGAGTGGCCGGCTGGCTCCTTAGAATCCACGATACGCAGGATGGTTCCCAGACCCAAGGTGGCACCAGTGCCAAGTCGGGCTGGTTTGATTACACCAAGTGGCTCCTGCAATCTGCCATCCAGAAGTGAGGCAGCTAAGTTTTGTTTGCCAGAAAAAAGGGCCGTGGTTTTTGTTGGGGGCCTGTGGCTGGGAGTAGCCGGCTGGCTCCTTAAAATCCACGATAGGCTGGATGGTTCCCAGACCCAAGGTGGCACCAGTGCCAAGTCGGGCTGGTTTGATAGTACCAAGTGGCTCCTGCAATCTGCCATCCAGAAGCGGTGCAGTTGAGTTTTGTTTACCAGAGAAAAGGGCCGTGGGTTGTGTTTGGGGGCATATGGCTGGGAGTGGCCGGCTGTCTCATTAAAAAGATCGATACGCAGGATGGTTCCCAGACCCAAGGTGGCACCAGTGCCAAGTCGGGCTGGTTTGATAGTCCCAAGTGGCTCCTGCAAACTGCCATCCAGAAGCGGGGCAGCTGAGTTTTGTTTGCCAGGGAAATGGGCCGTTGTTTGTGTTTGGGGGCCTGTGGCTGGGAGTGTTCGGCTGGTTCCTGAATATGTACGATACGCAGGATTGTTCCCAGACCCAAGGTGGCACCAGTGCCAAGTCGGGCTGGTTTGATGGTGCAAAGTGGCTCCTGCAATCTGCCATCCAGACGCGGGGCAGCGGATTTTTGTTTCCATGAGAAATGGTCCGTGGTTTGTTTTTGGGGGTATATGGCTGGGCCTGGCCGGCTGGCTCCTTAAAAAGCTCGATATGCAGGATGGTTCCCTGACACAAGGTGGCACCAGTGCCACGTCGGGCGGTTTTCGTAGTACAAAGTGCGTCCTAAAATTTGCCATCCAGAAGAGGGGCAGTTGAGTTTTGTTTGCCAGAGAAAAGGTCCGTGGTTTGTTTTTGGGGGCATATGGCTGAGAGTGGCTGGGTGGCCCCTGAAAATCCACGATACACAGGATGGTTCCCAGATCCAAGGTGGCACCTGTGCCAAGTCGGGCTGATTTGATAGTACTAAGTAGCTCCTGCAATCTGCCATCCAGAAGCGGGGCAGCTTACTTTTGTTTGCCAGGGAAACGGGCCGAGGTTTGTGTTTGGGGGCCTATGGCTGAGAGTGACCGGCTGGCTCCTGAAAAGCTACAATAGGCAGGATGGTGACCAGACCCATGGTGGCACCAGTGCCAAGTTGGGCTGGTTTGATAGTACCAAGTGGTTCCTGCAATCTGCCATCCAGAAGCAGGGCAGCTGAGTTTTGTTTGCCAGAGAAAAGGGCCTTGGTTTGTGTTTGGGGGCATATGGCTGGGTGTGGCCAGCTGGCTCCTTAAAATGCACGATATGCAACATGGCTCCCAGACCCAAGGTGGCACCAGTGCCAAGTTGGGCTGGTTTGATAGTACCAAGTGGCTCCTGCAATCTTCCATGATCACGTGGAGAAATACTTTCTGGTTTCAGCCTCATGCTCTTTCTTCTCTCCCTCAACTTCTCTATCACCTCTCATCTGGTTCACATGCGCTGTCTTCAAGGTCCACAGGCTACTTTTCACAGAATCTTCTGGCCTGATGAAGTAAGAATGATGAATAGAACAGAGCTGGGATCTATTTTCCAGTTTGGATAAAATGCATTCTGCACACAAATCCAAGGAGAACGGGCTGCCCCGATGCCCAGAAAATCTTTCACTCCTGCTAGTGTTCTACGTCAACCGCAACTTAGTCTGAAAGAAAAGCTTTTTCTCTGAGAGCATCTGAGAGGTTTGCATGAAGCACTGATATCTGACATATGCAATTTTGAATAGGAGAGGAAAAAGAAAATGGCAAGGAGTTTTTAATTTTAGTGGTTTCAATTTTAATTTCCGTGCACTTTTTCAAAACTTGTCAGCTCAAATGCCCATCAACATCTTTTAGTCATCTGTAAGTCAGTATTCATATAAAATGTGCTTCAAATCCAAAGAATTTCAAATTTGCACTCCAAGCTTCTATGCCTAGATTTATGATTTCCTACACATATTAGATGAAAGGAAGGCCTTTTTTACTGTGGGAGTGCTGGAACACTGGAACAGGTTGCCCAGAGAAGTTGTGGGTGTCCCATCCCTGAAAGTATTCAAGGTCACCTTGGACGGGGCTTGGAGCAGCAACAAAGGAGAAGCTTGATGGTAGAGAAACAAAGTTGGACTATAGAAGAAACTCGGATTGAAGTATAGGATCAAGTTTTCTCTCAGCTCTTGGGGTAAATTCAAAGTTGTACAAAATGACATTTATCTGTGCTATTCACTACTGTAACAGAAAGTTTCATGAAAACTGTACAGAAGATAGTAAATTTTAAAAGAGATAAGAATTACAGCATAAAATCCATGGGATAGGTTACAACATGAGACACTCTCTAAGAGAAAATCTCTTTGTTTCAGCACTTCATCGGGGTAAGATTTCATGAAGTGCCAAAGAAGGCGGCAAAATATCATTCGGGACATTATTTACTGGAATTCAGCCTGGCCATTAGTAGGAACTGCCTTTGAACATATCATGTAGATATACCACACACACTTTCCCTTCACTGAAAAATTACTGTTTACAACAAATAAGCAATTGACGATCAAAATTGATTGAAAGCATCTTAAACATGTCAAGTATTTCATTGTAGATGATCTGTGATCCAAATGCTTCTTCCACCTTCGAGAGGGACAGAAGAATTCTTCCATATCATGATGGTTTAAAATTGTATCAACCAATGTTTTCTGCTGAAAAGATATCATCTATTTTTTTCTATTTTTGGAAGAAAATATTCCTAGACATACAACAGGTGAGAACTAAGTAATTTTAAAGAAACAAATGAAATGAAAATATTCTGTAAATAGAATGAAATGAAAAGCTGTGTTTTAAATAGGAGCTAAATATTAAACAGAATTTTTGTACCAGGCATTTGAATTACTGCACCAGCTCTTTTGCCCATCAAGAGAGGCATTTAGCATTTCAGTCTTTTCCAAGGTGTTCATGATCTGCTATGCTGATCTCTGTGTGTGCCTAGGTGTGTGTGGAGGGGGGGGCATATGAAGGGGAGTGTGTATGTTTGCTTTACAATTGTTGTGGCAGATTCATGCCTCAGCTCCACATTTTGTTTTAAAAAGGTCACACCGAGTGGATATGAAGTTTACTATCAACAAGAGATCGATTCCCAAATCATCCATTTGACTCTCCCTTATAAATCATGTGCTTTGTTGCATATTTTATCAAATATACTTTCAAGCCAGATGGAGGAAGGAGGATGTGGGAATCCCTCCACCATCTTGCAACTTTTATGTAAGTAGGTTTTCAAGAAAATCATCATTTCTCTTTTAAATATGTCTGGAACAGGCATGATGGTAGTGTCAACCTGTTGGAGTTTTTGTTGCTGGAAGAAGTTGTACAAAAGGATTGGTTTTTACATTGACCAGTTACTGAATCAAGCGCAGGAATACATTGGAAATTTAGCTGGGGGTTCCTTTTCCCAGCAGACTACTTCTAGAACGAGCTTGTACACTGAAGCTGACTCTTTTGCTCTCTTTTTGTTTCTTTCCTATTTTCTTGGCTTCTTTGCCACTATCTAGACAATTTTGGAACTTTGTTCCCAACTAAAATGGTTTCAATAGTCTGATTGTGATCATACATTTTTACAAGGAATTTTTAAAATCTTTCCTCGAGTCCAGAAAGTCAAGGACTTAGATCTTTTTCTTCCCTTATCAATATTGCCATGAAATTGATAAATAAAGACCAACTCTTTATTTTTGTTTTTAACCCACGTAGATAATTCCCATCCATTAATCCATTTTGTGGACCAATAGCTGCCATTCTGATGGAAGCTGTCACTTCTTAACAATAGGCATTCTGTGACTATGTTGACTGCACTTTGGGTGAAGATCCTAACTGGTCTTAGATATACATAGGGAGAAATTTGCTCAGCCAGTGTCAGTCTTAAGCATGCGTATCAGAAGATCTTTCTAGAGCTGGGAATTTTCCCATGAAAGGGATTCAGTTAGGGAAGAGACACTTGTGCCAGAGTTTTACATTCTTCTTGAACACTGCTTAAGGAACTTAGATGCCATGTCCATTTGGATCTCTGTCTGCACAGAACTTTGTCATGCCAGTGCTTTGAAATGCATCTTGAAGAGAATTCACTAGCACAGAATGAAAGAGAGTGGAAGGGGTTGGTGGGGCTAACCAGGCCCAACCCCCCTGCCTAAACCAGGATACCTAGAGCCTCTTGCCCAGGATTCTATCTGGGTGTACTTTTAATGTCTTCAAAGATCCAGGCTCCACAATCTTTCTGGGCAGTCTGTGCCGTGGTTCAGTCACCCTGACAGTAAAGAAACATTTACTGATGTTCAAAGGCAATCTCCTGTATTTCAGTGTGTGCCCACTGCCTCTTGTCTTTTCCCTCAGCATCACTGAAAAGACACTGATTCCCTCCCCTTTGCACTATTGCTTCCATATGTATGTGTGATGCCATGTAGAGGTATGTCAAAAACCTCCCTGAAGCCCAGGCAGATAATATTCCCTTCATCTACCAGTCAAGTTGATTCATCAGAGGAGTTTAAAGTGATGTTCAGCATGAAATTCCCCTGAAAAATCATGCTAACTACATTATTTGGTCATCTGTCATGTGCCTGGCAAGGATTTCCAGGAAGAGCTGCTTCATCAACTTCCTGGGGATAAAAAAGAGGCTGGCTGGTTTGTACTATGGCGAGTCCTCTTAATTGCCTTTTTTGAAGATGGGTGTCATTTGCTAACATCCACTCTTTAGCTCCTCTTCTCATCTACACCTCGGCAAAAAGCTTTTCCACTATGTCTGGCTAGGAAAAACTGTGCCAGCACAGAAAACATCTCCCATCGTGTTCTAGAAGTTGCACGGATGTCTGCCAAGTGTTTGGCAGGAAGAAAAGAAAAGTTGTCCAAAACAGCTTCCAATCGAATGTTCCTGTGATTGGAAAAGTCAGGAGAGTGCAAAGGTACTGTTTTCTATCAGTTGGCAAGGTGCGCACACAATCCCAGTGTTGTACAGCTTGCTTCTTCACCTTCCCGAAGCTGCCGCTCTCGCCGGCTGCCGGAGCCCAAGAAGCGGCTTCTTCGCGCAAAGACGATTGTGCCGCTCACAGTGCTCTCCTTAGCGCGGCTTCTGCCGAAAGACGCCCGGCAGCGGCTCTTACCTCCGGAGAGCATCCTACCTTCGTCTTTAGCTCCTCTTCTCATCTACACCTCGGCAAAACGCTTTTCCACTATGTCTGGCTAGGAAAAACTGTGCCAGCACAGAAAACATCTCCCATCGTGTTCTCGAAGTTGCACGGATGTCTGCCAAGTGTTTGGCAGGAAGAAAAGAAAAGTTGTCCAAAACAGCTTCCAATCGAATGTTCATGTGATTGGAAAAGTCAGGAGAGTGCAAAGGTACTGTTTTCTATCAGTTGGCAAAGTGCGCACACAATCCCAGTGTTGTACAGCTTGCTTCTTCACCTTCCCGAAGCTGCCGCTCTCGCCGGCTGCCGGAGCCCAAGAAGCGGCTTCTTCGCGCAAAGACGATTGTGCCGCTCACAGGGCTCTCCTTAGCGCGGCTTCTGCCGAAAGACGCCCGGCAGCGGCTCTTACCTCCGGAGAGCATCCTACCTTCGTCTTTCGCGTCTTATGTAGTCTACACCTCGGCAAAAAGCTTTTCCACTATGTCTGGCTAGGAAAAACTGTGCCAGCACAGAAAACATCTCCCATCGTGTTCTAGAAGTTGCACGGATGTCTGCCAAGTGTTTGGCAGGAAGAAAAGAAAAGTTGTCCAAAACAGCTTCCAATCGAATGTTCCTGTGATTGGAAAAGTCAGGAGAGTGCAAAGGTACTGTTTTCTATCAGTTGGCAAGGTGCGCACACAATCCCAGTGTTGTACAGCTTGCTTCTTCACCTTCCCGAAGCTGCCGCTCTCGCCGGCTGCCGGAGCCCAAGAAGCGGCTTCTTCGCGCAAAGACGATTGTGCCGCTCACAGTGCTCTCCTTAGCGCGGCTTCTGCCGAAAGACGCCCGGCAGCGGCTCTTACCTCCGGAGAGCATCCTACCTTCGTCTTTCGCGTCTTATGTAGTCTACACCTCGGCAAAAAGCTTTTCCACTATGTCTGGCTAGGAAAAACTGTGCCAGCACAGAAAACATCTCCCATCGTGTTCTAGAAGTTGCACGGATGTCTGCCAAGTGTTTGGCAGGAAGAAAAGAAAAGTTGTCCAAAACAGCTTCCAATCGAATGTTCCTGTGATTGGAAAAGTCAGGAGAGTGCAAAGGTACTGTTTTCTATCAGTTGGCAAGGTGCGCACACAATCCCAGTGTTGTACAGCTTGCTTCTTCACCTTCCCGAAGCTGCCGCTCTCGCCGGCTGCCGGAGCCCAAGAAGCGGCTTCTTCGCGCAAAGACGATTGTGCCGCTCACAGTGCTCTCCTTAGCGCGGCTTCTGCCGAAAGACGCCCGGCAGCGGCTCTTACCTCCGGAGAGCATCCTACCTTCGTCTTTCGCGTCTTTTGTAGTCTACATCTTAGCAAAACGCTTTTCCACTATGTCTGGCTAGGAAAAACTGTGCCAGCACAGAAAACATCTCCCATCGTGTTCTAGAAGTTGCACGGATGTCTGCCAAGTGTTTGGCAGGAAGAAAAGAAAAGTTGTCCAAAACAGCTTCCAATCGAATGTTCCTGTGATTGGAAAAGTCAGGAGAGTGCAAAGGTACTGTTTTCTATCAGTTGGCAAGGTGCGCACACAATCCCAGTGTTGTACAGCTTGCTTCTTCACCTTCCCGAAGCTGCCGCTCTCGCCGGCTGCCGGAGCCCAAGAAGCGGCTTCTTCGCGCAAAGACGATTGTGCCGCTCACAGTGCTCTCCTTAGCGCGGCTTCTGCCGAAAGACGCCCGGCAGCGGCTCTTACCTCCGGAGAGCATCCTACCTTCGTCTTTCGCGTCTTTTGTAGTCTACATCTTAGCAAAACGCTTTTCCACTATGTCTGGCTAGGAAAAACTGTGCCAGCACAGAAAACATCTCCCATCGTGTTCTCGAAGTTGCACGGATGTCTGCCAAGTGTTTGGCAGGAAGAAAAGAAAAGTTGTCCAAAACAGCTTCCAATCGAATGTTCCTGTGATTGGAAAAGTCAGGAGAGTGCAAAGGTACTGTTTTCTATCAGTTGGCAAGGTGCGCACACAATCCCAGTGTTGTACAGCTTGCTTCTTCACCTTCCCGAAGCTGCCGCTCTCGCCGGCTGCCGGAGCCCAAGAAGCGGCTTCTTCGCGCAAAGACGATTGTGCCGCTCACAGGGCTCTCCTTAGCGCGGCTTCTGCCGAAAGACGCCCGGCAGCGGCTCTTACCTCCTGAGAGTGGCAGCTTCGGGAAGGTGAAGAAGCAAGCTGTACAACACTGGGATTGTGTGCGCACCTTGCCAACTGATAGAAAACAGTACCTTTGCACTCTCCTGACTTTTCCAATCACAGGAACATTCGATTGGAAGCTGTTTTGGACAACTTTTCTTTTCTTCCTCCCAAACACTTGGCAGACATATCTGCAACTTCTAGAAAACGATGGGAGATGTTTTCTGGGCTGGCACGGTTTTTCCTAGCCAGACATAGTGGAAAAGCGTTTTGCTAAGATGTAGACTACATAAGACGCGAAAGACGAAGGTAGGATGCTCTCCGGAGTTAAGAGCCGCTGCCGGGCGTCTTTCGGCAGAAGCCGCGCTAAGGAGAGCCCTGTGAGCGGCACAATCGTCTTTGCGCGAAGAAGCCGATTCTTCGGTTCCGGGAGCCGGCGAGAGCGGCAGCTTCGGGAAGGTGAAGAAGCAAGCTGTACAACACTGGGATTGTGTGCGCACCTTGCCAACTGATAGAAAACAGTACCTTTGCACTCTCCTGACTTTTCCAATCACAGGAACATTCGATTGGAAGCTGTTTTGGACAACTTTTCTTTTCTTCCTGCCAAACACTTGGCAGACATCCGTGCAACTTCTAGAACACGATGGGAGATGTTTTCTGTGCTGGCACAGTTTTTCCTAGCCAGACATAGTGGAAAAGCGTTTTGCTAAGATGTAGACTACAAAAGACGCGAAAGACGAAGGTAGGATGCTCTCCGGAGGTAAGAGCCGCTGCCGGGCGTCTTTCGGCAGAAGCCGCGCTAAGGAGAGCACTGTGAGCGGCACAATCGTCTTTGCGCGAAGAAGCCGCTTCTTGGGCTCCGGCAGCCGGCGAGAGCGGCAGCTTCGGGAAGGTGAAGAAGCAAGCTGTACAACACTGGGATTGTGTGCGCACCTTGCCAACTGATAGAAAACAGTACCTTTGCACTCTCCTGACTTTTCCAATCACAGGAACATTCGATTGGAAGCTGTTTTGGACAACTTTTCTTTTCTTCCTGCCAAACACTTGGCAGACATCCGTGCAACTTCTAGAACACGATGGGAGATGTTTTCTGTGCTGGCACAGTTTTTCCTAGCCAGACATAGTGGAAAAGCGTTTTGCTAAGATGTAGACTACAAAAGACGCGAAAGACGAAGGTAGGATGCTCTCCGGAGGTAAGAGCCGCTGCCGGGCGTCTTTCGGCAGAAGCCGCGCTAAGGAGAGCCCTGTGAGCGGCACAATCGTCTTTGCGCGAAGAAGCCGCTTCTTGGGCTCCGGCAGCCGGCGAGAGCGGCAGCTTCGGGAAGGTGAAGAAGCAAGCTGTACAACACTGGGATTGTGTGCGCACCTTGCCAACTGATAGAAAACAGTACCTTTGCACTCTCCTGACTTTTCCAATCACAGGAACATTCGATTGGAAGCTGTTTTGGACAACTTTTCTTTTCTTCCTGCCAAACACTTGGCAGACATCCGTGCAACTTCTAGAACACGATGGGAGATGTTTTCTGTGCTGGCACAGTTTTTCCTAGCCAGACATAGTGGAAAAGCTTTTTGCCGAGGTGTAGACTACATAAGACGCGAAAGACGAAGGTAGGATGCTCTCCGGAGGTAAGAGCCGCTGCCGGGCGTCTTTCGGCAGAAGCCGCGCTAAGGAGAGCACTGTGAGCGGCACAATCGTCTTTGCGCGAAGAAGCCGCTTCTTGGGCTCCGGCAGCCGGCGAGAGCGGCAGCTTCGGGAAGGTGAAGAAGCAAGCTGTACAACACTGGGATTGTGTGCGCACCTTGCCAACTGATAGAAAACAGTACCTTTGCACTCTCCTGACTTTTCCAATCACAGGAACATTCGATTGGAAGCTGTTTTGGACAACTTTTCTTTTCTTCCTGCCAAACACTTGGCAGACATCCGTGCAACTTCTAGAACACGATGGGAGATGTTTTCTGTGCTGGCACAGTTTTTCCTAGCCAGACATAGTGGAAAAGCGTTTTGCTAAGATGTAGACTACAAAAGACGCGAAAGACGAAGGTAGGATGCTCTCCGGAGGTAAGAGCCGCTGCCGGGCGTCTTTCGGCAGAAGCCGCGCTAAGGAGAGCCCTGTGAGCGGCACAATCGTCTTTGCGCGAAGAAGCCGCTTCTTCGGTTCCGGGAGCCGGCGAGAGCGGCAGCTTCGGGAAGGTGAAGAAGCAAGCTGTACAACACTGGGATTGTGTGCGCACCTTGCCAACTGATAGAAAACAGTACCTTTGCACTCTCCTGACTTTTCCAATCACAGGAACATTCGATTGGAAGCTGTTTTGGACAACTTTTCTTTTCTTCCTGCCAAACACTTGGCAGACATCCGTGCAACTTCTAGAACACGATGGGAGATGTTTTCTGTGCTGGCACAGTTTTTCCTAGCCAGACATAGTGGAAAAGCGTTTTGCTAAGATGTAGACTACAAAAGACGCGAAAGACGAAGGTAGGATGCTCTCCGGAGGTAAGAGCCGCTGCCGGGCGTCTTTCGGCAGAAGCCGCGCTAAGGAGAGCCCTGTGAGCGGCACAATCGTCTTTGCGCGAAGAAGCCGCTTCTTGGGCTCCGGCAGCCGGCGAGAGCGGCAGCTTCGGGAAGGTGAAGAAGCAAGCTGTACAACACTGGGATTGTGTGCGCACCTTGCCAACTGATAGAAAACAGTACCTTTGCACTCTCCTGACTTTTCCAATCACATGAACATTCGATTGGAAGCTGTTTTGGACAACTTTTCTTTTCTTCCTGCCAAACACTTGGCAGACATCCGTGCAACTTCGAGAACACGATGGGAGATGTTTTCTGTGCTGGCACAGTTTTTCCTAGCCAGACATAGTGGAAAAGCTTTTTGCCGAGGTGTAGATGAGAAGAGGAGCTAAAGAGTGGATGTTGGCAAATGACACCCATCTTCAAAAAAGGCAATTAAGAGGACTCGCCATAGTACAAACCAGCCAGCCTCTTTTTTATCCCCAGGAAGTTGATGAAGCAGCTCTTCCTGGAAATCCTTGCCAGGCACATGACAGATGACCAAATAATGTAGTTAGCATGATTTTTCAGGGGAATTTCATGCTGAACATCACTTTAAACTCCTCTGATGAATCAACTTGACTGGTAGATGAAGGGAATATTATCTGCCTGGGCTTCAGGGAGGTTTTTGACATACCTCTACATGGCATCACACATACATATGGAAGCAATAGTGCAAAGGGGAGGGAATCAGTGTCTTTTCAGTGATGCTGAGGGAAAAGACAAGAGGCAGTGGGCACACACTGAAATACAGGAGATTGCCTTTGAACATCAGTAAATGTTTCTTTACTGTCAGGGTGACTGAACCACGGCACAGACTGCCCAGAAAGATTGTGGAGCCTGGATCTTTGAAGACATTAAAAGTACACCCAGATAGAATCCTGGGCAAGAGGCTCTAGGTATCCTGGTTTAGGCAGGGGGGTTGGGCCTGGTTAGCCCCACCAACCCCTTCCACTCTCTTTCATTCTGTGCTAGTGAATTCTCTTCAAGATGCATTTCAAAGCGCTGGCATGACAAAGTTCTGTGCAGACAGAGATCCAAATGGACATGGCATCTAAGTTCCTTAAGCAGTGTTCAAGAAGAATGTAAAACTCTGGCACAAGTGTCTCTTCCCTAACTGAATCCCTTTCATGGGAAAATTCCCAGCTCTAGAAAGATCTTCTGATACGCATGCTTAAGACTGACACTGGCTGAGCAAATTTCTCCCTATGTATATCTAAGACCAGTTAGGATCTTCACCCAAAGTGCAGTCAACATAGTCACAGAATGCCTATTGTTAAGAAGTGACAGCTTCCATCAGAATGGCAGCTATTGGTCCACAAAATGGATTAATGGATGGGAATTATCTACGTGGGTTAAAAACAAAAATAAAGAGTTGGTCTTTATTTATCAATTTCATGGCAATATTGATAAGGGAAGAAAAAGATCTAAGTCCTTGACTTTCTGGACTCGAGGAAAGATTTTAAAAATTCCTTGTAAAAATGTATGATCACAATCAGACTATTGAAACCATTTTAGTTGGGAACAAAGTTCCAAAATTGTCTAGATAGTGGCAAAGAAGCCAAGAAAATAGGAAAGAAACAAAAAGAGAGCAAAAGAGTCAGCTTCAGTGTACAAGCTCGTTCTAGAAGTAGTCTGCTGGGAAAAGGAACCCCCAGCTAAATTTCCAATGTATTCCTGCGCTTGATTCAGTAACTGGTCAATGTAAAAACCAATCCTTTTGTACAACTTCTTCCAGCAACAAAAACTCCAACAGGTTGACACTACCATCATGCCTGTTCCAGACATATTTAAAAGAGAAATGATGATTTTCTTGAAAACCTACTTACATAAAAGTTGCAAGATGGTGGAGGGATTCCCACATCCTCCTTCCTCCATCTGGCTTGAAAGTATATTTGATAAAATATGCAACAAAGCACATGATTTATAAGGGAGAGTCAAATGGATGATTTGGGAATCGATCTCTTGTTGATAGTAAACTTCATATCCACTCGGTGTGACCTTTTTAAAACAAAATGTGGAGCTGAGGCATGAATCTGCCACAACAATTGTAAAGCAAACATACACACTCCCCTTCATATGCCCCCCCCTCCACACACACCTAGGCACACACAGAGATCAGCATAGCAGATCATGAACACCTTGGAAAAGACTGAAATGCTAAATGCCTCTCTTGATGGGCAAAAGAGCTGGTGCAGTAATTCAAATGCCTGGTACAAAAATTCTGTTTAATATTTAGCTCCTATTTAAAACACAGCTTTTCATTTCATTCTATTTACAGAATATTTTCATTTCATTTGTTTCTTTAAAATTACTTAGTTCTCACCTGTTGTATGTCTAGGAATATTTTCTTCCAAAAATAGAAAAAAATAGATGATATCTTTTCAGCAGAAAACATTGGTTGATACAATTTTAAACCATCATGATATGGAAGAATTCTTCTGTCCCTCTCGAAGGTGGAAGAAGCATTTGGATCACAGATCATCTACAATGAAATACTTGACATGTTTAAGATGCTTTCAATCAATTTTGATCGTCAATTGCTTATTTGTTGTAAACAGTAATTTTTCAGTGAAGGGAAAGTGTGTGTGGTATATCTACATGATATGTTCAAAGGCAGTTCCTACTAATGGCCAGGCTGAATTCCAGTAAATAATGTCCCGAATGATATTTTGCCGCCTTCTTTGGCACTTCATGAAATCTTACCCCGATGAAGTGCTGAAACAAAGAGATTTTCTCTTAGAGAGTGTCTCATGTTGTAACCTATCCCATGGATTTTATGCTGTAATTCTTATCTCTTTTAAAATTTACTATCTTCTGTACAGTTTTCATGAAACTTTCTGTTACAGTAGTGAATAGCACAGATAAATGTCATTTTGTACAACTTTGAATTTACCCCAAGAGCTGAGAGAAAACTTGATCCTATACTTCAATCCGAGTTTCTTCTATAGTCCGACTTTGTTTCTCTACCATCAAGCTTCTCCTTTGTTGCTGCTCCAAGCCCCGTCCAAGGTGACCTTGAATACTTTCAGGGATGGGACACCCACAACTTCTCTGGGCAACCTGTTCCAGTGTTCCAGCACTCCCACAGTAAAAAAGGCCTTCCTTTCATCTAATATGTGTAGGAAATCATAAATCTAGGCATAGAAGCTTGGAGTGCAAATTTGAAATTCTTTGGATTTGAAGCACATTTTATATGAATACTGACTTACAGATGACTAAAAGATGTTGATGGGCATTTGAGCTGACAAGTTTTGAAAAAGTGCACGGAAATTAAAATTGAAACCACTAAAATTAAAAACTCCTTGCCATTTTCTTTTTCCTCTCCTATTCAAAATTGCATATGTCAGATATCAGTGCTTCATGCAAACCTCTCAGATGCTCTCAGAGAAAAAGCTTTTCTTTCAGACTAAGTTGCGGTTGACGTAGAACACTAGCAGGAGTGAAAGATTTTCTGGGCATCGGGGCAGCCCGTTCTCCTTGGATTTGTGTGCAGAATGCATTTTATCCAAACTGGAAAATAGATCCCAGCTCTGTTCTATTCATCATTCTTACTTCATCAGGCCAGAAGATTCTGTGAAAAGTAGCCTGTGGACCTTGAAGACAGCGCATGTGAACCAGATGAGAGGTGATAGAGAAGTTGAGGGAGAGAAGAAAGAGCATGAGGCTGAAACCAGAAAGTATTTCTCCACGTGATCATGGAAGATTGCAGGAGCCACTTGGTACTATCAAACCAGCCCAACTTGGCACTGGTGCCACCTTGGGTCTGGGAGCCATGTTGCATATCGTGCATTTTAAGGAGCCAGCTGGCCACACCCAGCCATATGCCCCCAAACACAAACCAAGGCCCTTTTCTCTGGCAAACAAAACTCAGCTGCCCTGCTTCTGGATGGCAGATTGCAGGAACCACTTGGTACTATCAAACCAGCCCAACTTGGCACTGGTGCCACCATGGGTCTGGTCACCATCCTGCCTATTGTAGCTTTTCAGGAGCCAGCCGGTCACTCTCAGCCATAGGCCCCCAAACACAAACCTCGGCCCGTTTCCCTGGCAAACAAAAGTAAGCTGCCCCGCTTCTGGATGGCAGATTGCAGGAGCTACTTAGTACTATCAAATCAGCCCGACTTGGCACAGGTGCCACCTTGGATCTGGGAACCATCCTGTGTATCGTGGATTTTCAGGGGCCACCCAGCCACTCTCAGCCATATGCCCCCAAAAACAAACCACGGACCTTTTCTCTGGCAAACAAAACTCAACTGCCCCTCTTCTGGATGGCAAATTTTAGGACGCACTTTGTACTACGAAAACCGCCCGACGTGGCACTGGTGCCACCTTGTGTCAGGGAACCATCCTGCATATCGAGCTTTTTAAGGAGCCAGCCGGCCAGGCCCAGCCATATACCCCCAAAAACAAACCACGGACCATTTCTCATGGAAACAAAAATCCGCTGCCCCGCGTCTGGATGGCAGATTGCAGGAGCCACTTTGCACCATCAAACCAGCCCGACTTGGCACTGGTGCCACCTTGGGTCTGGGAACAATCCTGCGTATGGTACATAATCAGGAACCAGCCGAACACTCCCAGCCACAGGCCCCCAAACACAAACAACGGCCCATTTCCCTGGCAAACAAAACTCAGCTGCCCCGCTTCTGAATGGCAGATTGCAGGAGCCACTTGGGACTATCAAACCAGCCCGACTTGGCACTGGTGCCACCTTGGGTCTGGGAACCATCCTGCGTATGGTGGATTCTAAGGAGCCAGCCGGCCACTCCCAGCCACAGGCCCCCAACAAAAACCACGGCCCTTTTTTCTGGCAAACAAAACTTAGCTGCCTCACTTCTGGATGGCAGATTGCAGGAGCCACTTGGTGTAATCAAACCAGCCCGACTTGGCACTGGTGCCACCTTGGGTCTGGGAACCATCCTGCGTATCGTGGATTCTAAGGAGCCAGCCGGCCACTCCCAGCCACAGGCCCCCAAACAAAATCAACGGCGCTGTTCCCTGGAAAACAAAACACGCCTGCCAACATTTTGATGGAGTTTGCAGGAGCCACTTGGTACTATCAAACCAGCCCGACTTGGCACTGGTGCCACCTTGGGTCTGGGAAACATCCTGCGTATCGTGGATTCTTAGGAGCCAGCCGGCCACTCCTAGCCACAGGCCCCCAGACAAAAACCTAGGCCTATTTCTCTGGCAAACAAAAGTAAGCTGCCCCGCTTCTGGATGGCAGATTGCAGGAGACACTTGGCACTATCAAACCAGCCCAACTTGGCACTGGTGCCACCTTGGATCTGGGAACCATGCTGTGTATCGTGGATATTCAGGGGCCAGCCGGCCACTCTCAGCCATATGTCCCCAAACAGAAACCTCGGCCCGTTTCTCTGGCAAACAAAACTCAACTGCCCCGCTTCTGGATGGCAGATTGCAGGAGCCACTTTGCACCATCAAACCAGCCCGACTTGGCACTGGTGCCACCTTGCATCTGGGAACCATGCTGCCTAGCGTGGATTTTCAGGAGCCAGCCGGCCACTCTCAGCCATAGGCCCCCAAACAAAACCCACGGCCCGTTTCCCTGGCAAACAAAATTAAGCTGCCCCGCTTCTGGATGGCAGATTGCAGGAACCACTTGGTAGTATCAAACCAGCCCGACTTGGCACTGGTGCCACCTTGGGTCTGGGAACCATCCTGCGTATTGTGGGTTCAAAGGAGCCAGCCGGCCACTCCCAGCCACAGGCCCCCAAATACAAACAACGGCGCTTTTCCCTGGAAAACAAAACTCGCCTGACAACTTTTTGATGGCAGATTGCAGGAGCCACTTGGTACTATCAAACCAGCCCAACTTGGCACTGGTGCCACCATGGGTCTGGTCACCATCCTGCCTATTGTAGCTTTTCAGGAGCCAGCCGGTCACTCCCAGCCATAGGTCCCCAGTCACAAACCTCGGCCCGTTTCCCTGGCAAACAAAAGTAAGCTGCCCCGCTTCTGGATGGCAGATTGCAGGAGCCACTTGGTACTATCAAACCAGCCCAACTTGGCACTGGTGCCACCTCTGGTCTGGGAACCATGCTGCGCAACACAGATTCTACGGCGCCAGTCGGCCACTCCCAGCCACAAGCTCCCAAACACAAACAACGGCGCTATTCTCTGGCAAACAAAACTCCACTGCCCCTCTTCTGGATGGCAAATTGCAGGACGCACTTGGTACTATAAAAACAGCCCGACTTGGCACTGGTGCCACCTTGGGTCTGGGAACCATCCTGCGTATGGTGGATTCTAAGGAGCCAGCCGGCCACTCCCAGCCACAGGCCCCCAACAAAAACCACGGCCCTTTTTTCTGGCAAACAAAACTTAGCTGCCTCACTTCTGGATGGCAGATTGCAGGAGCCACTTGGTGTAATCAAACCAGCCCGACTTGGCACTGGTGTCACCTTGGGTCTGGGAACCATCCTGCGTATCGTGGATTCTAAGGAGCCAGCCGGCCACTCCCAGCCACAGGCCCCCAAACAAAATCAACGGCGCTGTTCCCTGGAAAACAAAACACGCCTGCCAACATTTTGATGGAGTTTGCAGGAGCCACTTGGTACTATCAAACCAGCCCGACTTGGCACTGGTGCCACCTTGGGTCTGGGAAACATCCTGCGTATCGTGGATTCTTAGGAGCCAGCCGGCCACTCCTAGCCACAGGCCCCCAGACAAAAACCTAGGCCTATTTCTCTGGCAAACAAAAGTAAGCTGCCCCGCTTCTGGATGGCAGATTGCAGGAGACACTTGGGACTATCAAACCAGCCCAACTTGGCACTGGTGCCACCTTGGATCTGGGAACCATGCTGTGTATCGTGGATATTCAGGGGCCAGCCGGCCACTCTCAGCCATATGTCCCCAAACAGAAACCTCGGCCCGTTTCTCTGGCAAACAAAACTCAACTGCCCCGCTTCTGGATGGCAGATTGCAGGAGCCACTTTGCACCATCAAACCAGCCCGACTTGGCACTGGTGCCACCTTGCATCTGGGAACCATGCTGCCTAGCGTGGATTTTCAGGAGCCAGCCGGCCACTCTCAGCCATAGGCCCCCAAACAAAACCCACGGCCCGTTTCCCTGGCAAACAAAATTAAGCTGCCCCGCTTCTGGATGGCAGATTGCAGGAACCACTTGGTAGTATCAAACCAGCCCGACTTGGCACTGGTGCCACCTTGGGTCTGGGAACCATCCTGCGTATTGTGGGTTCAAAGGAGCCAGCCGGCCACTCCCAGCCACAGGCCCCCAAATACAAACAACGGCGCTTTTCCCTGGAAAACAAAACTCGCCTGACAACTTTTTGATGGCAGATTGCAGGAGCCACTTGGTACTATCAAACCAGCCCAACTTGGCACTGGTGCCACCATGGGTCTGGTCACCATCCTGCCTATTGTAGCTTTTCAGGAGCCAGCCGGTCACTCCCAGCCATAGGTCCCCAGTCACAAACCTCGGCCCGTTTCCCTGGCAAACAAAAGTAAGCTGCCCCGCTTCTGGATGGCAGATTGCAGGAGCCACTTGGTACTATCAAACCAGCCCAACTTGGCACTGGTGCCACCTCTGGTCTGGGAACCATGCTGCGCAACACAGATTCTACGGCGCCAGTCGGCCACTCCCAGCCACAAGCTCCCAAACACAAACAACGGCGCTATTCTCTGGCAAACAAAACTCCACTGCCCCTCTTCTGGATGGCAAATTGCAGGACGCACTTGGTACTATAAAAACAGCCCGACTTGGCACTGGTGCCACCTTGGGTCTGGGAACCATCCTGCGTATCGATCTTTTTAATGAGACAGCCGGCCACTCCCAGCCATATGCCCCCAAACACAACCCACGGCCCTTTTCTCTGGCAAACAAAACTCAACTGCACCGCTTCTGGATGGCAGATTGCAGGAGCCACTTGGTACTATCAAACCAGCCCGACTTGGCACTGGTGCCACCTTGGGTCTGGGAACCATCCTGCGTATGGTGGATTCTAAGGAGCCAGCCGGCCACTCCCAGCCACAGGCCCCCAACAAAAACCACGGCCCTTTTTTCTGGCAAACAAAACTTAGCTGCCTCACTTCTGGATGGCAGATTGCAGGAGCCACTTGGTGTAATCAAACCAGCCCGACTTGGCACTGGTGCCACCTTGGGTCTGGGAACCATCCTGCGTATCGTGGATTCTAAGGAGCCAGCCGGCCACTCCCAGCCACAGGCCCCCAAACAAAATCAACGGCGCTGTTCCCTGGAAAACAAAACACGCCTGCCAACTTTTTGATGGAGTTTGCAGGAGCCACTTGGTACTATCAAACCAGCCCGACTTGGCACTGGTGCCACCTTGGGTCTGGGAAACATCCTGCGTATCGTGGATTCTTAGGAGCCAGCCGGCCACTCCTAGCCACAGGCCCCCAGACAAAAACCAAGGCCTATTTCTCTGGCAAACAAAAGTAAGCTGCCCCGCTTCTGGATGGCAGATTGCAGGAGACACTTGGTACTATCAAACCAGCCCAACTTGGCACTGGTGCCACCTTGGATCTGGGAACCATGCTGTGTATCGTGGATATTCAGGGGCCAGCCGGCCACTCTCAGCCATATGTCCCCAAACAGAAACCTCGGCCCGTTTCTCTGGCAAACAAAACTCAACTGCCCCTCTTCTGGATGGCAAATTGCAGGATGAACTTGATACTAAAACCGCAGGCCGACTTGGTAGTGGTGACACCTTGGACCTGGGAACCATCATGCGTATCGAGCATTTTAAGGAGCCAGCCGGCCACTCCCAGCAATATGCCCCCAAAAACAATCCACGGAATTTTTCTCTGGCAAACAAAAATCAGCTGCCCCGCTTCTGGATGGCAGATTGCAGGAGCCACTTTGCACCATCAAACCAGCCCGACTTGGCACTGGTGCCACCTTGCATCTGGGAACCATGCTGCCTAGCGTGGATTTTCAGGAGCCAGCCGGCCACTCTCAGCCATAGGCCCCCAAACAAAACCCACGGCCCGTTTCCCTGGCAAACAAAATTAAGCTGCCCCGCTTCTGGATGGCAGATTGCAGGACGCACTTGGTAGTATCAAACCAGCCCGACTTGGCACTGGTGCCACCTTGGGTCTGGGAACCATCCTGCGTATTGTGGGTTCAAAGGAGCCAGCCGGCCACTCCCAGTCACAGGCCCCCAAATACAAACAACGGCGCTTTTCCCTGGAAAACAAAACTCGCCTGACAACTTTTTGATGGCAGATTGCAGGAGCCACTTGGTACTATCAAACCAGCCCAACTTGGCACTGGTGCCACCTCTGGTCTGGGAACCATGCTGCGTAACACAGATTCTAAGGCGCCAGTTGGCCACTCCCAGCCACAAGCCCCCAAACACAAACAACGGCGCTATTCTCTGGCAAACAAAACTCCACTGCCCCTCTTCTGGATGGCAAATTGCAGGACGCACTTGGTACTATAAAAACAGCCCGACTTGGCACTGGTGCCACCTTGGGTCTGGGAACCATCCTGCGTATCGATCTTTTTAATGAGACAGCCGGCCACTCCCAGCCATATGCCCCCAAACACAACCCACGGCCCTTTTCTCTGGCAAACAAAACTCAACTGCACCGCTTCTGGATGGCAGATTGCAGGAGCCACTTGGTGCTATCAAACCAGCCCGACTTGGCACTGGTGCCACCTTGGGTCTGGGAACCATCCAGCCTATCGTGGATTTTAAGGAGCCAGCCGGCTACTCCCAGCCACAGGCCCCCAACAAAAACCACGGCCCTTTTTTCTGGCAAACAAAACTTAGCTGCCTCACTTATGGATGGCAGATTGCAGGAGCCACTTGGTGTAATCAAACCAGCCCGACTTGGCACTGGTGCCACCTTGGGTCTGGGAACCATCCTGCGTATCGTGGATTCTAAGGAGCCAGCCGGCCACTCCCAGCCACAGGTCCCCAAACAAAATCAACGGCGCTGTTCCCTGGAAAACAAAACACGTCTGCCAACATTTTGATGGAGTTTGCAGGAGCCACTTGGTACTATCAAACCAGCCCAACTTGGCACTGGTGCCACCTTGGGTCTGGGAAACATCCTGCGTATCGTGGATTCTAAGGAGCCAGCCGGCCACTCCTAGCCACAGGCCCCCAGACAAAAACCTAGGCCTATTTCTCTGGCAAACAAAAGTAAGCTGCCCCGCTTCTGGATGGCAGATTGCAGGAGACACTTGGGACTATCAAACCAGCCCAACTTGGCACTGGTGCCACCTTGGATCTGGGAACCATGCTGTGTATCGTGGATATTCAGGGGCCAGCCGGCCACTCTCAGCCATATGTCCCCAAACAGAAACCTCGGCCCGTTTCTCTGGCAAACAAAACTCAACTGCCCCTCTTCTGGATGGCAAATTGCAAGATGAACTTGATACTAAAACCGCAGGCCGACTTGGTAGTGGTGACACCTTGGGCCTGGGAACCATCATGCGTATCGAGCATTTTAAGGAGCCAGCCGGCCACTCCCAGCAATATGCCCCCAAAAACAATCCACGGAATTTTTCTCTGGCAAACAAAAATCAGCTGCCCCGCTTCTGGATGGCAGATTGCAGGAGCCACTTTGCACCATCAAACCAGCCCGACTTGGCACTGGTGCCACCTTGCATCTGGGAACCATGCTGCCTAGCGTGGATTTTCAGGAGCCAGCCGGCCACTCTCAGCCATAGGCCCCCATACAAAACCCACGGCCCGTTTCCCTGGCAAACAAAATTAAGCTGCCCCGCTTCTGGATGGCAGATTGCAGGACGCACTTGGTAGTATCAAACCAGCCCGACTTGGCACTGGTGCCACCTTGGGTCTGGGAACCATGCTGCGTATCATGGATTTTCAGGAGCCAGCCGTCCACTGCCAGCCACAGGCCCCGAAACACAAACAACAGCCTTTTTCTCTGGCAAACAAAATTCAGCTGCCCCGCTTCTGGATGGCAGATTGCAGGAACCACTTGGTACTATCAAACCAGCCCAACTTGGCACTGGTGCCACCATGGGTCTGGTCACCATCCTGCCTATTGTAGCTTTTCAGGAGCCAGCCGGTCACTCCCAGCCATAGGTCCCCAGTCACAAACCTCGGCCCGTTTCCCTGGCAAACAAAAGTAAGCTGCCCCGCTTCTGGATGGCAGATTGCAGGAGCCACTTGGTACTATCAAACCAGCCCAACTTGGCACTGGTGCCACCTCTGGTCTGGGAACCATGCTGCGCAACACAGATTCTACGGCGCCAGTCGGCCACTCCCAGCCACAAGCTCCCAAACACAAACAACGGCGCTATTCTCTGGCAAACAAAACTCCACTGCCCCTCTTCTGGATGGCAAATTGCAGGACGCACTTGGTACTATAAAAACAGCCCGACTTGGCACTGGTGCCACCTTGGGTCTGGGAACCATCCTGCGTATCGATCTTTTTAATGAGACAGCCGGCCACTCCCAGCCATATGCCCCCAAACACAACCCACGGCCCTTTTCTCTGGCAAACAAAACTCAACTGCACCGCTTCTGGATGGCAGATTGCAGGAGCCACTTGGTACTATCAAACCAGCCCGACTTGGCACTGGTGCCACCTTGGGTCTGGGAACCATCCTGCGTATGGTGGATTCTAAGGAGCCAGCCGGCCACTCCCAGCCACAGGCCCCCAACAAAAACCACGGCCCTTTTTTCTGGCAAACAAAACTTAGCTGCCTCACTTCTGGATGGCAGATTGCAGGAGCCACTTGGTGTAATCAAACCAGCCCGACTTGGCACTGGTGCCACCTTGGGTCTGGGAACCATCCTGCGTATCGTGGATTCTAAGGAGCCAGCCGGCCACTCCCAGCCACAGGCCCCCAAACAAAATCAACGGCGCTGTTCCCTGGAAAACAAAACACGCCTGCCAACTTTTTGATGGAGTTTGCAGGAGCCACTTGGTACTATCAAACCAGCCCGACTTGGCACTGGTGCCACCTTGGGTCTGGGAAACATCCTGCGTATCGTGGATTCTTAGGAGCCAGCCGGCCACTCCTAGCCACAGGCCCCCAGACAAAAACCAAGGCCTATTTCTCTGGCAAACAAAAGTAAGCTGCCCCGCTTCTGGATGGCAGATTGCAGGAGACACTTGGTACTATCAAACCAGCCCAACTTGGCACTGGTGCCACCTTGGATCTGGGAACCATGCTGTGTATCGTGGATATTCAGGGGCCAGCCGGCCACTCTCAGCCATATGTCCCCAAACAGAAACCTCGGCCCGTTTCTCTGGCAAACAAAACTCAACTGCCCCTCTTCTGGATGGCAAATTGCAGGATGAACTTGATACTAAAACCGCAGGCCGACTTGGTAGTGGTGACACCTTGGACCTGGGAACCATCATGCGTATCGAGCATTTTAAGGAGCCAGCCGGCCACTCCCAGCAATATGCCCCCAAAAACAATCCACGGAATTTTTCTCTGGCAAACAAAAATCAGCTGCCCTGCTTCTGGATGGCAGATTGCAGGAGCCACTTTGCACCATCAAACCAGCCCGACTTGGCACTGGTGCCACCTTGCATCTGGGAACCATGCTGCCTAGCGTGGATTTTCAGGAGCCAGCCGGCCACTCTCAGCCATAGGCCCCCAAACAAAACCCACGGCCCGTTTCCCTGGCAAACAAAATTAAGCTGCCCCGCTTCTGGATGGCAGATTGCAGGACGCACTTGGTAGTATCAAACCAGCCCGACTTGGCACTGGTGCCACCTTGGGTCTGGGAACCATCCTGCGTATTGTGGGTTCAAAGGAGCCAGCCGGCCACTCCCAGTCACAGGCCCCCAAATACAAACAACGGCGCTTTTCCCTGGAAAACAAAACTCGCCTGACAACTTTTTGATGGCAGATTGCAGGAGCCACTTGGTACTATCAAACCAGCCCAACTTGGCACTGGTGCCACCTCTGGTCTGGGAACCATGCTGCGTAACACAGATTCTAAGGCGCCAGTTGGCCACTCCCAGCCACAAGCCCCCAAACACAAACAACGGCGCTATTCTCTGGCAAACAAAACTCCACTGCCCCTCTTCTGGATGGCAAATTGCAGGACGCACTTGGTACTATAAAAACAGCCCGACTTGGCACTGGTGCCACCTTGGGTCTGGGAACCATCCTGCGTATCGATCTTTTTAATGAGACAGCCGGCCACTCCCAGCCATATGCCCCCAAACACAACCCACGGCCCTTTTCTCTGGCAAACAAAACTCAACTGCACCGCTTCTGGATGGCAGATTGCAGGAGCCACTTGGTGCTATCAAACCAGCCCGACTTGGCACTGGTGCCACCTTGGGTCTGGGAACCATCCAGCCTATCGTGGATTTTAAGGAGCCAGCCGGCTACTCCCAGCCACAGGCCCCCAACAAAAACCACGGCCCTTTTTTCTGGCAAACAAAACTTAGCTGCCTCACTTATGGATGGCAGATTGCAGGAGCCACTTGGTGTAATCAAACCAGCCCGACTTGGCACTGGTGCCACCTTGGGTCTGGGAACCATCCTGCGTATCGTGGATTCTAAGGAGCCAGCCGGCCACTCCCAGCCACAGGTCCCCAAACAAAATCAACGGCGCTGTTCCCTGGAAAACAAAACACGTCTGCCAACATTTTGATGGAGTTTGCAGGAGCCACTTGGTACTATCAAACCAGCCCAACTTGGCACTGGTGCCACCTTGGGTCTGGGAAACATCCTGCGTATCGTGGATTCTAAGGAGCCAGCCGGCCACTCCTAGCCACAGGCCCCCAGACAAAAACCTAGGCCTATTTCTCTGGCAAACAAAAGTAAGCTGCCCCGCTTCTGGATGGCAGATTGCAGGAGACACTTGGGACTATCAAACCAGCCCAACTTGGCACTGGTGCCACCTTGGATCTGGGAACCATGCTGTGTATCGTGGATATTCAGGGGCCAGCCGGCCACTCTCAGCCATATGTCCCCAAACAGAAACCTCGGCCCGTTTCTCTGGCAAACAAAACTCAACTGCCCCTCTTCTGGATGGCAAATTGCAAGATGAACTTGATACTAAAACCGCAGGCCGACTTGGTAGTGGTGACACCTTGGGCCTGGGAACCATCATGCGTATCGAGCATTTTAAGGAGCCAGCCGGCCACTCCCAGCAATATGCCCCCAAAAACAATCCACGGAATTTTTCTCTGGCAAACAAAAATCAGCTGCCCCGCTTCTGGATGGCAGATTGCAGGAGCCACTTTGCACCATCAAACCAGCCCGACTTGGCACTGGTGCCACCTTGCATCTGGGAACCATGCTGCCTAGCGTGGATTTTCAGGAGCCAGCCGGCCACTCTCAGCCATAGGCCCCCATACAAAACCCACGGCCCGTTTCCCTGGCAAACAAAATTAAGCTGCCCCGCTTCTGGATGGCAGATTGCAGGACGCACTTGGTAGTATCAAACCAGCCCGACTTGGCACTGGTGCCACCTTGGGTCTGGGAACCATGCTGCGTATCATGGATTTTCAGGAGCCAGCCGTCCACTGCCAGCCACAGGCCCCGAAACACAAACAACAGCCTTTTTCTCTGGCAAACAAAATTCAGCTGCCCCGCTTCTGGATGGCAGATTGCAGGAACCACTTGGTACTAACAAACCAGCCCGACTTGGCACTGGTGCCACCTTGGGTCTGGGAACCATCCTGCGTATCGTGGATTCTAAGGAGCCAGCTGGCCACTCCCAGCCACAGGCCCCAAAACACAAACAACGGTGCTTTTCCCTGGAAAACAAAACTCGCCTGCCAAACATTTGATGGCAGATTGCAGGAGCCACTTGGTACTATCAAACCAGCCCAACTTGGGACTGGTGCCACCATGGGTCTGGTCACCATCCTGCCTATCGTAGCTTTTCAGGAGCCAGCCGGTCACTCCCAGCCATAGGCCCCCAGACAAAAACCTCGGCCCGTTTCCCTGGCAAACAAAAGTAAGCTGCCCTGCTTCTGGATGGCAGATTGCAGGAACCACTTGGTACTATCAAACCAGCAAAACTTGGCACTGGTGCCACCTTGGGTCTGGATACCATGCTGCGTATCGTGGATTCTAAGGAGCCAGCCGGCCACTCCCAGCCACAGGACCCCAAACACAAACAACGGCGCTTTTCCCTGGAAAACAAAACTCTCCTGCCAACTTTTTGATGGCAGATTGCAGGAGCCACTTGGTTTTATCAAATCAGCCCAACTTGGCACTGGTGCCACCATGGGTCTGGTCACCATCCTGCCTATCTTATCTTTTCAGGAGCCAGCCGGTCACTCCCCGCCATAGGCCCCCAGAGAAAAACCTCGGCCCATTTCCCTGGCAAACAAAAGTAAGCTACCCCGCTCCTGGATGGCAGATTTCAGGAGCCACTTTGTACCATCAAACTAGCCCGTCTTGGCACTGGTGCCACCTCTGGTCTGGGAACCATCCTGCGTATCGTGGATTCTAATTAGCCAGCCGGCCACTCCCTACCACAGGCACCCAAACACAAACAACGGCGCTTTTCCCTGGAAAACAAAACTCGCCTACCAACTATTTGATGGCAGATTGCAGGAGCCACTTGGTACTATCAAACCAGCCCAACTTGGCACTGGTGCCACCATGGGTCTGGTCACCATCCTGCCTATCGTAGCTTTTCAGGAGCCAGCCGGTCACTCCCTGCCATAGGCCCCGAGACAGAAAGCCCGGCCCGTTTCCCTGGCAAACAAAAGTAAGCTGCCCCGCTTCTGGATGGCAGATTGCAGGAGCCACTTTGTACTATCAAACCAGCCCGACTTGGCACTGGTGCCACCTCTGGTCTGGGAACCATGCTGCGTATCGTGGATTTTAAGGAGCCAGTCGGCCACTCCCAGCCATACGCCTCCAAACACAAACAACGGTCCATTTCCCTGGCAAACAAAAGTAAGCTGCCCCGCTTCTGGATGTCAGATTGCAGGAAACACTTGTTGCCAAGTTGGGGTGGTTTGATAGTACCAAGTGGCTCGTGTAATCTGCCATCAAAAAGTTGGCAAGCGAGTTTTGTTTTCCAGGGAAAAGCGCCGTTGTTTGTGTTTGGGGGCCTGTGGCTGGGAGTGGCCAGCTGTCTCCTTAGAATCCACGATACGCAGGATGGGTCCCAGACCAGAGGTGGCACCAGTGCCAAGTCGGGCTGGTTTGATGGTGCAAAGTGACTCCTGCAATCTGCCATCCAGAAGCGGGGTAGCTTACTTTTGTTTGCCAGGGAAACGGGTAGAGCTTTTTGTCTGGGGGCCTATGGCTGGGAGTGACCGGCTGGCTCCTGAAAAGCTACGATAGGCAGGATGGTGACCAGACCCATGGTGGCACCAGTGCCAAGTTGGGCTGGTTTGATAGTACCAAGTGGCTCCTGCAATCTGCCATCCAGAAGCGGGTCAGCTTACTTTTGTTTCCCAGGGAAACGGGCCGAGGTTTGTGTCTGGGGGCCTATGGCTGGGAGTGACCGGCTGGCTACTGAAAAGCTACGATAGGCAGGATGGTTACCAGACTCATGGTGGCACCAGTGCCAAGTCGGGCTGGTTTGATAATACTAAATAGCTCCTGAAATCTGCCATTCAGACGCGGGGCAGCGGATTTTTGTTTGCTGGAGAAAAGTTCCGTGGTTTGTTTTTGGGGGTATATGGCTGGACGTGGCCGGCTGGCTCCTTAAAAAGATCGATACGCAGGATTGTTCCCTGACCCAAGGTGGCATCACTGCCAAGTCGGGCTGTTTTCGTAGTACCAAGTGCGTCCTGCAATTTGCCATCCAGAAGAGGGGCAGTTGAGTTTTGTTTGCCAGAGCAAAGGGCCGTGGTATGTGTTTGGGGGCATATGGCTGAGAGTGGCCGGCTGGCCCCTGAAAATCCACGATAGGCAGGATGGTTCCCAGAGCCAAGGTGGCACCAGTGCCATGTTGGCCTGGTTTGATAGTACCATGTGGCTGCTGTAATCTGCCATCCAGAAGCGGGGCAGCTTACTTTTGTTTGCCAGGGAAACGGGCCGAGATATTTGTCTGGGGGCCTATGGGTGGGAGTGACCGGCTGGCTCCTGAAAAGCTACGATAGGCAGGATGGTTACCAGACCCATGGTGGCACCAGTACCAAGTTGGGCTGGTTTGATAGTACCAAGTGGCTCCTGCAATCTGCCATCAAAAATTTGGCAGGCGAGTTTTGTTTTCCAGGGAAAAGCGCCGTTGTTTTGTTTAGAGGCCTGTGGCTGGGAATGGCCGCCTGTCCTCGTAGAATCTACGTTACGCAGCATGGTTCCCAGAGCCAAGGTTGCACGAGGGCCAAGTCGGGCAGGTTTGATAGTACCAAATGCATCCTGCAATCTGCCATCCAAAAGCGGGGCAGTTTACTTTTGTTTGCCAGGGAAACGGGCCGAGGTTTGTGTCTGGGGGCCTATGGCAGGGAGTGACCGGCTGGCTCCTGAGAAGCTACGATAGGCAGGATGTTTACCAGACCCATGGTGGCACCAGTGCCAAGTTGGGCTGATTTGATAGTACCAAGTGGCTCCTGCAATCTGCCATCCAGAATCGGGGCAGCTTACTTTTGTTTTCCAGGGAAACGGGCCGAGGTTTGTGTCTGGGGGTCTATGGCTGGGAGTGACCGGCTGGCTCCTGAAAAGCTACGATAGGCAGGATGGTGACCAGACCCATGGTGGCACCAGTGCCAAGTTGGGCTGGTTTGATAGCACCAAGTGGCTCCTGCAATCTGCCATCAAAATGTTGGCAAGCGAGTTTTGTTTTCCAGGGAAAAGCGCCGTTGTTTGTGTTTGGGCGCCTGTGGCTCAGAGTGGCCGGGTGGCTGCTTAGAATCCACGATACGCAGGATGGTTCCCAGACCCAAGGTGGCACCAGTGCCAAGTCGGGCTGGTTTGACACTACCATGTGGCTCCTGCAATCTGCCATCCAGAATCGGGGCAGCCAAATTTTGTTTGCCAGGGAAACGGTCCGAGGTTTGTGTCTGGGGGACTATGGCTGGGAGTGACCGGCTGGCTCCTGAAATGCTACAATAGGCAGGATGGTTCCCAGACCCATAGTGGCACCAGTGCCAAGTTGGGATGATTTGATAGTACCAAGTGGCTCCTGCAATCTGCCATCAAAAAGCTGGCAGGCGAGTTTTGTTTTCCAGGGAAAAGCGCCGTTGTTTGTGTTTGGGGGCCTGTGGCTGGGAGTGGCCGGCTGGCTCCTTAGAATCCACGATATGCAGGATTGTTCCCAGACCCAAGGTGGCACCAGTGCCAAGTCGGGCTGGTTTGATGGTGCAAAGTGGCTCCTGCAATCTGCCATCCAGACGCGGGGCAGCGGATTTTTGTTTCCATGAGAAATGGTCCGTGGTTTGTTTTTGGGGGTATATGGCTGGGCGTGGCCGGCTGGCCCCTTAAAAAGCTCGATATGCAGGATGGTTCCCTGACACAAGGTGGCACCAGTGCCACGTCGGGCGGTTTTCGTAGTACAAAGTGCGTCCTAAAATTTGCCATCCAGAAGAGGGGCAGTTGAGTTTTGTTTGCCAGAGAAAAGGTCCGTGGTTTGTTTTTGGGGGCATATGGCTGAGAGTGGCCGGCTGGCCCCTGAAAATCCACGATAGGCAGGATGGTTCCCAGACCAGAGGTGTCACCAGTGCCAAGTCGGGCTGGTTTGATAGTACTAAATAGCTCCTTCAATCTGCCATGCAGAAGCGGGGCAGCTTACTTTTGTTTGCCAGGGAAACGGGCCGAGGTTTGTGTCTGGGGGCCTATGGCTGGGAGTGACCGACTGGCTCCTGAAAAGCTACGATAGGCAGGATGGTGACCAGACCCATGGTGGCACCAGTGCCAAGTTGGGCTGGTTTGATAGTACCAAGTGGCTCCGGCAATCTGCCATCAAAAACTTGGCAGGCGAGTTTTGTTTTCCAGGGAAAAGCGCCGTTGTTTGTGTTTGGGGGCCTGTGGCTGGGAGTGGCCAGCTGGCTCCTTAGAAGCCACGATACGCAGGATGGTTCCCAGACCAGAGGTGGCACCAGTGCCAAGTTGGGCTGGTTTGATGGTGCAAAGTGGCTCCTGCAATCTGCCATCCAGAAGCGGGGTAGCTTACTTTTGTTTGCCAGGGAAACGGGCCGAAATATTTGTCTAGGGGCCTCTGGCTGGGGGTGGCTGGCTGGCACCTGAAAAGCTACGATAGGCAGGATGGTGACCAGACCCATGGTGGCACCAGTGCCAAGTTGGGCTGGTTTGATAGTACCAAGTGGCTCCTGCAATCTGCCATCAAATGTTTGGCAGGCGAGTTTTGTTTTCCAGGGAAAAGCACCGTTGTTTGTGTTTGGGGGCCTGTGGCTGGGAGTGGCCAGCTGGCTCCTTAGAATCCACGATACGCAGGATGGTTCCCAGACCAGAGGTGGCACCAGTGCCATGTTGGCCTGGTTTGATAGTACCATGTGGCTCCTGCAATCTGCCATCCAGAAGCGGGGCTGCTTACTTTTGTTTGCCAGGGAAACGGGCCGAGATATTTGTCTGGGGGCCTATGGCTGGGAGTGAGCGGCTGGCTCCTGAAAAGCTACGATAGGCAGGATGGTGACCAGACCCATGGTGGCACCAGTGCCAAGTTGGGCTGGTTTGATAGTACCAAGTGGCTCCTGCAATCTGCCATCAAAAAGTTGTCAGGCGACTTTTGTTTTCCAGGGAAAAGCGCCGTTGTTCTTGTTTAGAGGCCTGTGGCTGGGAGTGGCCGGCTGCCTCCTTTGAACCCAGGATACGCAGGATGGTTCCCAGAGCCAAGGTGGCACCAGTGCCAAGTTGGGCTGGTTTGATAGTACCAAGTGGCTCCTGCAATCTGCCATCCAGAAGCGGGTCAGCTTACTTTTGTTTCCCAGGGAAACGGGCCGAGGTTTGTGTCTGGGGGCCTATGGCTGGGAGTGACCGGCTGGCTACTGAAAAGCTACGATAGGCAGGATGGTTACCAGACTCATGGTGGCACCAGTGCCAAGTCGGGCTGGTTTGATAATACTAAATAGCTCCTGAAATCTGCCATTCAGACGCGGGGCAGCGGATTTTTGTTTGCTGGAGAAAAGTTCCGTGGTTTGTTTTTGGGGGTATATGGCTGGACGTGGCCGGCTGGCTCCTTAAAAAGATCGATACGCAGGATTGTTCCCTTACCCAAGGTGGCATCACTGCCAAGTCGGGCTGTTTTCGTAGTACCAAGTGCGTCCTGCAATTTGCCATCCAGAAGAGGGGCAGTTGAGTTTTGTTTGCCAGAGCAAAGGGCCGTGGTATGTGTTTGGGGGCATATGGCTGAGAGTGGCCGGCTGGCCCCTGAAAATCCACGATAGGCAGGATGGTTCCCAGAGCCAAGGTGGCACCAGTGCCATGTTGGCCTGGTTTGATAGTACCATGTGGCTGCTGTAATCTGCCATCCAGAAGCGGGGCAGCTTACTTTTGTTTGCCAGGGAAACGGGCCGAGATATTTGTCTGGGGGCCTATGGGTGGGAGTGACCGGCTGGCTCCTGAAAAGCTACGATAGGCAGGATGGTTACCAGACCCATGGTGGCACCAGTACCAAGTTGGGCTGGTTTGATAGTACCAAGTGGCTCCTGCAATCTGCCATCAAAAATTTGGCAGGCGAGTTTTGTTTTCCAGGGAAAAGCGCCGTTGTTTTTGTTTAGAGGCCTGTGGCTGGGAATGGCCGCCTGTCCTCGTAGAATCTACGTTACGCAGCATGGTTCCCAGAGCCAAGGTTGCACGAGGGCCAAGTCGGGCAGGTTTGATAGTACCAAATGCATCCTGCAATCTGCCATCCAAAAGCGGGGCAGTTTACTTTTGTTTGCCAGGGAAACGGGCCGAGGTTTGTGTCTGGGGGCCTATGGCAGGGAGTGACCGGCTGGCTCCTGAGAAGCTACGATAGGCAGGATGTTTACCAGACCCATGGTGGCACCAGTGCCAAGTTGGGCTGATTTGATAGTACCAAGTGGCTCCTGCAATCTGCCATCCAGAATCGGGGCAGATTACTTTTGTTTTCCAGGGAAACGGGCCGAGGTTTGTGTCTGGGGGTCTATGGCTGGGAGTGACCGGCTGGCTCCTGAAAAGCTACGATAGGCAGGATGGTGACCAGACCCATGGTGGCACCAGTGCCAAGTTGGGCTGGTTTGATAGCACCAAGTGGCTCCTGCAATCTGCCATCAAAATGTTGGCAAGCGAGTTTTATTTTCCAGGGAAAAGCGCCGTTGTTTGTGTTTGGGCGCCTGTGGCTCAGAGTGGCCGGGTGGCTGCTTAGAATCCACGATACGCAGGATGGTTCCCAGACCCAAGGTGGCACCAGTGCCAAGTCGGGCTGGTTTGACACTACCATGTGGCTCCTGCAATCTGCCATCCAGAATCGGGGCAGCCAAATTTTGTTTGCCAGGGAAACGGTCCGAGGTTTGTGTCTGGGGGACTATGGCTGGGAGTGACCGGCTGGCTCCTGAAATGCTACAATAGGCAGGATGGTTCCCAGACCCATAGTGGCACCAGTGCCAAGTTGGGATGATTTGATAGTACCAAGTGGCTCCTGCAATCTGCCATCAAAAAGCTGGCAGGCGAGTTTTGTTTTCCAGGGAAAAGCGCCGTTGTTTGTGTTTGGGGGCCTGTGGCTGGGAGTGGCCGGCTGGCTCCTTAGAATCCACGATATGCAGGATTGTTCCCAGACCCAAGGTGGCACCAGTGCCAAGTCGGGCTGGTTTGATGGTGCAAAGTGGCTCCTGCAATCTGCCATCCAGACGCGGGGCAGCGGATTTTTGTTTCCATGAGAAATGGTCCGTGGTTTGTTTTTGGGGGTATATGGCTGGGCGTGGCCGGCTGGCCCCTTAAAAAGCTCGATATGCAGGATGGTTCCCTGACACAAGGTGGCACCAGTGCCACGTCGGGCGGTTTTCGTAGTACAAAGTGCGTCCTAAAATTTGCCATCCAGAAGAGGGGCAGTTGAGTTTTGTTTGCCAGAGAAAAGGTCCGTGGTTTGTTTTTGGGGGCATATGGCTGAGAGTGGCCGGCTGGCCCCTGAAAATCCACGATAGGCAGGATGGTTCCCAGACCAGAGGTGTCACCAGTGCCAAGTCGGGCTGGTTTGATAGTACTAAATAGCTCCTTCAATCTGCCATGCAGAAGCGGGGCAGCTTACTTTTGTTTGCCAGGGAAACGGGCCGAGGTTTGTGTCTGGGGGCCTATGGCTGGGAGTGACCGACTGGCTCCTGAAAAGCTACGATAGGCAGGATGGTGACCAGACCCATGGTGGCACCAGTGCCAAGTTGGGCTGGTTTGATAGTACCAAGTGGCTCCGGCAATCTGCCATCAAAAAGTTGGCAGGCGAGTTTTGTTTTCCAGGGAAAAGCGCCGTTGTTTGTGTTTGGGGGCCTGTGGCTGGGAGTGGCCAGCTGGCTCCTTAGAAGCCACGATACGCAGGATGGTTCCCAGACCAGAGGTGGCACCAGTGCCAAGTTGGGCTGGTTTGATGGTGCAAAGTGGCTCCTGCAATCTGCCATCCAGAAGCGGGGTAGCTTACTTTTGTTTGCCAGGGAAACGGGCCGAAATATTTGTCTAGGGGCCTCTGGCTGGGGGTGGCTGGCTGGCACCTGAAAAGCTACGATAGGCAGGATGGTGACCAGACCCATGGTGGCACCAGTGCCAAGTTGGGCTGGTTTGATAGTACCAAGTGGCTCCTGCAATCTGCCATCAAATGTTTGGCAGGCGAGTTTTGTTTTCCAGGGAAAAGCACCGTTGTTTGTGTTTGGGGGCCTGTGGCTGGGAGTGGCCAGCTGGCTCCTTAGAATCCACGATACGCAGGATGGTTCCCAGACCAGAGGTGGCACCAGTGCCAAGTCGGGCTGGTTTGTTAGTACCAAGTGGTTCCTGCAATCTGCCATCCAGAAGCGGGGCAGCTGAATTTTGTTTGCCAGAGAAAAAGGCTGTTGTTTGTGTTTCGGGGCCTGTGGCTGGCAGTGGACGGCTGGCTCCTGAAAATCCATGATACGCAGCATGGTTCCCAGACCCAAGGTGGCACCAGTGCCAAGTCGGGCTGGTTTGATACTACCAAGTGCGTCCTGCAATCTGCCATCCAGAAGCGGGGCAGCTTAATTTTGTTTGCCAGGGAAACGGGCCGTGGGTTTTGTATGGGGGCCTATGGCTGAGAGTGGCCGGCTGGCTCCTGAAAATCCACGCTAGGCAGCATGGTTCCCAGATGCAAGGTGGCACCAGTGCCAAGTCGGGCTGGTTTGATGGTGCAAAGTGGCTCCTGCAATCTGCCATCCAGAAGCGGGGCAGCTGATTTTTGTTTGCCAGAGAAAAATTCCGTGGATTGTTTTTGGGGGCATATTGCTGGGAGTGGCCGGCTGGCTCCTTAAAATGCTCGATACGCATGATGGTTCCCAGGCCCAAGGTGTCACCACTACCAAGTCGGCCTGCGGTTTTAGTATCAAGTTCATCCTGCAATTTGCCATCCAGAAGAGGGGCAGTTGAGTTTTGTTTGCCAGAGAAATGGGCCGAGGTTTCTGTTTGGGGACATATGGCTGAGAGTGGCCGGCTGGCCCCTGAATATCCACGATACACAGCATGGTTCCCAGATCCAAGGTGGCACCAGTGCCAAGTTGGGCTGGTTTGATAGTCCCAAGTGTCTCCTGCAATCTGCCATCCAGAAGCGGGGCAGCTTACTTTTGTTTGCCAGAGAAATAGGCCTAGGTTTTTGTCTGGGGGCCTGTGGCTAGGAGTGGCCGGCTGGCTCCTTAGAATCCACGATACGCAGGATGTTTCCCAGACCCAAGGTGGCACCAGTGCCAAGTTGGGCTGGTTTGATAGTACCAAGTGGCTCCTGCAAACTCCATCAAAATGTTGGCAGACGTGTTTTGTTTTCCAGGGAACAGCGCCGTTGATTTTGTTTGGGGACCTGTGGCTGGGAGTGGCCGGCTGGCTCCTTAGAATCCACGATACGCAGGATGGTTCCCAGACCCAAGGTGGCACCAGTGCCAAGTCGGGCTGGTTTGATTACACCAAGTGGCTCCTGCAATCTGCCATCCAGAAGTGAGGCAGCTAAGTTTTGTTTGCCAGAAAAAAGGGCCGTGGTTTTTGTTGGGGGCCTGTGGCTGGGAGTAGCCGGCTGGCTCCTTAAAATCCACGATAGGCTGGATGGTTCCCAGACCCAAGGTGGCACCAGTGCCAAGTCGGGCTGGTTTGATAGTACCAAGTGGCTCCTGCAATCTGCCATCCAGAAGCGGTGCAGTTGAGTTTTGTTTACCAGAGAAAAGGGCCGTGGGTTGTGTTTGGGGGCATATGGCTGGGAGTGGCCGGCTGTCTCATTAAAAAGATCGATACGCAGGATGGTTCCCAGACCCAAGGTGGCACCAGTGCCAAGTCGGGCTGTTTTTATAGTACCAAGTGCGTCCTGCAATTTGCCATCCAGAAGAGGGGCAGTGGAGTTTTGTTTGCCAGAGAATAGCGCCGTTGTTTGTGTTTGGGGGCTTGTGGCTGGGAGTGGCCGACTGGCGCCTTAGAATCTGTGTTACGCAGCATGGTTCCCAGACCAGAGGTGGCACCAGTGCCAAGTTGGGCTGGTTTGATAGTACCAAGTGGCTCCTGCAATCTGCCATCCAGAAGTGGGGCAGCTTACTTTTGTTTGCCAGGGAAACGGGCCGAGGTTTGTGACTGGGGACCTATGGCTGGGAGTGAGCGGCTGGCTCCTGAAAAGCTACGATAGGCAGGATGGTGACCAGACCCATGGTGGCACCAGTGCCAAGTTGGGCTGGTTTGATAGTACCAAGTGGCTCCTGCAATCTGCCATCAAAAAGTTGTCAGGCGAGTTTTGTTTTCCAGGGAAAAGCGCCGTTGTTTGTATTTGGGGGCCTGTGGCTGGGAGTGGCCGGCTGGCTCCTTTGAACCCACGATACGCAGGATGGTTCCCAGACCCAAGGTGGCACCAGTGCCAAGTCGGGCTGGTTTGATACTACCAAGTGCGTCCTGCAATCTGCCATCCAGAAGCGGGGCAGCTTAATTTTGTTTGCCAGGGAAACGGGCCGTGGGTTTTGTATGGGGGCCTATGGCTGAGAGTGGCCGGCTGGCTCCTGAAAATCCACGCTAGGCAGCATGGTTCCCAGATGCAAGGTGGCACCAGTGCCAAGTCGGGCTGGTTTGATGGTGCAAAGTGGCTCCTGCAATCTGCCATCCAGAAGCGGGGCAGCTGATTTTTGTTTGCCAGAGAAAAATTCCGTGGATTGTTTTTGGGGGCATATTGCTGGGAGTGGCCGGCTGGCTCCTTAAAATGCTCGATACGCATGATGGTTCCCAGGTCCAAGGTGTCACCACTACCAAGTCGGCCTGCGGTTTTAGTATCAAGTTCATCCTGCAATTTGCCATCCAGAAGAGGGGCAGTTGAGTTTTGTTTGCCAGAGAAACGGGCCGAGGTTTCTGTTTGGGGACATATGGCTGAGAGTGGCCGGCTGGCCCCTGAATATCCACGATACACAGCATGGTTCCCAGATCCAAGGTGGCACCAGTGCCAAGTTGGGCTGGTTTGATAGTCCCAAGTGTCTCCTGCAATCTGCCATCCAGAAGCGGGGCAGCTTACTTTTGTTTGCCAGAGAAATAGGCCTAGGTTTTTGTCTGGGGGCCTGTGGCTAGGAGTGGCCGGCTGGCTCCTAAGAATCCACGATACGCAGGATGTTTCCCAGACCCAAGGTGGCACCAGTGCCAAGTCGGGCTGGTTTGATAGTACCAAGTGGCTCCTGCAAACTCCATCAAAAAGTTGGCAGGCGTGTTTTGTTTTCCAGGGAACAGCGCCGTTGATTTTGTTTGGGGGCCTGTGGCTGGGAGTGGCCGGCTGGCTCCTTAGAATCCACCATACGCAGGATGGTTCCCAGACCCAAGGTGGCACCAGTGCCAAGTCGGGCTGGTTTGATAGTACCAAGTGGCTCCTGCAATCTGCCATCCAGAAGCGGTGCAGTTGAGTTTTGTTTGCCAGAGAAAAGGGCCGTGGGTTGTGTTTGGGGGCATATGGCTGGGAGTGGCCGGCTGTCTCCTTAAAAAGATCGATACGCAGGATGGTTCCCAGACCCAAGGTGGCACCAGTGCCAAGTCGGGCTGGTTTGATAGTCCCAAGTGGCTCCTGCAAACTGCCATCCAGAAGCGGGGCAGCTGAGTTTTGTTTGCCAGGGAAATGTGCCGTTGTTTGTGTTTGGGGGCCTGTGGCTGGGAGTGTTCGGCTGGTTCCTGAATATGTACGATACGCAGGATTGTTCCCAGACCCAAGGTGGCACCAGTGCCAAGTCGGGCTGGTTTGATGGTGCAAAGTGGCTCCTGCAATCTGCCATCCAGACGCGGGGCAGCGGATTTTTGTTTCCATGAGAAATGGTCCGTGGTTTGTTTTTGGGGGTATATGGCTGGGCGTGGCCGGCTGGCCCCTTAAAAAGCTCGATATGCAGGATGGTTCCCTGACACAAGGTGGCACCAGTGCCACGTCGGGCGGTTTTCGTAGTACAAAGTGCGTCCTAAAATTTGCCATCCAGAAGAGGGGCAGTTGAGTTTTGTTTGCCAGAGAAAAGGTCCGTGGTTTGTTTTTGGGGGCATATGGCTGAGAGTGGCCGGCTGGCCCCTGAAAATCCACGATAGGCAGGATGGTTCCCAGACCAGAGGTGTCACCAGTGCCAAGTCGGGCTGGTTTGATAGTACTAAATAGCTCCTTCAATCTGCCATGCAGAAGCGGGGCAGCTTACTTTTGTTTGCCAGGGAAACGGGCCGAGGTTTGTGTCTGGGGGCCTATGGCTGGGAGTGACCGACTGGCTCCTGAAAAGCTACGATAGGCAGGATGGTGACCAGACCCATGGTGGCACCAGTGCCAAGTTGGGCTGGTTTGATAGTACCAAGTGGCTCCGGCAATCTGCCATCAAAAAGTTGGCAGGCGAGTTTTGTTTTCCAGGGAAAAGCGCCGTTGTTTGTGTTTGGGGGCCTGTGGCTGGGAGTGGCCAGCTGGCTCCTTAGAAGCCACGATACGCAGGATGGTTCCCAGACCAGAGGTGGCACCAGTGCCAAGTTGGGCTGGTTTGATGGTGCAAAGTGGCTCCTGCAATCTGCCATCCAGAAGCGGGGTAGCTTACTTTTGTTTGCCAGGGAAACGGGCCGAAATATTTGTCTAGGGGCCTCTGGCTGGGGGTGGCTGGCTGGCACCTGAAAAGCTACGATAGGCAGGATGGTGACCAGACCCATGGTGGCACCAGTGCCAAGTTGGGCTGGTTTGATAGTACCAAGTGGCTCCTGCAATCTGCCATCAAATGTTTGGCAGGCGAGTTTTGTTTTCCAGGGAAAAGCACCGTTGTTTGTGTTTGGGGGCCTGTGGCTGGGAGTGGCCAGCTGGCTCCTTAGAATCCACGATACGCAGGATGGTTCCCAGACCAGAGGTGGCACCAGTGCCATGTTGGCCTGGTTTGATAGTACCATGTGGCTCCTGCAATCTGCCATCCAGAAGCGGGGCTGCTTACTTTTGTTTGCCAGGGAAACGGGCCGAGATATTTGTCTGGGGGCCTATGGCTGGGAGTGAGCGGCTGGCTCCTGAAAAGCTACGATAGGCAGGATGGTGACCAGACCCATGGTGGCACCAGTGCCAAGTTGGGCTGGTTTGATAGTACCAAGTGGCTCCTGCAATCTGCCATCAAAAAGTTGTCAGGCGACTTTTGTTTTCCAGGGAAAAGCGCCGTTGTTCTTGTTTAGAGGCCTGTGGCTGGGAGTGGCCGGCTGCCTCCTTTGAACCCAGGATACGCAGGATGGTTCCCAGAGCCAAGGTGGCACCAGTGCCAAGTTGGGCTGGTTTGATAGTACCAAGTGGCTCCTGCAATCTGCCATCCAGAAGCGGGTCAGCTTACTTTTGTTTCCCAGGGAAACGGGCCGAGGTTTGTGTCTGGGGGCCTATGGCTGGGAGTGACCGGCTGGCTACTGAAAAGCTACGATAGGCAGGATGGTTACCAGACTCATGGTGGCACCAGTGCCAAGTCGGGCTGGTTTGATAATACTAAATAGCTCCTGAAATCTGCCATTCAGACGCGGGGCAGCGGATTTTTGTTTGCTGGAGAAAAGTTCCGTGGTTTGTTTTTGGGGGTATATGGCTGGACGTGGCCGGCTGGCTCCTTAAAAAGATCGATACGCAGGATTGTTCCCTTACCCAAGGTGGCATCACTGCCAAGTCGGGCTGTTTTCGTAGTACCAAGTGCGTCCTGCAATTTGCCATCCAGAAGAGGGGCAGTTGAGTTTTGTTTGCCAGAGCAAAGGGCCGTGGTATGTGTTTGGGGGCATATGGCTGAGAGTGGCCGGCTGGCCCCTGAAAATCCACGATAGGCAGGATGGTTCCCAGAGCCAAGGTGGCACCAGTGCCATGTTGGCCTGGTTTGATAGTACCATGTGGCTGCTGTAATCTGCCATCCAGAAGCGGGGCAGCTTACATTTGTTTGCCAGGGAAACGGGCCGAGATATTTGTCTGGGGGCCTATGGGTGGGAGTGACCGGCTGGCTCCTGAAAAGCTACGATAGGCAGGATGGTTACCAGACCCATGGTGGCACCAGTACCAAGTTGGGCTGGTTTGATAGTACCAAGTGGCTCCTGCAATCTGCCATCAAAAATTTGGCAGGCGAGTTTTGTTTTCCAGGGAAAAGCGCCGTTGTTTTTGTTTAGAGGCCTGTGGCTGGGAATGGCCGCCTGTCCTCGTAGAATCTACGTTACGCAGCATGGTTCCCAGAGCCAAGGTTGCACGAGGGCCAAGTCGGGCAGGTTTGATAGTACCAAATGCATCCTGCAATCTGCCATCCAAAAGCGGGGCAGTTTACTTTTGTTTGCCAGGGAAACGGGCCGAGGTTTGTGTCTGGGGGCCTATGGCAGGGAGTGACCGGCTGGCTCCTGAGAAGCTACGATAGGCAGGATGTTTACCAGACCCATGGTGGCACCAGTGCCAAGTTGGGCTGATTTGATAGTACCAAGTGGCTCCTGCAATCTGCCATCCAGAATCGGGGCAGATTACTTTTGTTTTCCAGGGAAACGGGCCGAGGTTTGTGTCTGGGGGTCTATGGCTGGGAGTGACCGGCTGGCTCCTGAAAAGCTACGATAGGCAGGATGGTGACCAGACCCATGGTGGCACCAGTGCCAAGTTGGGCTGGTTTGATAGCACCAAGTGGCTCCTGCAATCTGCCATCAAAATGTTGGCAAGCGAGTTTTGTTTTCCAGGGAAAAGCGCCGTTGTTTGTGTTTGGGCGCCTGTGGCTCAGAGTGGCCGGGTGGCTGCTTAGAATCCACGATACGCAGGATGGTTCCCAGACCCAAGGTGGCACCAGTGCCAAGTCGGGCTGGTTTGACACTACCATGTGGCTCCTGCAATCTGCCATCCAGAATCGGGGCAGCCAAATTTTGTTTGCCAGGGAAACGGTCCGAGGTTTGTGTCTGGGGGACTATGGCTGGGAGTGACCGGCTGGCTCCTGAAATGCTACAATAGGCAGGATGGTTCCCAGACCCATAGTGGCACCAGTGCCAAGTTGGGATGATTTGATAGTACCAAGTGGCTCCTGCAATCTGCCATCAAAAAGCTGGCAGGCGAGTTTTGTTTTCCAGGGAAAAGCGCCGTTGTTTGTGTTTGGGGGCCTGTGGCTGGGAGTGGCCGGCTGGCTCCTTAGAATCCACGATATGCAGGATTGTTCCCAGACCCAAGGTGGCACCAGTGCCAAGTCGGGCTGGTTTGATGGTGCAAAGTGGCTCCTGCAATCTGCCATCCAGACGCGGGGCAGCGGATTTTTGTTTCCATGAGAAATGGTCCGTGGTTTGTTTTTGGGGGTATATGGCTGGGCGTGGCCGGCTGGCCCCTTAAAAAGCTCGATATGCAGGATGGTTCCCTGACACAAGGTGGCACCAGTGCCACGTCGGGCGGTTTTCGTAGTACAAAGTGCGTCCTAAAATTTGCCATCCAGAAGAGGGGCAGTTGAGTTTTGTTTGCCAGAGAAAAGGGCCGTGGTTTGTTTTGGGGGCATATGGCTGAGAGTGGCCGGCTGGCCCCTGAAAATCCACGATAGGCAGGATGGTTCCCAGACCAGAGGTGTCACCAGTGCCAAGTCGGGCTGGTTTGATAGTACTAAATAGCTCCTTCAATCTGCCATGCAGAAGCGGGGCAGCTTACTTTTGTTTGCCAGGGAAACGGGCCGAGGTTTGTGTCTGGGGGCCTATGGCTGGGAGTGACCGACTGGCTCCTGAAAAGCTACGATAGGCAGGATGGTGACCAGACCCATGGTGGCACCAGTGCCAAGTTGGGCTGGTTTGATAGTACCAAGTGGCTCCGGCAATCTGCCATCAAAAAGTTGGCAGGCGAGTTTTGTTTTCCAGGGAAAAGCGCCGTTGTTTGTGTTTGGGGGCCTGTGGCTGGGAGTGGCCAGCTGGCTCCTTAGAAGCCAGGATACGCAGGATGGTTCCCAGACCAGAGGTGGCACCAGTGCCAAGTTGGGCTGGTTTGATGGTGCAAAGTGGCTCCTGCAATCTGCCATCCAGAAGCGGGGTAGCTTACTTTTGTTTGCCAGGGAAACGGGCCGAAATATTTGTCTAGGGGCCTCTGGCTGGGGGTGGCTGGCTGGCACCTGAAAAGCTACGATAGGCAGGATGGTGACCAGACCCATGGTGGCACCAGTGCCAAGTTGGGCTGGTTTGATAGTACCAAGTGGCTCCTGCAATCTGCCATCAAATGTTTGGCAGGCGAGTTTTGTTTTCCAGGGAAAAGCACCGTTGTTTGTGTTTGGGGGCCTGTGGCTGGGAGTGGCCAGCTGGCTCCTTAGAATCCACGATACGCAGGATGGTTCCCAGACCCAAGGTGGCACCAGTGCCAAGTCGGGCTGGTTTGTTAGTACCAAGTGGTTCCTGCAATCTGCCATCCAGAAGCGGGGCAGCTGAATTTTGTTTGCCAGAGAAAAAGGCTGTTGTTTGTGTTTCGGGGCCTGTGGCTGGCAGTGGACGGCTGGCTCCTGAAAATCCATGATACGCAGCATGGTTCCCAGACCCAAGGTGGCACCAGTGCCACGTCGGGCTGGTTTGATACTACCAAGTGCGTCCTGCAATCTGCCATCCAGAAGCGGGGCAGCTTAATTTTGTTTGCCAGGGAAACGGGCCGTGGGTTTTGTATGGGGGCCTATGGCTGAGAGTGGCCGGCTGGCTCCTGAAAATCCACGCTAGGCAGCATGGTTCCCAGATGCAAGGTGGCACCAGTGCCAAGTCGGGCTGGTTTGATGGTGCAAAGTGGCTCCTGCAATCTGCCATCCAGAAGCGGGGCAGCTGATTTTTGTTTGCCAGAGAAAAATTCCGTGGATTGTTTTTGGGGGCATATTGCTGGGAGTGGCCGGCTGGCTCCTTAAAATGCTCGATACGCATGATGGTTCCCAGGCCCAAGGTGTCACCACTACCAAGTCGGCCTGCGGTTTTAGTATCAAGTTCATCCTGCAATTTGCCATCCAGAAGAGGGGCAGTTGAGTTTTGTTTGCCAGAGAAACGGGCCGAGGTTTCTGTTTGGGGACATATGGCTGAGAGTGGCCGGCTGGCCCCTGAATATCCACGATACACAGCATGGTTCCCAGATCCAAGGTGGCACCAGTGCCAAGTTGGGCTGGTTTGATAGTCCCAAGTGTCTCCTGCAATCTGCCATCCAGAAGCGGGGCAGCTTACTTTTGTTTGCCAGAGAAATAGGCCTAGGTTTTTGTCTGGGGGCCTGTGGCTAGGAGTGGCCGGCTGGCTCCTTAGAATCCACGATACGCAGGATGTTTCCCAGACCCAAGGTGGCACCAGTGCCAAGTCGGGCTGGTTTGATAGTACCAAGTGGCTCCTGCAAACTCCATCAAAATGTTGGCAGACGTGTTTTGTTTTCCAGGGAACAGCGCCGTTGATTTTGTTTGGGGACCTGTGGCTGGGAGTGGCCGGCTGGCTCCTTAGAATCCACGATACGCAGGATGGTTCCCAGACCCAAGGTGGCACCAGTGCCAAGTCGGGCTGGTTTGATTACACCAAGTGGCTCCTGCAATCTGCCATCCAGAAGTGAGGCAGCTAAGTTTTGTTTGCCAGAAAAAAGGGCCGTGGTTTTTGTTGGGGGCCTGTGGCTGGGAGTAGCCGGCTGGCTCCTTAAAATCCACGATAGGCTGGATGGTTCCCAGACCCAAGGTGGCACCAGTGCCAAGTCGGGCTGGTTTGATAGTACCAAGTGGCTCCTGCAATCTGCCATCCAGAAGCGGTGCAGTTGAGTTTTGTTTACCAGAGAAAAGGGCTGTGGGTTGTGTTTGGGGGCATATGGCTGGGAGTGGCCGGCTGTCTCATTAAAAAGATCGATACGCAGGATGGTTCCCAGACCCAAGGTGGCACCAGTGCCAAGTCGGGCTGTTTTTATAGTACCAAGTGCGTCCTGCAATTTGCCATCCAGAAGAGGGGCAGTGGAGTTTTGTTTGCCAGAGAATAGCGCCGTTGTTTGTGTTTGGGGGCTTGTGGCTGGGAGTGGCCGACTGGCGCCTTAGAATCTGTGTTACGCAGCATGGTTCCCAGACCAGAGGTGGCACCAGTGCCAAGTTGGGCTGGTTTGATAGTACCAAGTGGCTCCTGCAATCTGCCATCCAGAAGTGGGGCAGCTTACTTTTGTTTGCCAGGGAAACGGGCCGAGGTTTGTGACTGGGGACCTATGGCTGGGAGTGACCGGCTGGCTCCTGAAAAGCTACGATAGGCAGGATGGTGACCAGACCCATGGTGGCACCAGTGCCAAGTTGGGCTGGTTTGATAGTACCAAGTGGCTCCTGCAATCTGCCATCAAAAAGTTGTCAGGCGAGTTTTGTTTTCCAGGGAAAAGCGCCGTTGTTTGTATTTGGGGGCCTGTGGCTGGGAGTGGCCGGCTGGCTCCTTTGAACCCACAATACGCAGGATGGTTCCCAGACCCAAGGTGGCACCAGTGCCAAGTCGGGCTGGTTTGATACTACCAAGTGCGTCCTGCAATCTGCCATCCAGAAGCGGGGCAGCTTAATTTTGTTTGCCAGGGAAACGGGCCGTGGGTTTTGTTTGGGGGCCTATGGCTGAGAGTGGCCGGCTGGCTCCTGAAAATCCACGCTAGGCAGCATGGTTCCCAGATGCAAGGTGGCACCAGTGCCAAGTCGGGCTGGTTTGATGGTGCAAAGTGGCTCCTGCAATCTGCCATCCAGAAGCGGGGCAGCTGATTTTTGTTTGCCAGAGAAAAATTCCGTGGATTGTTTTTGGGAGCATATTGCTGGGAGTGGCCGGCTGGCTCCTTAAAATGCTCGATACGCATGATGGTTCCCAGGTCCAAGGTGTCACCACTACCAAGTCGGCCTGCGGTTTTAGTATCAAGTTCATCCTGCAATTTGCCATCCAGAAGAGGGGCAGTTGAGTTTTGTTTGCCAGAGAAACGGGCCGAGGTTTCTGTTTGGGGACATATGGCTGAGAGTGGCCGGCTGGCCCCTGAATATCCACGATACACAGCATGGTTCCCAGATCCAAGGTGGCACCAGTGCCAAGTTGGGCTGGTTTGATAGTACCAAGTGTCTCCTGCAATCTGCCATCCAGAAGCGGGGCAGCTTACTTTTGTTTGCCAGAGAAATAGGCCTAGGTTTTTGTCTGGGGGCCTGTGGCTAGGAGTGGCCGGCTGGCTCCTAAGAATCCACGATACGCAGGATGTTTCCCAGACCCAAGGTGGCACCAGTGCCAAGTCGGGCTGGTTTGATAGTACCAAGTGGCTCCTGCAAACTCCATCAAAAAGTTGGCAGGCGTGTTTTGTTTTCCAGGGAACAGCGCCGTTGATTTTGTTTGGGGGCCTGTGGCTGGGAGTGGCCGGCTGGCTCCTTAGAATCCACCATACGCAGGATGGTTCCCAGACCCAAGGTGGCACCAGTGCCAAGTCGGGCTGGTTTGATAGTACCAAGTGGCTCCTGCAATCTGCCATCCAGAAGCGGTGCAGTTGAGTTTTGTTTGCCAGAGAAAAGGGCCGTGGGTTGTGTTTGGGGGCATATGGCTGGGAGTGGCCGGCTGTCTCATTAAAAAGATCGATACGCAGGATGGTTCCCAGACCCAAGGTGGCACCAGTGCCAAGTCGGGCTGGTTTGATAGTCCCAAGTGGCTCCTGCAAACTGCCATCCAGAAGCGGGGCAGCTGAGTTTTGTTTGCCAGGGAAATGGGCCGTTGTTTGTGTTTGGAGGCCTGTGGCTGGGAGTGTTCGGCTGGTTCCTGAATATGTACGATACGCAGGATTGTTCCCAGACCCAAGGTGGCACCAGTGCCAAGTCGGGCTGGTTTGATGGTGCAAAGTGGCTCCTGCAATCTGCCATCCAGACGCGGGGCAGCGGATTTTTGTTTCCATGAGAAATGGTCCGTGGTTTGTTTTTGGGGGTATATGGCTGGGCCTGGCCGGCTGGCTCCTTAAAAAGCTCGATATGCAGGATGGTTCCCTGACACAAGGTGGCACCAGTGCCACGTCGGGCGGTTTTCGTAGTACAAAGTGCGTCCTAAAATTTGCCATCCAGAAGAGGGGCAGTTGAGTTTTGTTTGCCAGAGAAAAGGTCCGTGGTTTGTTTTTGGGGGCATATGGCTGAGAGTGGCCGGCTGGCCCCTGAAAATCCACGATACACAGGATGGTTCCCAGATCCAAGGTGGCACCTGTGCCAAGTCGGGCTGATTTGATAGTACTAAGTAGCTCCTGCAATCTGCCATCCAGAAGCGGGGCAGCTTACTTTTGTTTGCCAGGGAAACGGGCCGAGGTTTGTGTTTGGGGGCCTATGGCTGAGAGTGACCGGCTGGCTCCTGAAAAGCTACAATAGGCAGGATGGTGACCAGACCCATGGTGGCACCAGTGCCAAGTTGGGCTGGTTTGATAGTACCAAGTGGTTCCTGCAATCTGCCATCCAGAAGCAGGGCAGCTGAGTTTTGTTTGCCAGAGAAAAGGGCCTTGGTTTGTGTTTGGGGGCATATGGCTGGGTGTGGCCAGCTGGCTCCTTAAAATGCACGATATGCAACATGGCTCCCAGACCCAAGGTGGCACCAGTGCCAAGTTGGGCTGGTTTGATAGTACCAAGTGGCTCCTGCAATCTTCCATGATCACGTGGAGAAATACTTTCTGGTTTCAGCCTCATGCTCTTTCTTCTCTCCCTCAACTTCTCTATCACCTCTCATCTGGTTCACATGCGCTGTCTTCAAGGTCCACAGGCTACTTTTCACAGAATCTTCTGGCCTGATGAAGTAAGAATGATGAATAGAACAGAGCTGGGATCTATTTTCCAGTTTGGATAAAATGCATTCTGCACACAAATCCAAGGAGAACGGGCTGCCCCGATGCCCAGAAAATCTTTCACTCCTGCTAGTGTTCTACGTCAACCGCAACTTAGTCTGAAAGAAAAGCTTTTTCTCTGAGAGCATCTGAGAGGTTTGCATGAAGCACTGATATCTGACATATGCAATTTTGAATAGGAGAGGAAAAAGAAAATGGCAAGGAGTTTTTAATTTTAGTGGTTTCAATTTTAATTTCCGTGCACTTTTTCAAAACTTGTCAGCTCAAATGCCCATCAACATCTTTTAGTCATCTGTAAGTCAGTATTCATATAAAATGTGCTTCAAATCCAAAGAATTTCAAATTTGCACTCCAAGCTTCTATGCCTAGATTTATGATTTCCTACACATATTAGATGAAAGGAAGGCCTTTTTTACTGTGGGAGTGCTGGAACACTGGAACAGGTTGCCCAGAGAAGTTGTGGGTGTCCCATCCCTGAAAGTATTCAAGGTCACATTGGACGGGGCTTGGAGCAGCAACAAAGGAGAAGCTTGATGGTAGAGAAACAAAGTCGGACTACAGAAGAAACTCGGATTGAAGTATAGGATCAAGTTTTCTCTCAGCTCTTGGGGTAAATTCAAAGTTGTACAAAATGACATTTATCTGTGCTATTCACTACTGTAACAGAAAGTTTCATGAAAACTGTACAGAAGATAGTAAATTTTAAAAGAGATAAGAATTACAGCATAAAATCCATGGGATAGGTTACAACATGAGACACTCTCTAAGAGAAAATCTCTTTGTTTCAGCACTTCATCGGGGTAAGATTTCATGAAGTGCCAAAGAAGGCGGCAAAATATCATTCGGGACATTATTTACTGGAATTCAGCCTGGCCATTAGTAGGAACTGCCTTTGAACATATCATGTAGATATACCACACACACTTTCCCTTCACTGAAAAATTACTGTTTACAACAAATAAGCAATTGACGATCAAAATTGATTGAAAGCATCTTAAACATGTCAAGTATTTCATTGTAGATGATCTGTGATCCAAATGCTTCTTCCACCTTCGAGAGGGACAGAAGAATTCTTCCATATCATGATGGTTTAAAATTGTATCAACCAATGTTTTCTGCTGAAAAGATATCATCTATTTTTTTCTATTTTTGGAAGAAAATATTCCTAGACATACAACAGGTGAGAACTAAGTAATTTTAAAGAAACAAATGAAATGAAAATATTCTGTAAATAGAATGAAATGAAAAGCTGTGTTTTAAATAGGAGCTAAATATTAAACAGAATTTTTGTACCAGGCATTTGAATTACTGCACCAGCTCTTTTGCCCATCAAGAGAGGCATTTAGCATTTCAGTCTTTTCCAAGGTGTTCATGATCTGCTATGCTGATCTCTGTGTGTGCCTAGGTGTGTGTGGAGGGGGGGGCATATGAAGGGGAGTGTGTATGTTTGCTTTACAATTGTTGTGGCAGATTCATGCCTCAGCTCCACATTTTGTTTTAAAAAGGTCACACCGAGTGGATATGAAGTTTACTATCAACAAGAGATCGATTCCCAAATCATCCATTTGACTCTCCCTTATAAATCATGTGCTTTGTTGCATATTTTATCAAATATACTTTCAAGCCAGATGGAGGAAGGAGGATGTGGGAATCCCTCCACCATCTTGCAACTTTTATGTAAGTAGGTTTTCAAGAAAATCATCATTTCTCTTTTAAATATGTCTGGAACAGGCATGATGGTAGTGTCAACCTGTTGGAGTTTTTGTTGCTGGAAGAAGTTGTACAAAAGGATTGGTTTTTACATTGACCAGTTACTGAATCAAGCGCAGGAATACATTGGAAATTTAGCTGGGGGTTCCTTTTCCCAGCAGACTACTTCTAGAACGAGCTTGTACACTGAAGCTGACTCTTTTGCTCTCTTTTTGTTTCTTTCCTATTTTCTTGGCTTCTTTGCCACTATCTAGACAATTTTGGAACTTTGTTCCCAACTAAAATGGTTTCAATAGTCTGATTGTGATCATACATTTTTACAAGGAATTTTTAAAATCTTTCCTCGAGTCCAGAAAGTCAAGGACTTAGATCTTTTTCTTCCCTTATCAATATTGCCATGAAATTGATAAATAAAGACCAACTCTTTATTTTTGTTTTTAACCCACGTAGATAATTCCCATCCATTAATCCATTTTGTGGACCAATAGCTGCCATTCTGATGGAAGCTGTCACTTCTTAACAACAGGCATTCTGTGACTATGTTGACTGCACTTTGGGTGAAGATCCTAACTGGTCTTAGATATACATAGGGAGAAATTTGCTCAGCCAGTGTCAGTCTTAAGCATGCGTATCAGAAGATCTTTCTAGAGCTGGGAATTTTCCCATGAAAGGGATTCAGTTAGGGAAGAGACACTTGTGCCAGAGTTTTACATTCTTCTTGAACACTGCTTAAGGAACTTAGATGCCATGTCCATTTGGATCTCTGTCTGCACAGAACTTTGTCATGCCAGCGCTTTGAAATGCATCTTGAAGAGAATTCACTAGCACAGAATGAAAGAGAGTGGAAGGGGTTGGTGGGGCTAACCAGGCCCAACCCCCCTGCCTAAACCAGGATACCTAGAGCCTCTTGCCCAGGATTCTATCTGGGTGTACTTTTAATGTCTTCAAAGATCCAGGCTCCACAATCTTTCTGGGCAGTCTGTGCCGTGGTTCAGTCACCCTGACAGTAAAGAAACATTTACTGATGTTCAAAGGCAATCTCCTGTATTTCAGTGTGTGCCCACTGCCTCTTGTCTTTTCCCTCAGCATCACTGAAAAGACACTGATTCCCTCCCCTTTGCACTATTGCTTCCATATGTATGTGTGATGCCATGTAGAGTTATGTCAAAAACCTCCCTGAAGCCCAGGCAGATAATATTCCCTTCATCTACCAGTCAAGTTGATTCATCAGAGGAGTTTAAAGTGATGTTCAGCATGAAATTCCCCTGAAAAATCATGCTAACTACATTATTTGGTCATCTGTCATGTGCCTGGCAAGGATTTCCAGGAAGAGCTGCTTCATCAACTTCCTGGGGATAAAAAAGAGGCTGGCTGGTTTGTACTATGGCGAGTCCTCTTAATTGCCTTTTTTGAAGATGGGTGTCATTTGCTAACATCCACTCTTTAGCTCCTCTTCTCATCTACACCTCGGCAAAAAGCTTTTCCACTATGTCTGGCTAGGAAAAACTGTGCCAGCACAGAAAACATCTCCCATCGTGTTCTAGAAGTTGCACGGATGTCTGCCAAGTGTTTGGCAGGAAGAAAAGAAAAGTTGTCCAAAACAGCTTCCAATCGAATGTTCCTGTGATTGGAAAAGTCAGGAGAGTGCAAAGGTACTGTTTTCTATCAGTTGGCAAGGTGCGCACACAATCCCAGTGTTGTACAGCTTGCTTCTTCACCTTCCCGAAGCTGCCGCTCTCGCCGGCTGCCGGAGCCCAAGAAGCGGCTTCTTCGCGCAAAGACGATTGTGCCGCTCACAGGGCTCTCCTTAGCGCGGCTTCTGCCGAAAGACGCCCGGCAGCGGCTCTTACCTCCGGAGAGCATCCTACCTTCGTCTTTAGCTCCTCTTCTCATCTACACCTCGGCAAAACGCTTTTCCACTATGTCTGGCTAGGAAAAACTGTGCCAGCACAGAAAACATCTCCCATCGTGTTCTCGAAGTTGCACGGATGTCTGCCAAGTGTTTGGCAGGAAGAAAAGAAAAGTTGTCCAAAACAGCTTCCAATCGAATGTTCATGTGATTGGAAAAGTCAGGAGAGTGCAAAGGTACTGTTTTCTATCAGTTGGCAAGGTGCGCACACAATCCCAGTGTTGTACAGCTTGCTTCTTCACCTTCCCGAAGCTGCCGCTCTCGCCGGCTCCCGGAACCGAAGAAGCGGCTTCTTCGCGCAAAGACGATTGTGCCGCTCACAGGGCTCTCCTTAGCGCGGCTTCTGCCGAAAGACGCCCGGCAGCGGCTCTTACCTCCGGAGAGCATCCTACCTTCGTCTTTCGCGTCTTTTGTAGTCTACATCTTAGCAAAACGCTTTTCCACTATGTCTGGCTAGGAAAAACTGTGCCAGCACAGAAAACATCTCCCATCGTGTTCTAGAAGTTGCACGGATGTCTGCCAAGTGTTTGGCAGGAAGAAAAGAAAAGTTGTCCAAAACAGCTTCCAATCGAATGTTCCTGTGATTGGAAAAGTCAGGAGAGTGCAAAGGTACTGTTTTCTATCAGTTGGCAAGGTGCGCACACAATCCCAGTGTTGTACAGCTTGCTTCTTCACCTTCCCGAAGCTGCCGCTCTCGCCGGCTGCCGGAGCCCAAGAAGCGGCTTCTTCGCGCAAAGACGATTGTGCCGCTCACAGTGCTCTCCTTAGCGCGGCTTCTGCCGAAAGACGCCCGGCAGCGGCTCTTACCTCCGGAGAGCATCCTACCTTCGTCTTTCGCGTCTTATGTCGTCTACACCTCGGCAAAACGCTTTTCCACTATGTCTGGCTAGGAAAAACTGTGCCAGCACAGAAAACATCTCCCATCGTGTTCTAGAAGTTGCACGGATGTCTGCCAAGTGTTTGGCAGGAAGAAAAGAAAAGTTGTCCAAAACAGCTTCCAATCGAATGTTCCTGTGATTGGAAAAGTCAGGAGAGTGCAAAGGTACTGTTTTCTATCAGTTGGCAAGGTGCGCACACAATCCCAGTGTTGTACAGCTTGCTTCTTCACCTTCCCGAAGCTGCCGCTCTCGCCGGCTGCCGGAGCCCAAGAAGCGGCTTCTTCGCGCAAAGACGATTGTGCCGCTCACAGTGCTCTCCTTAGCGCGGCTTCTGCCGAAAGACGCCCGGCAGCGGCTCTTACCTCCGGAGAGCATCCTACCTTCGTCTTTCGCGTCTTATGTAGTCTACACCTCGGCAAAAAGCTTTTCCACTATGTCTGGCTAGGAAAAACTGTGCCAGCACAGAAAACATCTCCCATCGTGTTCTAGAAGTTGCACGGATGTCTGCCAAGTGTTTGGCAGGAAGAAAAGAAAAGTTGTCCAAAACAGCTTCCAATCGAATGTTCCTGTGATTGGAAAAGTCAGGAGAGTGCAAAGGTACTGTTTTCTATCAGTTGGCAAGGTGCGCACACAATCCCAGTGTTGTACAGCTTGCTTCTTCACCTTCCCGAAGCTGCCGCTCTCGCCGGCTGCCGGAGCCCAAGAAGCGGCTTCTTCGCGCAAAGACGATTGTGCCGCTCACAGGGCTCTCCTTAGCGCGGCTTCTGCCGAAAGACGCCCGGCAGCGGCTCTTACCTCCGGAGAGCATCCTACCTTCGTCTTTCGCGTCTTTTGTAGTCTACATCTTAGCAAAACGCTTTTCCACTATGTCTGGCTAGGAAAAACTGTGCCAGCACAGAAAACATCTCCCATCGTGTTCTAGAAGTTGCACGGATGTCTGCCAAGTGTTTGGCAGGAAGAAAAGAAAAGTTGTCCAAAACAGCTTCCAATCGAATGTTCCTGTGATTGGAAAAGTCAGGAGAGTGCAAAGGTACTGTTTTCTATCAGTTGGCAAGGTGCGCACACAATCCCAGTGTTGTACAGCTTGCTTCTTCACCTTCCCGAAGCTGCCGCTCTCGCCGGCTGCCGGAGCCCAAGAAGCGGCTTCTTCGCGCAAAGACGATTGTGCCGCTCACAGGGCTCTCCTTAGCGCGGCTTCTGCCGAAAGACGCCCGGCAGCGGCTCTTACCTCCTGAGAGTGGCAGCTTCGGGAAGGTGAAGAAGCAAGCTGTACAACACTGGGATTGTGTGCGCACCTTGCCAACTGATAGAAAACAGTACCTTTGCACTCTCCTGACTTTTCCAATCACAGGAACATTCGATTGGAAGCTGTTTTGGACAACTTTTCTTTTCTTCCTGCCAAACACTTGGCAGACATCCGTGCAACTTCTAGAACACGATGGGAGATGTTTTCTGTGCTGGCACAGTTTTTCCTAGCCAGACATAGTGGAAAAGCGTTTTGCTAAGATGTAGACTACAAAAGACGCGAAAGACGAAGGTAGGATGCTCTCCGGAGGTAAGAGCCGCTGCCGGGCGTCTTTCGGCAGAAGCCGCGCTAAGGAGAGCACTGTGAGCGGCACAATCGTCTTTGCGCGAAGAAGCCGCTTCTTGGGCTCCGGCAGCCGGCGAGAGCGGCAGCTTCGGGAAGGTGAAGAAGCAAGCTGTACAACACTGGGATTGTGTGCGCACCTTGCCAACTGATAGAAAACAGTACCTTTGCACTCTCCTGACTTTTCCAATCACAGGAACATTCGATTGGAAGCTGTTTTGGACAACTTTTCTTTTCTTCCTGCCAAACACTTGGCAGACATCCGTGCAACTTCTAGAACACGATGGGAGATGTTTTCTGTGCTGGCACAGTTTTTCCTAGCCAGACATAGTGGAAAAGCGTTTTGCTAAGATGTAGACTACAAAAGACGCGAAAGACGAAGGTAGGATGCTCTCCGGAGGTAAGAGCCGCTGCCGGGCGTCTTTCGGCAGAAGCCGCGCTAAGGAGAGCCCTGTGAGCGGCACAATCGTCTTTGCGCGAAGAAGCCGCTTCTTCGGTTCCGGGAGCCGGCGAGAGCGGCAGCTTCGGGAAGGTGAAGAAGCAAGCTGTACAACACTGGGATTGTGTGCGCACTTTGCCAACTGATAGAAAACAGTACCTTTGCACTCTCCTGACTTTTCCAATCACATGAACATTCGATTGGAAGCTGTTTTGGACAACTTTTCTTTTCTTCCTGCCAAACACTTGGCAGACATCCGTGCAACTTCGAGAACACGATGGGAGATGTTTTCTGTGCTGGCACAGTTTTTCCTAGCCAGACATAGTGGAAAAGCTTTTTGCCGAGGTGTAGACTACATAAGACGCGAAAGACGAAGGTAGGATGCTCTCCGGAGGTAAGAGCCGCTGCCGGGCGTCTTTCGGCAGAAGCCGCGCTAAGGAGAGCACTGTGAGCGGCACAATCGTCTTTGCGCGAAGAAGCCGCTTCTTGGGCTCCGGCAGCCGGCGAGAGCGGCAGCTTCGGGAAGGTGAAGAAGCAAGCTGTACAACACTGGGATTGTGTGCGCACCTTGCCAACTGATAGAAAACAGTACCTTTGCACTCTCCTGACTTTTCCAATCACAGGAACATTCGATTGGAAGCTGTTTTGGACAACTTTTCTTTTCTTCCTGCCAAACACTTGGCAGACATCCGTGCAACTTCTAGAACACGATGGGAGATGTTTTCTGTGCTGGCACAGTTTTTCCTAGCCAGACATAGTGGAAAAGCGTTTTGCTAAGATGTAGACTACAAAAGACGCGAAAGACGAAGGTAGGATGCTCTCCGGAGGTAAGAGCCGCTGCCGGGCGTCTTTCGGCAGAAGCCGCGCTAAGGAGAGCCCTGTGAGCGGCACAATCGTCTTTGCGCGAAGAAGCCGCTTCTTCGGTTCCGGGAGCCGGCGAGAGCGGCAGCTTCGGGAAGGTGAAGAAGCAAGCTGTACAACACTGGGATTGTGTGCGCACCTTGCCAACTGATAGAAAACAGTACCTTTGCACTCTCCTGACTTTTCCAATCACAGGAACATTCGATTGGAAGCTGTTTTGGACAACTTTTCTTTTCTTCCTGCCAAACACTTGGCAGACATCCGTGCAACTTCTAGAACACGATGGGAGATGTTTTCTGTGCTGGCACAGTTTTTCCTAGCCAGACATAGTGGAAAAGCGTTTTGCTAAGATGTAGACTACAAAAGACGCGAAAGACGAAGGTAGGATGCTCTCCGGAGGTAAGAGCCGCTGCCGGGCGTCTTTCGGCAGAAGCCGCGCTAAGGAGAGCACTGTGAGCGGCACAATCGTCTTTGCGCGAAGAAGCCGCTTCTTGGGCTCCGGCAGCCGGCGAGAGCGGCAGCTTCGGGAAGGTGAAGAAGCAAGCTGTACAACACTGGGATTGTGTGCGCACCTTGCCAACTGATAGAAAACAGTACCTTTGCACTCTCCTGACTTTTCCAATCACAGGAACATTCGATTGGAAGCTGTTTTGGACAACTTTTCTTTTCTTCCTGCCAAACACTTGGCAGACATCCGTGCAACTTCTAGAACACGATGGGAGATGTTTTCTGTGCTGGCACAGTTTTTCCTAGCCAGACATAGTGGAAAAGCGTTTTGCTAAGATGTAGACTACAAAAGACGCGAAAGACGAAGGTAGGATGCTCTCCGGAGGTAAGAGCCGCTGCCGGGCGTCTTTCGGCAGAAGCCGCGCTAAGGAGAGCCCTGTGAGCGGCACAATCGTCTTTGCGCGAAGAAGCCGCTTCTTGGGCTCCGGCAGCCGGCGAGAGCGGCAGCTTCGGGAAGGTGAAGAAGCAAGCTGTACAACACTGGGATTGTGTGCGCACCTTGCCAACTGATAGAAAACAGTACCTTTGCACTCTCCTGACTTTTCCAATCACAGGAACATTCGATTGGAAGCTGTTTTGGACAACTTTTCTTTTCTTCCTGCCAAACACTTGGCAGACATCCGTGCAACTTCTAGAACACGATGGGAGATGTTTTCTGTGCTGGCACAGTTTTTCCTAGCCAGACATAGTGGAAAAGCGTTTTGCTAAGATGTAGACTACAAAAGACGCGAAAGACGAAGGTAGGATGCTCTCCGGAGGTAAGAGCCGCTGCCGGGCGTCTTTCGGCAGAAGCCGCGCTAAGGAGAGCACTGTGAGCGGCACAATCGTCTTTGCGCGAAGAAGCCGCTTCTTGGGCTCCGGCAGCCGGCGAGAGCGGCAGCTTCGGGAAGGTGAAGAAGCAAGCTGTACAACACTGGGATTGTGTGCGCACCTTGCCAACTGATAGAAAACAGTACCTTTGCACTCTCCTGACTTTTCCAATCACAGGAACATTCGATTGGAAGCTGTTTTGGACAACTTTTCTTTTCTTCCTGCCAAACACTTGGCAGACATCCGTGCAACTTCTAGAACACGATGGGAGATGTTTTCTGTGCTGGCACAGTTTTTCCTAGCCAGACATAGTGGAAAAGCGTTTTGCTAAGATGTAGACTACAAAAGACGCGAAAGACGAAGGTAGGATGCTCTCCGGAGGTAAGAGCCGCTGCCGGGCGTCTTTCGGCAGAAGCCGCGCTAAGGAGAGCCCTGTGAGCGGCACAATCGTCTTTGCGCGAAGAAGCCGCTTCTTGGGCTCCGGCAGCCGGCGAGAGCGGCAGCTTCGGGAAGGTGAAGAAGCAAGCTGTACAACACTGGGATTGTGTGCGCACCTTGCCAACTGATAGAAAACAGTACCTTTGCACTCTCCTGACTTTTCCAATCACAGGAACATTCGATTGGAAGCTGTTTTGGACAACTTTTCTTTTCTTCCTGCCAAACACTTGGCAGACATCCGTGCAACTTCTAGAACACGATGGGAGATGTTTTCTGTGCTGGCACAGTTTTTCCTAGCCAGACATAGTGGAAAAGCGTTTTGCTAAGATGTAGACTACAAAAGACGCGAAAGACGAAGGTAGGATGCTCTCCGGAGGTAAGAGCCGCTGCCGGGCGTCTTTCGGCAGAAGCCGCGCTAAGGAGAGCACTGTGAGCGGCACAATCGTCTTTGCGCGAAGAAGCCGCTTCTTGGGCTCCGGCAGCCGGCGAGAGCGGCAGCTTCGGGAAGGTGAAGAAGCAAGCTGTACAACACTGGGATTGTGTGCGCACCTTGCCAACTGATAGAAAACAGTACCTTTGCACTCTCCTGACTTTTCCAATCACAGGAACATTCGATTGGAAGCTGTTTTGGACAACTTTTCTTTTCTTCCTGCCAAACACTTGGCAGACATCCGTGCAACTTCTAGAACACGATGGGAGATGTTTTCTGTGCTGGCACAGTTTTTCCTAGCCAGACATAGTGGAAAAGCTTTTTGCCGAGGTGTAGACTACATAAGACGCGAAAGACGAAGGTAGGATGCTCTCCGGAGGTAAGAGCCGCTGCCGGGCGTCTTTCGGCAGAAGCCGCGCTAAGGAGAGCACTGTGAGCGGCACAATCGTCTTTGCGCGAAGAAGCCGCTTCTTGGGCTCCGGCAGCCGGCGAGAGCGGCAGCTTCGGGAAGGTGAAGAAGCAAGCTGTACAACACTGGGATTGTGTGCGCACCTTGCCAACTGATAGAAAACAGTACCTTTGCACTCTCCTGACTTTTCCAATCACAGGAACATTCGATTGGAAGCTGTTTTGGACAACTTTTCTTTTCTTCCTGCCAAACACTTGGCAGACATCCGTGCAACTTCTAGAACACGATGGGAGATGTTTTCTGTGCTGGCACAGTTTTTCCTAGCCAGACATAGTGGAAAAGCGTTTTGCTAAGATGTAGACTACAAAAGACGCGAAAGACGAAGGTAGGATGCTCTCCGGAGGTAAGAGCCGCTGCCGGGCGTCTTTCGGCAGAAGCCGCGCTAAGGAGAGCCCTGTGAGCGGCACAATCGTCTTTGCGCGAAGAAGCCGCTTCTTCGGTTCCGGGAGCCGGCGAGAGCGGCAGCTTCGGGAAGGTGAAGAAGCAAGCTGTACAACACTGGGATTGTGTGCGCACCTTGCCAACTGATAGAAAACAGTACCTTTGCACTCTCCTGACTTTTCCAATCACAGGAACATTCGATTGGAAGCTGTTTTGGACAACTTTTCTTTTCTTCCTGCCAAACACTTGGCAGACATCCGTGCAACTTCTAGAACACGATGGGAGATGTTTTCTGTGCTGGCACAGTTTTTCCTAGCCAGACATAGTGGAAAAGCGTTTTGCTAAGATGTAGACTACAAAAGACGCGAAAGACGAAGGTAGGATGCTCTCCGGAGGTAAGAGCCGCTGCCGGGCGTCTTTCGGCAGAAGCCGCGCTAAGGAGAGCACTGTGAGCGGCACAATCGTCTTTGCGCGAAGAAGCCGCTTCTTGGGCTCCGGCAGCCGGCGAGAGCGGCAGCTTCGGGAAGGTGAAGAAGCAAGCTGTACAACACTGGGATTGTGTGCGCACCTTGCCAACTGATAGAAAACAGTACCTTTGCACTCTCCTGACTTTTCCAATCACAGGAACATTCGATTGGAAGCTGTTTTGGACAACTTTTCTTTTCTTCCTGCCAAACACTTGGCAGACATCCGTGCAACTTCTAGAACACGATGGGAGATGTTTTCTGTGCTGGCACAGTTTTTCCTAGCCAGACATAGTGGAAAAGCGTTTTGCTAAGATGTAGACTACAAAAGACGCGAAAGACGAAGGTAGGATGCTCTCCGGAGGTAAGAGCCGCTGCCGGGCGTCTTTCGGCAGAAGCCGCGCTAAGGAGAGCCCTGTGAGCGGCACAATCGTCTTTGCGCGAAGAAGCCGCTTCTTGGGCTCCGGCAGCCGGCGAGAGCGGCAGCTTCGGGAAGGTGAAGAAGCAAGCTGTACAACACTGGGATTGTGTGCGCACCTTGCCAACTGATAGAAAACAGTACCTTTGCACTCTCCTGACTTTTCCAATCACAGGAACATTCGATTGGAAGCTGTTTTGGACAACTTTTCTTTTCTTCCTGCCAAACACTTGGCAGACATCCGTGCAACTTCTAGAACACGATGGGAGATGTTTTCTGTGCTGGCACAGTTTTTCCTAGCCAGACATAGTGGAAAAGCGTTTTGCTAAGATGTAGACTACAAAAGACGCGAAAGACGAAGGTAGGATGCTCTCCGGAGGTAAGAGCCGCTGCCGGGCGTCTTTCGGCAGAAGCCGCGCTAAGGAGAGCACTGTGAGCGGCACAATCGTCTTTGCGCGAAGAAGCCGCTTCTTGGGCTCCGGCAGCCGGCGAGAGCGGCAGCTTCGGGAAGGTGAAGAAGCAAGCTGTACAACACTGGGATTGTGTGCGCACCTTGCCAACTGATAGAAAACAGTACCTTTGCACTCTCCTGACTTTTCCAATCACAGGAACATTCGATTGGAAGCTGTTTTGGACAACTTTTCTTTTCTTCCTGCCAAACACTTGGCAGACATCCGTGCAACTTCTAGAACACGATGGGAGATGTTTTCTGTGCTGGCACAGTTTTTCCTAGCCAGACATAGTGGAAAAGCTTTTTGCCGAGGTGTAGACTACATAAGACGCGAAAGACGAAGGTAGGATGCTCTCCGGAGGTAAGAGCCGCTGCCGGGCGTCTTTCGGCAGAAGCCGCGCTAAGGAGAGCACTGTGAGCGGCACAATCGTCTTTGCGCGAAGAAGCCGCTTCTTGGGCTCCGGCAGCCGGCGAGAGCGGCAGCTTCGGGAAGGTGAAGAAGCAAGCTGTACAACACTGGGATTGTGTGCGCACCTTGCCAACTGATAGAAAACAGTACCTTTGCACTCTCCTGACTTTTCCAATCACAGGAACATTCGATTGGAAGCTGTTTTGGACAACTTTTCTTTTCTTCCTGCCAAACACTTGGCAGACATCCGTGCAACTTCTAGAACACGATGGGAGATGTTTTCTGTGCTGGCACAGTTTTTCCTAGCCAGACATAGTGGAAAAGCGTTTTGCTAAGATGTAGACTACAAAAGACGCGAAAGACGAAGGTAGGATGCTCTCCGGAGGTAAGAGCCGCTGCCGGGCGTCTTTCGGCAGAAGCCGCGCTAAGGAGAGCCCTGTGAGCGGCACAATCGTCTTTGCGCGAAGAAGCCGCTTCTTCGGTTCCGGGAGCCGGCGAGAGCGGCAGCTTCGGGAAGGTGAAGAAGCAAGCTGTACAACACTGGGATTGTGTGCGCACTTTGCCAACTGATAGAAAACAGTACCTTTGCACTCTCCTGACTTTTCCAATCACAGGAACATTCGATTGGAAGCTGTTTTGGACAACTTTTCTTCCTGCCAAACACTTGGCAGACATCCGTGCAACTTCTAGAACACGATGGGAGATGTTTTCTGTGCTGGCACAGTTTTTCCTAGCCAGACATAGTGGAAAAGCGTTTTGCTAAGATGTAGACTACAAAAGACGCGAAAGACGAAGGTAGGATGCTCTCCGGAGGTAAGAGCCGCTGCCGGGCGTCTTTCGGCAGAAGCCGCGCTAAGGAGAGCGCTGTGAGCGGCACAATCGTCTTTGCGCGAAGAAGCCGCTTCTTGGGCTCCGGCAGCCGGCGAGAGCGGCAGCTTCGGGAAGGTGAAGAAGCAAGCTGTACAACACTGGGATTGTGTGCGCACTTTGCCAACTGATAGAAAACAGTACCTTTGCACTCTCCTGACTTTTCCAATCACATGAACATTCGATTGGAAGCTGTTTTGGACAACTTTTCTTTTCTTCCTGCCAAACACTTGGCAGACATCCGTGCAACTTCGAGAACACGATGGGAGATGTTTTCTGTGCTGGCACAGTTTTTCCTAGCCAGACATAGTGGAAAAGCGTTTTGCTAAGATGTAGACTACAAAAGACGCGAAAGACGAAGGTAGGATGCTCTCCGGAGGTAAGAGCCGCTGCCGGGCGTCTTTCGGCAGAAGCCGCGCTAAGGAGAGCACTGTGAGCGGCACAATCGTCTTTGCGCGAAGAAGCCGCTTCTTGGGCTCCGGCAGCCGGCGAGAGCGGCAGCTTCGGGAAGGTGAAGAAGCAAGCTGTACAACACTGGGATTGTGTGCGCACCTTGCCAACTGATAGAAAACAGTACCTTTGCACTCTCCTGACTTTTCCAATCACAGGAACATTCGATTGGAAGCTGTTTTGGACAACTTTTCTTTTCTTCCTGCCAAACACTTGGCAGACATCCGTGCAACTTCTAGAACACGATGGGAGATGTTTTCTGTGCTGGCACAGTTTTTCCTAGCCAGACATAGTGGAAAAGCTTTTTGCCGAGGTGTAGACTACATAAGACGCGAAAGACGAAGGTAGGATGCTCTCCGGAGGTAAGAGCCGCTGCCGGGCGTCTTTCGGCAGAAGCCGCGCTAAGGAGAGCACTGTGAGCGGCACAATCGTCTTTGCGCGAAGAAGCCGCTTCTTAGGCTCCGGCAGCCGGCGAGAGCGGCAGCTTCGGGAAGGTGAAGAAGCAAGCTGTACAACACTGGGATTGTGTGCGCACCTTGCCAACTGATAGAAAACAGTACCTTTGCACTCTCCTGACTTTTCCAATCACAGGAACATTCGATTGGAAGCTGTTTTGGACAACTTTTCTTTTCTTCCTGCCAAACACTTAGCAGACATCCGTGCAACTTCTAGAACACGATGGGAGATGTTTTCTGTGCTGGCACAGTTTTTCCTAGCCAGACATAGTGGAAAAGCGTTTTGCTAAGATGTAGACTACAAAAGACGCGAAAGACGAAGGTAGGATGCTCTCCGGAGGTAAGAGCCGCTGCCGGGCGTCTTTCGGCAGAAGCCGCGCTAAGGAGAGCCCTGTGAGCGGCACAATCGTCTTTGCGCGAAGAAGCCGCTTCTTCGGTTCCGGGAGCCGGCGAGAGCGGCAGCTTCGGGAAGGTGAAGAAGCAAGCTGTACAACACTGGGATTGTGTGCGCACCTTGCCAACTGATAGAAAACAGTACCTTTGCACTCTCCTGACTTTTCCAATCACAGGAACATTCGATTGGAAGCTGTTTTGGACAACTTTTCTTTTCTTCCTGCCAAACACTTGGCAGACATCCGTGCAACTTCTAGAACACGATGGGAGATGTTTTCTGTGCTGGCACAGTTTTTCCTAGCCAGACATAGTGGAAAAGCGTTTTGCTAAGATGTAGACTACAAAAGACGCGAAAGACGAAGGTAGGATGCTCTCCGGAGGTAAGAGCCGCTGCCGGGCGTCTTTCGGCAGAAGCCGCGCTAAGGAGAGCCCTGTGAGCGGCACAATCGTCTTTGCGCGAAGAAGCCGCTTCTTGGGCTCCGGCAGCCGGCGAGAGCGGCAGCTTCGGGAAGGTGAAGAAGCAAGCTGTACAACACTGGGATTGTGTGCGCACTTTGCCAACTGATAGAAAACAGTACCTTTGCACTCTCCTGACTTTTCCAATCACAGGAACATTCGATTGGAAGCTGTTTTGGACAACTTTTCTTTTCTTCCTGCCAAACACTTGGCAGACATCCGTGCAACTTCGAGAACACGATGGGAGATGTTTTCTGTGCTGGCACAGTTTTTCCTAGCCAGACATAGTGGAAAAGCTTTTTGCCGAGGTGTAGATTAGAAGAGGAGCTAAAGAGTGGATGTTGGCAAATGACACCCATCTTCAAAAAAGGCAATTAAGAGGACTCGCCATAGTACAAACCAGCCAGCCTCTTTTTTATCCCCAGGAAGTTGATGAAGCAGCTCTTCCTGGAAATCCTTGCCAGGCACATGACAGATGACCAAATAATGTAGTTAGCATGATTTTTCAGGGGAATTTCATGCTGAACATCACTTTAAACTCCTCTGATGAATCAACTTGACTGGTAGATGAAGGGAATATTATCTGCCTGGGCTTCAGGGAGGTTTTTGACATACCTCTACATGGCATCACACATACATATGGAAGCAATAGTGCAAAGGGGAGGGAATCAGTGTCTTTTCAGTGATGCTGAGGGAAAAGACAAGAGGCAGTGGGCACACACTGAAATACAGGAGATTGCCTTTGAACATCAGTAAATGTTTCTTTACTGTCAGGGTGACTGAACCACGGCACAGACTGCCCAGAAAGATTGTGGAGCCTGGATCTTTGAAGACATTAAAAGTACACCCAGATAGAATCCTGGGCAAGAGGCTCTAGGTATCCTGGTTTAGGCAGGGGGGTTGGGCCTGGTTAGCCCCACCAACCCCTTCCACTCTCTTTCATTCTGTGCTAGTGAATTCTCTTCAAGATGCATTTCAAAGCGCTGGCATGACAAAGTTCTGTGCAGACAGAGATCCAAATGGACATGGCATCTAAGTTCCTTAAGCAGTGTTCAAGAAGAATGTAAAACTCTGGCACAAGTGTCTCTTCCCTAACTGAATCCCTTTCATGGGAAAATTCCCAGCTCTAGAAAGATCTTCTGATACGCATGCTTAAGACTGACACTGGCTGAGCAAATTTCTCCCTATGTATATCTAAGACCAGTTAGGATCTTCACCCAAAGTGCAGTCAACATAGTCACAGAATGCCTATTGTTAAGAAGTGACAGCTTCCATCAGAATGGCAGCTATTGGTCCACAAAATGGATTAATGGATGGGAATTATCTACGTGGGTTAAAAACAAAAATAAAGAGTTGGTCTTTATTTATCAATTTCATGGCAATATTGATAAGGGAAGAAAAAGATCTAAGTCCTTGACTTTCTGGACTCGAGGAAAGATTTTAAAAATTCCTTGTAAAAATGTATGATCACAATCAGACTATTGAAACCATTTTAGTTGGGAACAAAGTTCCAAAATTGTCTAGATAGTGGCAAAGAAGCCAAGAAAATAGGAAAGAAACAAAAAGAGAGCAAAAGAGTCAGCTTCAGTGTACAAGCTCGTTCTAGAAGTAGTCTGCTGGGAAAAGGAACCCCCAGCTAAATTTCCAATGTATTCCTGCGCTTGATTCAGTAACTGGTCAATGTAAAAACCAATCCTTTTGTACAACTTCTTCCAGCAACAAAAACTCCAACAGGTTGACACTACCATCATGCCTGTTCCAGACATATTTAAAAGAGAAATGATGATTTTCTTGAAAACCTACTTACATAAAAGTTGCAAGATGGTGGAGGGATTCCCACATCCTCCTTCCTCCATCTGGCTTGAAAGTATATTTGATAAAATATGCAACAAAGCACATGATTTATAAGGGAGAGTCAAATGGATGATTTGGGAATCGATCTCTTGTTGATAGTAAACTTCATATCCACTCGGTGTGACCTTTTTAAAACAAAATGTGGAGCTGAGGCATGAATCTGCCACAACAATTGTAAAGCAAACATACACACTCCCCTTCATATGCCCCCCCCTCCACACACACCTAGGCACACACAGAGATCAGCATAGCAGATCATGAACACCTTGGAAAAGACTGAAATGCTAAATGCCTCTCTTGATGGGCAAAAGAGCTGGTGCAGTAATTCAAATGCCTGGTACAAAAATTCTGTTTAATATTTAGCTCCTATTTAAAACACAGCTTTTCATTTCATTCTATTTACAGAATATTTTCATTTCATTTGTTTCTTTAAAATTACTTAGTTCTCACCTGTTGTATGTCTAGGAATATTTTCTTCCAAAAATAGAAAAAAATAGATGATATCTTTTCAGCAGAAAACATTGGTTGATACAATTTTAAACCATCATGATATGGAAGAATTCTTCTGTCCCTCTCGAAGGTGGAAGAAGCATTTGGATCACAGATCATCTACAATGAAATACTTGACATGTTTAAGATGCTTTCAATCAATTTTGATCGTCAATTGCTTATTTGTTGTAAACAGTAATTTTTCAGTGAAGGGAAAGTGTGTGTGGTATATCTACATGATATGTTCAAAGGCAGTTCCTACTAATGGCCAGGCTGAATTCCAGTAAATAATGTCCCGAATGATATTTTGCCGCCTTCTTTGGCACTTCATGAAATCTTACCCCGATGAAGTGCTGAAACAAAGAGATTTTCTCTTAGAGAGTGTCTCATGTTGTAACCTATCCCATGGATTTTATGCTGTAATTCTTATCTCTTTTAAAATTTACTATCTTCTGTACAGTTTTCATGAAACTTTCTGTTACAGTAGTGAATAGCACAGATAAATGTCATTTTGTACAACTTTGAATTTACCCCAAGAGCTGAGAGAAAACTTGATCCTATACTTCAATCCGAGTTTCTTCTATAGTCCGACTTTGTTTCTCTACCATCAAGCTTCTCCTTTGTTGCTGCTCCAAGCCCCGTCCAAGGTGACCTTGAATACTTTCAGGGATGGGACACCCACAACTTCTCTGGGCAACCTGTTCCAGTGTTCCAGCACTCCCACAGTAAAAAAGGCCTTCCTTTCATCTAATATGTGTAGGAAATCATAAATCTAGGCATAGAAGCTTGGAGTGCAAATTTGAAATTCTTTGGATTTGAAGCACATTTTATATGAATACTGACTTACAGATGACTAAAAGATGTTGATGGGCATTTGAGCTGACAAGTTTTGAAAAAGTGCACGGAAATTAAAATTGAAACCACTAAAATTAAAAACTCCTTGCCATTTTCTTTTTCCTCTCCTATTCAAAATTGCATATGTCAGATATCAGTGCTTCATGCAAACCTCTCAGATGCTCTCAGAGAAAAAGCTTTTCTTTCAGACTAAGTTGCGGTTGACGTAGAACACTAGCAGGAGTGAAAGATTTTCTGGGCATCGGGGCAGCCCGTTCTCCTTGGATTTGTGTGCAGAATGCATTTTATCCAAACTGGAAAATAGATCCCAGCTCTGTTCTATTCATCATTCTTACTTCATCAGGCCAGAAGATTCTGTGAAAAGTAGCCTGTGGACCTTGAAGACAGCGCATGTGAACCAGATGAGAGGTGATAGAGAAGTTGAGGGAGAGAAGAAAGAGCATGAGGCTGAAACCAGAAAGTATTTCTCCACGTCATCATGGAAGATTGCAGGAGCCACTTGGTACTATCAAACCAGCCCAACTTGGCACTGGTGCCACCTTGGGTCTGGGAGCCATGTTGCATATCGTGCATTTTAAGGAGCCAGCTGGCCACACCCAGCCATATGCCCCCAAACACAAACCAAGGCCCTTTTCTCTGGCAAACAAAACTCAGCTGCCCTGCTTCTGGATGGCAGATTGCAGGAACCACTTGGTACTATCAAACCAGCCCAACTTGGCACTGGTGCCACCATGGGTCTGGTCACCATCCTGCCTATTGTAGCTTTTCAGGAGCCAGCCGGTCACTCTCAGCCATAGGCCCCCAAACAGAAACCTCGGCCCGTTTCCCTGGCAAACAAAAGTAAGCTGCCCCGCTTCTGGATGGCAGATTGCAGGAGCTACTTAGTACTATCAAATCAGCCCGACTTGGCACAGGTGCCACCTTGGATCTGGGAACCATCCTGTGTATCGTGGATTTTCAGGGGCCACCCAGCCACTCTCAGCCATATGCCCCCAAAAACAAACCACAGACCTTTCCTCTGGCAAACAAAACTCAACTGCCCCTCTTCTGGATGGCAAATTTTAGGACGCACTTTGTACTACGAAAACCGCCCGACGTGGCACTGGTGCCACCTTGTGTCAGGGAACCATCCTGCATATCGAGCTTTTTAAGGAGCCAGCCGGCCAGGCCCAGCCATATACCCCCAAAAACAAACCACGGACCATTTCTCATGGAAACAAAAATCCGCTGCCCCGCTTCTGGATGGCAGATTGCAGGAGCCACTTTGCACCATCAAACCAGCCCGACTTGGCACTGGTGCCACCTTGGGTCTGGGAACAATCCTGCGTATCGTACATAATCAGGAACCAGCCGAACACTCCCAGCCACAGGCCCCCAAACACAAACAACGGCCCATTTCCCTGGCAAACAAAACTCAGCTGCCCCGCTTCTGGATGGCAGATTGCAGGAGCCACTTGGGACTATCAAACCAGCCCGACTTGGCACTGGTGCCACCTTGGGTCTGGGAACCATCCTGCGTATGGTGGATTCTAAGGAGCCAGCCGGCCACTCCCAGCCACAGGCCCCCAACAAAAACCACGGCCCTTTTTTCTGGCAAACAAAACTTAGCTGCCTCACTTCTGGATGGCAGATTGCAGGAGCCACTTGGTGTAATCAAACCAGCCCGACTTGGCACTGGTGCCACCTTGGGTCTGGGAACCATCCTGCGTATCGTGGATTCTAAGGAGCCAGCCGGCCACTCCCAGCCACAGGCCCCCAAACAAAATCAACGGCGCTGTTCCCTGGAAAACAAAACACGCCTGCCAACATTTTGATGGAGTTTGCAGGAGCCACTTGGTACTATCAAACCAGCCCGACTTGGCACTGGTGCCACCTTGGGTCTGGGAAACATCCTGCGTATCGTGGATTCTTAGGAGCCAGCCGGCCACTCCTAGCCACAGGCCCCCAAACAAAAACCTAGGCCTATTTCTCTGGCAAACAAAAGTAAGCTGCCCCGCTTCTGGATGGCAGATTGCAGGAGACACTTTGCACCATCAAACCAGCCCGACTTGGCACTGGTGCCACCTTGCATCTGGGAACCATGCTGCCTAGCGTGGATTTTCAGGAGCCAGCCGGCCACTCTCAGCCATAGGCCCCCAAACAAAACCCACGGCCCGTTTCCCTGGCAAACAAAATTAAGCTGCCCCGCTTCTGGATGGCAGATTGCAGGAACCACTTGGTAGTATCAAACCAGCCCGACTTGGCACTGGTGCCACCTTGGGTCTGGGAACCATCCTGCGTATTGTGGGTTCAAAGGAGCCAGCCGGCCACTCCCAGCCACAGGCCCCCAAATACAAACAACGGCGCTTTTCCCTGGAAAACAAAACTCGCCTGACAACATTTTGATGGCAGATTGCAGGAGCCACTTGGTACTATCAAACCAGCCCAACTTGGCACTGGTGCCACCATGGGTCTGGTCACCATCCTGCCTATCGTAGCTTTTCAGGAGCCAGCCGGTCACTCCCAGCCATAGGTCCCCAGTCACAAACCTCGGCCCGTTTCCCTGGCAAACAAAAGTAAGCTGCCCCGCTTCTGGATGGCAGATTGCAGGAGCCACTTGGTACTATCAAACCAGCCCAATTTGGCACTGGTGCCACCTCTGGTCTGGGAACCATGCTGCGTAACACAGATTCTACGGCGCCAGTCGGCCACTCCCAGCCACAAGCTCCCAAACACAAACAACGGCGCTATTCTCTGGCAAACAAACTCCACTGCCCCTCTTCTGGATGGCAAATTGCAGGACGCACTTGGTACTATAAAAACAGCCCGACTTGGCACTGGTGCCACCTTGGGTCTGGGAACCATCCTGCGTATCGATCTTTTTAATGAGACAGCCGGCCACTCCCAGCCATATGCCCCCAAACACAACCCACGGCCCTTTTCTCTGGGAAACAAAACTCAACTGCACCGCTTCTGGATGGCAGATTGCAGGAGCCACTTGGTACTATCAAACCAGCCCGACTTGGCACTGGTGCCACCTTGGGTCTGGGAACCATCCTGCGTATGGTGGATTCTAAGGAGCCAGCCGGCCACTCCCAGCCACAGGCCCCCAACAAAAACCACGGCCCTTTTTTCTGGCAAACAAAACTTAGCTGCCTCACTTCTGGATGGCAGATTGCAGGAGCCACTTGGTGTAATCAAACCAGCCCGACTTGGCACTGGTGCCACCTTGGGTCTGGGAACCATCCTGCGTATCGTGGATTCTAAGGAGCCAGCCGGCCACTCCCAGCCACAGGCCCCCAAACAAAATCAACGGCGCTGTTCCCTGGAAAACAAAACACGCCTGCCAACTTTTTGATGGAGTTTGCAGGAGCCACTTGGTACTATCAAACCAGCCCGACTTGGCACTGGTGCCACCTTGGGTCTGGGAAACATCCTGCGTATCGTGGATTCTTAGGAGCCAGCCGGCCACTCCTAGCCACAGGCCCCCAGACAAAAACCTAGGCCTATTTCTCTGGCAAACAAAAGTAAGCTGCCCCGCTTCTGCATGGCAGATTGCAGGAGACACTTGGTACTATCAAACCAGCCCAACTTGGCACTGGTGCCACCTTGGATCTGGGAACCATGCTGTGTATCGTGGATATTCAGGGGCCAGCCGGCCACTCTCAGCCATATGTCCCCAAACAGAAACCTCGGCCCGTTTCTCTGGCAAACAAAACTCAACTGCCCCTCTTCTGGATGGCAAATTGCAGGATGAACTTGATACTAAAACCGCAGGCCGACTTGGTAGTGGTGACACCTTGGACCTGGGAACCATCATGCGTATCGAGCATTTTAAGGAGCCAGCCGGCCACTCCCAGCAATATGCCCCCAAAAACAATCCACGGAATTTTTCTCTGGCAAACAAAAATCAGCTGCCCCGCTTCTGGATGGCAGATTGCAGGAGCCACTTTGCACCATCAAACCAGCCCGACTTGGCACTGGTGCCACCTTGCATCTGGGAACCATGCTGCCTAGCGTGGATTTTCAGGAGCCAGCCGGCCACTCTCAGCCATAGGCCCCCAAACAAAACCCACGGCCCGTTTCCCTGGCAAACAAAATTAAGCTGCCCCGCTTCTGGATGGCAGATTGCAGGACGCACTTGGTAGTATCAAACCAGCCCGACTTGGCACTGGTGCCACCTTGGGTCTGGGAACCATCCTGCGTATCGTGGGTTCAAAGGAGCCAGCCGACCACTCCCAGCCACAGGCCCCCAAATACAAACAACGGCGCTTTTCCCTGGAAAACAAAACTCGCCTGCCAACTTTTTGATGGCAGATTGCAGGAGCCACTTGGTACTATCAAACCAGCCCAACTTGGCACTGGTGCCACCTCTGGTCTGGGAACCATGCTGCGTAACACAGATTCTAAGGCGCCAGTTGGCCACTCCCAGCCACAAGCCCCCAAACACAAACAACGGCGCTATTCTCTGGCAAACAAAACTCCACTGCCCCTCTTCTGGATGGCAAATTGCAGGACGCACTTGGTACTATAAAAACAGCCCGACTTGGCACTGGTGCCACCTTGGGTCTGGGAACCATCCTGCGTATCGATCTTTTTAATGAGACAGCCGGCCACTCCCAGCCATATGCCCCCAAACACAACCCACGGCCCTTTTTCCTGGCAAACAAAACTTAGCTGCCTCACTTATGGATGGCAGATTGCAGGAGCCACTTGGTGTAATCAAACCAGCCCGACTTGGCACTGGTGCCACCTTGGGTCTGGGAACCATCCAGCCTATCGTGGATTTTAAGGAGCCAGCCGGCTACTCCCAGCCACAGGCCCCCAACAAAAACCACGGCCCTTTTTCCTGGCAAACAAAACTTAGCTGCCTCACTTATGGATGGCAGATTGCAGGAGCCACTTGGTGTAATCAAACCAGCCCGACTTGGCACTGGTGCCACCTTGGGTCTGGGAACCATCCTGCGTATCGTGGATTCTAAGGAGCCAGCCGGCCACTCCCAGCCACAGGTCCCCAAACAAAATCAACGGCGCTGTTCCCTGGAAAACAAAACACGTCTGCCAACATTTTGATGGAGTTTGCAGGAGCCACTTGGTACTATCAAACCAGCCCGACTTGGCACTGGTGCCACCTTGGGTCTGGGAAACATCCTGCGTATCGTGGATTCTAAGGAGCCAGCCGGCCACTCCTAGCCACAGGCCCCCAGACAAAAACCTAGGCCTATTTCTCTGGCAAACAAAAGTAAGCTGCCCCGCTTCTGGATGGCAGATTGCAGGAGACACTTGGGACTATCAAACCAGCCCAACTTGGCACTGGTGCCACCTTGGATCTGGGAACCATGCTGTGTATCGTGGATATTCAGGGGCCAGCCGGCCACTCTCAGCCATATGTCCCCAAACAGAAACCTCGGCCCGTTTCTCTGGCAAACAAAACTCAACTGCCCCTCTTCTGGATGGCAAATTGCAGGATGAACTTGATACTAAAACCGCAGGCCGACTTGGTAGTGGTGACACCTTGGGCCTGGGAACCATCATGCGTATCGAGCATTTTAAGGAGCCAGCCGGCCACTCCCAGCAATATGCCCCCAAAAACAATCCACGGAATTTTTCTCTGGCAAACAAAAATCAGCTGCCCCGCTTCTGGATGGCAGATTGCAGGAGCCACTTTGCACCATCAAACCAGCCCGACTTGGCACTGGTGCCACCTTGCATCTGGGAACCATGCTGCCTAGCGTGGATTTTCAGGAGCCAGCCGGCCACTCTCAGCCATAGGCCCCCATACAAAACCCACGGCCCGTTTCCCTGGCAAACAAAATTAAGCTGCCCCGCTTCTGGATGGCAGATTGCAGGACGCACTTGGTAGTATCAAACCAGCCCGACTTGGCACTGGTGCCACCTTGGGTCTGGGAACCATGCTGCGTATCATGGATTTTCAGGAGCCAGCCGTCCACTGCCAGCCACAGGCCCCGAAACACAAACAACAGCCTTTTTCTCTGGCAAACAAAATTCAGCTGCCCCGCTTCTGGATGGCAGATTGCAGGAACCACTTGGTACTAACAAACCAGCCCGACTTGGCACTGGTGCCACCTTGGGTCTGGGAACCATCCTGCGTATCGTGGATTCTAAGGAGCCAGCTGGCCACTCCCAGCCACAGGCCCCAAAACACAAACAACGGTGCTTTTCCCTGGAAAACAAAACTCGCCTGCCAAACATTTGATGGCAGATTGCAGGAGCCACTTGGTACTATCAAACCAGCCCAACTTGGCACTGGTGCCACCATGGGTCTGGTCACCATCCTGCCTATCGTAGCTTTTCAGGTGCCAGCCAGCCACCCCCAGCCAGAGGCCCCTAGACAAATATTTCGGCCCGTTTCCCTGGCAAACAAAAGTAAGCTACCCCGCTTCTGGATGGCAGATTGCAGGAGCCACTTTGCACCATCAAACCAGCCCAACTTGGCACTGGTGCCACCTCTGGTCTGGGAACCATCCTGCGTATCGTGGGTTCTAAGGAGCCAGCTGGCCACGCCCAGCCACAGGCCCCCAAACACAAACAACGGCGCTTTTCCCTGGAAAACAAAACTCGCCTGCCAACTTTTTGATGGCAGATTGCCGGAGCCACTTGGTACTATCAAACCAGCCCAACTTGGCACTGGTGCCACCATGGGTCTGGTCACCATCCTGCCTATCGTAGCTTTTCAGGAGCCAGCCGGTCACTCCCAGCCATAGGCCCCCAGACACAAACCTCGGCCCGTTTCCCTGGCAAACAAAAGTAAGCTGCCCCGCTTCGGCATGGCAGATTGCAGGAGCTATTTAGTACTATCAAACCAGCCCGACTTGCCACTGGTGACACCTCTGGTCTGGGAACCATCCTGCCTATCGTGGATTTTCAGGGGCCAGCCGGCCACTCTCAGCCATATGCCCCCAAAAACAAACCACGGCCCTTTTCTCTGGCAAACAAAACTCAAATGCCCCTCTTCTGGATGGCAAATTTTAGGACGCACTTTGTACTACGAAAACCGCCCGACGTGGCACTGGTGCCACCTTGTGTCAGGGAACCATCCTGCATATCGAGCTTTTTAAGGAGCCAGCCGGCCAGGCCCAGCCATATACCCCCAAAAACAAACCACGGACCATTTCTCATGGAAACAAAAATCCGCTGCCCCGCGTCTGGATGGCAGATTGCAGGAGCCACTTTGCACCATCAAACCGGCCCGACTTGGCACTGGTGCCACCTTGGGTCTGGGAACAATCCTGCATATCGTGGATTCTAAGGAGCCAGCCGGCCACTCCCAGCCACAGGCCCCCAAACACAAACAACGGCGCTTTTCCCTGGAAAACAAAACTCGCCTGCCAGCTTTTTGATGGCAGATTGCAGGAGCCACTTGGTACTATCAAATCATCCCAACTTGGCACTGGTGCCACTATGGGTCTGGGAACCATCCTGCCTATTGTAGCATTTCAGGAGCCAGCCGGTCACTCCCAGCCATAGGCCCCCAGACACAAACCTCGGACCGTTTCCCTGGCAAACAAAATTAAGCTGCCCCAATTCTGGATGGCAGATTGCAGGAACCACTTGGTAGTGTCAAACCAGCCCGACTTGGCACTGGTGCCACCTTGGGTCTGGGAACCATCCTGCGTATCGTGGATTCTAAGCAGCCACCCGGCCACTCTGAGCCACAGGCGCCCAAACAAAAACAACGGCGCTTTTCCCTGGAAAACAAAACTCGCCTGCCAAATTTTTGATGGCAGATTGCAGGAGCCACTTGGTACTATCAAACCAGCCCAACTTGGTACTGGTGCCACCATGGGTCTGGTCACCATCCTGCCTATCGTAGCTTTTCAGGAGCCAGCCGGTCACTCCCAGCCATAGGCCCCCAGACAAATATTTCGGCCCGTTTCCCTGGCAAACAAAAGTAAGCTGCCCCGCTTCTGGATGGCAGATTACAGCAGCCACATGGTACTATCAAACCAGGCCAACATGGCACTGGTGCCACCTTGGCTCTGGGAACCATCCTGCCTATCGTGGATTTTCAGGGGCCAGCCGGCCACTCTCAGCCATATGCCCCCAAACACATACCACGGCCCTTTGCTCTGGCAAACAAAACTCAACTGCCCCTCTTCTGGATGGCAAATTGCAGGACGCACTTGGTACTACGAAAACAGCCCGACTTGGCAGTGATGCCACCTTGGGTCAGGGAACAATCCTGCGTATCGATCTTTTTAAGGAGCCAGCCGGCCACGTCCAGCCATATACCCCCAAAAAAAAACCACGGAACTTTTCCCCAGCAAACAAAAATCCGCTGCCCCGCGTCTGAATGGCAGATTTCAGGAGCTATTTAGTATTATCAAACCAGCCCGACTTGGCACTGGTGCCACCATGAGTCTGGTAACCATCCTGCCTATCGTAGCTTTTCAGTAGCCAGCCGGTCACTCCCAGCCATAGGCCCCCAGACACAAACCTCGGCCCGTTTCCCTGGGAAACCAAAGTAAGCTGACCCGCTTCTGGATGGCAGATTGCAGGAGCCACTTGGTACTATCAAACCAGCCCAACTTGGCACTGGTGCCACCTTGGCTCTGGGAACCATCCTGCGTATCCTGGGTTCAAAGGAGGCAGCCGGCCACTCCCAGCCACATGCCTCTAAACAAGAACAACGGCGCTTTTCCCTGGAAAACAAAAGTCGCCTGACAGCTTTTTGATGGCAGATTGCAGGAGCCACTTGGTACTATCAAACCAGCCCAACTTGGCACTGGTGCCACCATGGGTCTGGTCACCATCCTGCCTATCGTAGCTTTTCAGGAGCCAGCCGCTCACTCCCAGCCATAGGCCCCCAGACAAATATCTCGGCCCGTTTCCCTGGCAAACAAAAGTAAGCAGCCCCGCTTCTGGATGGCAGATTGCAGGACGCACTTGGTAGTATCAAACCAGGCCAACATGGCACTGGTGCCACCTCTGGTCTGGGACCCATCCTGCGTATCGTGGATTCTAAGGAGACAGCTGGCCACTCCCAGCCACTGGCCCCCAAACACAAACAACGGTGCTTTTCCCTGGAAAACAAAACTCGCCTGCCAACTTTTTGATGGCAGATTGCAGGAGCCACTTGGTACTATCAAACCACCCCAACTTGGCAACAAGTGGTTCCTGCAATCTGACATCCAGAAGCGGGGCAGCTTACTTTTGTTTGCCAGGGAAATGGACCGTTGTTTGTGTTTGGAGGCGTATGGCTGGGAGTGGCCGACTGGCTCCTTAAAATCCACGATACGCAGCATGGTTCCCAGACCAGAGGTGGCACCAGTGCCAAGTCGGGCTGGTTTGATAGTACAAAGTGGCTCCTGCAATCTGCCATCCAGAAGCGGGGCAGCTTACTTTTGTTTGCCAGGGAAACGGGCCGGGCTTTCTGTCTCGGGGCCTATGGCTGGGAGTGACCGGCTGGCTCCTGAAAAGCTACGATAGGCAGGATGGTGACCAGACCCATGGTGGCACCAGTGCCAAGTTGGGCTGGTTTGATAGTACCAAGTGGCTCCTGCAATCTGCCATCAAAAAGTTGGCAGGCGAGTTTTGTTTTCCAGGGAAAAGCGCCATTGTTTGTGTTTGGGGACCTGTGGTTGGGAGTGCCCGGCTGGCTCCTTAGAAACCACGATACGCAGCATGGTTACCAGACAAGAGGTGCCACCAGTGCCAAGTTGTGCTGGTTTGATACTGCCAAGTGGTTCCTGCAATCTGCCATCCAGAAACGGGGCAGCTTACTTTTGTTTGCCACGGAAACGGGCCGTTGTTTGTGTTTGGGGGCCTGTGGCTGGGAGTGGCCGACTGGCTCCTTAGAATCCACGATACGCAGGATGGGTCCCAGACCAGAGGTGGCACCAGCGCCAAGACGGGCTAGTTTGATGGTGCAAAGTGGCTCCTGCAATCTGCCATCCAGAAGCGGGGTAGCTTACTTTTGTTTGCCAGGGAAACGGGCCGAGGTATTTGTCTGGGGGCCTATGGCGGGGAGTGACCGGCTGGCTCCTGAAAAGCTAAGATAGGCAGGATGGTGACCAGACCCATGGTGGCACCAGTGCCAAGTTGGGATGATTTGATAAAACCAAGTGGCTCCTGCAATCTGCCATCAAAAAGTTGGCAGGAGAGTTTTGTTTTCCAGGGAAAAGCGCCGTTGTTTGTGTTTGGGGGCCTGTGGCTGGGAGTGGCCTGCTGGCTCCTTAGAATCCACGATACGCAGCATGGTATCCAGACCCAAGGTGGCACCAGTGCCAAGTTTTGCTGGTTTGATAGTACCAAGTGGTTCCTGCAATCTGCCATCCAGAAGCAGGGCAGCTTACTTTTGTTTGCCAGGGAAACGGGCCGAGGTTTTTGTCTGGGGGCCTATGGCTGGGAGTGACCGGCTGGCTCCTGAAAAGCTACGATAGGCAGGATGGTGACCAGACCCATGGTGGCACCAGTGCCAAGTTGGGCTGATTTGATAGTACCAAGTGGCTCCTGCAATCTGCCGTCAAAATTTGGCAGGCGAGTTTTTATTTTCCAGGGAAAAGCGCCGTTGTTTGTGTTTGGGGGCCTGTGGCTGGGAGTGGCCGGCTGGCTGCTTAGAATCCACGATACGCAGGATGGTTCCCAGACCCAAGGTGGCACCAGTGCCAAGTCGGGCTGGTTTGATGGTGCAAAGTGGCTCCTGCAATCTGCCATCCAGAAGCGGGGCAGCTTACTTTTGTTTGCCAGGGAAACGGGCCGAGCTTTGTGTCAGGGGGCCTATGGCTGGGAGTGACCGGCTGGCTCCTGAAAAGCTACGATAGGCAGGATGGTGACCAGACCCATGGTGGCACCAGTGCCATGTTCGGCTGATTTCATAGTACCAAGTGACTCCTGCAATCTGCCATCAAAAAGTTGGCAGGCGAGTTTTGTTTTCCAGGGAAAAGCGCCGTTGTTTTTGTCTGCGGGCCTGTGGCTGGAGTGGCCAGCTGGTTCCTTAGAATCCACGATACGCAGCATGGTTCCCAGACCCAAGGTGGCACCAGTGCCAAGTTGGGCTGGTTTGATAGTACCAAGTGGTTCCTGCAATCTGCCATCAAAAAGTTGGCAGGCGAGTTTTGTTTTCCAGGGAAAAGCGTCGTTGTTTGTGTTTGGGGGCCTGTGGATGGGAGTGGCCGGCTGGCTCCTTAGAATCCACGATACGCAGGATGGTTCCCAGACCCAAGGTGGCACCAGTCCCAAGTTGGGCTGGTTTGATAGTACCAAGTGTTTCCTGCAATCTGCCATCCAGAAGCGGGGCAGCTTACTTTTGTTTGCCAGGGAAACGGGCCGAGGTATTTGTCTGGGGGCCTATGGCTGGGAGTGACCGGCTGGCTCCTGAAAGGCTACGATAGGCAGGATTGTGACCAGACCCATGGTGGCACCAGTGCCAAGTTGGGCTGGTTTGATAGTACCAAGTGGCTCCTGCAATCTGCCATCAAAAAGTTGGCAGGCGAGTTTGTTATCCAGGGAAAAGCGCCGTTGTTTTTGTTTGGGGGCCTGTGGCTGGGAGTGGCCGGATGGCTAATTAGAATCCACGATACGCAGCATGGTTCCCAGACCTGAGGTGGCACCAGTGCCAAGTTGGGCTGGTTTGATACTACCAAGTGCGTCCTGCAATCTGCCATCCAGAAGCGGGGCAGCTTACTTTTGTTTGCCAGGGAAACGGGCCGAGGTTTTGTCTGGGGGCCTATGGCAGGGAGTGACCGGCTGGCTCCTGAGAAACTACGATAGGCAGGATGGTGACCAGACCCATGGTGGCACCAGTGCCAAGTTGGGCTGGTTTGATAGTACCAAGTGGCTCCTGCAATCTGCCATCAAAATGTTGGCAGGCGAGTTTTGTTTTCCAGGGAAAAGCGCCGTTGTTTGTGTTTGGGGGCCTGTGGCTGGGAGTGGCCGGCTGGCTCCTTAGAATCCAAAATACGCAGGATGGTTCCCAGACCTGAGGTGGCACCAGTGCCAAGTTGGGCTGGTTTGATTGTAGCAAATGGTTCCTGCAATCTACCATCCAGAAGCGGGGCAGCTTACTTTTGTTTGCCAGGGAAACGGGCCGAGCTTTGTGTCTGGGGGCCTATGGCTGGGAGTGACCGGCTGGCTCCTGAAAAGCTACGATAGGCAGGATGGTGACCAGACCCATGGTGGCACCAGTGCCATGTTCGGCTGATTTCATAGTACCAAGTGGCTCCTGCAATCTGCCATCAAAAAGTTGGCAGGCGAGTTTTGTTTTCCAGGGAAAAGCGCCGTTGTTTGTGTCTGCGGGCCTGTGGCTGGAGTGGCCGGCTGGCTCCTTAGAATCCACAATACGCAGCATGGTTCCCAGACCCAAGGTGGCACCAGTGCCAAGTTGGGCTGGTTTGATAGTACCAAGTGGTTCCTGCAATCTGCCATCAAAAAGTTGTCAGGCGAGTTTTGTTTTCCAGGGAAAATCGCCGTTGTTTTTGTTTGGGGGCCTGTGGCTGGGAGTGGCCGGCTGGCTCCTTAGGATCCACGATACCCAGGATGGTACCCAGACCAGAGGTGGTACCAGTACCAAGTCGGGCTGGTTTGATAATAACAAGTGGATCCTGCAATCTGCCATCCAGAAGCGGGGCAGCTTACTTTTGTTTGCCAGGGAAACCATCCGAGCTTTGTGTCTGGGGGCCTATGGCTGGGAGTGACCGGCTGGCTCCTGAAAAGCTACGATAGGCAGGATGGTGACCAGACCCATGGTGGCACCAGTGCCAAGTTGGGCTGGTTTGATAGTACCAAGTGGCTCCTGCAATCTGCCATCAAAATGTTGGCAGGCGAGTTTTGTTTTCCAGTGAAAAGCGCCGTTGTGTGTGTTTTGGGGCCTGTGGCTGGGAGTGGCCAGCTGGCTCCTTAGAATCCACGATACGCAGGATGGTTCCCAGACCCAAGGTGGCACCAGTGCCAAGTCGGGCTGGTTTGTTAGTACCAAGTGGTTCCTGCAATCTGCCATCCAGAAGCGGGGCAGCTGAATTTTGTTTGCCAGAGAAAAAGGCTGTTGTTTGTGTTTCGGGGCCTGTGGCTGGCAGTGGACGGCTGGCTCCTGAAAATCCATGATACGCAGCATGGTTCCCAGACCCAAGGTGGCACCAGTGCCAAGTCGGGCTGGTTTCATAGTACCCAGTGGCTCCTGCAATCTGCCATCCAGAAGAGGGGCAGTTGAATTTTGTTTTCCAGAGAAAAGGGCCGTGGTTTGTGTTTGGGGCCTATGGCTGAGAGTGACCGGCTGGCTCCTGAAAAGCTACGATAGGCAGGATGGTGACCACACCGATGGTGGCACCAGTGCCAAGTCGGGCTGGTTTGATAATACTAAATAGCTCCTGCAATCTGCCATCCAGATGCGGGGCAGCGGATTTTTGCTTGCTGGAGAAAAGTTCCGTGGGTTTTTTTTGGGGGTATATGGCTGGACGTTGCCGGCTGACTCCTTAAAAACATCGATACGCAGGATGGTTCCCTGACCCAAGGTGGCATCACTGCCAAGTCGGGCTGTTTTCGTAGTACCAAGTGGCTCCTGCAATTTGCCATCCAGAAGAGGGGCAGTTGAGTTTTGTTTACCAGAGAAAAGGGCCGTGGTTTGTGTTTTGGGGCATATGGCTGAGAGTGGCCGGCTGGCGCCTGAAAATCCACGATAGGCAGGATGGTTCCCAGAGCCAAGGTGGCACCAGTGCCATGTTGGCCTGGTTTGATAGTACCATGTGGCTCCTGCAATCTGCCATCCAGAAGCGGGGCAGCTTACTTTTGTTTGCCAGGGAAACGGGCCGAGGTATTTGTCTGGGGGCCTATGGCTGGGAGTGACCGCCTGGCTCCTGAAAAGCTACGATAGGCAGGATGGTGACCAGACCCATGGTGGCACCAGTGCCAAGTTGGGCTGGTTTGATAGTACCAAGTGGCTCCTGCAATCTGCCATCAAAATCTTGGCAGGCGAGTTTTGTTTTCCAGGGTAACGCGCCGTTGTTTTTGTTTAGAGGCCTGTGGCTGGGAGTGTCCGCCTGTCCTCTTAGAATCTACTTTACGCAGCATGGTTCCCAGAGCCAAGGTGGCACCAGTGCCAAGTTGGGCTGGTTTGATAGTAGCAAGTGGTTCCTGCAATCTGCCATCCAGAAGAGGGGCAGCTTACTTTTGTTTGCCAGCGAAACGGGCCGAGGTATTTCTCTGGGGGCCTATGGCAGGGAGTGACCGGCCGGCTCCTGAAAAGCTAAGATAGGCAGGATGTTTACCAGACCCATGATGGCACCTGTGCCAAGTCGGGCTAATTTGATACTACAAAGTGGCTCCTGCAATCTGCCATCCAGAATCGGGGGTGCTTACTTTTGTTTTCCAGGGAAACAGGCCGAGGTTTGTGACTGGGGGTTTATGGCTGGGAGTGACCGGCTGGCTCCTGAAAAGCTACGATAGGCAGGATGGTGACCAGACCCATGGTGGCACCAGTGCCAAGTTGGGCTGGTTTGATAGTACCAAGTGGCTCCTGCAATCTGTCATCAAAATGTTGGCAGGCGAGTTTTGTTTTCCAGGGAAAAGCGCCGTTGTTTGTGTTTGGGCGCCTGTGGCACGGAGTGGCCGGGTGGCTGCTTAGAATCCACGATACGCAGGATGGTTCCCAGACCCAAGGTGGCACCAGTGCCAAGTCGGGCTGTTTTGACACTACCAAGTGGCTCCTGCAATCTGCCATCCAGAATCGGGGCAGCTTAATTTTGTTTGCCAGGGAAACGGGCCGAGGTTTGTGATGGGGGCCTATGGCTGGGAGTGACCGGCTGGCTCCTGAAATGGTACAATTGGCAGGATGGTTCCCAGACCCATAGTGGCACCAGTGCCAAGTTGGGATGATTTGATAGTACCAAGTGGCTCCTGCAATCTGCCATCAAAAAGCTGGCAGGCGAGTTTTGTTTTCCAGGGAAAAGCGCCGTTGTTTGTATTTGGGGGCCTGTGGCTGGGAGTGGCCGCCTGGCGCCTTAGAATCTACGTTACGCAGCATGGTTCCCAGACCCAAAGTGGCACCAGTGTCAAGTTGGGCTGGTTTGATAGTACCAAGTGGCTCCTGCAATCTGCCATCCAGAAGCGGGGTAGCTTACTTTTGTTTGCCAGGGAAACGGGCAGAGCTTTCTGTCTGGGGGCCTATGGTTGGGAGTAACCGGCTGGCTCCTGAAAAGCTACGATAGGCAGGATGGTTCCCAGATCCAAGATGGCACCAGTGCCAAGTCGGGGTGGTTTGATGGTGCAACGTGGCTCCTGCAATCTGCCATCCTGACGCGGGGCAGCGGATTTTTGTTTCCAAGAGAAATGGTCCGTGGTTTGTTTTTGGGGCTATATGGCTGGGCGTGGCCTGCTGGCTCCTTAAAAAGCTACGATAGGCAGGATGGTTCCCTGACCCAAGGTGGCACCAGTGCCAAGTCGGGCGGTTTTCGTAGTACAAAGTGCGTCCTAAAATTTGCCATCCAGAAGAGGGGCAGTTGAGTTTTGTTTACCAGAGAAAAGGGCCGTGGTTTGTTTTTGGGGGCATATGGCTGATAGTGGCCGTCTGGCGCCTGAAAATCCACGATAGGCAGGATGGTTCCCAGACCAGAGGTGGCACCAGTGCCAAGTCGGGCTGGTTTGATAGTACTAAATAGCACCTGCAATCTGCCATGCAGAAGCGGGGCAGCTTACTTTTGTTTGCCAGGGAAACGGGCCGAGGTTTGTGTCTGGGGGCCTATGGCTGGGAGTGACCGCCTGGCTCCTGAAAAGCTACGATAGGCAGGATGGTTACCAGACCCATGGTGGCACCAGTGCCAAGTTGGGCTGGTTTGATAGTACCAAGTGGCTCCTGCAATCTGCCATCAAAAAGTTGTCAGGCGAGTTTTGTTTTCCAGGGAAAAGCGCCGTTGTTTGTGTTTGGGGGACTGTTGGTGGGAGTGGCCGGCTGGCTCCTTAGAACACACGATACGCAGGATGGTTCCCAGACCCAAGGTGGCACCAGTGCCACGTCGGGCTGGTTTGATGGTGAAAAGTGGCTCCTGCAATCTGCCATCCTGAAGCGGGGTAGCTTACTTTTGTGTGCCAGGGAAACGGGCCGAGGTTTATGACTGGGGGCCTAGGGCTAGGAGTGACCGGCTGGCTCCTGAAAAGCAACAATAGGCAGGATGGTTCCCAGACCCAAGGTGGCACCAGTGCCAAGTTGGGCTGGTTTGATGGTACCAACTGGCTCCTGCAATCTGCCATCTAAAAGTTGTCAGGCGAGTTTTGTTTTCCAGGGAAAAGCGCCGTTGATTTTGTTTGGAGGCCTGTGGCTGGCAGTGGCTGCCTGTCGTCTTAGAATCCGGGTTACGCAGCATGGTTCCCAGAGCCAAGGTGGCACCAGTGCCAAGTTGGGCTGGTTTGATGGTGCAAAGTGGCTCCTGCAATCTGCCATCCAGAAGTGCGGTAGCTTACTTTTGTGTGCCAGGGAAACAGGCCGAGGTTTGTGTCTGGGGGCCTATGGCTGGGAGTGACCGGCTGGCTCCTGAAAAGCTACGATAGGCAGGATGGTGACCAGACCCATGGTGGCACCAGTGCCAAGTTGGGCTGGTTTGATAGTACCAAGTGGCTCCTGCAATCTGCCATCAAAAAGTTGGCAGGCGAGTTTTGTTTTCCAGGGAAAAGCGCCGTTGTGTGTGTTTTGGGGCCTGTGGCTGGGAGTGGCCAGCTGGCTCCTTAGAATCCACGATACGCAGGATGGTTCCCAGACCCAAGGTGGCACCAGTGCCAAGTCGGGCTGGTTTGTTAGTACCAAGTGGTTCCTGCAATCTGCCATCCAGAAGCGGGGCAGCTGAATTTTGTTTGCCAGAGAAAAAGGCTGTTGTTTGTGTTTCGGGGCCTGTGGCTGGCAGTGGACGGCTGGCTCCTGAAAATCCATGATACGCAGCATGGTTCCCAGACCCAAGGTGGCACCAGTGCCAAGTAGGGCTGGTTTCATAGTACCCAGTGGCTCCTGCAATCTGCCATCCAGAAGAGGGGCAGTTGAGTTTTGTTTTCCAGAGAAAAGGGCCGTGGTTTGTGTTTGGGGCCTATGGCTGAGAGTGACCGGCTGGCTCCTGAAAAGCTACGATAGGCAGGATGGTGACCAGACCCATGGTGGCACCAGTGCCAAGTCGGGCTGGTTTGATAATAATAAATAGCTCCTGCAATCTGCCATCCAGACGCGGGGCAGCGGATTTTTGCTTGCTGGAGAAAAGTTCCGTGGGTTTTTTTTGGGGGTATATGGCTGGACGTTGCCGGCTGACTCCTTAAAAACATCGATACGCAGGATGGTTCCCTGACCCAAGGTGGCATCACTGCCAAGTCGGGCTGTTTTCGTAGTACCAAGTGGCTCCTGCAATTTGCCATCCAGAAGAGGGGCAGTTGAGTTTTGTTTACCAGAGAAAAGGGCCGTGGTTTGTGTTTTGGGGCATATGGCTGAGAGTGGCCGGCTGGCGCCTGAAAATCCACGATAGGCAGGATGGTTCCCAGAGCCAAGGTGGCACCAGTGCCATGTTGGCCTGGTTTGATAGTACCATGTGGCTCCTGCAATCTGCCATCCAGAAGCGGGGCAGCTTACTTTTGTTTGCCAGGGAAACGGGCCGAGGTATTTGTCTGGGGGCCTATGGCTGGGAGTGACCGCCTGGCTCCTGAAAAGCTACGATAGGCAGGATGGTGACCAGACCCATGGTGGCACCAGTGCCAAGTTGGGCTGGTTTGATAGTACCAAGTGGCTCCTGCAATCTGCCATCCAGAAGCGGGGTAGCTTACTTTTGTTTGCCAGGGAAACGGGCAGAGCTTTCTGTCTGGGGGCCTATGGTTGGGAGTAACCGGCTGGCTCCTGAAAAGCTACGATAGGCAGGATGGTTCCCAGATCCAAGATGGCACCAGTGCCAAGTCGGGGTGGTTTGATGGTGCAAAGTGGCTCCTGCAATCTGCCATCCTGACGTGGGGCAGCGGATTTTTGTTTCCAAGAGAAATGGTCCGTGGTTTGTTTTTGGGGCTATATGGCTGGGCGTGGCCTGCTGGCTCCTTAAAAAGCTACGATAGGCAGGATGGTTCCCTGACCCAAGGTGGCACCAGTGCCAAGTCGGGCGGTATTCGTAGTACAAAGTGCGTCCTAAAATTTGCCATCCAGAAGAGGGGCAGTTGAGTTTTGTTTACCAGAGAAAAGGGCCGTGGTTTGTTTTTGGGGGCATATGGCTGATAGTGGCCGTCTGGCGCCTGAAAATCCACGATAGGCAGGATGGTTCCCAGACCAGAGGTGGCACCAGTGCCAAGTCGGGCTGGTTTGATAGTACTAAATAGCACCTGCAATCTGCCATGCAGAAGCGGGGCAGCTTACTTTTGTTTGCCAGGGAAACGGGCCGAGGTTTGTGTCTGGGGGCCTATGGCTGGGAGTGACCGCCTGGCTCCTGAAAAGCTACGATAGGCAGGATGGTTACCAGACCCATGGTGGCACCAGTGCCAAGTTGGGCTGGTTTGATAGTACCAAGTGGCTCCTGCAATCTGCCATCAAAAAGTTGGCAGGCCAGTTTTGTTTTCCAGGGAAAAGCGCCGTTGTTTGTGTTTGGGGGACTGTGGCTGGCAGTGGACGGCTGGCTCCTTAGAACACACGATACGCAGGATGGTTCCCAGACCCAAGGTGGCACCAGTGCCACGTCGGGCTGGTTTGATGGTGAAAAGTGGCTCCTGCAATCTGCCATCCTGAAGCGGGGTAGCTTACATTTGTGTGCCAGGGAAACGGGCCGAGGTTTATGACTGGGGGCCTAGGGCTAGAAGTGACCGGCTGGCTCCTGAAGAGCAACAATAGGCAGGATGGTTCCCAGACCCAAGGTGGCACCAGTGCCAAGTTGGGCTGGTTTGATGGTACCAACTGGCTCCTGCAATCTGCCATCTAAAAGTTGTCAGGCGAGTTTTGTTTTCCAGGGAAAAGCGCCGTTGATTTTGTTTGGAGGCCTGTGGCTGGCAGTGGCTGCCTGTCGTCTTAGAATCCGGGTTACGCAGCATGGTTCCCAGAGCCAAGGTGGCACCAGTGTCAAGTTGGGCTGGTTTGATAGTACCAAGTGGCTCCTGCAATCTGCCATCCAGAAGCGGGGCAGCTTACTTTTGTTTGCCAGGGAAACGGGCCGAGGTATTTGTCTGGGGACCTATGGCTGGGAGTGACCGGCTGGCTCCTGAAAAGCTACGATAGGCAGGATGGTTCCCTGACCCAAGGTGGCACCAGTGCCAAGTCGGGCGGTTTTCGTAGTACAAAGTGCGTCCTAAAATTTGCCAACCAGAAGAGGGGCAGTTGAGTTTTGTTTACCAGAGAAAAGGGCCGTGGTTTGTTTTTGGGGGCATATGGCTGATAGTGGCCGTCTGGCCCCTGAAAATCCACGATAGGCAGGATGGTTCCCAGACCAGAGGTGGGACCAGTGCCAAGTCGGGCTGGTTTGATAGTACTAAATAGCACCTGCAATCTGCCATGCAGAAGCGGGGCAGCTTATTTTGTTTGCCAGGGAAACGGGCCGAGGTTTGTGTCTGGGGGCCTATGGCTGGGAGTGACCGCCTGGCTCCTGAAAAGCTACGATAGGCAGGATGGTTACCAGACCCATGGTGGCACCAGTGCCAAGTTGGGCTGGTTTGATAGTACCAAGTGGCTCCTGCAATCTGCCATCAAAAAGTTGGCAGGCCAGTTTTGTTTTCCAGGGAAAAGCGCCGTTGTTTGTGTTTGGGGGACTGTGGCTGGGAGTGGCCGGCTGGCTCCTTAGAACACACGATACGCAGGATGGTTCCCAGACCCAAGGTGGCACCAGTGCCACGTCGGGCTGATTTGATGGTGAAAAGTGGCTCCTGCAATCTGCCATCCTGAAGCGGGGTAGCTTACATTTGTGTGCCAGGGAAACGGGCCGAGGTTTATGACTGGGGGCCTAGGGCTAGAAGTGACCGGCTGGCTCCTGAAAAGCAACAATAGGCAGGATGGTTCCCAGACCCAAGGTGGCACCAGTGCCAAGTTGGGCTGGTTTGATGGTACCAACTGGCTCCTGCAATCTGCCATCTAAAAGTTGTCAGGCGAGTTTTGTTTTCCAGGGAAAAGCGCCGTTGATTTTGTTTGGAGGCCTGTGGCTGGCAGTGGCTGCCTGTCGTCTTAGAATCCGGGTTACGCAGCATGGTTCCCAGAGCCAAGGTGGCACCAGTGTCAAGTTGGGCTGGTTTGATTGTACCAAGTGGCTCCTGCAATCTGCCATCCAGAAGCGGGGCAGCTTACTTTTGTTTGCCAGGGAAACGGGCCGAGGTATTTTTCTGGGGACCTATGGCTGGGAGTGACCGGCTGGCTCCTGAAAAGCTACGATAGGCAGGATGGTGACCAGACCCATGGTGGCACCAGTGCCAAGTTGGGCTGGTTTGATAGTACCAAGTGGCTCCTGCAATTTGCCATCAAAAAGTTGGCAGGTCAGTTTTGTTTTCCAGGGAAAAGCGCCGTTGTTTCTGTTTGGGGGACTGTGGCTGGGAGTGGCCGGCTGGCTCCTTAGAACACAGGATACGCAGGACGGTTCCCAGACCCAAGGTGGCACCAGTGCCAAGTCGGGCTGGTTTGATAGCACCAAGTGGCTCCTGCAATCTGCCATCCAGAAGCGGGGCAGCTTACTTTTGTTTTCCAGGGAAACGGACCGAGGTTTTTTTCTGGGGGCCTATGCCTGGGAGGGACCGGCTGGCTCCTGAAAAGCTACGATAGGCAGGATGGTGACCAGACCCATGGTGGCACCAGTGCCAAGTTGGGCTGGTTTGATAGTACCAAGTGGCTCCTGCAATCTGCCATCAAAATGTTGGCATGCGAGTTTTGTTTTCCAGGGAAAAGCGCCGTTGTGTGTATTTTGGGGCCTGTGGCTGGGAGTGGCCAGCTGGCTCCTTAGAATCCACGATACGCAGGATGGTTCCCAGACCCAAGGTGGCACCAGTGCCAAGTCGGGCTGGTTTGTTAGTACTAAGTGGTTCCTGCAATCTGCCATCCAGAAGCGGGGCAGCTGAATTTTGTTTGCCAGAGAAAAAGGCTGTTGTTTGTGTTTCGGGGCCTGTGGCTGGCAGTGGACGGCTGGCTCCTGAAAATCCATGATACGCAGCATGGTTCCCAGACCCAAGGTGGCACCAGTGCCAAGTAGGGCTAGTTTCATAGTACCCAGTGGCTCCTGCAATCTGCCATCCAGAAGAGGGGCAGTTGAGTTTTGTTTTCCAGAGAAAAGGGCCGTGGTTTGTGTTTGCGGCCTATGGCTGAGAGTGACCGGCTGGCCCCTGAAAATCCACGATAGGAAGGATGGTTCCCAGATCCAAGGTGGCAGCAGTGCCAAGTTGTGCTGGTGTGATAGTCCCAAGTGGCTCCTGCAATCTGCCATCCAGAAGTGGGGCAGCTGAATTTTGTTTGCCAGAGAAAAAGGCTGTGGTTTTTGTTTGGGGGCCTATGGCTGGGAGTGGCCGGCTGGCTCCTGAAAATCCATGATACGCAGCATGGTTCCCAGACCCAAGGTGGCACCAGTGCCAAGTGGGGCTGGTTTCACAGTGTCAAGTGCCTCCTGCAATCTCCCATCCAGAAGCGGGGCAGCTGAGTTTTGTTTGCCTGTGAAACGGGCCGTTGTTTTTGATTGGGGTCTGTGGCCGAGAATGTTCAGCTGGCTCCTGACAATCCACAATATGCAGGATGGTTCCCAGACCCAAGGTGGCACCAGTGCCAAGTCTTGCTGGTTGTATAGTACCAAGTGGCTCCTGCAATCTGCCATCCAGAAGCGGTGCAGCTGAGTTTTGTTTGCCAGAGGAAAGGGCCGTGGGTTGTGTTTGGGGGCATATGGCTGGGAGTGGCCGGCTGTCTCATTAAAAAGATCGATACGCAGGATGGTTCCCAGACCCAAGGTGGCACCAGTGCCAAGTCGGGCTGTTTTTATAGTACCAAGTGCGTCCTGCAATTTGCCATCCAGAAGAGGGGCAGTTGAGTTTTGTTTGCCAGAGAAAGCGCCGTTGTTTGTGTTTGGGGGCTTGTGGCTGTGAGTGGCCGACTGGCGCCTTAGAATCTGCGATACGCAGCATGGTTCCCAGACCCAAGGTGGCACCATTTCCAAGTTGGGCTGGTTTGATAGTACCAAGTGGCTCCTGCAATCTGCCATCCAGAAGCGGGGCAGCTTACTTTTGTTTGCCAGGGAAACGGGCCGAGGTTTGTGTTTGGGGGCCTATGGCTGGGAGTGACCGGCTGGCTCCTGGAAAGCTACAATAGGCAGGATGGTGACCAGACCCATGGTGGCACCAGTGCCAAGTTGGGCTGGTTTGATAGTACCAAGTTGCTCCTGCAATCTGCCATCAAAAAGTTGGCAGGCGAGTTTTGTTTTCCAGGGAAAAGCGCCGTTGTTTGTGTTTGGGGGCCTGTGGCTGGGAGTGGCCGGCTGGCTCCTTAGAATCCACGATACGCAGGATGGTTCCCAGACCCAAGGTGGCACCAGTGCCAAGTCGGGCTGGTTTGATACTACCAAGTGGTTCCTGCAATCTGCCATCCAGAAGCAGGGCAGCTTACTTTTGTTTGCCAGGGAAACGGGCCGTGGGTTTTGTTTGGGGGCATATAGCTGAGAGTGGCCCGCTGGCCCCTGAAAATCCACGCTAGGCAGCATGGTTCCCAGATGCAAGGTGGCACCAGTGCCAAGTCGGGCTGGTTTGATGGTGCAAAGTGGCTCCTGCAATCTGCCATCCAGAAGCGGGGCAGCTGATTTTTGTTTGCCAGAGAAAAATTCCGTGGATTGTTTTTGGGGGCATATTGCTGGGAGTGGCCGGCTGGCTCCTTAAAATGCTCGATACGCATGATGGTTCCCAGGCCCAAGGTGTCACCACTACCAAGTCGGCCTGCGGTTTTAGTATCAAGTTCATCCTGCAATTTGCCATCCAGAAGAGGGGCAGTTGAGTTTTGTTTGCCAGAGAAACGGGCCGAGGTCTCTGTTTGGGGACATATGGCTGAGAGTGGCCGGCTGGCCCCTGAATATCCACGATACACAACATGGTTCCCAGATCCAAGGTGGCACCAGTGCCAAGTTGGGCTGGTTTGATAGTCCCAAGTGTCTCCTGCAATCTGCCATCCAGAAGCGGGGCAGCTTACTTTTGTTTGCCAGAGAAATAGGCCTAGGTTTTTGTTTGGGGGCCTGTGGCTAGGAGTGGCCTGCTGGCGCCTAAGAATCCACGATACGCAGGATGTTTACCAGACCCATGGTGGCACCAGTGCCAAGTTGGGCTGGTTTGATAGTACCAAGTGGCTCCTGCAAACTCCATCAAAAAGTTGGCAGGCGTGTTTTGTTTTCCAGGGAACAGCGCCGTTGATTTTGATTGGGGTCTGTGGCCGAGAGTGTCCAGCTGGCTCCTGACAATCCACAATACGCAAGATGGTTCCCAGACCCATGGTGGCACCAGTGCCAAGTCGTGCTGCTTTGATAGTACCAAGTGCGTCCTGCAATTTGCCATCCAGAAGAGGGGCAGTTGAGTTTTGTTTGCCAGAGAAAAGCGCCGTTGTTTGTGTTTGGGGGCTTGTGGCTGTGAGTGGCCGAGTGGCGCCTTAGAATCTGCGATACGCAGCATGGTTCCCAGACCCAAGGTGGCACCAGTGCCAAGTCGGGCTGGTTTGATAGTACCAAGTGGCTCCTGCAATCTGCCATCCAGAAGCGGGGCAGCTTACTTTTGTTTGCCAGGGAAACGGGCCGAGGTTTGTGACTGGGGGCCTATGGCTGGGAGTGACCGGCTGGCTCCTGAAAAGCTACGATAGGCAGGATGGTTACCAGACCCATGGTGGCACCAGTGCCAAGTTGGGCTGGTTTGATAGTACCAAGTTGCTCCTGCAATCTGCCATCAAAAAGTTGGCAGGCGAGTTTTGTTTTCCAGGGAAAAGCGCCGTTGTTTGTATTTGGGGGCCTGTGGCTGGGAGTGGCCGGCTGGCTCCTTAGAATCCACGATACGCAGGATGGTTCCCAGACCCAAGGTGGCACCAGTGCCAAGTCGGGCTGGTTTGATACTACCAAGTGGTTCCTGCAATCTGCCATCCAGAAGCAGGGCAGCTTACTTTTGTTTGCCAGGGAAACGGGCCGTGGGTTTTGTTTGGGGGCATATAGCTGAGAGTGGCCCGCTGGCCCCTGAAAATCCACGCTAGGCAGCATGGTTCCCAGATGCAAGGTGGCACCAGTGCCAAGTCGGGCTGGTTTGATGGTGCAAAGTGGCTCCTGCAATCTGCCATCCAGAAGTGGGGCAGCTGATTTTTGTTTGCCAGAGAAAAGGTCCGTGGTTTGTGTTTGGGGGCATATGGCTGAGAGTGGCCGGCTGGCCCCTGAAAATCCACGATACACAGGATGGTTCCCAGATCCAAGGTGGCACCTGTGCCAAGTCGGGCTGATTTGATAGTACTAAGTAGCTCCTGCAATCTGCCATCCAGAAGCGGGGCAGCTTACTTTTGTTTGCCAGGGAAACGGGCCGAGGTTTCTGTTTGGGGGCCTATGGCTGGGAGTGACCGGCTGGCTCCTGAAAAGCTACAATAGGCAGGATGGTTCCCAGAGCCAAGGTGGCACCAGTGCCAAGTTGGGCTGGTTTGATAGTACCAAGCGGCTCCTGCAATCTGCCATCCAGAAGCGGGGCAGCTTACTTTTGTTTGCCAGAGGAATAGGCCTAGGTTTTTGTCTGGGGGCCTGTGGCTAGGAGTGGCCGGCTGGCTCCTAAGAATCCACGATACGCAGGATGTTTCCCAGACCCAAGGTGACACCAGTGCCAAGTCGGGCTGGTTTGATAGTACCAAGTGGCTCCTGCAAACTCCATCAAAAAGTTGGCAGGCGTGTTTTGTTTTCCAGGGAACAGCGCCGTTGATTTTGTTTGGGGGCCTGTGGCTGGGAGTGGCCGGCTGGCTCCTTAGAATCCACGATACGCAGGATGGTTCCCAGACCCAAGGTGGCACCAGTGCCAAGTCGGGCTGGTTTGATTACACCAAGTGGCTCCTGCAATCTGCCATCCAGAAGTGAGGCAGCTAAGTTTTGTTTGCCAGAAAAAAGGGCCGTGGTTTTTGTTGGGGGCCTGTGGCTGGGAGTGGCCGGCTGGCTCCTTAGAATCCACCATACGCAGGATGGTTCCCAGACCCAAGGTGGCACCAGTGCCAAGTCGGGCTGGTTTGATAGTCCCAAGTGGCTCCTGCAAACTGCCATCCAGAAGCGGGGCAGCTGAGTTTTGTTTGCCAGGGAAATGGGCCGTTGTTTGTGTTTGGGGGCCTGTGGCTGGGAGTGTTCGGCTGGTTCCTGAATATGTACGATACGCAGGATTGTTCCCAGACCCAAGGTGGCACCAGTGCCAAGTCGGGCTGGTTTGATGGTGCAAAGTGGCTCCTGCAATCTGCCATCCAGACGCGGGGCAGCGGATTTTTGTTTCCATGAGAAATGGTCCGTGGTTTGTTTTTGGGGGTATATGGCTGGGCCTGGCCGGCTGGCTCCTTAAAAAGCTCGATATGCAGGATGGTTCCCTGACACAAGGTGGCACCAGTGCCACGTCGGGCGGTTTTCGTAGTACAAAGTGCGTCCTAAAATTTGCCATCCAGAAGAGGGGCAGTTGAGTTTTGTTTGCCAGAGAAAAGGTCCGTGGTTTTTTTTTGGGGGCATATGGCTGAGAGTGGCTGGGTGGCCCCTGAAAATCCACGATACACAGGATGGTTCCCAGATCCAAGGTGGCACCTGTGCCAAGTCGGGCTGATTTGATAGTACTAAGTAGCTCCTGCAATCTGCCATCCAGAAGCGGGGCAGCTTACTTTTGTTTGCCAGGGAAACGGGCCGAGGTTTGTGTTTGGGGGCCTATGGCTGAGAGTGACCGGCTGGCTCCTGAAAAGCTACAATAGGCAGGATGGTGACCAGACCCATGGTGGCACCAGTGCCAAGTTGGGCTGGTTTGATAGTACCAAGTGGTTCCTGCAATCTGCCATCCAGAAGCAGGGCAGCTGAGTTTTGTTTGCCAGAGAAAAGGGCCTTGGTTTGTGTTTGGGGGCATATGGCTGGGTGTGGCCAGCTGGCTCCTTAAAATGCACGATATGCAACATGGCTCCCAGACCCAAGGTGGCACCAGTGCCAAGTTGGGCTGGTTTGATAGTACCAAGTGGCTCCTGCAATCTTCCATGATCACGTGGAGAAATACTTTCTGGTTTCAGCCTCATGCTCTTTCTTCTCTCCCTCAACTTCTCTATCACCTCTCATCTGGTTCACATGCGCTGTCTTCAAGGTCCACAGGCTACTTTTCACAGAATCTTCTGGCCTGATGAAGTAAGAATGATGAATAGAACAGAGCTGGGATCTATTTTCCAGTTTGGATAAAATGCATTCTGCACACAAATCCAAGGAGAACGTGCTGCCCCGATGCCCAGAAAATCTTTCACTCCTGCTAGTGTTCTACGTCAACCGCAACTTAGTCTGAAAGAAAAGCTTTTTCTCTGAGAGCATCTGAGAGGTTTGCATGAAGCACTGATATCTGACATATGCAATTTTGAATAGGAGAGGAAAAAGAAAATGGCAAGGAGTTTTTAATTTTAGTGGTTTCAATTTTAATTTCCGTGCACTTTTTCAAAACTTGTCAGCTCAAATGCCCATCAACATCTTTTAGTCATCTGTAAGTCAGTATTCATATAAAATGTGCTTCAAATCCAAAGAATTTCAAATTTGCACTCCAAGCTTCTATGCCTAGATTTATGATTTCCTACACATATTAGATGAAAGGAAGGCCTTTTTTACTGTGGGAGTGCTGGAACACTGGAACAGGTTGCCCAGAGAAGTTGTGGGTGTCCCATCCCTGAAAGTATTCAAGGTCACCTTGGACGGGGCTTGGAGCAGCAACAAAGGAGAAGCTTGATGGTAGAGAAACAAAGTTGGACTATAGAAGAAACTCGGATTGAAGTATAGGATCAAGTTTTCTCTCAGCTCTTGGGGTAAATTCAAAGTTGTACAAAATGACATTTATCTGTGCTATTCACTACTGTAACAGAAAGTTTCATGAAAACTGTACAGAAGATAGTAAATTTTAAAAGAGATAAGAATTACAGCATAAAATCCATGGGATAGGTTACAACATGAGACACTCTCTAAGAGAAAATCTCTTTGTTTCAGCACTTCATCGGGGTAAGATTTCATGAAGTGCCAAAGAAGGTGGCAAAATATCATTCGGGACATTATTTACTGGAATTCAGCCTGGCCATTAGTAGGAACTGCCTTTGAACATATCATGTAGATATACCACACACGCTTTCCCTTCACTGAAAAATTACTGTTTACAACAAATAAGCAATTGACGATCAAAATTGATTGAAAGCATCTTAAACATGTCAAGTATTTCATTGTAGATGATCTGTGATCCAAATGCTTCTTCCACCTTCGAGAGGGACAGAAGAATTCTTCCATATCATGATGGTTTAAAATTGTATCAACCAATGTTTTCTGCTGAAAAGATATCATCTATTTTTTTCTATTTTTGGAAGAAAATATTCCTAGACATACAACAGGTGAGAACTAAGTAATTTTAAAGAAACAAATGAAATGAAAATATTCTGTAAATAGAATGAAATGAAAAGCTGTGTTTTAAATAGGAGCTAAATATTAAACAGAATTTTTGTACCAGGCATTTGAATTACTGCACCAGCTCTTTTGCCCATCAAGAGAGGCATTTAGCATTTCAGTCTTTTCCAAGGTGTTCATGATCTGCTATGCTGATCTCTGTGTGTGCCTAGGTGTGTGTGGAGGGGGGGGCATATGAAGGGGAGTGTGTATGTTTGCTTTACAATTGTTGTGGCAGATTCATGCCTCAGCTCCACATTTTGTTTTAAAAAGGTCACACCGAGTGGATATGAAGTTTACTATCAACAAGAGATCGATTCCCAAATCATCCATTTGACTCTCCCTTATAAATCATGTGCTTTGTTGCATATTTTATCAAATATACTTTCAAGCCAGATGGAGGAAGGAGGATGTGGGAATCCCTCCACCATCTTGCAACTTTTATGTAAGTAGGTTTTCAAGAAAATCATCATTTCTCTTTTAAATATGTCTGGAACAGGCATGATGGTAGTGTCAACCTGTTGGAGTTTTTGTTGCTGGAAGAAGTTGTACAAAAGGATTGGTTTTTACATTGACCAGTTACTGAATCAAGCGCAGGAATACATTGGAAATTTAGCTGGGGGTTCCTTTTCCCAGCAGACTACTTCTAGAACGAGCTTGTACACTGAAGCTGACTCTTTTGCTCTCTTTTTGTTTCTTTCCTATTTTCTTGGCTTCTTTGCCACTATCTAGACAATTTTGGAACTTTGTTCCCAACTAAAATGGTTTCAATAGTCTGATTGTGATCATACATTTTTACAAGGAATTTTTAAAATCTTTCCTCGAGTCCAGAAAGTCAAGGACTTAGATCTTTTTCTTCCCTTATCAATATTGCCATGAAATTGATAAATAAAGACCAACTCTTTATTTTTGTTTTTAACCCACGTAGATAATTCCCATCCATTAATCCATTTTGTGGACCAATAGCTGCCATTCTGATGGAAGCTGTCACTTCTTAACAATAGGCATTCTGTGACTATGTTGACTGCACTTTGGGTGAAGATCCTAACTGGTCTTAGATATACATAGGGAGAAATTTGCTCAGCCAGTGTCAGTCTTAAGCATGCGTATCAGAAGATCTTTCTAGAGCTGGGAATTTTCCCATGAAAGGGATTCAGTTAGGGAAGAGACACTTGTGCCAGAGTTTTACATTCTTCTTGAACACTGCTTAAGGAACTTAGATGCCATGTCCATTTGGATCTCTGTCTGCACAGAACTTTGTCATGCCAGCGCTTTGAAATGCATCTTGAAGAGAATTCACTAGCACAGAATGAAAGAGAGTGGAAGGGGTTGGTGGGGCTAACCAGGCCCAACCCCCCTGCCTAAACCAGGATACCTAGAGCCTCTTGCCCAGGATTCTATCTGGGTGTACTTTTAATGTCTTCGAAGATCCAGGCTCCACAATCTTTCTGGGCAGTCTGTGCCGTGGTTCAGTCACCCTGACAGTAAAGAAACATTTACTGATGTTCAAAGGCAATCTCCTGTATTTCAGTGTGTGCCCACTGCCTCTTGTCTTTTCCCTCAGCATCACTGAAAAGACACTGATTCCCTCCCCTTTGCACTATTGCTTCCATATGTATGTGTGATGCCATGTAGAGGTATGTCAAAAACCTCCCTGAAGCCCAGGCAGATAATATTCCCTTCATCTACCAGTCAAGTTGATTCATCAGAGGAGTTTAAAGTGATGTTCAGCATGAAATTCCCCTGAAAAATCATGCTAACTACATTATTTGGTCATCTGTCATGTGCCTGGCAAGGATTTCCAGGAAGAGCTGCTTCATCAACTTCCTGGGGATAAAAAAGAGGCTGGCTGGTTTGTACTATGGCGAGTCCTCTTAATTGCCTTTTTTGAAGATGGATGTCATTTGCTAACATCCACTCTTTAGCCTCTGTTGTCGTCTACATCTTAGCAAAACGCTTTTCCACTATGTCTGGCTAGGAAAAACTGTGCCAGCACAGAAAACATCTCCCATCTTGTTCTAGAAGTTGCACGGATGTCTGCCAAGTGTTTGGCAGGAAGAAAAGAAAAGTTGTCCAAAACAGCTTCCAATCGAATGTTCCTGTGATTGGAAAAGTCAGGAGAGTGCAAAGGTACTGTTTTCTATCAGTTGGCAAGGTGCGCACACAATCCCAGTGTTGTACAGCTTGCTTCTTCACCTTCCCGAAGCTGCCGCTCTCGCCGGCTGCCGGAGCCCAAGAAGCGGCTTCTTCGCGCAAAGACGATTGTGCCGCTCACAGGGCTCTCCTTAGCGCGGCTTCTGCCGAAAGACGCCCGGCAGCGGCTCTTACCTCCGGAGAGCATCCTACCTTCGTCTTTAGCTCCACTTCTCATCTACACCTCGGCAAAACGCTTTTCCACTATGTCTGGCTAGGAAAAACTGTGCCAGCACAGAAAACATCTCCCATCGTGTTCTAGAAGTTGCACGGATGTCTGCCAAGTGTTTGGCAGGAAGAAAAGAAAAGTTGTCCAAAACAGCTTCCAATCGAATGTTCCTGTGATTGGAAAAGTCAGGAGAGTGCAAAGGTACTGTTTTCTATCAGTTGGCAAGGTGCGCACACAATCCCAGTGTTGTACAGCTTGCTTCTTCACCTTCCCGAAGCTGCCGCTCTCGTCGGCTGCCGGAGCCCAAGAAGCGGCTTCTTCGCGCAAAGACGATTGTGCCGCTCACAGTGCTCTCCTTAGCGCGGCTTCTGCCGAAAGACGCCCGGCAGCGGCTCTTACCTCCGGAGAGCATCCTACCTTCGTCTTTCGCGTCTTTTGTAGTCTACATCTTAGCAAAACGCTTTTCCACTATGTCTGGCTAGGAAAAACTGTGCCAGCACAGAAAACATCTCCCATCGTGTTCTCGAAGTTGCACGGATGTCTGCCAAGTGTTTGGCAGGAAGAAAAGAAAAGTTGTCCAAAACAGCTTCCAATCGAATGTTCCTGTGATTGGAAAAGTCAGGAGAGTGCAAAGGTACTGTTTTCTATCAGTTGGCAAGGTGCGCACACAATCCCAGTGTTGTACAGCTTGCTTCTTCACCTTCCCGAAGCTGCCGCTCTCGCCGGCTGCCGGAGCCCAAGAAGCGGCTTCTTCGCGCAAAGACGATTGTGCCGCTCACAGTGCTCTCCTTAGCGCGGCTTCTGCCGAAAGACGCCCGGCAGCGGCTCTTACCTCCGGAGAGCATCCTACCTTCGTCTTTCGCGTCTTTTGTAGTCTACATCTTAGCAAAACGCTTTTCCACTATGTCTGGCTAGGAAAAACTGTGCCAGCACAGAAAACATCTCCCATCGTGTTCTCGAAGTTGCACGGATGTCTGCCAAGTGTTTGGCAGGAAGAAAAGAAAAGTTGTCCAAAACAGCTTCCAATCGAATGTTCCTGTGATTGGAAAAGTCAGGAGAGTGCAAAGGTACTGTTTTCTATCAGTTGGCAAGGTGCGCACACAATCCCAGTGTTGTACAGCTTGCTTCTTCACCTTCCCGAAGCTGCCGCTCTCGCCGGCTGCCGGAGCCCAAGAAGCGGCTTCTTCGCGCAAAGACGATTGTGCCGCTCACAGTGCTCTCCTTAGCGCGGCTTCTGCCGAAAGACGCCCGGCAGCGGCTCTTACCTCCGGAGAGCATCCTACCTTCGTCTTTCGCGTCTTTTGTAGTCTACATCTTAGCAAAACGCTTTTCCACTATGTCTGGCTAGGAAAAACTGTGCCAGCACAGAAAACATCTCCCATCGTGTTCTAGAAGTTGCACGGATGTCTGCCAAGTGTTTGGCAGGAAGAAAAGAAAAGTTGTCCAAAACAGCTTCCAATCGAATGTTCCTGTGATTGGAAAAGTCAGGAGAGTGCAAAGGTACTGTTTTCTATCAGTTGGCAAGGTGCGCACACAATCCCAGTGTTGTACAGCTTGCTTCTTCACCTTCCCGAAGCTGCCGCTCTCGCCGGCTGCCGGAGCCCAAGAAGCGGCTTCTTCGCGCAAAGACGATTGTGCCGCTCACAGTGCTCTCCTTAGCGCGGCTTCTGCCGAAAGACGCCCGGCAGCGGCTCTTACCTCCGGAGAGCATCCTACCTTCGTCTTTAGCTCCTCTTCTCATCTACACCTCGGCAAAACGCTTTTCCACTATGTCTGGCTAGGAAAAACTGTGCCAGCACAGAAAACATCTCCCATCGTGTTCTAGAAGTTGCACGGATGTCTGCCAAGTGTTTGGCAGGAAGAAAAGAAAAGTTGTCCAAAACAGCTTCCAATCGAATGTTCCTGTGATTGGAAAAGTCAGGAGAGTGCAAAGGTACTGTTTTCTATCAGTTGGCAAGGTGCGCACACAATCCCAGTGTTGTACAGCTTGCTTCTTCACCTTCCCGAAGCTGCCACTCTCAGGAGGTAAGAGCCGCTGCCGGGCGTCTTTCGGCAGAAGCCGCGCTAAGGAGAGCACTGTGAGCGGCACAATCGTCTTTGCGCGAAGAAGCCGCTTCTTGGGCTCCGGCAGCCGGCGAGAGCGGCAGCTTCGGGAAGGTGAAGAAGCAAGCTGTACAACACTGGGATTGTGTGCGCACCTTGCCAACTGATAGAAAACAGTACCTTTGCACTCTCCTGACTTTTCCAATCACAGGAACATTCGATTGGAAGCTGTTTTGGACAACTTTTCTTTTCTTCCTGCCAAACACTTGGCAGACATCCGTGCAACTTCTAGAACACGATGGGAGATGTTTTCTGTGCTGGCACAGTTTTTCCTAGCCAGACATAGTGGAAAAGCGTTTTGCTAAGATGTAGACTACAAAAGACGCGAAAGACGAAGGTAGGATGCTCTCCGGAGGTAAGAGCCGCTGCCGGGCGTCTTTCGGCAGAAGCCGCGCTAAGGAGAGCACTGTGAGCGGCACAATCGTCTTTGCGCGAAGAAGCCGCTTCTTGGGCTCCGGCAGCCGGCGAGAGCGGCAGCTTCGGGAAGGTGAAGAAGCAAGCTGTACAACACTGGGATTGTGTGCGCACCTTGCCAACTGATAGAAAACAGTACCTTTGCACTCTCCTGACTTTTCCAATCACAGGAACATTCGATTGGAAGCTGTTTTGGACAACTTTTCTTTTCTTCCTGCCAAACACTTGGCAGACATCCGTGCAACTTCTAGAACACGATGGGAGATGTTTTCTGTGCTGGCACAGTTTTTCCTAGCCAGACATAGTGGAAAAGCGTTTTGCTAAGATGTAGACTACAAAAGACGCGAAAGACGAAGGTAGGATGCTCTCCGGAGGTAAGAGCCGCTGCCGGGCGTCTTTCGGCAGAAGCCGCGCTAAGGAGAGCACTGTGAGCGGCACAATCGTCTTTGCGCGAAGAAGCCGCTTCTTCGGTTCCGGGAGCCGGCGAGAGCGGCAGCTTCGGGAAGGTGAAGAAGCAAGCTGTACAACACTGGGATTGTGTGCGCACCTTGCCAACTGATAGAAAACAGTACCTTTGCACTCTCCTGACTTTTCCAATCACAGGAACATTCGATTGGAAGCTGTTTTGGACAACTTTTCTTTTCTTCCTGCCAAACACTTGGCAGACATCCGTGCAACTTCGAGAACACGATGGGAGATGTTTTCTGTGCTGGCACAGTTTTTCCTAGCCAGACATAGTGGAAAAGCTTTTTGCCGAGGTGTAGACTACATAAGACGCGAAAGACGAAGGTAGGATGCTCTCCGGAGGTAAGAGCCGCTGCCGGGCGTCTTTCGGCAGAAGCCGCGCTAAGGAGAGCACTGTGAGCGGCACAATCGTCTTTGCGCGAAGAAGCCGCTTCTTGGGCTCCGGCAGCCGGCGAGAGCGGCAGCTTCGGGAAGGTGAAGAAGCAAGCTGTACAACACTGGGATTGTGTGCGCACCTTGCCAACTGATAGAAAACAGTACCTTTGCACTCTCCTGACTTTTCCAATCACAGGAACATTCGATTGGAAGCTGTTTTGGACAACTTTTCTTTTCTTCCTGCCAAACACTTGGCAGACATCCGTGCAACTTCTAGAACACGATGGGAGATGTTTTCTGTGCTGGCACAGTTTTTCCTAGCCAGACATAGTGGAAAAGCGTTTTGCTAAGATGTAGACTACAAAAGACGCGAAAGACGAAGGTAGGATGCTCTCCGGAGGTAAGAGCCGCTGCCGGGCGTCTTTCGGCAGAAGCCGCGCTAAGGAGAGCACTGTGAGCGGCACAATCGTCTTTGCGCGAAGAAGCCGCTTCTTGGGCTCCGGCAGCCGGCGAGAGCGGCAGCTTCGGGAAGGTGAAGAAGCAAGCTGTACAACACTGGGATTGTGTGCGCACCTTGCCAACTGATAGAAAACAGTACCTTTGCACTCTCCTGACTTTTCCAATCACAGGAACATTCGATTGGAAGCTGTTTTGGACAACTTTTCTTTTCTTCCTGCCAAACACTTGGCAGACATCCGTGCAACTTCTAGAACACGATGGGAGATGTTTTCTGTGCTGGCACAGTTTTTCCTAGCCAGACATAGTGGAGAAGCGTTTTGCTAAGATGTAGACTACAAAAGACGCGAAAGACGAAGGTAGGATGCTCTCCGGAGGTAAGAGCCGCTGCCGGGCGTCTTTCGGCAGAAGCCGCGCTAAGGAGAGCACTGTGAGCGGCACAATCGTCTTTGCGCGAAGAAGCCGCTTCTTCGGTTCCGGGAGCCGGCGAGAGCGGCAGCTTCGGGAAGGTGAAGAAGCAAGCTGTACAACACTGGGATTGTGTGCGCACCTTGCCAACTGATAGAAAACAGTACCTTTGCACTCTCCTGACTTTTCCAATCACAGGAACATTCGATTGGAAGCTGTTTTGGACAACTTTTCTTTTCTTCCTGCCAAACACTTGGCAGACATCCGTGCAACTTCGAGAACACGATGGGAGATGTTTTCTGTGCTGGCACAGTTTTTCCTAGCCAGACATAGTGGAGAAGCGTTTTGCTAAGATGTAGACTACAAAAGACGCGAAAGACGAAGGTAGGATGCTCTCCGGAGGTAAGAGCCGCTGCCGGGCGTCTTTCGGCAGAAGCCGCGCTAAGGAGAGCACTGTGAGCGGCACAATCGTCTTTGCGCGAAGAAGCCGCTTCTTCGGTTCCGGGAGCCGGCGAGAGCGGCAGCTTCGGGAAGGTGAAGAAGCAAGCTGTACAACACTGGGATTGTGTGCGCACCTTGCCAACTGATAGAAAACAGTACCTTTGCACTCTCCTGACTTTTCCAATCACATGAACATTCGATTGGAAGCTGTTTTGGACAACTTTTCTTTTCTTCCTGCCAAACACTTGGCAGACATCCGTGCAACTTCTAGAACACGATGGGAGATGTTTTCTGTGCTGGCACAGTTTTTCCTAGCCAGACATAGTGGAAAAGCGTTTTGCCGAGGTGTAGATGAGAAGAGGAGCTAAAGACGAAGGTAGGATGCTCTCCGGAGGTAAGAGCCGCTGCCGGGCGTCTTTCGGCAGAAGCCGCGCTAAGGAGAGCACTGTGAGCGGCACAATCGTCTTTGCGCGAAGAAGCCGCTTCTTGGGCTCCGGCAGCCGGCGAGAGCGGCAGCTTCGGGAAGGTGAAGAAGCAAGCTGTACAACACTGGGATTGTGTGCGCACCTTGCCAACTGATAGAAAACAGTACCTTTGCACTCTCCTGACTTTTCCAATCACAGGAACATTCGATTGGAAGCTGTTTTGGACAACTTTTCTTTTCTTCCTGCCAAACACTTGGCAGACATCCGTGCAACTTCTAGAACACGATGGGAGATGTTTTCTGTGCTGGCACAGTTTTTCCTAGCCAGACATAGTGGAAAAGCTTTTTGCCGAGGTGTAGATGAGAAGAGGAGCTAAAGAGTGGATGTTAGCAAATGACACCCATCTTCAAAAAAGGCAATTAAGAGGACTCGCCATAGTACAAACCAGCCAGCCTCTTTTTTATCCCCAGGAAGTTGATGAAGCAGCTCTTCCTGGAAATCCTTGCCAGGCACATGACAGATGACCAAATAATGTAGTTAGCATGATTTTTCAGGGGAATTTCATGCTGAACATCACTTTAAACTCCTCTGATGAATCAACTTGACTGGTAGATGAAGGGAATATTATCTGCCTGGGCTTCAGGGAGGTTTTTGACATACCTCTACATGGCATCACACATACATATGGAAGCAATAGTGCAAAGGGGAGGGAATCAGTGTCTTTTCAGTGATGCTGAGGGAAAAGACAAGAGGCAGTGGGCACACACTGAAATACAGGAGATTGCCTTTGAACATCAGTAAATGTTTCTTTACTGTCAGGGTGACTGAACCACGGCACAGACTGCCCAGAAAGATTGTGGAGCCTGGATCTTCGAAGACATTAAAAGTACACCCAGATAGAATCCTGGGCAAGAGGCTCTAGGTATCCTGGTTTAGGCAGGGGGGTTGGGCCTGGTTAGCCCCACCAACCCCTTCCACTCTCTTTCATTCTGTGCTAGTGAATTCTCTTCAAGATGCATTTCAAAGCGCTGGCATGACAAAGTTCTGTGCAGACAGAGATCCAAATGGACATGGCATCTAAGTTCCTTAAGCAGTGTTCAAGAAGAATGTAAAACTCTGGCACAAGTGTCTCTTCCCTAACTGAATCCCTTTCATGGGAAAATTCCCAGCTCTAGAAAGATTTTCTGATACGCATGCTTAAGACTGACACTGGCTGAGCAAATTTCTCCCTATGTATATCTAAGACCAGTTAGGATCTTCACCCAAAGTGCAGTCAACATAGTCACAGAATGCCTATTGTTAAGAAGTGACAGCTTCCATCAGAATGGCAGCTATTGGTCCACAAAATGGATTAATGGATGGGAATTATCTACGTGGGTTAAAAACAAAAATAAAGAGTTGGTCTTTATTTATCAATTTCATGGCAATATTGATAAGGGAAGAAAAAGATCTAAGTCCTTGACTTTCTGGACTCGAGGAAAGATTTTAAAAATTCCTTGTAAAAATGTATGATCACAATCAGACTATTGAAACCATTTTAGTTGGGAACAAAGTTCCAAAATTGTCTAGATAGTGGCAAAGAAGCCAAGAAAATAGGAAAGAAACAAAAAGAGAGCAAAAGAGTCAGCTTCAGTGTACAAGCTCGTTCTAGAAGTAGTCTGCTGGGAAAAGGAACCCCCAGCTAAATTTCCAATGTATTCCTGCGCTTGATTCAGTAACTGGTCAATGTAAAAACCAATCCTTTTGTACAACTTCTTCCAGCAACAAAAACTCCAACAGGTTGACACTACCATCATGCCTGTTCCAGACATATTTAAAAGAGAAATGATGATTTTCTTGAAAACCTACTTACATAAAAGTTGCAAGATGGTGGAGGGATTCCCACATCCTCCTTCCTCCATCTGGCTTGAAAGTATATTTGATAAAATATGCAACAAAGCACATGATTTATAAGGGAGAGTCAAATGGATGATTTGGGAATCGATCTCTTGTTGATAGTAAACTTCATATCCACTCGGTGTGACCTTTTTAAAACAAAATGTGGAGCTGAGGCATGAATCTGCCACAACAATTGTAAAGCAAACATACACACTCCCCTTCATATGCCCCCCCCTCCACACACACCTAGGCACACACAGAGATCAGCATAGCAGATCATGAACACCTTGGAAAAGACTGAAATGCTAAATGCCTCTCTTGATGGGCAAAAGAGCTGGTGCAGTAATTCAAATGCCTGGTACAAAAATTCTGTTTAATATTTAGCTCCTATTTAAAACACAGCTTTTCATTTCATTCTATTTACAGAATATTTTCATTTCATTTGTTTCTTTAAAATTACTTAGTTCTCACCTGTTGTATGTCTAGGAATATTTTCTTCCAAAAATAGAAAAAAATAGATGATATCTTTTCAGCAGAAAACATTGGTTGATACAATTTTAAACCATCATGATATGGAAGAATTCTTCTGTCCCTCTCGAAGGTGGAAGAAGCATTTGGATCACAGATCATCTACAATGAAATACTTGACATGTTTAAGATGCTTTCAATCAATTTTGATCGTCAATTGCTTATTTGTTGTAAACAGTAATTTTTCAGTGAAGGGAAAGTGTGTGTGGTATATCTACATGATATGTTCAAAGGCAGTTCCTACTAATGGCCAGGCTGAATTCCAGTAAATAATGTCCCGAATGATATTTTGCCGCCTTCTTTGGCACTTCATGAAATCTTACCCCGATGAAGTGCTGAAACAAAGAGATTTTCTCTTAGAGAGTGTCTCATGTTGTAACCTATCCCATGGATTTTATGCTGTAATTCTTATCTCTTTTAAAATTTACTATCTTCTGTACAGTTTTCATGAAACTTTCTGTTACAGTAGTGAATAGCACAGATAAATGTCATTTTGTACAACTTTGAATTTACCCCAAGAGCTGAGAGAAAACTTGATCCTATACTTCAATCCGAGTTTCTTCTATAGTCCAACTTTGTTTCTCTACCATCAAGCTTCTCCTTTGTTGCTGCTCCAAGCCCCGTCCAAGGTGACCTTGAATACTTTCAGGGATGGGACACCCACAACTTCTCTGGGCAACCTGTTCCAGTGTTCCAGCACTCCCACAGTAAAAAAGGCCTTCCTTTCATCTAATATGTGTAGGAAATCATAAATCTAGGCATAGAAGCTTGGAGTGCAAATTTGAAATTCTTTGGATTTGAAGCACATTTTATATGAATACTGACTTACAGATGACTAAAAGATGTTGATGGGCATTTGAGCTGACAAGTTTTGAAAAAGTGCACGGAAATTAAAATTGAAACCACTAAAATTAAAAACTCCTTGCCATTTTCTTTTTCCTCTCCTATTCAAAATTGCATATGTCAGATATCAGTGCTTCATGCAAACCTCTCAGATGCTCTCAGAGAAAAAGCTTTTCTTTCAGACTAAGTTGCGGTTGACGTAGAACACTAGCAGGAGTGAAAGATTTTCTGGGCATTGGGGCAGCACGTTCTCCTTGGATTTGTGTGCAGAATGCATTTTATCCAAACTGGAAAATAGATCCCAGCTCTGTTCTATTCATCATTCTTACTTCATCAGGCCAGAAGATTCTGTGAAAAGTAGCCTGTGGACCTTGAAGACAGCGCATGTGAACCAGATGAGAGGTGATAGAGAAGTTGAGGGAGAGAAGAAAGAGCATATGGCTGAAACCAGAAAGTATTTCTCCACGTGATCATGGAAGATTGCAGGAGCCACTTGGTACTATCAAACCAGCCCGACTTGGCACTGGTGCCACTATGGGTCTGGGAGCCATGTTGCATATCGTGCATTTTAAGGAGCCAGCTGGCCACACACAGCCATATGCCCCCAAACACAAACCAAGCCCTTTTCTCTGGCAAACAAAACTCAGCTGCCCTGCTTCTGGATGGCAGATTGCAGGAGCCACTTGGTACTATCAAACCAGCCCAACTTGGCACTGGTGCCACCTTGGCTCTGGGAACCATCCTGCCTATTGTAGCTTTTCAGGAGCCAGCCGGTCACTCCCAGCCATAGGCCCCCAAACAGAAACCTCGGCCCGTTTCCCTGGCAAACAAAAGTAAGCTGCCCCGCTTCTGGATGGCAGATTGCAGGAGCTACTTAGTACTATCAAATCAGCCCGACTTGGCACAGGTGCCACCTTGGATCTGGGAACCATCCTGTGTATCGTGGATTTTCAGGGGCCAGCCGGCCACTCTCAGCCATATGCCCCCAAACACAAACCACGGACCTTTTCTCTGGCAAACAAAAATCAGCTGCCCCACTTCTGGATGGCAGATTGCAGGAGCCACTTGGGACTATCACACCAGCACAACATGGCACTGCTGCCACCTTGGATCTGGGAACAATCCTGCGTATCGTACATATTCAGGAACCAGCCGAACACTCCCAGCCACAGGCCCCCAAACACAAACAACGGCCCATTTCCCTGGCAAACAAAACTCAGCTGCCCCGCTTCTGGATGGCAGATTGCAGGAGCCACTTGGGACTATCAAACCAGCCCGACTTGGCACTGGTGCCACCTTGGGTCTGGGAACCATCCGGCGTATCGTGGATTTTCAGGGGCCAGCCGGTCATTCCCAGCCATATGCTCCCAAACACAAACCTCGGCCCTTTTCTCTGGCAAACAAAACTCAACTGCCCCTCTTCTGGATGGCAAATTGCAGGACGCACTTGGTACTACAAAAAGAGCCCGACTTGGCAGTGGTGCCACCTTGGCTCTGGGAACCATCCTGCGTATCGAGCATTTTAAGGAGCCAGCCGGCAATTCCCAGCCGTATGCCCCAAAAAGAAACCACGGACCTTTTCTCTGGCAAAAAAAACTCAGCTGTCCCGCTTCTGGATGGCAGATTGCAGGAGTCACTTTGAACCATACAACCAGCCTTACTTGGCACTGGTGCCACCTTGTATCTGGGAACCATCCTGCCTATCGTTGATTTTCAGGGGCCAGCCTACCACTCTCGGCCATAGGCCCCCAAACACAAACCACAGCCCTTTTCTCTAGCAAACAAAATTTAGCTGCCCCGCTTCTGGATGGCAAATTGCAGGAGCCACTGGGTACTACAAAAACAGCCCGACTTGGCACAGGTGCCACCTTGCGTCTGGTTACCATGCGGCGTATCGTGCATTTTAAGGAGCCAGGTGGCCACTCCCAGCCATATGCCCCCAAACACAACCCACGGCCCTTTTCTCTGGCAAACAAAACTCAGCTGCCCCGCTTCTGGATGGCAGAGTGCAGGAGACACTTGGTACTATCAAACCAGCCCGACTTGGCACTGGTGCCACCTTTGGTCTGGGAACCATCCTGCGTATTGTGGATTGTCAGGAGACAGCCGACCACTCTCGGCCACAGACCCCAATCAAAAACAAAGGTCCGTTTCCCTGGCAAAAAAAACTCAGCTGCCCCGCTTCTGGATGGGAGATTGCAGGAGGCACTTGACACTGTCAAAAGAGCCCCACTTTGTACTGGTGCCACCTTGGGTCTGGGAACCATGCTGCGTATCGTGGATTTTCAGGAGCCAGCCGGCCACTGCCAGCCACAGGCCCCCAAACAAAAACCACAGCCTTTTTCTCTGGCAAACAAAACTCAGCTGCCCTGCTTCTGGATGGCAGATTGCAGGAGCCACTTGGTACTATCAAACCAGCCCGACTTGGCACTGGTGCCACCTTGGGTCTGGGAACCATCCTGCCTATCGTGGATTTTAAGGAGCCAGCCGGCTACTCCCAGCCACAGGCCCCCAACAAAAACCACGGCCCTTTTTTCTCGCAAACAAAACTTAGCTGCCTCACTTCTGGATGGCAGATTGCAGGAGTCACTTGGTGTAATCAAACCAGCCCGACTTGGCACTGGTGCCACCTTGGGTCTGGGAACCATCCTGCGTATCGTGGATTCTAAGGAGCCAGCCGGCCACTCCCAGCCACAGGCCCCCAAACAAAATCAACGGCGCTGTTCCCTGGAAAACAAAACACGCCTGCCAACTTTTTGATGGAGTTTGCAGGAGCCACTTGGTACTATCAAACCAGCCCAACTTGGCACTGGTGCCACCATGGGTCTGGTAAACATCCTGCGTATCGTGGATTCTTAGGAGCCAGCCGGCCACTCCTAGCCACAGGCCCCCAAACAAAAACCTAGGCCTATTTCTCTGGCAAACAAAAGTAAGCTGCCCCGCTTCTGGATGGCAGATTGCAGGAGACACTTGGGACTATCAAACCAGCCCAACTTGGCACTGGTGCCACCTTGGATCTGGGAACCATGCTGTGTATCGTGGATTTTCAGGGGCCAGCCGGCCACTCTCAGCCATATGCCCCCAAACAGAAACCTCGGCCCGTTTCTCTGGCAAACAAAACTCAACTGCCCCTCTTCTGGATGGCAAATTGCAAGATGAACTTGATACTAAAACCGCAGGCCGACTTGGTAGTGGTGACACCTTGGGCCTGGGAACCATCATGCGTATCGAGCATTTTAAGGAGCCAGCCGGCCACTCCCAGCAATATGCCCCCAAAAACAATCCACGGAATTTTTCTCTGGCAAACAAAAGTAAGCTGCCCCGCTTCTGGATGGCAGATTGCAGGAACCACTTGGTAGTATCAAACCAGCCCGACTTGGCACTGGTGCCACCTTGGGTCTGGGAACCATCCTGCGTATCGTGGATTCTAAGGAGCCAGCCGGCCACTCCCAGCCACAGGCCCCCAAATACAAACAACGGCGCTTTTCCCTGGAAAACAAAACTCGCCTGCCAACTTTTTGATGGCAGATTGCAGGAGCAACTTGGTACTATCAAACCAGCCCAACTTGGCACTGGTGCCACCATGGGTCTGGTAAGCATCCTGCCTATTGTAGCTTTCCAGGAGCCAGCCGGTCACTCCCAGCCATAGGCCCCCAAACACAAACCTCGGCCCGTTTCCCTGGCAAACAAAAGTAAGCTGCCCCGCTTCTGGATGGCAGATTGCAGGAGCCACTTGGTACTATCAAACCAGCCCGACTTGGCACTGGTGCCACCTTGGGTCTGGGAACCATGCTGCGTATCGCAGATTCTAAGGCGCCAGTCGGCCACTCCCAGCCACAAGACCCCAAACACAAACAACGGCGCTTTTCTCTGGCAAACAAAACTCAACTGCCCCTCTTCTGGATGGCAAATTGCAGGACGCACTTGGTACTATCAAACCAGCACGACTTGGCACGGGTGCCACCTTGGGTCTGGGAACCATCCTGCGTATTGTGGATTGTCAGGAGCCAGCTGGACACTCTCGGCCACAGACCCCAATCAAAAACAACGGCCCGTTTCACAGGCAAACAAAACTCAGCTGCCCCGCTTCTGGATGGGAGATTGCAGGAGGCACTTGACACTGTGAAACCAGCCCCACTTGGCACTGGTGCCACCTTGGGTCTGGGAACCATGCTGCGTATCATGGATTTTCAGGAGCCAGCCGGCCACTCCCAGCCACAGGCCCCCAAACAAAAACCACAGCCTTTTTCTCTGGCAAACAAAATTCAGCTGCCCCGCTTCTGGATGGCAGATTGCAGGAGCCACTTGGGACTATCACACCAGCACAACATGGCACTGGTGCCACCTTGGATCTGGGAATCATCCTTCCTATCGTGGATTTTCAGGGGCCAGCCGGTCACTCTCAGCCATAGGCCCCAAACACAAACCACGGCCCTTTTCTCTGGAAAACAAAACTCAACTGCCCCTCTTCTGGATGGCAGATTGCAGGAGCCACTGGGTACTATGAAACCAGCCCTACTTGGCACTGGTGCCACCTTGGGTCTGGGAACCATGCTGCGTATCATGGATTTTCAGGAGCCAGCCGTCCACTGCCAGCCACAGGCCTCGAAACACAAACAACATCCTTTTTCTCTGGCAAACAAAATTCAGCTGCCCCGCTTCTGGATGGCAGATTGCAGGAACCACTTGGTACTAACAAACCAGCCCGACTTGGCACTGGTGCCACCTTGGGTCTGGGAACCATCCTGCGTATCGTGGATTCTAAGGAGCCAGCTGGCCACTCCCAGCCACAGGCCCCAAAATACACACAACGGCGCTTTTCCCTGGAAAACAAAACTTGCCTGCCAACTTTTTGATGGCAGATTGCAGGAGCCACTTGGTACTATCAAACCAGCCCAACTTGGCACTGGTGCCACCATGGGTCTGGTCACCATCCTGCCTATCGTAGCTTTTCAGGAGCCAGCCGGTCACTCCCAGCCATAGGCCCCCAGAAAAAAACCTCGGTCCGTTTCCCTGGAAAACAAAAGTAAGCTGCCCCGCTTCTGGATGGCAGATTGCAGGAGCCACTTGGTGCTATCAAACCAGCCTGACTTGGCACTGGTGCCACCTTGGGTCTGGGAACCATCCTGCGTATCGTGGATTCTAAGGAGCCAGCTGGCCACTCCCAGCCACAGGCCCCAAAACACACACAACGGCGCTTTTCCCTGGAAAACAACCTCGCCTGCCAACTTTTTGATGGCAGATTGCAGGACCCACTTGGTACTATCAAACCAGCCCAACTTGCCACTGGTGCCACCATGGGTCTGGTCACCATCCTGCCTATCGTAGCTTTTCAGGAGCCAGCCGGTCACTCCCTGCCATAGGCCCCGAGACACAAACCTCGGCCCGTTTCCCTGGCAAACAAAAGTAAGCTGCCCCGCTTCTGGATGGCAGATTGCAGGAGCCACTTGGTATTATCAAACCAGCCCGACTTGGCACTGGTGCCACCTTGGGTCTGGGAACCATCCAGCCTATCGTGGATTTTAAGGAGCCAGCCGGCTACTCCCAGCCACAGGCCCCCAACAAAAACCACGTCCCTTTTTTCTGGCAAACAAAACTTAGCTGCCTCACTTCTGGATGGCAGATTGCAGGAGCCACTTGGTGTAATCAAACCAGCCCGACTTGGCACTGGTGTCACCTTGGGTCTGGGAACCATCCTGCGTATCGTGGATTCTAAGGAGCCAGCCGGCCACTCCCAGCCACAGGCCCCCAAACAAAATCAACGGCGCTGTTCCCTGGAAAACAAAACACGCCTGCCAACTTTTTGATGGAGTTTGCAGGAGCCACTTGGTACTATCAAACCAGCCCAACTTGGCACTGGTGCCACCATGGGTCTGGTAAACATCCTGCGTATCGTGGATTCTTAGGAGCCAGCAGGCCACTCCTAGCCACAGGCCCCCAAACAAAAACCTAGGCCTATTTCTCTGGCAAACAAAAGTAAGCTGCCCCGCTTCTGGATGGCAGATTGCAGGAGACACTTGGGACTATCAAACCAGCCCAACTTGGCACTGGTGCCACCTTGGATCTGGGAACCATGTTGTGTATCGTGGATTTTCAGGGGCCAGCCGGCCACTCTCAGCCATATGTCCCCAAACAGAAACCTCGGCCCGTTTCTCTGGCAAACAAAACTCAACTGCCCCTCTTCTGGATGGCAAATTGCAGGATGAACTTGATACTAAAACCGCAGGCCGACTTGGTAGTGGTGACACCTTGGGCCTGGGAACCATCATGCGTATCGAGCATTTTAAGGAGCCAGCCGGCCACTCCCAGCAATATGCCCCCAAAAACAATCCACGGAATTTTTCTCTGGCAAACAAAAATCAGCTGCCCCGCTTCTGGATGGCAGATTGCAGGAGCCACTTTGCACCATCAAACCAGCCCGACTTGGCACTGGTGCCACCTTGCATCTGGGAACCATGCTGCCTAGCGTGGATTTTCAGGGGCCAGCGGGCCACTCTCAGCTATATGCCCCCAAACAAAACCCACGGCCCGTTTCCCTGGCAAACAAAAGTAAGCTGCCCTGCTTCTGGATGGCAGATTGCAGGAACCACTTGGTACTAACAAACCAGCCCGACTTGGCACTGGTGCCACCTTGGGTCTGGGAACCATCCTGCGTATCGTGGATTCTAAGGAGCCAGCCGGCCACTCCCAGCCACAGGCCCCCAAACACAAACAACGGCGCTTTTCCCTGGAAAACAAAACTCGCCTGCCAACTTTTTGATGGCAGATTGCAGGAGCAACTTGGTACTATCAAACCAGCCCAACTTGGCACTGGTGCCACCATGGGTCTGGTCACCATCCTGCCTATTGTAGCTTTCCAGGAGCCAGCCGGTCACTCCCAGCCATAGGCCCCCAAACACAAACCTCGGCCCGTTTCCCTGGCAAACAAAAGTAAGCTGCCCCGCTTCTGGATGGCAGATTGCAGGAGCCACTTGGTACTATCAAACCAGCCCAACTTGGCACTGGTGCCACCTTGGGTCTGGGAACCATGCTGCGTATCGCAGATTCTAAGGCGCCAGTCGGCCACTCCCAGCCACAAGCCCCCAAACACAAACAACGGCGCTTTTCTCTGGCAAACAAAACTCAACTGCCCCTCTTCTGGATGGCAAATTGCAGGACGCACTTGGTACTATAAAAACAGCCCGACTTGGCACTGGTGCCACCTTGGGTCTGGGAACCATCCTGCGTATCGATCTTTTTAATGAGACAGCCGGCCACTCCCAGCCATATGCCCCCAAACACAACCCACGGCCCTTTCCTCTGGCAAACAAAACTCAGCTGCACCGCTTCTGGATGGCAGATTGCAGGAGCCACTTGGTACTATCAAACCAGCAAGACTTGGCACTGGTGCCACCTTGGGTCTGGGAACCATCCTGCGTATTGTGGATTGTCAGGAGCCAGCTGAACATTCTCGGCCACAGACCCCAATCAAAAACAACGGCCCGTTTCACAGGCAAACAAAACTCAGCTGCCCCGCTTCTGGATGGGAGATTGCAGGAGGCACTTGACACTGTGAAACCAGCCCCACTTGGCACTGGTGCCACCTTGGGTCTGGGAACCATGCTGCGTATCATGGATTTTCAGGAGCCAGCCGGCCACTCCCAGCCATAGGCCCCCAAACAAAAACCTAGGCCTTTTTCTCTGGCAAACAAAATTCAGCTGCCCCACTTCTGGATGGCAGATTGCAGGAGCCACTTGGGACTATCACACCAGCACAACATGGCACTGCTGCCACCTTGGATCTGGGAACCATCCTTCCTATCGTGGATTTTCAGGGGCCAGCCGGTCACTCTCAGCCATAGGCCCCAAACACAAACCACGGCCCTTTTCTCTGGAAAACAAAACTCAACTGCCCCTCTTCTGGATGGCAGATTGCAGGAGCCAGTGGGTACTATGAAACTAGCCCTACTTGGCACTGGTGCCACCTTGGGTCTGGGAACCATGCTGCGTATCATGGATTTTCAGGAGCCAGCCGTCCACTGCCAGCCACAGGCCCCGAAACACAAACAACAGCCTTTTTCTCTGGCAAACAAAATTCAGCTGCCCCGCTTCTGGATGGCAGATTGCAGGAACCACTTGGTACTAACAAACCAGCCCGACTTGGCACTGGTGCCACCTTGGGTCTGGGAACCATCCTGCGTATCGTGGATTCTAAGGAGCCAGCTGGCCACTCCCAGCCACAGGCCCCAAAATACACACAACGGCGCTTTTCCCTGGAAAACAAAACTCGCCTGCCAACTTTTTGATGGCAGATTGCAGGAGCCACTTGGTACTATCAAACCAGCCCAACTTGGCACTGGTGCCACCATGGGTCTGGTCACCATCCTGCCTATCGTAGCTTTTCAGGAGCCAGCCGGTCACTCCCAGCCATAGGTCCCCAGACAAATACCTCGGCCCGTTTCCCTGGCAAACAAAAGTAAGCTGCCCCGCTTCTGGATGGCAGATTGCAGGAGCCACTTGGTACTATCAAACCAGCCCAACTTGACACTGGTGCCACCTTGGCTCTGGGAACCATGCTGCGTAACCCGGATTCTAAGACGACAGGCAGCCACTGCCAGCCACAGGCCTCCAAACAAAATCAACGGCGCTTTTCCCTGGAAAACAAAACTCGCCTGACAACTTTTAGATGGCAGATTGCAGGAGCCAGTTGGTACCATCAAACCAGCCCAACTTGGCACTGGTGCCACCTTGGGTCTGGGAACCATCCTGCCTATTGTTGCTTTTCAGGAGCCAGCCGGTCACTTCTAGCCCTAGGCCCCCAGTCATATACCTCGGCCCGTTTCCCTGGCACACAAATGTAAGCTACCCCGCTTCAGGATGGCAGATTGCAGGAGCCACTTTTCACCATCAAACCAGCCCGACTTGGCACTGGTGCCAACTTGGGTCTGGGAACCATCCTGCGTATCGTGTGTTCTAAGGAGCCAGCCGGCCACTCCCAGCCACAGTCCCCCAAACACAAACAACGGCGCTTTTCCCTGGAAAACAAAACTCGCCTGCCAACTTTTTGATGGCAGATTGCAGGAGCCACTTGGTACTATCAAACCAGCCCAACTTGGCACTGGTGCCACCATGGGTCTGGTCACCATCCTGCCTATCGTAGCTTTTCAGGAGCCAGTCGGTCACTCCCAGCCATAGGCCCCCAGACACAAACCTCGGCCCGTTTCCCTGGCAAACAAAAGTAAGCTGCCCCGCTTCTGCATGGCAGATTGCAGGTGCTATTTAGTACTATCAAACCAGCCCGACTTGGCACTGGTGCCACCTCTGGTCTGGGAACCATCCTGCCTATCGTGGATTTTCAGGGGCCAGACGGCCACTATCAGCCATATGCCCCCAAAAACAAACCACGGGCTTTTCTCTGGTAAACAAAACTCAACTGCCCCTCTTCTGGATGGCAAATTTTAGGACGCACTTTGTACTACGAAAACCGCCCGACTTGGCACTGGTGCCACCTTGGGTCAGGGAACCATCCTGCCTATCGTAGCTTTTCAGGAGCCAGCCGGTCACTCCCAGCCATAGGTCCCCAGACAAATACCTCGGCCCGTTTCCCTGGCAAACAAAAGTAAGCTGCCCCGCTTCTGGATGGCAGATTGCAGGAGCCACTTGGTACTATCAAACCAGCCCAACTTGACACTGGTGCCACCTTGGCTCTGGGAACCATGCTGCGTAACCCGGATTCTAAGACGACAGGCAGCCACTGCCAGCCACAGGCCTCCAAACAAAATCAACGGCGCTTTTCCCTGGAAAACAAAACTCGCCTGACAACTTTTAGATGGCAGATTGCAGGAGCCAGTTGGTACCATCAAACCAGCCCAACTTGGCACTGGTGCCACCTTGGGTCTGGGAACCATCCTGCCTATTGTTGCTTTTCAGGAGCCAGCCGGTCACTTCTAGCCCTAGGCCCCCAGTCATAAACCTCGGCCCGTTTCCCTGGCACACAAATGTAAGCTACCCCGCTTCAGGATGGCAGATTGCAGGAGCCACTTTTCACCATCAAACCAGCCCGACTTGGCACTGGTGCCACCTTGGGTCTGGGAACCATCCTGCGTATCGTGTGTTCTAAGGAGCCAGCCGGCCACTCCCAGCCACTGTCCTCCAAACACAAACAACGGCGCTTTTCCCTGGAAAACAAAACTGGCCTGCCAACTTTTTGATGGCAGATTGCAGGAGCCACTTGGTACTATCAAACCAGCCCAACTTGGCACTGGTGCCACCATGGGTCTGGTCACCATCCTGCCTATCGTAGCTTTTCAGGAGCCAGGCGGTCACTCCCAGCCATAGGCCCCCAGACACAAACCTCGGCCCGTTTCCCTGGCAAACAAAAGTAAGCTGCCCCGCTTCTGCATGGCAGATTGCAGGTGCTATTTAGTACTATCAAACCAGCCCGACTTGGCACTGGTGCCACCTCTGGTCTGGGAACCATCCTGCCTATCGTGGATTTTCAGGCGCCAGACGGCCACTATCAGCCATATGCCCCCAAAAACAAACCACGGGCTTTTCTCTGGTAAACAAAACTCAACTGCCCCTCTTCTGGATGGCAAATTTTAGGACGCACTTTGTACTACGAAAACCGCCCGACTTGGCACTGGTGCCACCTTGGGTCAGGGAACCATCCTGCCTATCGTAGCTTTTCAGGAGCCAGCCGGTCACTCCCAGCCATAGGTCCCCAGACAAATACCTCGGCCCGTTTCCCTGGCAAACAAAAGTAAGCTGCCCCGCTTCTGGATGGCAGATTGCAGGAGCCACTTGGTACTATCAAACCAGCCCAACTTGACACTGGTGCCACCTTGGCTCTGGGAACCATGCTGCGTAACCCGGATTCTAAGACGACAGGCAGCCACTGCCAGCCACAGGCCTCCAAACAAAATCAACGGCGCTTTTCCCTGGAAAACAAAACTCGCCTGACAACTTTTAGATGGCAGATTGCAGGAGCCAGTTGGTACCATCAAACCAGCCCAACTTGGCACTGGTGCCACCTTGGGTCTGGGAACCATCCTGCCTATTGTTGCTTTTCAGGAGCCAGCCGGTCACTTCTAGCCCTAGGCCCCCAGTCATAAACCTCGGCCCGTTTCCCTGGCACACAAATGTAAGCTACCCCGCTTCAGGATGGCAGATTGCAGGAGCCACTTTTCACCATCAAACCAGCCCGACGTGGCACTGGTGCCACCTTGGGTCTGGGAACCATCCTGCGTATCGTGTGTTCTAAGGAGCCAGCCGGCCACTCCCACCCACAGTCCCCCAAACACAAACAACGGCGCTTTTCCCTGGAAAACAAAACTGGCCTGCCAACTTTTTGATGGCAGATTGCAGGAGCCACTTGGTACTATCAAACCAGCCCAACTTGGCACTGGTGCCACCATGGGTCTGGTAACCATCCTGCCTATCGTAGCTTTTCAGGAGCCAGCCGGTCACTCCCAGCCATAGGCCCCCAGACACAAACCTCGGCCCGTTTCCCTGGCAAACAAAAGTAAGCTGCCCCGCTTCTGCATGGCAGATTGCAGGCGCTATTTAGTACTATCAAACCAGACCGACTTGGCACTGGTGCCACCTCTGGTCTGGTCACCATCCTGCCTATCGTGGATTTTCAGGGGCCAGACGGCCACTATCAGCCATATGCCCCCAAAAACAAACCACGGCCCTTTTCTCTGGTAAACAAAACTCAACTGCCCCTCTTCTGGATGGCAAATTTTAGGACGCACTTTGTACTACGAATACCGCCCGACTTGGCACTGGTGCCACCTTGGGTCAGGGAACCATCCTGCCTATCATAGCTATTTAAGGAGCCAGCAGGCCACGCCCAGCCATATAGCCCCAAAAACAAACCACGGACCATTTCTCTTGGAAACAAAAATCCGCTGCCCCGCGTCAGGATGGCAGATTGCAGGAGCCACTTTGCACCATCAAACCACCCCGACTTGGCACTGGTGCCATCTTGGATCTGGGAACCATCCTGCCTATCGTAGCTTTTCAGGAGCCAGCCGGTTACTCCCAACCATAGCCCCCAGACAGAAAGCTCTGCCCGTTTCCCTGGCAAACAAAAGTAAGCTACCCCGCTTCTGGATGGCAGATTGCAGGAGCCACTTGGTACTATCAAACCAGCCCAACTTGGCACTGGTGCCACCATGGGTCTGGTCACCATCCTGCCTATCGTAGCTTTTCAGGAGCCAGGCGGTCACTCCCAGCCATAGGCCCCCAGACAAATACCTCGGCCCGTTTCCCTGGCAAACAAATGTAAGCTGCCCCGCTTCTGGATGGCAGATTGCAGGAGCCACATGGTACTATCAAACCAGGCCAACATGGCACTGGTGCCACCTTGGCTCTGGGAACCATCCTGCCTATCGTGGATTTTCAGGCGCCAGCCGGCCACTCTCAGCCATATGCCCCCAAACACAAACCACGGCCCTTTTCTCTGGTAAACAAAACTCAACTGCCCCTCTTCTGGATGGCAAATTGCAGGACGCACTTGGTACTACGAAAACAGCCCGACTTGGCAGTGATGCCACCTTGGGTCAGGGAACCATCCTGCGTATCGATGTTTTTAAGGAGTCAGCCGGCAACGTCCAGCCATATACCCCCAAAAAAAACCCACGGAACTTTTCTCCAGCAAGCAAAAATCCGCTGCCCCGCGTCTGGATGGCAGATTGCAGGAGCTATTTAGTATTATCAAACCAGCCCGACTTGGCACTGGTGCCACCATGGGTCTGGTCACCATCCTGCCTATCGTAGCTTTTCAGGAGCCAGCCGGTCACTCTCAGCCATAGGCCCCAAACACAAACCACGGCCCTTTTCTCTGGAAAACAAAACTCAACTGCCCCTCTTCTGGATGGCAGATTGCAGGAGCCACTGGGTACTATGAAACCAGCCCTACTTGGCACTGGTGCCACCTTGGGTCTGGGAACCATGCTGCGTATCAAGGATTTTCAGGAGCCAGCCGTCCACTGCCAGCCACAGGCCCCGAAACACAAACAACAGCCTTTTTCTCTGGCAAACAAAATTCAGCTGCCCCGCTTCTGGATGGCAGATTGCAGGAACCACTTGGTACTAACAAACCAGCCCGACTTGGCACTGGTGCCACCTTGGGTCTGGGAACCATCCTGCGTATCGTGGATTCTAAGGAGCCAGCTGGCCACTCCCAGCCACAGGCCCCAAAACACACACAACGGCGCTTTTCCCTGGAAAACAAAACTCGCCTGCCAACTTTTTGATGGCAGATTGCAGGAGCCACTTGGTACTATCAAACCAGCCCAACTTGGCACTGGTGCCACCATGGGTCTGGTCACCATCCTGCCTATCGTAGCTTTTCAGGAGCCAGCCGGTCACTCCCAGCCATAGGCCCCCAGACACAAAGCTCGGCCTGTTTCCCGGGCACACAAAAGTAAGCTACCGCACTTCTGGATGGCAGATTGCAGGAGCCACTTTGCACCATCAAATCAGCCCAACTTGGCACTGGTGCCACCTTGGCTCTGGGAACCATGCTGCGTAACCCGGATTCTAAGACGACAGGCAGCCACTGCCAGCCACAGGCCTCCAAACAAAATCAACGGCGCTTTTCCCTGGAAAACAAAACTCGCCTGACAACTTTTAGATGGCAGATTGCAGGAGCCAGTTGGTACCATCAAACCAGCCCAACTTGGCACTGGTGCCACCTTGGGTCTGGGAACCATCCTGCCTATTGTTGCTTTTCAGGAGCCAGCCGGTCACTCCTAGCCCTAGGCCCCCAGTCATAAACCTCGGCCCGTTTCCCTGGCACACAAAAGTAAGCTACCCCGCTTCAGGATGGCAGATTGCAGGAGCCACTTTTCACCATCAAACCAGCCCGACGTGGCACTGGTGCCACCTTGGGTCTGGGAACCATCCTGCGTATCGTGTGTTCTAAGGAGCCAGCTGGCCACTCCCACCAACAGTCCCCCAAACACAAACAACGGCGCTTTTCCCTGGAAAACAAAACTCGCCTGACAACTTTTTGATGGCAGATTGCAGGAGCCACTTGGTACTATCAAACCAGCCCAACTTGGCACTGGTGCCACCATGGGTCTGGTAACCATCCTGCCTATCGTAGCTTTTCAGGAGCCAGGCGGTCACTCCCAGCCATAGGCCCCCAGACACAAACCTCGGCCCGTTTCCCTGGCAAACAAAAGTAAGCTGCCCCGCTTCTGCATGGCAGATTGCAGGTGCTATTTAGTACTATCAAACCAGCCCGACTTGGCACTGGTGCCACCTCTGGTCTGGTCACCATCCTGCCTATCGTGGATTTTCAGGCGCCAGACGGCCACTATCAGCCATATGCCCCCAAAAACAAACCACGGCCCTTTTCTCTGGTAAACAAAACTCAACTGCCCCTCTTCTGGATGGCAAATTTTAGGACGCACTTTGTACTACGAAAACCGCCCGACTTGGCACTGGTGCCACCTTGGGTCAGGGAACCATCCTGCCTATCGTAGCTTTTTAAGGAGCCAGCAGGCCACGCCCAGCCATATAGGCCCAAAAACAAACCACGGACCATTTCTCTTGGAAACAAAAATCCGCTGCCCCGCGTCAGGATGGCAGATTGCAGGAGCCACGTTGCACCATCAAACCACCCCGACTTGGCACTGGTGCCATCTTGGATCTGGGAACCATCCTGCCTATCGTAGCTTTTCAGGAGCCAGCCGGTTACTCCCAACCATAGGCCCCCAGACAGAAAGCTCTGCCCGTTTCCCTGGCAAACAAAAGTAAGCTACCCCGCTTCTGGATGGCAGATTGCAGGAGCCACTTGGTACTATCAAACCAGCCCAACTTGACACTGGTGCCACTTTGGGTCTGGGAACCATGCTGCGTAACGTAGATTCTAAGGCGCCAGGCGGCCACTCCCAGCCACAGGCCCCCAAATACAAACAACGGCGCTTTTCCCTGGAAAACAAAACTCGCCTGCCAGCTTTTTGATGGCAGATTGCAGGAGCCACTTGGTACTATCAAATCATCCCAACTTGGCACTGGTGCCATTATGGGTCTGGGAACCATCCTGCCAAATGTACCATTTCAGGAGCCAGCCGGTCACTCCCAGCCATAGGCCCCCATCACAAACCTCGGACCGTTTCCCTGGCAAACAAAATTAAGCTGCCCCGATTCTGGATGGCAGATTGCAGGAGCCACTTGGTAGTGTCAAAACAGCCCGACTTGGCACTGGTGCCACCTTGGGTCTGGGAACCATCCTGCGTATCGTGGATTCTAAGCAGCCACCCGGCCACTCCGTGCCACAGGCGCCCAAACAAAAACAACGGCGCTTTTCCCTGGAAAACAAAACTCGCCTGCCAACATTTTGATGGCAGATTGCAGGAGCCACTTGGTACTATCAAACCAGCCCAACTTGGCACTGGTGCCACCATGGGTCTGGTCACCATCCTGCCTATCGTAGCTTTTCAGGAGCCAGCCGGTCACTCCCAGCCATAAACCCCCAGACACAAACCTCGGCCCGTTTCCCTGGAAAACAAAAGTAAGCACCCCCGATTCTGGATGGCAGATTGCAGGAGCCACTTGGTAGTATCAAATTAGCCCAACTTGGCACTGGTGCCATCATGGGTCTGGTAAACATCCTGCCTATCTTAGCTTTTCAGGAGCCGGCCGGTCACTCCCTGCCATAGGCCCCCAGAGAAATACCTCGGCCCGTTTCCCTGGCAAACAAAAGTAAGCTGCCCCTCTTCTGGATGGCAGATTGCAGGAACCACTTGGTAGTGTCAAAACAGCCCGACTTGGCACTGGTGCCACCTTGGCTCTGGGAACCATCCTGCCTATCGTGGATTTTCAGGCGCCAGCCGGCCACTCTCAGCCATATGCCCCAAAACACAAACCACGGCCCTTTTCTCTGGTAAACAAAACTCAACTGCCCCTCTTCTGGATGGCAAATTGCAGGAGCCACTTGGTACTACGAAAACAGCCCGACTTGGCAGTGATGCCACCTTGGGTCAGGGAACCATCCTGCGTATCGATGTTTTTAAGGAGTCAGCCGGCAACGTCCAGCCATATACCCCCAAAAAAAACCCACGGAACTTTTCTCCAGCAAGCAAAAATCCGCTGCCCCGCGTCTGGATGGCAGATTGCAGGAGCTATTTAGTATTATCAAACCAGCCTGACTTGGCACTGGTGCCACCATCGGTCTGGTCACCATCCTGCCTATCGTAGCTTTTCAGGAGCCAGCCGGTCACTCTCAGCCATAGGCCCCAAACACAAACCACGGCCCTTTTCTCTGGAAAACAAAATTCAACTGCCCCTCTTCTGGATGGCAGATTGCAGGAGCCACTGGGTACTATGAAACCAGCCCGACTTGGCACTGGTGCCACCTTGGGTCTGGGAACCATCCTGCGTATCGTGGATTCTAAGGAGCCAGCTGGCCACTCCCAGCCACAGGCCCCAAAACACACACAACGGCGCTTTTCCCTGGAAAACAAAACTCGCCTGCCAACTTTTTGATGGCAGATTGCAGGAGCCACTTGGTACTATCAAACCAGCCCAACTTGGCACTGGTGCCACCATGGGTCTGGTCACCATCCTGCCTATCGTAGCTTTTCAGGAGCCAGCCGGTCACTCCCAGCCATAGGCCCCCAGACAAAAAGCTCGGCCCGTTTCCCTGGCAAACAAAAGTAAGCTGCCCCGCTTCTGGATGGCAGATTGCAGGATCCACTTGTTATTATCAAACCAGCCCGACTTGGTACTGGTGCCACCTTGGGTCTGGGAACCATCCTGCGTATCGTGTGTTCTAAGGAGCCAGCCGGCCACTCCCAGCCACAGGCCCCCAAACAAAAACAACGGCGATTTTCCCTGGAAAACAAAACTCGCCTGACAACTTTTTGATGGCAGATTGCAGGAACCACTTGGTACTATCAAACCAGCCCAACTTGGCACTGGTGCCACCTTGGGTCTGGGAACCATGCTGCGTATTGTGGATTCTAAGGAGCCAGCCGGCCACTCCAGCCACAGGCCCGCAGACACAAACAACGGCGCTTTTCCCTGGAAAACAAAACTCGCCTGCCAACATTTTGATGGCAGATTGCAGGAGCCACTTGGTACTATGAAATCAGCCGAACATGGCACTGGTGCCACCATGGGTCTGGTCACCATCCTGCCTATCGTAGCTTTTCAGGAGCCAGCCGGTCACTCCCAGCCATAGGCCCCCAGACACAAAGCTCGGCCCGTTTCCCTGGCAAACAAAAGTAAGCTGCCCCGCTTCTGGATGGTAGATTGCAGGAACCATTTGCTACAATCAAACCAGCCCAACTTGGCACTGGTGCCACCTCAGGTCTGGGAACCATCCTGCGTATTTTGGATTCTAAGGAGCCAGCCGGCCACTCCCAGCCACAGGCCCCCAAACACAAACAACGGCGCTTTTCCATGGAAAACAAAACTCGCCTGCCAACATTTTGATGGCAGATTGCAGGAGCCACTTGGTACTATCAAACCAGCCCAACTTGGCACTGGTGCCACCATGGGTCTGGTCACCATCCTGCCTATCGTAGTTTTTCAGGAGCCAGCCGGTCACTCCCTGCCATAGGCCCCCAGACAAAACCTCGGCCCGTTTCCCTGGCAAACAAAAGTAAGCTGCCCCGCTTCTGGATGGCAGATTGCAGGACGCACTTGGTAGTATCAAACCAGCCCAACTTGGCACTGGTGCCACCTCAGGTCTGGGAACCATGCTGCGTATCGTGGATTCTAATTAGCCATCCGTCCACTCCCAGCCACAGGCCCCCAAACAAAAACAACGGCGCTTTTCCCTGGATAACAAACTCGCCTGCCAACTTTTTGATGGCAGATTGCAGGAGCCACTTGGTACTATGAAACCAGCCCAACTTGGCACTGGTGCCACCATGGGTCTGGTCACCATCCTGCCTATCGTAGCTTTTCAGGAGACAGCCGGTCACTCCCAGCCATAGGCCCCCAGACAAAAACCTCGGCCCTTTTCCCTGGCAAACAAAAGTAAGTTGACCCGCTTCTGGATGGCAGATTGCAGGAGCCACTTTTCACCATCAAACTAGCCCGACTTGGCACTGGTGTCACCTCTGGTCTGGGAACCATCCTGCCTGTCGTGGATTCTAATTAGCCAGCCGGCCACTCCCAGCCACAGGCCCCCAAACACAAACAACGGCGCTTTTCCCAGGGAAACAAAACTCGCCTGCCAAGTTTTTGATGGCAGATTGCAGGAGCCACTTGGTACTATCAAACCAGCCCAACTTGGCACTGGTGCCACCATGGGTCTGGTCACCATCCTGCCTATCGTAGCCTTTCAGGAGCCAGCCGGTCACTCCCAGCCATAGGCCCCCAGACACAAAGCTCGGCCCGTTTCCCTGGCAAACAAAAGTAAGCTGCCCCGCTTCTGGATGGCAGATTGCAGGAACCACTTGGTACTATCAAACCAGCCCAACTTGGACTGGTGCCACCTTGGGTCTGGGAACCATCCTGCGTATCGTGGATTCTAAGGAGCCAGCCGGCCACTCCCAGCCACAGGCCCCCAAACACAAACAACGACGCTTTTCCCTGGAAAACAAAACTCGCCTGCCAACTTTTTGATGGCAGATTGCAGGAACCACTTGGTACTATCAAACCAGCCCGACTTGGCACTGGTGCCACCTTGGGTCTGGGAACCATGCTGCGTATCGTGGATTCTAAGGAGCCAGCCGGTCACTCCAGCCACAGGCCCGCAGACACAAACAACGGCGCTTTTCCCTGGAAAACAAAACTCGCCTGCCGACTTTTTGATGGCAGATTGCAGGAGCCACTTGGTACTATCAAACCAGCCCAACTTGGCACTGGTGCCACCATGGGTCTGGTCACCATCCTGCCTATCGTAGCTTTTCAGGAGCCAGCCGGTCACTCCCAGCCATAGGCCCCGAGACACAAAGCTCGGACCTTTTCCCTGGCAAACAAAAGTAAGCTGCCCCGCTTCTGGATGGCAGATTGCAGGAGCCACTTTGCACCATCATACTAGCCCGACTTGGCACTGGTGCCACCTTGGGTCTGGGAACCATCCTGCGTATCGTGGATTCTAAGCAGCCAGCCGGCCACTCCCAGCCACAGGCCCCCAAACACAAACAACGGCGCTTTTCCCTGGAAAATAAAAACTCGCCTGCCAAATTTTGACGGCAGATTGCAGGAGCCACTTGGTACTATCAAACCAGCCCAACTTGGGACTGGTGCCACCATGGGTCTGGTCACCATCCTGCCTATCGTAGCTTTTCAGGAGCCAGCCGGTCACTCCCAGCCATAGGCCCCCAGACACAAACCTCGGCCCGTTTCCCTGGCAAACAAAAGTAAGCTGCCCTGCTTCTGGATGGCAGATTGCAGGAACCACTTGGTACTATCAAACCAGCAAAACTTGGCACTGGTGCCACCTTGGGTCTGGATACCATGCTGCGTATCGTGGATTCTAAGGAGCCAGCCGGCCACTCCCAGCCACAGGACCCCAAACACAAACAACGGCGCTTTTCCCTGGAAAACAAAACTCTCCTGCCAACTTTTTGATGGCAGATTGCAGGAGCCACTTGGTTTTATCAAATCAGCCCAACTTGGCACTGGTGCCACCATGGGTCTGGTCACCATCCTGCCTATCTTATCTTTTCAGGAGCCAGCCGGTCACTCCCCGCCATAGGCCCCCAGAGAAAAACCTCGGCCCGTTTCCCTGGCAAACAAAAGTAAGCTACCCCGCTTCTGGATGGCAGATTGCAGGAGCCACTTTGTACCATCAAACTAGCCCGTCTTGGCACTGGTGCCACCTCTGGTCTGGGAACCATCCTGCGTATCGTGGATTCTAATTAGCCAGCCGGCCACTCCCTACCACAGGCACCCAAACACAAACAACTGCGCTTTTCCCTGGAAAACAAAACTCGCCTACCAACTATTTGATGGCAGATTACAGGAGCCACTTGGTACTATCAAACCAGCCCAACTTGGCACTGGTGCCACCATGGGTCTGGTCACAATCCTGCCTATCGTAACTTTTCAGGAGCCAGCCGGTCACTCCCAGCCATAGGTCCCCAGTCACAAACCTCGGCCCGTTTCCCTGGCAAACAAAAGTAAGCTGCCCCGCTTCTGGATGGCAGATTGCAGGAGCCACTTGGTACTATCAAACCAGCCCGACTTGGCACTGGTGCCACCTCTGGTCTGAGACCCATCCTGCGTATCATGGATTCTAAGGAGCCAGTCGGCCACTCCCAGCCACAGGCCCCCAAACACAAACAACGGCCCGTTTCCGTGGCAAACAAAAGTAAGCTGCCCCGCTTCTGGATGGCAGATTGCAGGAACCACTTGGTAGTATCAAACCAGCACAACTTGGCACTGGTGGCACCTCTTGTCTGGTAACCATGCTGCGTATCGTGGTTTCTAAGGAGCCAGCCGGGCACTCCCAACCACAGGTCCCCAAACACAAACAATGGCGCTTTTCCCTGGAAAACAAAACTCGCCTGCCAACTTTTTGATGGCAGATTGCAGGAGCCACTTGGTACTATCAAACCAGCCCAACTTGCCACTGGTGCCACCATGGGTCTGGTCACCATCCTGCCTATCGTAGCTTTTCAGGAGCCAGCCGGTCACTCCCTGCCATAGGCCCCGAGACAGAAAGCCCGGCCCGTTTCCCTGGCAAACAAAAGTAAGCTGCCCCGCTTCTGGATGGCAGATTGCAGGAGCCACTTTGTACTATCAAACCAGCCCGACTTGGCACTGGTGCCACCTCTGGTCTGGGAACCATGCTGCGTATCGTGGATTTTAAGGAGCCAGTCGGCCACTCCCAGCCATACGCCTCCAAACACAAACAACGGTCCATTTCCCTGGCAAACAAAAGTAAGCTGCCCCGCTTCTGGATGTCAGATTGCAGGAACCACTTGTTGCCAAGTTGGGGTGGTTTGATAGTACCAAGTGGCTCCTGCAATCTGCCATCAAAAAGTTGGCAAGCGAGTTTTGTTTTCCAGGGAAAAGCGCCGTTGTTTGTGTTTGGGGGCCTGTGGCTGGGAGTGGCCAGCTGTCTCCTTAGAATCCACGATACGCAGGATGGGTCCCAGACCAGAGGTGGCACCAGTGCCAAGTCGGGCTGGTTTGATGGTGCAAAGTGACTCCTGCAATCTGCCATCCAGAAGCGGGGTAGCTTACTTTTGTTTGCCAGGGAAACGGGTAGAGCTTTGTGTCTGGGGGCCTATGGCTGGGAGTGACCGGCTGGCTCCTGAAAAGCTACGATAGGCAGGATGGTGACCAGACCCATGGTGGCACCAGTGCCAAGTTGGGCTGGTTTGATAGTACCAAGTGGCTCCTGCAATCTGCCATCAAAAAGTTGTCAGGCGACTTTTGTTTTCCAGGGAAAAGCGCCGTTGTTCTTGTTTAGAGGCCTGTGGCTGGGAGTGGCCGGCTGCCTCCTTTGAACCCAGGATACGCAGGATGGTTCCCAGAGCCAAGGTGGCACCAGTGCCAAGTTGGGCTGGTTTGATAGTACCAAGTGGCTCCTGCAATCTGCCATCCAGAAGCGGGTCAGCTTACTTTTGTTTCCCAGGGAAACGGGCCGAGGTTTGTGTCTGGGGGCCTATGGCTGGGAGTGACCGGCTGGCTACTGAAAAGCTACGATAGGCAGGATGGTTTCCAGACTCATGGTGGCACCAGTGCCAAGTCGGGCTGGTTTGATAATACTAAATAGCTCCTGAAATCTGCCATTCAGACGCGGGGCAGCGGATTTTTGTTTGCTGGAGAAAAGTTCCGTGGTTTGTTTTTGGGGGTATATGGCTGGACGTGGACTGCTGGCTCCTTAAAAAGATCGATACGCAGGATTGTTCCCTGACCCAAGGTGGCATCACTGCCAAGTCGGGCTGTTTTCGTAGTACCAAGTGCGTCCTGCAATTTGCCATCCAGAAGAGGGGCAGTTGAGTTTTGTTTGCCAGAGCAAAGGGCCGTGGTATGTGTTTGGGGGCATATGGCTGAGAGTGGCCGGCTGGCCCCTGAAAATCCACGATAGGCAGGATGGTTCCCAGAGCCAAGGTGGCACCAGTGCCATGTTGGCCTGGTTTGATAGTACCATGTGGCTGCTGTAATCTGCCATCCAGAAGCGGGGCAGCTTACTTTTGTTTGCCAGGGAAACGGGCCGAGATATTTGTCTGGGGGCCTATGGGTGGGAGTGACCGGCGGGCTCCTGAAAAGCTACGATAGGCAGGATGGTTACCAGACCCATGGTGGCACCAGTACCAAGTTGGGCTGGTTTGATAGTACCAAGTGGCTCCTGCAATCTGCCATCAAAAATTTGGCAGGCGAGTTTTGTTTTCCAGGGAAAAGCGCCGTTGTTTTTGTTTAGAGGCATGTGACTGGGAATGGCCGCCTGTCCTCGTAGAATCTACGTTACGCAGCATGGTTCCCAGAGCCAAGGTTGCACGAGGGCCAAGTCGGGCAGGTTTGATAGTACCAAATGCATCCTGCAATCTGCCATCCAAAAGCGGGGCAGTTTACTTTTGTTTGCCAGGGAAACGGGCCGAGGTTTGTGTCTGGGGGCCTATGGCAGGGAGTGACCGGCTGGCTCCTGAGAAGCTACGATAGGCAGGATGTTTACCAGACCCATGGTGGCACCAGTGCCAAGTTGGGCTGATTTGATAGTACCAAGTGGCTCCTGCAATCTGCCATCCAGAATCGGGGCAGATTACTTTTGTTTTCCAGGGAAACGGGCCGAGGTTTGTGTCTGGGGGTCTATGGCTGGGAGTGACCGGCTGGCTCCTGAAAAGCTACGATAGGCAGGATGGTGACCAGACCCATGGTGGCACCAGTGCCAAGTTGGGCTGGTTTGATAGCACCAAGTGGCTCCTGCAATCTGCCATCAAAATGTTGGCAAGCGAGTTTTGTTTTCCAGGGAAAAGCGCCGTTGTTTGTGTTTGGGCGCCTGTGGCTCAGAGTGGCCGGGTGGCTGCTTAGAATCCACGATACGCAGGATGGTTCCCAGACCCAAGGTGGCACCAGTGCCAAGTCGGGCTGGTTTGACACTACCATGTTGCTCCTGCAATCTGCCATCCAGAATCGGGGCAGCCAAATTTTGTTTGCCAGGGAAACGGTCCGAGGTTTGTGTCTGGGGGACTATGGCTGGGAGTGACCGGCTGGCTCCTGAAATGCTACAATAGGCAGGATGGTTCCCAGACCCATAGTGGCACCAGTGCCAAGTTGGGATGATTTGATAGTACCAAGTGGCTCCTGCAATCTGCCATCAAAAAGCTGGCAGGCGAGTTTTGTTTTCCAGGGAAAAGCGCCGTTGTTTGTGTTTGGGGGCCTGTGGCTGGGAGTGGCCGGCTGGCTCCTTAGAATCCACGATATGCAGGATTGTTCCCAGACCCAAGGTGGCACCAGTGCCAAGTCGGGCTGGTTTGATGGTGCAAAGTGGCTCCTGCAATCTGCCATCCAGACGCGGGGCAGCGGATTTTTGTTTCCATGAGAAATGGTCCGTGGTTTGTTTTTGGGGGTATATGGCTGGGCGTGGCCGGCTGGCCCCTTAAAAAGCTCGATATGCAGGATGGTTCCCTGACACAAGGTGGCACCAGTGCCACGTCGGGCGGTTTTCGTAGTACAAAGTGCGTCCTAAAATTTGCCATCCAGAAGAGGGGCAGTTGAGTTTTGTTTACCAGAGAAAAGGTCCGTGGTTTGTTTTTGGGGGCATATGGCTGAGAGTGGCCGTCTGGCCCCTGAAAATCCACGATAGGCAGGATGGTTCCCAGACCAGAGGTGTCACCAGTGCCAAGTCGGGCTGGTTTGATAGTACTAAATAGCTCCTTCAATCTGCCATGCAGAAGCGGGGCAGCTTACTTTTGTTTGCCAGGGAAACGGGCCGAGGTTTGTGTCTGGGGGCCTATGGCTGGGAGTGACCGACTGGCTCCTGAAAAGCTACGATAGGCAGGATGGTGACCAGACCCATGGTGGCACCAGTGCCAAGTTGGGCTGGTTTGATAGTACCAAGTGGCTCCGGCAATCTGCCATCAAAAAGTTGGCAGGCGAGTTTTGTTTTCCAGGGAAAAGCGCCGTTGTTTGTGTTTGGGGGCCTGTGGCTGGGAGTGGCCAGCTGGCTCCTTAGAAGCCACGATACGCAGGATGGTTCCCAGACCAGAGGTGGCACCAGTGCCAAGTTGGGCTGGTTTGATGGTGCAAAGTGGCTCCTGCAATCTGCCATCCAGAAGCGGGGTAGCTTACTTTTGTTTGCCAGGGAAACGGGCCGAAATATTTGTCTAGGGGCCTCTGGCTGGGGGTGGCTGGCTGGCACCTGAAAAGCTACGATAGGCAGGATGGTGACCAGACCCATGGTGGCACCAGTGCCAAGTTGGGCTGGTTTGATAGTACCAAGTGGCTCCTGCAATCTGCCATCAAATGTTTGGCAGGCGAGTTTTGTTTTCCAGGGAAAAGCACCGTTGTTTGTGTTTGGGGGCCTGTGGCTGGGAGTGGCCAGCTGGCTCCTTAGAATCCACGATACGCAGGATGGTTCCCAGACCAGAGGTGGCACCAGTGCCATGTTGGCCTGGTTTGATAGTACCATGTGGCTCCTGCAATCTGCCATCCAGAAGCGGGGCTGCTTACTTTTGTTTGCCAGGGAAACGGGCCGAGATATTTGTCTGGGGGCCTATGGCTGGGAGTGAGCGGCTGGCTCCTGAAAAGCTACGATAGGCAGGATGGTTCCCAGACCCATGGTGGCACCAGTGCCAAGTTGGGCTGGTTTGATAGTACCAAGTGGCTCCTGCAATCTGCCATCAAAAAGTTGTCAGGCGACTTTTGTTTTCCAGGGAAAAGCGCCGTTGTTCTTGTTTAGAGGCCTGTGGCTGGGAGTGGCCGGCTGCCTCCTTTGAACCCAGGATACGCAGGATGGTTCCCAGAGCCAAGGTGGCACCAGTGCCAAGTTGGGCTGGTTTGATAGTACCAAGTGGCTCCTGCAATCTGCCATCCAGAAGCGGGTCAGCTTACTTTTGTTTCCCAGGGAAACGGGCCGAGGTTTGTGTCTGGGGGCCTATGGCTGGGAGTGACCGGCTGGCTACTGAAAAGCTACGATAGGCAGGATGGTTACCAGACTCATGGTGGCACCAGTGCCAAGTCGGGCTGGTTTGATAATACTAAATAGCTCCTGAAATCTGCCATTCAGACGCGGGGCAGCGGATTTTTGTTTGCTGGAGAAAAGTTCCGTGGTTTGTTTTTGGGGGTATATGGCTGGACGTGGCCGGCTGGCTCCTTAAAAAGACCGATACGCAGGATTGTTCCCTGACCCAAGGTGGCATCACTGCCAAGTCGGGCTGTTTTCGTAGTACCAAGTGCGTCCTGCAATTTGCCATCCAGAAGAGGGGCAGTTGAGTTTTGTTTGCCAGAGCAAAGGGCCGTGGTATGTGTTTGGGGGCATATGGCTGAGAGTGGCCGGCTGGCCCCTGAAAATCCACGATAGGCAGGATGGTTCCCAGAGCCAAGGTGGCACCAGTGCCATGTTGGCCTGGTTTGATAGTACCATGTGGCTGCTGTAATCTGCCATCCAGAAGCGGGGCAGCTTACTTTTGTTTGCCAGGGAAACGGGCCGAGATATTTGTCTGGGGGCCTATGGGTGGGAGTGACCGGCTGGCTCCTGAAAAGCTACGATAGGCAGGATGGTGACCAGACCCATGGTGGCACCAGTACCAAGTTGGGCTGGTTTGATAGTACCAAGTGGCTCCTGCAATCTGCCATCAAAAATTTGGCAGGCGAGTTTTGTTTTCCAGGGAAAAGCGCCGTTGTTTTTGTTTAGAGGCCTGTGGCTGGGAATGGCCGCCTGTCCTCGTAGAATCTACGTTACGCAGCATGGTTCCCAGAGCCAAGGTTGCACGAGGGCCAAGTCGGGCAGGTTTGATAGTACCAAATGCATCCTGCAATCTGCCATCCAAAAGCGGGGCAGTTTACTTTTGTTTGCCAGGGAAACGGGCCGAGGTTTGTGTCTGGGGGCCTATGGCAGGGAGTGACCGGCTGGCTCCTGAGAAGCTACGATAGGCAGGATGTTTACCAGACCCATGGTGGCACCAGTGCCAAGTTGGGCTGATTTGATAGTACCAAGTGGCTCCTGCAATCTGCCATCCAGAATCGGGGCAGATTACTTTTGTTTTCCAGGGAAACGGGCCGAGGTTTGTGTCTGGGGGTCTATGGCTGGGAGTGACCGGCTGGCTCCTGAAAAGCTACGATAGGCAGGATGGTGACCAGACCCATGGTGGCACCAGTGCCAAGTTGGGCTGGTTTGATAGCACCAAGTGGCTCCTGCAATCTGCCATCAAAATGTTGGCAAGCGAGTTTTGTTTTCCAGGGAAAAGCGCCGTTGTTTGTGTTTGGGCGCCTGTGGCTCAGAGTGGCCGGGTGGCTGCTTAGAATCCACGATACGCAGGATGGTTCCCAGACCCAAGGTGGCACCAGTGCCAAGTCGGGCTGGTTTGACACTACCATGTGGCTCCTGCAATCTGCCATCCAGAATCGGGGCAGCCAAATTTTGTTTGCCAGGGAAACGGTCCGAGGTTTGTGTCTGGGGGACTATGGCTGGGAGTGACCGGCTGGCTCATGAAATGCTACAATAGGCAGGATGGTTCCCAGACCCATAGTGGCACCAGTGCCAAGTTGGGATGATTTGATAGTACCAAGTGGCTCCTGCAATCTGCCATCAAAAAGCTGGCAGGCGAGTTTTGTTTTCCAGGGAAAAGCGCCGTTGTTTGTGTTTGGGGGCCTGTGGCTGGGAGTGGCCGGCTGGCTCCTTAGAATCCACGATATGCAGGATTGTTCCCAGACCCAAGGTGGCACCAGTGCCAAGTCGGGCTGGTTTGATGGTGCAAAGTGGCTCCTGCAATCTGCCATCCAGACGCGGGGCAGCGGATTTTTGTTTCCATGAGAAATGGTCCGTGGTTTGTTTTTGGGGGTATATGGCTGGGCGTGGCCGGCTGGCCCCTTAAAAAGCTCGATATGCAGGATGGTTCCCTGACACAAGGTGGCACCAGTGCCACGTCGGGCGGTTTTCGTAGTACAAAGTGCGTCCTAAAATTTGCCATCCAGAAGAGGGGCAGTTGAGTTTTGTTTGCCAGAGAAAAGGTCCGTGGTTTGTTTTTGGGGGCATATGGCTGAGAGTGGCCGGCTGGCCCCTGAAAATCCACGATAGGCAGGATGGTTCCCAGACCAGAGGTGTCACCAGTGCCAAGTCGGGCTGGTTTGATAGTACTAAATAGCTCCTTCAATCTGCCATGCAGAAGCGGGGCAGCTTACTTTTGTTTGCCAGGGAAACGGGCCGAGGTTTGTGTCTGGGGGCCTATGGCTGGGAGTGACCGACTGGCTCCTGAAAAGCTACGATAGGCAGGATGGTGACCAGACCCATGGTGGCACCAGTGCCAAGTTGGGCTGGTTTGATAGTACCAAGTGGCTCCGGCAATCTGCCATCAAAAAGTTGGCAGGCGAGTTTTGTTTTCCAGGGAAAAGCGCCGTTGTTTGTGTTTGGGGGCCTGTGGCTGGGAGTGGCCAGCTGGCTCCTTAGAAGCCACGATACGCAGGATGGTTCCCAGACCAGAGGTGGCACCAGTGCCAAGTTGGGCTGGTTTGATGGTGCAAAGTGGCTCCTGCAATCTGCCATCCAGAAGCGGGGTAGCTTACTTTTGTTTGCCAGGGAAACGGGCCGAAATATTTGTCTAGGCGCCTCTGGCTGGGGGTGGCTGGCTGGCACCTGAAAAGCTACGATAGGCAGGATGGTGACCAGACCCATGGTGGCACCAGTGCCAAGTTGGGCTGGTTTGATAGTACCAAGTGGCTCCTGCAATCTGCCATCAAATGTTTGGCAGGCGAGTTTTGTTTTCCAGGGAAAAGCACCGTTGTTTGTGTTTGGGGGCCTGTGGCTGGGAGTGGCCAGCTGGCTCCTTAGAATCCACGATACGCAGGATGGTTCCCAGACCCAAGGTGGCACCAGTGCCAAGTCGGGCTGGTTTGTTAGTACCAAGTGGTTCCTGCAATCTGCCATCCAGAAGCGGGGCAGCTGAATTTTGTTTGCCAGAGAAAAAGGCTGTTGTTTGTGTTTCGGGGCCTGTGGCTGGCAGTGGACGGCTGGCTCCTGAAAATCCATGATACGCAGCATGGTTCCCAGACCCAAGGTGGCACCAGTGCCAAGTCGGGCTGGTTTGATACTACCAAGTGCGTCCTGCAATCTGCCATCCAGAAGCGGGGCAGCTTAATTTTGTTTGCCAGGGAAACGGGCCGTGGGTTTTGTATGGGGGCCTATGGCTGAGAGTGGCCGGCTGGCTCCTGAAAATCCACGCTAGGCAGCATGGTTCCCAGATGCAAGGTGGCACCAGTGCCAAGTCGGGCTGGTTTGATGGTGCAAAGTGGCTCCTGCAATCTGCCATCCAGAAGCGGGGCAGCTGATTTTTGTTTGCCAGAGAAAAATTCCGTGGATTGTTTTTGGGGGCATATTGCTGGGAGTGGCCGGCTGGCTCCTTAAAATGCTCGATACGCATGATGGTTCCCAGGCCCAAGGTGTCACCACTACCAAGTCGGCCTGCGGTTTTAGTATCAAGTTCATCCTGCAATTTGCCATCCAGAAGAGGGGCAGTTGAGTTTTGTTTGCCAGAGAAACGGGCCGAGGTTTCTGTTTGGGGACATATGGCTGAGAGTGGCCGGCTGGCCCCTGAATATCCACAATACACAGCATGGTTCCCAGATCCAAGGTGGCACCAGTGCCAAGTTGGGCTGGTTTGATAGTCCCAAGTGTCTCCTGCAATCTGCCATCCAGAAGCGGGGCAGCTTACTTTTGTTTGCCAGGGAAACGGGCCTAGGTTTTTGTCTGGGGGCCTGTGGCTAGGAGTGGCCGGCTGGCTCCTTAGAATCCACGATACGCAGGATGTTTCCCAGACCCAAGGTGGCACCAGTGCCAAGTCGGGCTGGTTTGATAGTACCAAGTGGCTCCTGCAAACTCCATCAAAATGTTGGCAGACGTGTTTTGTTTTCCAGGGAACAGCGCCGTTGATTTTGTTTGGGGACCTGTGGCTGGGAGTGGCCGGCTGGCTCCTTAGAATCCACGATACGCAGGATGGTTCCCAGACCCAAGGTGGCACCAGTGCCAAGTCGGGCTGGTTTGATTACACCAAGTGGCTCCTGCAATCTGCCATCCAGAAGTGAGGCAGCTAAATTTTGTTTGCCAGAAAAAAGGGCCGTGGTTTTTGTTGGGGGCCTGTGGCTGGGAGTAGCCGGCTGGCTCCTTAAAATCCACGATAGGCTGGATGGTTCCCAGACCCAAGGTGGCACCAGTGCCAAGTCGGGCTGGTTTGATAGTACCAAGTGGCTCCTGCAATCTGCCATCCAGAAGCGGTGCAGTTGAGTTTTGTTTACCAGAGAAAAGGGCCGTGGGTTGTGTTTGGGGGCATATGGCTGGGAGTGGCCGGCTGTCTCATTAAAAAGATCGATACGCAGGATGGTTCCCAGACCCAAGGTGGCACCAGTGCCAAGTCGGGCTGGTTTGATAGTCCCAAGTGGCTCCTGCAAACTGCCATCCAGAAGCGGGGCAGCTGAGTTTTGTTTGCCAGGGAAATGGGCCGTTGTTTGTGTTTGGGGGCCTGTGGCTGGGAGTGTTCGGCTGGTTCCTGAATATGTACGATACGCAGGATTGTTCCCAGACCCAAGGTGGCACCAGTGCCAAGTCGGGCTGGTTTGATGGTGCAAAGTGGCTCCTGCAATCTGCCATCCAGACGCGGGGCAGCGGATTTTTGTTTCCATGAGAAATGGTCCGTGGTTTGTTTTTGGGGGTATATGGCTGGGCCTGGCCGGCTGGCTCCTTAAAAAGCTCGATATGCAGGATGGTTCCCTGACACAAGGTGGCACCAGTGCCACGTCGGGCGGTTTTCGTAGTACAAAGTGCGTCCTAAAATTTGCCATCCAGAAGAGGGGCAGTTGAGTTTTGTTTGCCAGAGAAAAGGTCCGTGGTTTGTTTTTGGGGGCATATGGCTGAGAGTGGCTGGGTGGCCCCTGAAAATCCACGATACACAGGATGGTTCCCAGATCCAAGGTGGCACCTGTGCCAAGTCGGGCTGATTTGATAGTACTAAGTAGCTCCTGCAATCTGCCATCCAGAAGCGGGGCAGCTTACTTTTGTTTGCCAGGGAAACGGGCCGAGGTTTGTGTTTGGGGGCCTATGGCTGAGAGTGACCGGCTGGCTCCTGAAAAGCTACAATAGGCAGGATGGTGACCAGACCCATGGTGGCACCAGTGCCAAGTTGGGCTGGTTTGATAGTACCAAGTGGTTCCTGCAATCTGCCATCCAGAAGCAGGGCAGCTGAGTTTTGTTTGCCAGAGAAAAGGGCCTTGGTTTGTGTTTGGGGGCATATGGCTGGGTGTGGCCAGCTGGCTCCTTAAAATGCACGATATGCAACATGGCTCCCAGACCCAAGGTGGCACCAGTGCCAAGTTGGGCTGGTTTGATAGTACCAAGTGGCTCCTGCAATCTTCCATGATCACGTGGAGAAATACTTTCTGGTTTCAGCCTCATGCTCTTTCTTCTCTCCCTCAACTTCTCTATCACCTCTCATCTGGTTCACATGCGCTGTCTTCAAGGTCCACAGGCTACTTTTCACAGAATCTTCTGGCCTGATGAAGTAAGAATGATGAATAGAACAGAGCTGGGATCTATTTTCCAGTTTGGATAAAATGCATTCTGCACACAAATCCAAGGAGAACGGGCTGCCCCGATGCCCAGAAAATCTTTCACTCCTGCTAGTGTTCTACGTCAACCGCAACTTAGTCTGAAAGAAAAGCTTTTTCTCTGAGAGCATCTGAGAGGTTTGCATGAAGCACTGATATCTGACATATGCAATTTTGAATAGGAGAGGAAAAAGAAAATGGCAAGGAGTTTTTAATTTTAGTGGTTTCAATTTTAATTTCCGTGCACTTTTTCAAAACTTGTCAGCTCAAATGCCCATCAACATCTTTTAGTCATCTGTAAGTCAGTATTCATATAAAATGTGCTTCAAATCCAAAGAATTTCAAATTTGCACTCCAAGCTTCTATGCCTAGATTTATGATTTCCTACACATATTAGATGAAAGGAAGGCCTTTTTTACTGTGGGAGTGCTGGAACACTGGAACAGGTTGCCCAGAGAAGTTGTGGGTGTCCCATCCCTGAAAGTATTCAAGGTCACCTTGGACGGGGCTTGGAGCAGCAACAAAGGAGAAGCTTGATGGTAGAGAAACAAAGTTGGACTATAGAAGAAACTCGGATTGAAGTATAGGATCAAGTTTTCTCTCAGCTCTTGGGGTAAATTCAAAGTTGTACAAAATGACATTTATCTGTGCTATTCACTACTGTAACAGAAAGTTTCATGAAAACTGTACAGAAGATAGTAAATTTTAAAAGAGATAAGAATTACAGCATAAAATCCATGGGATAGGTTACAACATGAGACACTCTCTAAGAGAAAATCTCTTTGTTTCAGCACTTCATCGGGGTAAGATTTCATGAAGTGCCAAAGAAGGCGGCAAAATATCATTCGGGACATTATTTACTGGAATTCAGCCTGGCCATTAGTAGGAACTGCCTTTGAACATATCATGTAGATATACCACACACACTTTCCCTTCACTGAAAAATTACTGTTTACAACAAATAAGCAATTGACGATCAAAATTGATTGAAAGCATCTTAAACATGTCAAGTATTTCATTGTAGATGATCTGTGATCCAAATGCTTCTTCCACCTTCGAGAGGGACAGAAGAATTCTTCCATATCATGATGGTTTAAAATTGTATCAACCAATGTTTTCTGCTGAAAAGATATCATCTATTTTTTTCTATTTTTGGAAGAAAATATTCCTAGACATACAACAGGTGAGAACTAAGTAATTTTAAAGAAACAAATGAAATGAAAATATTCTGTAAATAGAATGAAATGAAAAGCTGTGTTTTAAATAGGAGCTAAATATTAAACAGAATTTTTGTACCAGGCATTTGAATTACTGCACCAGCTCTTTTGCCCATCAAGAGAGGCATTTAGCATTTCAGTCTTTTCCAAGGTGTTCATGATCTGCTATGCTGATCTCTGTGTGTGCCTAGGTGTGTGTGGAGGGGGGGGCATATGAAGGGGAGTGTGTATGTTTGCTTTACAATTGTTGTGGCAGATTCATGCCTCAGCTCCACATTTTGTTTTAAAAAGGTCACACCGAGTGGATATGAAGTTTACTATCAACAAGAGATCGATTCCCAAATCATCCATTTGACTCTCCCTTATAAATCATGTGCTTTGTTGCATATTTTATCAAATATACTTTCAAGCCAGATGGAGGAAGGAGGATGTGGGAATCCCTCCACCATCTTGCAACTTTTATGTAAGTAGGTTTTCAAGAAAATCATCATTTCTCTTTTAAATATGTCTGGAACAGGCATGATGGTAGTGTCAACCTGTTGGAGTTTTTGTTGCTGGAAGAAGTTGTACAAAAGGATTGGTTTTTACATTGACCAGTTACTGAATCAAGCGCAGGAATACATTGGAAATTTAGCTGGGGGTTCCTTTTCCCAGCAGACTACTTCTAGAACGAGCTTGTACACTGAAGCTGACTCTTTTGCTCTCTTTTTGTTTCTTTCCTATTTTCTTGGCTTCTTTGCCACTATCTAGACAATTTTGGAACTTTGTTCCCAACTAAAATGGTTTCAATAGTCTGATTGTGATCATACATTTTTACAAGGAATTTTTAAAATCTTTCCTCGAGTCCAGAAAGTCAAGGACTTAGATCTTTTTCTTCCCTTATCAATATTGCCATGAAATTGATAAATAAAGACCAACTCTTTATTTTTGTTTTTAACCCACGTAGATAATTCCCATCCATTAATCCATTTTGTGGACCAATAGCTGCCATTCTGATGGAAGCTGTCACTTCTTAACAATAGGCATTCTGTGACTATGTTGACTGCACTTTGGGTGAAGATCCTAACTGGTCTTAGATATACATAGGGAGAAATTTGCTCAGCCAGTGTCAGTCTTAAGCATGCGTATCAGAAGATCTTTCTAGAGCTGGGAATTTTCCCATGAAAGGGATTCAGTTAGGGAAGAGACACTTGTGCCAGAGTTTTACATTCTTCTTGAACACTGCTTAAGGAACTTAGATGCCATGTCCATTTGGATCTCTGTCTGCACAGAACTTTGTCATGCCAGTGCTTTGAAATGCATCTTGAAGAGAATTCACTAGCACAGAATGAAAGAGAGTGGAAGGGGTTGGTGGGGCTAACCAGGCCCAACCCCCCTGCCTAAACCAGGATACCTAGAGCCTCTTGCCCAGGATTCTATCTGGGTGTACTTTTAATGTCTTCAAAGATCCAGGCTCCACAATCTTTCTGGGCAGTCTGTGCCGTGGTTCAGTCACCCTGACAGTAAAGAAACATTTACTGATGTTCAAAGGCAATCTCCTGTATTTCAGTGTGTGCCCACTGCCTCTTGTCTTTTCCCTCAGCATCACTGAAAAGACACTGATTCCCTCCCCTTTGCACTATTGCTTCCATATGTATGTGTGATGCCATGTAGAGGTATGTCAAAAACCTCCCTGAAGCCCAGGCAGATAATATTCCCTTCATCTACCAGTCAAGTTGATTCATCAGAGGAGTTTAAAGTGATGTTCAGCATGAAATTCCCCTGAAAAATCATGCTAACTACATTATTTGGTCATCTGTCATGTGCCTGGCAAGGATTTCCAGGAAGAGCTGCTTCATCAACTTCCTGGGGATAAAAAAGAGGCTGGCTGGTTTGTACTATGGCGAGTCCTCTTAATTGCCTTTTTTGAAGATGGGTGTCATTTGCTAACATCCACTCTTTAGCTCCTCTTCTCATCTACACCTCGGCAAAAAGCTTTTCCACTATGTCTGGCTAGGAAAAACTGTGCCAGCACAGAAAACATCTCCCATCGTGTTCTAGAAGTTGCACGGATGTCTGCCAAGTGTTTGGCAGGAAGAAAAGAAAAGTTGTCCAAAACAGCTTCCAATCGAATGTTCCTGTGATTGGAAAAGTCAGGAGAGTGCAAAGGTACTGTTTTCTATCAGTTGGCAAGGTGCGCACACAATCCCAGTGTTGTACAGCTTGCTTCTTCACCTTCCCGAAGCTGCCGCTCTCGCCGGCTGCCGGAGCCCAAGAAGCGGCTTCTTCGCGCAAAGACGATTGTGCCGCTCACAGTGCTCTCCTTAGCGCGGCTTCTGCCGAAAGACGCCCGGCAGCGGCTCTTACCTCCGGAGAGCATCCTACCTTCGTCTTTAGCTCCTCTTCTCATCTACACCTCGGCAAAACGCTTTTCCACTATGTCTGGCTAGGAAAAACTGTGCCAGCACAGAAAACATCTCCCATCGTGTTCTCGAAGTTGCACGGATGTCTGCCAAGTGTTTGGCAGGAAGAAAAGAAAAGTTGTCCAAAACAGCTTCCAATCGAATGTTCATGTGATTGGAAAAGTCAGGAGAGTGCAAAGGTACTGTTTTCTATCAGTTGGCAAAGTGCGCACACAATCCCAGTGTTGTACAGCTTGCTTCTTCACCTTCCCGAAGCTGCCGCTCTCGCCGGCTGCCGGAGCCCAAGAAGCGGCTTCTTCGCGCAAAGACGATTGTGCCGCTCACAGGGCTCTCCTTAGCGCGGCTTCTGCCGAAAGACGCCCGGCAGCGGCTCTTACCTCCGGAGAGCATCCTACCTTCGTCTTTCGCGTCTTATGTAGTCTACACCTCGGCAAAAAGCTTTTCCACTATGTCTGGCTAGGAAAAACTGTGCCAGCACAGAAAACATCTCCCATCGTGTTCTAGAAGTTGCACGGATGTCTGCCAAGTGTTTGGCAGGAAGAAAAGAAAAGTTGTCCAAAACAGCTTCCAATCGAATGTTCCTGTGATTGGAAAAGTCAGGAGAGTGCAAAGGTACTGTTTTCTATCAGTTGGCAAGGTGCGCACACAATCCCAGTGTTGTACAGCTTGCTTCTTCACCTTCCCGAAGCTGCCGCTCTCGCCGGCTGCCGGAGCCCAAGAAGCGGCTTCTTCACGCAAAGACGATTGTGCCGCTCACAGTGCTCTCCTTAGCGCGGCTTCTGCCGAAAGACGCCCGGCAGCGGCTCTTACCTCCGGAGAGCATCCTACCTTCGTCTTTCGCGTCTTATGTAGTCTACACCTCGGCAAAAAGCTTTTCCACTATGTCTGGCTAGGAAAAACTGTGCCAGCACAGAAAACATCTCCCATCGTGTTCTAGAAGTTGCACGGATGTCTGCCAAGTGTTTGGCAGGAAGAAAAGAAAAGTTGTCCAAAACAGCTTCCAATCGAATGTTCCTGTGATTGGAAAAGTCAGGAGAGTGCAAAGGTACTGTTTTCTATCAGTTGGCAAGGTGCGCACACAATCCCAGTGTTGTACAGCTTGCTTCTTCACCTTCCCGAAGCTGCCGCTCTCGCCGGCTGCCGGAGCCCAAGAAGCGGCTTCTTCGCGCAAAGACGATTGTGCCGCTCACAGTGCTCTCCTTAGCACGGCTTCTGCCGAAAGACGCCCGGCAGCGGCTCTTACCTCCGGAGAGCATCCTACCTTCGTCTTTCGCGTCTTTTGTAGTCTACATCTTAGCAAAACGCTTTTCCACTATGTCTGGCTAGGAAAAACTGTGCCAGCACAGAAAACATCTCCCATCGTGTTCTCGAAGTTGCACGGATGTCTGCCAAGTGTTTGGCAGGAAGAAAAGAAAAGTTGTCCAAAACAGCTTCCAATCGAATGTTCCTGTGATTGGAAAAGTCAGGAGAGTGCAAAGGTACTGTTTTCTATCAGTTGGCAAGGTGCGCACACAATCCCAGTGTTGTACAGCTTGCTTCTTCACCTTCCCGAAGCTGCCGCTCTCGCCGGCTGCCGGAGCCCAAGAAGCGGCTTCTTCGCGCAAAGACGATTGTGCCGCTCACAGGGCTCTCCTTAGCGCGGCTTCTGCCGAAAGACGCCCGGCAGCGGCTCTTACCTCCTGAGAGTGGCAGCTTCGGGAAGGTGAAGAAGCAAGCTGTACAACACTGGGATTGTGTGCGCACCTTGCCAACTGATAGAAAACAGTACCTTTGCACTCTCCTGACTCTTCCAATCACAGGAACATTCGATTGGAAGCTGTTTTGGACAACTTTTCTTTTCTTCCTCCCAAACACTTGGCAGACATATCTGCAACTTCTAGAAAACGATGGGAGATGTTTTCTGGGCTGGCACGGTTTTTCCTAGCCAGACATAGTGGAAAAGCGTTTTGCTAAGATGTAGACTACATAAGACGCGAAAGACGAAGGTAGGATGCTCTCCGGAGTTAAGAGCCGCTGCCGGGCGTCTTTCGGCAGAAGCCGCGCTAAGGAGAGCCCTGTGAGCGGCACAATCGTCTTTGCGCGAAGAAGCCGATTCTTCGGTTCCGGGAGCCGGCGAGAGCGGCAGCTTCGGGAAGGTGAAGAAGCAAGCTGTACAACACTGGGATTGTGTGCGCACCTTGCCAACTGATAGAAAACAGTACCTTTGCACTCTCCTGACTTTTCCAATCACAGGAACATTCGATTGGAAGCTGTTTTGGACAACTTTTCTTTTCTTCCTGCCAAACACTTGGCAGACATCCGTGCAACTTCTAGAACACGATGGGAGATGTTTTCTGTGCTGGCACAGTTTTTCCTAGCCAGACATAGTGGAAAAGCGTTTTGCTAAGATGTAGACTACAAAAGACGCGAAAGACGAAGGTAGGATGCTCTCCGGAGGTAAGAGCCGCTGCCGGGCGTCTTTCGGCAGAAGCCGCGCTAAGGAGAGCACTGTGAGCGGCACAATCGTCTTTGCGCGAAGAAGCCGCTTCTTGGGCTCCGGCAGCCGGCGAGAGCGGCAGCTTCGGGAAGGTGAAGAAGCAAGCTGTACAACACTGGGATTGTGTGCGCACCTTGCCAACTGATAGAAAACAGTACCTTTGCACTCTCCTGACTTTTCCAATCACAGGAACATTCGATTGGAAGCTGTTTTGGACAACTTTTCTTTTCTTCCTGCCAAACACTTGGCAGACATCCGTGCAACTTCTAGAACACGATGGGAGATGTTTTCTGTGCTGGCACAGTTTTTCCTAGCCAGACATAGTGGAAAAGCGTTTTGCTAAGATGTAGACTACAAAAGACGCGAAAGACGAAGGTAGGATGCTCTCCGGAGGTAAGAGCCGCTGCCGGGCGTCTTTCGGCAGAAGCCGCGCTAAGGAGAGCCCTGTGAGCGGCACAATCGTCTTTGCGCGAAGAAGCCGCTTCTTGGGCTCCGGCAGCCGGCGAGAGCGGCAGCTTCGGGAAGGTGAAGAAGCAAGCTGTACAACACTGGGATTGTGTGCGCACCTTGCCAACTGATAGAAAACAGTACCTTTGCACTCTCCTGACTTTTCCAATCACAGGAACATTCGATTGGAAGCTGTTTTGGACAACTTTTCTTTTCTTCCTGCCAAACACTTGGCAGACATCCGTGCAACTTCTAGAACACGATGGGAGATGTTTTCTGTGCTGGCACAGTTTTTCCTAGCCAGACATAGTGGAAAAGCTTTTTGCCGAGGTGTAGACTACATAAGACGCGAAAGACGAAGGTAGGATGCTCTCCGGAGGTAAGAGCCGCTGCCGGGCGTCTTTCGGCAGAAGCCGCGCTAAGGAGAGCACTGTGAGCGGCACAATCGTCTTTGCGTGAAGAAGCCGCTTCTTGGGCTCCGGCAGCCGGCGAGAGCGGCAGCTTCGGGAAGGTGAAGAAGCAAGCTGTACAACACTGGGATTGTGTGCGCACCTTGCCAACTGATAGAAAACAGTACCTTTGCACTCTCCTGACTTTTCCAATCACAGGAACATTCGATTGGAAGCTGTTTTGGACAACTTTTCTTTTCTTCCTGCCAAACACTTGGCAGACATCCGTGCAACTTCTAGAACACGATGGGAGATGTTTTCTGTGCTGGCACAGTTTTTCCTAGCCAGACATAGTGGAAAAGCGTTTTGCTAAGATGTAGACTACAAAAGACGCGAAAGACGAAGGTAGGATGCTCTCCGGAGGTAAGAGCCGCTGCCGGGCGTCTTTCGGCAGAAGCCGCGCTAAGGAGAGCCCTGTGAGCGGCACAATCGTCTTTGCGCGAAGAAGCCGCTTCTTCGGTTCCGGGAGCCGGCGAGAGCGGCAGCTTCGGGAAGGTGAAGAAGCAAGCTGTACAACACTGGGATTGTGTGCGCACCTTGCCAACTGATAGAAAACAGTACCTTTGCACTCTCCTGACTTTTCCAATCACAGGAACATTCGATTGGAAGCTGTTTTGGACAACTTTTCTTTTCTTCCTGCCAAACACTTGGCAGACATCCGTGCAACTTCTAGAACACGATGGGAGATGTTTTCTGTGCTGGCACAGTTTTTCCTAGCCAGACATAGTGGAAAAGCGTTTTGCTAAGATGTAGACTACAAAAGACGCGAAAGACGAAGGTAGGATGCTCTCCGGAGGTAAGAGCCGCTGCCGGGCGTCTTTCGGCAGAAGCCGCGCTAAGGAGAGCCCTGTGAGCGGCACAATCGTCTTTGCGCGAAGAAGCCGCTTCTTGGGCTCCGGCAGCCGGCGAGAGCGGCAGCTTCGGGAAGGTGAAGAAGCAAGCTGTACAACACTGGGATTGTGTGCGCACTTTGCCAACTGATAGAAAACAGTACCTTTGCACTCTCCTGACTTTTCCAATCACATGAACATTCGATTGGAAGCTGTTTTGGACAACTTTTCTTTTCTTCCTGCCAAACACTTGGCAGACATCCGTGCAACTTCGAGAACACGATGGGAGATGTTTTCTGTGCTGGCACAGTTTTTCCTAGCCAGACATAGTGGAAAAGCTTTTTGCCGAGGTGTAGATGAGAAGAGGAGCTAAAGAGTGGATGTTGGCAAATGACACCCATCTTCAAAAAAGGCAATTAAGAGGACTCGCCATAGTACAAACCAGCCAGCCTCTTTTTTATCCCCAGGAAGTTGATGAAGCAGCTCTTCCTGGAAATCCTTGCCAGGCACATGACAGATGACCAAATAATGTAGTTAGCATGATTTTTCAGGGGAATTTCATGCTGAACATCACTTTAAACTCCTCTGATGAATCAACTTGACTGGTAGATGAAGGGAATATTATCTGCCTGGGCTTCAGGGAGGTTTTTGACATACCTCTACATGGCATCACACATACATATGGAAGCAATAGTGCAAAGGGGAGGGAATCAGTGTCTTTTCAGTGATGCTGAGGGAAAAGACAAGAGGCAGTGGGCACACACTGAAATACAGGAGATTGCCTTTGAACATCAGTAAATGTTTCTTTACTGTCAGGGTGACTGAACCACGGCACAGACTGCCCAGAAAGATTGTGGAGCCTGGATCTTTGAAGACATTAAAAGTACACCCAGATAGAATCCTGGGCAAGAGGCTCTAGGTATCCTGGTTTAGGCAGGGGGGTTGGGCCTGGTTAGCCCCACCAACCCCTTCCACTCTCTTTCATTCTGTGCTAGTGAATTCTCTTCAAGATGCATTTCAAAGCGCTGGCATGACAAAGTTCTGTGCAGACAGAGATCCAAATGGACATGGCATCTAAGTTCCTTAAGCAGTGTTCAAGAAGAATGTAAAACTCTGGCACAAGTGTCTCTTCCCTAACTGAATCCCTTTCATGGGAAAATTCCCAGCTCTAGAAAGATCTTCTGATACGCATGCTTAAGACTGACACTGGCTGAGCAAATTTCTCCCTATGTATATCTAAGACCAGTTAGGATCTTCACCCAAAGTGCAGTCAACATAGTCACAGAATGCCTATTGTTAAGAAGTGACAGCTTCCATCAGAATGGCAGCTATTGGTCCACAAAATGGATTAATGGATGGGAATTATCTACGTGGGTTAAAAACAAAAATAAAGAGTTGGTCTTTATTTATCAATTTCATGGCAATATTGATAAGGGAAGAAAAAGATCTAAGTCCTTGACTTTCTGGACTCGAGGAAAGATTTTAAAAATTCCTTGTAAAAATGTATGATCACAATCAGACTATTGAAACCATTTTAGTTGGGAACAAAGTTCCAAAATTGTCTAGATAGTGGCAAAGAAGCCAAGAAAATAGGAAAGAAACAAAAAGAGAGCAAAAGAGTCAGCTTCAGTGTACAAGCTCGTTCTAGAAGTAGTCTGCTGGGAAAAGGAACCCCCAGCTAAATTTCCAATGTATTCCTGCGCTTGATTCAGTAACTGGTCAATGTAAAAACCAATCCTTTTGTACAACTTCTTCCAGCAACAAAAACTCCAACAGGTTGACACTACCATCATGCCTGTTCCAGACATATTTAAAAGAGAAATGATGATTTTCTTGAAAACCTACTTACATAAAAGTTGCAAGATGGTGGAGGGATTCCCACATCCTCCTTCCTCCATCTGGCTTGAAAGTATATTTGATAAAATATGCAACAAAGCACATGATTTATAAGGGAGAGTCAAATGGATGATTTGGGAATCGATCTCTTGTTGATAGTAAACTTCATATCCACTCGGTGTGACCTTTTTAAAACAAAATGTGGAGCTGAGGCATGAATCTGCCACAACAATTGTAAAGCAAACATACACACTCCCCTTCATATGCCCCCCCCTCCACACACACCTAGGCACACACAGAGATCAGCATAGCAGATCATGAACACCTTGGAAAAGACTGAAATGCTAAATGCCTCTCTTGATGGGCAAAAGAGCTGGTGCAGTAATTCAAATGCCTGGTACAAAAATTCTGTTTAATATTTAGCTCCTATTTAAAACACAGCTTTTCATTTCATTCTATTTACAGAATATTTTCATTTCATTTGTTTCTTTAAAATTACTTAGTTCTCACCTGTTGTATGTCTAGGAATATTTTCTTCCAAAAATAGAAAAAAATAGATGATATCTTTTCAGCAGAAAACATTGGTTGATACAATTTTAAACCATCATGATATGGAAGAATTCTTCTGTCCCTCTCGAAGGTGGAAGAAGCATTTGGATCACAGATCATCTACAATGAAATACTTGACATGTTTAAGATGCTTTCAATCAATTTTGATCGTCAATTGCTTATTTGTTGTAAACAGTAATTTTTCAGTGAAGGGAAAGTGTGTGTGGTATATCTACATGATATGTTCAAAGGCAGTTCCTACTAATGGCCAGGCTGAATTCCAGTAAATAATGTCCCGAATGATATTTTGCCGCCTTCTTTGGCACTTCATGAAATCTTACCCCGATGAAGTGCTGAAACAAAGAGATTTTCTCTTAGAGAGTGTCTCATGTTGTAACCTATCCCATGGATTTTATGCTGTAATTCTTATCTCTTTTAAAATTTACTATCTTCTGTACAGTTTTCATGAAACTTTCTGTTACAGTAGTGAATAGCACAGATAAATGTCATTTTGTACAACTTTGAATTTACCCCAAGAGCTGAGAGAAAACTTGATCCTATACTTCAATCCGAGTTTCTTCTATAGTCCAACTTTGTTTCTCTACCATCAAGCTTCTCCTTTGTTGCTGCTCCAAGCCCCGTCCAAGGTGACCTTGAATACTTTCAGGGATGGGACACCCACAACTTCTCTGGGCAACCTGTTCCAGTGTTCCAGCACTCCCACAGTAAAAAAGGCCTTCCTTTCATCTAATATGTGTAGGAAATCATAAATCTAGGCATAGAAGCTTGGAGTGCAAATTTGAAATTCTTTGGATTTGAAGCACATTTTATATGAATACTGACTTACAGATGACTAAAAGATGTTGATGGGCATTTGAGCTGACAAGTTTTGAAAAAGTGCACGGAAATTAAAATTGAAACCACTAAAATTAAAAACTCCTTGCCATTTTCTTTTTCCTCTCCTATTCAAAATTGCATATGTCAGATATCAGTGCTTCATGCAAACCTCTCAGATGCTCTCAGAGAAAAAGCTTTTCTTTCAGACTAAGTTGCGGTTGACGTAGAACACTAGCAGGAGTGAAAGATTTTCTGGGCATCGGGGCAGCCCGTTCTCCTTGGATTTGTGTGCAGAATGCATTTTATCCAAACTGGAAAATAGATCCCAGCTCTGTTCTATTCATCATTCTTACTTCATCAGGCCAGAAGATTCTGTGAAAAGTAGCCTGTGGACCTTGAAGACAGCGCATGTGAACCAGATGAGAGGTGATAGAGAAGTTGAGGGAGAGAAGAAAGAGCATGAGGCTGAAACCAGAAAGTATTTCTCCACGTGATCATGGAAGATTGCAGGAGCCACTTGGTACTATCAAACCAGCCCAACTTGGCACTGGTGCCACCTTGGGTCTGGGAGCCATGTTGCATATCGTGCATTTTAAGGAGCCAGCTGGCCACACCCAGCCATATGCCCCCAAACACAAACCAAGGCCCTTTTCTCTGGCAAACAAAACTCAGCTGCCCTGCTTCTGGATGGCAGATTGCAGGAACCACTTGGTACTATCAAACCAGCCCAACTTGGCACTGGTGCCACCATGGGTCTGGTCACCATCCTGCCTATTGTAGCTTTTCAGGAGCCAGCCGGTCACTCTCAGCCATAGGCCCCCAAACACAAACCTCGGCCCGTTTCCCTGGCAAACAAAAGTAAGCTGCCCCGCTTCTGGATGGCAGATTGCAGGAGCTACTTAGTACTATCAAATCAGCCCGACTTGGCACAGGTGCCACCTTGGATCTGGGAACCATCCTGTGTATCGTGGATTTTCAGGGGCCACCCAGCCACTCTCAGCCATATGCCCCCAAAAACAAACCACGGACCTTTTCTCTGGCAAACAAAACTCAACTGCCCCTCTTCTGGATGGCAAATTTTAGGACGCACTTTGTACTACGAAAACCGCCCGACGTGGCACTGGTGCCACCTTGTGTCAGGGAACCATCCTGCATATCGAGCTTTTTAAGGAGCCAGCCGGCCAGGCCCAGCCATATACCCCCAAAAACAAACCACGGACCATTTCTCATGGAAACAAAAATCCGCTGCCCCGCGTCTGGATGGCAGATTGCAGGAGCCACTTTGCACCATCAAACCAGCCCGACTTGGCACTGGTGCCACCTTGGGTCTGGGAACAATCCTGCGTATCGTACATATTCAGGAACCAGCCGAACACTCCCAGCCACAGGCCCCCAAACACAAACAACGGCCCATTTCCCTGGCAAACAAAACTCAGCTGCCCCGCTTCTGGATGGCAGTTTGCAGGAGCCACTTGGGACTATCAAACCAGCCCGACTTGGCACTGGTGCCACCTTGGGTCTGGGAACCATCCTGCGTATCGATCTTTTTAATGAGACAGCCGGCCACTCCCAGCCATATGCCCCCAAACACAACCCACGGCCCTTTTCTCTGGTAAACAAAACTCAACTGCACCGCTTCTGGATGGCAGATTGCAGGAGCCACTTGGTACTATCAAACCAGCCCGACTTGGCACTGGTGCCACCTTGGGTCTGGGAACCATCCAGCCTATCGTGGATTTTAAGGAGCCAGCCGGCTACTCCCAGCCACAGGCCCCCAACAAAAACCACGGCCCTTTTTTCTGGCAAACAAAATTTAGCTGCCTCACTTCTGGATGGCAGATTGCAGGAGCCACTTGGTGTAATCAAACCAGCCCGACTTGGCACTGGTGCCACCTTGGGTCTGGGAACCATCCTGCGTATCGTGGATTCTAAGGAGCCAGCCGGCCACTCCCAGCCACAGGTCCCCAAACAAAATCAACGGCGCTGTTCCCTGGAAAACAAAACACGTCTGCCAACATTTTGATGGAGTTTGCAGGAGCCACTTGGTACTATCAAACCAGCCCGACTTGGCACTGGTGCCACCTTGGGTCTGGGAAACATCCTGCGTATCGTGGATTCTAAGGAGCCAGCCGGCCACTCCTAGCCACAGGCCCCCAGACAAAAACCTAGGCCCGTTTCCCTGGCAAACAAAAGTAAGCTGCCCCGCTTCTGGATGGCAGATTGCAGGAGACACTTGGGACTATCAAACCAGCCCAACTTGGCACTGGTGCCACCTTGGATCTGGGAACCATGCTGTGTATTGTGGATATTCAGGGGCCAGCCGGCCACTCTCAGCCATATGTCCCCAAACAGAAACCTCGGCCCGTTTCTCTGGCAAACAAAACTCAACTGCCCCTCTTCTGGATGGCAAATTGCAGGATGAACTTGATACTAAAACCGCAGGCCGACTTGGTAGTGGTGACACCTTGGGCCTGGGAACCATCATGCGTATCGAGCATTTTAAGGAGCCAGCCGGCCACTCCCAGCAATATGCCCCCAAAAACAATCCACGGAATTTTTCTCTGGCAAACAAAAATCAGCTGCCCCGCTTCTGGATGGCAGATTGCAGGAGCCACTTTGCACCATCAAACCAGCCCGACTTGGCACTGGTGCCACCTTGCATCTGGGAACCATGCTGCCTAGCGTGGATTTTCAGGAGCCAGCCGGCCACTCTCAGCCATAGGCCCCCATACAAAACCCACGGCCCGTTTCCCTGGCAAACAAAATTAAGCTGCCCCGCTTCTGGATGGCAGATTGCAGGACGCACTTGGTAGTATCAAACCAGCCCGACTTGGCACTGGTGCCACCTTGGGTCTGGGAACCATGCTGCGTATCATGGATTTTCAGGAGCCAGCCGTCCACTGCTAGCCACAGGCCCCGAAACACAAACAACAGCCTTTTTCTCTGGCAAACAAAATTCAGCTGCCCCGCTTCTGGATGGCAGATTGCAGGAACCACTTGGTACTAACAAACCAGCCCGACTTGGCACTGGTGCCACCTTGGGTCTGGGAACCATCCTGCGTATCGTGGATTCTAAGGAGCCAGCTGGCCACTCCCAGCCACAGGCCCCCAAACACAAACAACGGTGCTTTTCCCTGGAAAACAAAACTCGCCTGCCAAACATTTGATGGCAGATTGCAGGAGCCACTTGGTACTATCAAACCAGCCCAACTTGGCACTGGTGCCACCATGGGTCTGGTCACCATCCTGCCTATCGTAGCTTTTCAGGTGCCAGCCAGCCACCCCCAGCCAGAGGCGCCTAGACAAATATTTCGGCCCGTTTCCCTGGCAAACAAAAGTAAGCTACCCCGCTTCTGGATGGCAGATTGCAGGAGCCACTTTGCACCATCAAACCAGCCCGACTTGGCACTGGTGCCACCTTGCATCTGGGAACCATGCTGCCTAGCGTGGATTTTCAGGAGCCAGCCGGCCACTCTCAGCCATAGGCCCCCAAACAAAACCCACGGCCCGTTTCCCTGGCAAACAAAATTAAGCTGCCCCGCTTCTGGATGGCAGATTGCAGGAACCACTTGGTAGTATCAAACCAGCCCGACTTGGCACTGGTGCCACCTTGGGTCTGGGAACCATCCTGCGTATTGTGGGTTCAAAGGAGCCAGCCGGCCACTCCCAGCCACAGGCCCCCAAATACAAACAACGGCGCTTTTCCCTGGAAAACAAAACTCGCCTGACAACTTTTTGATGGCAGATTGCAGGAGCCACTTGGTACTATCAAACCAGCCCAACTTGGCACTGGTGCCACCATGGGTCTGGTCACCATCCTGCCTATTGTAGCTTTTCAGGAGCCAGCCGGTCACTCCCAGCCATAGGTCCCCAGTCACAAACCTCGGCCCGTTTCCCTGGCAAACAAAAGTAAGCTGCCCCGCTTCTGGATGGCAGATTGCAGGAGCCACTTGGTACTATCAAACCAGCCCAACTTGGCACTGGTGCCACCTCTGGTCTGGGAACCATGCTGCGCAACACAGATTCTACGGCGCCAGTCGGCCACTCCCAGCCACAAGCTCCCAAACACAAACAACGGCGCTATTCTCTGGCAAACAAAACTCCACTGCCCCTCTTCTGGATGGCAAATTGCAGGACGCACTTGGTACTATAAAAACAGCCCGACTTGGCACTGGTGCCACCTTGGGTCTGGGAACCATCCTGCGTATGGTGGATTCTAAGGAGCCAGCCGGCCACTCCCAGCCACAGGCCCCCAACAAAAACCACGGCCCTTTTTTCTGGCAAACAAAACTTAGCTGCCTCACTTCTGGATGGCAGATTGCAGGAGCCACTTGGTGTAATCAAACCAGCCCGACTTGGCACTGGTGTCACCTTGGGTCTGGGAACCATCCTGCGTATCGTGGATTCTAAGGAGCCAGCCGGCCACTCCCAGCCACAGGCCCCCAAACAAAATCAACGGCGCTGTTCCCTGGAAAACAAAACACGCCTGCCAACATTTTGATGGAGTTTGCAGGAGCCACTTGGTACTATCAAACCAGCCCGACTTGGCACTGGTGCCACCTTGGGTCTGGGAAACATCCTGCGTATCGTGGATTCTTAGGAGCCAGCCGGCCACTCCTAGCCACAGGCCCCCAGACAAAAACCTAGGCCTATTTCTCTGGCAAACAAAAGTAAGCTGCCCCGCTTCTGGATGGCAGATTGCAGGAGACACTTGGCACTATCAAACCAGCCCAACTTGGCACTGGTGCCACCTTGGATCTGGGAACCATGCTGTGTATCGTGGATATTCAGGGGCCAGCCGGCCACTCTCAGCCATATGTCCCCAAACAGAAACCTCGGCCCGTTTCTCTGGCAAACAAAACTCAACTGCCCCGCTTCTGGATGGCAGATTGCAGGAGCCACTTTGCACCATCAAACCAGCCCGACTTGGCACTGGTGCCACCTTGCATCTGGGAACCATGCTGCCTAGCGTGGATTTTCAGGAGCCAGCCGGCCACTCTCAGCCATAGGCCCCCAAACAAAACCCACGGCCCGTTTCCCTGGCAAACAAAATTAAGCTGCCCCGCTTCTGGATGGCAGATTGCAGGAACCACTTGGTAGTATCAAACCAGCCCGACTTGGCACTGGTGCCACCTTGGGTCTGGGAACCATCCTGCGTATTGTGGGTTCAAAGGAGCCAGCCGGCCACTCCCAGCCACAGGCCCCCAAATACAAACAACGGCGCTTTTCCCTGGAAAACAAAACTCGCCTGACAACTTTTTGATGGCAGATTGCAGGAGCCACTTGGTACTATCAAACCAGCCCAACTTGGCACTGGTGCCACCATGGGTCTGGTCACCATCCTGCCTATTGTAGCTTTTCAGGAGCCAGCCGGTCACTCCCAGCCATAGGTCCCCAGTCACAAACCTCGGCCCGTTTCCCTGGCAAACAAAAGTAAGCTGCCCCGCTTCTGGATGGCAGATTGCAGGAGCCACTTGGTACTATCAAACCAGCCCAACTTGGCACTGGTGCCACCTCTGGTCTGGGAACCATGCTGCGCAACACAGATTCTACGGCGCCAGTCGGCCACTCCCAGCCACAAGCTCCCAAACACAAACAACGGCGCTATTCTCTGGCAAACAAAACTCCACTGCCCCTCTTCTGGATGGCAAATTGCAGGACGCACTTGGTACTATAAAAACAGCCCGACTTGGCACTGGTGCCACCTTGGGTCTGGGAACCATCCTGCGTATCGATCTTTTTAATGAGACAGCCGGCCACTCCCAGCCATATGCCCCCAAACACAACCCACGGCCCTTTTCTCTGGCAAACAAAACTCAACTGCACCGCTTCTGGATGGCAGATTGCAGGAGCCACTTGGTACTATCAAACCAGCCCGACTTGGCACTGGTGCCACCTTGGGTCTGGGAACCATCCTGCGTATGGTGGATTCTAAGGAGCCAGCCGGCCACTCCCAGCCACAGGCCCCCAACAAAAACCACGGCCCTTTTTTCTGGCAAACAAAACTTAGCTGCCTCACTTCTGGATGGCAGATTGCAGGAGCCACTTGGTGTAATCAAACCAGCCCGACTTGGCACTGGTGCCACCTTGGGTCTGGGAACCATCCTGCGTATCGTGGATTCTAAGGAGCCAGCCGGCCACTCCCAGCCACAGGCCCCCAAACAAAATCAACGGCGCTGTTCCCTGGAAAACAAAACACGCCTGCCAACTTTTTGATGGAGTTTGCAGGAGCCACTTGGTACTATCAAACCAGCCCGACTTGGCACTGGTGCCACCTTGGGTCTGGGAAACATCCTGCGTATCGTGGATTCTTAGGAGCCAGCCGGCCACTCCTAGCCACAGGCCCCCAGACAAAAACCAAGGCCTATTTCTCTGGCAAACAAAAGTAAGCTGCCCCGCTTCTGGATGGCAGATTGCAGGAGACACTTGGTACTATCAAACCAGCCCAACTTGGCACTGGTGCCACCTTGGATCTGGGAACCATGCTGTGTATCGTGGATATTCAGGGGCCAGCCGGCCACTCTCAGCCATATGTCCCCAAACAGAAACCTCGGCCCGTTTCTCTGGCAAACAAAACTCAACTGCCCCTCTTCTGGATGGCAAATTGCAGGATGAACTTGATACTAAAACCGCAGGCCGACTTGGTAGTGGTGACACCTTGGACCTGGGAACCATCATGCGTATCGAGCATTTTAAGGAGCCAGCCGGCCACTCCCAGCAATATGCCCCCAAAAACAATCCACGGAATTTTTCTCTGGCAAACAAAAATCAGCTGCCCCGCTTCTGGATGGCAGATTGCAGGAGCCACTTTGCACCATCAAACCAGCCCGACTTGGCACTGGTGCCACCTTGCATCTGGGAACCATGCTGCCTAGCGTGGATTTTCAGGAGCCAGCCGGCCACTCTCAGCCATAGGCCCCCAAACAAAACCCACGGCCCGTTTCCCTGGCAAACAAAATTAAGCTGCCCCGCTTCTGGATGGCAGATTGCAGGACGCACTTGGTAGTATCAAACCAGCCCGACTTGGCACTGGTGCCACCTTGGGTCTGGGAACCATCCTGCGTATTGTGGGTTCAAAGGAGCCAGCCGGCCACTCCCAGTCACAGGCCCCCAAATACAAACAACGGCGCTTTTCCCTGGAAAACAAAACTCGCCTGACAACTTTTTGATGGCAGATTGCAGGAGCCACTTGGTACTATCAAACCAGCCCAACTTGGCACTGGTGCCACCTCTGGTCTGGGAACCATGCTGCGTAACACAGATTCTAAGGCGCCAGTTGGCCACTCCCAGCCACAAGCCCCCAAACACAAACAACGGCGCTATTCTCTGGCAAACAAAACTCCACTGCCCCTCTTCTGGATGGCAAATTGCAGGACGCACTTGGTACTATAAAAACAGCCCGACTTGGCACTGGTGCCACCTTGGGTCTGGGAACCATCCTGCGTATCGATCTTTTTAATGAGACAGCCGGCCACTCCCAGCCATATGCCCCCAAACACAACCCACGGCCCTTTTCTCTGGCAAACAAAACTCAACTGCACCGCTTCTGGATGGCAGATTGCAGGAGCCACTTGGTGCTATCAAACCAGCCCGACTTGGCACTGGTGCCACCTTGGGTCTGGGAACCATCCAGCCTATCGTGGATTTTAAGGAGCCAGCCGGCTACTCCCAGCCACAGGCCCCCAACAAAAACCACGGCCCTTTTTTCTGGCAAACAAAACTTAGCTGCCTCACTTATGGATGGCAGATTGCAGGAGCCACTTGGTGTAATCAAACCAGCCCGACTTGGCACTGGTGCCACCTTGGGTCTGGGAACCATCCTGCGTATCGTGGATTCTAAGGAGCCAGCCGGCCACTCCCAGCCACAGGTCCCCAAACAAAATCAACGGCGCTGTTCCCTGGAAAACAAAACACGTCTGCCAACATTTTGATGGAGTTTGCAGGAGCCACTTGGTACTATCAAACCAGCCCGACTTGGCACTGGTGCCACCTTGGGTCTGGGAAACATCCTGCGTATCGTGGATTCTAAGGAGCCAGCCGGCCACTCCTAGCCACAGGCCCCCAGACAAAAACCTAGGCCTATTTCTCTGGCAAACAAAAGTAAGCTGCCCCGCTTCTGGATGGCAGATTGCAGGAGACACTTGGGACTATCAAACCAGCCCAACTTGGCACTGGTGCCACCTTGGATCTGGGAACCATGCTGTGTATCGTGGATATTCAGGGGCCAGCCGGCCACTCTCAGCCATATGTCCCCAAACAGAAACCTCGGCCCGTTTCTCTGGCAAACAAAACTCAACTGCCCCTCTTCTGGATGGCAAATTGCAAGATGAACTTGATACTAAAACCGCAGGCCGACTTGGTAGTGGTGACACCTTGGGCCTGGGAACCATCATGCGTATCGAGCATTTTAAGGAGCCAGCCGGCCACTCCCAGCAATATGCCCCCAAAAACAATCCACGGAATTTTTCTCTGGCAAACAAAAATCAGCTGCCCCGCTTCTGGATGGCAGATTGCAGGAGCCACTTTGCACCATCAAACCAGCCCGACTTGGCACTGGTGCCACCTTGCATCTGGGAACCATGCTGCCTAGCGTGGATTTTCAGGAGCCAGCCGGCCACTCTCAGCCATAGGCCCCCATACAAAACCCACGGCCCGTTTCCCTGGCAAACAAAATTAAGCTGCCCCGCTTCTGGATGGCAGATTGCAGGACGCACTTGGTAGTATCAAACCAGCCCGACTTGGCACTGGTGCCACCTTGGGTCTGGGAACCATGCTGCGTATCATGGATTTTCAGGAGCCAGCCGTCCACTGCCAGCCACAGGCCCCGAAACACAAACAACAGCCTTTTTCTCTGGCAAACAAAATTCAGCTGCCCCGCTTCTGGATGGCAGATTGCAGGAACCACTTGGTACTATCAAACCAGCCCAACTTGGCACTGGTGCCACCATGGGTCTGGTCACCATCCTGCCTATTGTAGCTTTTCAGGAGCCAGCCGGTCACTCCCAGCCATAGGTCCCCAGTCACAAACCTCGGCCCGTTTCCCTGGCAAACAAAAGTAAGCTGCCCCGCTTCTGGATGGCAGATTGCAGGAGCCACTTGGTACTATCAAACCAGCCCAACTTGGCACTGGTGCCACCTCTGGTCTGGGAACCATGCTGCGCAACACAGATTCTACGGCGCCAGTCGGCCACTCCCAGCCACAAGCTCCCAAACACAAACAACGGCGCTATTCTCTGGCAAACAAAACTCCACTGCCCCTCTTCTGGATGGCAAATTGCAGGACGCACTTGGTACTATAAAAACAGCCCGACTTGGCACTGGTGCCACCTTGGGTCTGGGAACCATCCTGCGTATCGATCTTTTTAATGAGACAGCCGGCCACTCCCAGCCATATGCCCCCAAACACAACCCACGGCCCTTTTCTCTGGCAAACAAAACTCAACTGCACCGCTTCTGGATGGCAGATTGCAGGAGCCACTTGGTACTATCAAACCAGCCCGACTTGGCACTGGTGCCACCTTGGGTCTGGGAACCATCCTGCGTATGGTGGATTCTAAGGAGCCAGCCGGCCACTCCCAGCCACAGGCCCCCAACAAAAACCACGGCCCTTTTTTCTGGCAAACAAAACTTAGCTGCCTCACTTCTGGATGGCAGATTGCAGGAGCCACTTGGTGTAATCAAACCAGCCCGACTTGGCACTGGTGCCACCTTGGGTCTGGGAACCATCCTGCGTATCGTGGATTCTAAGGAGCCAGCCGGCCACTCCCAGCCACAGGCCCCCAAACAAAATCAACGGCGCTGTTCCCTGGAAAACAAAACACGCCTGCCAACTTTTTGATGGAGTTTGCAGGAGCCACTTGGTACTATCAAACCAGCCCGACTTGGCACTGGTGCCACCTTGGGTCTGGGAAACATCCTGCGTATCGTGGATTCTTAGGAGCCAGCCGGCCACTCCTAGCCACAGGCCCCCAGACAAAAACCAAGGCCTATTTCTCTGGCAAACAAAAGTAAGCTGCCCCGCTTCTGGATGGCAGATTGCAGGAGACACTTGGTACTATCAAACCAGCCCAACTTGGCACTGGTGCCACCTTGGATCTGGGAACCATGCTGTGTATCGTGGATATTCAGGGGCCAGCCGGCCACTCTCAGCCATATGTCCCCAAACAGAAACCTCGGCCCGTTTCTCTGGCAAACAAAACTCAACTGCCCCTCTTCTGGATGGCAAATTGCAGGATGAACTTGATACTAAAACCGCAGGCCGACTTGGTAGTGGTGACACCTTGGACCTGGGAACCATCATGCGTATCGAGCATTTTAAGGAGCCAGCCGGCCACTCCCAGCAATATGCCCCCAAAAACAATCCACGGAATTTTTCTCTGGCAAACAAAAATCAGCTGCCCTGCTTCTGGATGGCAGATTGCAGGAGCCACTTTGCACCATCAAACCAGCCCGACTTGGCACTGGTGCCACCTTGCATCTGGGAACCATGCTGCCTAGCGTGGATTTTCAGGAGCCAGCCGGCCACTCTCAGCCATAGGCCCCCAAACAAAACCCACGGCCCGTTTCCCTGGCAAACAAAATTAAGCTGCCCCGCTTCTGGATGGCAGATTGCAGGACGCACTTGGTAGTATCAAACCAGCCCGACTTGGCACTGGTGCCACCTTGGGTCTGGGAACCATCCTGCGTATTGTGGGTTCAAAGGAGCCAGCCGGCCACTCCCAGTCACAGGCCCCCAAATACAAACAACGGCGCTTTTCCCTGGAAAACAAAACTCGCCTGACAACTTTTTGATGGCAGATTGCAGGAGCCACTTGGTACTATCAAACCAGCCCAACTTGGCACTGGTGCCACCTCTGGTCTGGGAACCATGCTGCGTAACACAGATTCTAAGGCGCCAGTTGGCCACTCCCAGCCACAAGCCCCCAAACACAAACAACGGCGCTATTCTCTGGCAAACAAAACTCCACTGCCCCTCTTCTGGATGGCAAATTGCAGGACGCACTTGGTACTATAAAAACAGCCCGACTTGGCACTGGTGCCACCTTGGGTCTGGGAACCATCCTGCGTATCGATCTTTTTAATGAGACAGCCGGCCACTCCCAGCCATATGCCCCCAAACACAACCCACGGCCCTTTTCTCTGGCAAACAAAACTCAACTGCACCGCTTCTGGATGGCAGATTGCAGGAGCCACTTGGTGCTATCAAACCAGCCCGACTTGGCACTGGTGCCACCTTGGGTCTGGGAACCATCCAGCCTATCGTGGATTTTAAGGAGCCAGCCGGCTACTCCCAGCCACAGGCCCCCAACAAAAACCACGGCCCTTTTTTCTGGCAAACAAAACTTAGCTGCCTCACTTATGGATGGCAGATTGCAGGAGCCACTTGGTGTAATCAAACCAGCCCGACTTGGCACTGGTGCCACCTTGGGTCTGGGAACCATCCTGCGTATCGTGGATTCTAAGGAGCCAGCCGGCCACTCCCAGCCACAGGTCCCCAAACAAAATCAACGGCGCTGTTCCCTGGAAAACAAAACACGTCTGCCAACATTTTGATGGAGTTTGCAGGAGCCACTTGGTACTATCAAACCAGCCCAACTTGGCACTGGTGCCACCTTGGGTCTGGGAAACATCCTGCGTATCGTGGATTCTAAGGAGCCAGCCGGCCACTCCTAGCCACAGGCCCCCAGACAAAAACCTAGGCCTATTTCTCTGGCAAACAAAAGTAAGCTGCCCCGCTTCTGGATGGCAGATTGCAGGAGACACTTGGGACTATCAAACCAGCCCAACTTGGCACTGGTGCCACCTTGGATCTGGGAACCATGCTGTGTATCGTGGATATTCAGGGGCCAGCCGGCCACTCTCAGCCATATGTCCCCAAACAGAAACCTCGTCCCGTTTCTCTGGCAAACAAAACTCAACTGCCCCTCTTCTGGATGGCAAATTGCAAGATGAACTTGATACTAAAACCGCAGGCCGACTTGGTAGTGGTGACACCTTGGGCCTGGGAACCATCATGCGTATCGAGCATTTTAAGGAGCCAGCCGGCCACTCCCAGCAATATGCCCCCAAAAACAATCCACGGAATTTTTCTCTGGCAAACAAAAATCAGCTGCCCCGCTTCTGGATGGCAGATTGCAGGAGCCACTTTGCACCATCAAACCAGCCCGACTTGGCACTGGTGCCACCTTGCATCTGGGAACCATGCTGCCTAGCGTGGATTTTCAGGAGCCAGCCGGCCACTCTCAGCCATAGGCCCCCATACAAAACCCACGGCCCGTTTCCCTGGCAAACAAAATTAAGCTGCCCCGCTTCTGGATGGCAGATTGCAGGACGCACTTGGTAGTATCAAACCAGCCCGACTTGGCACTGGTGCCACCTTGGGTCTGGGAACCATGCTGCGTATCATGGATTTTCAGGAGCCAGCCGTCCACTGCCAGCCACAGGCCCCGAAACACAAACAACAGCCTTTTTCTCTGGCAAACAAAATTCAGCTGCCCCGCTTCTGGATGGCAGATTGCAGGAACCACTTGGTACTAACAAACCAGCCCGACTTGGCACTGGTGCCACCTTGGGTCTGGGAACCATCCTGCGTATCGTGGATTCTAAGGAGCCAGCTGGCCACTCCCAGCCACAGGCCCCAAAACACAAACAACGGTGCTTTTCCCTGGAAAACAAAACTCGCCTGCCAAACATTTGATGGCAGATTGCAGGAGCCACTTGGTACTATCAAACCAGCCCAACTTGGCACTGGTGCCACCATGGGTCTGGTCACCATCCTGCCTATCGTAGCTTTTCAGGTGCCAGCCAGCCACCCCCAGCCAGAGGCCCCTAGACAAATATTTCGGCCCGTTTCCCTGGCAAACAAAAGTAAGCTACCCCGCTTCTGGATGGCAGATTGCAGGAGCCACTTTGCACCATCAAACCAGCCCAACTTGGCACTGGTGCCACCTCTGGTCTGGGAACCATCCTGCGTATCGTGGGTTCTAAGGAGCCAGCTGGCCACTCCCAGCCACAGGCCCCCAAACACAAACAACGGCGCTTTTCCCTGGAAAACAAAACTCGCCTGCCAACTTTTTGATGGCAGATTGCCGGAGCCACTTGGTACTATCAAACCAGCCCAACTTGGCACTGGTGCCACCATGGGTCTGGTCACCATCCTGCCTATCGTAGCTTTTCAGGAGCCAGCCGGTCACTCCCAGCCATAGGCCCCCAGACACAAACCTCGGCCCGTTTCCCTGGCAAACAAAAGTAAGCTGCCCCGCTTTGGCATGGCAGATTGCAGGAGCTATTTAGTACTATCAAACCACCCCGACTTGGCACTGGTGACACCTCTGGTCTGGGAACCATCCTGCCTATCGTGGATTTTCAGGGGCCAGCCGGCCACTCTCAGCCATATGCCCCCAAAAACAAACCACGGCCCTTTTCTCTGGCAAACAAAACTCAACTGCCCCTCTTCTGGATGGCAAATTTTAGGACGCACTTTGTACTACGAAAACCGCCCGACGTGGCACTGGTGCCACCTTGTGTCAGGGAACCATCCTGCATATCGAGCTTTTTAAGGAGCCAGCCGGCCACGCCCAGCCATATACCCCCAAAAACAAACCACGGACCATTTCTCATGGAAACAAAAATCCGCTGCCCCGCGTCTGGATGGCAGATTGCAGGAGCCACTTTGCAACATCAAACCGGCCCGACTTGGCACTGGTGCCACCTTGGGTCTGGGAACAATCCTGCATATCGTGGATTCTAAGGAGCCAGCCGGCCACTCCCAGCCACAGGCCCCCAAACACAAACAACGGCGCTTTTCCCTGGAAAACAAAACTCGCCTGCCAGCTTTTTGATGGCAGATTGCAGGAGCCACTTGGTACTATCAAATCATCCCAACTTGGCACTGGTGCCACTATGGGTCTGGGAACCATCCTGCCTATTGTAGCATTTCAGGAGCCAGCCGGTCACTCCCAGCCATAGGCCCCCAGACACAAACCTCGGACCGTTTCCCTGGCAAACAAAATTAAGCTGCCCCAATTCTGGATGGCAGATTGCAGGAACCACTTGGTAGTGTCAAACCAGACCGACTTGGCACTGGTGCCACCTTGGGTCTGGGAACCATCCTGCGTATCGTGGATTCTAAGCAGCCACCCGGCCACTCTGAGCCACAGGCGCCCAAACACAAACAACGGCGCTTTTCCCTGGAAAACAAAACTCGCCTGCCAAATTTTTGATGGCAGATTGCAGGAGCCACTTGGTACTATCAAACCAGCCCAACTTGGTACTGGTGCCACCATGGGTCTGGTCACCATCCTGCCTATCGTAGCTTTTCAGGAGCCAGCCGGTCACTCCCAGCCATAGGCCCCCAGACAAATATCTCGGCCCGTTTCCCTGGCAAACAAAAGTAAGCTGCCCCGCTTCTGGATGGCAGATTGCAGGAGACACTTGGCACTATCAAACCAGCCCAACTTGGCACTGGTGCCACCTTGGCTCTGGGAACCATCCTGCCTATCGTGGATTTTCAGGGGCCAGCCGGCCACTCTCAGCCATATGCCCCCAAACACATACCACGGCCCTTTGCTCTGGCAAACAAAACTCAACTGCCCCTCTTCTGGATGGCAAATTGCAGGACGCACTTGGTACTACGAAAACAGCCCGACTTGGCAGTGATGCCACCTTGGGTCAGGGAACAATCCTGCGTATCGATCTTTTTAAGGAGCCAGCCGGCCACGTCCAGCCATATACCCCCAAAAAAAAACCACGGAACTTTTCTCCAGCAAACAAAAATCCGCTGCCCCGCGTCTGAATGGCAGATTTCAGGAGCTATTTAGTATTATCAAACCAGCCCGACTTGGCACTGGTGCCACCCTGAGTCTGGTAACCATCCTGCCTATCGTAGCTTTTCAGTAGCCAGCCGGTCACTCCCAGCCATAGGCCCCCAGACACAAACCTCGGCCCGTTTCCCTGGGAAACAAAAGTAAGCTGACCCGCTTCTGGATGGCAGATTGCAGGAGCCACTTGGTACTATCAAACCAGCCCAACTTGGCACTGGTGCCACCTTGGCTCTGGGAACCATCCTGCGTATCCTGGGTTCAAAGGAGGCAGCCGGCCACTCCCAGCCACATGCCTCTAAACAAGAACAACGGCGCTTTTCCCTGGAAAACAAAAGTCGCCTGACAGCTTTTTGATGGCAGATTGCAGGAGCCACTTGGTACTATCAAACCAGCCCAACTTGGCACTGGTGCCACCATGGGTCTGGTCACCATCCTGCCTATCGTAGCTTTTCAGGAGCCAGCCGCTCACTCCCAGCCATAGGCCCCCAGACAAATATCTCGGCCCGTTTCCCTGGCAAACAAAAGTAAGCAGCCCCGCTTCTGGATGGCAGATTGCAGGAGCCACATGGTACTATCAAACCAGGCCAACATGGCACTGGTGCCACCTCTGGTCTGGGACCCATCCTGCGTATCGTGGATTCTAAGGAGACAGCTGGCCACTCCCAGCCACAGGCCCCCAAACACAAACAACGGTGCTTTTCCCTGGAAAACAAAACTCGCCTGCCAACTTTTTGATGGCAGATTGCAGGAGCCACTTGGTACTATCAAACCACCCCAACTTGGCAACAAGTTGTTCCTGCAATCTGACATCCAGAAGCGGGGCAGCTTACTTTTGTTTGCCAGGGAAATGGACCGTTGTTTGTGTTTGGAGGCGTATGGCTGGGAGTGGCCGACTGGCTCCTTAAAATCCACGATACGCAGCATGGTTCCCAGACCAGAGGTGGCACCAGTGCCAAGTCGGGCTGGTTTGATAGTACAAAGTGGCTCCTGCAATCTGCCATCCAGAAGCGGGGCAGCTTACTTTTGTTTACCAGGGAAACGGGCCGGGCTTTCTGTCTCGGGGCCTATGGCTGGGAGTGACCGGCTGGCTCCTGAAAAGCTACGATAGGCAGGATGGTGACCAGACCCATGGTGGCACCAGTGCCAAGTTGGGCTGGTTTGATAGTACCAAGTGGCTCCTGCAATCTGCCATCAAAAAGTTGGCAGGCGAGTTTTGTTTTCCAGGGAAAAGCGCCATTGTTTGTGTTTGGGGACCTGTGGTTGGGAGTGCCCGGCTGGCTCCTTAGAAACCACGATACGCAGCATGGTTACCAGACAAGAGGTGCCACCAGTGCCAAGTTGTGCTGGTTTGATACTGCCAAGTGGTTCCTGCAATCTGCCATCCAGAAACGGGGCAGCTTACTTTTGTTTGCCACGGAAACGGGCCGTTGTTTGTGTTTGGGGGCCTGTTGCTGGGCGTGGCCGACTGGCTCCTTAGAATCCACGATACGCAGGATGGGTCCCAGACCAGAGGTGGCACCAGTGCCAAGTCGGGCTGGTTTGATAGTACCAAGTGGCTCCTGCAATCTGCCATCCAGAAGCGGGGCAGCTTACTTTTGTTTGCCAGGGAAACGGGCCGAGGTTTGTGACTGGGGACCTATGGCTGGGAGTGACCGGCTGGCTCCTGAAAAGTTACGATAGGCAGGATTGTGACCAGACCCATGGTGGCACCAGTGCCAAGTTGGGCTGGTTTGATAGTACCAAGTGGCTCCTGTAATCTGCCATCAAATAGTTGGTAGGCGAGTTTTGTTTTCCAGGGAAAAGCGCCGTTGTTTGTGTTTGGGGGCCTGTGGTAGGGAGTGGCCGGCTGGCTAATTAGAATCCACGATACGCAGGATGGTTCCCAGACCAGAGGTGGCACCAGCGCCAAGACGGGCTAGTTTGATGGTGCAAAGTGGCTCCTGCAATCTGCCATCCAGAAGCGGGGTAGCTTACTTTTGTTTGCCAGGGAAACGGGCCGAGGTATTTGTCTGGGGGCCTATGGCGGGGAGTGACCGGCTGGCTCCTGAAAAGCTAAGATAGGCAGGATGGTGACCAGACCCATGGTGGCACCAGTGCCAAGTTGGGCTGATTTGATAAAACCAAGTGGCTCCTGCAATCTGCCATCAAAAAGTTGGCAGGAGAGTTTTGTTTTCCAGGGAAAAGCGCCGTTGTTTGAGTTTGGGGGCCTGTGGCTGGGAGTGGCCTGCTGGCTCCTTAGAATCCACGATACGCAGCATGGTATCCAGACCCAAGGTGGCACCAGTGCCAAGTTTTGCTGGTTTGATAGTACCAAGTGGTTCCTGCAATCTGCCATCCAGAAGCAGGGCAGCTTACTTTTGTTTGCCAGGGAAACGGGCCGAGGTTTTTGTCTGGGGGCCTATGGCTGGGAGTGACCGGCTGGCTCCTGAAAAGCTACGATAGGCAGGATGGTGACCAGACCCATGGTGGCACCAGTGCCAAGTTGGGCTGATTTGATAGTACCAAGTGGCTCCTGCAATTTGCCGTCAAAATTTGGCAGGCGAGTTTTTATTTTCCAGGGAAAAGCGCCGTTGTTTGTGTTTGGGGGCCTGTGGCTGGGAGTGGCCGGCTGGCTGCTTAGAATCCACGATACGCAGGATGGTTCCCAGACCCAAGGTGGCACCAGTGCCAAGTCGGGCTGGTTTGATGGTGCAAAGTGGCTCCTGCAATCTGCCATCCAGAAGCGGGGCAGCTTACTTTTGTTTGCCAGGGAAACGGGCCGAGCTTTGTGTCAGGGGGCCTATGGCTGGGAGTGACCGGCTGGCTCCTGAAAAGCTACGATAGGCAGGATGGTGACCAGACCCATGGTGGCACCAGTGCCATGTTCGGCTGATTTCATAGTACCAAGTGGCTCCTGCAATCTGCCATCAAAAAGTCGGCAGGCGAGTTTTGTTTTCCAGGGAAAAGCGCCGTTGTTTTTGTCTGCGGGCCTGTGGCTGGAGTGGCCAGCTGGTTCCTTAGAATCCACGATACGCAGCATGGTTCCCAGACCCAAGGTGGCACCAGTGCCAAGTTGGGCTGGTTTGATAGTACCAAGTGGTTCCTGCAATCTGCCATCAAAAAGTTGGCAGGCGAGTTTTGTTTTCCAGGGAAAAGCGTCGTTGTTTGTGTTTGGGGGCCTGTGGCTGGGAGTGGCCGGCTGGCTCCTTAGAATCCACGATACGCAGGATGGTTCCCAGACCCAAGGTGGCACCAGTCCCAAGTTGGGCTGGTTTGATAGTACCAAGTGTTTCCTGCAATCTGCCATCCAGAAGCGGGGCAGCTTACTTTTGTTTGCCAGGGAAACGGGCCGAGGTATTTGTCTGGGGGCCTATGGCTGGGAGTGACCGGCTGGCTCCTGAAAGGCTACGATAGGCAGGATTGTGACCAGACCCATGGTGGCACCAGTGCCAAGTTGGGCTGGTTTGATAGTACCAAGTGGCTCCTGCAATCTGCCATCAAAAAGTTGGCAGGCGAGTTTGTTATCCAGGGAAAAGCGCCGTTGTTTTTGTTTGGGGGCCTGTGGCTGGGAGTGGCCGGATGGCTAATTAGAATCCACGATACGCAGCATGGTTCCCAGACCTGAGGTGGCACCAGTGCCAAGTTGGGCTGGTTTGATACTACCAAGTGCGTCCTGCAATCTGCCATCCAGAAGCGGGGCAGCTTACTTTTGTTTGCCAGGGAAACGGGCCGAGCTTTGTGTCTGGGGGCCTATGGCTGGGAGTGACCGGCTGGCTCCTGAAAAGCTACGATAGGCAGGATGGTGACCAGACCCATGGTGGCACCAGTGCCATGTTCGGCTGATTTCATAGTACCAAGTGGCTCCTGCAATCTGCCATCAAAAAGTTGGCAGGCGAGTTTTGTTTTCCAGGGAAAAGCGCCGTTGTTTTTGTCTGCGGGCCTGTGGCTGGAGTGGCCGGCTGGCTCCTTAGAATCCACAATACGCAGCATGGTTCCCAGACCCAAGGTGGCACCAGTGCCAAGTTGGGCTGGTTTGATAGTACCAAGTGGTTCCTGCAATCTGCCATCAAAAAGTTGTCAGGCGAGTTTTGTTTTCCAGGGAAAATCGCCGTTGTTTTTGTTTGGGGGCCTGTGGCTGGGAGTGGCCGGCTGGCTCCTTAGGATCCACGATACCCAGGATGGTACCCAGACCAGAGGTGGCACCAGTACCAAGTCGGGCTGGTTTGATAATAACAAGTGGATCCTGCAATCTGCCATCCAGAAGCGGGGCAGCTTACTTTTGTTTGCCAGGAAAATCATCCGAGCTTTGTGTCTGGGGGCCTATGGCTGGGAGTGACAGGCTGGCTCCTGAAAAGCTACGATAGGCAGGATGGTGACCAGACCCATGGTGGCACCAGTGCCAAGTTGGGCTGGTTTGATAGTACCAAGTGGCTCCTGCAATCTGCCATCAAAATGTTGGCAGGCGAGTTTTGTTTTCCAGTGAAAAGCGCCGTTGTGTGTGTTTTGGGGCCTGTGGCTGGGAGTGGCCAGCTGGCTCCTTAGAATCCACGATACGCAGGATGGTTCCCAGACCCAAGGTGGCACCAGTGCCAAGTCGGGCTGGTTTGTTAGTACCAAGTGGTTCCTGCAATCTGCCATCCAGAAGCGGGGCAGCTGAATTTTGTTTGCCAGAGAAAAAGGCTGTTGTTTGTGTTTCGGGGCCTGTGGCTGGCAGTGGACGGCTGGCTCCTGAAAATCCATGATACGCAGCATGGTTCCCAGACCCAAGGTGGCACCAGTGCCAAGTCGGGCTGGTTTCATAGTACCCAGTGGCTCCTGCAATCTGCCATCCAGAAGAGGGGCAGTTGAATTTTGTTTTCCAGAGAAAAGGGCCGTGGTTTGTGTTTGGGGCCTATGGCTGAGAGTGACCGGCTGGCTCCTGAAAAGCTACGATAGGCAGGATGGTGACCAGACCGATGGTGGCACCAGTGCCAAGTCGGGCTGCTTTGATAATACTAAATAGCTCCTGCAATCTGCCATCCAGATGCGGGGCAGCGGATTTTTGCTTGCTGGAGAAAAGTTCCGTGGGTTTTTTTTGGGGGTATATGGCTGGACGTTGCCGGCTGACTCCTTAAAAACATCGATACGCAGGATGGTTCCCTGACCCAAGGTGGCATCACTGCCAAGTCGGGCTGTTTTCGTAGTACCAAGTGGCTCCTGCAATTTGCCATCCAGAAGAGGGGCAGTTGAGTTTTGTTTACCAGAGAAAAGGGCCGTGGTTTGTGTTTTGGGGCATATGGCTGAGAGTGGCCGGCTGGCGCCTGAAAATCCACGATAGGCAGGATGGTTCCCAGAGCCAAGGTGGCACCAGTGCCATGTTGGCCTGGTTTGATAGTACCATGTGGCTCCTGCAATCTGCCATCCAGAAGCGGGGCAGCTTACTTTTGTTTGCCAGGGAAACGGGCCGAGGTATTTGTCTGGGGGCCTATGGCTGGGAGTGACCGGCTGGCTCCTGAAAAGCTACGATAGGCAGGATGGTGACCAGACCCATGGTGGCACCAGTGCCAAGTTGGGCTGGTTTGATAGTACCAAGTGGCTCCTGCAATCTGCCATCAAAAAGTTGGCAGGCGAGTTTTGTTTTCCAGGGTAACGCGCCGTTGTTTTTGTTTAGAGGCCTGTGGCTGGGAGTGTCCGCCTGTCCTCTTAGAATCTACTTTACGCAGCATGGTTCCCAGAGCCAAGGTGGCACCAGTCCCAAGTTGGGCTGGTTTGATAGTAGCAAGTGGTTCCTGCAATCTGCCATCCAGAAGAGGGGCAGCTTACTTTTGTTTGCCAGGGAAACGGGCCGAGGTATTTCTCTGGGGGCCTATGGCAGGGAGTGACCGGCCGGCTCCTGAAAAGCTAAGATAGGCAGGATGTTTACCAGACCCATGATGGCACCTGTGCCAAGTCGGGCTAATTTGATACTACAAAGTGGCTCCTGCAATCTGCCATCCAGAATCGGGGGTGCTTACTTTTGTTTTCCAGGGAAACGGGCCGAGGTTTGTGACTGGGGGTTTATGGCTGGGAGTGACCGGCTGGCTCCTGAAAAGCTACGATAGGCAGGATGGTGACCAGACCCATGGTGGCACCAGTGCCAAGTTGGGCTGGTTTGATAGTACCAAGTGGCTCCTGCAATCTGTCATCAAAATGTTGGCAGGCGAGTTTTGTTTTCCAGGGAAAAGCGCCGTTGTTTGTGTTTGGGCGCCTGTGGCACGGAGTGGCCGGGTGGCTGCTTAGAATCCACGATACGCAGGATGGTTCCCAGACCCAAGGTGGCACCAGTGCCAAGTCGGGCTGTTTTGACACTACCAAGTGGCTCCTGCAATCTGCCATCCAGAATCGGGGCAGCTTAATTTTGTTTGCCAGGGAAACGGGCCGAGGTTTGTGATGGGGGCCTATGGCTGGGAGTGACCGGCTGGCTCCTGAAATGGTACAATTGGCAGGATGGTTCCCAGACCCATAGTGGCACCAGTGCCAAGTTGGGATGATTTGATAGTACCAAGTGGCTCCTGCAATCTGCCATCAAAAAGTTGGCAGGCGAGTTTTGTTTTCCAGGGAAAAGCGCCGTTGTTTGTATTTGGGGGCCTGTGGCTGGGAGTGGCCGCCTGGCGCCTTAGAATCTACGTTACGCAGCATGGTTCCCAGACCCAAAGTGGCACCAGTGTCAAGTTGGGCTGGTTTGATAGTACCAAGTGGCTCCTGCAATCTGCCATCCAGAAGCGGGGTAGCTTACTTTTGTTTGCCAGGGAAACGGGCAGAGCTTTCTGTCTGGGGGCCTATGGTTGGGAGTAACCGGCTGGCTCCTGAAAAGCTACGATAGGCAGGATGGTTCCCAGATCCAAGATGGCACCAGTGCCAAGTCGGGGTGGTTTGATGGTGCAACGTGGCTCCTGCAATCTGCCATCCTGACGCGGGGCAGCGGATTTTTGTTTCCAAGAGAAATGGTCCGTGGTTTGTTTTTGGGGCTATATGGCTGGGCGTGGCCTGCTGGCTCCTTAAAAAGCTACGATAGGCAGGATGGTTCCCTGACCCAAGGTGGCACCAGTGCCAAGTCGGGCGGTTTTCGTAGTACAAAGTGCGTCCTAAAATTTGCCATCCAGAAGAGGGGCAGTTGAGTTTTGTTTACCAGAGAAAAGGGCCGTGGTTTGTTTTTGGGGGCATATGGCTGATAGTGGCCGTCTGGCGCCTGAAAATCCACGATAGGCAGGATGGTTCCCAGACCAGAGGTGGCACCAGTGCCAAGTCGGGCTGGTTTGATAGTACTAAATAGCACCTGCAATCTGCCATGCAGAAGCGGGGCAGCTTACTTTTGTTTGCCAGGGAAACGGGCCGAGGTTTGTGTCTGGGGGCCTATGGCTGGGAGTGACCGCCTGGCTCCTGAAAAGCTACGATAGGCAGGATGGTTACCAGACCCATGGTGGCACCAGTGCCAAGTTGGGCTGGTTTGATAGTACCAAGTGGCTCCTGCAATCTGCCATCAAAAAGTTGTCAGGCGAGTTTTGTTTTCCAGGGAAAAGCGCCGTTGTTTGTGTTTGGGGGACTGTTGGTGGGAGTGGCCGGCTGGCTCCTTAGAACACACGATACGCAGGATGGTTCCCAGACCCAAGGTGGCACCAGTGCCACGTCGGGCTGGTTTGATGGTGAAAAGTGGCTCCTGCAATCTGCCATCCTGAAGCGGGGTAGCTTACTTTTGTGTGCCAGGGAAACGGGCCGAGGTTTATGACTGGGGGCCTAGGGCTAGGAGTGACCGGCTGGCTCCTGAAAAGCAACAATAGGCAGGATGGTTCCCAGACCCAAGGTGGCACCAGTGCCAAGTTGGGCTGGTTTGATGGTACCAACTGGCTCCTGCAATCTGCCATCTAAAAGTTGTCAGGCGAGTTTTGTTTTCCAGGGAAAAGCGCCGTTGATTTTGTTTGGAGGCCTGTGGCTGGCAGTGGCTGCCTGTCGTCTTAGAATCCGGGTTACGCAGCATGGTTCCCAGAGCCAAGGTGGCACCAGTGCCAAGTCGGGCTGGTTTGATACTACCAAGTTCGTCCTGCAATCTGCCATCCAGAAGCGGGGCAGCTTACTTTTGTTTGCCAGGGAAACGGGCCGTGGGTTTTGTTTGGGGGCATATAGCTGAGAGTGGCCGGCTGGCCCCTGAAAATCCACGCTAGGCAGCATGGTTCCAGGATGCAAGGTGGCACCAGTGCCAAGTCGGGCTGGTTTGATGGGTCAAAGTGGCTCCTGCAATCTGCCATCCAGAAGCGGGGCAACTGATTTTTGTTTGCCAGAGAAAAATTCCGTGGATTGTTTTTGGGGGCATATTGCTGGGACTGGCCGGCTGGCTCCTTAAAATGCTCGATACGCATGATGGTTCCCAGGCCCAAGGTGTCACCACTACCAAGTCGGCCTGCGGTTTTAGTATCAAGTTCATCTTGCAATTTGCCATCCAGAAGAGGGGCAGTTGAGTTTTGTTTGCCAGAGAAACGGGCCGAGGTTTCTGTTTGGGGGCATATGGCTGAGAGTGGCCGGCTGGCCCCTGAAAATCCACGATACACAGCATGGTTCCCAGATCCAAGGTGGCACCAGTGCCAAGTTGGGCTGGTTTGATAGTCCCAAGTGTCTCCTGCAATCTGCCATCCAGAAGCGGGGCAGCTTACTTTTGTTTGCCAGAGAAATAGGCCTAGGTTTTTGTTTGGGGGCCTGTGGCTAGGAGTGGCCGGCTGGCTCCTAAGAATCCACGATTCGCAGGATGTTTACCAGACCCATGGTGGCACCAGTGCCAAGTTGGGCTGGTTTGATAGTACCAAGTGGCTCCTGCAAACTCCATCAAAAAGTTGGCAGGCGTGTTTTGTTTTCCAGGGAACAGCGCCGTTGATTTTGTTTGGGGGCCTGTGGCTGGGAGTGGCCGGCTGGCTCCTTAGAATCCACGATACGCAGGATGGTTCCCAGACCCAAGGTGGCACCAGTGCCAAGTCGGGCTGGTTTGATTACACCAAGTGACTCCTGCAATCTGCCATCCAGAAGTGAGGCAGCTAAGTTTTGTTTGCGAGAAAAAAGGGCCGTGGTTTTTGTTGGGGGCCTGTGGCTGGGAGTAGCCGGCTGGCTCCTTAAAATCCACGATAGGCAGGATGGTTCCCAGACCCAAGGTGGCACCAGTGCCAAGTCGGGCTGGTTTGATAGTACCAAGTGGCTCCTGCAATCTGCCATCCAGAAGCAGGGCAGCTGAGTTTTGTTTGCCAGAGAAAAAGGCTGTGGTTTTTGTTTGGGGGCCTGTGGCTGGCAGTGGCCGGCTGGCTCCTGAAAATCCACGATACGCAGCATGGTTCCCAGACCCAAGGTGGCACCAGTACAAAGTGGGGCTCTTTTGACAGTGTCAAGTGCCTCCTGCAATCTCCCATCCAGAAGCGGGGCAGCTGAGTTTTTTTTGCCAGGGAAACGGACCTTTGTTTTTGATTGGGGTCTGTGGCCGAGAGTGGTCGGCTGTCTCCTGACAATCCACAATACGCAGGATGGTTCCCAGACCAAAGGTGGCACCAGTGCCAAGTCGGGCTGGTTTGATAGTACCAAGTGTCTCCTGCACTCTGCCATCCAGAAGCGGGGCAGCTGAGTTTTGTTTGCCAGAGAAAAGGGCCGTGGGTTGTGTTTGGGGGCATATGGCTGGGAGTGGCCACCTGGCTCCTTAAAATGCACGATACGCCGCATGGTAACCAGACGCAAGGTGGCACCAGTGCCAAGTCGGGCTGTTTTTGTAGTACCCAGTGGCTCCTGCAATTTGCCATCCAGAAGCGGGGCAGCTAAATTTTGTTTGCTAGAGAAAAGGGCTGTGGTTTGTGTTTGGGGGCCTATGGCCGAGAGTGGTAGGCTGGCCCCTGAAAATCAACGATAGGCAGGATGGTTCCCAGATACAAGGTGGCACCAGTGCCAAGTAAGGCTGGTTGTATGGTTCAAAGTGACTCCTGCAATCTGCCATCCAGAAGCGGGACAGCTGAGTTTTTTTTGCCAGAGAAAAGGTCCGTGGTTTCTTTTTGGGGCATACGGCTGGGAATTGCCGGCTGGCTCCTTAAAATGCTCGATACGCAGGATGGTTCCCAGAGCCAAGGTGGCACCACTGCCAAGTCGGGCTCTTTTTGTAGTACCAAGTGCGTCCTGCAATTTGCCATCCAGAAGAGGGGCAGTTGAGTTTTGTTTGCCAGAGAAAAGGGCCGAGGTTTGTGTTTGGGAGCATATGGCTGGGAATGACCGGCTGGCCCCTGAAAATCCACGATACGCCGGATGGTTCCCAGATCCAAGATGGTACCATTACCAAGTCGGGCTGCTTTGATAGTCCCAAGTGGCTCCTGCAAACTGCCATCCAGAAGCGGGGCAGCTGAGTTTTGTTTGCCAGGGAAATGGGCCGTTGTTTGTGTTTGGGGGCCTGTGGCTGGGAGTGTTCGGCTGGTTCCTGAATATGTACGATACGCAGGATTGTTCCCAGATCCAAGGTGGCAGCAGTGCCATGTTGTGCTGGTGTGATAGTCCCAAGTGGCTCCTGCAATCTGCCATCCAGAAGTGGGGCAGCTGATTTTTGTTTGCCAGAGAAAAGGTCCGTGGTTTGTGTTTGGGGGCATATGGCTGAGAGTGGCCGGCTGGCCCCTGAAAATCCACGATACACAGGATGGTTCCCAGATCCAAGGTGGCACCTGTGCCAAGTCGGGCTGATTTGATAGTACTAAGTAGCTCCTGCAATCTGCCATCCAGAAGCGGGGCAGCTTACTTTTGTTTGCCAGGGAAACGGGCCGAGGTTTCTGTTTGGGGGCCTATGGCTGGGAGTGACCGGCTGGCTCCTGAAAAGCTACAATAGGCAGGATGGTTCCCAGAGCCAAGGTGGCACCAGTGCCAAGTTGGGCTGGTTTGATAGTACCAAGTGGCTCCTGCAATCTGCCATCCAGAAGCAGGGCAGCTGAGTTTTGTTTGCCAGAGAAAAGGGCTTGGTTTGTGTTTGGGGGCATATGGCTGTGTGTGGCCAGCTGGCTCCTTAAAATGCACGATATGCAACATGGCTCCCAGACCCATAGTGGCACCAGTGCCAAGTCGGGCTGGTTTGATAGTACCAAGTGGCTCCTGCAATCTTCCATGATCACGTGGAGAAATACTTTCTGGTTTCAGCCATATGCTCTTTCTTCTCTCCCTCAACTTCTCTATCACCTCTCATCTGGTTCACATGCGCTGTCTTCAAGGTCCACAGGCTACTTTTCACAGAATCTTCTGGCCTGATGAAGTAAGAATGATGAATAGAACAGAGCTGGGATCTATTTTCCAGTTTGGATAAAATGCATTCTGCACACAAATCCAAGGAGAACGTGCTGCCCCAATGCCCAGAAAATCTTTCACTCCTGCTAGTGTTCTACGTCAACCGCAACTTAGTCTGAAAGAAAAGCTTTTTCTCTGAGAGCATCTGAGAGGTTTGCATGAAGCACTGATATCTGACATATGCAATTTTGAATAGGAGAGGAAAAAGAAAATGGCAAGGAGTTTTTAATTTTAGTGGTTTCAATTTTAATTTCCGTGCACTTTTTCAAAACTTGTCAGCTCAAATGCCCATCAACATCTTTTAGTCATCTGTAAGTCAGTATTCATATAAAATGTGCTTCAAATCCAAAGAATTTCAAATTTGCACTCCAAGCTTCTATGCCTAGATTTATGATTTCCTACACATATTAGATGAAAGGAAGGCCTTTTTTACTGTGGGAGTGCTGGAACACTGGAACAGGTTGCCCAGAGAAGTTGTGGGTGTCCCATCCCTGAAAGTATTCAAGGTCACCTTGGACGGGGCTTGGAGCAGCAACAAAGGAGAAGCTTGATGGTAGAGAAACAAAGTTGGACTATAGAAGAAACTCGGATTGAAGTATAGGATCAAGTTTTCTCTCAGCTCTTGGGGTAAATTCAAAGTTGTACAAAATGACATTTATCTGTGCTATTCACTACTGTAACAGAAAGTTTCATGAAAACTGTACAGAAGATAGTAAATTTTAAAAGAGATAAGAATTACAGCATAAAATCCATGGGATAGGTTACAACATGAGACACTCTCTAAGAGAAAATCTCTTTGTTTCAGCACTTCATCGGGGTAAGATTTCATGAAGTGCCAAAGAAGGCGGCAAAATATCATTCGGGACATTATTTACTGGAATTCAGCCTGGCCATTAGTAGGAACTGCCTTTGAACATATCATGTAGATATACCACACACGCTTTCCCTTCACTGAAAAATTACTGTTTACAACAAATAAGCAATTGACGATCAAAATTGATTGAAAGCATCTTAAACATGTCAAGTATTTCATTGTAGATGATCTGTGATCCAAATGCTTCTTCCACCTTCGAGAGGGACAGAAGAATTCTTCCATATCATGATGGTTTAAAATTGTATCAACCAATGTTTTCTGCTGAAAAGATATCATCTATTTTTTTCTATTTTTGGAAGAAAATATTCCTAGACATACAACAGGTGAGAACTAAGTAATTTTAAAGAAACAAATGAAATGAAAATATTCTGTAAATAGAATGAAATGAAAAGCTGTGTTTTAAATAGGAGCTAAATATTAAACAGAATTTTTGTACCAGGCATTTGAATTACTGCACCAGCTCTTTTGCCCATCAAGAGAGGCATTTAGCATTTCAGTCTTTTCCAAGGTGTTCATGATCTGCTATGCTGATCTCTGTGTGTGCCTAGGTGTGTGTGGAGGGGGGGGCATATGAAGGGGAGTGTGTATGTTTGCTTTACAATTGTTGTGGCAGATTCATGCCTCAGCTCCACATTTTGTTTTAAAAAGGTCACACCGAGTGGATATGAAGTTTACTATCAACAAGAGATCGATTCCCAAATCATCCATTTGACTCTCCCTTATAAATCATGTGCTTTGTTGCATATTTTATCAAATATACTTTCAAGCCAGATGGAGGAAGGAGGATGTGGGAATCCCTCCACCATCTTGCAACTTTTATGTAAGTAGGTTTTCAAGAAAATCATCATTTCTCTTTTAAATATGTCTGGAACAGGCATGATGGTAGTGTCAACCTGTTGGAGTTTTTGTTGCTGGAAGAAGTTGTACAAAAGGATTGGTTTTTACATTGACCAGTTACTGAATCAAGCGCAGGAATACATTGGAAATTTAGCTGGGGGTTCCTTTTCCCAGCAGACTACTTCTAGAACGAGCTTGTACACTGAAGCTGACTCTTTTGCTCTCTTTTTGTTTCTTTCCTATTTTCTTGGCTTCTTTGCCACTATCTAGACAATTTTGGAACTTTGTTCCCAACTAAAATGGTTTCAATAGTCTGATTGTGATCATACATTTTTACAAGGAATTTTTAAAATCTTTCCTCGAGTCCAGAAAGTCAAGGACTTAGATCTTTTTCTTCCCTTATCAATATTGCCATGAAATTGATAAATAAAGACCAACTCTTTATTTTTGTTTTTAACCCACGTAGATAATTCCCATCCATTAATCCATTTTGTGGACCAATAGCTGCCATTCTGATGGAAGCTGTCACTTCTTAACAATAGGCATTCTGTGACTATGTTGACTGCACTTTGGGTGAAGATCCTAACTGGTCTTAGATATACATAGGGAGAAATTTGCTCAGCCAGTGTCAGTCTTAAGCATGCGTATCAGAAGATCTTTCTAGAGCTGGGAATTTTCCCATGAAAGGGATTCAGTTAGGGAAGAGACACTTGTGCCAGAGTTTTACATTCTTCTTGAACACTGCTTAAGGAACTTAGATGCCATGTCCATTTGGATCTCTGTCTGCACAGAACTTTGTCATGCCAGCGCTTTGAAATGCATCTTGAAGAGAATTCACTAGCACAGAATGAAAGAGAGTGGAAGGGGTTGGTGGGGCTAACCAGGCCCAACCCCCCTGCCTAAACCAGGATACCTAGAGCCTCTTGCCCAGGATTCTATCTGGGTGTACTTTTAATGTCTTCGAAGATCCAGGCTCCACAATCTTTCTGGGCAGTCTGTGCCGTGGTTCAGTCACCCTGACAGTAAAGAAACATTTACTGATGTTCAAAGGCAATCTCCTGTATTTCAGTGTGTGCCCACTGCCTCTTGTCTTTTCCCTCAGCATCACTGAAAAGACACTGATTCCCTCCCCTTTGCACTATTGCTTCCATATGTATGTGTGATGCCATGTAGAGGTATGTCAAAAACCTCCCTGAAGCCCAGGCAGATAATATTCCCTTCATCTACCAGTCAAGTTGATTCATCAGAGGAGTTTAAAGTGATGTTCAGCATGAAATTCCCCTGAAAAATCATGCTAACTACATTATTTGGTCATCTGTCATGTGCCTGGCAAGGATTTCCAGGAAGAGCTGCTTCATCAACTTCCTGGGGATAAAAAAGAGGCTGGCTGGTTTGTACTATGGCGAGTCCTCTTAATTGCCTTTTTTGAAGATGGGTGTCATTTGCTAACATCCACTCTTTTGCTCCTCTTCTCATCTACACCTCGGCAAAAAGCTTTTCCACTATGTCTGGCTAGGAAAAACTGTGCCAGCACAGAAAACATCTCCCATCGTGTTCTAGAAGTTGCACGGATGTCTGCCAAGTGTTTGGCAGGAAGAAAAGAAAAGTTGTCCAAAACAGCTTCCAATCGAATGTTCCTGTGATTGGAAAAGTCAGGAGAGTGCAAAGGTACTGTTTTCTATCAGTTGGCAAGGTGCGCACACAATCCCAGTGTTGTACAGCTTGCTTCTTCACCTTCCCGAAGCTGCCGCTCTCGCCGGCTCCCGGAACCGAAGAAGCGGCTTCTTCGCGCAAAGACGATTGTGCCGCTCACAGGGCTCTCCTTAGCGCGGCTTCTGCCGAAAGACGCCCGGCAGCGGCTCTTACCTCCGGAGAGCATCCTACCTTCGTCTTTCGCGTCTTTTGTAGCCTACATCTTAGCAAAACGCTTTTCCACTATGTCTGGCTAGGAAAAACTGTGCCAGCCCAGAAAACATCTCCCATCGTGTTCTAGAAGTTGCACGGACGTCTGCCAAGTGTTTGGCAGGAAGAAAAGAAAAGTTGTCCAAAACAGCTTCCAATCGAATGTTCCTGTGATTGGAAAAGTCAGGAGAGTGCAAAGGTACTGTTTTCTATCAGTTGGCAAGGTGCGCACACAATCCCAGTGTTGTACAGCTTGCTTCTTCACCTTCCCGAAGCTGCCGCTCTCGCCGGCTGCCGGAGCCCAAGAAGCGGCTTCTTCGCACAAAGACGATTGTGCCGCTCACAGTGCTCTCCTTAGCGCGGCTTCTGCCGAAAGACGCCCGGCAGCGGCTCTTACCTCCGGAGAGCATCCTACCTTCGTCTTTCGCGTCTTTTGTAGTCTACATCTTAGCAAAACGCTTTTCCACTATGTCTGGCTAGGAAAAACTGTGCCAGCACAGAAAACATCTCCCATCGTGTTCTAGAAGTTGCACGGATGTCTGCCAAGTGTTTGGCAGGAAGAAAAGAAAAGTTGTCCAAAACAGCTTCCAATCGAATGTTCCTGTGATTGGAAAAGTCAGGAGAGTGCAAAGGTACTGTTTTCTATCAGTTGGCAAGGTGCGCACACAATCCCAGTGTTGTACAGCTTGCTTCTTCACCTTCCCGAAGCTGCCGCTCTCGCCGGCTCCCGGAGCCCAAGAAGCGGCTTCTTCGCGCAAAGACGATTGTGCCGCTCACAGGGCTCTCCTTAGCGCGGCTTCTGCCGAAAGACGCCCGGCAGCGGCTCTTACCTCCGGAGAGCATCCTACCTTCGTCTTTCGCGTCTTATGTAGTCTACACCTCGGCAAAAAGCTTTTCCACTATGTCTGGCTAGGAAAAACTGTGCCAGCACAGAAAACATCTCCCATCGTGTTCTAGAAGTTGCACGGATGTCTGCCAAGTGTTTGGCAGGAAGAAAAGAAAAGTTGTCCAAAACAGCTTCCAATCGAATGTTCCTGTGATTGGAAAAGTCAGGAGAGTGCAAAGGTACTGTTTTCTATCAGTTGGCAAGGTGCGCACACAATCCCAGTGTTGTACAGCTTGCTTCTTCACCTTCCCGAAGCTGCCGCTCTCGCCGGCTCCCGGAACCGAAGAAGCGGCTTCTTCGCGCAAAGACGATTGTGCCGCTCACAGGGCTCTCCTTAGCGCGGCTTCTGCCGAAAGACGCCCGGCAGCGGCTCTTACCTCCGGAGAGCATCCTACCTTCGTCTTTCGCGTCTTTTGTAGTCTACATCTTAGCAAAACGCTTTTCCACTATGTCTGGCTAGGAAAAACTGTGCCAGCCCAGAAAACATCTCCCATCGTGTTCTAGAAGTTGCACGGATGTCTGCCAAGTGTTTGGCAGGAAGAAAAGAAAAGTTGTCCAAAACAGCTTCCAATCGAATGTTCCTGTGATTGGAAAAGTCAGGAGAGTGCAAAGGTACTGTTTTCTATCAGTTGGCAAGGTGCGCACACAATCCCAGTGTTGTACAGCTTGCTTCTTCACCTTCCCGAAGCTGCCGCTCTCGCCGGCTCCCGGAGCCCAAGAAGCGGCTTCTTCGCGCAAAGACGATTGTGCCGCTCACAGTGCTCTCCTTAGCGCGGCTTCTGCCGAAAGACGCCCGGCAGCGGCTCTTACCTCCGGAGAGCATCCTACCTTCGTCTTTCGCGTCTTTTGTAGTCTACATCTTAGCAAAACGCTTTTCCACTATGTCTGGCTAGGAAAAACTGTGCCAGCACAGAAAACATCTCCCATCGTGTTCTAGAAGTTGCACGGATGTCTGCCAAGTGTTTGGCAGGAAGAAAAGAAAAGTTGTCCAAAACAGCTTCCAATCGAATGTTCCTGTGATTGGAAAAGTCAGGAGAGTGCAAAGGTACTGTTTTCTATCAGTTGGCAAGGTGCGCACACAATCCCAGTGTTGTACAGCTTGCTTCTTCACCTTCCCGAAGCTGCCGCTCTCGCCGGCTGCCGGAGCCCAAGAAGCGGCTTCTTCGCGCAAAGACGATTGTGCCGCTCACAGGGCTCTCCTTAGCGCGGCTTCTGCCGAAAGACGCCCGGCAGCGGCTCTTACCTCGGGAGAGCATCCTACCTTCGTCTTCCGCGTCTTTTGTAGTCTACACCTCGGCAAAACGCTTTTCCACTATGTCTGGCTAGGAAAAACTGTGCCAGCACAGAAAACATCTCCCATCGTGTTCTAGAAGTTGCACGGATGTCTGCCAAGTGTTTGGCAGGAAGAAAAGAAAAGTTGTTCAAAACAGCTTCCAATCGAATGTTCATGTGATTGGAAAAGTCAGGAGAGTGCAAAGGTACTGTTTTCTATCAGTTGGCAAGGTGCGCACACAATCCCAGTGTTGTACAGCTTGCTTCTTCACCTTCCCGAAGCTGCCGCTCTCGCCGGCTGCCGGAGCCCAAGAAGCGGCTTCTTCGCGCAAAGACGATTGTGCCGCTCACAGTGCTCTCCTTAGCGCGGCTTCTGCCGAAAGACGCCCGGCAGCGGCTCTTACCTCCGGAGAGCATCCTACCTTCGTCTTTCGCGTCTTTTGTAGTCTACATCTTAGCAAAACGCTTTTCCACTATGTCTGGCTAGGAAAAACTGTGCCAGCACAGAAAACATCTCCCATCGTGTTCTAGAAGTTGCACGGATGTCTGCCAAGTGTTTGGCAGGAAGAAAAGAAAAGTTGTCCAAAACAGCTTCCAATCGAATGTTCCTGTGATTGGAAAAGTCAGGAGAGTGCAAAGGTACTGTTTTCTATCAGTTGGCAAGGTGCGCACACAATCCCAGTGTTGTACAGCTTGCTTCTTCACCTTCCCGAAGCTGCCGCTCTCGCCGGCTGCCGGAACCGAAGAATCGGCTTGTTCGCGCAAAGACGATTGTGCCGCTCACAGGGCTCTCCTTAGCGCGGCTTCTGCCGAAAGACGCCCGGCAGCGGCTCTTAACTCCGGAGAGCATCCTACCTTCGTCTTTCGCGTCTTATGTAGTCTACATCTTAGCAAAACGCTTTTCCACTATGTCTGGCTAGGAAAAACCGTGCCAGCCCAGAAAACATCTCCCATCGTTTTCTAGAAGTTGCAGATATGTCTGCCAAGTGTTTGGCAGGAAGAAAAGAAAAGTTGTCCAAAACAGCTTCCAATCGAATGTTCCTGTGATTGGAAAAGTCAGGAGAGTGCAAAGGTACTGTTTTCTATCAGTTGGCAAGGTGCGCACACAATCCCAGTGTTGTACAGCTTGCTTCTTCACCTTCCCGAAGCTGCCACTCTCAGGAGGTAAGAGCCGCTGCCGGGCGTCTTTCGGCAGAAGCCGCGCTAAGGGGAGCACTGTGAGCGGCACCAACGTCTTTGCGCGAAGAACCCGCTTCTTGGGCTCCGGCAGCCGGCGAGAGCGGCAGCTTCGGGAAGGTGAAGAAGCAAGCTGTACAACACTGGGATTGTGTGCGCACCTTGCCAACTGATAGAAAACAGTACCTTTGCACTCTCCTGACTTTTCCAATCACAGGAACATTCGATTGGAAGCTGTTTTGGACAACTTTTCTTTTCTTCCTGCCAAACACTTGGCAGACATCCGTGCAACTTCTAGAACACGATGGGAGATGTTTTCTGTGCTGGCACAGTTTTTCCTAGCCAGACATAGTGGAAAAGCGTTTTGCTAAGATGTAGACTACAAAAGACGCGAAAGACGAAGGTAGGATGCTCTCCGGAGGTAAGAGCCGCTGCCGGGCGTCTTTCGGCAGAAGCCGCGCTAAGGAGAGCCCTGTGAGCGGCACAATCGTCTTTGCGCGAAGAAGCCGCTTCTTGGGCTCCGGCAGCCGGCGAGAGCGGCAGCTTCGGGAAGGTGAAGAAGCAAGCTGTACAACACTGGGATTGTGTGCGCACCTTGCCAACTGATAGAAAACAGTACCTTTGCACTCTCCTGACTTTTCCAATCACAGGAACATTCGATTGGAAGCTGTTTTGGACAACTTTTCTTTTCTTCCTGCCAAACACTTGGCAGACATCCGTGCAACTTCTAGAACACGATGGGAGATGTTTTCTGTGCTGGCACAGTTTTTCCTAGCCAGACATAGTGGAAAAGCGTTTTGCCGAGGTGTAGACTACATAAGACGCGAAAGACGAAGGTAGGATGCTCTCCGGAGGTAAGAGCCGCTGCCGGGCGTCTTTCGGCAGAAGCCGCGCTAAGGAGAGCACTGTGAGCGGCACAATCGTCTTTGCGCGAAGAAGCCGCTTCTTCGGTTCCGGGAGCCGGCGAGAGCGGCAGCTTCGGGAAGGTGAAGAAGCAAGCTGTACAACACTGGGATTGTGTGCGCACCTTGCCAACTGATAGAAAACAGTACCTTTGCACTCTCCTGACTTTTCCAATCACAGGAACATTCGATTGGAAGCTGTTTTGGACAACTTTTCTTTTCTTCCTGCCAAACACTTGGCAGACATCCGTGCAACTTCTAGAACACGATGGGAGATGTTTTCTGTGCTGGCACAGTTTTTCCTAGCCAGACATAGTGGAAAAGCTTTTTGCCGAGGTGTAGACTACATAAGACGCGAAAGACGAAGGTAGGATGCTCTCCGGAGGTAAGAGCCGCTGCCGGGCGTCTTTCGGCAGAAGCCGCACTAAGGAGAGCACTGTGAGCGGCACAATCGTCTTTGCGCGAAGAAGCCGCTTCTTGGGCTCCGGCAGCCGGCGAGAGCGGCAGCTTCGGGAAGGTGAAGAAGCAAGCTGTACAACACTGGGATTGTGTGCGCACCTTGCCAACTGATAGAAAACAGTACCTTTGCACTCTCCTGACTTTTCCAATCACAGGAACATTCGATTGGAAGCTGTTTTGGACAACTTTTCTTTTCTTCCTGCCAAACACTTGGCAGACATCCGTGCAACTTCTAGAACACGATGGGAGATGTTTTCTGTGCTGGCACAGTTTTTCCTAGCCAGACATAGTGGAAAAGCGTTTTGCTAAGATGTAGACTACAAAAGACGCGAAAGACGAAGGTAGGATGCTCTCCGGAGGTAAGAGCCGCTGCCGGGCGTCTTTCGGCAGAAGCCGCGCTAAGGAGAGCACTGTGAGCGGCACAATCGTCTTTGTGCGAAGAAGCCGCTTCTTGGGCTCCGGCAGCCGGCGAGAGCGGCAGCTTCGGGAAGGTGAAGAAGCAAGCTGTACAACACTGGGATTGTGTGCGCACCTTGCCAACTGATAGAAAACAGTACCTTTGCACTCTCCTGACTTTTCCAATCACAGGAACATTCGATTGGAAGCTGTTTTGGACAACTTTTCTTTTCTTCCTGCCAAACACTTGGCAGACATCCGTGCAACTTCTAGAACACGATGGGAGATGTTTTCTGTGCTGGCACAGTTTTTCCTAGCCAGACATAGTGGAAAAGCGTTTTGCTAAGATGTAGACTACAAAAGACGCGAAAGACGAAGGTAGGATGCTCTCCGGAGGTAAGAGCCGCTGCCGGGCGTCTTTCGGCAGAAGCCGCGCTAAGGAGAGCCCTGTGAGCGGCACAATCGTCTTTGCGCGAAGAAGCCGCTTCTTCGGTTCCGGGAGCCGGCGAGAGCGGCAGCTTCGGGAAGGTGAAGAAGCAAGCTGTACAACACTGGGATTGTGTGCGCACCTTGCCAACTGATAGAAAACAGTACCTTTGCACTCTCCTGACTTTTCCAATCACAGGAACATTCGATTGGAAGCTGTTTTGGACAACTTTTCTTTTCTTCCTGCCAAACACTTGGCAGACATCCGTGCAACTTCTAGAACACGATGGGAGATGTTTTCTGTGCTGGCACAGTTTTTCCTAGCCAGACATAGTGGAAAAGCTTTTTGCCGAGGTGTAGATGAGAAGAGGAGCAAAAGAGTGGATGTTAGCAAATGACACCCATCTTCAAAAAAGGCAATTAAGAGGACTCGCCATAGTACAAACCAGCCAGCCTCTTTTTTATCCCCAGGAAGTTGATGAAGCAGCTCTTCCTGGAAATCCTTGCCAGGCACATGACAGATGACCAAATAATGTAGTTAGCATGATTTTTCAGGGGAATTTCATGCTGAACATCACTTTAAACTCCTCTGATGAATCAACTTGACTGGTAGATGAAGGGAATATTATCTGCCTGGGCTTCAGGGAGGTTTTTGACATACCTCTACATGGCATCACACATACATATGGAAGCAATAGTGCAAAGGGGAGGGAATCAGTGTCTTTTCAGTGATGCTGAGGGAAAAGACAAGAGGCAGTGGGCACACACTGAAATACAGGAGATTGCCTTTGAACATCAGTAAATGTTTCTTTACTGTCAGGGTGACTGAACCACGGCACAGACTGCCCAGAAAGATTGTGGAGCCTGGATCTTCGAAGACATTAAAAGTACACCCAGATAGAATCCTGGGCAAGAGGCTCTAGGTATCCTGGTTTAGGCAGGGGGGTTGGGCCTGGTTAGCCCCACCAACCCCTTCCACTCTCTTTCATTCTGTGCTAGTGAATTCTCTTCAAGATGCATTTCAAAGCGCTGGCATGACAAAGTTCTGTGCAGACAGAGATCCAAATGGACATGGCATCTAAGTTCCTTAAGCAGTGTTCAAGAAGAATGTAAAACTCTGGCACAAGTGTCTCTTCCCTAACTGAATCCCTTTCATGGGAAAATTCCCAGCTCTAGAAAGATCTTCTGATACGCATGCTTAAGACTGACACTGGCTGAGCAAATTTCTCCCTATGTATATCTAAGACCAGTTAGGATCTTCACCCAAAGTGCAGTCAACATAGTCACAGAATGCCTATTGTTAAGAAGTGACAGCTTCCATCAGAATGGCAGCTATTGGTCCACAAAATGGATTAATGGATGGGAATTATCTACGTGGGTTAAAAACAAAAATAAAGAGTTGGTCTTTATTTATCAATTTCATGGCAATATTGATAAGGGAAGAAAAAGATCTAAGTCCTTGACTTTCTGGACTCGAGGAAAGATTTTAAAAATTCCTTGTAAAAATGTATGATCACAATCAGACTATTGAAACCATTTTAGTTGGGAACAAAGTTCCAAAATTGTCTAGATAGTGGCAAAGAAGCCAAGAAAATAGGAAAGAAACAAAAAGAGAGCAAAAGAGTCAGCTTCAGTGTACAAGCTCGTTCTAGAAGTAGTCTGCTGGGAAAAGGAACCCCCAGCTAAATTTCCAATGTATTCCTGCGCTTGATTCAGTAACTGGTCAATGTAAAAACCAATCCTTTTGTACAACTTCTTCCAGCAACAAAAACTCCAACAGGTTGACACTACCATCATGCCTGTTCCAGACATATTTAAAAGAGAAATGATGATTTTCTTGAAAACCTACTTACATAAAAGTTGCAAGATGGTGGAGGGATTCCCACATCCTCCTTCCTCCATCTGGCTTGAAAGTATATTTGATAAAATATGCAACAAAGCACATGATTTATAAGGGAGAGTCAAATGGATGATTTGGGAATCGATCTCTTGTTGATAGTAAACTTCATATCCACTCGGTGTGACCTTTTTAAAACAAAATGTGGAGCTGAGGCATGAATCTGCCACAACAATTGTAAAGCAAACATACACACTCCCCTTCATATGCCCCCCCCTCCACACACACCTAGGCACACACAGAGATCAGCATAGCAGATCATGAACACCTTGGAAAAGACTGAAATGCTAAATGCCTCTCTTGATGGGCAAAAGAGCTGGTGCAGTAATTCAAATGCCTGGTACAAAAATTCTGTTTAATATTTAGCTCCTATTTAAAACACAGCTTTTCATTTCATTCTATTTACAGAATATTTTCATTTCATTTGTTTCTTTAAAATTACTTAGTTCTCACCTGTTGTATGTCTAGGAATATTTTCTTCCAAAAATAGAAAAAAATAGATGATATCTTTTCAGCAGAAAACATTGGTTGATACAATTTTAAACCATCATGATATGGAAGAATTCTTCTGTCCCTCTCGAAGGTGGAAGAAGCATTTGGATCACAGATCATCTACAATGAAATACTTGACATGTTTAAGATGCTTTCAATCAATTTTGATCGTCAATTGCTTATTTGTTGTAAACAGTAATTTTTCAGTGAAGGGAAAGCGTGTGTGGTATATCTACATGATATGTTCAAAGGCAGTTCCTACTAATGGCCAGGCTGAATTCCAGTAAATAATGTCCCGAATGATATTTTGCCGCCTTCTTTGGCACTTCATGAAATCTTACCCCGATGAAGTGCTGAAACAAAGAGATTTTCTCTTAGAGAGTGTCTCATGTTGTAACCTATCCCATGGATTTTATGCTGTAATTCTTATCTCTTTTAAAATTTACTATCTTCTGTACAGTTTTCATGAAACTTTCTGTTACAGTAGTGAATAGCACAGATAAATGTCATTTTGTACAACTTTGAATTTACCCCAAGAGCTGAGAGAAAACTTGATCCTATACTTCAATCCGAGTTTCTTCTATAGTCCAACTTTGTTTCTCTACCATCAAGCTTCTCCTTTGTTGCTGCTCCAAGCCCCGTCCAAGGTGACCTTGAATACTTTCAGGGATGGGACACCCACAACTTCTCTGGGCAACCTGTTCCAGTGTTCCAGCACTCCCACAGTAAAAAAGGCCTTCCTTTCATCTAATATGTGTAGGAAATCATAAATCTAGGCATAGAAGCTTGGAGTGCAAATTTGAAATTCTTTGGATTTGAAGCACATTTTATATGAATACTGACTTACAGATGACTAAAAGATGTTGATGGGCATTTGAGCTGACAAGTTTTGAAAAAGTGCACGGAAATTAAAATTGAAACCACTAAAATTAAAAACTCCTTGCCATTTTCTTTTTCCTCTCCTATTCAAAATTGCATATGTCAGATATCAGTGCTTCATGCAAACCTCTCAGATGCTCTCAGAGAAAAAGCTTTTCTTTCAGACTAAGTTGCGGTTGACGTAGAACACTAGCAGGAGTGAAAGATTTTCTGGGCATTGGGGCAGCACGTTCTCCTTGGATTTGTGTGCAGAATGCATTTTATCCAAACTGGAAAATAGATCCCAGCTCTGTTCTATTCATCATTCTTACTTCATCAGGCCAGAAGATTCTGTGAAAAGTAGCCTGTGGACCTTGAAGACAGCGCATGTGAACCAGATGAGAGGTGATAGAGAAGTTGAGGGAGAGAAGAAAGAGCATATGGCTGAAACCAGAAAGTATTTCTCCACGTGATCATGGAAGATTGCAGGAGCCACTTGGTACTATCAAACCAGCCCGACTTGGCACTGGTGCCACTATGGGTCTGGGAGCCATGTTGCATATCGTGCATTTTAAGGAGCCAGCTGGCCACACACAGCCATATGCCCCCAAACACAAACCAAGCCCTTTTCTCTGGCAAACAAAACTCAGCTGCCCTGCTTCTAGATGGCAGATTGCAGGAGCCACTTGGTACTATCAAACCAGCCCAACTTGGCACTGGTGCCACCTTGGCTCTGGGAACCATCCTGCCTATTGTAGCTTTTCAGGAGCCAGCCGGTCACTCCCAGCCATAGGCCCCCAAACAGAAACCTCGGCCCGTTTCCCTGGCAAACAAAAGTAAGCTGCCCCGCTTCTGGATGGCAGATTGCAGGAGCTACTTAGTACTATCAAATCAGCCCGACTTGGCACAGGTGCCACCTTGGATCTGGGAACCATCCTGTGTATCGTGGATTTTCAGGGGCCAGCCGGCCACTCTCAGCCATATGCCCCCAAACACAAACCACGGACCTTTTCTCTGGCAAACAAAAATCAGCTGCCCCACTTCTGGATGGCAGATTGCAGGAGCCACTTGGGACTATCACACCAGCACAACATGGCACTGCTGCCACCTTGGATCTGGGAACAATCCTGCGTATCGTACATATTCAGGAACCAGCCGAACACTCCAAGCCACAGGCCCCCAAACACAAACAACGGCCCATTTCCCTGGCAAACAAAACTCAGCTGCCCCGCTTCTGGTGTGGCAGTTTGCAGGAGCCACTTGGGACTATCAAAGCAGCCCGACTTGGTAATGGTACCATCTTGGATCTGGGAACCATCCGGCGTATCGTGGATTTTCAGGGGCCAGCCGGTCATTCCCAGCCATATGCTCCCAAACACAAACCTCGGCCCTTTTCTCTGGCAAACAAAACTCAACTGCCCCTCTTCTGGATGGCAAATTGCAGGACGCACTTGGTACTACAAAAAGAGCCCGACTTGGCAGTGGTGCCACCTTGGCTCTGGGAACCATCCTGCGTATCGAGCATTTTAAGGAGCCAGCCGGCAATTCCCAGCCGTATGCCCCAAAAAGAAACCACGGACCTTTTCTCTGGCAAAAAAAACTCAGCTGTCCCGCTTCTGGATGGCAGATTGCAGGAGTCACTTTGAACCATACAACCAGCCTTACTTGGCACTGGTGCCACCTTGTATCTGGGAACCATCCTGCCTATCGTTGATTTTCAGGGGCCAGCCTACCACTCTCGGCCATAGGCCCCCAAACACAAACCACAGCCCTTTTCTCTAGCAAACAAAATTTAGCTGCCCCGCTTCTGGATGGCAAATTGCAGGAGCCACTGGGTACTACAAAAACAGCCCGACTTGGCACTGGTGCCACCTTGCGTCTGGTTACCATGCGGCGTATCGTGCATTTTAAGGAGCCAGGTGGCCACTCCCAGCCATATGCCCCCAAACACAACCCACGGCCCTTTTCTCTGGCAAACAAAACTCAGCTGCCCCGCTTCTGGATGGCAGAGTGCAGGAGACACTTGGTACTATCAAACCAGCCCGACTTGGCACTGGTGCCACCTTTGGTCTGGGAACCATCCTGCGTATTGTGGATTGTCAGGAGACAGCCGACCACTCTCGGCCACAGACCCCAATCAAAAACAAAGGTCCGTTTCCCTGGCAAAAAAAACTCAGCTGCCCCGCTTCTGGATGGGAGATTGCAGGAGGCACTTGACACTGTCAAAAGAGCCCCACTTTGTACTGGTGCCACCTTGGGTCTGGGAACCATGCTGCGTATCGTGGATTTTCAGGAGCCAGCCGGCCACTGCCAGCCACAGGCCCCCAAACAAAAACCACAGCCTTTTTCTCTGGCAAACAAAACTCAGCTGCCCTGCTTCTGGATGGCAGATTGCAGGAGCCACTTGGTACTATCAAACCAGCCCGACTTGGCACTGGTGCCACCTTGGGTCTGGGAACCATCCTGCCTATCGTGGATTTTAAGGAGCCAGCCGGCTACTCCCAGCCACAGGCCCCCAACAAAAACCACGGCCCTTTTTTCTCGCAAACAAAACTTAGCTGCCTCACTTCTGGATGGCAGATTGCAGGAGTCACTTGGTGTAATCAAACCAGCCCGACTTGGCACTGGTGCCACCTTGGGTCTGGGAACCATCCTGCGTATCGTGGATTCTAAGGAGCCAGCCGGCCACTCCCAGCCACAGGCCCCCAAACAAAATCAACGGCGCTGTTCCCTGGAAAACAAAACACGCCTGCCAACTTTTTGATGGAGTTTGCAGGAGCCACTTGGTACTATCAAACCAGCCCAACTTGGCACTGGTGCCACCATGGGTCTGGTAAACATCCTGCGAATCGTGGATTCTTAGGAGCCAGCCGGCCACTCCTAGCCACAGGCCCCCAAACAAAAACCTAGGCCTATTTCTCTGGCAAACAAAAGTAAGCTGCCCCGCTTCTGGATGGCAGATTGCAGGAGCCACTTGGTGTAATCAAACCAGCCCGACTTGGCACTGGTGCCACCTTGGATCTGGGAACCATGCTGTGTATCGTGGATTTTCAGGGGCCAGCCGGCCACTCTCAGCCATATGCCCCCAAACAGAAACCTCGGCCCGTTTCTCTGGCAAACAAAACTCAACTGCCCCTCTTCTGGATGGCAAATTGCAAGATGAACTTGATACTAAAACCGCAGGCCGACTTGGTAGTGGTGACACCTTGGGCCTGGGAACCATCATGCGTATCGAGCATTTTAAGGAGCCAGCCGGCCAGTCCCAGCAATATGCCCCCAAAAACAATCCACGGAATTTTTCTCTGGCAAACAAAAATCAGTTGCCCCGCTTCTGGATGGCAGATTGCAGGAGCCACTTTGACCCATCAAACCAGCCCGACTTGGCACTGGTGCCACCTTGCATCCTGGAACCATGCTGCCTAGCGTGGATTTTCAGGGGCCAGCCGGCCACTCTCAGCTATATGCCCCCAAACAAAACCCACGGCCCGTTTCCCTGGCAAACAAAAGTAAGCTGCCCCGCTTCTGGATGGCAGATTGCAGGACGAACTTGGTAGTATCAAACCAGCCCGACTTGGCACTGGTGCCACCTTGGCTCTGGGAACCATGCTGCGTAACCCGGATTCTAAGACGACAGGCAGCCACTGCCAGCCACAGGCCTCCAAACAAAATCAACGGCGCTTTTCCCTGGAAAACAAAACTCGCCTGACAACTTTTAGATGGCAGATTGCAGGAGCCAGTTGGTACCATCAAACCAGCCCAACTTGGCACTGGTGCCACCTTGGGTCTGGGAACCATCCTGCCTATTGTTGCTTTTCAGGAGCCAGCCGGTCACTCCTAGCCCTAGGCCCCCAGTCATAAACCTCGGCCCGTTTCCCTGGCACACAAAAGTAAGCTACCCCGCTTCAGGATGGCAGATTGCAGGAGCCACTTTTCACCATCAAACCAGCCCGACGTGGCACTGGTGCCACCTTGGGTCTGGGAACCATCCTGCGTATCGTGTGTTCTAAGGAGCCAGCCGGCCACTCCCACCAACAGTCCCCCAAACACAAACAACGGCGCTTTTCCCTGGAAAACAAAACTCGCCTGACAACTTTTTGATGGCAGATTGCAGGAGCCACTTGGTACTATCAAACCAGCCCAACTTGGCACTGGTGCCACCATGGGTCTGGTAACCATCCTGCCTATCGTAGCTTTTCAGGAGCCAGGCGGTCACTCCCAGCCATAGGCCCCCAGACACAAACCTCGGCCCGTTTCCCTGGCAAACAAAAGTAAGCTGCCCCGCTTCTGCATGGCAGATTGCAGGTGCTATTTAGTACTATCAAACCAGCCCGACTTGGCACTGGTGCCACCTCTGGTCTGGGAACCATCCTGCCTATCGTGGATTTTCAGGCGCCAGACGGCCACTATCAGCCATATGCCCCCAAAAACAAACCACGGCCCTTTTCTCTGGTAAACAAAACTCAACTGCCCCTCTTCTGGATGGCAAATTTTAGGACGCACTTTGTACTACGAAAACCGCCCGACTTGGCACTGGTGCCACCTTGGGTCAGGGAACCATCCTGCCTATCGTAGCTTTTTAAGGAGCCAGCAGGCCACGCCCAGCCATATAGCCCCAAAAACAAACCACGGACCATTTCTCTTGGAAACAAAAATCCGCTGCCCCGCGTCAGGATGGCAGATTGCAGGAGCCACGTTGCACCATCAAACCACCCCGACTTGGCACTGGTGCCATCTTGGATCTGGGAACCATCCTGCCTATCGTAGCTTTTCAGGAGCCAGCCGGTTACTCCCAACCATAGGCCCCCAGACAGAAAGCTCTGCCCGTTTCCCTGGCAAACAAAAGTAAGCTACCCCGCTTCTGGATGGCAGATTGCAGGAGCCACTTGGTACTATCAAACCAGCCCAACTTGACACTGGTGCCACTTTGGGTCTGGGAACCATGCTGCGTAACGTAGATTCTAAGGCGCCAGGCGGCCACTCCCAGCCACAGGCCCCCAAATACAAACAACGGCGCTTTTCCCTGGAAAACAAAACTCGCCTGCCAACTTTTTGATGGCAGATTGCAGGAGCCACTTGGTACTATCAAATCATCCCAACTTGGCACTGGTGCCACTATGGGTCTGGGAACCATCCTGCCAATTGTACCATTTCAGGAGCCAGCCGGTCACTCCCAGCCATAGGCCCCCATCACAAACCTCGGCCCGTTTCCCTGGCAAACAAAATTAAGCTGCCCCGATTCTGGATGGCAGATTGCAGGAGCCACTTGGTAGTGTCAAAACAGCCCGACTTGGCACTGGTGCCACCTTGGGTCTGGGAACCATCCTGCGTATCGTGGATTCTAAGCAGCCACCCGGCCACTCCGTGCCACAGGCGCCCAAACACAAACAACGGCGCTTTTCCCTGGAAAACAAAACTCGCCTGCCAACATTTTGATGACAGATTGCAGGAGCCACTTGGTACTATCAAACCAGCCCAACTTGGCACTGGTGCCACCATGGGTCTGGTCACCATCCTGCCTATCGTAGCTTTTCAGGAGCCAGCCGGTCACTCCCAGCCATAAACCCCCAGTCACAAACCTCGGCCCGTTTCCCTGGAAAACAAAAGTAAGCACCCCCGATTCTGGATGGCAGATTGCAGGAGCCACTTTGTAGTATCAAATTAGCCCGACTTGGCACAGGTGCCATCATGGGTCTGGTAAACATCCTGCCTATCTTAGCTTTTCAGGAGCCGGCCGGTCACTCCCTGCCATAGGCCCCCAGAGAAATACCTCGGCCCGTTTCCCTGGCAAACAAAAGTAAGCTGCCCCTCTTCTGGATGGCAGATTGCAGGAACCACTTGCTACTATCAAACCAGCCCAACTTGGCACTGGTGCCACCTTGGCTCTGGGAACCATGCTGCGTAAAGTAGATTCTAAGAGGACAGGCGGACACTCCCAGCCACAGGCCTCTAAACAAAAACAACGGCGCGTTACCCTGGAAAACAAAACTCGCCTGCCAACTTTTTGATGGCAGATTGCAGGAGCCACTTGGTACTATCAAACCAGCCCAACTTGGCACTGGTGCCACCATGGGTCTGGTCACCATCCTGCCTATCGTAGCTTTTCAGGAGCCAGCCGGTCACTCCCAGCCATAGGCCCCCAGACAAATACCTCGGCCCGTTTCCCTGGCAAACAAAAGTAAGCTGCCCCGCTTCTGGATGGCAGATTGCAGGAGCCACATGGTACTATCAAACCAGGCCAACATGGCACTGGTGCCACCTTGGCTCTGGGAACCATCCTGCCTATCGTGGATTTTCAGGCGCCAGCCGGCCACTCTCAGCCATATGCCCCAAAACACAAACCACGGCCCTTTTCTCTGGTAAACAAAACTCAACTGCCCCTCTTCTGGATGGCAAATTGCAGGAGCCACTTGGTACTACGAAAACAGCCCGACTTGGCAGTGATGCCACCTTGGGTCAGGGAACCATCCTGCGTATCGATGTTTTTAAGGAGTCAGCCGGCAACGTCCAGCCATATACCCCCAAAAAAAACCCACGGAACTTTTCTCCAGCAAGCAAAAATCCGCTGCCCCGCATCTGGATGGCAGATTGCAGGAGCTATTTAGTATTATCAAAGCAGCCCGACTTGGCACTGGTGCCACCATCGGTCTGGTCACCATCCTGCCTATCGTAGCTTTTCAGGAGCCAGCCGGTCACTCTCAGCCATAGGCCCCAAACACAAACCACGGCCCTTTTCTCTGGAAAACAAAATTCAACTGCCCCTCTTCTGGATGGCAGATTGCAGGAGCCACTGGGTACTATGAAACCAGCCCGACTTGGCACTGGTGCCACCTTGGGTCTGGGAACCATGCTGCGTATCATGGATTTTCAGGAGCCAGCCGTCCACTGCCAGCCACAGGCCCCGAAACACAAACAACAGCCTTTTTCTCTGGCAAACAAAATTCAGCTGCCCCGCTTCTGGATGGCAGATTGCAGGAACCACTTGGTACTAACAAACCAGCCCGACTTGGCACTGGTGCCACCTTGGGTCTGGGAACCATCCTGCGTATCGTGGATTCTAAGGAGCCAGCTGGCCACTCCCAGCCACAGGCCCCAAAACACACACAACGGCGCTTTTCACTGGAAAACAAAACTCGCCTGCCAACATTTTGATGGCAGATTGCAGGAGCCACTTGGTACTATCAAACCAGCCCAACTTGGCACTGGTGCCACCATGGGTCTGGTCACCATCCTGCCTATCGTAGCTTTTCAGGAGCCAGCCTGTCACTCCCAGCCATAGGCCCCCAGACACAAAGCTCGGATGATTTTCCTGGCAAACAAAAGTAAGCTGCCCCGCTTCTGGATGGCAGATTGCAGGATCCACTTGTTATTATCAAACCAGCCCGACTTGGTACTGGTGCCACCTCTGGTCTGGGTACCATCCTGGGTATCGTGGATCCTAAGGAGCCAGCCGGCCACTCCCAGCCACAGGCCCCCAAACAAAAACAACGGCGATTTTCCCTGGAAAACAAAACTCGCCTGACAACTTTTTGATGGCAGATTGCAGGAACCACTTGGTACTATCAAACCAGCCCAACTTGGCACTGGTGCCACCTTGGGTCTGGGAACCATGCTGCGTATTGTGGATTCTAAGGAGCCAGCCGGCCACTCCAGCCACAGGCCCGCAGACAAAAACAACGGCGCTTTTCCCTGGAAAACAAAACTCGCCTGCCAACTTTTTGATGGCAGATTGCAGGAGCCACTTGGTACTATGAAATCAGCCGAACATGGCACTGGTGCCACCATGGGTCTGGTCACCATCCTGCCTATCGTAGCTTTTCAGGAGCCAGCCGGTCACTCCCAGCCATAGGCCCCCAGACACAAAGCTCGGCCCGTTTCCCTGGCAAACAAAAGTAAGCTGCCCCGCTTCTGGATGGCAGATTGCAGGACGCACTTGGTAGTATCAAACCAGCCCAACTTGGCACTGGTGCCACCTCAGGTCTGGGAACCATGCTGCGTATCGTGGATTCTAATTAGCCATCCGGCCACTCCCAGCCACAGGCCCCCAAACAAAAACAACGGCGCTTTTCCCTGGATAACAAACTCGCCTGCCAACTTTTTGATGGCAGATTGCAGGAGCCACTTGGTACTATCAAACCAGCCCAACTTGGCACTGGTGCCACCATGGGTCTGGTCACAATCCTGCCTATCGTAGCCTTTCAGGAGCCAGCCGGTCACTCCCACCCATAGGCCCCCAGACAAATACCTCGGCCCGTTTCCCTGGCAAACAAAAGTAAGCTGCCCCGCTTCTGGATGGCAGATTGCAGGAAACACTTGGTACTATCAAACCAGCCCAACTTGGGACTGGTGCCACCTTGGGTCTGGGAACCATCCTGCGTATCGTGGATTCTAAGGAGCCAGCCGGCCACTCCCAGCCACAGGCCCCCAAACACAAACAACGACGCTTTTCCCTGGAAAACAAAACTCGCCTGCCAACTTTTTGATGGCAGATTGCAGGAACCACTTGGTACTATCAAACCAGCCCAACTTGGCACTGGTGCCACCTTGGGTCTGGGAACCATGCTGCGTATCGTGGATTCTAAGGAGCCAGCTGGCCACTCCAGCCACAGGCCCGCAGACAAAAACAACGGCGCTTTTCCCTGGAAAACAAAACTCGCCTGCCGACTTTTTGATGGCAGATTGCAGGAGCCACTTGGTACTATGAAATCAGCCGAACATGGCACTGGTGCCACCATGGGTCTGGTCACCATCCTGCCTATCGTAGCTTTTCAGGAGCCAGCCGGTCACTCCCAGCCATAGGCCCCCTGACACAAAGCTCGGCCCGTTTCCCTGGCAAACAAAAGTAAGCTGCCCCGCTTCTGGATGGCAGATTGCAGGAGCCACTTTGCACCATCAAACCAGCCCGACTTGGCACTGGTGCCACCTTGGGTCTGGGAACCATCCTGCGTATCGTGGATTCTAAGCAGCCAGCCGGCCACTCCCAGCCACAGGCCCCCAAACACAAACAACGGCGCTTTTCCCTGGAAAATAAAAACTCGCCTGCCAAATTTTGACGGCAAATTGCAGGAGCCACTTGGTACTATCAAATCAGCCCAACTTGGCACTGGTGCCACCATGGGTCTGGTCACCATCCTGCCTATCGTAGCTTTTCAGGAGCCAGCCGGTCACTCCCAGCCATAGGCCCCCAGACAAAAACCTCGGCCCGTTTCCCTGGCAAACAAAAGTAAGCTGCCCTGCTTCTGGATGGCAGATTGCAGGAACCACTTGGTACTATCAAACCAGCAAAACTTGGCACTGGTGCCACCTTGGGTCTGGATACCATGCTGCGTATCGTGGATTCTAAGGAGCCAGCAGGCCACTCCCAGCCACAGGCCCCCAAACTCAAACAACGGCGCTTTTCCCTGGAAAACAAAACTCTCCTGCCAACTTTTTGATGGCAGATTGCAGGAGCCACTTGGTTTTATCAAATCAGCCCAACTTGGCACTGGTGCCACCATGGGTCTGGTCACCATCCTGCCTATCTTAGCTTTTCAGGAGCCAGCCGGTCACTCCCCGCCATAGGCCCCCAGACAAATACCTCGGCCCGTTTCCCTGGCAAACAAAAGTAAGCTACCCCGCTTCTGGATGGCAGATTGCAGGAGCCACTTTGCACCATCAAACTAGCCCGTCTTGGCGCTGGTGCCACCTCTGGTCTGGGAACCATCCTGCGTATCGTGGATTCTAATTAGCCAGCCGGCCACTCCCTACCACAGGCCCCCAAACACAAACAACGGCGCTTTTCCCTGGAAAACAAAACTCGCCTACCAACTATTTGATGGCAGATTACAGGAGCCACTTGGTACTATCAAACCAGCCCAACTTGGCACTGGTGCCACCATGGGTCTGGTCACAATCCTGCCTATCGTAACTTTTCAGGAGCCAGCCGGTCACTCCCAGCCATAGGTCCCCAGTCACAAACCTCGGCCCGTTTCCCTGGCAAACAAAAGTAAGCTGCCCCGCTTCTGGATGGCAGATTGCAGGAGCCACTTGGTACTATCAAACCAGCCCGACTTGGCACTGGTGCCACCTCTGGTCTGGGACCCATCCTGCGTATCGTGGATTCTAAGGAGCCAGTCGGCCACGCCCAGCAACAGGCCCCCAAACACAAACAACGGCCCGTTTCCGTGGCAAACAAAAGTAAGCTGCCCCGTTTCTGGATGGCAGATTGCAGGAACCACTTGGCAGTATCAAACCAGCACAACTTGGCACTGGTGGCACCTCTTGTCTGGTAACCATGCTGCGTATCGTGGTTTCTAAGGAGCCAGCCGGGCACTCCCAACCACAGGTCCCCAAACACAAACAATGGCGCTTTTCCCTGGAAAACAAAACTCGCCTGCCAACTTTTTGATGGCAGATTGCAGGAGCCACTTGGTACTATCAAACCAGCCCAACTTGGCACTGGTGCCACCATGGGTCTGGTCACCATCCTGCCTATCGTAGCTTTTCAGGAGCCAGCCGGTCACTCCCAGCCATAGGCCCCGAGACAGAAAGCCCGGCCCGTTTCCCTGGTAAACAAAAGTAAGCTGCCCCGCTTCTGGATGGCAGATTGCAGGAGCCACTTTGTACTATCAAACCAGCCCGACTTGGCACTGGTGCCACCTCTGGTCTGGGAACCATGCTGCGTATCGTGGATTTTAAGGAGCCAGTCGGCCACTCCCAGCCATACGCCTCCAAACACAAACAACGGTCCATTTCCCTGGCAAACAAAAGTAAGCTGCCCCGCTTCTGGATGTCAGATTGCAGGAACCACTTGTTGCCAAGTTGGGGTGGTTTGATAGTACCAAGTGGCTCCTGCAATCTGCCATCAAAAAGTTGGCAGGCGAGATTTGTTTTCCAGGGAAAAGCACCGTTGTTTGTGTTTGGGGGCCTGTGGCTGGGAGTGGCCAGCTGTCTCCTTAGAATCCACGATACGCAGGATGGGTCCCAGACCAGAGGTGGCACCAGTGCCATGTTGGCCTGGTTTGATAGTACCATGTGGCTCCTGCAATCTGCCATCCAGAAGCGGGGCTGCTTACTTTTGTTTGCCAGGGAAACGGGCCGAGATATTTGTCTGGGGGCCTATGGCTGGGAGTGAGCGGCTGGCTCCTGAAAAGCTACGATAGGCAGGATGGTGACCAGACCCATGGTGGCACCAGTGCCAAGTTGGGCTGGTTTGATAGTACCAAGTGGCTCCTGCAATCTGCCATCAAAAAGCTGTCAGGCGACTTTTGTTTTCCAGGGAAAAGCGCCGTTGTTCTTGTTTAGAGGCATGTGGCTGGGAGTGGCCGGCTGCCTCCTTTGAACCCAGGATACGCAGGATGGTTCCCAGAGCCAAGGTGGCACCAGTGCCAAGTTGGGCTGGTTTGATAGTACCAAGTGGCTCCTGCAATCTGCCATCCAGAAGCGGGTCAGCTTACTTTTGTTTCCCAGGGAAACGGGCCGAGGTTTGTGTCTGGGGGCCTATGGCTGGGAGTGACCGGCTGGCTACTGAAAAGCTACGATAGGCAGGATGGTTACCAGACTCAGGGTGGCACCAGTGCCAAGTCGGGCTGGTTTGATAATACTAAATAGCTCCTGAAATCTGCCATTCAGACGCGGGGCAGCGGATTTTTGTTTGCTGGAGAAAAGTTCCGTGGTTTTTTTTTGGGGGTATATGGCTGGACGTGGCCGGCTGGCTCCTTAAAAAGATCGATACGCAGGATTGTTCCCTGACCCAAGGTGGCATCACTGCCAAGTCGGGCTGTTTTCGTAGTACCAAGTGCGTCCTGCAATTTGCCATCCAGAAGAGGGGCAGTTGAGTTTTGTTTGCCAGAGCAAAGGGCCGTGGTATGTGTTTGGGGGCATATGGCTGAGAGTGGCCGGCTGGCCCCTGAAAATCCACGATAGGCAGGATGGTTCCCAGAGCCAAGGTGGCACCAGTGCCAAGTTGGGCTGGTTTGATAGTGCCAAGTGTCTCCTGCAATCTGCCATCCAGAAGCGGGGCAGCTTACTTTTGTTTGCCAGGGAAACGGGCCGAGATATTTGTCTGGGGGCCTATGGCTGGGAGTGACCGGCTGGCTCCTGAAAAGCTACGATAGGCAGGATGGTGACCAGACCCATGGTGGCACCAGTACCAAGTTGGGCTGGTTTGATAGTACCAAGTGGCTCCTGCAATCTGCCATCAAAAATTTGGCAGGCGAGTTTTGTTTTCCAGGGAAAAGCGCCGTTGTTTGTGTTTGGGCGCCTGTGGCTCAGAGTGGCCGGGTGGCTGCTTAGAATCCACGATACGCAGGATGGTTCCCAGACCCAAGGTGGCACCAGTGCCAAGTCGGTCTGGTTTGACACTACCAAGTGGTTCCTGCAATCTGCCATCCAGAATTGGGGCAGCTTAATTTTGTTTGCCAGGGAAACGGTCCGAGGTTTGTGTCTGGGGGCCTATGGCTGGGAGTGACCGGCTGGCTCCTGAAATGCTACAATAGGCAGGATGGTTCCCAGACCCATAGTGGCACCAGTGCCAAGTTGGGATGATTTGATAGTACCAAGTGGCTCCTGCAATCTGCCATCAAAAAGCTGGCAGGCGAGTTTTGTTTTCCAGGGAAAAGCGCCGTTGTTTGTGTTTGGGGGCCTGTGGCTGGGAGTGGCCGGCTGGCTCCTTAGAATCCACGATATGCAGGATTGTTCCCAGACCCAAGGTGGCACCAGTGCCAAGTCGGGCCGGTTTGATGTTGCAAAGTGGCTCCTGCAATCTGCCATCCAGACGCGGGGCAGCGGATTTTTGTTTCCATGAGAAATGGTCCGTGGTTTGTTTTTGGGGGTATATGGCTGGGCGTGGCCGGCTGGCTCCTTAAAAAGCTCGATATGCAGGATGGTTCCCTGACACAAGGTGGCACCAGTGCCACGTCGGGCGGTTTTCGTAGTACAAAGTGCGTCCTAAAATTTGCCATCCAGAAGAGGGGCAGTTGAGTTTTGTTTGCCAGAGAAAAGGGCCGTGGTTTGTTTTTGGGGGCATATGGCTGAGAGTGGCCGGCTGGCCCCTGAAAATCCACGATAGGCAGGATGGTTCCCAGACCAGAGGTGTCACCAGTGCCAAGTCGGGGTGGTTTGATAGTACTAAATAGCTCCTGCAATCTGCCATGCCGAAGCGGGGCAGCTTACTTTTGTTTGCCAGGGAAACGGGCCGAGGTTTGTGTCTGGGGGCCTATGGCTGGGAGTGACCGGCTGGCTCCTGAAAAGCTACGATAGGCAGGATGGTGACCAGACCCATGGTGGCACCAGTGCCAAGTTGGGCTGGTTTGATAGTACCAAGTGGCTCCGGCAATCTGCCATCAAAAAGTTGGCAGGCGAGTTTTGTTTTCCAGGGAAAAGCGCCGTTGTTTGTGTTTGGGGGCCTGTGGCTGGGAGTGGCCAGCTGGCTCCTTAGAACCCACGATACGCAGGATGGTTCCCAGACCAGAGGTGGCACCAGTGCCAAGTTGGGCTGGTTTGATGGTGCAAAGTGGCTCCTGCAATCTGCCATCCAGAAGCGGGGTAGCTTACTTTTGTTTGCCAGGGAAACGGGCCGAAATATTTGTCTAGGGGCCTCTGGCTGGGGGTGGCTGGCTGGCACCTGAAAAGCTACGATAGGCAGGATGGTGACCAGACCCATGGTGGCACCAGTGCCAAGTTGGGCTGGTTTGATAGTACCAAGTGGCTCCTGCAATCTGCCATCAAATGTTTGGCAGGCGAGTTTTGTTTTCCAGGGAAAAGCACCGTTGTTTGTGTTTTGGGGCCTGTGGCTGGGAGTGGCCAGCTGGCTCCTTAGAATCCACGATACGCAGGATGGTTCCCAGACCCAAGGTGGCACCAGTGCCAAGTCGGGCTGGTTTGTTAGTACCAAGTGGTTCCTGCAATCTGCCATCCAGAAGCGGGGCAGCTGAATTTTGTTTGCCAGAGAAAAAGGCTGTTGTTTGTGTTTCGGGGCCTGTGGCTGGCAGTGGACGGCTGGCTCCTGAAAATCCATGATACGCAGCATGGTTCCCAGACCCAAGGTGGCACCAGTGCCAAGTCGGGCTGGTTTGATACTACCAAGTGCGTCCTGCAATCTGCCATCCAGAAGCGGGGCAGCTTAATTTTGTTTGCCAGGGAAACGGGCCGTGGGTTTTGTATGGGGGCCTATGGCTGAGAGTGGCCGGCTGGCTCCTGAAAATCCACGCTAGGCAGCATGGTTCCCAGATGCAAGGTGGCACCAGTGCCAAGTCGGGCTGGTTTGATGGTGCAAAGTGGCTCCTGCAATCTGCCATCCAGAAGCGGGGCAGCTGATTTTTGTTTGCCAGAGAAAAATTCCGTGGATTGTTTTTGGGGGCATATTGCTGGGAGTGGCCGGCTGGCTCCTTAAAATGCTCGATACGCATGATGGTTCCCAGGCCCAAGGTGTCACCACTACCAAGTCGGCCTGCGGTTTTAGTATCAAGTTCATCTTGCAATTTGCCATCCAGAAGAGGGGCAGTTGAGTTTTGTTTGCCAGAGAAACGGGCCGAGGTTTCTGTTTGGGGACATATGGCTGAGAGTGGCCGGCTGGCCCCTGAATATCCACGATACACAGCATGGTTCCCAGATCCAAGGTGGCACCAGTGCCAAGTTGGGCTGGTTTGATAGTCCCAAGTGTCTCCTGCAATCTGCCATCCAGAAGCGGGGCAGCTTACTTTTGTTTGCCAGAGAAATAGGCCTAGGTTTTTGTCTGGGGGCCTGTGGCTAGGAGTGGCCGGCTGGCTCCTTAGAATCCACGATACGCAGGATGTTTCCCAGACCCAAGGTGGCACCAGTGCCAAGTTGGGCTGGTTTGATAGTACCAAGTGGCTCCTGCAAACTCCATCAAAATGTTGGCAGACGTGTTTTGTTTTCCAGGGAACAGCGCCGTTGATTTTGTTTGGGGACCTGTGGCTGGGAGTGGCCGGCTGGCTCCTTAGAATCCACGATACGCAGGATGGTTCCCAGACCCAAGGTGGCACCAGTGCCAAGTCGGGCTGGTTTGATTACACCAAGTGGCTCCTGCAATCTGCCATCCATAAGTGAGGCAGCTAAGTTTTGTTTGCCAGAAAAAAGGGCCGTGGTTTTTGTTGGGGGCCTGTGGCTGGGAGTAGCCGGCTGGCTCCTTAAAATCCACGATAGGCTGGATGGTTCCCAGACCCAAGGTGGCACCAGTGCCAAGTCGGGCTGGTTTGATAGCACCAAGTGGCTCCTGCAATCTGCCATCCAGAAGCGGTGCAGTTGAGTTTTGTTTGCCAGAGAAAAGGGCCGTGGGTTGTGTTTGGGGGCATATGGCTGGGAGTGGCCGGCTGTCTCATTAAAAAGATCGATACGCAGGATGGTTCCCAGACCCAAGGTGGCACCAGTGCCAAGTCGGGCTGTTTTTATAGTACCAAGTGCGTCCTGCAATTTGCCATCCAGAAGAGGGGCAGTGGAGTTTTGTTTGCCAGAGAATAGCGCCGTTGTTTGTGTTTGGGGGCTTGTGGCTGGGAGTGGCCAACTGGCGCCTTAGAATCTGTGTTACGCAGCATGGTTCCCAGACCAGAGGTGGCACCAGTGCCAAGTTGGGCTGGTTTGATAGTACCAAGTGGCTCCTGCAATCTGCCATCAAAAAGTTGTCAGGCGAGTTTTGTTTTCCAGGGAAAAGCGCCGTTGTTTGTATTTGGGGGCCTGTGACTGGGAGTGGCCGGCTGGCTCCTTTGAACCCACAATACGCAGGATGGTTCCCAGACCCAAGGTGGCACCAGTGCCAAGTCGGGCTGGTTTGATACTACCAAGTGCGTCCTGCAATCTGCCATCCAGAAGCGGGGCAGCTTAATTTTGTTTGCCAGGGAAACGGGCCGTGGGTTTTGTTTGGGGGCCTATGGCTGAGAGTGGCCGGCTGGCTCCTGAAAATCCACGCTAGGCAGCATGGTTCCCAGATGCAAGGTGGCACCAGTGCCAAGTCGGGCTGGTTTGATGGTGCAAAGTGGCTCCTGCAATCTGCCATCCAGAAGCGGGGCAGCTGATTTTTGTTTGCCAGAGAAAAATTCCGTGGATTGTTTTTGGGGGCATATTGCTGGGAGTGGCCGGCTGGCTCCTTAAAATGCTCGATACGCATGATGGTTCCCAGGTCCAAGGTGTCACCACTACCAAGTCGGCCTGCGGTTTTAGTATCAAGTTCATCCTGCAATTTGCCATCCAGAAGAGGGGCAGTTGAGTTTTGTTTGCCAGAGAAACGGGCCGAGGTTTCTGTTTGGGGACATATGGCTGAGAGTGGCCGGCTGGCCCCTGAATATCCACGATACACAGCATGGTTCCCAGATCCAAGGTGGCACCAGTGCCAAGTTGGGCTGGTTTGATAGTACCAAGTGTCTCCTGCAATCTGCCATCCAGAAGCGGGGCAGCTTACTTTTGTTTGCCAGAGAAATAGGCCTTGGTTTTTGTCTGGGGGCCTGTGGCTAGGAGTGGCCGGCTGGCTCCTAAGAATCCACGATACGCAGGATGTTTCCCAGACCCAAGGTGGCACCAGTGCCAAGTCGGGCTGGTTTGATAGTACCAAGTGGCTCCTGCAAACTCCATCAAAAAGTTGGCAGGCGTGTTTTGTTTTCCAGGGAACAGCGCCGTTGATTTTGTTTGGGGGCCTGTGGCTGGGAGTGGCCGGCTGGCTCCTTAGAATCCACGATACGCAGGATGGTTCCCAGACCCAAGGTGGCACCAGTGCCAAGTCGGGCTGGTTTGATTACACCAAGTGGCTCCTGCAATCTGCCATCCAGAAGTGAGGCAGCTAAGTTTTGTTTGCCAGAAAAAAGGGCCGTGGTTTTTGTTGGGGGCCTGTGGCTGGGAGTGGCCGGCTGGCTCCTTAGAATCCACCATACGCAGGATGGTTCCCAGACCCAAGGTGGCACCAGTGCCAAGTCGGGCTGGTTTGATAGTACCAAGTGGCTCCTGCAATCTGCCATCCAGAAGCGGTGCAGTTGAGTTTTGTTTGCCAGAGAAAAGGGCCGTGGGTTGTGTTTGGGGGCATATGGCTGGGAGTGGCCGGCTGTCTCATTAAAAAGATCGATACGCAGGATGGTTCCCAGACCCAAGGTGGCACCAGTGCCAAGTCGGGCTGTTTTTATAGTACCAAGTGCGTCCTGCAATTTGCCATCCAGAAGAGGGGCAGTGGAGTTTTGTTTGCCAGAGAATAGCGCCGTTGTTTGTGTTTGGGAGCTTGTGGCTGGGAGTGGCCGACTGGCGCCGTAGAATCTGTGTTGCGCAGCATGGTTCCCAGACCAGAGGTGGCACCAGTGCCAAGTTGGGCTGGTTTGATAGTACCAAGTGGCTCCTGCAATCTGCCATCCAGAAGCGGGGCAGCTTACTTTTGTTTGCCAGGGAAACGGGCCGAGGTTTGTGACTGGGGACCTATGGCTGGGAGTGACCGGCTGGCTCCTGAAAAGCTACAATAGGCAGGATGGTGACCAGACCCATGGTGGCACCAGTGCCAAGTTGGGCTGGTTTGATAGTACCAAGTGGTTCCTGCAATCTGCCATCCAGAAGCGGGGCAGCTGAATTTTGTTTGCCAGAGAAAAAGGCTGTTGTTTGTGTTTCGGGGCCTGTGGCTGGCAGTGGACGGCTGGCTCCTGAAAATCCATGATACGCAGCATGGTTCCCAGACCCAAGGTGGCACCAGTGCCAAGTCGGGCTGGTTTGATACTACCAAGTGCGTCCTGCAATCTGCCATCCAGAAGCGGGGCAGCTTAATTTTGTTTGCCAGGGAAACGGGCCGTGGGTTTTGTATGGGGGCCTATGGCTGAGAGTGGCCGGCTGGCTCCTGAAAATCCACGCTAGGCAGCATGGTTCCCAGATGCAAGGTGGCACCAGTGCCAAGTCGGGCTGGTTTGATGGTGCAAAGTGGCTCCTGCAATCTGCCATCCAGAAGCGGGGCAGCTGATTTTTGTTTGCCAGAGAAAAATTCCGTGGATTGTTTTTGGGGGCATATTGCTGGGAGTGGCCGGCTGGCTCCTTAAAATGCTCGATACGCATGATGGTTCCCAGGCCCAAGGTGTCACCACTACCAAGTCGGCCTGCGGTTTTAGTATCAAGTTCATCTTGCAATTTGCCATCCAGAAGAGGGGCAGTTGAGTTTTGTTTGCCAGAGAAACGGGCCGAGGTTTCTGTTTGGGGACATATGGCTGAGAGTGGCCGGCTGGCCCCTGAATATCCACGATACACAGCATGGTTCCCAGATCCAAGGTGGCACCAGTGCCAAGTTGGGCTGGTTTGATAGTCCCAAGTGTCTCCTGCAATCTGCCATCCAGAAGCGGGGCAGCTTACTTTTGTTTGCCAGAGAAATAGGCCTAGGTTTTTGTCTGGGGGCCTGTGGCTAGGAGTGGCCGGCTGGCTCCTTAGAATCCACGATACGCAGGATGTTTCCCAGACCCAAGGTGGCACCAGTGCCAAGTTGGGCTGGTTTGATAGTACCAAGTGGCTCCTGCAAACTCCATCAAAATGTTGGCAGACGTGTTTTGTTTTCCAGGGAACAGCGCCGTTGATTTTGTTTGGGGACCTGTGGCTGGGAGTGGCCGGCTGGCTCCTTAGAATCCACGATACGCAGGATGGTTCCCAGACCCAAGGTGGCACCAGTGCCAAGTCGGGCTGGTTTGATTACACCAAGTGGCTCCTGCAATCTGCCATCCATAAGTGAGGCAGCTAAGTTTTGTTTGCCAGAAAAAAGGGCCGTGGTTTTTGTTGGGGGCCTGTGGCTGGGAGTAGCCGGCTGGCTCCTTAAAATCCACGATAGGCTGGATGGTTCCCAGACCCAAGGTGGCACCAGTGCCAAGTCGGGCTGGTTTGATAGCACCAAGTGGCTCCTGCAATCTGCCATCCAGAAGCGGTGCAGTTGAGTTTTGTTTGCCAGAGAAAAGGGCCGTGGGTTGTGTTTGGGGGCATATGGCTGGGAGTGGCCGGCTGTCTCATTAAAAAGATCGATACGCAGGATGGTTCCCAGACCCAAGGTGGCACCAGTGCCAAGTCGGGCTGTTTTTATAGTACCAAGTGCGTCCTGCAATTTGCCATCCAGAAGAGGGGCAGTGGAGTTTTGTTTGCCAGAGAATAGCGCCGTTGTTTGTGTTTGGGGGCTTGTGGCTGGGAGTGGCCAACTGGCGCCTTAGAATCTGTGTTACGCAGCATGGTTCCCAGACCAGAGGTGGCACCAGTGCCAAGTTGGGCTGGTTTGATAGTACCAAGTGGCTCCTGCAATCTGCCATCAAAAAGTTGTCAGGCGAGTTTTGTTTTCCAGGGAAAAGCGCCGTTGTTTGTATTTGGGGGCCTGTGACTGGGAGTGGCCGGCTGGCTCCTTTGAACCCACAATACGCAGGATGGTTCCCAGACCCAAGGTGGCACCAGTGCCAAGTCGGGCTGGTTTGATACTACCAAGTGCGTCCTGCAATCTGCCATCCAGAAGCGGGGCAGCTTAATTTTGTTTGCCAGGGAAACGGGCCGTGGGTTTTGTTTGGGGGCCTATGGCTGAGAGTGGCCGGCTGGCTCCTGAAAATCCACGCTAGGCAGCATGGTTCCCAGATGCAAGGTGGCACCAGTGCCAAGTCGGGCTGGTTTGATGGTGCAAAGTGGCTCCTGCAATCTGCCATCCAGAAGCGGGGCAGCTGATTTTTGTTTGCCAGAGAAAAATTCCGTGGATTGTTTTTGGGGGCATATTGCTGGGAGTGGCCGGCTGGCTCCTTAAAATGCTCGATACGCATGATGGTTCCCAGGTCCAAGGTGTCACCACTACCAAGTCGGCCTGCGGTTTTAGTATCAAGTTCATCCTGCAATTTGCCATCCAGAAGAGGGGCAGTTGAGTTTTGTTTGCCAGAGAAACGGGCCGAGGTTTCTGTTTGGGGACATATGGCTGAGAGTGGCCGGCTGGCCCCTGAATATCCACGATACACAGCATGGTTCCCAGATCCAAGGTGGCACCAGTGCCAAGTTGGGCTGGTTTGATAGTACCAAGTGTCTCCTGCAATCTGCCATCCAGAAGCGGGGCAGCTTACTTTTGTTTGCCAGAGAAATAGGCCTTGGTTTTTGTCTGGGGGCCTGTGGCTAGGAGTGGCCGGCTGGCTCCTAAGAATCCACGATACGCAGGATGTTTCCCAGACCCAAGGTGGCACCAGTGCCAAGTCGGGCTGGTTTGATAGTACCAAGTGGCTCCTGCAAACTCCATCAAAAAGTTGGCAGGCGTGTTTTGTTTTCCAGGGAACAGCGCCGTTGATTTTGTTTGGGGGCCTGTGGCTGGGAGTGGCCGGCTGGCTCCTTAGAATCCACGATACGCAGGATGGTTCCCAGACCCAAGGTGGCACCAGTGCCAAGTCGGGCTGGTTTGATTACACCAAGTGGCTCCTGCAATCTGCCATCCAGAAGTGAGGCAGCTAAGTTTTGTTTGCCAGAAAAAAGGGCCGTGGTTTTTGTTGGGGGCCTGTGGCTGGGAGTGGCCGGCTGGCTCCTTAGAATCCACCATACGCAGGATGGTTCCCAGACCCAAGGTGGCACCAGTGCCAAGTCGGGCTGGTTTGATAGTACCAAGTGGCTCCTGCAATCTGCCATCCAGAAGCGGTGCAGTTGAGTTTTGTTTGCCAGAGAAAAGGGCCGTGGGTTGTGTTTGGGGGCATATGGCTGGGAGTGGCCGGCTGTCTCATTAAAAAGATCGATACGCAGGATGGTTCCCAGACCCAAGGTGGCACCAGTGCCAAGTCGGGCTGTTTTTATAGTACCAAGTGCGTCCTGCAATTTGCCATCCAGAAGAGGGGCAGTGGAGTTTTGTTTGCCAGAGAATAGCGCCGTTGTTTGTGTTTGGGAGCTTGTGGCTGGGAGTGGCCGACTGGCGCCGTAGAATCTGTGTTGCGCAGCATGGTTCCCAGACCAGAGGTGGCACCAGTGCCAAGTTGGGCTGGTTTGATAGTACCAAGTGGCTCCTGCAATCTGCCATCCAGAAGCGGGGCAGCTTACTTTTGTTTGCCAGGGAAACGGGCCGAGGTTTGTGACTGGGGACCTATGGCTGGGAGTGACCGCCTGGCTCCTGAAAAGCTACGATAGGCAGGATGGTGACCAGACCCATGGTGGCACCAGTGCCAAGTTGGGCTGGTTTGATAGTACCAAGTGGCTCCTGCAATCTGCCATCAAAAAGTTGTCAGGCGAGTTTTGTTTTCCAGGGAAAAGCGCCGTTGTTTGTATTTGGGGGCCTGTGGCTGGGAGTGGCCGGCTGGCTCCTTTGAACCCACAATACGCAGGATGGTTCCCAGACCCAAGGTGGCACCAGTGCCAAGTCGGGCTGGTTTGATACTACCAAGTGGTTCCTGCAATCTGCCATCCAGAAGCGGGGCAGCTTAATTTTGTTTGCCAGGGAAACGGGCCGTGGGTTTTGTTTGGGGGCCTATGGCTGAGAGTGGCCGGCTGGCTCCTGAAAATCCACGCTAGGCAGCATGGTTCCCAGATGCAAGGTGGCACCAGTGCCAAGTCGGGCTGGTTTGATGGTGCAAAGTGGCTCCTGCAATCTGCCATCCAGAAGCGGGGCAGTTGAGTTTTGTTTGCCAGAGAAACGGGCCGAGGTTTCTGTTTGGGGACATATGGCTGAGAGTGGCCGGCTGGCCCCTGAATATCCACGATACACAGCATGGTTCCCAGATCCAAGGTGGCACCAGTGCCAAGTTGGGCTGGTTTGATAGTGCCAAGTGTCTCCTGCAATCTGCCATCCAGAAGCGGGGCAGCTTACTTTTGTTTGCCAGAGAAATAGGCCTAGGTTTTTGTCTGGGGGCCTGTGGCTAGGAGTGGCCGGCTGGCTCCTAAGAATCCACGATACGCAGGATGTTTCCCAGACCCAAGGTGGCACCAGTGCCAAGTCGGGCTGGTTTGATAGTACCAAGTGGCTCCTGCAAACTCCATCAAAATGTTGGCAGGCGTGTTTTGTTTTCCAGGGAACAGCGCCGTTGATTTTGTTTGGGGGCCTGTGGCTGGGAGTGGCCGGCTGGCTCCTTAGAATCCACGATACGCAGGATGGTTCCCAGACCCAAGGTGACACCAGTGCCAAGTCGGGCTGGTTTGATTACACCAAGTGGCTCCTGCAATCTGCCATCCAGAAGTGAGGCAGCTAAGTTTTGTTTGCCAGAAAAAAGGGCCGTGGTTTTTGTTGGGGGCCTGTGGCTGGGAGTGGCCGGCTGGCTCCTTAGAATCCACCATACGCAGGATGGTTCCCAGACCCAAGGTGGCACCAGTGCCAAGTCGGGCTGTTTTTATAGTACCAAGTGCGTCCTGCAATTTGCCATCCAGAAGAGGGGCAGTGGAGTTTTGTTTGCCAGAGAATAGCGCCGTTGTTTGTGTTTGGGAGCTTGTGGCTGGGAGTGGCCGACTGGCGCCGTAGAATCTGTGTTGCGCAGCATGGTTCCCAGACCAGAGGTGGCACCAGTGCCAAGTTGGGCTGGTTTGATAGTACCAAGTGGCTCCTGCAATCTGCCATCCAGAAGCGGGGCAGCTTACTTTTGTTTGCCAGGGAAACGGGCCGAGGTTTGTGACTGGGGACCTATGGCTGGGAGTGACCGGCTGGCTCCTGAAAAGCTACAATAGGCAGGATGGTGACCAGACCCATGGTGGCACCAGTGCCAAGTTGGGCTGGTTTGATAGTACCAAGTGGCTCCTGCAATCTGCCATCAAAAAGTTGTCAGGCGAGTTTTGTTTTCCAGGGAAAAGCGCCGTTGTTTGTATTTGGGGGCCTGTGGCTGGGAGTGGCCGGCTGGCTCCTTTGAACCCACAATACGCAGGATGGTTCCCAGACCCAAGGTGGCACCAGTGCCAAGTCGGGCTGGTTTGATACTACCAAGTGGTTCCTGCAATCTGCCATCCAGAAGCGGGGCAGCTTAATTTTGTTTGCCAGGGAAACGGGCCGTGGGTTTTGTTTGGGGGCCTATGGCTGAGAGTGGCCGGCTGGCTCCTGAAAATCCACGCTAGGCAGCATGGTTCCCAGATGCAAGGTGGCACCAGTGCCAAGTCGGGCTGGTTTGATGGTGCAAAGTGGCTCCTGCAATCTGCCATCCAGAAGCGGGGCAGTTGAGTTTTGTTTGCCAGAGAAACGGGCCGAGGTTTCTGTTTGGGGACATATGGCTGAGAGTGGCCGGCTGGCCCCTGAATATCCACGATACACAGCATGGTTCCCAGATCCAAGGTGGCACCAGTGCCAAGTTGGGCTGGTTTGATAGTGCCAAGTGTCTCCTGCAATCTGCCATCCAGAAGCGGGGCAGCTTACTTTTGTTTGCCAGAGAAATAGGCCTAGGTTTTTGTCTGGGGGCCTGTGGCTAGGAGTGGCCGGCTGGCTCCTAAGAATCCACGATACGCAGGATGTTTCCCAGACCCAAGGTGGCACCAGTGCCAAGTCGGGCTGGTTTGATAGTACCAAGTGGCTCCTGCAAACTCCATCAAAATGTTGGCAGGCGTGTTTTGTTTTCCAGGGAACAGCGCCGTTGATTTTGTTTGGGGGCCTGTGGCTGGGAGTGGCCGGCTGGCTCCTTAGAATCCACGATACGCAGGATGGTTCCCAGACCCAAGGTGGCACCAGTGCCAAGTCGGGCTGGTTTGATTACACCAAGTGGCTCCTGCAATCTGCCATCCAGAAGTGAGGCAGCTAAGTTTTGTTTGCCAGAAAAAAGGGCCGTGGTTTTTGTTGGGGGCCTGTGGCTGGGAGTGGCCGGCTGGCTCCTTAGAATCCACCATACGCAGGATGGTTCCCAGACCCAAGGTGGCACCAGTGCCAAGTCGGGCTGGTTTGATAGTCCCAAGTGGCTCCTGCAATCTGCCATTCAGAAGCGGGGCAGCTGAGTTTTGTTTGCCAGGGAAATGGGCCGTTGTTTGTGTTTGGGGGCCTGTGGCTGGGAGTGTTCGGCTGGTTCCTGATTATGTACGATACGCAGGATTGTTCCCAGACCCAAGGTGGCACCAGTGCCAAGTCGGGCTGGTTTGATGGTGCAAAGTGGCTCCTGCAATCTGCCATCCAGACGCGGGGCAGCGGATTTTTGTTTCCATGAGAAATGGTCCGTGGTTTGTTTTTGGGGGTATATGGCTGGGCCTGGCCGGCTGGCTCCTTAAAAAGCTCGATATGCAGGATGGTTCCCTGACACAAGGTGGCACCAGTGCCACGTCGGGCGGTTTTCGTAGTACAAAGTGCGTCCTAAAATTTGCCATCCAGAAGAGGGGCAGTTGAGTTTTGTTTGCCAGAGAAAAGGTCTGTGGTTTGTTTTTGGGGGCATATGGCTGAGAGTGGCTGGCTGGCCCCTGAAAATCCACGATACACAGGATGGTTCCCAGATCCAAGGTGGCACCTGTGCCAAGTCGGGCTGATTTGATAGTACTAAGTAGCTCCTGCAATCTGCCATCCAGAAGCGGGGCAGCTTACTTTTGTTTGCCAGGGAAACGGGCCGAGGTTTGTGTTTGGGGGCCTATGGCTGAGAGTGACCGGCTGGCTCCTGAAAAGCTACAATAGGCAGGATGGTGACCAGACCCATGGTGGCACCAGTGCCAAGTTGGGCTGGTTTGATAGTACCAAGTGGTTCCTGCAATCTGCCATCCAGAAGCAGGGCAGCTGAGTTTTGTTTGCCAGAGAAAAGGGCCTTGGTTTGTGTTTGGGGGCATATGGCTGGGTGTGGCCAGCTGGCTCCTTAAAATGCACGATATGCAACATGGCTCCCAGACCCAAGGTGGCACCAGTGCCAAGTTGGGCTGGTTTGATAGTACCAAGTGGCTCCTGCAATCTTCCATGATCACGTGGAGAAATACTTTCTGGTTTCAGCCTCATGCTCTTTCTTCTCTCCCTCAACTTCTCTATCACCTCTCATCTGGTTCACATGCGCTGTCTTCAAGGTCCACAGGCTACTTTTCACAGAATCTTCTGGCCTGATGAAGTAAGAATGATGAATAGAACAGAGCTGGGATCTATTTTCCAGTTTGGATAAAATGCATTCTGCACACAAATCCAAGGAGAACGGGCTGCCCCGATGCCCAGAAAATCTTTCACTCCTGCTAGTGTTCTACGTCAACCGCAACTTAGTCTGAAAGAAAAGCTTTTTCTCTGAGAGCATCTGAGAGGTTTGCATGAAGCACTGATATCTGACATATGCAATTTTGAATAGGAGAGGAAAAAGAAAATGGCAAGGAGTTTTTAATTTTAGTGGTTTCAATTTTAATTTCCGTGCACTTTTTCAAAACTTGTCAGCTCAAATGCCCATCAACATCTTTTAGTCATCTGTAAGTCAGTATTCATATAAAATGTGCTTCAAATCCAAAGAATTTCAAATTTGCACTCCAAGCTTCTATGCCTAGATTTATGATTTCCTACACATATTAGATGAAAGGAAGGCCTTTTTTACTGTGGGAGTGCTGGAACACTGGAACAGGTTGCCCAGAGAAGTTGTGGGTGTCCCATCCCTGAAAGTATTCAAGGTCACCTTGGACGGGGCTTGGAGCAGCAACAAAGGAGAAGCTTGATGGTAGAGAAACAAAGTTGGACTATAGAAGAAACTCGGATTGAAGTATAGGATCAAGTTTTCTCTCAGCTCTTGGGGTAAATTCAAAGTTGTACAAAATGACATTTATCTGTGCTATTCACTACTGTAACAGAAAGTTTCATGAAAACTGTACAGAAGATAGTAAATTTTAAAAGAGATAAGAATTACAGCATAAAATCCATGGGATAGGTTACAACATGAGACACTCTCTAAGAGAAAATCTCTTTGTTTCAGCACTTCATCGGGGTAAGATTTCATGAAGTGCCAAAGAAGGCGGCAAAATATCATTCGGGACATTATTTACTGGAATTCAGCCTGGCCATTAGTAGGAACTGCCTTTGAACATATCATGTAGATATACCACACACACTTTCCCTTCACTGAAAAATTACTGTTTACAACAAATAAGCAATTGACGATCAAAATTGATTGAAAGCATCTTAAACATGTCAAGTATTTCATTGTAGATGATCTGTGATCCAAATGCTTCTTCCACCTTCGAGAGGGACAGAAGAATTCTTCCATATCATGATGGTTTAAAATTGTATCAACCAATGTTTTCTGCTGAAAAGATATCATCTATTTTTTTCTATTTTTGGAAGAAAATATTCCTAGACATACAACAGGTGAGAACTAAGTAATTTTAAAGAAACAAATGAAATGAAAATATTCTGTAAATAGAATGAAATGAAAAGCTGTGTTTTAAATAGGAGCTAAATATTAAACAGAATTTTTGTACCAGGCATTTGAATTACTGCACCAGCTCTTTTGCCCATCAAGAGAGGCATTTAGCATTTCAGTCTTTTCCAAGGTGTTCATGATCTGCTATGCTGATCTCTGTGTGTGCCTAGGTGTGTGTGGAGGGGGGGGCATATGAAGGGGAGTGTGTATGTTTGCTTTACAATTGTTGTGGCAGATTCATGCCTCAGCTCCACATTTTGTTTTAAAAAGGTCACACCGAGTGGATATGAAGTTTACTATCAACAAGAGATCGATTCCCAAATCATCCATTTGACTCTCCCTTATAAATCATGTGCTTTGTTGCATATTTTATCAAATATACTTTCAAGCCAGATGGAGGAAGGAGGATGTGGGAATCCCTCCACCATCTTGCAACTTTTATGTAAGTAGGTTTTCAAGAAAATCATCATTTCTCTTTTAAATATGTCTGGAACAGGCATGATGGTAGTGTCAACCTGTTGGAGTTTTTGTTGCTGGAAGAAGTTGTACAAAAGGATTGGTTTTTACATTGACCAGTTACTGAATCAAGCGCAGGAATACATTGGAAATTTAGCTGGGGGTTCCTTTTCCCAGCAGACTACTTCTAGAACGAGCTTGTACACTGAAGCTGACTCTTTTGCTCTCTTTTTGTTTCTTTCCTATTTTCTTGGCTTCTTTGCCACTATCTAGACAATTTTGGAACTTTGTTCCCAACTAAAATGGTTTCAATAGTCTGATTGTGATCATACATTTTTACAAGGAATTTTTAAAATCTTTCCTCGAGTCCAGAAAGTCAAGGACTTAGATCTTTTTCTTCCCTTATCAATATTGCCATGAAATTGATAAATAAAGACCAACTCTTTATTTTTGTTTTTAACCCACGTAGATAATTCCCATCCATTAATCCATTTTGTGGACCAATAGCTGCCATTCTGATGGAAGCTGTCACTTCTTAACAATAGGCATTCTGTGACTATGTTGACTGCACTTTGGGTGAAGATCCTAACTGGTCTTAGATATACATAGGGAGAAATTTGCTCAGCCAGTGTCAGTCTTAAGCATGCGTATCAGAAGATCTTTCTAGAGCTGGGAATTTTCCCATGAAAGGGATTCAGTTAGGGAAGAGACACTTGTGCCAGAGTTTTACATTCTTCTTGAACACTGCTTAAGGAACTTAGATGCCATGTCCATTTGGATCTCTGTCTGCACAGAACTTTGTCATGCCAGCGCTTTGAAATGCATCTTGAAGAGAATTCACTAGCACAGAATGAAAGAGAGTGGAAGGGGTTGGTGGGGCTAACCAGGCCCAACCCCCCTGCCTAAACCAGGATACCTAGAGCCTCTTGCCCAGGATTCTATCTGGGTGTACTTTTAATGTCTTCAAAGATCCAGGCTCCACAATCTTTCTGGGCAGTCTGTGCCGTGGTTCAGTCACCCTGACAGTAAAGAAACATTTACTGATGTTCAAAGGCAATCTCCTGTATTTCAGTGTGTGCCCACTGCCTCTTGTCTTTTCCCTCAGCATCACTGAAAAGACACTGATTCCCTCCCCTTTGCACTATTGCTTCCATATGTATGTGTGATGCCATGTAGAGGTATGTCAAAAACCTCCCTGAAGCCCAGGCAGATAATATTCCCTTCATCTACCAGTCAAGTTGATTCATCAGAGGAGTTTAAAGTGATGTTCAGCATGAAATTCCCCTGAAAAATCATGCTAACTACATTATTTGGTCATCTGTCATGTGCCTGGCAAGGATTTCCAGGAAGAGCTGCTTCATCAACTTCCTGGGGATAAAAAAGAGGCTGGCTGGTTTGTACTATGGCGAGTCCTCTTAATTGCCTTTTTTGAAGATGGGTGTCATTTGCCAACATCCACTCTTTAGCTCCTCTTCTCATCTACACCTCGGCAAAAAGCTTTTCCACTATGTCTGGCTAGGAAAAACTGTGCCAGCACAGAAAACATCTCCCATCATGTTCTCGAAGTTGCACGGATGTCTGCCAAGTGTTTGGCAGGAAGAAAAGAAAAGTTGTCCAAAACAGCTTCCAATCGAATGTTCATGTGATTGGAAAAGTCAGGAGAGTGCAAAGGTACTGTTTTCTATCAGTTGGCAAAGTGCGCACACAATCCCAGTGTTGTACAGCTTGCTTCTTCACCTTCCCGAAGCTGCCGCTCTCGCCGGCTGCCGGAGCCCAAGAAGCGGCTTCTTCGCGCAAAGACGATTGTGCCGCTCACAGGGCTCTCCTTAGCGCGGCTTCTGCCGAAAGACGCCCGGCAGCGGCTCTTACCTCCGGAGAGCATCCTACCTTCGTCTTTCGCGTCTTTTGTAGTCTACATCTTAGCAAAACGCTTTTCCACTATGTCTGGCTAGGAAAAACTGTGCCAGCCCAGAAAACATCTCCCATCGTGTTCTAGAAGTTGCACGGATGTCTGCCAAGTGTTTGGCAGGAAGAAAAGAAAAGTTGTCCAAAACAGCTTCCAATCGAATGTTCCTGTGATTGGAAAAGTCAGGAGAGTGCAAAGGTACTGTTTTCTATCAGTTGGCAAGGTGCGCACACAATCCCAGTGTTGTACAGCTTGCTTCTTCACCTTCCCGAAGCTGCCGCTCTCGCCGGCTCCCGGAACCGAAGAAGCGGCTTCTTCGCGCAAAGACGATTGTGCCGCTCACAGGGCTCTCCTTAGCGCGGCTTCTGCCGAAAGACGCCCGGCAGCGGCTCTTACCTCCGGAGAGCATCCTACCTTCGTCTTTCGCGTCTTTTGTAGTCTACATCTTAGCAAAACGCTTTTCCACTATGTCTGGCTAGGAAAAACTGTGCCAGCACAGAAAACATCTCCCATCGTGTTCTAGAAGTTGCACGGATGTCTGCCAAGTGTTTGGCAGGAAGAAAAGAAAAGTTGTCCAAAACAGCTTCCAATCGAATGTTCCTGTGATTGGAAAAGTCAGGAGAGTGCAAAGGTACTGTTTTCTATCAGTTGGCAAGGTGCGCACACAATCCCAGTGTTGTACAGCTTGCTTCTTCACCTTCCCGAAGCTGCCGCTCTCGCCGGCTGCCGGAGCCCAAGAAGCGGCTTCTTCGCGCAAAGACGATTGTGCCGCTCACAGTGCTCTCCTTAGCGCGGCTTCTGCCGAAAGACGCCCGGCAGCGGCTCTTACCTCCGGAGAGCATCCTACCTTCGTCTTTCGCGTCTTATGTAGTCTACACCTCGGCAAAAAGCTTTTCCACTATGTCTGGCTAGGAAAAACTGTGCCAGCACAGAAAACATCTCCCATCGTGTTCTAGAAGTTGCACGGATGTCTGCCAAGTGTTTGGCAGGAAGAAAAGAAAAGTTGTCCAAAACAGCTTCCAATCGAATGTTCCTGTGATTGGAAAAGTCAGGAGAGTGCAAAGGTACTGTTTTCTATCAGTTGGCAAGGTGCGCACACAATCCCAGTGTTGTACAGCTTGCTTCTTCACCTTCCCGAAGCTGCCGCTCTCGCCGGCTGCCGGAGCCCAAGAAGCGGCTTCTTCGCGCAAAGACGATTGTGCCGCTCACAGGGCTCTCCTTAGCGCGGCTTCTGCCGAAAGACGCCCGGCAGCGGCTCTTACCTCCGGAGAGCATCCTACCTTCGTCTTTCGCGTCTTTTGTAGTCTACATCTTAGCAAAACGCTTTTCCACTATGTCTGGCTAGGAAAAACTGTGCCAGCACAGAAAACATCTCCCATCGTGTTCTAGAAGTTGCACGGATGTCTGCCAAGTGTTTGGCAGGAAGAAAAGAAAAGTTGTCCAAAACAGCTTCCAATCGAATGTTCCTGTGATTGGAAAAGTCAGGAGAGTGCAAAGGTACTGTTTTCTATCAGTTGGCAAGGTGCGCACACAATCCCAGTGTTGTACAGCTTGCTTCTTCACCTTCCCGAAGCTGCCGCTCTCGCCGGCTGCCGGAGCCCAAGAAGCGGCTTCTTCGCGCAAAGACGATTGTGCCGCTCACAGTGCTCTCCTTAGCGCGGCTTCTGCCGAAAGACGCCCGGCAGCGGCTCTTACCTCCGGAGAGCATCCTACCTTCGTCTTTCGCGTCTTTTGTAGTCTACATCTTAGCAAAACGCTTCTCCACTATGTCTGGCTAGGAAAAACTGTGCCAGCACAGAAAACATCTCCCATCGTGTTCTAGAAGTTGCACGGATGTCTGCCAAGTGTTTGGCAGGAAGAAAAGAAAAGTTGTCCAAAACAGCTTCCAATCGAATGTTCCTGTGATTGGAAGAGTCAGGAGAGTGCAAAGGTACTGTTTTCTATCAGTTGGCAAGGTGCGCACACAATCCCAGTGTTGTACAGCTTGCTTCTTCACCTTCCCGAAGCTGCCACTCTCAGGAGGTAAGAGCCGCTGCCGGGCGTCTTTCGGCAGAAGCCGCGCTAAGGAGAGCCCTGTGAGCGGCACAATCGTCTTTGCGCGAAGAAGCCGCTTCTTGGGCTCCGGCAGCCGGCGAGAGCGGCAGCTTCGGGAAGGTGAAGAAGCAAGCTGTACAACACTGGGATTGTGTGCGCACCTTGCCAACTGATAGAAAACAGTACCTTTGCACTCTCCTGACTTTTCCAATCACAGGAACATTCGATTGGAAGCTGTTTTGGACAACTTTTCTTTTCTTCCTGCCAAACACTTGGCAGACATCCGTGCAACTTCGAGAACACGATGGGAGATGTTTTCTGTGCTGGCACAGTTTTTCCTAGCCAGACATAGTGGAAAAGCGTTTTGCTAAGATGTAGACTACAAAAGACGCGAAAGACGAAGGTAGGATGCTCTCCGGAGGTAAGAGCCGCTGCCGGGCGTCTTTCGGCAGAAGCCGCGCTAAGGAGAGCACTGTGAGCGGCACAATCGTCTTTGCGCGAAGAAGCCGCTTCTTGGGCTCCGGCAGCCGGCGAGAGCGGCAGCTTCGGGAAGGTGAAGAAGCAAGCTGTACAACACTGGGATTGTGTGCGCACCTTGCCAACTGATAGAAAACAGTACCTTTGCACTCTCCTGACTTTTCCAATCACAGGAACATTCGATTGGAAGCTGTTTTGGACAACTTTTCTTTTCTTCCTGCCAAACACTTGGCAGACATCCGTGCAACTTCTAGAACACGATGGGAGATGTTTTCTGTGCTGGCACAGTTTTTCCTAGCCAGACATAGTGGAAAAGCGTTTTGCTAAGATGTAGACTACAAAAGACGCGAAAGACGAAGGTAGGATGCTCTCCGGAGGTAAGAGCCGCTGCCGGGCGTCTTTCGGCAGAAGCCGCGCTAAGGAGAGCACTGTGAGCGGCACAATCGTCTTTGCGCGAAGAAGCCGCTTCTTGGGCTCCGGCAGCCGGCGAGAGCGGCAGCTTCGGGAAGGTGAAGAAGCAAGCTGTACAACACTGGGATTGTGTGCGCACCTTGCCAACTGATAGAAAACAGTACCTTTGCACTCTCCTGACTTTTCCAATCACAGGAACATTCGATTGGAAGCTGTTTTGGACAACTTTTCTTTTCTTCCTGCCAAACACTTGGCAGACATCCGTGCAACTTCTAGAACACGATGGGAGATGTTTTCTGTGCTGGCACAGTTTTTCCTAGCCAGACATAGTGGAAAAGCTTTTTGCCGAGGTGTAGACTACATAAGACGCGAAAGACGAAGGTAGGATGCTCTCCGGAGGTAAGAGCCGCTGCCGGGCGTCTTTCGGCAGAAGCCGCGCTAAGGAGAGCACTGTGAGCGGCACAATCGTCTTTGCGCGAAGAAGCCGCTTCTTGGGCTCCGGCAGCCGGCGAGAGCGGCAGCTTCGGGAAGGTGAAGAAGCAAGCTGTACAACACTGGGATTGTGTGCGCACCTTGCCAACTGATAGAAAACAGTACCTTTGCACTCTCCTGACTTTTCCAATCACAGGAACATTCGATTGGAAGCTGTTTTGGACAACTTTTCTTTTCTTCCTGCCAAACACTTGGCAGACATCCGTGCAACTTCTAGAACACGATGGGAGATGTTTTCTGTGCTGGCACAGTTTTTCCTAGCCAGACATAGTGGAAAAGCTTTTTGCCGAGGTGTAGACTACATAAGACGCGAAAGACGAAGGTAGGATGCTCTCCGGAGGTAAGAGCCGCTGCCGGGCGTCTTTCGGCAGAAGCCGCGCTAAGGAGAGCCCTGTGAGCGGCACAATCGTCTTTGCGCGAAGAAGCCGCTTCTTGGGCTCCGGCAGCCGGCGAGAGCGGCAGCTTCGGGAAGGTGAAGAAGCAAGCTGTACAACACTGGGATTGTGTGCGCACTTTGCCAACTGATAGAAAACAGTACCTTTGCACTCTCCTGACTTTTCCAATCACATGAACATTCGATTGGAAGCTGTTTTGGACAACTTTTCTTTTCTTCCTGCCAAACACTTGGCAGACATCCGTGCAACTTCGAGAACACGATGGGAGATGTTTTCTGTGCTGGCACAGTTTTTCCTAGCCAGACATAGTGGAAAAGCGTTTTGCCGAGGTGTAGATGAGAAGAGGAGCTAAAGACGAAGGTAGGATGCTCTCCGGAGGTAAGAGCCGCTGCCGGGCGTCTTTCGGCAGAAGCCGCGCTAAGGAGAGCACTGTGAGCGGCACAATCGTCTTTGCGCGAAGAAGCCGCTTCTTGGGCTCCGGCAGCCGGCGAGAGCGGCAGCTTCGGGAAGGTGAAGAAGCAAGCTGTACAACACTGGGATTGTGTGCGCACCTTGCCAACTGATAGAAAACAGTACCTTTGCACTCTCCTGACTTTTCCAATCACAGGAACATTCGATTGGAAGCTGTTTTGGACAACTTTTCTTTTCTTCCTGCCAAACACTTGGCAGACATCCGTGCAACTTCTAGAACACGATGGGAGATGTTTTCTGTGCTGGCACAGTTTTTCCTAGCCAGACATAGTGGAAAAGCTTTTTGCCGAGGTGTAGATGAGAAGAGGAGCTAAAGAGTGGATGTTAGCAAATGACACCCATCTTCAAAAAAGGCAATTAAGAGGACTCGCCATAGTACAAACCAGCCAGCCTCTTTTTTATCCCCAGGAAGTTGATGAAGCAGCTCTTCCTGGAAATCCTTGCCAGGCACATGACAGATGACCAAATAATGTAGTTAGCATGATTTTTCAGGGGAATTTCATGCTGAACATCACTTTAAACTCCTCTGATGAATCAACTTGACTGGTAGATGAAGGGAATATTATCTGCCTGGGCTTCAGGGAGGTTTTTGACATACCTCTACATGGCATCACACATACATATGGAAGCAATAGTGCAAAGGGGAGGGAATCAGTGTCTTTTCAGTGATGCTGAGGGAAAAGACAAGAGGCAGTGGGCACACACTGAAATACAGGAGATTGCCTTTGAACATCAGTAAATGTTTCTTTACTGTCAGGGTGACTGAACCACGGCACAGACTGCCCAGAAAGATTGTGGAGCCTGGATCTTTGAAGACATTAAAAGTACACCCAGATAGAATCCTGGGCAAGAGGCTCTAGGTATCCTGGTTTAGGCAGGGGGGTTGGGCCTGGTTAGCCCCACCAACCCCTTCCACTCTCTTTCATTCTGTGCTAGTGAATTCTCTTCAAGATGCATTTCAAAGCACTGGCATGACAAAGTTCTGTGCAGACAGAGATCCAAATGGACATGGCATCTAAGTTCCTTAAGCAGTGTTCAAGAAGAATGTAAAACTCTGGCACAAGTGTCTCTTCCCTAACTGAATCCCTTTCATGGGAAAATTCCCAGCTCTAGAAAGATCTTCTGATACGCATGCTTAAGACTGACACTGGCTGAGCAAATTTCTCCCTATGTATATCTAAGACCAGTTAGGATCTTCACCCAAAGTGCAGTCAACATAGTCACAGAATGCCTATTGTTAAGAAGTGACAGCTTCCATCAGAATGGCAGCTATTGGTCCACAAAATGGATTAATGGATGGGAATTATCTACGTGGGTTAAAAACAAAAATAAAGAGTTGGTCTTTATTTATCAATTTCATGGCAATATTGATAAGGGAAGAAAAAGATCTAAGTCCTTGACTTTCTGGACTCGAGGAAAGATTTTAAAAATTCCTTGTAAAAATGTATGATCACAATCAGACTATTGAAACCATTTTAGTTGGGAACAAAGTTCCAAAATTGTCTAGATAGTGGCAAAGAAGCCAAGAAAATAGGAAAGAAACAAAAAGAGAGCAAAAGAGTCAGCTTCAGTGTACAAGCTCGTTCTAGAAGTAGTCTGCTGGGAAAAGGAACCCCCAGCTAAATTTCCAATGTATTCCTGCGCTTGATTCAGTAACTGGTCAATGTAAAAACCAATCCTTTTGTACAACTTCTTCCAGCAACAAAAACTCCAACAGGTTGACACTACCATCATGCCTGTTCCAGACATATTTAAAAGAGAAATGATGATTTTCTTGAAAACCTACTTACATAAAAGTTGCAAGATGGTGGAGGGATTCCCACATCCTCCTTCCTCCATCTGGCTTGAAAGTATATTTGATAAAATATGCAACAAAGCACATGATTTATAAGGGAGAGTCAAATGGATGATTTGGGAATCGATCTCTTGTTGATAGTAAACTTCATATCCACTCGGTGTGACCTTTTTAAAACAAAATGTGGAGCTGAGGCATGAATCTGCCACAACAATTGTAAAGCAAACATACACACTCCCCTTCATATGCCCCCCCCTCCACACACACCTAGGCACACACAGAGATCAGCATAGCAGATCATGAACACCTTGGAAAAGACTGAAATGCTAAATGCCTCTCTTGATGGGCAAAAGAGCTGGTGCAGTAATTCAAATGCCTGGTACAAAAATTCTGTTTAATATTTAGCTCCTATTTAAAACACAGCTTTTCATTTCATTCTATTTACAGAATATTTTCATTTCATTTGTTTCTTTAAAATTACTTAGTTCTCACCTGTTGTATGTCTAGGAATATTTTCTTCCAAAAATAGAAAAAAATAGATGATATCTTTTCAGCAGAAAACATTGGTTGATACAATTTTAAACCATCATGATATGGAAGAATTCTTCTGTCCCTCTCGAAGGTGGAAGAAGCATTTGGATCACAGATCATCTACAATGAAATACTTGACATGTTTAAGATGCTTTCAATCAATTTTGATCGTCAATTGCTTATTTGTTGTAAACAGTAATTTTTCAGTGAAGGGAAAGTGTGTGTGGTATATCTACATGATATGTTCAAAGGCAGTTCCTACTAATGGCCAGGCTGAATTCCAGTAAATAATGTCCCGAATGATATTTTGCCGCCTTCTTTGGCACTTCATGAAATCTTACCCCGATGAAGTGCTGAAACAAAGAGATTTTCTCTTAGAGAGTGTCTCATGTTGTAACCTATCCCATGGATTTTATGCTGTAATTCTTATCTCTTTTAAAATTTACTATCTTCTGTACAGTTTTCATGAAACTTTCTGTTACAGTAGTGAATAGCACAGATAAATGTCATTTTGTACAACTTTGAATTTACCCCAAGAGCTGAGAGAAAACTTGATCCTATACTTCAATCCGAGTTTCTTCTATAGTCCAACTTTGTTTCTCTACCATCAAGCTTCTCCTTTGTTGCTGCTCCAAGCCCCGTCCAAGGTGACCTTGAATACTTTCAGGGATGGGACACCCACAACTTCTCTGGGCAACCTGTTCCAGTGTTCCAGCACTCCCACAGTAAAAAAGGCCTTCCTTTCATCTAATATGTGTAGGAAATCATAAATCTAGGCATAGAAGCTTGGAGTGCAAATTTGAAATTCTTTGGATTTGAAGCACATTTTATATGAATACTGACTTACAGATGACTAAAAGATGTTGATGGGCATTTGAGCTGACAAGTTTTGAAAAAGTGCACGGAAATTAAAATTGAAACCACTAAAATTAAAAACTCCTTGCCATTTTCTTTTTCCTCTCCTATTCAAAATTGCATATGTCAGATATCAGTGCTTCATGCAAACCTCTCAGATGCTCTCAGAGAAAAAGCTTTTCTTTCAGACTAAGTTGCGGTTGACGTAGAACACTAGCAGGAGTGAAAGATTTTCTGGGCATCGGGGCAGCCCGTTCTCCTTGGATTTGTGTGCAGAATGCATTTTATCCAAACTGGAAAATAGATCCCAGCTCTGTTCTATTCATCATTCTTACTTCATCAGGCCAGAAGATTCTGTGAAAAGTAGCCTGTGGACCTTGAAGACAGCGCATGTGAACCAGATGAGAGGTGATAGAGAAGTTGAGGGAGAGAAGAAAGAGCATGAGGCTGAAACCAGAAAGTATTTCTCCACGTGATCATGGAAGATTGCAGGAGCCACTTGGTACTATCAAACCAGCCCAACTTGGCACTGGTGCCACCTTGGGTCTGGGAGCCATGTTGCATATCGTGCATTTTAAGGAGCCAGCTGGCCACACCCAGCCATATGCCCCCAAACACAAACCAAGGCCCTTTTCTCTGGCAAACAAAACTCAGCTGCCCTGCTTCTGGATGGCAGATTGCAGGAACCACTTGGTACTATCAAACCAGCCCAACTTGGCACTGGTGCCACCATGGGTCTGGTCACCATCCTGCCTATTGTAGCTTTTCAGGAGCCAGCCGGTCACTCTCAGCCATAGGCCCCCAAACACAAACCTCGGCCCGTTTCCCTGGCAAACAAAAGTAAGCTGCCCCGCTTCTGGATGGCAGATTGCAGGAGCTACTTAGTACTATCAAATCAGCCCGACTTGGCACAGGTGCCACCTTGGATCTGGGAACCATCCTGTGTATCGTGGATTTTCAGGGGCCAGCCAGCCACTCTCAGCCATATGCCCCCAAAAACAAACCACGGACCTTTTCTCTGGCAAACAAAACTCAACTGCCCCTCTTCTGGATGGCAAATTTTAGGACGCACTTTGTACTACGAAAACCGCCCGACGTGGCACTGGTGCCACCTTGTGTCAGGGAACCATCCTGCATATCGAGCTTTTTAAGGAGCCAGCCGGCCAGGCCCAGCCATATACCCCCAAAAACAAACCACGGACCATTTCTCATGGAAACAAAAATCCGCTGCCCCGCGTCTGGATGGCAGATTGCAGGAGCCACTTTGCACCATCAAACCAGCCCGACTTGGCACTGGTGCCACCTTGGGTCTGGGAACAATCCTGCGTATCGTACATATTCAGGAACCAGCCGAACACTCCCAGCCACAGGCCCCCAAACACAAACAACGGCCCATTTCCCTGGCAAACAAAACTCAGCTGCCCCGCTTCTGGATGGCAGTTTGCAGGAGCCACTTGGGACTATCAAACCAGCCCGACTTGGCACTGGTGCCACCTTGGGTCTGGGAACCATCCTGCGTATCGATCTTTTTAATGAGACAGCCGGCCACTCCCAGCCATATGCCCCCAAACACAACCCACGGCCCTTTTCTCTGGTAAACAAAACTCAACTGCACCGCTTCTGGATGGCAGATTGCAGGAGCCACTTGGTACTATCAAACCAGCCCGACTTGGCACTGGTGCCACCTTGGGTCTGGGAACCATCCAGCCTATCGTGGATTTTAAGGAGCCAGCCGGCTACTCCCAGCCACAGGCCCCCAACAAAAACCACGGCCCTTTTTTCTGGCAAACAAAACTTAGCTGCCTCACTTCTGGATGGCAGATTGCAGGAGCCACTTGGTGTAATCAAACCAGCCCGACTTGGCACTGGTGCCACCTTGGGTCTGGGAACCATCCTGCGTATCGTGGATTCTAAGGAGCCAGCCGGCCACTCCCAGCCACAGGTCCCCAAACAAAATCAACGGCGCTGTTCCCTGGAAAACAAAACACGTCTGCCAACATTTTGATGGAGTTTGCAGGAGCCACTTGGTACTATCAAACCAGCCCGACTTGGCACTGGTGCCACCTTGGGTCTGGGAAACATCCTGCGTATCGTGGATTCTAAGGAGCCAGCCGGCCACTCCTAGCCACAGGCCCCCAGACAAAAACCTAGGCCCGTTTCCCTGGCAAACAAAAGTAAGCTGCCCCGCTTCTGGATGGCAGATTGCAGGAGACACTTGGGACTATCAAACCAGCCCAACTTGGCACTGGTGCCACCTTGGATCTGGGAACCATGCTGTGTATCGTGGATATTCAGGGGCCAGCCGGCCACTCTCAGCCATATGTCCCCAAACAGAAACCTCGGCCCGTTTCTCTGGCAAACAAAACTCAACTGCCCCTCTTCTGGATGGCAAATTGCAGGATGAACTTGATACTAAAACCGCAGGCCGACTTGGTAGTGGTGACACCTTGGGCCTGGGAACCATCATGCGTATCGAGCATTTTAAGGAGCCAGCCGGCCACTCCCAGCAATATGCCCCCAAAAACAATCCACGGAATTTTTCTCTGGCAAACAAAAATCAGCTGCCCCGCTTCTGGATGGCAGATTGCAGGAGCCACTTTGCACCATCAAACCAGCCCGACTTGGCACTGGTGCCACCTTGCATCTGGGAACCATGCTGCCTAGCGTGGATTTTCAGGAGCCAGCCGGCCACTCTCAGCCATAGGCCCCCAAACAAAACCCACGGCCCGTTTCCCTGGCAAACAAAATTAAGCTGCCCCGCTTCTGGATGGCAGATTGCAGGACGCACTTGGTAGTATCAAACCAGCCCGACTTGGCACTGGTGCCACCTTGGGTCTGGGAACCATGCTGCGTATCATGGATTTTCAGGAGCCAGCCGTCCACTGCCAGCCACAGGCCCCGAAACACAAACAACAGCCTTTTTCTCTGGCAAACAAAATTCAGCTGCCCCGCTTCTGGATGGCAGATTGCAGGAAACACTTGGTACTAACAAACCAGCCCGACTTGGCACTGGTGCCACCTTGGGTCTGGGAACCATCCTGCGTATCGTGGATTCTAAGGAGCCAGCTGGCCACTCCCAGCCACAGGCCCCCAAACACAAACAACGGTGCTTTTCCCTGGAAAACAAAACTCGCCTGCCAAACATTTGATGGCAGATTGCAGGAGCCACTTGGTACTATCAAACCAGCCCAACTTGGCACTGGTGCCACCATGGGTCTGGTCACCATCCTGCCTATCGTAGCTTTTCAGGTGCCAGCCAGCCACCCCCAGCCAGAGGCGCCTAGACAAATATTTCGGCCCGTTTCCCTGGCAAACAAAAGTAAGCTACCCCGCTTCTGGATGGCAGATTGCAGGAGCCACTTTGCACCATCAAACCAGCCCAACTTGGCACTGGTGCCACCTCTGGTCTGGGAACCATCCTGCGTATCGTGGCTTCTAAGGAGCCAGCTGGCCACTCCCAGCCACAGGCCCCCAAACACAAACAACGGCGCTTTTCCCTGGAAAACAAAACTCGCCTGCCAACTTTTTGATGGCAGATTGCCGGAGCCACTTGGTACTATCAAACCAGCCCAACTTGGCACTGGTGCCACCATGGGTCTGGTCACCATCCTGCCTATCGTAGCTTTTCAGGAGCCAGTCGGTCACTCCCAGCCATAGGCCCCCAGACACAAACCTCGGCCCGTTTCCCTGGCAAACAAAAGTAAGCTGCCCCGCTTCTGCATGGCAGATTGAAGGAGCTATTTAGTACTATCAAACCAGCCCGACTTGGCACTGGTGACACCTCTGGTCTGGGAACCATCCTGCCTATCGTGGATTTTCAGGGGCCAGCCGGCCACTCTCAGCCATATGCCCCCAAAAACAAACCACGGACCTTTTCTCTGGCAAACAAAACTCAACTGCCCCTCTTCTGGATGGCAAATTTTAGGACGCACTTTGTACTACGAAAACCGCCCGACGTGGCACTGGTGCCACCTTGTGTCAGGGAACCATCCTGCATATCGAGCTTTTTAAGGGGCCAGCCGGCCACGCCCAGCCATATACCCCCAAAAACAAACCACGGACCATTTCTCATGGAAACAAAAATCCGCTGCCCCGCGTCTGGATGGCAGATTGCAGGAGCCACTTTGCACCATCAAACCAGCCCGACTTGGCACTGGTGCCACCTTGGGTCTGGGAACAATCCTGCATATCGTGGATTCTAAGGAGCCAGCCGGCCACTCCCAGCCACAGGCCCCCAAACACAAACAACGGCGCTTTTCCCTGGAAAACAAAACTCGCCTGCCAGCTTTTTGATGGCAGATTGCAGGAGCCACTTGGTACTATCAAATCATCCCAACTTGGCACTGGTGCCACTATGGGTCTGGGAACCATCCTGCCTATTGTAGCATTTCATGAGCCAGCCGGTCACTCCCAGCCATAGTCCCCCAGACACAAACCTCGGACCGTTTCCCTGGCAAACAAAATTTGGCTGCCCCGATTCTGGATGGCAGATTGCAGGAGCCACATGGTAGTGTCAAACCAGCCCGACTTGGCACTGGTGCCACCTTGGGTCTGGGAACCATCCTGCGTATCGTGGATTCTAAGCAGCCACCCGGCCACTCTGAGCCACAGGCGCCCAAACACAAACAACGGCGCTTTTCCCTGGAAAACAAAACTCGCTTGCCAACATTTTGATGGCAGATTGCAGGAGCCACTTGGTGCTATCAAACCAGCCCAACTTGGCACTGGTGCCACCATGGGTCTGGTCACCATCCTGCCTATCGTAGCTTTTCAGGAGCCAGCCGGTCACTCCCAGCCATAGACCCCCAGACACAAACCTCGGCCCGTTTCCCTGGAAAACAAAAGTAATCTGCCCCGATTCTGGATGGCAGATTGCAGGAGCCACTTGGTACTATCAAATCAGCCCAACTTGGCACTGGTGCCACCATGGGTCTGGTAAACATCCTGCCTATCGTAGCTTCTCAGGAGCCAGCCGGTCACTCCCTGCCATAGGCCCCCAGACACAAACCTCGGCCCGTTTCCCTGGCAAACAAAAGTAAACTGCCCCGCTTTTGGATGGCAGATTGCAGGATGCATTTGGTACTATCAAACCTGCCCGACTTGGCCCTCGTGCAACCTTGGCTCTGGGAACCATGCTGCGTAACGTAGATTCTACGAGGACAGGCGGCCATTCCCAGCCACAGGCCTCTAAACAAAAACAACGGCGCTTTTCCCTGGAAAACAAAACTCGCCTGCCAAATTTTTGATGGCAGATTGCAGGAGCCACTTGGTACTATCAAACCAGCCCAACTTGGTACTGGTGCCACCATGGGTCTGGTAACCATCCTGCCTATCGTAGCTTTTCAGGAGCCAGCCGGTCACTCCCACCCATAGGCCCCCAGACAAATATCTCGGCCCGTTTCCCTGGCAAACAAAAGTAAGCTGCCCCGCTTCTGGATGGCAGATTACAGCAGCCACATGGTACTATCAAACCAGGCCAACATGGCACTGGTGCCACCTTGGCTCTGGGAACCATCCTGCCTATCGTGGATTTTCAGGGGCCAGCCGGCCACTCTCAGCCATATGCCCCCAAACACATACCACGGCCCTTTGCTCTGGCAAACAAAACTCAACTGCCCCTCTTCTGGATGGCAAATTGCAGGACGCACTTGGTACTACGAAAACAGCCCGACTTGGCAGTGATGCCACCTTGGGTCAGGGAACAATCCTGCGTATCGATCTTTTTAAGGAGCCAGCCGGCCACGTCCAGCCATATACCCCCAAAAACAAACCACGGAACTTTTCTCCAGCAAACAAAAATCCGCTGCCCCGCGTCTGAATGGCAGATTTCAGGAGCTATTTAGTATTATCAAACCAGCCCGACTTGGCACTGGTGCCACCATGAGTCTGGTAACCATCCTGCCTATCGTAGCTTTTCAGTAGCCAGCCGGTCACTCCCAGCCATAGGCCCCCAGACACAAACCTCGGCCCGTTTCCCTGGGAAACAAAAGTAAGCTGACCCGCTTCTGGATGGCAGATTGCAGGAGCCACTTGGTACTATCAAACCAGCCCAACTTGGCACTGGTGCCACCTTGGCTCTGGGAACCATCCTGCGTATCCTGGGTTCAAAGGAGGCAGCCGGCCACTCCCAGCCACAGGCCTCTAAACAAGAACAACGGCGCTTTTCCCTGGAAAACAAAAGTCGCCTGACAACTTTTTGATGGCAGATTGCAGGAGCCACTTGGTACTATCAAACCAGCCCAACTTGGCACTGGTGCCACCATGGGTCTGGTCACCATCCTGCCTATCGTAGCTTTTCAGGAGCCAGCCGCTCACTCCCAGCCATAGGCCCCCAGACAAATATCTCGGCCCGTTTCCCTGGCAAACAAAAGTAAGCAGCCCCGCTTCTGGATGGCAGATTGCAGGAGCCACATGGTACTATCAAACCAGGCCAACATGGCACTGGTGCCACCTCTGGTCTGGGAACCATCCTGCGTATCGTGGATTCTAAGGAGCCAGCTGGCCACTCCCAGCCACAGGCCCCCAAACACAAACAACGGTGCTTTTCCCTGGAAAACAAAACTCGCCTGCCAAACATTTGATGGCAGATTGCAGGAGCCACTTGGTACTATCAAACCAGCCCAACTTGGCACTGGTGCCACCATGGGTCTGGTCACCATCCTGCCTATCGTAGCTTTTCAGGTGCCAGCCAGCCACCCCCAGCCAGAGGCCCCTAGACAAATATTTCGGCCCGTTTCCCTGGCAAACAAAAGTAAGCTACCCCGCTTCTGGATGGCAGATTGCAGGAGCCACTTTGCACCATCAAACCAGCCCAACTTGGCACTGGTGCCACCTCTGGTCTGGGAACCATCCTGCGTATCGTGGCTTCTAAGGAGCCAGCTGGCCACTCCCAGCCACAGGCCCCCAAACACAAACAACGGCGCTTTTCCCTGGAAAACAAAACTCGCCTGCCAACTTTTTGATGGCAGATTGCCGGAGCCACTTGGTACTATCAAACCAGCCCAACTTGGCACTGGTGCCACCATGGGTCTGGTCACCATCCTGCCTATCGTAGCTTTTCAGGAGCCAGTCGGTCACTCCCAGCCATAGGCCCCCAGACACAAACCTCGGCCCGTTTCCCTGGCAAACAAAAGTAAGCTGCCCCGCTTCTGCATGGCAGATTGAAGGAGCTATTTAGTACTATCAAACCAGCCCGACTTGGCACTGGTGACACCTCTGGTCTGGGAACCATCCTGCCTATCGTGGATTTTCAGGGGCCAGACGGCCACTCTCAGCCATATGCCCCCAAAAACAAACCACGGACCTTTTCTCTGGTAAACAAAACTCAACTGCCCCTCTTCTGGATGGCAAATTTTAGGACGCACTTTGTACTACGAAAACCGCCCGACGTGGCACTGGTGCCACCTTGTGTCAGGGAACCATCCTGCATATCGAGCTTTTTAAGGGGCCAGCCGGCCACGCCCAGCCATATACCCCCAAAAACAAACCACGGACCATTTCTCATGGAAACAAAAATCCGCTGCCCCGCGTCTGGATGGCAGATTGCAGGAGCCACTTTGCACCATCAAACCAGCCCGACTTGGCACTGGTGCCACCTTGGGTCTGGGAACAATCCTGCATATCGTGGATTCTAAGGAGCCAGCCGGCCACTCCCAGCCACAGGCCCCCAAACACAAACAACGGCGCTTTTCCCTGGAAAACAAAACTCGCCTGCCAGCTTTTTGATGGCAGATTGCAGGAGCCACTTGGTACTATCAAATCATCCCAACTTGGCACTGGTGCCACTATGGGTCTGGGAACCATCCTGCCTATTGTAGCATTTCAGGAGCCAGCCGGTCACTCCCAGCCATAGTCCCCCAGACACAAACCTCGGACCGTTTCCCTGGCAAACAAAATTTGGCTGCCCCGATTCTGGATGGCAGATTGCAGGAGCAACATGGTAGTGTCAAACCAGCCCGACTTGGCACTGGTGCCACCTTGGGTCTGGGAACCATCCTGCGTATCGTGGATTCTAAGCAGCCACCCGGCCACTCTGAGCCACAGGCGCCCAAACACAAACAACGGCGCTTTTCCCTGGAAAACAAAACTCGCTTGCCAACATTTTGATGGCAGATTGCAGGAGCCACTTGGTGCTATCAAACCAGCCCAACTTGGCACTGGTGCCACCATGGGTCTGGTCACCATCCTGCCTATCGTAGCTTTTCAGGAGCCAGCCGGTCACTCCCAGCCATAGACCCCCAGACACAAACCTCGGCCCGTTTCCCTGGAAAACAAAAGTAATCTGCCCCGATTCTGGATGGCAGATTGCAGGAGCCACTTGGTACTATCAAATCAGCCCAACTTGGCACTGGTGCCACCATGGGTCTGGTAAACATCCTGCCTATCGTAGCTTCTCAGGAGCCAGCCGGTCACTCCCTGCCATAGGCCCCCAGACACAAACCTCGGCCCGTTTCCCTGGCAAACAAAAGTAAACTGCCCCGCTTTTGGATGGCAGATTGCAGGATGCATTTGGTACTATCAAACCTGCCCGACTTGGCCCTCGTGCAACCTTGGCTCTGGGAACCATGCTGCGTAACGTAGATTCTACGAGGACAGGCGGCCATTCCCAGTCACATGCCTCTAAACAAAAACAACGGCGCTTTTCCCTGGAAAACAAAACTCGCCTGCCAAATTTTTGATGGCAGATTGCAGGAGCCACTTGGTACTATCAAACCAGCCCAACTTGGTACTGGTGCCACCATGGGTCTGGTAACCATCCTGCCTATCGTAGCTTTTCAGGAGCCCGCCGGTCACTCCCACCCATAGGCCCCCAGACAAATATCTCGGCCCGTTTCCCTGGCAAACAAAAGTAAGCTGCCCCGCTTCTGGATGGCAGATTACAGCAGCCACATGGTACTATCAAACCAGGCCAACATGGCACTGGTGCCACCTTGGCTCTGGGAACCATCCTGCCTATCGTGGATTTTCAGGGGCCAGCCGGCCACTCTCAGCCATATGCCCCCAAACACATACCACGGCCCTTTGCTCTGGCAAACAAAACTCAACTGCCCCTCTTCTGGATGGCAAATTGCAGGACGCACTTGGTACTACGAAAACAGCCCGACTTGGCAGTGATGCCACCTTGGGTCAGGGAACAATCCTGCGTATCGATCTTTTTAAGGAGCCAGCAGTCCACGTCCAGCCATATACCCCCAAAAACAAACCACGGAACTTTTCTCCAGCAAACAAAAATCCGCTGCCCCGCGTCTGAATGGCAGATTTCAGGAGCTATTTAGTATTATCAAACCAGCCCGACTTGGCACTGGTGCCACCATGAGTCTGGAAACCATCCTGCCTATCGTAGCTTTTCAGTAGCCAGCCGGTCACTCCCAGCCATAGGCCCCCAGACACAAACCTCGGCCCGTTTCCCTGGGAAACAAAAGTAAGCTGACCCGCTTCTGGATGGCAGATTGCAGGAGCCACTTGGTACTATCAAACCAGCCCAACTTGGCACTGGTGCCACCTTGGCTCTGGGAACCATCCTGCGTATCCTGGGTTCAAAGGAGGCAGCCGGCCACTCCCAGCCACAGGCCTCTAAACAAGAACAACGGCGCTTTTCCCTGGAAAACAAAAGTCGCCTGACAACTTTTTGATGGCAGATTGCAGGAGCCACTTGGTACTATCAAACCAGCCCAACTTGGCACTGGTGCCACCATGGGTCTGGTCACCATCCTGCCTATCGTAGCTTTTCAGGAGCCAGCCGCTCACTCCCAGCCATAGGCCCCCAGACAAATATCTCGGCCCGTTTCCCTGGCAAACAAAAGTAAGCAGCCCCGCTTCTGGATGGCAGATTGCAGGAGCCACATGGTACTATCAAACCAGGCCAACATGGCACTGGTGCCACCTCTGGTCTGGGAACCATCCTGCGTATCGTGGATTCTAAGGAGCCAGCTGGCCACTCCCAGCCACAGGCCCCCAAACACAAACAACGGTGCTTTTCCCTGGAAAACAAAACTCACCTGCCAACTTTTTGATGGCAGATTGCAGGAGCCACTTGGTACTATCAAACCAGCCCAACTTGGCACTGGTGCCACCATGGGTCTGGTCACCATCCTGCCTATCGTAGCTTTTCAGGAGCCAGCCGGTCACTCCCAGCCATAGGCCCCCAGACACAAAGCTCTACCCGTTTCCCTGGCAAACAAAAGTAAGCTACCCCGCTTCTGGATGGCAGATTGCAGGAGTCACTTTGCACCATCAAACCAGCCCGACTTGGCACTGGTGCCACCTCTGGTCTGGGACCCATCCTGCGTATCGTGGATTCTAAGGAGACAGCTGGCCACTCCCAGCCACAGGCCCCCAAACACAAACAACGGCGCTTTTCCCTGGAAAACAAAACTCGCTTGCCAACTTTTTGATGGCAGATTGCAGGAGCCACTTGGTACTATCAAACCACCCCAACTTGGCAACAAGTGGTTCCTGCAATCTGACATCCAGAAGCGGGGCAGCTTACTTTTGTTTGCCAGGGAAATGGACCGTTGTTTGTGTTTGGAGGCGTATGGCTGGGAGTGGCCGACTGGCTCCTTAAAATCCACGATACGCAGCATGGTTCCCAGACCAGAGGTGGCACCAGTGCCAAGTCGGGCTGGTTTGATAGTACAAAGTGGCTCCTGCAATCTGCCATCCAGAAGCGGGGCAGCTTACTTTTGTTTGCCAGGGAAACGGGCCGGGCTTTCTGTCTCGGGGCCTATGGCAGGGAGTGACCGGCTGGCTCCTGAAAAGCTACGATAGGCAGGATGGTGACCAGACCCATGGTGGCACCAGTGGCAAGTTGGGCTGGTTTGATAGTACCAAGTGGCTCCTGCAATCTGCCATCAAAAAGTTGGCAGGCGAGTTTTGTTTTCCAGGGAAAAGCGCCATTGTTTGTGTTTGGGGACCTGTGGTTGGGAGTGCCCGGCTGGCTCCTTAGAAACCACGATACGCAGCATGGTTACCAGACAAGAGGTGCCACCAGTGCCAAGTTGTGCTGGTTTGATACTACCAAGTGGTTCCTGCAATCTGCCATCCAGAAGCGGGGCAGCTTACTTTTGTTTGCCACGGAAACGGGCCGTTGTTTGTGTTTGGGGGCCTGTGGCTGGGAGTGGCCGACTGGCTCCTTAGAATCCATGATACGCAGGATGGGTCTCAGACCAGAGGTGGCACCAGTGCCAAGTCGGGCTGGTTTGATAGTACCAAGTGGCTCCTGCAATCTGCCATCCAGAAGCGGGGCAGCTTACTTTTGTTTGCCAGGGAAACGGGCCGAGGTTTGTGACTGGGGACCTATGGCTGGGAGTGACCGGCTGGCTCCTGAAAAGTTACGATAGGCAGGATTGTGACCAGACCCATGGTGGCACCAGTGCCAAGTTGGGCTGGTTTGATAGTACCAAGTGGCTCCTGTAATCTGCCATCAAATAGTTGGTAGGCGAGTTTTGTTTTCCAGGGAAAAGCGCAGTTGTTTGTGTTTGGGTGCCTGTGGTAGGGAGTGGCCGGCTGGCTAATTAGAATCCACGATACGCAGGATGGTTCCCAGACCAGAGGTGGCACCAGTGCCAAGACGGGCTAGTTTGATGGTACAAAGTGGCTCCTGCAATCTGCCATCCAGAAGCGGGGTAGCTTACTTTTGTTTGCCAGGGAAACGGGCCGAGGTTTTTCTCTGGGGGCCTATGGCGGGGAGTGACCGGCTGGCTCCTGAAAAGATAAGATAGGCAGGATGGTGACCAGACCCATGGTGGCACCAGTGCCAAGTTGGGCTGATTTGATAAAACCAAGTGGCTCCTGCAATCTGCCATCCAAAAGTTGGCAGGAGAGTTTTGTTTTCCAGGGAAAAGCGCCGTTGTTTGTGTTTGGGGTCCTGTGGCTGGGAGTGGCCGGCTGGCTCCTTAGAATCCACGATACGCAGCATGGTATCCAGACCCAAGGTGGCACCAGTGCCAAGTTTTGCTGGTTTGATAGTACCAAGTGGTTCCTGCAATCTGCCATCCAGAAGCAGGGCAGCTTACTTTTGTTTGCCAGGGAAACAGGCCGAGGTTTGTGTCTGGGGGCCTATGGCTGGGAGTGACCGGCTGGCTCCTGAAAAGCTACGATAGGCAGGATGGTGACCAGACCCATGGTGGCACCAGTCCCAAGTTGGGCTGGTTTGATAGTACCAAGTGGCTCCTGCAATCTGCCGTCAAAATTTGGCAGGCGAGGTTTATTTTCCAGGGAAAAGCGCCGTTGTTTGTGTTTGGGGGCCTGTGGCTGGGAGTGGCCGGCTGGCTGCTTAGAATCCACGATACGCAGGATGGTTCCCAGACCCAAGGTGGCACCAGTGCCAAGTCGGGCTAGTATGATGGTGCAAAGTGGCTCCTGCAATCTGCCATCCAGAAGCGGGGCAGCTTACTTTTGTTTGCCAGGGAAAAGGTCCGAGCTTTGTGTCTCGGGGCCTATGGCTGGGAGTGACCGGCTGGCTCCTGAAAAGCTACGATAGGCAGGATGGTGACCAGACCCATGGTGGCACCAGTGCCAAGTTGGGCTGGTTTGATAGTACCAAGTGGCTCCTGCAATCTGCCATCAAAAAGTCGGCAGGCGAGTTTTGTTTTCCAGGGAAAAGCGCCGTTGTTTGTGTCTGCGGGCCTGTGGCTGGAGTGACCGGCTGGCTCCTTAGAATCCACGATACGCAGCATGGTTCCCAGACCCAAGGTGGCACCAGTGCCAAGTCGGGCTGGTTTGATAGTACCAAGTGGTTCCTGCAATCTGCCATCAAAAAGTTGGCAGGCGAGTTTTGTTTTCCAGGGAAAAGCGTCGTTGTTTGTGTTTGGGGGCCTGTGGCTGGGAGTGGCCGGCTGGCTCCTTAGAATCCACGATACGCAGGATGGTTCCCAGACCCAAGGTGGCACCAGTCCCAAGTTGGGCTGGTTTGATAGTACCAAGTGGTTCCTGCAATCTGCCATCCAGAAGCGGGGCAGCTTACTTTTGTTTGCCAGGGAAACGGGCCGAGCTTTGTGTCTGGGGGCCTATGGCTGGGAGTGACCGGCTGGCTCCTGAAAGGCTACGATACGCAGGATGGTGACCAGACCCATGGTGGCACCAGTGCCAAGTTGGGCTGGTTTGATAGTACCAAGTGGCTCCTGCAATCTGCCATCAAAAACTTGGCAGGCGAGTTTTGTTTCCCTGGGAAAAGCGCCGTTGTTTGTGTTTGGGGGCCTGTGGCTGGGAGTGGCCGGCTGGCTAATTAGAATCCACGACAGGCAGGATGGTTCCCAGACCAGAGGTGACACCAGTGCCAAGTCGGGCTAGTTTGATGGTGAAAAGTGGCTCCTGCAATCTGCCATCCAGAAGCGGGTCAACTTACTTTTGTTTGCCAGGGAAAAGGGCCGAGGTTTTTGTCTGGGGGCCTATGGCTGGGAGTGACCGGCTGTCTCCTGAAAAGCTACGATAGGCAGGATGGTGACCAGACCCATGGTGGCACCAGTGCCAAGTTGGGCTGGTTTCATAGTACCAAGTGGCTCCTGCAATCTGCCATCAAAAAGTTGGCAGGCGAGTTTGTTATCCAGGGAAAAGCGCCGTTGTTTTTGTTTGGGGGCCTGTGGCTGGGAGTGGACGGATGGCTAATTAGAATCCACGATACGCAGCATGGTTCCCAGACCTGAGGTGGCACCAGTGCCAAGTTGGGCTGGTTTGATACTACCAAGTGCGTCCTGCAATCTGCCATCCAGAAGCGGGGCAGCTTACTTTTGTTTGCCAGGGAAACGGGCCGAGGTTTTGTCTGGGGGCCTATGGCAGGGAGTGACCGGCTGGCTCCTGAAAAACTACGATAGGCAGGATGGTGACCAGACCCATGGTGGCACCAGTGCCAAGTTGGGCTGGTTTGATAGTACCAAGTGGCTCCTGCAATCTGCCATCAAAATGTTGGCAGGCGAGTTTTGTTTTCCATGGAAAAGCGCCGTTGTTTGTGTTTGGGGGCCTGTGGCTGGGAGTGGCCGGCTGGCTCCTTAGAATCCAAAATACGCAGGATGGTTCCCAGACCTGAGGTGGCACCAGTGCCAAGTTGGGCTGGTTTGATTGTAGCAAATGGTTCCTGCAATCTACCATCCAGAAGCGGGGCAGCTTACTTTTGTTTGCCAGGGAAACGGGCCGAGCTTTGTGTCTGGGGGCCTATGGCTGGGAGTGACCGGCTGGCTCCTGAAAAGCTACGATAGGCAGGATGGTGACCAGACCCATGGTGGCACCAGTGCCATGTTCGGCTGATTTCATAGTACCAAGTGGCTCCTGCAATCTGCCATCAAAATGTTGGCAGGCGAGTTTTGTTTTCCAGGGAAAAGCGCCGTTGTTTGTGTCTGCGGGCCTGTGGCTGGAGTGGCCGGCTGGCTCCTTAGAATCCACAATACGCAGCATGGTTCCCAGACCCAAGGTGGCACCAGTGCCAAGTTGGGCTGGTTTGATAGTACCAAGTGGTTCCTGCAATCTGCCATCAAAAAGTTGTCAGGCGAGTTTTGTTTTCCAGGGAAAATCGCCGTTGTTTTTGTTTGGGGGCCTGTGGCTGGGAGTGGCCGGCTGGCTCCTTAGAACACACGATACGCAGGATGGTTCCCAGACCCAAGGTGGCACCAGTACCAAGTCGGGCTGGTTTGATAATAACAAGTGGATCCTGCAATCTGCCATCCAGAAGCGGGGCAGCTTACTTTTGTTTGCCAGGGAAACGGGCCGAGCTTTTTGTCTGGGGGCCTATGGCTGGGAGTGACCGGCTGGCTCCTGAAAAGCTACGATAGGCAGGATGGTGACCAGACCCATGGTGGCACCAGTGCCAAGTTGGGCTGGTTTGATAGTACCAAGTGGCTCCTGCAATCTGCCATCAAAAAGTTGGCAGGCGAGTTTTGTTTTCCAGGGAAAAGCGCCGTTGTGTGTGTTTTGGGGCCTGTGGCTGGGAGTGGCCAGCTGGCTCCTTAGAATCCACGATACGCAGGATGGTTCCCAGACCCAAGGTGGCACCAGTGCCAAGTCGGGCTGGTTTGTTAGTACCAAGTGGTTCCTGCAATCTGCCATCCAGAAGCGGGGCAGCTGAATTTTGTTTGCCAGAGAAAAAGGCTGTTGTTTGTGTTTCGGGGCCTGTGGCTGGCAGTGGATGGCTGGCTCCTGAAAATCCATGATACGCAGCATGGTTCCCAGACCCAAGGTGGCACCAGTGCCAAGTCGGGCTGGTTTCATAGTACCCAGTGGCTCCTGCAATCTGCCATCCAGAAGAGGGGCAGTTGAATTTTGTTTTCCAGAGAAAAGGGCCGTGGTTTGTGTTTGGGGCCTATGGCTGAGAGTGACCGGCTGGCTCCTGAAAAGCTACGATAGGCAGGATGGTGACCAGACCGATGGTGGCACCAGTGCCAAGTCAGGCTGGTTTGATAATACTAAATAGCTCCTGCAATCTGCCATCCAGACGCGGGGCAGCGGATTTTTGCTTGCTGGAGAAAAGTTCCGTGGGTTTTTTTTGGGGGTATATGGCTGGACGTTGCCGGCTGACTCCTTAAAAACATCGATACGCAGGATGGTTCCCTGACCCAAGGTGGCATCACTGCCAAGTCGGGCTGTTTTCGTAGTACCAAGTGGCTCCTGCAATTTGCCATCCAGAAGAGGGGCAGTTGAGTTTTGTTTACCAGAGAAAAGGGCCGTGGTTTGTGTTTTGGGGCATATGGCTGAGAGTGGCCGGCTGGCGCCTGAAAATCCACGATAGGCAGGATGGTTCCCAGAGCCAAGGTGGCACCAGTGCCAAGTCGGGCTGTTTTGACACTACCAAGTGGTTCCTGCAATCTGCCATCCAGAAGAGGGGCAGCTTACTTTTGTTTGCCAGGGAAACGGGCCGAGGTATTTCTCTGGGGGCCTATGGCAGGGAGTGACCGGCCGGCTCCTGAAAAGCTAAGATAGGCAGGATGTTTACCAGACCCATGATGGCACCAGTGCCAAGTTGGGCTAATTTGATACTACCAAGTGGCTCCTGCAATCTGCCATCCAGAATCGGGGGTGCTTACTTTTGTTTTCCAGGGAAACGGGCCGAGGTTTGTGTCTGGGGGTTTATGGCTGGGAGTGACCGGCTGGCTCCTGAAAAGCTACGATAGGCAGGATGGTGACCAGACCCATGGTGGCACCAGTGCCAAGTTGGGCTGGTTTGATAGTACCAAGTGGCTCCTGCAATCTGCCATCAAAATGTTGGCAGGCGAGTTTTGTTTTCCAGGGAAAAGCGCCGTTGTTTGTGTTTGGGCGCCTGTGGCACGGAGTGGCCGGGTGGCTGCTTAGAATCCACGATACGCAGGATGGTTCCCAGACCCAAGGTGGCACCAGTGCCAAGTCGGGCTGTTTTGACACTACCAAGTGGCTCCTGCAATCTGCCATCCAGAATCGGGGCAGCTTAATTTTGTTTGCCAGGGAAACGGTCCGAGGTTTGTGATGGGGGCCTATGGCTGGGAGTGACCGGCTGGCTCCTGAAATGGTACATTTGGCAGGATGGTTCCCAGACCCATAATGGCACCAGTGCCAAGTTGGGATGATTTGATAGTACCAAGTGGCTCCTGCAATCTGCCATCAAAAAGCTGGCAGGCGAGTTTTGTTTTCCAGGGAAAAGCGCCGTTGTTTGTATTTGGGGGCCTGTGGCTGGGAGTGGCCGCCTGGCGCCTTAGAATCTACGTTACGCAGCATGGTTCCCAGACCCAAAGTGGCACCAGTGTCAAGTTGGGCTGGTTTGATAGTACCAAGTGGCTCCTGCAATCTGCCATCCAGAAGCGGGGTAGCTTACTTTTGTTTGCCAGGGAAACGGGCAGAGCTTTCTGTCTGGGGGCCTATGGTTGGGAGTAACCGGCTGGCTCCTGAAAAGCTACGATAGGCAGGATGGTTCCCAGATCCAAGATGGCACCAGTGCCAAGTCGGGGTGGTTTGATGGTGCAACGTGGCTCCTGCAATCTGCCATCCTGACGCGGGGCAGCGGATTTTTGTTTCCAAGAGAAATGGTCCGTGGTTTGTTTTTGGGCCTATATGGCTGGGCGTGGCCTGCTGGCTCCTTAAAAAGCTACGATAGGCAGGATGGTTCCCTGACCCAAGGTGGCACCAGTGCCAAGTCGGGCGGTTTTCGTAGTACAAAGTGCGTCCTAAAATTTGCCATCCAGAAGAGGGGCAGTTGAGTTTTGTTTACCAGAGAAAAGGGCCGTGGTTTGTTTTTGGGGGCATATGGCTGATAGTGGCCGTCTGGCGCCTGAAAATCCACGATAGGCAGGATGGTGACCAGACCAGAGGTGGCACCAGTGCCAAGTCGGGCTGGTTTGATAGTACTAAATAGCACCTGCAATCTGCCATGCAGAAGCGGGGCAGCTTACTTTTGTTTGCCAGGGAAACGGGCCGAGGTTTGTGTCTGGGGGCCTATGGCTGGGAGTGACCGCCTGGCTCCTGAAAAGCTACGATAGGCAGGATGGTTACCAGACCCATGGTGGCACCAGTGCCAAGTTGGGCTGGTTTGATAGTACCAAGTGGCTCCTGCAATCTGCCATCAAAAAGTTGTCAGGCGAGTTTTGTTTTCCAGGGAAAAGCGCCGTTGTTTGTGTTTGGGGGACTGTTGGTGGGAGTGGCCAGCTGGCTCCTTAGAACACACGATACGCAGGATGGTTCCCAGACCCAAGGTGGCACCAGTGCCACGTCGGGCTGGTTTGATGGTGAAAAGTGGCTCCTGCAATCTGCCATCCTGAAGCGGGGTAGCTTACTTTTGTGTGCCAGGGAAACGGGCCGAGGTTTATGACTGGGGGCCTAGGGCTAGGAGTGACCGGCTGGCTCCTGAAAAGCAACAATAGGCAGGATGGTTCCCAGACCCAAGGTGGCACCAGTGCCAAGTTGGGCTGGTTTGATGGTACCAACTGGCTCCTGCAATCTGCCATCTAAAAGTTGTCAGGCGAGTTTTGTTTTCCAGGGAAAAGCGCCGTTGATTTTGTTTGGAGGCCTGTGGCTGGCAGTGGCTGCCTGTCGTCTTAGAATCCGGGTTACGCAGCATGGTTCCCAGAGCCAAGGTGGCACCAGTGCCAAGTTGGGCTGATTTGATGGTGCAAAGTGGCTCCTGCAATCTGCCATCCAGAAGTGCGGTAGCTTACTTTTGTGTGCCCGGGAAACAGGCCGAGCTTTGTGTCTGGGGGCCTATGGCTGGGAGTGACCGGCTGGCTCCTGAAAAGCTACGATAGGCAGGATGGTGACCAGACCCATGGTGGCACCAGTGCCAAGTTGGGCTGGTTTGATAGTACCAAGTGGCTCCTGCAATCTGCCATCAAAAAGTTGGCAGGCGAGTTTTGTTTTCCAGGGAAAAGCGCCGTTGTGTGTGTTTTGGGGCCTGTGGCTGGGAGTGGCCAGCTGGCTCCTTAGAATCCACGATACGCAGGATGGTTCCCAGACCCAAGGTGGCACCAGTGCCAAGTCGGGCTGGTTTGTTAGTACCAAGTGGTTCCTGCAATCTGCCATCCAGAAGCGGGGCAGCTGAATTTTGTTTGCCAGAGAAAAAGGCTGTTGTTTGTGTTTCGGGGCCTGTGGCTGGCAGTGGACGGCTGGCTCCTGAAAATCCTTGATACGCAGCATGGTTCCCAGACCCAAGGTGGCACCAGTGCCAAGTAGGGCTGGTTTCATAGTACCCAGTGGCTCCTGCAATCTGCCATCCAGAAGAGGGGCAGTTGAGTTTTGTTTTCCAGAGAAAAGGGCCGTGGTTTGTGTTTGGGGCCTATGGCTGAGAGTGACCGGCTGGCTCCTGAAAAGCTACGATAGGCAGGATGGTGACCAGACCCATGGTGGCACCAGTGCCAAGTCGGGCTGGTTTGATAATACTAAATAGCTCCTGCAATCTGCCATCCAGACGCGGGGCAGCGGATTTTTGCTTGCTGGAGAAAAGTTCCGTGGGTTTTTTTTGGGGGTATATGGCTGGACGTTGCCGGCTGACTCCTTAAAAACATCGATACGCAGGATGGTTCCCTGACCCAAGGTGGCATCACTGCCAAGTCGGGCTGTTTTCGTAGTACCAAGTGCGTCCTGCAATTTGCCATCCAGAAGAGGGGCAGTTGAGTTTTGTTTACCAGAGAAAAGGGCCGTGGTTTGTGTTTGGGGGCATATGGCTGAGAGTGGCCGGCTGGCGCCTGAAAATCCACGATAGGCAGGATGGTTCCCAGAGCCAAGGTGGCACCAGTGCCATGTTGGCCTGGTTTGATAGTACCATGTGGCTCCTGCAATCTGCCATCCAGAAGCGGGGCAGCTTACATTTGTTTGCCAGGGAAACGGGCCGAGGTATTTGTCTGGGGGCCTATGGCTGGGAGTGACCGCCTGGCTCCTGAAAAGCTACGATAGGCAGGATGGTGACCAGACCCATGGTGGCACCAGTGCCAAGTTGGGCTGGTTTGATAGTACCAAGTGGCTCCTGCAATCTGCCATCCAGAAGCGGGGTAGCTTACTTTTGTTTGCCAGGGAAACGGGCAGAGCTTTCTGTCTGGGGGCTATGGTTGGGAGTAACCGGCTGGCTCCTGAAAAGCTACGATAGGCAGGATGGTTCCCAGATCCAAGATGGCACCAGTGCCAAGTCGGGGTGGTTTGATGGTGCAAAGTGGCTCCTGCAATCTGCCATCCTGACGCGGGGCAGCGGATTTTTGTTTCCAAGAGAAATGGTCCGTGGTTTGTTTTTGGGGCTATATGGCTGGGCGTGGCCTGCTGGCTCCTTAAATAGCTATGATAGGCAGGATGGTTCCCTGACCCAAGGTGGCACCAGTGCCAAGTCGGGCGGTATTCGTAGTACAAAGTGCGTCCTAAAATTTGCCATCCAGAAGAGGGGCAGTTGAGTTTTGTTTACCAGAGAAAAGGGCCGTGGTTTTATTTTTGGGGGCATATGGCTGATAGTGGCCGTCTGGCCCCTGAAAATCCACGATAGGCAGGATGGTGACCAGACCAGAGGTGGCACCAGTGCCAAGTCGGTCTGGTTTGATAGTACTAAATAGCGCCTGCAATCTGCCATGCAGAAGCGGGGCAGCTTACTTTTGTTTGCCAGGGAAACGGGCCGAGGTTTGTGTCTGGGGGCCTATGGCTGGGAGTGACCGGCTGGCTCCTGAAAAGCTACGATAGGCAGGATGGTTACCAGACCCATGGTGGCACCAGTGCCAAGTTGGGCTGGTTTGATAGTACCAAGTGGCTCCTGCAATCTGCCATCAAAAAGTTGGCAGGCCAGTTTTGTTTTCCAGGGAAAAGCGCCGTTGTTTGTGTTTGGGGGACTGTGGGTGGGAGTGGCCGGCTGGCTCCTTAGAACACACGATACGCAGGATGGTTCCCAGACCCAAGGTGGCACCAGTGCCACGTCGGGCTGGTTTGATGGTGAAAAGTGGCTCCTGCAATCTGCCATCCTGAAGCGGGGTAGCTTACATTTGTGTGCCAGGGAAACGGGCCGAGGTTTATGACTGGGGGCCTAGGGCTAGAAGTGACCGGCTGGCTCCTGAAAAGCAACAATAGGCAGGATGGTTCCCAGACCCAAGGTGGCACCAGTGCCAAGTTGGGCTGGTTTGATGGTACCAACTGGCTCCTGCAATCTGCCATCTAAAAGTTGTCAGGCGAGTTTTGTTTTCCAGGGAAAAGCGCCGTTGATTTTGTTTGGAGGCCTGTGGCTGGCAGTGGCTGCCTGTCGTCTTAGAATCCGGGTTACGCAGCATGGTTCCCAGAGCCAAGGTGGCACCAGTGTCAAGTTGGGCTGGTTTGATAGTACCAAGTGGCTCCTGCAATCTGCCATCCAGAAGCGGGGCAGCTTACTTTTGTTTGCCAGGGAAACGGGCCGAGGTATTTGTCTGGGGACCTATGGCTGGGAGTGACCGGCTGGCTCCTGAAAAGCTACGATAGGCAGGATGGTTCCCTGACCCAAGGTGGCACCAGTGCCAAGTCGGGCGGTTTTCGTAGTACAAAGTGCGTCCTAAAATTTGCCATCCAGAAGAGGGGCAGTTGAGTTTTGTTTACCAGAGAAAAGCCCGTGGTTTGTTTTTGGGGGCATATGGCTGATAGTGGCCGTCTGGCGCCTGAAAATCCACGATAGGCAGGATGGTTCCCAGACCAGAGGTGGCACCAGTGCCAAGTCGGGCTGGTTTGATAGTACTAAATAGCACCTGCAATCTGCCATGCAGAAGCGGGGCAGCTTACTTTTGTTTGCCAGGGAAACGGGCCGAGGTTTGTGTCTGGGGGCCTATGGCTGGGAGTGACCGCCTGGCTCCTGAAAAGCTACGATAGGCAGGATGGTGACCAGACCCATGGTGGCACCAGTGCCAAGTTGGGCTGGTTTGATAGTACCAAGTGGCTCCTGCAATCTGCCATCAAAAAGTTGGCAGGCCAGTTTTGTTTTCCAGGGAAAAGCGCCGTTGTTTGTGTTTGGAGGACAGTGGCTGGGAGTGGCCGGCTGGCTCCTTTGAACCCACAATACGCAGGATGGTTCCCAGACCCAAGGTGGCACCAGTGCCAAGTCGGGCTGGTTTGATGGTGAAAAGTGGCTCCTGCAATCTGCCATCCTGAAGCGGGGTAGCTTACATTTGTGTGCCAGGGAAACGGGCCGAGGTTTATGACTGGGGGCCTAGGGCTAGAAGTGACCGGCTGGCTCCTGAAAAGCAACAATAGGCAGGATGGTTCCCAGACCCAAGGTGGCACCAGTGCCAAGTTGGGCTGGTTTGATGGTACCAACTGGCTCCTGCAATCTGCCATCTAAAAGTTGTCAGGCGAGTTTTGTTTTCCAGGGAAAAGCGCCGTTGATTTTGTTTGGAGGCCTGTGGCTGGCAGTGGCTGCCTGTCGTCTTAGAATCCGGGTTACGCAGCATGGTTCCCAGAGCCAAGGTGGCACCAGTGTCAAGTTGGGCTGGTTTGATAGTACCAAGTGGCTCCTGCAATCTGCCATCCAGAAGCGGGGCAGCTTACTTTTGTTTGCCAGGGAAACGGGCCGAGGTATTTGTCTGGGGACCTATGGCTGGGAGTGACCGGCTGGCTCCTGAAAAGCTACGATAGGCAGGATGGTTCCCTGACCCAAGGTGGCACCAGTGCCAAGTCGGGCGGTTTTCGTAGTACAAAGTGCGTCCTAAAATTTGCCATCCAGAAGAGGGGCAGTTGAGTTTTGTTTACCAGAGAAAAGCCCGTGGTTTGTTTTTGGGGGCATATGGCTGATAGTGGCCGTCTGGCCCCTGAAAATCCACGATAGGCAGGATGGTTCCCAGACCAGAGGTGGCACCAGTGCCAAGTCGGGCTGGTTTGATAGTACTAAATAGCACCTGCAATCTGCCATGCAGAAGCGGGGCAGCTTACTTTTGTTTGCCAGGGAAACGGGCCGAGGTTTGTGTCTGGGGGCCTATGGCTGGGAGTGACCGCCTGGCTCCTGAAAAGCTACGATAGGCAGGATGGTGACCAGACCCATGGTGGCACCAGTGCCAAGTTGGGCTGGTTTGATAGTACCAAGTGGCTCCTGCAATCTGCCATCAAAAAGTTGGCAGGCGAGTTTTGTTTTCCAGGGAAAAGCGCCGTTGTTTGTGTTTGGGGGACTGTGGCTGGGAGTGGCCGGCTGGCTCCTTAGAACACACGATACGCAGGATGGTTCCCAGACCCAAGTTGGCACCAGTGCCAAGTCGGGCTGGTTTGATGGTGAAAAGTGGCTCCTGCAATCTGCCATCCTGAAGCGGGGTAGCTTACATTTGTGTGCCAGGGAAACGGGCCGAGGTATATGACTGGGGGCCTAGGGCTAGAAGTGACCGGCTGGCTCCTGAAAAGCAACAATAGGCAGGATGGTTCCCAGACCCAAGGTGGCACCAGTGCCAAGTTGGGCTGGTTTGATGGTACCAACTGGCTCCTGCAATCTGCCATCTAAAAGTTGTCAGGCGAGTTTTGTTTTCCAGGGAAAAGCGCCGTTGATTTTGTTTGGAGGCCTGTGGCTGGCAGTGGCTGCCTGTCGTCTTAGAATCCGGGTTACGCAGCATGGTTCCCAGAGCCAAGGTGGCACCAGTGTCAAGTTGGGCTGGTTTGATAGTACCAAGTGGCTCCTGCAATCTGCCATCCAGAAGCGGGGCAGCTTACTTTTGTTTGCCAGGGAAACGGGCCGAGGTATTTGTCTGGGGACCTATGGCTGGGAGTGACCGGCTGGCTCCTGAAAAGCTACGATAGGCAGGATGGTGACCAGACCCATGGTGGCACCAGTGCCAAGTTGGGCTGGTTTGATAGTACCAAGTGGCTCCTGCAATCTGCCATCAAAAAGTTGGCAGGCGAGTTTTGTTTTCCAGGGAAAAGCGCCGTTGTGTGTATTTTGGGGCCTGTGGCTGGGAGTGGCCAGCTGGCTCCTTAGAATCCACGATACGCAGGATGGTTCCCAGACCCAAGGTGGCACCAGTGCCAAGTCGGGCTGGTTTGTTAGTACCAAGTGGTTCCTGCAATCTGCCATCCAGAAGCGGGGCAGCTGAATTTTGTTTGCCAGAGAAAAAGGCTGTTGTTTGTGTTTCGGGGCCTGTGGCTGGCAGTGGACGGCTGGCTCCTGAAAATCCATGATACGCAGCATGGTTCCCAGACCCAAGGTGGCACCAGTGCCAAGTAGGGCTAGTTTCATAGTACCCACTGGCTCCTGCAATCTGCCATCCAGAAGAGGGGCAGTTGAGTTTTGTTTTCCAGAGAAAAGGGCCGTGGTTTGTGTTTGGGGCCTATGGCTGAGAGTGACCGGCTGGCCCCTGAAAATCCACGATAGGAAGGATGGTTCCCAGATCCAAGGTGGCAGCAGTGCCATGTTGTGCTGGTGTGATAGTCCCAAGTGGCTCCTGCAATCTGCCATCCAGAAGTGGGGCAGCTGAATTTTGTTTGCCAGAGAAAAAGGCCTAGGTTTTTGTTTGGGGGCCTATGGCTGGGAGTGGCCGGCTGGCTCCTGAAAATCCATGATACGCAGCATGGTTCCCAGACCCAAGGTGGCACCAGTGCCAAGTGGGGCTGGTTTCACAGTGTCAAGTGCCTCCTGCAATCTCCCATCCAGAAGCGGGGCAGCTGAGTTTTGTTTGCCTGTGAAACGGGCCGTTGTTTTTGATTGGGGTCTGTGGCCGAGAATGTTCAGCTGGCTCCTGACAATCCACAATACGCAGGATGGTTCCCAGACCCAAGGTGGCACCAGTGCCAAGTCTTGCTGGTTTGATAGTACCAAGTGGCTCCTGCAATCTGCCATCCAGAAGCGGTGCAGCTGAGTTTTGTTTGCCAGAGGAAAGGGCCGTGGGTTGTGTTTGGGGGCATATGGCTGGGAGTGGCCGGCTGTCTCATTAAAAAGATCGATACGCAGGATGGTTCCCAGACCCAAGGTGGCACCAGTGCCAAGTCGGGCTGTTTTTATAGTACCAAGTGCGTCCTGCAATTTGCCATCCAGAAGAGGGGCAGTTGAGTTTTGTTTGCCAGAGAAAAGCGCCGTTGTTTGTGTTTGGGGGCTTGTGGCTGGGAGTGGCCGACTGGCGCCTTAGAATCTGCGATACGCAGCATGGTTCCCAGACCCAAGGTGGCACCAGTGCCAAGTTGGGCTGGTTTGATAGTACCAAGTGGCTCCTGCAATCTGCCATCCAGAAGCGGGGCAGCTTACTTTTGTTTGCCAGGGAAACGGGCCGAGGTTTGTGTTTGGGGGCCTATGGCTGGGAGTGACCGGCTGGCTCCTGGAAAGCTACAATAGGCAGGATGGTGACCAGACCCATGGTGGCACCAGTGCCAAGTTGGGCTGGTTTGATAGTACCAAGTTGCTCCTGCAATCTGCCATCAAAAAGTTGGCAGGCGAGTTTTGTTTTCCAGGGAAAAGCGCCGTTGTTTGTGTTTGGGGGCCTGTGGCTGGGAGTGGCCGGCTGGCTCCTTAGAATCCACGATACGCAGGATGGTTCCCAGACCCAAGGTGGCACCAGTGCCAAGTCGGGCTGGTTTGATACTACCAAGTGGTTCCTGCAATCTGCCATCCAGAAGCAGGGCAGCTTACTTTTGTTTGCCAGGGAAACGGGCCGTGGGTTTTGTTTGGGGGCATATAGCTGAGAGTGGCCCGCTGGCCCCTGAAAATCCACGCTAGGCAGCATGGTTCCCAGATGCAAGGTGGCACCAGTGCCAAGTCGGGCTGGTTTGATGGTGCAAAGTGGCTCCTGCAATCTGCCATCCAGAAGCGGGGCAGCTGATTTTTGTTTGCCAGAGAAAAATTCCGTGGATTGTTTTTGGGGGCATATTGCTGGGAGTGGCCGGCTGGCTCCTTAAAATGCTCGATACGCATGATGGTTCCCAGGCCCAAGGTGTCACCACTACCAAGTCGGCCTGCGGTTTTAGTATCAAGTTCATCCTGCAATTTGCCATCCAGAAGAGGGGCAGTTGAGTTTTGTTTGCCAGAGAAACGGGCCGAGGTTTCTGTTTGGGGACATATGGCTGAGAGTGGCCGGCTGGCCCCTGAAAATCCACGATACACAACATGGTTCCCAGATCCAAGGTGGCACCAGTGCCAAGTTGGGCTGGTTTGATAGTCCCAAGTGTCTCCTGCAATCTGCCATCCAGAAGCGGGGCAGCTTACTTTTGTTTGCCAGAGAAATAGGCCTAGGTTTTTGTTTGGGGGCCTGTGGCTAGGAGTGGCCTGCTGGCTCCTAAGAATCCACGATACGCAGGATGTTTACCAGACCCATGGTGGCACCAGTGCCAAGTTGGGCTGGTTTGATAGTACCAAGTGGCTCCTGCAAACTCCATCAAAAAGTTGGCAGGCGTGTTTTGTTTTCCAGGGAACAGCGCCGTTGATTTTGTTTGGGGGCCTGTGGCTGGGAGTGGCCGGCTGGCTCCTTAGAATCCACGATACGCAGGATGGTTCCCAGACCCAAGGTGACACCAGTGCCAAGTCGGGCTGGTTTGATTACACCAAGTGGCTCCTGCAATCTGCCATCCAGAAGTGAGGCAGCTAAGTTTTGTTTGCCAGAAAAAAGGGACGTGGTTTTTGTTGGGGGCCTGTGGCTGGGAGTAGCCGGCTGGCTCCTTAAAATCCACGATAGGCTGGATGGTTCCCAGACCCAAGGTGGCACCAGTGCCAAGTCGGGCTGGTTTGATAATACCAAGTGGCTCCTGCAATCTGCCATCCAGAAGCGGGGCAGCTTACTTTTGTTTGCCAGGGAAACGGGCCGAGGTTTGTGTCTCGGGGCCTATGGCAGGGAGTGACCGGCTGGCTCCTGAAAAGCTACGATAGGCAGGATGGTGACCAGACCCATGGTGGCACCAGTGGCAAGTTGGGCTGGTTTGATAGTACCAAGTGGCTCCTGCAATCTGCCATCAAAAAGTTGGCAGGCGAGGTTGTTTTCCAGGGAAAAGCGCCGTTGTGTGTGTTTTGGGGCCTGTGGCTGGGAGTGGCCAGCTGGCTCCTTAGAATCCACGATACGCAGGATGGTTCCCAGACCCAAGGTGGCACCAGTGCCAAGTCAGGCTGGTTTGATAGCACCAAGTGGCTCCTGCAATCTGCCATCCAGAAGCGGGGCAGCTTACTTTTGTTTTCCAGGGAAACGGACCGAGGTTTTTTTCTGGGGGCCTATGGCTGGGAGTGACCGGCTGGCTCCTGAAAAGCTACGATAGGCAGGATGGTGACCAGACCCATGGTGGCACCAGTGCCAAGTTGGGCTGGTTTGATAGTACCAAGTGGCTCCTGCAATCTGCCATCAAAAAGTTGGCAGGCGAGTTTTGTTTTCCAGGGAAAAGCGCCGTTGTGTGTATTTTGGGGCCTGTGGCTGGGAGTGGCCAGCTGGCTCCTTAGAATCCACGATACGCAGGATGGTTCCCAGACCCAAGGTGGCACCAGTGCCAAGTCGGGCTGGTTTGTTAGTACCAAGTGGTTCCTGCAATCTGCCATCCAGAAGCGGGGCAGCTGAATTTTGTTTGCCAGAGAAAAAGGATGTTGTTTGTGTTTCGAGGCCTGTGGCTGGCAGTGGACGGCTGGCTCCTGAAAATCCATGATACGCAGCATGGTTCCCAGACCCAAGGTGGCACCAGTGCCAAGTAGGGCTGGTTTCATAGTACCCAGTGGCTCCTGCAATCTGCCATCCAGAAGAGGGGCAGTTGAGTTTTGTTTTCCAGAGAAAAGGGCCGTGGTTTGTGTTTGGGGCCTATGGCTGAGAGTGACCGGCTGGCCCCTGAAAATCCACGATAGGAAGGATGATTCCCAGATCCAAGGTGGCACCAGTGCCATGTTGTGCTGGTGTGATAGTCCCAAGTGGCTCCTGCAATCTGCCATCCAGAAGCGGGGCAGCTGAATTTTGTTTGCCAGAGAAAAAGGCTGTGGTTTTTGTTTGGGGGCCTGTGGCTGGGAGTGGCCGGCTGGCTCCTGAAAATCCATGATACGCAGCATGGTTCCCAGACCCAAGGTGGCACCAGTGCCAAGTGGGGCTGGTTTCACAGTGTCAAGTGCCTCCTGCAATCTCCCATCCAGAAGCGGGGCAGCTGAGTTTTGTTTGCCTGTGAAACGGGCCGTTGTTTTTGATTGGGGTCTGTGGCCGAGAGTGTCCAGCTGGCTCCTGACAATCCACAATACGCAGGATGGTTCCCAGACCCAAGGTGGCACCCGTGCCAAGTCGTGCTGGTTTGATAGTACCAAGTGCGTCCTGCAATTTGCCATCCAGAAGAGGGGCAGTTGAGTTTTGTTTGCCAGAGAAAAGCGCCGTTGTTTGTGTTTGGGGTCTTGTGGCTGGGAGTGGCCGACTGGCGCCTTAGAATCTGCGATACGCAGCATGGTTCCCAGACCCAAGGTGGCACCAGTGCCAAGTCGGGCTGGTTTGATAGTACCAAGTGGCTCCTGCAATCTGCCATCCAGAAGCGGGGCAGCTTACTTTTGTTTGCCAGGGAAACGGGCCGAGGTTTGTGTTTGGGGGCCTATGGCTGGGAGTGACCGGCTGGCTCCTGGAAAGCTACAATAGGCAGGATGCTTACCAGACCCATGGTGGCACCAGTGCCAAGTTGGGCTGGTTTGATAGTACCAAGTTGCTCCTGCAATCTGCCATCAAAAAGTTGGCAGGCGAGTTTTGTTTTCCAGGGAAAAGCGCCGTTGTTTGTATTTGGGGGCCTGTGGCTGGGAGTGGCCGGCTGGCTCCTTAGAATCCACTATACGCAGGATGGTTCCCAGACCCAAGGTGGCACCAGTGCCAAGTCGGGCTGGTTTGATACTACCAAGTGGTTCCTGCAATCTGCCATCCAGAAGCGGGGCAGCTTACTTTTGTTTGCCAGAGAAAAATTCCGTGGATTGTTTTTGGGGGCATATTGCTGGGAGTGGCCGGCTGGCTCCTTAAAATGCTCGATACGCATGATGGTTCCCAGGCCCAAGGTGTCACCACTACCAAGTCGGCCTGCGGTTTTAGTATCAAGTTCATCTTGCAATTTGCCATCCAGAAGAGGGGCAGTTGAGTTTTGTTTGCCAGAGAAACGGGCCGAGGTTTCTGTTTGGGGGCATATGGCTGAGAGTGGCCGGCTGGCCCCTGAAAATCCACGATACACAGCATGGTTCCCAGATCCAAGGTGGCACCAGTGCCAAGTTGGGCTGGTTTGATAGTCCCAAGTGTCTCCTGCAATCTGCCATCCAGAAGCGGGGCAGCTTACTTTTGTTTGCCAGAGAAATAGGCCTAGGTTTTTGTTTGGGGGCCTGTGGCTAGGAGTGGCCGGCTGGCTCCTAAGAATCCACGATACGCAGGATGTTTACCAGACCCATGGTGGCACCAGTGCCAAGTTGGGCTGGTTTGATAGTACCAAGTGGCTCCTGCAAACTCCATCAAAAAGTTGGCAGGCGTGTTTTGTTTTCCAGGGAACAGCGCCGTTGATTTTGTTTGGGGGCCTGTGGCTGGGAGTGGCCGGCTGGCTCCTTAGAATCCACGATACGCAGGATGGTTCCCAGACCCAAGGTGGCACCAGTGCCAAGTCGGGCTGGTTTGATTACACCAAGTGACTCCTGCAATCTGCCATCCAGAAGTGAGGCAGCTAAGTTTTGTTTGCGAGAAAAAAGGGCCGTGGTTTTTGTTGGGGGCCTGTGGCTGGGAGTAGCCGGCTGGCTCCTTAAAATCCACGATAGGCAGGATGGTTCCCAGACCCAAGGTGGCACCAGTGCCAAGTCGGGCTGGTTTGATAGTACCAAGTGGCTCCTGCAATCTGCCATCCAGAAGCAGGGCAGCTGAGTTTTGTTTGCCAGAGAAAAAGGCTGTGGTTTTTGTTTGGGGGCCTGTGGCTGGCAGTGGCCGGCTGGCTCCTGAAAATCCACGATACGCAGCATGGTTCCCAGACCCAAGGTGGCACCAGTACAAAGTGGGGCTCTTTTGACAGTGTCAAGTGCCTCCTGCAATCTCCCATCCAGAAGCGGGGCAGCTGAGTTTTTTTTGCCAGGGAAACGGACCTTTGTTTTTGATTGGGGTCTGTGGCCGAGAGTGGTCGGCTGTCTCCTGACAATCCACAATACGCAGGATGGTTCCCAGACCAAAGGTGGCACCAGTGCCAAGTCGGGCTGGTTTGATAGTACCAAGTGTCTCCTGCACTCTGCCATCCAGAAGCGGGGCAGCTGAGTTTTGTTTGCCAGAGAAAAGGGCCGTGGGTTGTGTTTGGGGGCATATGGCTGGGAGTGGCCACCTGGCTCCTTAAAATGCACGATACGCCGCATGGTAACCAGACGCAAGGTGGCACCTGTGCCAAGTCGGGCTGTTTTTGTAGTACCCAGTGGCTCCTGCAATTTGCCATCCAGAAGCGGGGCAGCTAAATTTTGTTTGCTAGAGAAAAGGGCTGTGGTTTGTGTTTGGGGGCCTATGGCCGAGAGTGGTAGGCTGGCCCCTGAAAATCAACGATAGGCAGGATGGTTCCCAGATACAAGGTGGCACCAGTGCCAAGTAAGGCTGGTTGTATGGTTCAAAGTGACTCCTGCAATCTGCCATCCAGAAGCGGGACAGCTGAGTTTTTTTTGCCAGAGAAAAGGTCCGTGGTTTCTTTTTGGGGCATACGGCTGGGAATTGCCGGCTGGCTCCTTAAAATGCTCGATACGCAGGATGGTTCCCAGAGCCAAGGTGGCACCACTGCCAAGTCGGGCTCTTTTTGTAGTACCAAGTGCGTCCTGCAATTTGCCATCCAGAAGAGGGGCAGTTGAGTTTTGTTTGCCAGAGAAAAGGGCCGAGGTTTGTGTTTGGGAGCATATGGCTGGGAATGACCGGCTGGCCCCTGAAAATCCACGATACGCCGGATGGTTCCCAGATCCAAGATGGTACCATTACCAAGTCGGGCTGCTTTGATAGTCCCAAGTGGCTCCTGCAAACTGCCACACCAGAAGCGGGGCAGCTGAGTTTTGTTTGCCAGGGAAATGGGCCGTTGTTTGTGTTTGGGGGCCTGTGGCTGGGAGTGTTCGGCTGGTTCCTGAATATGTACGATACGCAGGATTGTTCCCAGATCCAAGGTGGCAGCAGTGCCATGTTGTGCTGGTGTGATAGTCCCAAGTGGCTCCTGCAATCTGCCATCCAGAAGTGGGGCAGCTGATTTTTGTTTGCCAGAGAAAAGGTCCGTGGTTTGTGTTTGGGGGCATATGGCTGAGAGTGGCCGGCTGGCCCCTGAAAATCCACGATACACAGGATGGTTCCCAGATCCAAGGTGGCACCTGTGCCAAGTCGGGCTGATTTGATAGTACTAAGTAGCTCCTGCAATCTGCCATCCAGAAGCGGGGCAGCTTACTTTTGTTTGCCAGGGAAACGGGCCGAGGTTTCTGTTTGGGGGCCTATGGCTGGGAGTGACCGGCTGGCTCCTGAAAAGCTACAATAGGCAGGATGGTTCCCAGAGCCAAGGTGGCACCAGTGCCAAGTTGGGCTGGTTTGATAGTACCAAGTGGCTCCTGCAATCTGCCATCCAGAAGCAGGGCAGCTGAGTTTTGTTTGCCAGAGAAAAGGGCTTGGTTTGTGTTTGGGGGCATATGGCTGTGTGTGGCCAGCTGGCTCCTTAAAATGCACGATATGCAACATGGCTCCCAGACCCATAGTGGCACCAGTGCCAAGTCGGGCTGGTTTGATAGTACCAAGTGGCTCCTGCAATCTTCCATGATCACGTGGAGAAATACTTTCTGGTTTCAGCCATATGCTCTTTCTTCTCTCCCTCAACTTCTCTATCACCTCTCATCTGGTTCACATGCGCTGTCTTCAAGGTCCACAGGCTACTTTTCACAGAATCTTCTGGCCTGATGAAGTAAGAATGATGAATAGAACAGAGCTGGGATCTATTTTCCAGTTTGGATAAAATGCATTCTGCACACAAATCCAAGGAGAACGTGCTGCCCCAATGCCCAGAAAATCTTTCACTCCTGCTAGTGTTCTACGTCAACCGCAACTTAGTCTGAAAGAAAAGCTTTTTCTCTGAGAGCATCTGAGAGGTTTGCATGAAGCACTGATATCTGACATATGCAATTTTGAATAGGAGAGGAAAAAGAAAATGGCAAGGAGTTTTTAATTTTAGTGGTTTCAATTTTAATTTCCGTGCACTTTTTCAAAACTTGTCAGCTCAAATGCCCATCAACATCTTTTAGTCATCTGTAAGTCAGTATTCATATAAAATGTGCTTCAAATCCAAAGAATTTCAAATTTGCACTCCAAGCTTCTATGCCTAGATTTATGATTTCCTACACATATTAGATGAAAGGAAGGCCTTTTTTACTGTGGGAGTGCTGGAACACTGGAACAGGTTGCCCAGAGAAGTTGTGGGTGTCCCATCCCTGAAAGTATTCAAGGTCACCTTGGACGGGGCTTGGAGCAGCAACAAAGGAGAAGCTTGATGGTAGAGAAACAAAGTTGGACTATAGAAGAAACTCGGATTGAAGTATAGGATCAAGTTTTCTCTCAGCTCTTGGGGTAAATTCAAAGTTGTACAAAATGACATTTATCTGTGCTATTCACTACTGTAACAGAAAGTTTCATGAAAACTGTACAGAAGATAGTAAATTTTAAAAGAGATAAGAATTACAGCATAAAATCCATGGGATAGGTTACAACATGAGACACTCTCTAAGAGAAAATCTCTTTGTTTCAGCACTTCATCGGGGTAAGATTTCATGAAGTGCCAAAGAAGGCGGCAAAATATCATTCGGGACATTATTTACTGGAATTCAGCCTGGCCATTAGTAGGAACTGCCTTTGAACATATCATGTAGATATACCACACACACTTTCCCTTCACTGAAAAATTACTGTTTACAACAAATAAGCAATTGACGATCAAAATTGATTGAAAGCATCTTAAACATGTCAAGTATTTCATTGTAGATGATCTGTGATCCAAATGCTTCTTCCACCTTCGAGAGGGACAGAAGAATTCTTCCATATCATGATGGTTTAAAATTGTATCAACCAATGTTTTCTGCTGAAAAGATATCATCTATTTTTTTCTATTTTTGGAAGAAAATATTCCTAGACATACAACAGGTGAGAACTAAGTAATTTTAAAGAAACAAATGAAATGAAAATATTCTGTAAATAGAATGAAATGAAAAGCTGTGTTTTAAATAGGAGCTAAATATTAAACAGAATTTTTGTACCAGGCATTTGAATTACTGCACCAGCTCTTTTGCCCATCAAGAGAGGCATTTAGCATTTCAGTCTTTTCCAAGGTGTTCATGATCTGCTATGCTGATCTCTGTGTGTGCCTAGGTGTGTGTGGAGGGGGGGGCATATGAAGGGGAGTGTGTATGTTTGCTTTACAATTGTTGTGGCAGATTCATGCCTCAGCTCCACATTTTGTTTTAAAAAGGTCACACCGAGTGGATATGAAGTTTACTATCAACAAGAGATCGATTCCCAAATCATCCATTTGACTCTCCCTTATAAATCATGTGCTTTGTTGCATATTTTATCAAATATACTTTCAAGCCAGATGGAGGAAGGAGGATGTGGGAATCCCTCCACCATCTTGCAACTTTTATGTAAGTAGGTTTTCAAGAAAATCATCATTTCTCTTTTAAATATGTCTGGAACAGGCATGATGGTAGTGTCAACCTGTTGGAGTTTTTGTTGCTGGAAGAAGTTGTACAAAAGGATTGGTTTTTACATTGACCAGTTACTGAATCAAGCGCAGGAATACATTGGAAATTTAGCTGGGGGTTCCTTTTCCCAGCAGACTACTTCTAGAACGAGCTTGTACACTGAAGCTGACTCTTTTGCTCTCTTTTTGTTTCTTTCCTATTTTCTTGGCTTCTTTGCCACTATCTAGACAATTTTGGAACTTTGTTCCCAACTAAAATGGTTTCAATAGTCTGATTGTGATCATACATTTTTACAAGGAATTTTTAAAATCTTTCCTCGAGTCCAGAAAGTCAAGGACTTAGATCTTTTTCTTCCCTTATCAATATTGCCATGAAATTGATAAATAAAGACCAACTCTTTATTTTTGTTTTTAACCCACGTAGATAATTCCCATCCATTAATCCATTTTGTGGACCAATAGCTGCCATTCTGATGGAAGCTGTCACTTCTTAACAATAGGCATTCTGTGACTATGTTGACTGCACTTTGGGTGAAGATCCTAACTGGTCTTAGATATACATAGGGAGAAATTTGCTCAGCCAGTGTCAGTCTTAAGCATGCGTATCAGAAAATCTTTCTAGAGCTGGGAATTTTCCCATGAAAGGGATTCAGTTAGGGAAGAGACACTTGTGCCAGAGTTTTACATTCTTCTTGAACACTGCTTAAGGAACTTAGATGCCATGTCCATTTGGATCTCTGTCTGCACAGAACTTTGTCATGCCAGCGCTTTGAAATGCATCTTGAAGAGAATTCACTAGCACAGAATGAAAGAGAGTGGAAGGGGTTGGTGGGGCTAACCAGGCCCAACCCCCCTGCCTAAACCAGGATACCTAGAGCCTCTTGCCCAGGATTCTATCTGGGTGTACTTTTAATGTCTTCGAAGATCCAGGCTCCACAATCTTTCTGGGCAGTCTGTGCCGTGGTTCAGTCACCCTGACAGTAAAGAAACATTTACTGATGTTCAAAGGCAATCTCCTGTATTTCAGTGTGTGCCCACTGCCTCTTGTCTTTTCCCTCAGCATCACTGAAAAGACACTGATTCCCTCCCCTTTGCACTATTGCTTCCATATGTATGTGTGATGCCATGTAGAGGTATGTCAAAAACCTCCCTGAAGCCCAGGCAGATAATATTCCCTTCATCTACCAGTCAAGTTGATTCATCAGAGGAGTTTAAAGTGATGTTCAGCATGAAATTCCCCTGAAAAATCATGCTAACTACATTATTTGGTCATCTGTCATGTGCCTGGCAAGGATTTCCAGGAAGAGCTGCTTCATCAACTTCCTGGGGATAAAAAAGAGGCTGGCTGGTTTGTACTATGGCGAGTCCTCTTAATTGCCTTTTTTGAAGATGGGTGTCATTTGCTAACATCCACTCTTTAGCTCCTCTTCTCATCTACACCTCGGCAAAAAGCTTTTCCACTATGTCTGGCTAGGAAAAACTGTGCCAGCACAGAAAACATCTCCCATCGTGTTCTAGAAGTTGCACGGATGTCTGCCAAGTGTTTGGCAGGAAGAAAAGAAAAGTTGTCCAAAACAGCTTCCAATCGAATGTTCCTGTGATTGGAAAAGTCAGGAGAGTGCAAAGGTACTGTTTTCTATCAGTTGGCAAGGTGCGCACACAATCCCAGTGTTGTACAGCTTGCTTCTTCACCTTCCCGAAGCTGCCGCTCTCGCCGGCTGCCGGAGCCCAAGAAGCGGCTTCTTCGCGCAAAGACGATTGTGCCGCTCACAGTGCTCTCCTTAGCGCGGCTTCTGCCGAAAGACGCCCGGCAGCGGCTCTTACCTCCGGAGAGCATCCTACCTTCGTCTTTAGCTCCTCTTCTCATCTACACCTCGGCAAAACGCTTTTCCACTATGTCTGGCTAGGAAAAACTGTGCCAGCACAGAAAACATCTCCCATCGTGTTCTAGAAGTTGCACGGATGTCTGCCAAGTGTTTGGCAGGAAGAAAAGAAAAGTTGTCCAAAACAGCTTCCAATCGAATGTTCATGTGATTGGAAAAGTCAGGAGAGTGCAAAGGTACTGTTTTCTATCAGTTGGCAAGGTGCGCACACAATCCCAGTGTTGTACAGCTTGCTTCTTCACCTTCCCGAAGCTGCCGCTCTCGCCGGCTCCCGGAACCGAAGAAGCGGCTTCTTCGCGCAAAGACGATTGTGCCGCTCACAGGGCTCTCCTTAGCGCGGCTTCTGCCGAAAGACGCCCGGCAGCGGCTCTTACCTCCGGAGAGCATCCTACCTTCGTCTTTCGCGTCTTTTGTAGTCTACATCTTAGCAAAACGCTTCTCCACTATGTCTGGCTAGGAAAAACTGTGCCAGCACAGAAAACATCTCCCATCGTGTTCTAGAAGTTGCACGGATGTCTGCCAAGTGTTTGGCAGGAAGAAAAGAAAAGTTGTCCAAAACAGCTTCCAATCGAATGTTCCTGTGATTGGAAAAGTCAGGAGAGTGCAAAGGTACTGTTTTCTATCAGTTGGCAAGGTGCGCACACAATCCCAGTGTTGTACAGCTTGCTTCTTCACCTTCCCGAAGCTGCCGCTCTCGCCGGCTCCCGGAACCGAAGAAGCGGCTTCTTCGCGCAAAGACGATTGTGCCGCTCACAGTGCTCTCCTTAGCGCGGCTTCTGCCGAAAGACGCCCGGCAGCGGCTCTTACCTCCGGAGAGCATCCTACCTTCGTCTTTCGCGTCTTTTGTAGTCTACATCTTAGCAAAACGCTTCTCCACTATGTCTGGCTAGGAAAAACTGTGCCAGCACAGAAAACATCTCCCATCGTGTTCTAGAAGTTGCACGGATGTCTGCCAAGTGTTTGGCAGGAAGAAAAGAAAAGTTGTCCAAAACAGCTTCCAATCGAATGTTCCTGTGATTGGAAAAGTCAGGAGAGTGCAAAGGTACTGTTTTCTATCAGTTGGCAAGGTGCGCACACAATCCCAGTGTTGTACAGCTTGCTTCTTCACCTTCCCGAAGCTGCCGCTCTCGCCGGCTGCCGGAGCCCAAGAAGCGGCTTCTTCGCGCAAAGACGATTGTGCCGCTCACAGTGCTCTCCTTAGCGCGGCTTCTGCCGAAAGACGCCCGGCAGCGGCTCTTACCTCCGGAGAGCATCCTACCTTCGTCTTTCGCGTCTTTTGTAGTCTACATCTTAGCAAAACGCTTTTCCACTATGTCTGGCTAGGAAAAACTGTGCCAGCACAGAAAACATCTCCCATCGTGTTCTAGAAGTTGCACGGATGTCTGCCAAGTGTTTGGCAGGAAGAAAAGAAAAGTTGTCCAAAACAGCTTCCAATCGAATGTTCCTGTGATTGGAAAAGTCAGGAGAGTGCAAAGGTACTGTTTTCTATCAGTTGGCAAGGTGCGCACACAATCCCAGTGTTGTACAGCTTGCTTCTTCACCTTCCCGAAGCTGCCGCTCTCGCCGGCTGCCGGAGCCCAAGAAGCGGCTTCTTCGCGCAAAGACGATTGTGCCGCTCACAGTGCTCTCCTTAGCGCGGCTTCTGCCGAAAGACGCCCGGCAGCGGCTCTTACCTCCGGAGAGCATCCTACCTTCGTCTTTCGCGTCTTATGTAGTCCTACACCTCGGCAAAAAGCTTTTCCACTATGTCTGGCTAGGAAAAACTGTGCCAGCACAGAAAACATCTCCATCGTGTTCTAGAAGTTGCACGGATGTCTGCCAAGTGTTTGGCAGGAAGAAAAGAAAAGTTGTCCAAAACAGCTTCCAATCGAATGTTCCTGTGATTGGAAAAGTCAGGAGAGTGCAAAGGTACTGTTTTCTATCAGTTGGCAAGGTGCGCACACAATCCCAGTGTTGTACAGCTTGCTTCTTCACCTTCCCGAAGCTGCCGCTCTCGCCGGCTCCCGGAACCGAAGAAGCGGCTTCTTCGCGCAAAGACGATTGTGCCGCTCACAGTGCTCTCCTTAGCGCGGCTTCTGCCGAAAGACGCCCGGCAGCGGCTCTTACCTCCGGAGAGCATCCTACCTTCGTCTTTCGCGTCTTTTGTAGTCTACATCTTAGCAAAACGCTTTTCCACTATGTCTGGCTAGGAAAAACTGTGCCAGCACAGAAAACATCTCCCATCGTGTTCTAGAAGTTGCACGGATGTCTGCCAAGTGTTTGGCAGGAAGAAAAGAAAAGTTGTCCAAAACAGCTTCCAATCGAATGTTCCTGTGATTGAAAAGTCAGGAGAGTGCAAAGGTACTGTTTTCTATCAGTTGGCAAGGTGCGCACACAATCCCAGTGTTGTACAGCTTGCTTCTTCACCTTCCGAAGCTGCCGCTCTCGCCGGCTGCCGGAGCCCAAGAAGCGGCTTCTTCGCGCAAAGACGATTGTGCCGCTCACAGTGCTCTCCTTAGCGCGGCTTCTGCCGAAAGACGCCCGGCAGCGGCTCTTACCTCCGGAGAGCATCCTACCTTCGTCTTTCGCGTCTTTTGTAGTCCTACATCTTAGCAAAACGCTTTTCCACTATGTCTGGCTAGGAAAAACTGTGCCAGCACAGAAAACATCTCCCATCGTGTTCTAGAAGTTGCACGGATGTCTGCCAAGTGTTTGGCAGGAAGAAAAGAAAAGTTGTCCAAAACAGCTTCCAATCGAATGTTCCTGTGATTGGAAAAGTCAGGAGAGTGCAAAGGTACTGTTTTCTATCAGTTGGCAAGGTGCGCACACAATCCCAGTGTTGTACAGCTTGCTTCTTCACCTTCCGAAGCTGCCGCTCTCGCCGGCTGCCGGAGCCCAAGAAGCGGCTTCTTCGCGCAAAGACGATTGTGCCGCTCACAGTGCTCTCCTTAGCGCGGCTTCTGCCGAAGACGCCCCGGCAGCGGCTCTTACCTCCTGAGAGTGGCAGCTTCGGGAAGGTGAAGAAGCAAGCTGTACAACACTGGGATTGTGTGCGCACCTTGCCAACTGATAGAAAACAGTACCTTTGCACTCTCCTGACTTTTCCAATCACAGGAACATTCGATTGAAGCTGTTTTGGACAACTTTTCTTTTCTCCTGCCAAACACTTGGCAGACATCCGTGCAACTTCTAGAACACGATGGGAGATGTTTTCTGTGCTGGCACAGTTTTTCCTAGCCAGACATAGTGGAAAAGCGTTTTGCCGAGGTGTAGATGAGAAGAGGAGCTAAAGACGAAGGTAGGATGCTCTCCGGAGGTAAGAGCCGCTGCCGGGCGTCTTTCGGCAGAAGCCGCGCTAAGGGGAGCACTGTGAGCGGCACAATCGTCTTTGCGCGAAGAAGCCGCTTCTTGGGCTCCGGCAGCCGCGAGAGCGGCAGCTTCGGGAAGGTGAAGAAGCAAGCTGTACAACACTGGGATTGTGTGCGCACCTTGCCAACTGATAGAAAACAGAACCTTTGCACTCTCCTGACTTTTCCAATCACAGGAACATTCGATTGGAAGCTGTTTTGGACAACTTTTCTTTTCTTCTGCCAAACACTTGGCAGACATCCGTGCAACTTCTAGAACACGATGGGAGATGTTTTCTGTGCTGGCACAGTTTTTCCTAGCCAGACATAGTGGAAAGCGTTTTGCTAAGATGTAGACTACAAAAGACGCGAAAGACGAAGGTAGGATGCTCTCCGGAGGTAAGAGCCGCTGCCGGGCGTCTTTCGGCAGAAGCCGCGCTAAGGAGAGCACTGTGAGCGGCACAATCGTCTTTGCGCGAAGAAGCCGCTTCTTGGGCTCCGGCAGCCGGCGAGAGCGGCAGCTTCGGGAAGGTGAAGAAGCAAGCTGTACAACACTGGGATTGTGTGCGCACCTTGCCACTGATAGAAAACAGTACCTTTGCACTCTCCTGACTTTTCCAATCACAGGAACATTCGATTGGAAGCTGTTTTGGACAACTTTTCTTTTCTTCCTGCCAAACACTTGGCAGACATCCGTGCAACTTCGAGAACACGATGGGAGATGTTTTCTGTGCTGGCACAGTTTTTCCTAGCCAGACATAGTGGAAAAGCGTTTTGCTAAGATGTAGACTACAAAAGACGCGAAAGACGAAGGTAGGATGCTCTCCGGAGGTAAGAGCCGCTGCCGGGCGTCTTTCGCAGAAGCCGCGCTAAGGAGAGCACTGTGAGCGGCACAATCGTCTTTGCGCGAAGAAGCCGCTTCTTGGGCTCCGGCAGCCGGCGAGAGCGGCAGCTTCGGGAAGGTGAAGAAGCAAGCTGTACAACACTGGGATTGTGTGCGCACCTTGCCAACTGATAGAAAACAGTACCTTTGCACTCTCCTGACTTTTCCAATCACAGGAACATTCGATTGAAGCTGTTTTGGACAACTTTTCTTTTCTTCCTGCCAAACACTTGGCAGACATCCGTGCAACTTCTAGAACACGATGGGAGATGTTTTCTGTGCTGGCACAGTTTTTCCTAGCCAGACATAGTGGAAAAGCGTTTTGCTAAGATGTAGACTACAAAAGACGCGAAAGACGAAGGTAGGATGCTCTCCGAGGGTAAGAGCCGCTGCCGGGCGTCTTTCGGCAGAAGCCGCGCTAAGGAGAGCACTGTGAGCGGCACAATCGTCTTTGCGCGAAGAAGCCGCTTCTTGGGCTCCGGCAGCCGGCGAGAGCGGCAGCTTCGGGAAGGTGAAGAAGCAAGCTGTACAACACTGGATTGTGTGCGCACCTTGCCAACTGATAGAAAACAGTACCTTTGCACTCTCCTGACTTTTCCAATCACAGGAACATTCGATTGGAAGCTGTTTTGGACAACTTTTCTTTTCTTCCTGCCAAACACCTTGGCAGACATCCGTGCAACTTCTAGAACACGATGGAGATGTTTTCTGTGCTGGCACAGTTTTTCCTAGCCAGACATAGTGGAAAAGCGTTTTGCCGAGGTGTAGATGAGAAGAGGAGCTAAAGACGAAGGTAGGATGCTCTCCGGAGGTAAGAGCCGCTGCCGGGCGTCTTTCGGCAGAAGCCGCGCTAAGGGGAGCACTGTGAGCGGCACAATCGTCTTTGCGCGAAGAAGCCGCTTCTTGGCTCCGGCAGCCGGCGAGAGCGGCAGCTTCGGGAAGGTGAAGAAGCAAGCTGTACAACACTGGGATTGTGTGCGCACCTTGCCAACTGATAGAAAACAGTACCTTTGCACTCTCCTGACTTTTCCAATCACAGGAACATTCGATTGGAAGCTGTTTTGGACAACTTTTCTTTTCTTCCTGCCAAACACTTGGCAGACATCCGTGCAACTTCTAGAACACGATGGAGATGTTTTCTGTGCTGGCACAGTTTTTCCTAGCCAGACATAGGTGGAAAAGCGTTTTGCTAAGATGTAGACTACAAAAGACGCGAAAGACGAAGGTAGGATGCTCTCCGGAGGTAAGAGCCGCTGCCGGGCGTCTTTCGGCAGAAGCCGCGCTAAGGAGAGCACTGTGAGCGGCACAATCGTCTTTGCGCGAAGAAGCCGCTTCTTGGGCTCCGGCAGCCGGCGAGAGCGGCAGCTTCGGGAAGGTGAAGAAGCAAGCTGTACAACACTGGGATTGTGTGCGCACCTTGCCAACTGATAGAAAACAGTACCTTTGCACTCTCCTGACTTTTCCAATCACAGGAACATTCGATTGGAAGCTGTTTTGGACAACTTTTCTTTTCTTCCTGCCAAACACTTGCAGACATCCGTGCAACTTCGAGAACACGATGGAGATGTTTTCTGTGCTGGCACAGTTTTTCCTAGCCAGACATAGTGGAAAAGCGTTTTGCTAAGATGTAGACTACAAAAGACGCGAAAGACGAAGGTAGGATGCTCTCCGGAGGTAAGAGCCGCTGCCGGGCGTCTTTCGGCAGAAGCCGCGCTAAGGAGAGCACTGTGAGCGGCACAATCGTCTTTGCGCGAAGAAGCCGCTTCTTGGGCTCCGGCAGCCGGCGAGAGCGGCAGCTTCGGGAAGGTGAAGAAGCAAGCTGTACAACACTGGGATTGTGTGCGCACCTTGCAACTGATAGAAAACAGTACCTTTGCACTCTCCTGACTTTTCCAATCACAGGAACATTCGATTGGAAGCTGTTTTGACAACTTTTCTTTTCTTCCTGCCAAACACTTGGCAGACATCCGTGCAACTTCTAGACACGATGGGAGATGTTTTCTGTGCTGGCACAGTTTTTTCCTAGCCAGACATAGTGGAAAAGCGTTTTGCTAAGATGTAGACTACAAAAGACGCGAAAGACGAAGGTAGGATGCCTCTCCGGAGGTAAGAGCCGCTGCCGGGCGTCTTTCGGCAGAAGCCGCGCTAAGGAGAGCACTGTGAGCGGCACAATCGTCTTTGCGCGAAGAAGCCGCTTCTTGGGCTCCGGCAGCCGGCGAGAGCGGCAGCTTCGGGAAGGTGAAGAAGCAAGCTGTACAACACTGGGATTGTGTGCGCACCTTGCCAACTGATAGAAAACAGTACCTTTGCACTCTCCTGACTTTTCCAATCACAGGAACATTCGATTGGAAGCTGTTTTGGACAACTTTTCTTTTCTTCCTGCCAAACACTTGGCAGACATCCGTGCAACTTCTAGAACACGATGGGAGATGTTTTCTGTGCTGGCACAGTTTTTCCTAGCCAGACATAGTGGAAAAGCGTTTTGCCGAGGTGTAGATGAGAAGAGGAGCTAAAGACGAAGGTAGGATGCTCTCCGGAGGTAAGAGCCGCTGCCGGGCGTCTTTCGGCAGAAGCCGCGCTAAGGGGAGCACTGTGAGCGGCACAATCGTCCTTTGCGCGAAGAAGCGCTTCTTGGGCTCCGGCAGCCGGCGAGAGCGGCAGCTTCGGGAAGGTGAAGAAGCAAGCTGTACAACACTGGGATTGTGTGCGCACCTTGCCAACTGATAGAAAACAGTACCTTTGCACTCTCCTGACTTTTCCAATCACAGGAACATTCGATGGAAGCTGTTTTGGACAACTTTTCTTTTCTTCCTGCCAAACACTTGGCAGACATCCGTGCAACTTCTAATCCGTGCAACTTCTAGAACACGATGGGAGATGTTTTCTGTGCTGGCACAGTTTTTCCTAGCCAGACATAGTGGAAAAGCGTTTTGCTAAGATGTAGACTACAAAAGACGCGAAAGACGAAGGTAGGATGCTCTCCGGAGGTAAGAGCCGCTGCCGGGCGTCTTTCGGCAGAAGCCGCGCTAAGGAGAGCACTGTGAGCGGCACAATCGTCTTTGCGCGAAGAAGCCGCTTCTTGGGCTCCGGCAGCCGGCGAGAGCGGCAGCTTCGGGAAGGTGAAGAAGCAAGCTGTACAACACTGGGATTGTGTGCGCACCTTGCCAACTGATAGAAAACAGTACCTTTGCACTCTCCTGACTTTTCCAATCACAGGAACATTCGATTGGAAGCTGTTTTGGACAACTTTTCTTTTCTTCCTGCCAAACACTTGGCAGACATCCGTGCAACTTCGAGAACACGATGGGAGATGTTTTCTGTGCTGGCACAGTTTTTCCTAGCCAGACATAGTGGAAAAGCGTTTTGCTAAGATGTAGACTACAAAAGACGCGAAAGACGAAGGTAGGATGCTCTCCGGAGGTAAGAGCCGCTGCCGGGCGTCTTTCGGCAGAAGCCGCGCTAAGGAGAGCACTGTGAGCGGCACAATCGTCTTTGCGCGAAGAAGCCGCTTCTTGGGCTCCGGCAGCCGGCGAGAGCGGCAGCTTCGGGAAGGTGAAGAAGCAAGCTGTACAACACTGGGATTGTGTGCGCACCTTGCCAACTGATAGAAAACAGTACCTTTGCACTCTCCTGACTTTTCCAATCACAGGAACATTCGATTGGAAGCTGTTTTGGACAACTTTTCTTTTCTTCCTGCCAAACACTTGGCAGACATCCGTGCAACTTCTAGAACACGATGGGAGATGTTTTCTGTGCTGGCACAGTTTTTCCTAGCCAGACATAGTGGAAAAGCGTTTTGCTAAGATGTAGACTACAAAAGACGCGAAAGACGAAGGTAGGATGCTCTCCGGAGGTAAGAGCCGCTGCCGGGCGTCTTTCGGCAGAAGCCGCGCTAAGGAGAGCACTGTGAGCGGCACAATCGTCTTTGCGCGAAGAAGCCGCTTCTTGGGCTCCGGCAGCCGGCGAGAGCGGCAGCTTCGGGAAGGTGAAGAAGCAAGCTGTACAACACTGGGATTGTGTGCGCACCTTGCCAACTGATAGAAAACAGTACCTTTGCACTCTCCTGACTTTTCCAATCACAGGAACATTCGATTGGAAGCTGTTTTGGACAACTTTTCTTTTCTTCCTGCCAAACACTTGGCAGACATCCGTGCAACTTCTAGAACACGATGGGAGATGTTTTCTGTGCTGGCACAGTTTTTCCTAGCCAGACATAGTGGAAAAGCGTTTTGCCGAGGTGTAGATGAGAAGTGGAGCTAAAGACGAAGGTAGGATGCTCTCCGGAGGTAAGAGCCGCTGCCGGGCGTCTTTCGGCAGAAGCCGCGCTAAGGAGAGCCCTGTGAGCGGCACAATCGTCTTTGCGCGAAGAAGCCGCTTCTTGGGCTCCGGCAGCCGGCGAGAGCGGCAGCTTCGGGAAGGTGAAGAAGCAAGCTGTACAACACTGGGATTGTGTGCGCACCTTGCCAACTGATAGAAAACAGTACCTTTGCACTCTCCTGACTTTTCCAATCACAGGAACATTCGATTGGAAGCTGTTTTGGACAACTTTTCTTTTCTTCCTGCCAAACACTTGGCAGACATCCGTGCAACTTCTAGAACAAGATGGGAGATGTTTTCTGTGCTGGCACAGTTTTTCCTAGCCAGACATAGTGGAAAAGCGTTTTGCTAAGATGTAGACGACAACAGAGGCTAAAGAGTGGATGTTAGCAAATGACATCCATCTTCAAAAAAGGCAATTAAGAGGACTCGCCATAGTACAAACCAGCCAGCCTCTTTTTTATCCCCAGGAAGTTGATGAAGCAGCTCTTCCTGGAAATCCTTGCCAGGCACATGACAGATGACCAAATAATGTAGTTAGCATGATTTTTCAGGGGAATTTCATGCTGAACATCACTTTAAACTCCTCTGATGAATCAACTTGACTGGTAGATGAAGGGAATATTATCTGCCTGGGCTTCAGGGAGGTTTTTGACATACCTCTACATGGCATCACACATACATATGGAAGCAATAGTGCAAAGGGGAGGGAATCAGTGTCTTTTCAGTGATGCTGAGGGAAAAGACAAGAGGCAGTGGGCACACACTGAAATACAGGAGATTGCCTTTGAACATCAGTAAATGTTTCTTTACTGTCAGGGTGACTGAACCACGGCACAGACTGCCCAGAAAGATTGTGGAGCCTGGATCTTTGAAGACATTAAAAGTACACCCAGATAGAATCCTGGGCAAGAGGCTCTAGGTATCCTGGTTTAGGCAGGGGGGTTGGGCCTGGTTAGCCCCACCAACCCCTTCCACTCTCTTTCATTCTGTGCTAGTGAATTCTCTTCAAGATGCATTTCAAAGCGCTGGCATGACAAAGTTCTGTGCAGACAGAGATCCAAATGGACATGGCATCTAAGTTCCTTAAGCAGTGTTCAAGAAGAATGTAAAACTCTGGCACAAGTGTCTCTTCCCTAACTGAATCCCTTTCATGGGAAAATTCCCAGCTCTAGAAAGATCTTCTGATACGCATGCTTAAGACTGACACTGGCTGAGCAAATTTCTCCCTATGTATATCTAAGACCAGTTAGGATCTTCACCCAAAGTGCAGTCAACATAGTCACAGAATGCCTATTGTTAAGAAGTGACAGCTTCCATCAGAATGGCAGCTATTGGTCCACAAAATGGATTAATGGATGGGAATTATCTACGTGGGTTAAAAACAAAAATAAAGAGTTGGTCTTTATTTATCAATTTCATGGCAATATTGATAAGGGAAGAAAAAGATCTAAGTCCTTGACTTTCTGGACTCGAGGAAAGATTTTAAAAATTCCTTGTAAAAATGTATGATCACAATCAGACTATTGAAACCATTTTAGTTGGGAACAAAGTTCCAAAATTGTCTAGATAGTGGCAAAGAAGCCAAGAAAATAGGAAAGAAACAAAAAGAGAGCAAAAGAGTCAGCTTCAGTGTACAAGCTCGTTCTAGAAGTAGTCTGCTGGGAAAAGGAACCCCCAGCTAAATTTCCAATGTATTCCTGCGCTTGATTCAGTAACTGGTCAATGTAAAAACCAATCCTTTTGTACAACTTCTTCCAGCAACAAAAACTCCAACAGGTTGACACTACCATCATGCCTGTTCCAGACATATTTAAAAGAGAAATGATGATTTTCTTGAAAACCTACTTACATAAAAGTTGCAAGATGGTGGAGGGATTCCCACATCCTCCTTCCTCCATCTGGCTTGAAAGTATATTTGATAAAATATGCAACAAAGCACATGATTTATAAGGGAGAGTCAAATGGATGATTTGGGAATCGATCTCTTGTTGATAGTAAACTTCATATCCACTCGGTGTGACCTTTTTAAAACAAAATGTGGAGCTGAGGCATGAATCTGCCACAACAATTGTAAAGCAAACATACACACTCCCCTTCATATGCCCCCCCCTCCACACACACCTAGGCACACACAGAGATCAGCATAGCAGATCATGAACACCTTGGAAAAGACTGAAATGCTAAATGCCTCTCTTGATGGGCAAAAGAGCTGGTGCAGTAATTCAAATGCCTGGTACAAAAATTCTGTTTAATATTTAGCTCCTATTTAAAACACAGCTTTTCATTTCATTCTATTTACAGAATATTTTCATTTCATTTGTTTCTTTAAAATTACTTAGTTCTCACCTGTTGTATGTCTAGGAATATTTTCTTCCAAAAATAGAAAAAAATAGATGATATCTTTTCAGCAGAAAACATTGGTTGATACAATTTTAAACCATCATGATATGGAAGAATTCTTCTGTCCCTCTCGAAGGTGGAAGAAGCATTTGGATCACAGATCATCTACAATGAAATACTTGACATGTTTAAGATGCTTTCAATCAATTTTGATCGTCAATTGCTTATTTGTTGTAAACAGTAATTTTTCAGTGAAGGGAAAGCGTGTGTGGTATATCTACATGATATGTTCAAAGGCAGTTCCTACTAATGGCCAGGCTGAATTCCAGTAAATAATGTCCCGAATGATATTTTGCCACCTTCTTTGGCACTTCATGAAATCTTACCCCGATGAAGTGCTGAAACAAAGAGATTTTCTCTTAGAGAGTGTCTCATGTTGTAACCTATCCCATGGATTTTATGCTGTAATTCTTATCTCTTTTAAAATTTACTATCTTCTGTACAGTTTTCATGAAACTTTCTGTTACAGTAGTGAATAGCACAGATAAATGTCATTTTGTACAACTTTGAATTTACCCCAAGAGCTGAGAGAAAACTTGATCCTATACTTCAATCCGAGTTTCTTCTATAGTCCAACTTTGTTTCTCTACCATCAAGCTTCTCCTTTGTTGCTGCTCCAAGCCCCGTCCAAGGTGACCTTGAATACTTTCAGGGATGGGACACCCACAACTTCTCTGGGCAACCTGTTCCAGTGTTCCAGCACTCCCACAGTAAAAAAGGCCTTCCTTTCATCTAATATGTGTAGGAAATCATAAATCTAGGCATAGAAGCTTGGAGTGCAAATTTGAAATTCTTTGGATTTGAAGCACATTTTATATGAATACTGACTTACAGATGACTAAAAGATGTTGATGGGCATTTGAGCTGACAAGTTTTGAAAAAGTGCACGGAAATTAAAATTGAAACCACTAAAATTAAAAACTCCTTGCCATTTTCTTTTTCCTCTCCTATTCAAAATTGCATATGTCAGATATCAGTGCTTCATGCAAACCTCTCAGATGCTCTCAGAGAAAAAGCTTTTCTTTCAGACTAAGTTGCGGTTGACGTAGAACACTAGCAGGAGTGAAAGATTTTCTGGGCATCGGGGCAGCACGTTCTCCTTGGATTTGTGTGCAGAATGCATTTTATCCAAACTGGAAAATAGATCCCAGCTCTGTTCTATTCATCATTCTTACTTCATCAGGCCAGAAGATTCTGTGAAAAGTAGCCTGTGGACCTTGAAGACAGCGCATGTGAACCAGATGAGAGGTGATAGAGAAGTTGAGGGAGAGAAGAAAGAGCATGAGGCTGAAACCAGAAAGTATTTCTCCACGTGATCATGGAAGATTGCAGGAGCCACTTGGTACTATCAAACCAGCCCAACTTGGCACTGGTGCCACCTTGGGTCTGGGAGCCATGTTGCATATCGTGCATTTTAAGGAGCCAGCTGGCCACACCCAGCCATATGCCCCCAAACACAAACCAAGGCCCTTTTCTCTGGCAAACAAAACTCAGCTGCCCTGCTTCTGGATGGCAGATTGCAGGAACCACTTGGTACTATCAAACCAGCCCAACTTGGCACTGGTGCCACCATGGGTCTGGTCACCATCCTGCCTATTGTAGCTTTTCAGGAGCCAGCCGGTCACTCTCAGCCATAGGCCCCCAAACACAAACCTCGGCCCGTTTCCCTGGCAAACAAAAGTAAGCTGCCCCGCTTCTGGATGGCAGATTGCAGGAGCTACTTAGTACTATCAAATCAGCCCGACTTGGCACAGGTGCCACCTTGGATCTGGGAACCATCCTGTGTATCGTGGATTTTCAGGGGCCACCCAGCCACTCTCAGCCATATGCCCCCAAAAAAAAACCACGGACCTTTTCTCTGGCAAACAAAACTCAACTGCCCCTCTTCTGGATGGCAAATTTTAGGACGCACTTTGTACTACGAAAACCGCCCGACGTGGCACTGGTGCCACCTTGTGTCAGGGAACCATCCTGCATATCGAGCTTTTTAAGGAGCCAGCCGGCCAGGCCCAGCCATATACCCCCAAAAACAAACCACGGACCATTTCTCATGGAAACAAAAATCCGCTGCCCCGCGTCTGGATGGCAGATTGCAGGAGCCACTTTGCACCATCAAACCAGCCCGACTTGGCACTGGTGCCACCTTGGGTCTGGGAACAATCCTGCGTATCGTACATATTCAGGAACCAGCCGAACACTCCCAGCCACAGGCCCCCAAACACAAACAACGGCCCATTTCCCTGGCAAACAAAACTCAGCTGCCCCGCTTCTGGATGGCAGTTTGCAGGAGCCACTTGGGACTATCAAACCAGCCCGACTTGGCACTGGTGCCACCTTGGGTCTGGGAACCATCCTGCGTATGGTGGATTCTAAGGAGCCAGCCGGCCACTCCCAGCCACAGGCCCCCAACAAAAACCACGGCCCTTTTTTCTGGCAAACAAAACTTAGCTGCCTCACTTCTGGATGGCAGATTGCAGGAGCCACTTGGTGTAATCAAACCAGCCCGACTTGGCACTGGTGCCACCTTGGGTCTGGGAACCATCCTGCGTATCGTGGATTCTAAGGAGCCAGCCGGCCACTCCCAGCCACAGGCCCCCAAACAAAATCAACGGCGCTGTTCCCTGGAAAACAAAACACGCCTGCCAACTTTTTGATGGAGTTTGCAGGAGCCACTTGGTACTATCAAACCAGCCCGACTTGGCACTGGTGTCACCTTGGGTCTGGGAAACATCCTGCGTATCGTGGATTCTTAGGAGCCAGCCGGCCACTCCTAGCCACAGGCCCCCAGACAAAAACCTAGGCCTATTTCTCTGGCAAACAAAAGTAAGCTGCCCCGCTTCTGGATGGCAGATTGCAGGAGCCGCTTGGTACTATCAAACCAGCCCAACTTGGCACTGGTGCCACCTTGGCTCTGGGAACCATCCTGCCTATTGTAGCTTTTCAGGAGCCAGCCGGTCACTCCCAGCCATAGGCCCCCAAACAGAAACCTCGGCCCGTTTCCCTGGCAAACAAAAGTAAGCTGCCCCGCTTCTGGATGGCAGATTGCAGGAGCTACTTAGTACTATCAAATCAGCCCGACTTGGCACAGGTGCCACCTTGGATCTGGGAACCATCCTGTGTATCGTGGATTTTCAGGGGCCAGCCGGCCACTCTCAGCCATATGCCCCCAAACACAAACCACGGACCTTTTCTCTGGCAAACAAAAATCAGCTGCCCCACTTCTGGATGGCAGATTGCAGGAGCCACTTGGGACTATCACACCAGCACAACATGGCACTGCTGCCACCTTGGATCTGGGAACAATCCTGCGTATCGTACATATTCAGGAACCAGCCGAACACTCCCAGCCACAGGCCCCCAAACACAAACAACGGCCCATTTCCCTGGCAAACAAAACTCAGCTGCCCCGCTTCTGGTGTGGCAGTTTGCAGGAGCCACTTGGGACTATCAAAGCAGCCCGACTTGGTAATGGTACCATCTTGGATCTGGGAACCATCCGGCGTATCGTGGATTTTCAGGGGCCAGCCGGTCATTCCCAGCCATATGCTCCCAAACACAAACCTCGGCCCTTTTCTCTGGCAAACAAAACTCAACTGCCCCTCTTCTGGATGGCAAATTGCAGGACGCACTTGGTACTACAAAAAGAGCCCGACTTGGCAGTGGTGCCACCTTGGCTCTGGGAACCATCCTGCGTATCGAGCATTTTAAGGAGCCAGCCGGCAATTCCCAGCCGTATGCCCCAAAAAGAAACCACGGACCTTTTCTCTGGCAAAAAAAACTCAGCTGTCCCGCTTCTGGATGGCAGATTGCAGGAGTCACTTTGAACCATACAACCAGCCTTACTTGGCACTGGTGCCACCTTGGATCTGGGAACCATCCTGCCTATCGTTGATTTTCAGGGGCCAGCCTACCACTCTCGGCCATAGGCCCCCAAACACAAACCACAGCCCTTTTCTCTAGCAAACAAAATTTAGCTGCCCCGCTTCTGGATGGCAAATTGCAGGAGCCACTGGGTACTACAAAAACAGCCCGACTTGGCACTGGTGCCACCTTGCGTCTGGTTACCATGCGGCGTATCGTGCATTTTAAGGAGCCAGGTGGCCACTCCCAGCCATATGCCCCCAAACACAACCCACGGCCCTTTTCTCTGGCAAACAAAACTCAGCTGCCCCGCTTCTGGATGGCAGATTGCAGGAACCACTTGGTACTATCAAACCAGCCCGACTTGGCACTGGTGCCACCTTTGGTCTGGGAACCATCCTGCGTATTGTGGATTGTCAGGAGACAGCCGACCACTCTCGGCCACAGACCCCAATCAAAAACAAAGGTCCGTTTCCCTGGCAAAAAAAACTCAGCTGTCCCGCTTCTGGATGGGAGATTGCAGGAGGCACTTGACACTGTCAAACGAGCCCCACTTTGTACTGGTGCCACCTTGGGTCTGGGAACCATGCTGCGTATCGTGGATTTTCAGGAGCCAGCCGGCCACTGCCAGCCACAGGCCCCCAAACAAAAACCACAGCCTTTTTCTCTGGCAATAAAAACTCAGCTGCCCCGCTTCTGGATGGCAGATTGCAGGAGCCACTTGGTACTATCAAACCAGCCCGACTTGGCACTGGTGCCACCTTGGGTCTGGGAACCATCCTGCCTATCGTGGATTTTAAGGAGCCAGCCGGCTACTCCCAGCCACAGGCCCCCAACAAAAACCACGGCCCTTTTTTCTCGCAAACAAAACTTAGCTGCCTCACTTCTGGATGGCAGATTGCAGGAGTCACTTGGTGTAATCAAACCAGCCCGACTTGGCACTGGTGCCACCTTGGGTCTGATAACCATCCTGCGTATCGTGGATTCTAAGGAGCCAGCCGGCCACTCCCAGCCACAGGCCCCCAAACAAAATCAACGGCGCTGTTCCCTGGAAAACAAAACACGCCTGCCAACTTTTTGATGGAGTTTGCAGGAGCCACTTGGTACTATCAAACCAGCCCAACTTGGCACTGGTGCCACCATGGGTCTGGTAAACATCCTGCGTATCGTGGATTCTTAGGAGCCAGCCGGCCACTCCCAGCCACAGGCCCCCAAACAAAAACCTAGGCCTATTTCTCTGGCAAACAAAAGTAAGCTGCCCCGCTTCTGGATGGCAGATTGCAGGAGACACTTGGGACTATCAAACCAGCCCAACTTGGCACTGGTGCCACCTTGGATCTGGGAACCATGCTGTGTATCGTGGATTTTCAGGGGCCAGCCGGCCACTCTCAGCCATATGCCCCCAAACAGAAACCTCGGCCCGTTTCTCTGGCAAACAAAACTCAACTGCCCCTCTTCTGGATGGCAAATTGCAAGATGAACTTGATACTAAAACCGCAGGCCGACTTGGTAGTGGTGACACCTTGGGCCTGGGAACCATCATGCGTATCGAGCATTTTAAGGAGCCAGCCGGCCACTCCCAGCAATATGCCCCCAAAAACAATCCGCGGAATTTTTCTCTGGCAAACAAAAATCAGCTGCCCCGCTTCTGGATGGCAGATTGCAGGAGCCACTTTGACCCATCAAACCAGCCCGACTTGGCACTGGTGCCACCTTGCATCCTGGAACCATGCTGCCTAGCGTGGATTTTCAGGGGCCAGCCGGCCACTCTCAGCTATATGCCCCCAAACAAAACCCACGGCCCGTTTCCCTGGCAAACAAAAGTAAGCTGCCCCGCTTCTGGATGGCAGATTGCAGGAACCACTTGGTAGTATCAAACCAGCCCGACTTGGCACTGGTGCCACCTTGGGTCTGGGAACCATCCTGCGTATCGTGGATTCTAAGGAGCCAGCCGGCCACTCCCAGCCACAGGCCCCCAAATACAAACAACGGCGCTTTTCCCTGGAAAACAAAACTCGCCTGCCAACTTTTTGATGGCAGATTGCAGGAGCAACTTGGTACTATCAAACCAGCCCAACTTGGCACTGGTGCCACCATGGGTCTGGTAACCATCCTGCCTATTGTAGCTTTCCAGGAGCCAGCCGGTCACTCCCAGCCATAGGCCCCCAGTCACAATCCTCGGCCCGTTTCCCTGGCAAACAAAAGTAAGCTGCCCCGCTTCTGGATGGCAGATTGCAGGAGCCACTTGGTACTATCAAACCAGCCCAACTTGGCACTGGTGCCACCTTGGGTCTGGGAACCATGCTGCGTATCGCAGATTCTAAGGCGCCAGTCGGCCACTCCCACCCACAAGACCCCAAACACAAACAACGGCGCTTTTCTCTGGCAAACAAAACTCAACTGCCCCTCTTCTGGATGGCAAATTGCAGGTCGCACTTGGTACTATCAAACCAGCACGACTTGGCACTGGTGCCACCTTGGGTCTGGGAACCATCCTGCGTATTGTGGATTGTCAGGAGGCAGCTGGACACTCTCGGCCACAGACCCCAATCAAAAACAACGGCCCGTTTCACAGGCAAACAAAACTCAGCTGCCCCGCTTCTGGATGGGAGATTGCAGGAGGCACTTGACACTGTGAAACCAGCCCCACTTGGCACTGGTGCCACCTTGGGTCTGGGAACCATGCTGCGTATCATGGATTTTCAGGAGCCAGCCGGCCACTCCCAGCCATAGGCCCCCAAACAAAAACCACAGCCTTTTTCTCTGGCAAACAAAATTCAGCTGCCCCGCTTCTGGATGGCAGATTGCAGGAGCCACTTGGGACTATCACACCAGCACAACATGGCACTGGTGCCACCTTGGATCTGGGAATCATCCTTCCTATCGTGGATTTTCAGGGGCCAGCCGGTCACTCTCAGCCATAGGCCCCAAACACAAACCACGGCCCTTTTCTCTGGAAAACAAAACTCAACTGCCCCTCTTCTGGATGGCAGATTGCAGGAGCCACTGGGTACTATGAAACCAGCCCTACTTGGCACTGGTGCCACCTTGGGTCTGGGAACCATGCTGCGTATCATGGATTTTCAGGAGCCAGCCGTCCACTGCCAGCCACAGGCCCCGAAATACAAACAACAGCCTTTTTCTCTGGCAAACAAAATTCAGCTGCCCCGCTTCTGGATGGCAGATTGCAGGAACCACTTGGTACTAACAAACCAGCCCGACTTGGCACTGGTGCCACCTTGGGTCTGGGAACCATCCTGCGTATCGTGGATTCTAAGGAGCCAGCTGGCCACTCCCAGCCACAGGCCCCAAAACACACACAACGGCGCTTTTCCCTGGAAAACAAAACTCGCCTGCCAACTTTTTGATGGCAGATTGCAGGAGCCACTTGGTACTATCAAACCAGCCCAACTTGGCACTGGTGCCACCATGGGTCTGGTCACCATCCTGCCTATCGTAGCTTTTCAGGAGCCAGCCGGTCACTCCCTGCCATAGGCCCCGAGACACAAAGCTCGGCCCGTTTCCCTGGCAAACAAAAGTAAGCTGCCCCGCTTCTGGATGGCAGATTGCAGGAGCCACTTGGTACTATCAAACCAGCCCGACTTGGCACTGGTACCACCTTGGGTCTGGGAACCATCCTGCCTATCGTGGATTTTAAGGAGCCAGCCGGCTACTCCCCGCCACAGGCCCCCAACAAAAACCACGGCCCTTTTTTCTGGCAAACAAAACTTAGCTGCCTCACTTATGGATGGCAGATTGCAGGAGCCACTTGGTGTAATCAAACCAGCCCGACTTGGCACTGGTGTCACCTTGGGTCTGGGAACCATCCTGCGTATCGTGGATTCTAAGGAGCCAGCCGGCCACTCCCAGCCACAGGCCCCCAGACAAAATCAACGGCGCTGTTCCCTGGAAAACAAAACACGCCTGCCAACTTTTTGATGGAGTTTGCAGGAGCCACTTGGTACTATCAAACCAGCCCAACTTGGCACTGGTGCCACCATGGGTCTGGTAAACATCCTGCGTATCTTGGATTCTTAGGAGCCAGCAGGCCACTCCTAGCCACAGGCCCCCAAACAAAAACCTAGGCCTATTTCTCTGGCAAACAAAAGTAAGCTGCCCCGCTTCTGGATGGCAGATTGCAGGAGACACTTGGGACTATCAAACCAGCCCAACTTGGCACTGGTGCCACCTTGGATCTGGGAACCATGTTGTGTATCGTGGATTTTCAGAGGCCAGCCGGCCACTCTCAGCCATATGTCCCCAAACAGAAACCTCGGCCCGTTTCTCTGGCAAACAAAACTCAACTGCCCCTCTTCTGGATGGCAAATTGCAGGATGAACTTGATACTAAAACCGCAGGCCGACTTGGTAGTGGTGACACCTTGGGCCTGGGAACCATCATGCGTATCGAGCATTTTAAGGAGCCAGCCGGCCACTCCCAGCAATATGCCCCCAAAAACAATCCACGGAATTTTTCTCTGGCAAACAAAAATCAGCTGCCCCGCTTCTGGATGGCAGATTGCAGGAGCCACTTTGCACCATCAAACCAGCCCGACTTGGCACTGGTGCCACCTTGCATCTGGGAACCATGCTGCCTAGCGTGGATTTTCAGGGGCCAGCGGGCCACTCTCAGCTATATGCCCCCAAACAAAACCCACGGCCCGTTTCCCTGGCAAACAAAAGTAAGCTGCCCTGCTTCTGGATGGCAGATTGCAGGAACCACTTGGTAGTATCAAACCAGCCCGACTTGGCACTGGTGCCACCTTGGGTCTGGGAACCATCCTGCGTATCGTGGATTCTAAGGAGCCAGCCGGCCACTCCCAGCCACAGGCCCCCAAACACAAACAACGGCGCTTTTCCCTGGAAAACAAAACTCGCCTGCCAACTTTTTGATGGCAGATTGCAGGAGCAACTTGGTACTATCAAACCAGCCCAACTTGGCACTGGTGCCACCATGGGTCTGGTCACCCTCCTGCCTATTGTAGCTTTCCAGGAGCCAGCCGGTCACTCCCAGCCATAGGCCCCCAAACACAAACCTCGGCCCGTTTCCCTGGCAAACAAAAGTAAGCTGCCCCGCTTCTGGATGGCAGATTGCAGGAGCCACTTGGTACTATCAAACCAGCCCAACTTGGAACTGGTGCCACCTTGGGTCTGGGAACCATGCTGCGTATCGCAGATTCTAAGGCGCCAGTCGGCCACTCCCAGCCACAAGCCCCCAAACACAAACAACGGCGCTTTTCTCTGGCAAACAAAACTCAACTGCCCCTCTTCTGGATGGCAAATTGCAGGACGCACTTGGTACTATCAAAACAGCCCGACTTGGCACTGGTGCCACCTTGGGTCTGGGAACCATCCTGCGTATCGATCTTTTTAATGAGACAGCCGGCCACTCCCAGCCATATGCCCCCAAACACAACCCACGGCCCTTTCCTCTGGCAAACAAAACTCAGCTGCACCGCTTCTGGATGGCAGATTGCAGGAGCCACTTGGTACTATCAAACCAGCAAGACTTGGCACTGGTGCCACCTTGGGTCTGGGAACCATCCTGCGTATTGTGGATTGTCAGGAGCCAGCTGAACATTCTCGGCCACAGACCCCAATCAAAAACAACGGCCCGTTTCACAGGCAAACAAAACTCAGCTGCCCCGCTTCTGGATGGGAGATTGCAGGAGGCACTTGACACTGTGAAACCAGCCCCACTTGGCACTGGTGCCACCTTGGGTCTGGGAACCATGCTGCGTATCATGGATTTTCAGGAGCCAGCCGGCCACTCCCAGCCATAGGCCCCCAAACAAAAACCACAGCCTTTTTCTCTGGCAAACAAAATTCAGCTGCCCCACTTCTGGATGGCAGATTGCAGGAGCCACTTGGGACTATCACACCAGCACAACATGGCACTGCTGCCACCTTGGATCTGGGAACCATCCTTCCTATCGTGGATTTTCAGGGGCCAGCCGGTCACTCTCAGGCATAGGCCCCAAACACAAACCACGGCCCTTTTCTCTGGAAAACAAAACTCAACTGCCCCTCTTCTGGATGGCAGATTGCAGGAGCCACTGGGTACTATGAAACTAGCCCTACTTGGCACTGGTGCCACCTTGGGTCTGGGAACCATGCTGCGTATCATGGATTTTCAGGAGCCAGCCGTCCACTGCCAGCCACAGGCCCCGAAACACAAACAACAGCCTTTTTCTCTGGCAAACAAAATTCAGCTGCCCCGCTTCTGGATGGCAGATTGCAGGAACCACTTGGTACTAACAAACCAGCCCGACTTGGCACTGGTGCCACCTTGGGTCTGGGAACCATCCTGCGTATCGTGGATTTTCAGGGGCCAGCCGGCCACTCTCAGCCATATGCCCCCAAACAGAAACCTCGGCCCGTTTCTCTGGCAAACAAAACTCAACTGCCCCTCTTCTGGATGGCAAATTGCAAGATGAACTTGATACTAAAACCGCAGGCCGACTTGGTAGTGGTGACACCTTGGGCCTGGGAACCATCATGCGTATCGAGCATTTTAAGGAGCCAGCCGGCCACTCCCAGCAATATGCCCCCAAAAACAATCCACGGAATTTTTCTCTGGCAAACAAAAATCAGCTGCCCCGCTTCTGGATGGCAGATTGCAGGAGCCACTTTGACCCATCAAACCAGCCCGACTTGGCACTGGTGCCACCTTGCATCCTGGAACCATGCTGCCTAGCGTGGATTTTCAGGGGCCAGCCGGCCACTCTCAGCTATATGCCCCCAAACAAAACCCACGGCCCGTTTCCCTGGCAAACAAAAGTAAGCTGCCCCGCTTCTGGATGGCAGATTGCAGGAACCACTTGGTAGTATCAAACCAGCCCGACTTGGCACTGGTGCCACCTTGGGTCTGGGAACCATCCTGCGTATCGTGGATTCTAAGGAGCCAGCCGGCCACTCCCAGCCACAGGCCCCCAAATACAAACAACGGCGCTTTTCCCTGGAAAACAAAACTCGCCTGCCAACTTTTTGATGGCAGATTGCAGGAGCAACTTGGTACTATCAAACCAGCCCAACTTGGCACTGGTGCCACCATGGGTCTGGTAACCATCCTGCCTATTGTAGCTTTCCAGGAGCCAGCCGGTCACTCCCAGCCATAGGCCCCCAGTCACAAACCTCGGCCCGTTTCCCTGGCAAACAAAAGTAAGCTGCCCCGCTTCTGGATGGCAGATTGCAGGAGCCACTTGGTACTATCAAACCAGCCCAACTTGACACTGGTGCCACCTTGGGTCTGGGAACCATGCTGCGTATCGCAGATTCTAAGGCGCCAGTCGGCCACTCCCAGCCACAAGACCCCAAACACAAACAACGGCGCTTTTCTCTGGCAAACAAAACTCAACTGCCCCTCTTCTGGATGGCAAATTGCAGGTCGCACTTGGTACTATCAAACCAGCACGACTTGGCACTGGTGCCACCTTGGGTCTGGGAACCATCCTGCGTATTGTGGATTGTCAGGAGGCAGCTGGACACTCTCGGCCACAGACCCCAATCAAAAACAACGGCCCGTTTCACAGGCAAACAAAACTCAGCTGCCCCGCTTCTGGATGGGAGATTGCAGGAGGCACTTGACACTGTGAAACCAGCCCCACTTGGCACTGGTGCCACCTTGGGTCTGGGAACCATGCTGCGTATCATGGATTTTCAGGAGCCAGCCGGCCACTCCCAGCCATAGGCCCCCAAACAAAAACCACAGCCTTTTTCTCTGGCAAACAAAATTCAGCTGCCCCGCTTCTGGATGGCAGATTGCAGGAGCCACTTGGGACTATCACACCAGCACAACATGGCACTGGTGCCACCTTGGATCTGGGAATCATCCTTCCTATCGTGGATTTTCAGGGGCCAGCCGGTCACTCTCAGCCATAGGCCCCAAACACAAACCACGGCCCTTTTCTCTGGAAAACAAAACTCAACTGCCCCTCTTCTGGATGGCAGATTGCAGGAGCCACTGGGTACTATGAAACCAGCCCTACTTGGCACTGGTGCCACCTTGGGTCTGGGAACCATGCTGCGTATCATGGATTTTCAGGAGCCAGCCGTCCACTGCCAGCCACAGGCCCCGAAACACAAACAACAGCCTTTTTCTCTGGCAAACAAAATTCAGCTGCCCCGATTCTGGATGGCAGATTGCAGGAACCACTTGGTACTAACAAACCAGCCCGACTTGGCACTGGTGCCACCTTGGGTCTGGGAACCATCCTGCGTATCGTGGATTCTAAGGAGCCAGCTGGCCACTCCCAGCCACAGGCCCCAAAACACACACAACGGCGCTTTTCCCTGGAAAACAAAACTCGCCTGCCAACTTTTTGATGGCAGATTGCAGGAGCCACTTGGTACTATCAAACCAGCCCAACTTGCCACTGGTGCCACCATGGGTCTGGTCACCATCCTGCCTATCATAGCTTTTCAGGAGCCAGCCGGTCACTCCCTGCCATAGGCCCCGAGACACAAATCTCGGCCCGTTTCCCTGGCAAACAAAAGTAAGCTGCCCCGCTTCTGGATGGCAGATTGCAGGAGCCACTTGGTACTATCAAACCAGCCCGACTTGGCACTGGTACCACCTTGGGTCTGGGAACCATCCTGCCTATCGTGGATTTTAAGGAGCCAGCCGGCTACTCCCCGCCACAGGCCCCCAACAAAAACCACGGCCCTTTTTTCTGGCAAACAAAACTTAGCTGCCTCACTTATGGATGGCAGATTGCAGGAGCCACTTGGTGTAATCAAACCAGCCCGACTTGGCACTGGTGTCACCTTGGGTCTGGGAACCATCCTGCGTATCGTGGATTCTAAGGAGCCAGCCGGCCACTCCCAGCCACAGGCCCCCAAACAAAATCAACGGCGCTGTTACCTGGAAAACAAAACACGCCTGCCAACTTTTTGATGGAGTTTGCAGGAGCCACTTGGTACTATCAAACCAGCCCAACTTGGCAGCTGGTGCCACCATGGGTCTGGTAAACATCCTGCGTATCGTGGATTCTTAGGAGCCAGCCGGCCACTCCTAGCCACAGGCCCCCAAACAAAAACCTAGGCCTATTTCTCTGGCAAACAAAAGTAAGCTGCCCCGCTTCTGGATGGCAGATTGCAGGAGACACTTGGGACTATCAAACCAGCCCAACTTGGCACTGGTGCCACCTTGGATCTGGGAACCATGTTGTGTATCGTGGATTTTCAGAGGCCAGCCGGCCACTCTCAGCCATATGTCCCCAAACAGAAACCTCGGCCCGTTTCTCTGGCAAACAAAACTCAACTGCCCCTCTTCTGGATGGAAAATTGCAGGATGAACTTGATACTAAAACCGCAGGCCGACTTGGTAGTGGTGACACCTTGGGCCTGGGAACCATCATGCGTATCGAGCATTTTAAGGAGCCAGCCGGCCACTCCCAGCAATATGCCCCCAAAAACAATCCACGGAATTTTTCTCTGGCAAACAAAAATCAGCTGCCCCGCTTCTGGATGGCAGATTGCAGGAGCCACTTTGCACCATCAAACCAGCCCGACTTGGCACTGGTGCCACCTTGCATCTGGGAACCATGCTGCCTAGCGTGGATTTTCAGGGGCCAGCGGGCCACTCTCAGCTATATGCCCCCAAACAAAACCCACGGCCCGTTTCCCTGGCAAACAAAAGTAAGCTGCCCTGCTTCTGGATGGCAGATTGCAGGAACCACTTGGTAGTATCAAACCAGCCCGACTTGGCACTGGTGCCACCTTGGGTCTGGGAACCATCCTGCGTATCGTGGATTCTAAGGAGCCAGCCGGCCACTCCCAGCCACAGGCCCCCAAACACAAACAACGGCGCTTTTCCCTGGAAAACAAAACTCGCCTGCCAACTTTTTGATGGCAGATTGCAGGAGCAACTTGGTACTATCAAACCAGCCCAACTTGGCACTGGTGCCACCATGGGTCTGGTCACCATCCTGCCTATTGTAGCTTTCCAGGAGCCAGCCGGTCACTCCCAGCCATAGGCCCCCAAACACAAACCTCGGCCCGTTTCCCTGGCAAACAAAAGTAAGCTGCCCCGCTTCTGGATGGCAGATTGCAGGAGCCACTTGGTACTATCAAACCAGCCCACCTTGGAACTGGTGCCACCTTGGGTCTGGGAACCATGCTGCGTATCGCAGATTCTAAGGCGCCAGTCGGCCACTCCCAGCCACAAGCCCCCAAACACAAACAACGGCGCTTTTCTCTGGCAAACAAAACTCAACTGCCCCTCTTCTGGATGGCAAATTGCAGGACGCACTTGGTACTATAAAAACAGCCCGACTTGGCACTGGTGCCACCTTGGGTCTGGGAACCATCCTGCGTATCGATCTTTTTAATGAGACAGCCGGCCACTCCCAGCCATATGCCCCCAAACACAACCCACGGCCCTTTCCTCTGGCAAACAAAACTCAGCTGCACCGCTTCTGGATGGCAGATTGCAGGAGCCACTTGGTACTATCAAACCAGCAAGACTTGGCACTGGTGCCACCTTGGGTCTGGGAACCATCCTTCATATTGTGGATTGTCAGGAGCCAGCTGAACATTCTCGGCCACAGACACCAATCAAAAACAACGGCTCGTTTCACAGGCAAACAAAACTCAGCTGCCCCGCTTCTGGATGGGAGATTGCAGGAGGCACTTGACACTGTGAAACCAGCCCCACTTGGCACAGGTGCCACCTTGGGTCTGGGAACCATGCTGCGTATCATGGATTTTCAGGAGCCAGCCGGCCACTCCCAGCCATAGGCCCCCAAACAAAAACCACAGCCTTTTTCTCTGGAAAACAAAACTCAACTGCCCCTCTTCTGGATGGCAGATTGCAGGAGCCACTGGGTACTATGAAACTAGCCCTACTTGGCACTGGTGCCACCTTGGGTCTGGGAACCATGCTGCGTATCATGGATTTTCAGGAGCCAGCCGTCCACTGCCAGCCACAGGCCCCGAAACACAAACAACAGCCTTTTTCTCTGGCAAACAAAATTCAGCTGCCCCGCTTCTGGATGGCAGATTGCAGGAACCACTTGGTACTAACAAACCAGCCCGACTTGGCACTGGTGCCACCTTGAGTCTGGGAACCATCCTGCGTATCGTGGATTCTAAGGAGCCAGCTGGCCACTCCCAGCCACAGGCCCCAAAATACACACAACGGCGCTTTTCCCTGGAAAACAAAACTCGCCTGCCAACTTTTTGATGGCAGATTGCAGGAGCCACTTGGTACTATCAAACCAGCCCAACTTGGCACTGGTGCCACCATGGGTCTGGTCACCATCCTGCCTATCGTAGCTTTTCAGGAGCCAGCCGGTCACTCCCAGCCATAGGCCCCCAGAAAAAAACCTCGGTCCGTTTCCCTGGAAAACAAAAGTAAGCTGCCCCGCTTCTGCATGGCAGATTGCAGGAGCCACTTGGTGCTATCAAACCAGCCCGACTTGGCACTGGTGCCACCTTGGGTCTGGGAACCATCCTGCGTATCCTGTGTTCTAAGGAGCCAGCCGGCCACTCCCAGCCACAGTCCCCCAAACAGAAACAACGGCGCTTTTCCCTGGAAAACAAAACTGACCTGCCAACTTTTTGATGGCAGATTGCAGGAGACACTTGGTACTATCAAACCAGCCCAACTTGGCACTGGTGCCACCATGGGTCTGGTCACCATCCTGCCTATCGTAGCTTTTCAGGAGCCAGCCGGTCACTCCCAGCCATAGGTCCCCAGACAAATACCTCGGCCCGTTTCCCTGGCAAACAAAAGTAAGCTGCCCCGCTTCTGGATGGCAGATTGCAGGAGCCACTTGGTACAATCAAACCAGCCCAACTTGACACTGGTGCCACCTTGGCTCTGGGAACCATGCTGCGTAACCCGGATTGTAAGACGACAGGCAGCCACTGCCAGCCACAGGCCTCCAAACAAAATCAACGGCGCTTTTCCCTGGAAAACAAAACTCGCCTGACAACTTTTAGATGGCAGATTGCAGGAGCCAGTTGGTACCATCAAACCAGCCCAACTTGGCACTGGTGCCACCTTGGGTCTGGGAACCATCCTGCCTATTGTTGCTTTTCAGGAGCCAGCCGGTCACTTCTAGCCCTAGGCCCCCAGTCATAAACCTCGGCCCGTTTCCCTGGCACACAAATGTAAGCTACCCCGCTTCAGGATGGCAGATTGCAGGAGCCACTTTTCACCATCAAACCAGCCCGACGTGGCACTGGTGCCACCTTGGGTCTGGGAACCATCCTGCGTATCGTGTGTTCTAAGGTGCCAGCCGGCCACTCCCACCAACAGTCCCCCAAACACAAACAACGGCGCTTTTCCCTGGAAAACAAAACTGGCCTGCCAACTTTTTGATGGCAGATTGCAGGAGCCACTTGGTACTATCAAACCAGCCCAACTTGGCACTGGTGCCACCATGGGTCTGGTCACCATCCTGCCTATCGTAGCTTTTCAGGAGCCAGGCGGTCACTCCCAGCCATAGGCCCCCAGACACAAACCTCGGCCCGTTTCCCTGGCAAACAAAAGTAAGCTGCCCCGCTTCTGCATGGCAGATTGCAGGTGCTATTTAGTACTATCAAACCAGCCCAACTTGGCACTGGTGCCACCTCTGGTCTGGGAACCATCCTGCCTATCGTGGATTTTCAGGGGCCAGACGGCCACTATCAGCCATATGCCCCCAAAAACAAACCACGGCCCTTTTCTCTGGTAAACAAAACTCAACTGCCCCTCTTCTGGATGGCAAATTTTAGGACGCACTTTGTACTACGAAAACCGCCCGACTTGGCACTGGTGCCACCTTGGGTCAGGGAACCATCCTGCCTATCGTAGCTTTTCAGGAGCCAGCCGGTCACTCCCAGCCATAGGTCCCCAGACAAATACCTCGGCCCGTTTCCCTGGCAAACAAAAGTAAGCTGCCCCGCTTCTGGATGGCAGATTGCAGGAGCCACTTGGTACTATCAAACCAGCCCAACTTGACACTGGTGCCACCTTGGCTCTGGGAACCATGCTGCGTAACCCGGATTGTAAGACGACAGGCAGCCACTGCCAGCCACAGGCCTCCAAACAAAATCAACGGCGCTTTTCCCTGGAAAACAAAACTCGCCTGACAACTTTTAGATGGCAGATTGCAGGAGCCAGTTGGTACCATCAAACCAGCCCAACTTGGCACTGGTGCCACCTTGGGTCTGGGAACCATCCTGCCTATTGTTGCTTTTCAGGAGCCAGCCGGTCACTTCTAGCCCTAGGCCCCCAGTCATAAACCTTGGCCCGTTTCCCTGGCACACAAATGTAAGCTACCCCGCTTCAGGATGGCAGATTGCAGGAGCCACTTTTCACCATCAAACCAGCCCGACGTGGCACTGGTGCCACCTTGGGTCTGGGAACCATCCTGCGTATCGTGTGTTCTAAGGAGCCAGCCGGTCACTCCCAGCCACAGTCCCCCAAACACAAACAACGGCGCTTTTCCCTGGAAAACAAAACTGGCCTGCCAACTTTTTGATGGCAGATTGCAGGAGCCACTTTGCACCATCAAACCACCCCGACTTGGCACTGGTGCCACCATGGGTCTGGTAACCATCCTGCCTATCGTAGCTTTTCAGGAGCCAGGCGGTCACTCCCAGCCATAGGCCCCCAGACACAAACCTCGGCCCGTTTCCCTGGCAAACAAAAGTAAGCTGCCCCGCTTCTGCATGGCAGATTGCAGGTGCTATTTAGTACTATCAAACCAGCCCGACTTGGCACTGGTGCCACCTCTGGTCTGGGAACCATCCTGCCTATCGTGGATTTTCAGGCGCCAGACGGCCACTATCAGCCATATGCCCCCAAAAACAAACCACGGCCCTTTTCTCTGGTAAACAAAACTCAACTGCCCCTCTTCTGGATGGCAAATTTTAGGACGCACTTTGTACTACGAAAACCGCCCGACTTGGCACTGGTGCCACCTTGGGTCAGGGAACCATCCTGCCTATCGTAGCTTTATAAGGAGCCAGCAGGCCACGCCCAGCCATATAGCCCCAAAAACAAACCACGGACCATTTCTCTTGGAAACAAAAATCCGCTGCCCCGCGTCTGGATGGCAGATTGCAGGAGCCACTTTGCACCATCAAACCACCCCGACTTGGCACTGGTGCCATCTTGGATCTGGGAACCATCCTGCCTATCGTAGCTTTTCAGGAGCCAGCCGGTTACTCCCAACCATAGGCCCCCAGACAGAAAGCTCTGCCCGTTTCCCTGGCAAACAAAAGTAAGCTACCCCGCTTCTGGATGGCAGATTGCAGGAGCCACTTGGTACTATCAAACCAGCCCAACTTGGCACTGGTGCCACCATGGGTCTGGTCACCATCCTGCCTATCGTAGCTTTTCAGGAGCCAGGCGGTCACTCCCAGCCATAGGCCCCCAGACAAATACCTCGGCCCGTTTCCCTGGCAAACAAATGTAAGCTGCCCCGCTTCTGGATGGCAGATTGCAGGAGCCACTAGGTACTATGAAACCAGCCCTACTTGGCACTGGTGCCACCTTGGGTCTGGGAACCATGCTGCGTATCATGGATTTTCAGGAGCCAGCCGTCCACTGCCAGCCACAGGCCCCGAAACACAAACAACAGCCTTTTTCTCTGGCAAACAAAATTCAGCTGCCCCGCTTCTGGATGGCAGATTGCAGGAACCACTTGGTACTAACAAACCAGCCCGACTTGGCACTGGTGCCACCTTGGGTCTGGGAACCATCCTGCGTATCGTGGATTCTAAGGAGCCAGCTGGCCACTCCCAGCCACAGGCCCCAAAACACACACAACGGCGCTTTTCCCTGGAAAACAAAACTCGCCTGCCAACATTTTGATGGCAGATTGCAGGAGCCACTTGGTACTATCAAACCAGCCCAACTTGGCACTGGTGCCACCATGGGTCTGGTCACCATCCTGCCTATCGTAGCTTTTCAGGAGCCAGCCGGTCACTCCCAGCCATAGGCCCCCAGACACAAACCTCGGCCTGTTTCCCTGGCACACAAAAGTAAGCTACCGCACTTCTGGATGGCAGATTGCAGGAGCCACTTTGCACCATCAAACCAGCCCAACTTGGCACTGGTGCCACCTTGGCTCTGGGAACCATTCTGCGTAACCCGGATTCTAAGACGACAGGCAGCCACTGCCAGCCACAGGCCTCCAAACAAAATCAACGGCGCTTTTCCCTGGAAAAGAAAACTCGCCTGCCAGCTTTTTGATGGCAGATTGCAGGAGCCACTTGGTACTATCAAATCATCCCAACTTGGCACTGGTGCCATTATGGCTCTGGGAACCATCCTGCCAATTGTACTATTTCAGGAGCCAGCCGGTCACTCCCAGCCATAGGCCCCCATCACAAACCTCGGACCGTTTCCCTGGCAAACAAAATTAAGCTGCCCCGATTCTGGATGGCAGATTGCAGGAGCCACTTGGTAGTGTCAAAACAGCCCGACTTGGCACTGGTGCCACCTTGGGTCTGGGAACCATCCTGCGTATCGTGGATTCTAAGCAGCCACCCGGCCACTCCGTGCCACAGGCGCCCAAACACAAACAACGGCGCTTTTCCCTTGAAAACAAAACTCGCCTGCCAACATTTTGATGGCAGATTGCAGGAGCCACTTGGTACTATCAAACCAGCCCATCTTGGCACTGGTGCCACCATGGGTCTGGTCACCATCCTGCCTATCGTAGCTTTTCAGGAGCCAGCCGGTCACTCCCAGCCACAAACCCCCAGACACAAACCTCGGCCCGTTTCCCTGGAAAACAAAAGGAAGCACCCCCGATTCTGGATGGCAGATTGCAGGAGCCACTTGGTAGTATCAAATTAGCCCAACTTGGCACTGGTGCCATCATGGGTCTGGTAAACATCCTGCCTATCTTAGCTTTTCAGGAGCCGGCCTGTCACTCCCTGCCATAGGCCCCCAGAGAAATACCTCGGCCCGTTTCCCTGGCAAACAAAAGTAAGCTGCCCCTCTTCTGGATGGCAGATTGCAGGAACCACTTGCTACTATCAAACCAGCCCAACTTGGCACTGGTGCCACCTTGGCTCTGGGAACCATGCTGCGTAACGTAGATTCTAAGAGGACAGGCGGACACTCCCAGCCACAGGCCTCTAAACAAAAACAACGGCGCGTTACCCTGGAAAACAAAACTCGCCTGCCAACTTTTTGATGGCAGATTGCAGGAGCCACTTGGTACTATCAAACCAGCCCAACTTGGCACTGGTGCCACCATGGGTCTGGTCACCATCCTGCCTATCGTAGCTTTTCAGGAGCCAGCCGGTCACTCCCAGCCATAGGCCCCCAGACAAATACCTCGGCCCGTTTCCCTGGCAAACAAAAGTAAGCTGCCCCGCTTCTGGATGGCAGATTGCAGGAGCCACATGGTACTATCAAACCAGGCCAACATGGCACTGGTGCCACCTTGGCTCTGGGAACCATCCTGCCTATCGTGGATTTTCAGGCGCCAGCCGGCCACTCTCAGCCATATGCCCCAAAACACAAACCACGGCCCTTTTCTCTGGTAAACAAAACTCAACTTCCCCTCTTCTGGATGGCAAATTGCAGGAGCCACTTGGTACTACGAAAACAGCCCGACTTGGCAGTGATGCCACCTTGGGTCAGGGAACCATCCTGCGTATCGATGTTTTTAAGGAGTCAGCCGGCAACGTCCAGCCATATACCCCCAAAAACACCCACGGAACTTTTCTCCAGCAAGCAAAAATCCGCTGCCCCGCGTCTGGATGGCAGATTGCAGGAGCTATTTAGTATTATCAAACCAGCCCGACTTGGCACTGGTGCCACCATCGGTCTGGTCACCATCCTGCCTATCGTAGCTTTTCAGGAGCCAGCCGGTCACTCTCAGCCATAGGCCCCAAACACAAACCACGGCCCTTTTCTCTGGAAAACAAAATTCAACTGCCCCTCTTCTGGATGGCAGATTGCAGGAGCTACTGGGTACTATGAAACCAGCCCGACTTGGCACTGGTGCCACCTTGGGTCTGGGAACCATGCTGCGTATCATGGATTTTCAGGAGCCAGCCGTCCACTGCCAGCCACAGGCCCCGAAACACAAACAACAGCCTTTTTCTCTGGCAAACAAAATTCAGCTGCCCCGCTTCTGGATGGCAGATTGCAGGAACCACTTGGTACTAACAAACCAGCCCGACTTGGCACTGGTGCCACCTTGGGTCTGGGAACCATCCTGCGTATCGTGGATTCTAAGGAGCCAGCTGGCCACTCCCAGCCACAGGCCCCAAAACACACACAACGGCGCTTTTCACTGGAAAACAAAACTCGCCTGCCAACTTTTTGATGGCAGATTGCAGGAGCCACTTGGTACTATCAAACCAGCCCAACTTGGCACTGGTGCCACCATGGGTCTGGTCACCATCCTGCCTATCGTAGCTTTTCAGGAGCCAGCCGGTCACTCCCAGCCATAGGCCCCCAGACACAAAGCTCGGACCGTTTCCCTGGCAAACAAAAGTAAGCTGCCCTGCTTCTGGATGGCAGATTGCAGGATCCACTTGTTATTATCAAACCAGCCCGACTTGGTACTGGTGCCACCTCTGGTCTGGGTACCATCCTGGGTATCGTGGATCCTAAGGAGCCAGCCGGCCACTCTCAGCCACAGGCCCCCAAACAAAAACAACGGCGATTTTCCCTGGAAAACAAAACTCGCCTGCCAAATTTTTGATGGCAGATTGCAGGAACCACTTGGTACTATTAAACCAGCCCAACTTGGCACTGGTGCCACCTTGGGTCTGGGAACCATGCTGCGTATTGTGGATTCTAAGGAGCCAGCCGGCCACTCCAGCCACAGGCCCGCAGACACAAACAACGGCGCTTTTCCCTGGAAAACAAAAGTCGCCTGCCAACATTTTGATGGCAGATTGCAGGAGCCACTTGGTACTATGAAATCAGCCGAACATGGCACTGGTGCCACCATGGGTCTGGTCACCATCCTGCCTATCGTAGCTTTTCAGGAGCCAGCCGGTCACTCCCAGCCATAGGCCCCCAGACACAAAGCTCGGCCCGTTTCCCTGGCAAACAGAAGTAAGCTGCCCCGCTTCTGGATGGTAGATTGCAGGAACCATTTGCTACAATCAAACCAGCCCAACTTGGCACTGGTGCCACCTCAGGTCTGGGAACCATCCTGCGTATTTTGGATTCTAAGGAGCCAGCCGGCCACTCCCAGCCACAGGCCCCCAAACACAAACAACGGCGCTTTTCCCTGGAAAACAAAACTCGCCTGCCAACATTTTGATGGCAGATTGCAGGAGCCACTTGGTACTATCAAACCAGCCCAACTTGGCACTGGTGCCACCATGGGTCTGGTCACCATCCTGCCTATCGTAGTTTCTCAGGAGCCAGCCGGTCACTCCCTGCCATAGGCCCCCAGACAAAACCTCGGCCCGTTTCCCTGGCAAACAAAAGTAAGCTGCCCCGCTTCTGGATGGCAGATTGCAGGACGCACTTGGTAGTATCAAACCAGCCCAACTTGGCACTGGTGCCACCTCAGGTCTGGGAACCATGCTGCGTATCGTGGATTCTAATTAGCCAGCCGGCCACTCCCAGCCACAGGCCCCCAAACAAAAACAACGGCGCTTTTCCCTGGATAACAAACTCGCCTGCCAACTTTTTGATGGCAGATTGCAGGAGCCACTTGGTACTATCAAACCAGCCCAACTTGGCACTGGTGCCACCATGGGTCTGGTCACCATCCTGCCTATCGTAGCTTTTCAGGAGCCAGCCGGTCACTCCCAGCCATAGGCCCCCAGACAAAAACCTCGGCCCTTTTCCCTGGCAAACAAAAGTAAGTTAACCCGCTTCTGGATGGCAGATTGCAGGAGCCACTTTTCACCATCAAACTAGCCCGACTTGGCACTGGTGTCACCTCTGGTCTGGGAACCATCCTGCCTGTCGTGGATTCTAAGGAGCCAGCCGGCCACTCCCAGCCACAGGCCCCCAAACACAAACAACGACGCTTTTCCCTGGAAAACAAAACTCGCCTGCCAAATTTTTGATGGCAGATTGCAGGAACCACTTGGTACTATCAAACCAGCCCAACTTGGCACTGGTGCCACCTTGGGTCTGGGAACCATGCTGCGTATCGTGGATTCTAAGGAGCCAGCCGGCCACTCCAGCCACAGGCCCGCAGACAAAAACAACGGCGCTTTTCCCTGGAAAACAAAACTCGCCTGCCGACTATTTGATGGCAGATTGCAGGAGCCACTTGGTACTATGAAATCAGCCGAACATGGCACTGGTGCCACCATGGGTCTGGTCACCATCCTGCCTATCGTAGCTTTTCAGGAGCCAGCCGGTCACTCCCAGCCATAGGCCCCCTGACACAAAGCTCGGCCCGTTTCCCTGGCAAACAAAAGTAAGCTGCCCCGCTTCTGGATGGCAGATTGCAGGACGCACTTGGTACTATAAAACCAGCCCGACTTTGCACTGGTGCCACCTCAGGTCTGGGAACCATCCTGCGTATCGTGGATTCTAAGGAGCCACCCGGCCACTCCCAGCCACAGGCCCCCAAACACAAACAACGGCGCTTTTCCCTGGAAAACAAAACTCGCCTGCCGACATTTTGATGGCAGATTGCAGGAGCCACTTGGTACTATCAAACCAGCCCAACTTGCCACTGGTGCCACCATGGGTCTGGTCACCATCCTGCCTATCGTAGCTTTTCAGGAGCCAGCCGGTCACTCCCAGCCATAGGCCCCCAGACACAAAGCTCGGACCGTTTCCCTGGCAAACAAAAGTAAGTTATCCCGCTTCTGGATGGCAGATTGCAGGAGCCACTTTGCACCATCATACTAGCCCGACTTGGCACTGGTGCCACCTTGGGTCTGGGAACCATCCTGCGTATCGTGGATTCTAAGCAGCCAGCCGGCCACTCCCAGCCACAGGCCCCCAAACACAAACAACGGCGCTTTTCCCTGGAAAATAAAAACTCGCCTGCCAAATTTTGACGGCAGATTGCAGGAGCCACTTGGTACTATCAAATCAGCCCAACTTGGGACTGGTGCCACCACGGGTCTGGTCACCATCCTGCCTATCGTAGCTTTTCAGGAGCCAGCCGGTCACTCCCAGCCATAGGCCCCCAGACAAAAACCTCGGCCCGTTTCCCTGGCAAACAAAAGTAAGCTGCCCTGCTTCTGGATGGCAGATTGCAGGAACCACTTGGTACTATCAAACCAGCAAAACTTGGCACTGGTGCCACCTTGGGTCTGGATACCATGCTGCGTATCGTGGATTCTAAGGAGCCAGCCGGCCACTCCCAGCCACAGGCCCCCAAACACAAACAACGGCGCTTTTCCCTGGAAAACAAAACTCTCCTGCCAACTTTTTGATGGCAGATTGCAGGAGCCACTTGGTTTTATCAAATCAGCCCAACTTGGCACTGGTGCCACCATGGGTCTGGTCACCATCCTGCCTATCTTAGCTTTTCAGGAGCCAGCCGGTCACTCCCCGCCATAGGCCCCCAGACAAAAAGCTCGGCCCGTTTCCCTGGCAAACAAAAGTAAGCTACCCCGCTTCTGGATGGCAGATTGCAGGAGCCACTTTGCACCATCAAACTAGCCCGTCTTGGCACTGGTGCCACCTCTGGTCTGGGAACCATCCTGCGTATCGTGGATTCTATTTAGCCAGCCGGCCACTCCCTACCACAGGCCCCCAAACACAAACAACGTCGCTTTTCCCTGGAAAACAAAACTCGCCTACCAACTATTTGATGGCAGATTACAGGAGCCACTTGGTACTATCAAACCAGCCCAACTTGGCACTGGTGCCACCATGGGTCTGGTCACAATCCCGCCTATCGTAACTTTTCAGGAGCCAGCCGGTCGCTCCCAGCCATAGGTCCCCAGTCACAAACCTCGGCCCGTTTCCCTGGCAAACAAAAGTAAGCTGCCCCGCTTCTGGATGGCAGATTGCAGGAGCCACTTGGTACTATCAAACCAGCCCGACTTGGCACTGGTGCCACCTCTGGTCTGGGACCCATCCTGCGTATCGTGGATTCTAAGGAGCCAGTCGGCCACTCCCAGCCACAGGCCCCCAAACACAAACAACGGCCCGTTTCCGTGGCAAACAAAAGTAAGCTGCCCCGTTTCTGGATGGCAGATTGCAGGAACCACTTGGCAGTATCAAACCAGCACAACTTGGCACTGGTGGCACCTCTTGTCTGGAAACCATGCTGCGTATCGTGGTTTCTAAGGAGCCAGCCGGGCACTCCCAACCACAGGTCCCCAAACACAAACAATGGCGCTTTTCCCAGGAAAACAAAACTCGCCTGCCAACTTTTTGATGGCAGATTGCAGGAGCCACTTGGTACTATCAAACCAGCCCAACTTGGCACTGGTGCCACCATGGGTCTGGTCACCATCCTGCCTATCGTAGCTTTTCAGGAGCCAGCCGGTCACTCCCAGCCATAGGCCCCGAGACAGAAAGCCCGGCCCGTTTCCCTGGCAAACAAAAGTAAGCTGCCCCGCTTCTGGATGGCAGATTGCAGGAGCCACTTTGTACTATCAAACCAGCCCGACTTGGCACTGGTGCCACCTCTGGTCTGGGAACCATGCTGCGTATCGTGGATTTTAAGGAGCCAGTCGGCCACTCCCAGCCATACGCCTCCAAACACAAACAACGGTCCATTTCCCTGGCAAACAAAAGTAAGCTGCCCCGCTTCTGGATGTCAGATTGCAGGAACCACTTGTTGCCAAGTTGGGGTGGTTTGATAGTACCAAGTGGCTCCTGCAATCTGCCATCAAAAAGTTGGCAAGCGAGTTTTGTTTTCCAGGGAAAAGCGCCGTTGTTTGTGTTTGGGGGCCTGTGGCTGGGAGTGGCCAGCTGTCTCCTTAGAATCCACGATACGCAGGATGGGTCCCAGACCAGAGGTGGCACCAGTGCCAAGTCGGGCTGGTTTGATGGTGCAAAGTGACTCCTGCAATCTGCCATCCAGAAGCGGGGTAGCTTACTTTTGTTTGCCAGGGAAAAGGGTAGAGCTTTGTGTCTGGGGGCCTATGGCTGGGAGTGACCGGCTGGCTCCTTAAAAAGATCGATACGCAGGATTGTTCCCTGACCCAAGGTGGCATCACTGCCAAGTCGGGCTGTTTTCGTAGTACCAAGTGCGTCCTGCAATTTGCCATCCAGAAGAGGGGCAGTTGAGTTTTGTTTGCCAGAGCAAAGGGCCGTGGTATGTGTTTGGGGGCATATGGCTGAGAGTGGCCGGCTGGCCCCTGAAAATCCACGATAGGCAGGATGGTTCCCAGAGCCAAGGTGGCACCAGTGCCATGTTGGCCTGGTTTGATAGTACCATGTGGCTGCTGTAATCTGCCATCCAGAAGCGGGGCAGCTTACTTTTGTTTGCCAGGGAAACGGGCCGAGATATTTGTCTGGGGGCCTATGGCTGGGAGTGACCGGCTGGCTCCTGAAAAGCTACGATAGGCAGGATGGTGACCAGACCCATGGTGGCACCAGTACCAAGTTGGGCTGGTTTGATAGTACCAAGTGGCTCCTGCAATCTGCCATCAAAAATTTGGCAGGCGAGTTTTGTTTTCCAGGGAAAAGCGCCGTTGTTTGTGTTTGGGGGCCTGTGGCTCAGAGTGGCCGGCTGGCTGCTTAGAATCCACGATACGCAGGATGGTTCCCAGACCCAAGGTGGCACCAGTGCCAAGTCGGGCTGGTTTGATAGCACCAAGTGGCTCCTGCAATCTGCCATCCAGAATCGGGGCAGCTTAATTTTGTTTGCCAGGGAAACGGTCCGAGGTTTGTGTCTGGGGGCCTATGGCTGGGAGTGACCGGCTGGCTCCTGAAATGCTACAATAGGCAGGATGGTTCCCAGACCCATAGTGGCACCAGTGCCAAGTTGGGATGATTTGATAGTACCAAGTGGCTCCTGCAATCTGCCATCAAAAAGCTGGCAGGCGAGTTTTGTTTTCCAGGGAAAAGCGCCGTTGTTTGTGTTTGGGGGCCTGTGGCTGGGAGTGGCCGGCTGGCTCCTTAGAATCCACGATATGCAGGATTGTTCCCAGACCCAAGGTGGCACCAGTGCCAAGTCGGGCTGGTTTGATGGTGCAAAGTGGCTCCTGCAATCTGCCATCCAGACGCGGGGCAGCGGATTTTTGTTTCCATGAGAAATGGTCCGTGGTTTGTTTTTGGGGGTATATGGCTGGGCGTGGCCGGCTGGCTCCTTAAAAAGCTCGATATGCAGGATGGTTCCCTGACACAAGGTGGCACCAGTGCCACGTCGGGCGGTTTTCGTAGTACAAAGTGCGTCCTAAAATTTGCCATCCAGAAGAGGGGCAGTTGAGTTTTGTTTGCCAGAGAAAAGGGCCGTGGTTTGTTTTTGGGGGCATATGGCTGAGAGTGGCCGGCTGGCCCCTGAAAATCCACGATAGGCAGGATGGTTCCCAGACCAGAGGTGTCACCAGTGTCAAGTCGGGCTGGTTTGATAGTACTAAATAGCTCCTGCAATCTGCCATGCCGAAGCGGGGCAGCTTACTTTTGTTTGCCAGGGAAACGGGCCGAGGTTTGTGTCTGGGGGCCTATGGCTGGGAGTGACCGGCTGGCTCCTGAAAAGCTACGATAGGCAGGATGGTGACCAGACCCATGGTGGCACCAGTGCCAAGTTGGGCTGGTTTGATAGTACCAAGTGGCTCCGGCAATCTGCCATCAAAAAGTTGGCAGGCGAGTTTTGTTTTCCAGGGAAAAGCGCCGTTGTTTGTGTTTGGGGGCCTGTGGCTGGGAGTGGCCAGCTGGCTCCTTAGAACCCACGATACGCAGGATGGTTCCCAGACCAGAGGTGGCACCAGTGCCAAGTTGGGCTGGTTTGATGGTGCAAAGTGGCTCCTGCAATCTGCCATCCAGAAGCGGGGTAGCTTACTTTTGTTTGCCAGGGAAACGGGCCGAAATATTTGTCTAGGGGCCTCTGGCTGGGGGTGGCTGGCTGGCACCTGAAAAGCTACGATAGGCAGGATGGTGACCAGACCCATGGTGGCACCAGTGCCAAGTTGGGCTGGTTTGATAGTACCAAGTGGCTCCTGCAATCTGCCATCAAATGTTTGGCAGGCGAGTTTTGTTTTCCAGGGAAAAGCACCGTTGTGTGTGTTTTGGGGCCTGTGGCTGGGAGTGGCCAGCTGGCTCCTTAGAATCCACGATACGCAGGATGGTTCCCAGACCCAAGGTGGCACCAGTGCCAAGTCGGGCTGGTTTGTTAGTACCAAGTGGTTCCTGCAATCTGCCATCCAGAAGCGGGGCAGCTGAATTTTGTTTGCCAGAGAAAAAGGCTGTTGTTTGTGTTTCGGGGCCTGTGGCTGGCAGTGGACGGCTGGCTCCTGAAAATCCATGATACGCAGCATGGTTCCCAGACCCAAGGTGGCACCAGTGCCAAGTCGGGCTGGTTTGATACTACCAAGTGCGTCCTGCAATCTGCCATCCAGAAGCGAGGCAGCTTAATTTTGTTTGCCAGGGAAACGGGCCGTGGGTTTTGTATGGGGGCCTATGGCTGAGAGTGGCCGGCTGGCCCCTGAAAATCCACGCTAGGCAGCATGGTTCCCAGATGCAAGGTGGCACCAGTGCCAAGTCGGGCTGGTTTGATGGTGCAAAGTGGCTCCTGCAATCTGCCATCCAGAAGCGGGGCAGCTGATTTTTGTTTGCCAGAGAAAAATTCCGTGGATTGTTTTTGGGGGCATATTGCTGGGAGTGGCCGGCTGGCTCCTTAAAATGCTCGATACGCATGATGGTTCCCAGGTCCAAGGTGTCACCACTACCAAGTCGGCCTGCGGTTTTAGTATCAAGTTCATCCTGCAATTTGCCATCCAGAAGAGGGGCAGTTGAGTTTTGTTTGCCAGAGAAACGGGCCGAGGTTTCTGTTTGGGGACATATGGCTGAGAGTGGCCGGCTGGCCCCTGAATATCCACGATACACAGCATGGTTCCCAGATCCAAGGTGGCACCAGTGCCAAGTTGGGCTGGTTTGATAGTCCCAAGTGTCTCCTGCAATCTGCCATCCAGAAGCGGGGCAGCTTACTTTTGTTTGCCAGAGAAATAGGCCTAGGTTTTTGTCTGGGGGCCTGTGGCTAGGAGTGGCCGGCTGGCTCCTTAGAATCCACGATACGCAGGATGTTTCCCAGACCCAAGGTGGCACCAGTGCCAAGTCGGGCTGGTTTGATAGTACCAAGTGGCTCCTGCAAACTCCATCAAAATGTTGGCAGACGTGTTTTGTTTTCCAGGGAACAGCGCCGTTGATTTTGTTTGGGGACCTGTGGCTGGGAGTGGCCGGCTGGCTCCTTAGAATCCACGATACGCAGGATGGTTCCCAGACCCAAGGTGGCACCAGTGCCAAGTCGGGCTGGTTTGATTACACCAAGTGGCTCCTGCAATCTGCCATCCAGAAGTGAGGCAGCTAAGTTTTGTTTGCCAGAACAAAGGGCCGTGGTTTTTGTTGGGGCCTGTGGCTGGGAGTAGCCGGCTGGCTCCTTAAAATCCACGATAGGCTGGATGGTTCCCAGACCCAAGGTGGCACTAGTGCCAAGTCGGGCTGGTTTGATAGTACCAAGTGGCTCCTGCAATCTGCCATCCAGAAGCGGTGCAGTTGAGTTTTGTTTGCCAGAGAAAAGGGCCGTGGGTTGTGTTTGGGGGCATATGGCTGGGAGTGGCCGGCTGTCTCATTAAAAAGATCGATACGCAGGATGGTTCCCAGACCCAAGGTGGCACCAGTGCCAAGTCGGGCTGTTTTTATAGTACCAAGTGCGTCCTGCAATTTGCCATCCAGAAGAGGGGCAGTGGAGTTTTGTTTGCCAGAGAATAGCGCCGTTGTTTGTGTTTGGGGGCTTGTGGCTGGGAGTGGCCGACTGGCGCCTTAGAATCTGTGTTACGCAGCATGGTTCCCAGACCAGAGGTGGCACCAGTGCCAAGTTGGGCTGGTTTGATAGTACCAAGTGGCTCCTGCAATCTGCCATCCAGAAGTGGGGCAGCTTACTTTTGTTTGCCAGGGAAACGGGCCGAGGTTTGTGACTGGGGACCTATGGCTGGGAGTGACCGGCTGGCTCCTGAAAAGCTACGATAGGCAGGAGGGTGACCAGACCCATGGTGGCACCAGTGCCAAGTTGGGCTGGTTTGATAGTACCAAGTGTCTCCTGCAATCTGCCATCAAAAAGTTGTCAGGCGAGTTTTGTTTTCCAGGGAAAAGCGCCGTTGTTTGTATTTGGGGGCCTGTGGCTGGGAGTGGCCGGCTGGCTCCTTTGAACCCACGATACGCAGGATGGTTCCCAGACCCAAGGTGGCACCAGTGCCAAGTCGGGCTGGTTTGATACTACCAAGTGCGTCCTGCAATCTGCCATCCAGAAGCGGGGCAGGTTAATTTTGTTTGCCAGTGAAACGGGCCGTGGGTTTTGTTTGGGGGCCTATGGCTGAGAGTGGCCGGCTGGCTCCTGAAAATCCACGCTAGGCAGCATGGTTCCCAGATGCAAGGTGGCACCAGTGCCAAGTCGGGCTGGTTTGATGGTGCAAAGTGGCTCCTGCAATCTGCCATCCAGAAGCGGGGCAGCTGATTTTTGTTTGCCAGAGAAAAATTCCGTGGATTGTTTTTGGGGGCATATTGCTGGGAGTGGCCGGCTGGCTCCTTAAAATGCTCGATACGCATGATGGTTCCCAGGTCCAAGGTGTCACCACTACCAAGTCGGCCTGCGGTTTTAGTATCAAGTTCATCCTGCAATTTGCCATCCAGAAGAGGGGCAGTTGAGTTTTGTTTGCCAGAGAAACGGGCCGAGGTTTCTGTTTGGGGACATATGGCTGAGAGTGGCCGGCTGGCCCCTGAATATCCACGATACACAGCATGGTTCCCAGATCCAAGGTGGCACCAGTGCCAAGTTGGGCTGGTTTGATAGTACCAAGTGTCTCCTGCAATCTGCCATCCAGAAGCGGGGCAGCTTACTTTTGTTTGCCAGAGAAATAGGCCTAGGTTTTTGTCTGGGGGCCTGTGGCTAGGAGTGGCCGGCTGGCTCCTAAGAATCCACGATACGCAGGATGTTTCCCAGACCCAAGGTGGCACCAGTGCCAAGTCGGGCTGGTTTGATAGTACCAAGTGGCTCCTGCAAACTCCATCAAAAAGTTGGCAGGCGTGTTTTGTTTTCCAGGGAACAGCGCCGTTGATTTTGTTTGGGGGCCTGTGGCTGGGAGTGGCCGGCTGGCTCCTTAGAATCCACGATACGCAGGATGGTTCCCAGACCCAAGGTGGCACCAGTGCCAAGTCGGGCTGGTTTGATTACACCAAGTGGCTCCTGCAATCTGCCATCCAGAAGTGAGGCAGCTAAGTTTTGTTTGCCAGAAAAAAGGGCCGTGGTTTTTGTTGGGGGCCTGTGGCTGGGAGTGGCCGGCTGGCTCCTTAGAATCCACCATACGCAGGATGGTTCCCAGACCCAAGGTGGCACCAGTGCCAAGTCGGGCTGGTTTGATAGTACCAAGTGACTCCTGCAATCTGCCATCCAGAAGCGGTGCAGTTGAGTTTTGTTTGCCAGAGAAAAGGGCCGTGGGTTGTGTTTGGGGGCATATGGCTGGGAGTGGCCGGCTGTCTCATTAAAAAGATCGATACGCAGGATGGTTCCCAGACCCAAGGTGGCACCAGTGCCAAGTCGGGCTGTTTTTATAGTACCAAGTGCGTCCTGCAATTTGCCATCCAGAAGAGGGGCAGTGGAGTTTTGTTTGCCAGAGAATAGCGCCGTTGTTTGTGTTTGGGAGCTTGTGGCTGGGAGTGGCCGACTGGCGCCGTAGAATCTGTGTTACGCAGCATGGTTCCCAGACCAGAGGTGGCACCAGTGCCAAGTTGGGCTGGTTTGATAGTACCAAGTGGCTCCTGCAATCTGCCATCCAGAAGCGGGGCAGCTTACTTTTGTTTGCCAGGGAAACGGGCCGAGGTTTGTGACTGGGGACCTATGGCTGGGAGTGACCGGCTGGCTCCTGAAAAGCTACGATAGGCAGGATGGTGACCAGACCCATGGTGGCACCAGTGCCAAGTTGGGCTGGTTTGATAGTACCAAGTGGCTCTGGCAATCTGCCATCAAAAAGTTGTCAGGCGAGTTTTGTTTTCCAGGGAAAAGCGCCGTTGTTTGTATTTGGGGGCCTGTGGCTGGGAGTGGCCGGCTGGCTCCTTTGAACCCACAATACGCAGGATGGTTCCCAGACCCAAGGTGGCACCAGTGCCAAGTCGGGCTGGTTTGATACTACCAAGTGCGTCCTGCAATCTGCCATCCAGAAGCGGGGCAGCTTAATTTTGTTTGCCAGGGAAACGGGCCGTGGGTTTTGTTTGGGGGCCTATGGCTGAGAGTGGCCGGCTGGCTCCTGAAAATCCACGCTACGCAGCATGGTTCCCAGATGCAAGGTGGCACCAGTGCCAAGTCGGGCTGGTTTGATGGTGCAAAGTGGCTCCTGCAATCTGCCATCCAGAAGCGGGGCAGCTGATTTTTGTTTGCCAGAGAAAAATTCCGTGGATTGTTTTTGGGGGCATATTGCTGGGAGTGGCCGGCTGGCTCCTTAAAATGCTCGATACGCATGATGGTTCCCAGGCCCAAGGTGTCACCACTACCAAGTCGGCCTGCGGTTTTAGTATCAAGTTCATCCTGCAATTTGCCATCCAGAAGAGGGGCAGTTGAGTTTTGTTTGCCAGAGAAACGGGCCGAGGTTTCTGTTTGGGGACATATGGCTGAGAGTGGCCGGCTGGCCCCTGAATATCCACGATACACAGCATGGTTCCCAGATCCAAGGTGGCACCAGTGCCAAGTTGGGCTGGTTTGATAGTACCAAGTGTCTCCTGCAATCTGCCATCCAGAAGCGGGGCAGCTTACTTTTGTTTGCCAGAGAAATAGGCCTAGGTTTTTGTCTGGGGGCCTGTGGCTAGGAGTGGCCGGCTGGCTCCTAAGAATCCACGATACGCAGGATGTTTCCCAGACCCAAGGTGGCACCAGTGCCAAGTCGGGCTGGTTTGATAGTACCAAGTGGCTCCTGCAAACTCCATCAAAAAGTTGGCAGGCGTGTTTTGTTTTCCAGGGAACAGCGCCGTTGATTTTGTTTGGGGGCCTGTGGCTGGGAGTGGCCGGCTGGCTCCTTAGAATCCACGATACGCAGGATGGTTCCCAGACCCAAGGTGGCACCAGTGCCAAGTCGGGCTGGTTTGATTACACCAAGTGGCTCCTGCAATCTGCCATCTAGAAGTGAGGCAGCTAAGTTTTGTTTGCCAGAAAAAAGGGCCGTGGTTTTTGTTGGGGGCCTGTGGCTGGGAGTGGCCGGCTGGCTCCTTAGAATCCACCATACGCAGGATGGTTCCCAGACCCAAGGTGGCACCAGTGCCAAGTCGGGCTGGTTTGATAGTCCCAAGTGGCTCCTGCAAACTGCCATCCAGAAGCGGGGCAGCTGAGTTTTGTTTGCCAGGGAAATGGGCCGTTGTTTGTGTTTGGGGGCCTGTGGCTGGGAGTGTTCGGCTGGTTCCTGAATATGTACGATACGCAGGATTGTTCCCAGACCCAAGGTGGCACCAGTGCCAAGTCGGGCTGGTTTGATGGTGCAAAGTGGCTCCTGCAATCTGCCATCCAGACGCGGGGCAGCGGATTTTTTTTTCCATGAGAAATGGTCCGTGGTTTGTTTTTGGGGGTATATGGCTGGGCGTGGCCGGCTGGCTCCTTAAAAAGCTCGATATGCAGGATGGTTCCCTGACACAAGGTGGCACCAGTGCCACGTCGGGCGGTTTTCGTAGTACAAAGTGCGTCCTAAAATTTGCCATCCAGAAGAGGGGCAGTTGAGTTTTGTTTGCCAGAGAAAAGGTCCGTGGTTTGTTTTTGGGGGCATATGGCTGAGAGTGGCTGGCTGGCCCCTGAAAATCCACGATACACAGGATGGTTCCCAGATCCAAGGTGGCACCTGTGCCAAGTCGGGCTGATTTGATAGTACTAAGTAGCTCCTGCAATCTGCCATCCAGAAGCGGGGCAGCTTACTTTTGTTTGCCAGGGAAACGGGCCGAGGTTTGTGTTTGGGGGCCTATGGCTGAGAGTGACCGGCTGGCTCCTGAAAAGCTACAATAGGCAGGATGGTGACCAGACCCATGGTGGCACCAGTGCCAAGTTGGGCTGGTTTGATAGTACCAAGTGGTTCCTGCAATCTGCCATCCAGAAGCAGGGCAGCTGAGTTTTGTTTGCCAGAGAAAAGGGCCTTGGTTTGTGTTTGGGGGCATATGGCTGGGTGTGGCCAGCTGGCTCCTTAAAATGCACGATATGCAACATGGCTCCCAGACCCAAGGTGGCACCAGTGCCAAGTTGGGCTGGTTTGATAGTACCAAGTGGCTCCTGCAATCTTCCATGATCACGTGGAGAAATACTTTCTGGTTTCAGCCTCATGCTCTTTCTTCTCTCCCTCAACTTCTCTATCACCTCTCATCTGGTTCACATGCGCTGTCTTCAAGGTCCACAGGCTACTTTTCACAGAATCTTCTGGCCTGATGAAGTAAGAATGATGAATAGAACAGAGCTGGGATCTATTTTCCAGTTTGGATAAAATGCATTCTGCACACAAATCCAAGGAGAACGGGCTGCCCCGATGCCCAGAAAATCTTTCACTCCTGCTAGTGTTCTACGTCAACCGCAACTTAGTCTGAAAGAAAAGCTTTTTCTCTGAGAGCATCTGAGAGGTTTGCATGAAGCACTGATATCTGACATATGCAATTTTGAATAGGAGAGGAAAAAGAAAATGGCAAGGAGTTTTTAATTTTAGTGGTTTCAATTTTAATTTCCGTGCACTTTTTCAAAACTTGTCAGCTCAAATGCCCATCAACATCTTTTAGTCATCTGTAAGTCAGTATTCATATAAAATGTGCTTCAAATCCAAAGAATTTCAAATTTGCACTCCAAGCTTCTATGCCTAGATTTATGATTTCCTACACATATTAGATGAAAGGAAGGCCTTTTTTACTGTGGGAGTGCTGGAACACTGGAACAGGTTGCCCAGAGAAGTTGTGGGTGTCCCATCCCTGAAAGTATTCAAGGTCACCTTGGACGGGGCTTGGAGCAGCAACAAAGGAGAAGCTTGATGGTAGAGAAACAAAGTTGGACTATAGAAGAAACTCGGATTGAAGTATAGGATCAAGTTTTCTCTCAGCTCTTGGGGTAAATTCAAAGTTGTACAAAATGACATTTATCTGTGCTATTCACTACTGTAACAGAAAGTTTCATGAAAACTGTACAGAAGATAGTAAATTTTAAAAGAGATAAGAATTACAGCATAAAATCCATGGGATAGGTTACAACATGAGACACTCTCTAAGAGAAAATCTCTTTGTTTCAGCACTTCATCGGGGTAAGATTTCATGAAGTGCCAAAGAAGGCGGCAAAATATCATTCGGGACATTATTTACTGGAATTCAGCCTGGCCATTAGTAGGAACTGCCTTTGAACATATCATGTAGATATACCACACACACTTTCCCTTCACTGAAAAATTACTGTTTACAACAAATAAGCAATTGACGATCAAAATTGATTGAAAGCATCTTAAACATGTCAAGTATTTCATTGTAGATGATCTGTGATCCAAATGCTTCTTCCACCTTCGAGAGGGACAGAAGAATTCTTCCATATCATGATGGTTTAAAATTGTATCAACCAATGTTTTCTGCTGAAAAGATATCATCTATTTTTTTCTATTTTTGGAAGAAAATATTCCTAGACATACAACAGGTGAGAACTAAGTAATTTTAAAGAAACAAATGAAATGAAAATATTCTGTAAATAGAATGAAATGAAAAGCTGTGTTTTAAATAGGAGCTAAATATTAAACAGAATTTTTGTACCAGGCATTTGAATTACTGCACCAGCTCTTTTGCCCATCAAGAGAGGCATTTAGCATTTCAGTCTTTTCCAAGGTGTTCATGATCTGCTATGCTGATCTCTGTGTGTGCCTAGGTGTGTGTGGAGGGGGGGGCATATGAAGGGGAGTGTGTATGTTTGCTTTACAATTGTTGTGGCAGATTCATGCCTCAGCTCCACATTTTGTTTTAAAAAGGTCACACCGAGTGGATATGAAGTTTACTATCAACAAGAGATCGATTCCCAAATCATCCATTTGACTCTCCCTTATAAATCATGTGCTTTGTTGCATATTTTATCAAATATACTTTCAAGCCAGATGGAGGAAGGAGGATGTGGGAATCCCTCCACCATCTTGCAACTTTTATGTAAGTAGGTTTTCAAGAAAATCATCATTTCTCTTTTAAATATGTCTGGAACAGGCATGATGGTAGTGTCAACCTGTTGGAGTTTTTGTTGCTGGAAGAAGTTGTACAAAAGGATTGGTTTTTACATTGACCAGTTACTGAATCAAGCGCAGGAATACATTGGAAATTTAGCTGGGGGTTCCTTTTCCCAGCAGACTACTTCTAGAACGAGCTTGTACACTGAAGCTGACTCTTTTGCTCTCTTTTTGTTTCTTTCCTATTTTCTTGGCTTCTTTGCCACTATCTAGACAATTTTGGAACTTTGTTCCCAACTAAAATGGTTTCAATAGTCTGATTGTGATCATACATTTTTACAAGGAATTTTTAAAATCTTTCCTCGAGTCCAGAAAGTCAAGGACTTAGATCTTTTTCTTCCCTTATCAATATTGCCATGAAATTGATAAATAAAGACCAACTCTTTATTTTTGTTTTTAACCCACGTAGATAATTCCCATCCATTAATCCATTTTGTGGACCAATAGCTGCCATTCTGATGGAAGCTGTCACTTCTTAACAATAGGCATTCTGTGACTATGTTGACTGCACTTTGGGTGAAGATCCTAACTGGTCTTAGATATACATAGGGAGAAATTTGCTCAGCCAGTGTCAGTCTTAAGCATGCGTATCAGAAGATCTTTCTAGAGCTGGGAATTTTCCCATGAAAGGGATTCAGTTAGGGAAGAGACACTTGTGCCAGAGTTTTACATTCTTCTTGAACACTGCTTAAGGAACTTAGATGCCATGTCCATTTGGATCTCTGTCTGCACAGAACTTTGTCATGCCAGCGCTTTGAAATGCATCTTGAAGAGAATTCACTAGCACAGAATGAAAGAGAGTGGAAGGGGTTGGTGGGGCTAACCAGGCCCAACCCCCCTGCCTAAACCAGGATACCTAGAGCCTCTTGCCCAGGATTCTATCTGGGTGTACTTTTAATGTCTTCGAAGATCCAGGCTCCACAATCTTTCTGGGCAGTCTGTGCCGTGGTTCAGTCACCCTGACAGTAAAGAAACATTTACTGATGTTCAAAGGCAATCTCCTGTATTTCAGTGTGTGCCCACTGCCTCTTGTCTTTTCCCTCAGCATCACTGAAAAGACACTGATTCCCTCCCCTTTGCACTATTGCTTCCATATGTATGTGTGATGCCATGTAGAGGTATGTCAAAAACCTCCCTGAAGCCCAGGCAGATAATATTCCCTTCATCTACCAGTCAAGTTGATTCATCAGAGGAGTTTAAAGTGATGTTCAGCATGAAATTCCCCTGAAAAATCATGCTAACTACATTATTTGGTCATCTGTCATGTGCCTGGCAAGGATTTCCAGGAAGAGCTGCTTCATCAACTTCCTGGGGATAAAAAAGAGGCTGGCTGGTTTGTACTATGGCGAGTCCTCTTAATTGCCTTTTTTGAAGATGGGTGTCATTTGCTAACATCCACTCTTTAGCTCCTCTTCTCATCTACACCTCGGCAAAAAGCTTTTCCACTATGTCTGGCTAGGAAAAACTGTGCCAGCACAGAAAACATCTCCCATCGTGTTCTAGAAGTTGCACGGATGTCTGCCAAGTGTTTGGCAGGAAGAAAAGAAAAGTTGTCCAAAACAGCTTCCAATCGAATGTTCCTGTGATTGGAAAAGTCAGGAGAGTGCAAAGGTACTGTTTTCTATCAGTTGGCAAGGTGCGCACACAATCCCAGTGTTGTACAGCTTGCTTCTTCACCTTCCCGAAGCTGCCGCTCTCGCCGGCTGCCGGAGCCCAAGAAGCGGCTTCTTCGCGCAAAGACGATTGTGCCGCTCACAGGGCTCTCCTTAGCGCGGCTTCTGCCGAAAGACGCCCGGCAGCGGCTCTTACCTCCGGAGAGCATCCTACCTTCGTCTTTCGCGTCTTTTGTAGTCTACATCTTAGCAAAACGCTTCTCCACTATGTCTGGCTAGGAAAAACTGTGCCAGCACAGAAAACATCTCCCATCGTGTTCTCGAAGTTGCACGGATGTCTGCCAAGTGTTTGGCAGGAAGAAAAGAAAAGTTGTCCAAAACAGCTTCCAATCGAATGTTCCTGTGATTGGAAAAGTCAGGAGAGTGCAAAGGTACTGTTTTCTATCAGTTGGCAAGGTGCGCACACAATCCCAGTGTTGTACAGCTTGCTTCTTCACCTTCCCGAAGCTGCCGCTCTCGCCGGCTCCCGGAACCGAAGAAGCGGCTTCTTCGCGCAAAGACGATTGTGCCGCTCACAGTGCTCTCCTTAGCGCGGCTTCTGCCGAAAGACGCCCGGCAGCGGCTCTTACCTCCGGAGAGCATCCTACCTTCGTCTTTCGCGTCTTATGTAGTCTACACCTCGGCAAAAAGCTTTTCCACTATGTCTGGCTAGGAAAAACTGTGCCAGCACAGAAAACATCTCCCATCGTGTTCTAGAAGTTGCACGGATGTCTGCCAAGTGTTTGGCAGGAAGAAAAGAAAAGTTGTCCAAAACAGCTTCCAATCGAATGTTCCTGTGATTGGAAAAGTCAGGAGAGTGCAAAGGTACTGTTTTCTATCAGTTGGCAAGGTGCGCACACAATCCCAGTGTTGTACAGCTTGCTTCTTCACCTTCCCGAAGCTGCCGCTCTCGCCGGCTGCCGGAGCCCAAGAAGCGGCTTCTTCGCGCAAAGACGATTGTGCCGCTCACAGTGCTCTCCTTAGCGCGGCTTCTGCCGAAAGACGCCCGGCAGCGGCTCTTACCTCCGGAGAGCATCCTACCTTCGTCTTTCGCGTCTTTTGTAGTCTACATCTTAGCAAAACGCTTTTCCACTATGTCTGGCTAGGAAAAACTGTGCCAGCACAGAAAACATCTCCCATCGTGTTCTAGAAGTTGCACGGATGTCTGCCAAGTGTTTGGCAGGAAGAAAAGAAAAGTTGTCCAAAACAGCTTCCAATCGAATGTTCCTGTGATTGGAAAAGTCAGGAGAGTGCAAAGGTACTGTTTTCTATCAGTTGGCAAGGTGCGCACACAATCCCAGTGTTGTACAGCTTGCTTCTTCACCTTCCCGAAGCTGCCGCTCTCGCCGGCTCCCGGAACCGAAGAAGCGGCTTCTTCGCGCAAAGACGATTGTGCCGCTCACAGTGCTCTCCTTAGCGCGGCTTCTGCCGAAAGACGCCCGGCAGCGGCTCTTACCTCCGGAGAGCATCCTACCTTCGTCTTTCGCGTCTTATGTAGTCTACACCTCGGCAAAAAGCTTTTCCACTATGTCTGGCTAGGAAAAACTGTGCCAGCACAGAAAACATCTCCCATCGTGTTCTAGAAGTTGCACGGATGTCTGCCAAGTGTTTGGCAGGAAGAAAAGTTGTCCAAAACAGCTTCCAATCGAATGTTCCTGTGATTGGAAAAGTCAGGAGAGTGCAAAGGTACTGTTTTCTATCAGTTGGCAAGGTGCGCACACAATCCCAGTGTTGTACAGCTTGCTTCTTCACCTTCCCGAAGCTGCCGCTCTCGCCGGCTGCCGGAGCCCAAGAAGCGGCTTCTTCGCGCAAAGACGATTGTGCCGCTCACAGTGCTCTCCTTAGCGCGGCTTCTGCCGAAAGACGCCCGGCAGCGGCTCTTACCTCCGGAGAGCATCCTACCTTCGTCTTTCGCGTCTTTTGTAGTCTACATCTTAGCAAAACGCTTTTCCACTATGTCTGGCTAGGAAAAACTGTGCCAGCACAGAAAACATCTCCCATCGTGTTCTAGAAGTTGCACGGATGTCTGCCAAGTGTTTGGCAGGAAGAAAAGAAAAGTTGTCCAAAACAGCTTCCAATCGAATGTTCCTGTGATTGGAAAAGTCAGGAGAGTGCAAAGGTACTGTTTTCTATCAGTTGGCAAGGTGCGCACACAATCCCAGTGTTGTACAGCTTGCTTCTTCACCTTCCCGAAGCTGCCGCTCTCGCCGGCTGCCGGAGCCCAAGAAGCGGCTTCTTCGCGCAAAGACGATTGTGCCGCTCACAGGGCTCTCCTTAGCGCGGCTTCTGCCGAAAGACGCCCGGCAGCGGCTCTTACCTCCGGAGAGCATCCTACCTTCGTCTTTCGCGTCTTTTGTAGTCTACATCTTAGCAAAACGCTTTTCCACTATGTCTGGCTAGGAAAAACTGTGCCAGCACAGAAAACATCTCCCATCGTGTTCTAGAAGTTGCACGGATGTCTGCCAAGTGTTTGGCAGGAAGAAAAGAAAAGTTGTCCAAAACAGCTTCCAATCGAATGTTCCTGTGATTGGAAAAGTCAGGAGAGTGCAAAGGTACTGTTTTCTATCAGTTGGCAAGGTGCGCACACAATCCCAGTGTTGTACAGCTTGCTTCTTCACCTTCCCGAAGCTGCCGCTCTCGCCGGCTGCCGGAGCCCAAGAAGCGGCTTCTTCGCGCAAAGACGATTGTGCCGCTCACAGTGCTCTCCTTAGCGCGGCTTCTGCCGAAAGACGCCCGGCAGCGGCTCTTAACTCCGGAGAGCATCCTACCTTCGTCTTTCGCGTCTTTTGTAGTCTACATCTTAGCAAAACGCTTTTCCACTATGTCTGGCTAGGAAAAACCGTGCCAGCCCAGAAAACATCTCCCATCGTTTTCTAGAAGTTGCAGATATGTCTGCCAAGTGTTTGGCAGGAAGAAAAGAAAAGTTGTCCAAAACAGCTTCCAATCGAATGTTCCTGTGATTGGAAGAGTCAGGAGAGTGCAAAGGTACTGTTTTCTATCAGTTGGCAAGGTGCGCACACAATCCCAGTGTTGTACAGCTTGCTTCTTCACCTTCCCGAAGCTGCCACTCTCAGGAGGTAAGAGCCGCTGCCTTCTTTCGGCAGAAGCCGCGCTAAGGGGAGCACTGTGAGCGGCACAATCGTCTTTGCGCGAAGAAGCCGCTTCTTGGGCTCCGGGAGCCGGCGAGAGCGGCAGCTTCGGGAAGGTGAAGAAGCAAGCTGTACAACACTGGGATTGTGTGCGCACCTTGCCAACTGATAGAAAACAGTACCTTTGCACTCTCCTGACTTTTCCAATCACAGGAACATTCGATTGGAAGCTGTTTTGGACAACTTTTCTTTTCTTCCTGCCAAACACTTGGCAGACATCCGTGCAACTTCTAGAACACGATGGGAGATGTTTTCTGTGCTGGCACAGTTTTTCCTAGCCAGACATAGTGGAGAAGCGTTATGCTAAGATGTAGACTACAAAAGACGCGAAAGACGAAGGTAGGATGCTCTCCGGAGGTAAGAGCCGCTGCCGGGCGTCTTTCGGCAGAAGCCGCGCTAAGGAGAGCACTGTGAGCGGCACAATCGTCTTTGCGCGAAGAAGCCGCTTCTTGGGCTCCGGCAGCCGGCGAGAGCGGCAGCTTCGGGAAGGTGAAGAAGCAAGCTGTACAACACTGGGATTGTGTGCGCACCTTGCCAACTGATAGAAAACAGTACCTTTGCACTCTCCTGACTTTTCCAATCACAGGAACATTCGATTGGAAGCTGTTTTGGACAACTTTTCTTTTCTTCCTGCCAAACACTTGGCAGACATCCGTGCAACTTCTAGAACACGATGGGAGATGTTTTCTGTGCTGGCACAGTTTTTCCTAGCCAGACATAGTGGAAAAGCGTTTTGCTAATATGTAGACTACAAAAGACGCGAAAGACGAAGGTAGGATGCTCTCCGGAGGTAAGAGCCGCTGCCGGGCGTCTTTCGGCAGAAGCCGCGCTAAGGAGAGCCCTGTGAGCGGCACAATCGTCTTTGCGCGAAGAAGCCGCTTCTTGGGCTCCGGCAGCCGGCGAGAGCGGCAGCTTCGGGAAGGTGAAGAAGCAAGCTGTACAACACTGGGATTGTGTGCGCACCTTGCCAACTGATAGAAAACAGTACCTTTGCACTCTCCTGACTTTTCCAATCACAGGAACATTCGATTGGAAGCTGTTTTGGACAACTTTTCTTTTCTTCCTGCCAAACACTTGGCAGACATCCGTGCAACTTCTAGAACACGATGGGAGATGTTTTCTGTGCTGGCACAGTTTTTCCTAGCCAGACATAGTGGAAAAGCTTTTTGCCGAGGTGTAGACTACATAAGACGCGAAAGACGAAGGTAGGATGCTCTCCGGAGGTAAGAGCCGCTGCCGGGCGTCTTTCGGCAGAAGCCGCGCTAAGGAGAGCCCTGTGAGCGGCACAATCGTCTCTGCGCGAAGAAGCCGCTTCTTCGGTTCCGGGAGCCGGCGAGAGCGGCAGCTTCGGGAAGGTGAAGAAGCAAGCTGTACAACACTGGGATTGTGTGCGCACCTTGCCAACTGATAGAAAACAGTACCTTTGCACTCTCCTGACTTTTCCAATCACAGGAACATTCGATTGGAAGCTGTTTTGGACAACTTTTCTTTTCTTCCTGCCAAACACTTGGCAGACATCCGTGCAACTTCTAGAACACGATGGGAGATGTTTTCTGTGCTGGCACAGTTTTTCCTAGCCAGACATAGTGGAAAAGCGTTTTGCTAAGATGTAGACTACAAAAGACGCGAAAGACGAAGGTAGGATGCTCTCCGGAGGTAAGAGCCGCTGCCGGGCGTCTTTCGGCAGAAGCCGCGCTAAGGAGAGCACTGTGAGCGGCACAATCGTCTTTGCGCGAAGAAGCCGCTTCTTGGGCTCCGGCAGCCGGCGAGAGCGGCAGCTTCGGGAAGGTGAAGAAGCAAGCTGTACAACACTGGGATTGTGTGCGCACCTTGCCAACTGATAGAAAACAGTACCTTTGCACTCTCCTGACTTTTCCAATCACAGGAACATTCGATTGGAAGCTGTTTTGGACAACTTTTCTTTTCTTCCTGCCAAACACTTGGCAGACATCCGTGCAACTTCTAGAACACGATGGGAGATGTTTTCTGTGCTGGCACAGTTTTTCCTAGCCAGACATAGTGGAAAAGCGTTTTGCCGAGGTGTAGATGAGAAGAGGAGCTAAAGACGAAGGTAGGATGCTCTCCGGAGGTAAGAGCCGCTGCCGGGCGTCTTTCGGCAGAAGCCGCGCTAAGGAGAGCACTGTGAGCGGCACAATCGTCTTTGCGCGAAGAAGCCGCTTCTTGGGCTCCGGGAGCCGGCGAGAGCGGCAGCTTCGGGAAGGTGAAGAAGCAAGCTGTACAACACTGGGATTGTGTGCGCACCTTGCCAACTGATAGAAAACAGTACCTTTGCACTCTCCTGACTTTTCCAATCACAGGAACATTCGATTGGAAGCTGTTTTGGACAACTTTTCTTTTCTTCCTGCCAAACACTTGGCAGACATCCGTGCAACTTCTAGAACACGATGGGAGATGTTTTCTGTGCTGGCACAGTTTTTCCTAGCCAGACATAGTGGAAAAGCTTTTTGCCGAGGTGTAGATGAGAAGAGGAGCTAAAGAGTGGATGTTAGCAAATGACACCCATCTTCAAAAAAGGCAATTAAGAGGACTCGCCATAGTACAAACCAGCCAGCCTCTTTTTTATCCCCAGGAAGTTGATGAAGCAGCTCTTCCTGGAAATCCTTGCCAGGCACATGACAGATGACCAAATAATGTAGTTAGCATGATTTTTCAGGGGAATTTCATGCTGAACATCACTTTAAACTCCTCTGATGAATCAACTTGACTGGTAGATGAAGGGAATATTATCTGCCTGGGCTTCAGGGAGGTTTTTGACATACCTCTACATGGCATCACACATACATATGGAAGCAATAGTGCAAAGGGGAGGGAATCAGTGTCTTTTCAGTGATGCTGAGGGAAAAGACAAGAGGCAGTGGGCACACACTGAAATACAGGAGATTGCCTTTGAACATCAGTAAATGTTTCTTTACTGTCAGGGTGACTGAACCACGGCACAGACTGCCCAGAAAGATTGTGGAGCCTGGATCTTTGAAGACATTAAAAGTACACCCAGATAGAATCCTGGGCAAGAGGCTCTAGGTATCCTGGTTTAGGCAGGGGGGTTGGGCCTGGTTAGCCCCACCAACCCCTTCCACTCTCTTTCATTCTGTGCTAGTGAATTCTCTTCAAGATGCATTTCAAAGCGCTGGCATGACAAAGTTCTGTGCAGACAGAGATCCAAATGGACATGGCATCTAAGTTCCTTAAGCAGTGTTCAAGAAGAATGTAAAACTCTGGCACAAGTGTCTCTTCCCTAACTGAATCCCTTTCATGGGAAAATTCCCAGCTCTAGAAAGATCTTCTGATACGCATGCTTAAGACTGACACTGGCTGAGCAAATTTCTCCCTATGTATATCTAAGACCAGTTAGGATCTTCACCCAAAGTGCAGTCAACATAGTCACAGAATGCCTATTGTTAAGAAGTGACAGCTTCCATCAGAATGGCAGCTATTGGTCCACAAAATGGATTAATGGATGGGAATTATCTACGTGGGTTAAAAACAAAAATAAAGAGTTGGTCTTTATTTATCAATTTCATGGCAATATTGATAAGGGAAGAAAAAGATCTAAGTCCTTGACTTTCTGGACTCGAGGAAAGATTTTAAAAATTCCTTGTAAAAATGTATGATCACAATCAGACTATTGAAACCATTTTAGTTGGGAACAAAGTTCCAAAATTGTCTAGATAGTGGCAAAGAAGCCAAGAAAATAGGAAAGAAACAAAAAGAGAGCAAAAGAGTCAGCTTCAGTGTACAAGCTCGTTCTAGAAGTAGTCTGCTGGGAAAAGGAACCCCCAGCTAAATTTCCAATGTATTCCTGCGCTTGATTCAGTAACTGGTCAATGTAAAAACCAATCCTTTTGTACAACTTCTTCCAGCAACAAAAACTCCAACAGGTTGACACTACCATCATGCCTGTTCCAGACATATTTAAAAGAGAAATGATGATTTTCTTGAAAACCTACTTACATAAAAGTTGCAAGATGGTGGAGGGATTCCCACATCCTCCTTCCTCCATCTGGCTTGAAAGTATATTTGATAAAATATGCAACAAAGCACATGATTTATAAGGGAGAGTCAAATGGATGATTTGGGAATCGATCTCTTGTTGATAGTAAACTTCATATCCACTCGGTGTGACCTTTTTAAAACAAAATGTGGAGCTGAGGCATGAATCTGCCACAACAATTGTAAAGCAAACATACACACTCCCCTTCATATGCCCCCCCCTCCACACACACCTAGGCACACACAGAGATCAGCATAGCAGATCATGAACACCTTGGAAAAGACTGAAATGCTAAATGCCTCTCTTGATGGGCAAAAGAGCTGGTGCAGTAATTCAAATGCCTGGTACAAAAATTCTGTTTAATATTTAGCTCCTATTTAAAACACAGCTTTTCATTTCATTCTATTTACAGAATATTTTCATTTCATTTGTTTCTTTAAAATTACTTAGTTCTCACCTGTTGTATGTCTAGGAATATTTTCTTCCAAAAATAGAAAAAAATAGATGATATCTTTTCAGCAGAAAACATTGGTTGATACAATTTTAAACCATCATGATATGGAAGAATTCTTCTGTCCCTCTCGAAGGTGGAAGAAGCATTTGGATCACAGATCATCTACAATGAAATACTTGACATGTTTAAGATGCTTTCAATCAATTTTGATCGTCAATTGCTTATTTGTTGTAAACAGTAATTTTTCAGTGAAGGGAAAGTGTGTGTGGTATATCTACATGATATGTTCAAAGGCAGTTCCTACTAATGGCCAGGCTGAATTCCAGTAAATAATGTCCCGAATGATATTTTGCCGCCTTCTTTGGCACTTCATGAAATCTTACCCCGATGAAGTGCTGAAACAAAGAGATTTTCTCTTAGAGAGTGTCTCATGTTGTAACCTATCCCATGGATTTTATGCTGTAATTCTTATCTCTTTTAAAATTTACTATCTTCTGTACAGTTTTCATGAAACTTTCTGTTACAGTAGTGAATAGCACAGATAAATGTCATTTTGTACAACTTTGAATTTACCCCAAGAGCTGAGAGAAAACTTGATCCTATACTTCAATCCGAGTTTCTTCTATAGTCCAACTTTGTTTCTCTACCATCAAGCTTCTCCTTTGTTGCTGCTCCAAGCCCCGTCCAAGGTGACCTTGAATACTTTCAGGGATGGGACACCCACAACTTCTCTGGGCAACCTGTTCCAGTGTTCCAGCACTCCCACAGTAAAAAAGGCCTTCCTTTCATCTAATATGTGTAGGAAATCATAAATCTAGGCATAGAAGCTTGGAGTGCAAATTTGAAATTCTTTGGATTTGAAGCACATTTTATATGAATACTGACTTACAGATGACTAAAAGATGTTGATGGGCATTTGAGCTGACAAGTTTTGAAAAAGTGCACGGAAATTAAAATTGAAACCACTAAAATTAAAAACTCCTTGCCATTTTCTTTTTCCTCTCCTATTCAAAATTGCATATGTCAGATATCAGTGCTTCATGCAAACCTCTCAGATGCTCTCAGAGAAAAAGCTTTTCTTTCAGACTAAGTTGCGGTTGACGTAGAACACTAGCAGGAGTGAAAGATTTTCTGGGCATCGGGGCAGCACGTTCTCCTTGGATTTGTGTGCAGAATGCATTTTATCCAAACTGGAAAATAGATCCCAGCTCTGTTCTATTCATCATTCTTACTTCATCAGGCCAGAAGATTCTGTGAAAAGTAGCCTGTGGACCTTGAAGACAGCGCATGTGAACCAGATGAGAGGTGATAGAGAAGTTGAGGGAGAGAAGAAAGAGCATGAGGCTGAAACCAGAAAGTATTTCTCCACGTGATCATGGAAGATTGCAGGAGCCACTTGGTACTATCAAACCAGCCCAACTTGGCACTGGTGCCACCTTGGGTCTGGGAGCCATGTTGCATATCGTGCATTTTAAGGAGCCAGCTGGCCACACCCAGCCATATGCCCCCAAACACAAACCAAGGCCCTTTTCTCTGGCAAACAAAACTCAGCTGCCCTGCTTCTGGATGGCAGATTGCAGGAACCACTTGGTACTATCAAACCAGCCCAACTTGGCACTGGTGCCACCATGGGTCTGGTCACCATCCTGCCTATTGTAGCTTTTCAGGAGCCAGCCGGTCACTCTCAGCCATAGGCCCCCAAACACAAACCTCGGCCCGTTTCCCTGGCAAACAAAAGTAAGCTGCCCCGCTTCTGGATGGCAGATTGCAGGAGCTACTTAGTACTATCAAATCAGCCCGACTTGGCACAGGTGCCACCTTGGATCTGGGAACCATCCTGTGTATCGTGGATTTTCAGGGGCCAGCCAGCCACTCTCAGCCATATGCCCCCAAAAACAAACCACGGCCCTTTTCTCTGGCAAACAAAACTCAACTGCCCCTCTTCTGGATGGCAAATTTTAGGACGCACTTTGTACTACGAAAACCGCCCGACGTGGCACTGGTGCCACCTTGTGTCAGGGAACCATCCTGCATATCGAGCTTTTTAAGGAGCCAGCCGGCCAGGCCCAGCCATATACCCCCAAAAACAAACCACGGACCATTTCTCATGGAAACAAAAATCCGCTGCCCCGCGTCTGGATGGCAGATTGCAGGAGCCACTTTGCACCATCAAACCAGCCCGACTTGGCACTGGTGCCACCTTGGGTCTGGGAACAATCCTGCGTATCGTACATATTCAGGAACCAGCCGAACACTCCCAGCCACAGGCCCCCAAACACAAACAACGGCCCATTTCCCTGGCAAACAAAACTCAGCTGCCCCGCTTCTGGATGGCAGTTTGCAGGAGCCACTTGGGACTATCAAACCAGCCCGACTTGGCACTGGTGCCACCTTGGGTCTGGGAACCATCCTGCGTATGGTGGATTCTAAGGAGCCAGCCGGCCACTCCCAGCCACAGGCCCCCAACAAAAACCACGGCCCTTTTTTCTGGCAAACAAAATTAAGCTGCCCCGATTCTGGATGGCAGATTGCAGGAGCCACTTGGTGTAATCAAACCAGCCCGACTTGGCACTGGTGCCACCTTGGGTCTGGGAACCATCCTGCGTATCGTGGATTCTAAGGAGCCAGCCGGCCACTCCCAGCCACAGGTCCCCAAACAAAATCAACGGCGCTGTTCCCTGGAAAACAAAACACGCCTGCCAACTTTTTGATGGAGTTTGCAGGAGCCACTTGGTACTATCAAACCAGCCCGACTTGGCACTGGTGCCACCTTGGGTCTGGGAAACATCCTGCGTATCGTGGATTCTTAGGAGCCAGCCGGCCACTCCTAGCCACAGGCCCCCAAACAAAAACCTAGGCCTATTTCTCTGGCAAACAAAAGTAAGCTGCCCCGCTTCTGGATGGCAGATTGCAGGAGACACTTGGTACTATCAAACCAGCCCAACTTGGCACTGGTGCCACCTTGGATCTGGGAACCATGCTGTGTATCGTGGATATTCAGGGGCCAGCCGGCCACTCTCAGCCATATGTCCCCAAACAGAAACCTCGGCCCGTTTCTCTGGCAAACAAAACTCAACTGCCCCTCTTCTGGATGGCAAATTGCAGGATGAACTTGATACTAAAACCGCAGGCCGACTTGGTAGTGGTGACACCTTGGGCCTGGGAACCATCATGCGTATCGAGCATTTTAAGGAGCCAGCCGGCCACTCCCAGCAATATGCCCCCAAAAACAATCCACGGAATTTTTCTCTGGCAAACAAAAATCTGCTGCCCCGCTTCTGGATGGCAGATTGCAGGAGCCACTTTGCACCATCAAACCAGCCCGACTTGGCACTGGTGCCACCTTGCATCTGGGAACCATGCTGCCTAGCGTGGATTTTCAGGAGCCAGCCGGCCACTCTCAGCCATAGGCCCCCAAACAAAACCCACGGCCCGTTTCCCTGGCAAACAAAATTAAGCTGCCCCGCTTCTGGATGGCAGATTGCAGGACGCACTTGGTAGTATCAAACCAGCCCGACTTGGCACTGGTGCCACCTTGGGTCTGGGAACCATCCTGCGTATTGTGGGTTCAAAGGAGCCAGCCGGCCACTCCCAGCCACAGGCCCCCAAATACAAACAACGGCGCTTTTCCCTGGAAAACAAAACTCGCCTGACAACTTTTTGATGGCAAATTGCCAGAGCCACTTGGTACTATCAAACCAGCCCAACTTGGCACTGGTGCCACCATGGGTCTGGTCACCATCCTGCCTATCGTAGCTTTTCAGGAGCCAGCCGGTCACTCCCAGCCATAGGTCCCCAGTCACAAACCTCGGCCCGTTTCCCTGGCAAACAAAAGTAAGCTGCCCCGCTTCTGGATGGCAGATTGCAGGAGCCACTTGGTACTATCAAACCAGCCCAACTTGGCACTGGTGCCACCTCTGGTCTGGGAACCATGCTGCGTAACACAGATTCTACGGCGCCAGTCGGCCACTCCCAGCCACAATCTCCCAAACACAAACAACGGCGCTATTCTCTGGCAAACAAAACTCCACTGCCCCTCTTCTGGATGGCAAATTGCAGGACGCACTTGGTACTATAAAAACAGCCCGACTTGGCACTGGTGCCACCTTGGGTCTGGGAACCATCCTGCGTATCGATCTTTTTAATGAGACAGCCGGCCACTCCCAGCCATATGCCCCCAAACACAACCCACGGCCCTTTTCTCTGGCAAACAAAACTCAACTGCACCGCTTCTGGAAGGCAGATTGCAGGAGCCACTTGGTACTATCAAACCAGCCCGACTTGGCACTGGTGCCACCTTGGGTCTGGGAACCATCCTGCGTATGGTGGATTCTAAGGAGCCAGCCGGCCACTCCCAGCCACAGGCCCCCAACAAAAACCACGGCCCTTTTTTCTGGCAAACAAAACTTAGCTGCCTCACTTCTGGATGGCAGATTGCAGGAGCCACTTGGTGTAATCAAACCAGCCCGACTTGGCACTGGTGCCACTTTGGGTCTGGGAACCATCCTGCGTATCGTGGATTCTAAGGAGCCAGCCGGCCACTCCCAGCCACAGGCCCCCAAACAAAATCAACGGCGCTGTTCCCTGGAAAACAAAACACGCCTGCCAACTTCTTGATGGAGTTTGCAGGAGCCACTTGGTACTATCAAACCAGCCCGACTTGGCACTGGTGCCACCTTGGGTCTGGGAAACATCCTGCGTATCGTGGATTCTTAGGAGCCAGCCGGCCACTCCTAGCCACAGGCCCCCAGACAAAAACCTAGGCCTATTTCTCTGGCAAACAAAAGTAAGCTGCCCCGCTTCTGGATGGCAGATTGCAGGAGACACTTGGTACTATCAAACCAGCCCAACTTGGCACTGGTGCCACCTTGGATCTGGGAACCATGCTGTGTATCGTGGATATTCAGGGGCCAGCCGGCCACTCTCAGCCATATGTCCCCAAACAGAAACCTCGGCCCGTTTCTCTGGCAAACAAAACTCAACTGCCCCTCTTCTGGATGGCAAATTGCAGGATGAACTTGATACTAAAACCGCAGGCCGACTTGGTAGTGGTGACACCTTGGGCCTGGGAACCATCATGCGTATCGAGCATTTTAAGGAGCCAGCCGGCCACTCCCAGCAATATGCCCCCAAAAACAATCCACGGAATTTTTCTCTGGCAAACAAAAATCTGCTGCCCCGCTTCTGGATGGCAGATTGCAGGAGCCACTTTGCACCATCAAACCAGCCCGACTTGGCACTGGTGCCACCTTGCATCTGGGAACCATGCTGCCTAGCGTGGATTTTCAGGAGCCAGCCGGCCACTCTCAGCCATAGGCCCCCAAACAAAACCCACGGCCCGTTTCCCTGGCAAACAAAATTAAGCTGCCCCGCTTCTGGATGGCAGATTGCAGGACGCACTTGGTAGTATCAAACCAGCCCGACTTGGCACTGGTGCCACCTTGGGTCTGGGAACCATCCTGCGTATTGTGGGTTCAAAGGAGCCAGCCGGCCACTCCCAGCCACAGGCCCCCAAATACAAACAACGGCGCTTTTCCCTGGAAAACAAAACTCGCCTGACAACTTTTTGATGGCAAATTGCCAGAGCCACTTGGTACTATCAAACCAGCCCAACTTGGCACTGGTGCCACCATGGGTCTGGTCACCATCCTGCCTATCGTAGCTTTTCAGGAGCCAGCCGGTCACTCCCAGCCATAGGTCCCCAGTCACAAACCTCGGCCCGTTTCCCTGGCAAACAAAAGTAAGCTGCCCCGCTTCTGGATGGCAGATTGCAGGAGCCACTTGGTACTATCAAACCAGCCCAACTTGGCACTGGTGCCACCTCTGGTCTGGGAACCATGCTGCGTAACACAGATTCTACGGCGCCAGTCGGCCACTCCCAGCCACAATCTCCCAAACACAAACAACGGCGCTATTCTCTGGCAAACAAAACTCCACTGCCCCTCTTCTGGATGGCAAATTGCAGGACGCACTTGGTACTATAAAAACAGCCCGACTTGGCACTGGTGCCACCTTGGGTCTGGGAACCATCCTGCGTATCGATCTTTTTAATGAGACAGCCGGCCACTCCCAGCCATATGCCCCCAAACACAACCCACGGCCCTTTTCTCTGGCAAACAAAACTCAACTGCACCGCTTCTGGAAGGCAGATTGCAGGAGCCACTTGGTACTATCAAACCAGCCCGACTTGGCACTGGTGCCACCTTGGGTCTGGGAACCATCCTGCGTATGGTGGATTCTAAGGAGCCAGCCGGCCACTCCCAGCCACAGGCCCCCAACAAAAACCACGGCCCTTTTTTCTGGCAAACAAAACTTAGCTGCCTCACTTCTGGATGGCAGATTGCAGGAGCCACTTGGTGTAATCAAACCAGCCCGACTTGGCACTGGTGCCACTTTGGGTCTGGGAACCATCCTGCGTATCGTGGATTCTAAGGAGCCAGCCGGCCACTCCCAGCCACAGGCCCCCAAACAAAATCAACGGCGCTGTTCCCTGGAAAACAAAACACGCCTGCCAACTTCTTGATGGAGTTTGCAGGAGCCACTTGGTACTATCAAACCAGCCCGACTTGGCACTGGTGCCACCTTGGGTCTGGGAAACATCCTGCGTATCGTGGATTCTTAGGAGCCAGCCGGCCACTCCTAGCCACAGGCCCCCAGACAAAAACCTAGGCCTATTTCTCTGGCAAACAAAAGTAAGCTGCCCCGCTTCTGGATGGCAGATTGCAGGAGACACTTGGTACTATCAAACCAGCCCAACTTGGCACTGGTGCCACCTTGGATCTGGGAACCATGCTGTGTATCGTGGATATTCAGGGGCCAGCCGGCCACTCTCAGCCATATGTCCCCAAACAGAAACCTCGGCCCGTTTCTCTGGCAAACAAAACTCAACTGCCCCTCTTCTGGATGGCAAATTGCAGGATGAACTTGATACTAAAACCGCAGGCCGACTTGGTAGTGGTGACACCTTGGACCTGGGAACCATCATGCGTATCGAGCATTTTAAGGAGCCAGCCGGCCACTCCCAGCAATATGCCCCCAAAAACAATCCACGGAATTTTTCTCTGGCAAACAAAAATCAGCTGCCCGCTTCTGGATGGCAGATTGCAGGAGCCACTTTGCACCATCAAACCAGCCCGACTTGGCACTGGTGCCACCTTGCATCTGGGAACCATGCTGCCTAGCGTGGATTTTCAGGAGCCAGCCGGCCACTCTCAGCCATAGGCCCCCAAACAAAACCCACGGCCCGTTTCCCTGGCAAACAAAATTAAGCTGCCCCGCTTCTGGATGGCAGATTGCAGGACGCACTTGGTAGTATCAAACCAGCCCGACTTGGCACTGGTGCCACCTTGGGTCTGGGAACCATCCTGCGTATCGTGGGTTCAAAGGAGCCAGCCGGCCACTCCCAGCCACAGGCCCCCAAATACAAACAACGGCGCTTTTCCCTGGAAAACAAAACTCGCCTGACAACTTTTTGATGGCAGATTGCAGGAGCCACTTGGTACTATCAAACCAGCCCAACTTGGCACTGGTGCCACCATGGGTCTGGTCACCATCCTGCCTATCGTAGCTTTTCAGGAGCCAGCCGGTCACTCCCAGCCATAGGTCCCCAGTCACAAACCTCGGCCCGTTTCCCTGGCAAACAAAAGTAAGCTGCCCCACTTCTGGATGGCAGATTGCAGGAGCCACTTGGTACTATCAAACCAGCCCAACTTGGCACTGGTGCCACCTCTGGTCTGGGAACCATGCTGCGTAACACAGATTCTAAGGCGCCAGTCGGCCACTCCCAGCCACAAGCCCCCAAACACAAACAACGGCGCTATTCTCTGGCAAACAAAACTCCACTGCCCCTCTTCTGGATGGCAAATTGCAGGACGCACTTGGTACTATAAAAACAGCCCGACTTGGCACTGGTGCCACCTTGGGTCTGGGAACCATCCTGCGTATCGATCTTTTTAATGAGACAGCCGGCCACTCCCAGCCATATGTCCCCAAACACAACCCACGGCCCTTTTCTCTGGCAAACAAAACTCAACTGCACCGCTTCTGGATGGCAGATTGCAGGAGCCACTTGGTACTATCAAACCAGCCCGACTTGGCACTAGTGCCACCTTGGGTCTGGGAACCATCCAGCCTATCGTGGATTTTAAGGAGCCAGCCGGCTACTCCCAGCCACAGGCCCCCAACAAAAACCACGGCCCTTTTTTCTGGCAAACAAAACTTAGCTGCCTCACTTCTGGATGGCAGATTGCAGGAGCCACTTGGTGTAATCAAACCAGCCCGACTTGGCACTGGTGCCACCTTGGGTCTGGGAACCATCCTGCGTATCGTGGATTCTAAGGAGCCAGCCGGCCACTCCCAGCCACAGGTCCCCAAACAAAATCAACGGCGCTGTTCCCTGGAAAACAAAACACGTCTGCCAACATTTTGATGGAGTTTGCAGGAGCCACTTGGTACTATCAAACCAGCCCGACTTGGCACTGGTGCCACCTTGGGTCTGGGAAACATCCTGCGTATCGTGGATTCTAAGGAGCCAGCCGGCCACTCCTAGCCACAGGCCCCCAGACAAAAACCTAGGCCTATTTCTCTGGCAAACAAAAGTAAGCTGCCCCGCTTCTGGATGGCAGATTGCAGGAGACACTTGGGACTATCAAACCAGCCCAACTTGGCACTGGTGCCACCTTGGATCTGGGAACCATGCTGTGTATCGTGGATATTCAGGGGCCAGCCGGCCACTCTCAGCCATATGTCCCCAAACAGAAACCTCGGCCCGTTTCTCTGGCAAACAAAACTCAACTGCCCCTCTTCTGGATGGCAAATTGCAGGATGAACTTGATACTAAAACCGCAGGCCGACTTGGTAGTGGTGACACCTTGGGCCTGGGAACCATCATGCGTATCGAGCATTTTAAGGAGCCAGCCGGCCACTCCCAGCAATATGCCCCCAAAAACAATCCACGGAATTTTTCTCTGGCAAACAAAAATCAGCTGCCCCGCTTCTGGATGGCAGATTGCAGGAGCCACTTTGCACCATCAAACCAGCCCGACTTGGCACTGGTGCCACCTTGCATCTGGGAACCATGCTGCCTAGCGTGGATTTTCAGGAGCCAGCCGGCCACTCTCAGCCATAGGCCCCCATACAGAACCCACGGCCCGTTTCCCTGGCAAACAAAATTAAGCTGCCTCGCTTCTGGATGGCAGATTGCAGGACGCACTTGGTAGTATCAAACCAGCCCGACTTGGCACTGGTGCCACCTTGGGTCTGGGAACCATGCTGCGTATCATGGATTTTCAGGAGCCAGCCGTCCACTGCCAGCCACAGGCCCCGAAACACAAACAACAGCCTTTTTCTCTGGCAAACAAAATTCAGCTGCCCCGCTTCTGGATGGCAGATTGCAGGAACCACTTGGTACTAACAACCCAGCCCGACTTGGCACTGGTGCCACCTTGGGTCTGGGAACCATCCTGCGTATCGTGGATTCTAAGGAGCCAGCTGGCCACTCCCAGCCACAGGCCCCAAAACACACACAACGGTGCTTTTCCCTGGAAAACAAAACTCGCCTGCCAAACATTTGATGGCAGATTGCAGGAGCCACTTGGTACTATCAAACCAGCCCAACTTGGCACTGGTGCCACCATGGGTCTGGTCACCATCCTGCCTATCGTAGCTTTTCAGGTGCCAGCCAGCCACCCCCAGCCAGAGGCCCCTAGACAAATATTTCGGCCCGTTTCCCTGGCAAACAAAAGTAAGCTACCCCGCTTCTGGATGGCAGATTGCAGGAGCCACTTTGCACCATCAAACCAGCCCAACTTGGCACTGGTGCCACCTCTGGTCTGGGAACCATCCTGCGTATCGTGGGTTCTAAGGAGCCAGCTCGCCACTCCCAGCCACAGGCCCCCAAACACAAACAACGGCGCTTTTCCCTGGAAAACAAAACTCGCCTGCCAACTTTTTGATGGCAGATTGCCGGAGCCACTTGGTACTATCAAACCAGCCCAACTTGGCACTGGTGCCACCATGGGTCTGGTCACCATCCTGCCTATCGTAGCTTTTCAGGAGCCAGCCGGTCACTCCCAGCCATAGGCCCCCAGACAAAAACCTCGGCCCATTTCCCTGGCAAACAAAAGTAAGCTGCCCCGCTTCTGGATGGCAGATTGCAGGAGCTATTTAGTACTATCAAACCAGCCCGACTTGGCACTGGTGACACCTCTGGTCTGGGAACCATCCTGCCTATCGTGGATTTTCAGGGGCCAGCCGGCCACTCTCAGCCATATGCCCCCAAAAACAAACCACGGCCCTTTTCTCTGGCAAACAAAACTCAACTGCCCCTCTTCTGGATGGCAAATTTTAGGACGCACTTTGTACTACGAAAACCGCCCGACGTGGCACTGATGCCACCTTGTGTCAGGGAACCATCCTGCATATCGAGCTTTTTAAGGAGCCAGCCGGCCAGGCCCAGCCATATACCCCCAAAAACAAACCACGGACCATTTCTCATGGAAACAAAAATCCGCTGCCCCGCGTCTGGATGGCAGATTGCAGGAGCCACTTTGCACCATCAAACCAGCCCGACTTGGCACTGGTGCCACCTTGGGTCTGGGAACAATCCTGCATATCGTGGATTCTAAGGAGCCAGCCGGCCACTCCCAGCCACAGGCCCCCAAACACAAACAACGGCGCTTTTCCCTGGAAAACAAAACTCGCCTGCCAGCTTTTTGATGGCAGATTGCAGGAGCCACTTGGTACTATCAAATCATCCCAACTTGGCACTGGTGCCACTATGGGTCTGGGAACCATCCTGCCTATTGTAGCATTTCAGGAGCCAGCCGGTCACTCCCAGCCATAGGCCCCCAGACACAAACCTCGGACCGTTTCCCTGGCAAACAAAATTAAGCTGCCCCGATTCTGGATGGCAGATTGCAGGAGCCACTTGGTAGTGTCAAACCAGCCCGACTTGGCACTGGTGCCACCTTGGGTCTGGGAACCATCCTGCGTATCGTGGATTCTAAGCAGCCACCCGGCCACTCTGAGCCACAGGCCCCCAAACACAAACAACGGCGCTTTTCCCTGGAAAACAAAACTCGCCTGCCAAATTTTTGATGGCAGATTGCAGGAGCCACTTGGTACTATCAAACCAGCCCAACTTGGTACTGGTGCCACCATGGGTCTGGTCACCATCCTGCCTATCGTAGCTTTTCAGGAGCCAGCCGGTCACTCCCAGCCATAGGCCCCCAGACAAATATCTCGGCCCGTTTCCCTGGCAAACAAAAGTAAGCTGCCCCGCTTCTGGATGGCAGATTACAGCAGCCACATGGTACTATCAAACCAGGCCAACATGGCACTGGTGCCACCTTGGCTCTGGGAACCATCCTGCCTATCGTGGATTTTCAGGGGCCAGCCGGCCACTCTCAGCCATATGCCCCCAAACACATACCACGGCCCTTTGCTCTGGCAAACAAAACTCAACTGCCCCTCTTCTGGATGGCAAATTGCAGGACGCACTTGGTACTACGAAAACAGCCCGACTTGGCAGTGATGCCACCTTGGGTCAGGGAACAATCCTGCGTATCGATCTTTTTAAGGAGCCAGCCGGTCACTCCCAGCCATAGGCCCCCAGACACAAAGCTCTACCCGTTTCCCTGGCAAACAAAAGTAAGCTACCCCGCTTCTGGATGGCAGATTGCAGGAGTCACTTTGCACCATCAAACCAGCCCGACTTGGCAATGGTGCCACCTCTGGTCTGGGACCCATCCTGCGTATCGTGGATTCTAAGGAGACAGCTGGCCACTCCCAGCCACAGGCCCCCAAACACAAACAACGGCGCTTTTCCCTGGAAAACAAAACTCGCTTGCCAACTTTTTGATGGCAGATTGCAGGAGCCACTTGGTACTATCAAACCACCCCAACTTGGCAACAAGTGGTTCCTGCAATCTGACATCCAGAAGCGGGGCAGCTTACTTTTGTTTGCCCGGGAAATGGACCGTTGTTTGTGTTTGGAGGCGTATGGCTGGGAGTGGCCGACTGGCTCCTTAAAATCCACGATACGCAGCATGGTTCCCAGACCAGAGGTGGCACCAGTGCCAAGTCGGGCTGGTTTGATAGTACAAAGTGGCTCCTGCAATCTGCCATCCAGAAGCGGGGCAGCTTACTTTTGTTTGCCAGGGAAACGGGCCGGGCTTTCTGTCTCGGGGCCTATGGCTGGGAGTGACCGGCTGGCTCCTGAAAAGCTACGATAGGCAGGATGGTGACCAGACCCATGGTGGCACCAGTGCCAAGTTGGGCTGGTTTGATAGTACCAAGTGGCTCCTGCAATCTGCCATCAAAAAGTTGGCAGGCGAGTTTTGTTTTCCAGGGAAAAGCGCCATTGTTTGTGTTTGGGGACCTGTGGTTGGGAGTGCCCGGCTGGCTCCTTAGAAACCACGATACGCAGCATGGTTACCAGACAAGAGGTGCCACCAGTGCCAAGTTGTGCTGGTTTGATACTGCCAAGTGGTTCCTGCAATCTGCCATCCAGAAACGGGGCAGCTTACTTTTGTTTGCCACGGAAACGGGCCGTTGTTTGTGTTTGGGGGCCTGTGGCTGGGAGTGGCCGACTGGCTCCTTAGAATCCACGATACGCAGGATGGGTCCCAGACCAGAGGTGGCACCAGTGCCAAGTCGGGCTGGTTTGATAGTACCAAGTGGCTCCTGCAATCTGCCATCCAGAAGCGGGGCAGCTTACTTTTGTTTGCCAGGGAAACGGGCCGAGGTTTGTGTCTGGGGACCTATGGCTGGGAGTGACCGGCTGGCTCCTGAAAAGTTACGATAGGCAGGATTGTGACCAGACCCATGGTGGCACCAGTGCCAAGTTGGGCTGGTTTGATAGTACCAAGTGGCTCCTGTAATCTGCCATCAAATAGTTGGTAGGCGAGTTTTGTTTTCCAGGGAAAAGCGCCGTTGTTTGTGTTTGGGGGCCTGTGGTAGGGAGTGGCCGGCTGGCTAATTAGAATCCACGATACGCAGGATGGTTCCCAGACCAGAGGTGGCACCAGTGCCAAGACGGGCTAGTTTGATGGTGCAAAGTGGCTCCTGCAATCTGCCATCCAGAAGCGGGGTAGCTTACTTTTGTTTGCCAGGGAAACGGGCCGAGCTTTTTGTCTGGGGGCCTATGGCGGGGAGTGACCGGCTGGCTCCTGAAAAGCTAAGATAGGCAGGATGGTGACCAGACCCATGGTGGCACCAGTGCCAAGTTGGGCTGATTTGATAAAACCAAGTGGCTCCTGCAATCTGCCATCAAAAAGTTGGCAGGAGAGTTTTGTTTTCCAGGGAAAAGCGCCGTTGTTTGTGTTTGGGGGCCTGTGGCTGGCAGTGGACGGCTGGCTCCTTAGAATCCACGATACGCAGCATGGTATCCAGACCCAAGGTGGCACCAGTGCCAAGTTTTGCTGGTTTGATAGTACCAAGTGGTTCCTGCAATCTGCCAATCAGAAGCAGGGCAGCTTACTTTTGTTTGCCAGGGAAACGGGCCGAGGTTTGTGTCTGGGGGCCTATGGCTGGGAGTGACCGGCTGGCTCCTGAAAAGCTACGATAGGCAGGATGGTGACCAGACCCATGGTGGCACCAGTCCCAAGTTGGGCTGGTTTGATAGTACCAAGTGGCTCCTGCAATCTGCCGTCAAAATTTGGCAGGCGAGTTTTTATTTTCCAGGGAAAAGCGCCGTTGTTTGTGTTTGGGGGCCTGTGGCTGGGAGTGGCCGGCTGGCTGCTTAGAATCCACGATACGCAGGATGGTTCCCAGACCCAAGGTGGCACCAGTGCCAAGTCGGGCTAGTATGATGGTGCAAAGTGGCTCCTGCAATCTGCCATCCAGAAGCGGGATAACTTACTTTTGTTTGCCAGGGAAACGGTCCGAGCTTTGTGTCTCGGGGCCTATGGCTGGGAGTGACCGGCTGGCTCCTGAAAAGCTACGATAGGCAGGATGGTGACCAGACCCATGGTGGCACCAGTGCCAAGTTGGGCTGGTTTGATAGTACCAAGTGGCTCCTGCAATCTGCCATCAAAATGTCGGCAGGCGAGTTTTGATTTCCAGGGAAAAGCGCCGTTGTTTGTGTTTGGGGGCCTGTGGCTGGGAGTGGCCGGCTGGCTCCTTAGAATCCACGATACGCAGGATGGTTCCCAGACCTGAGGTGGCACCAGTGCCAAGTCGGGCTGGTTTTATAGTACCAAGTGCGTCCTGCAATCTGCCATCCAGAAGCGGGGCAGCTTACTTTTGTTTGCCAGGGAAACGGGCCGAGCTTTGTGTCAGGGGGCCTATGGCTGGGAGTGACCGGCTGGCTCCTGAAAAGCTACGATAGGCAGGATGGTGACCAGACCCATGGTGGCACCAGTGCCATGTTCGGCTGATTTCATAGTACCAAGTGGCTCCTGCAATCTGCCATCAAAAAGTCGGCAGGCGAGTTTTGTTTTCCAGGGAAAAGCGCCGTTGTTTTTGTCTGCGGGCCTGTGGCTGGAGTGGCCGGCTGGCTCCTTAGAATCCACGATACGCAGCATGGTTCCCAGACCCAAGGTGGCACCAGTGCCAAGTTGGGCTGGTTTGATAGTACCAAGTGGTTCCTGCAATCTGCCATCAAAAAGTTGGCAGGCGCGTTTTGTTTTCCAGGGAAAAGCGTCGTGTTTGTGTTTGGGGGCCTGTGGCTGGGAGTGGCCGGCTGGCTCCTTAGAATCCACGATACGCAGGATGGTTCCCAGACCCAAGGTGGCACCAGTCCCAAGTTGGGCTGGTTTGATAGTACCAAGTGTTTCCTGCAATCTGCCATCCAGAAGCGGGGCAGCTTACTTTTGTTTGCCAGGGAAACGGGCCGAGGTTTGTGTCTGGGGGCCTATGGCTGGGAGTGACCGGCTGGCTCCTGAAAGGCTACGATAGGCAGGATTGTGACCAGACCCATGGTGGCACCAGTGTCAAGTTGGGCTGGTTTGATAGTACCAAGTGGCTCCTGCAATCTGCCATCAAAAACTTGGCAGGCGAGTTTTGTTTCCCAGGGAAAAGCGACGTTGTTTGTGTTTGGGGGCCTGTGGCTGGGAGTGGCCGGCTGGCTAATTAGAATCCACGACAGGCAGGATGGTTCCCAGACCAGAGGTGACACCAGTGCCAAGTCGGGCTAGTTTGATGGTGAAAAGTGGCTCCTGCAATCTGCCATCCAGAAGCGGGTTAACTTACTTTTGTTTGCCAGGGAAAAGGGCCGAGGTTTTTGTCTGGGGGCCTATGGCTGGGAGTGACCGGCTGTCTCCTGAAAAGCTACGATAGGCAGGATGGTGACCAGACCCATGGTGGCACCAGTCCCAAGTTGGGCTGGTTTGATAGTACCAAGTGGCTCCTGAAATCTGCCATCAAAAAGTTGGCAGGCGAGTTTGTTATCCAGGGAAAAGCGCCGTTGTTTTTGTTTGGGGGCCTGTGGCTGGGAGTGGCCGGATGGCTAATTAGAATCCACGATACGCAGCATGGTTCCCAGACCTGAGGTGGCACCAGTGCCAAGTTGGGCTGGTTGGATACTACCAAGTGCGTCCTGCAATCTGCCATCCAGAAGCGGGGCAGCTTACTTTTGTTTGCCAGGGAAACGGGCCGAGGTTTTGTCTGGGGGCCTATGGCAGGGAGTGACCGGCTGGCTCCTGAGAAACTACGATAGGCAGGATGGTGACCAGACCCATGGTGGCACCAGTGCCAAGTTGGGCTGGTTTGATAGTACCAAGTGGCTCCTGCAATCTGCCATCAAAATGTTGGCAGGCGAGTTTTGTTTTCCAGGGAAAAGCGCCGTTGTTTGTGTTTGGGGGCCTGTGGCTGGGAGTGGCCGGCTGGCTCCTTAGAATCCAAAATACGCAGGATGGTTCCCAGACCTGAGGTGGCACCAGTGCCAAGTTGGGCTGGTTTTATTGTAGCAAATGGTTCCTGCAATCTACCATCCAGAAGCGGGGCAGCTTACTTCTGTTTGCCAGGGAAACGGGCCGAGCTTTGTGTCTGGGGGCCTATGGCTGGGAGTGACCGGCTGGCTCCTGAAAAGCTACGATAGGCAGGATGGTGACCAGACCCATGGTGGCACCAGTGCCATGTTCGGCTGATTTCATAGTACCAAGTGGCTCCTGCAATCTGCCATCAAAATGTTGGCAGGCGAGTTTTGTTTTCCAGGGAAAAGCGCCGTTGTTTGTGTCTGCGGGCCTGTGGCTGGAGTGGCCGGCTGGCTCCTTAGAATCCACAATACGCAGCATGGTTCCCAGACCCAAGGTGGCACCAGTGCCAAGTTGGGCTGGTTTAATAGTACCAAGTGGTTCCTGCAATCTGCCATCAAAAAGTTGGCAGGTGAGTTTTGTTTTCCAGGGAAAATCGCCGTTGTTTTTGTTTGGGGGCCTGTGGCTGGGAGTGGCCGGCTGGCTCCTTAGAATCCACGATACGCAGGATGGTTCCCAGACCCAAGGTGGCACCAGTGCCAAGTCGGGCTGGTTTGATAATAACAAGTGGATCCTGCAATCTGCCATCCAGAAGCGGGGCAGCTTACTTTTGTTTGCCAGGGAAACGGGCCGAGCTTTGTGTCTCGGGGCCTATGGCTGGGAGTGACCGGCTGGCTCCTGAAAAGCTACGATAGGCAGGATGGTGACCAGACCCATGGTGGCACCAGTGCCAAGTTGGGCTGGTTTGATAGTACCAAGTGGCTCCTGCAATCTGCCATCAAAAAGTTGGCAGGCGAGTTTTGTTTTCCAGGGAAAAGCGCCGTTGTGTGTGTTTTGGGGCCTGTGGCTGGGAGTGGCCAGCTGGCTCCTTAGAATCCACGATACGCAGGATGGTTCCCAGACCCAAGGTGGCACCAGTGCCAAGTCGGGCTGGTTTGTTAGTACCAAGTGGTTCCTGCAATCTGCCATCCAGAAGCGGGGCAGCTGAATTTTGTTTGCCAGAGAAAAAGGCTGTTGTTTGTGTTTCGGGGCCTGTGGCTGGCAGTGGACGGCTGGCTCCTGAAAATCCATGATACGCAGCATGGTTCCCAGACCCAAGGTGGCACCAGTGCCAAGTCGGGCTGGTTTCATAGTACCCAGTAGCTCCTGCAATCTGCCATCCAGAAGAGGGGCAGTTGAATTTTGTTTTCCAGAGAAAAGGGCCGTGGTTTGTGTTTGGGGCCTATGGCTGAGAGTGACCGGCTGGCTCCTGAAAAGCTACGATAGGCAGGATGGTGACCAGACCGATGGTGGCACCAGTGCCAAGTCGGGCTGGTTTGATAATACTAAATAGCTCCTGCAATCTGCCATCCAGACGCGGGGCAGCGGATTTTTGCTTGCTGGAGAAAAGTTCCGTGGGTGTTTTTGGGGGTATATGGCTGGACGTTGCCGGCTGACTCCTTAAAAACATCGATACGCAGGATGGTTCCCTGACCCAAGGTGGCATCACTGCCAAGTCGGGCTGTTTTCGTAGTACCAAGTGGCTCCTGCAATTTGCCATCCAGAAGAGGGGCAGTTGAGTTTTGTTTACCAGAGAAAAGGGCCGTGGTTTGTGTTTTGGGGCATATGGCTGAGAGTGGCCGGCTGGCGCCTGAAAATCCACGATAGGCAGGATGGTTCCCAGATCCAAGGTGGCACCAGTGCCATGTTGGCCTGGTTTGATAGTACCATGTGGCTCCTGCAATCTGCCATCCAGAAGCGGGGCAGCTTACTTTTGTTTGCCAGGGAAACGGGCCGAGGTATTTGTCTGGGGGCCTATGGCTGGGAGTGACCGGCTGGCTCCTGAAAAGCTACGATAGGCAGGATGGTGACCAGACCCATGGTGGCACCAGTGCCAAGTTGGGCTGGTTTGATAGTACCAAGTGGCTCCTGCAATCTGCCATCAAAAAGTTGGCAGGCGAGTTTTGTTTTCCAGGGTAACGCGCCGTTGTTTTTGTTTAGAGGCCTGTGGCTGGGAGTGTCCGCCTGTCCTCTTAGAATCTACGTTACGCAGCATGGTTCCCAGAGCCAAGGTGGCACCAGTGCCAAGTTGGGCTGGTTTGATAGTAGCAAGTGGTTCCTGCAATCTGCCATCCAGAAGAGGGGCAGCTTACTTTTGTTTGCCAGGGAAACGGGCCGAGGTTTTGTCTGGGGGCCTATGGCAGGGAGTGACCGGCTGGCTCCTGAGAAACTACGATAGGCAGGATGGTGACCAGACCCATGGTGGCACCAGTGCCAAGTTGGGCTGGTTTGATAGTACCAAGTGGCTCCTGCAATCTGCCATCAAAATGTTGGCAGGCGAGTTTTGTTTTCCAGGGAAAAGCGCCGTTGTTTGTGTTTGGGGGCCTGTGGCTGGGAGTGGCCGGCTGGCTCCTTAGAATCCACGATACGCAGGATGGTTCCCAGACCTGAGGTGGCACCAGTGCCAAGTTGGGCTGGTTTTATTGTAGCAAATGGTTCCTGCAATCTGCCATCCAGAAGCGGGGCAGCTTACTTCTGTTTGCCAGGGAAACGGGCCGAGCTTTGTGTCTGGGGGCCTATGGCTGGGAGTGACCGGCTGGCTCCTGAAAAGCTACGATAGGCAGGATGGTGACCAGACCCATGGTGGCACCAGTGCCATGTTCGGCTGATTTCATAGTACCAAGTGGCTCCTGCAATCTGCCATCAAAATGTTGGCAGGCGAGTTTTGTTTTCCAGGGAAAAGCGCCGTTGTTTGTGTCTGCGGGCCTGTGGCTGGAGTGGCCGGCTGGCTCCTTAGAATCCACAATACGCAGCATGGTTCCCAGACCCAAGGTGGCACCAGTGCCAAGTTGGGCTGGTTTAATAGTACCAAGTGGTTCCTGCAATCTGCCATCAAAAAGTTGGCAGGTGAGTTTTGTTTTCCAGGGAAAATCGCCGTTGTTTTTGTTTGGGGGCCTGTGGCTGGGAGTGGCCGGCTGGCTCCTTAGAATCCACGATACGCAGGATGGTTCCCAGACCCAAGGTGGCACCAGTGCCAAGTCGGGCTGGTTTGATAATAACAAGTGGATCCTGCAATCTGCCATCCAGAAGCGGGGCAGCTTACTTTTGTTTGCCAGGGAAACGGGCCGAGCTTTGTGTCTCGGGGCCTATGGCTGGGAGTGACCGGCTGGCTCCTGAAAAGCTACGATAGGCAGGATGGTGACCAGACCCATGGTGGCACCAGTGCCAAGTTGGGCTGGTTTGATAGTACCAAGTGGCTCCTGCAATCTGCCATCAAAAAGTTGGCAGGCGAGTTTTGTTTTCCAGGGAAAAGCGCCGTTGTGTGTGTTTTGGGGCCTGTGGCTGGGAGTGGCCAGCTGGCTCCTTAGAATCCACGATACGCAGGATGGTTCCCAGACCCAAGGTGGCACCAGTGCCAAGTCGGGCTGGTTTGTTAGTACCAAGTGGTTCCTGCAATCTGCCATCCAGAAGCGGGGCAGCTGAATTTTGTTTGCCAGAGAAAAAGGCTGTTGTTTGTGTTTCGGGGCCTGTGGCTGGCAGTGGACGGCTGGCTCCTGAAAATCCATGATACGCAGCATGGTTCCCAGACCCAAGGTGGCACCAGTGCCAAGTCGGGCTGGTTTCATAGTACCCAGTAGCTCCTGCAATCTGCCATCCAGAAGAGGGGCAGTTGAATTTTGTTTTCCAGAGAAAAGGGCCGTGGTTTGTGTTTGGGGCCTATGGCTGAGAGTGACCGGCTGGCTCCTGAAAAGCTACGATAGGCAGGATGGTGACCAGACCGATGGTGGCACCAGTGCCAAGTCGGGCTGGTTTGATAATACTAAATAGCTCCTGCAATCTGCCATCCAGACGCGGGGCAGCGGATTTTTGCTTGCTGGAGAAAAGTTCCATGGGTGTTTTTGGGGGTATATGGCTGGACGTTGCCGGCTGACTCCTTAAAAACATCGATACGCAGGATGGTTCCCTGACCCAAGGTGGCATCACTGCCAAGTCGGGCTGTTTTCGTAGTACCAAGTGGCTCCTGCAATTTGCCATCCAGAAGAGGGGCAGTTGAGTTTTGTTTACCAGAGAAAAGGGCCGTGGTTTGTGTTTTGGGGCATATGGCTGAGAGTGGCCGGCTGGCGCCTGAAAATCCACGATAGGCAGGATGGTTCCCAGATCCAAGGTGGCACCAGTGCCATGTTGGCCTGGTTTGATAGTACCATGTGGCTCCTGCAATCTGCCATCCAGAAGCGGGGCAGCTTACTTTTGTTTGCCAGGGAAACGGGCCGAGGTTTGTGACTGGGGGCCTATGGCTGGGAGTGACCGGCTGGCTCCTGAAAAGCTACGATAGGCAGGATGGTGACCAGACCCATGGTGGCACCAGTGCCAAGTTGGGCTGGTTTGATAGTACCAAGTGGCTCCTGCAATCTGCCATCAAAAAGTTGGCAGGCGAGTTTTGTTTTCCAGGGTAACGCGCCGTTGTTTTTGTTTAGAGGCCTGTGGCTGGGAGTGTCCGCCTGTCCTCTTAGAATCTACGTTACGCAGCATGGTTCCCAGAGCCAAGGTGGCACCAGTGCCAAGTTGGGCTGGTTTGATAGTAGCAAGTGGTTCCTGCAATCTGCCATCCAGAAGAGGGGCAGCTTACTTTTGTTTGCCAGGGAAACGGGCCGAGGTGTTTCTCTGGGGGCCTATGGCAGGGAGTGACAGGCCGGCTCCTGAAAAGCTAAGATAGGCAGGATGTTTACCAGACCCATGATGGCACCAGTGCCAAGTTGGGCTAATTTGATACTACCAAGTGGCTCCTGCAATCTGCCATCCAGAATCGGGGGTGCTTACTTTTGTTTTCCAGGGAAACGGGCCGAGGTTTGTGTCTGGGGGTTTATGGCTGGGAGTGACCGGCTGGCTCCTGAAAAGCTACGATAGGCAGGATGGTGACCAGACCCATGGTGGCACCAGTGCCAAGATGGGCTGGTTTGATAGTACCAAGTGGCTCCTGCAATCTGCCATCAAAATGTTGGCAGGCGAGTTTTGTTTTCAAGGGAAAAGCGCCGTTGTTTGTGTTTGGGCGCCTGTGGCACGGAGTGGCCGGGTGGCTGCTTAGAATCCACGATACGCAGGATGGTTCCCAGACCCAAGGTGGCACCAGTGCCAAGTCGGGCTGTTTTGACACTACCAAGTGGCTCCTGCAATCTGCCATCCAGAATCGGGGCAGCTTAATTTTGTTTGCCAGGGAAACGGTCCGAGGTTTGTGATGGGGGCCTATGGCTGGGAGTGACCGGCTGGCTCCTGAAATGGTACAATTGGCAGGATGGTTCCCAGACCCATAATGGCACCAGTGCCCAGTTGGGATGATTTGATATTACCAAGTGGCTCCTGCAATCTGCCATCAAAATGCTGGCAGGCGAGTTTTCTTTTCCAGGGAAAAGCGCAGTTGATTTTGTTTGGAGGCCTGTGGCTGGCAGTGGCTGCCTGTCGTCTTAGAATCCGGGTTACGCAGAATGGTTCCCAGAGCCAAGGTGGCACCAGTGCCAAGTTGGGCTGGTTTGATGGTGCAAAGTGGCTCCTGCAATCTGCCATCCAGAAGTGCGGTAGCTTACTTTTGTGTGCCAGGGAAACAGGCCGAGGTTTGTGTCTGGGGGCCTATGGCTGGGAGTGACCGGCTGGCTCCTGAAAAGCTACGATAGGCAGGATGGTGACCAGACCCATGGTGGCACCAGTGCCAAGTTGGGCTGGTTTGATAGTACCAAGTGGCTCCTGCAATCTGCCATCAAAAAGTTGGCAGGCGAGTTTTGTTTTCCAGGGAAAAGCGCCGTTGTGTGTGTTTTGGGGCCTGTGGCTGGGAGTGGCCAGCTGGCTCCTTAGAATCCACGATACGCAGGATGGTTCCCAGACCCAAGGTGGCACCAGTGCCAAGTCGGGCTGGTTTGTTAGTACCAAGTGGTTCCTGCAATCTGCCATCCAGAAGCGGGGCAGCTGAATTTTTTTTGCCAGAGAAAAAGGCTGTTGTTTGTGTTTCGGGGCCTGTGGCTGGCAGTGGACGGCTGGCTCCTGAAAATCCATGATACGCAGCATGGTTCCCAGACCCAAGGTGGCACCAGTGCCAAGTAGGGCTGGTTTCATAGTACCTAGTGGCTCCTGCAATCTGCCATCCAGAAGAGGGGCAGTTGAGTTTTGTTTTCCAGAGAAAAGGGCCGTGGTTTGTGTTTGGGGCCTATGGCTGAGAGTGACCGGCTGGCTCCTGAAAAGCTACGATAGGCAGGATGGTGACGAGACCCATGGTGGCACCAGTGCCAAGTCGGGCTGGTTTGATAATACTAAATAGCTCCTGCAATCTGCCATCCAGACGCGGGGCAGCGGATTTTTGCTTGCTGGAGAAAAGTTCCGTGGGTTTTTTTTGGGGGTATATGGCTGGACGTTGCCGGCTGACTCCTTAAAAACATCGATACGCAGGATGGTTCCCTGACCCAAGGTGGCATCACTGCCAAGTCGGGCTGTTTTCGTAGTACCAAGTGCGTCCTGCAATTTGCCATCCAGAAGAGGGGCAGTTGAGTTTTGTTTACCAGAGAAAAGGGCCGTGGTTTGTGTTTGGGGGCATATGGCTGAGAGTGGCCGGCTGGCGCCTGAAAATCCACGATAGGCAGGATGGTTCCCAGATCCAAGGTGGCACCAGTGCCATGTTGGCCTGGTTTGATAGTACCATGTGGCTCCTGCAATCTGCCATCCAGAAGCGGGGCAGCTTACATTTGTTTGCCAGGGAAACGGGCCGAGGTATTTGTCTGGGGGCCTATGGCTGGGAGTGACCGCCTGGCTCCTGAAAAGCTACGATAGGCAGGATGGTGACCAGACCCATGGTGGCACCAGTGCCAAGTTGGGCTGGTTTGATAGTACCAAGTGGCTCCTGCAATCTGCCATCCAGAAGCGGGGTAGCTTACTTTTGTTTGCCAGGGAAACGGGCAGAGCTTTCTGTCTGGGGGCCTATGGTTGGGAGTATCCGGCTGGCTCCTGAAAAGCTACGATAGGCAGGATGGTTCCCAGATCCAAGATGGCACCAGTGCCAAGTCGGGGTGGTTTGATGGTGCAAAGTGGCTCCTGCAATCTGCCATCCTGACGCGGGGCAGCGGATTTTTGTTTCCAAGAGAAATGGTCCGTGGTTTGTTTTTGGGGCTATATGGCTGGGCGTGGCCTGCTGGCTCCTTAAAAAGCTACGATAGGCAGGATGGTTCCCTGACCCAAGGTGGCACCAGTGCCAAGTCGGGCGGTATTCGTAGTACAAAGTGCGTCCTAAAATTTGCCATCCAGAAGAGGGGCAGTTGAGTTTTGTTTACCAGAGAAAAGGGCCGTGGTTTGTTTTTGGGGGCATATGGCTGATAGTGGCCGTCTGGCGCCTGAAAATCCACGATAGGCAGGATGGTTCCCAGACCAGAGGTGGCACCAGTGCCAAGTCGGGCTGGTTTGATAGTACTAAATAGCACCTGCAATCTGCCATGCAGAAGCGGGGCAGCTTACTTTTGTTTGCCAGGGAAACGGGCCGAGGTTTGTGTCTGGGGGCCTATGGCTGGGAGTGACCGCCTGGCTCCTGAAAAGCTACGATAGGCAGGATGGTGACCAGACCCATGGTGGCACCAGTGCCAAGTTGGGCTGGTTTGATAGTACCAAGTGGCTCCTGCAATCTGCCATCAAAAAGTTGGCAGGCCAGTTTTGTTTTCCAGGGAAAAGCGCCGTTGTTTGTGTTTGGGGGACTGTGGCTGGGAGTGACCGGCTGGCTCCTTAGAACACACGATACGCAGGATGGTTCCCAGACCCAAGGTGGCACCAGTGCCACGTCGGGCTGGTTTGATGGTGAAAAGTGGCTCCTGCAATCTGCTATCCTGAAGCGGGGTAGCTTACATTTGTGTGCCAGGGAAACGGGCCGAGGTTTATGACTGGGGGCCTAGGGCTAGAAGTGACCGGCTGGCTCCTGAAAAGCAACAATAGGCAGGATGGTTCCCAGACCCAAGGTGGCACCAGTGCCAAGTTGGGCTGGTTTGATGGTACCAACTGGCTCCTGCAATCTGCCATCTAAAAGTTGTCAGGCGAGTTTTGTTTTCCAGGGAAAAGCGCCGTTGATTTTGTTTGGAGGCCTGTGGCTGGCAGTGGCTGCCTGTCGTCTTACAATCCGGGTTACGCAGCATGGTTCCCAGAGCCAAGGTGGCACCAGTGTCAAGTTGGGCTGGTTTGATAGTACCAAGTGGCTCCTGCAATCTGCCATCCAGAAGCGGGGCAGCTTACTTTTGTTTGCCAGGGAAACGGGCCGAGGTATTTGTCTGGGGACCTATGGCTGGGAGTGACCGGCTGGCTCCTGAAAAGCTACGATAGGCAGGATGGTTCCCTGACCCAAGGTGGCACCAGTGCCAAGTCGGGCGGTTTTCGTAGTACAAAGTGCGTCCTAAAATTTGCCATCCAGAAGAGGGGCAGTTGAGTTTTGTTTACCAGAGAAAAGGGCCGTGGTTTGTTTTTGGGGGCATATGGCTGATAGTGGCCGTCTGGCCCCTGAAAATCCACGATAGGCAGGATGGTTCCCAGACCAGAGGTGGCACCAGTGCCAAGTTGGGCTGGTTTGATAGTACTAAATAGCACCTGCAATCTGCCATGCAGAAGCGGGGCAGCTTACTTTTGTTTGCCAGGGAAACGGGCCGAGGTTTGTGTCTGGGGGCCTATGGCTGGGAGTGACCGCCTGGCTCCTGAAAAGCTACGATAGGCAGGATGGTGACCAGACCCATGGAGGCACCAGTGCCAAGTTGGGCTGGTTTGATAGTACCAAGTGGCTCCTGCAATCTGCCATCAAAAAGTTGGCAGGCCAGTTTTGTTTTCCAGGGAAAAGCGCCGTTGTTTGTGTTTGGGGGACTGTTGGTGGGAGTGGCCGGCTGGCTCCTTAGAACACACGATACGCAGGATGGTTCCCAGACCCAAGGTGGCACCAGTGCCACGTCGGGCTGGTTTGATGGTGAAAAGTGGCTCCTGCAATCTGCCATCCTGAAGCGGGGTAGCTTACATTTGTGTGCCAGGGAAACGGGCCGAGGTTTATGACTGGGGGCCTAGGGCTAGAAGTGACCGGCTGGCTCCTGAAAGCAACAATAGGCAGGATGGTTCCCAGACCCAAGGTGGCACCAGTGCCAAGTTGGGCTGGTTTGATGGTACCAACTGGCTCCTGCAATCTGCCATCTAAAAGTTGTCAGGCGAGTTTTGTTTTCCAGGGAAAAGCGCCGTTGATTTTGTTTGGAGGCCTGTGGCTGGCAGTGGCTGCCTGTCGTCTTACAATCCGGGTTACGCAGCATGGTTCCCAGAGCCAAGGTGGCACCAGTGTCAAGTTGGGCTGGTTTGATTGTACCAAGTGGCTCCTGCAATCTGCCATCCAGAAGCGGGGCAGCTTACTTTTGTTTGCCAGGGAAACGGGCCGAGCTTTTTGTCTGGGGACCTATGGCTGGGAGTGACCGGCTGGCTCCTGAAAAGCTACGATAGGCAGGATGGTGACCAGACCCATGGTGGCACCAGTGCCAAGTTGGGCTGGTTTGATAGTACCAAGTGTCTCCTGCAATCTGCCATCAAAAACTTGGCAGGTCAGTTTTGTTTTCCAGGGAAAAGCGCCGTTGTTTCTGTTTGGGGGACTGTGGCTGGGAGTGGCCGGCTGGCTCCTTAGAACACAGGATACGCAGGATGGTTCCCAGACCCAAGGTGGCACCAGTGCCAAGTCGGGCTGGTTTGATAGCACCAAGTGGCTCCTGCAATCTGCCATCCAGAAGCGGGGCAGCTTACTTTTGTTTTCCAGGGAAACGGACCGAGGTTTTTTTCTGGGGGCCTTTGGCTGGGAGTGACCGGCTGGCTCCTGAAAAGCTACGATAGGCAGGATGGTGACCAGACCCATGGTGGCACCAGTGCCAAGTTGGGCTGGTTTGATAGTACCAAGTGGCTCCTGCAATCTGCCATCAAAAAGTTGGCAGGCGAGTTTTGTTTTCCAGGGAAAAGCGCCGTTGTGTGTATTTTGGGGCCTGTGGCTGGGAGTGGCCAGCTGGCTCCTTAGAATCCACGATACGCAGGATGGTTCCCAGACTCAAGGTGGCACCAGTGCCAAGTCGGGCTGGTTTGTTAGTACCAAGTGGTTCCTGCAATCTGCCATCCAGAAGCGGGGCAGCTGAATTTTGTTTGCCAGAGAAAAAGGCTGTTGTTTGTGTTTCGGGGCCTGTGGCTGGCAGTGGACGGCTGGCTCCTGAAAATCCATGATACGCAGCATGGTTCCCAGACCCAAGGTGGCACCAGTGCCAAGTAGGGCTAGTTTCATAGTACCCAGTGGCTCCTGCAATCTGCCATCCAGAAGAGGGGCAGTTGAGTTTTGTTTTCCAGAGAAAAGGGCCGTGGTTTGTGTTTGGGGCCTATGGCTGAGAGTGACCGGCTGGCCCCTGAAAATCCACGATAGGAAGGATGGTTCCCAGATCCAAGGTGGCAGCAGTGCCATGTTGTGCTGGTGTGATAGTCCCAAGTGGCTCCTGCAATCTGCCATCCAGAAGTGGGGCAGCTGAATTTTGTTTGCCAGAGAAAAAGGCTGTGGTTTTTGTTTGGGGGCCTATGTCTGGGAGTGGCCGGCTGGCTCCTGAAAATCCATGATACGCAGCATGGTTCCCAGACCCAAGGTGGCACCAGTGCCAAGTGGGGCTGGTTTCACAGTGTCAAGTGCCTCCTGCAATCTCCCATCCAGAAGCGGGGCAGCTGAGTTTTGTTTGCCTGTGAAACGGGCCGTTGTTTTTGATTGGGGTCTGTGGCCGAGAATGTTCAGCTGGCTCCTGACAATCCACAATATGCAGGATGGTTCCCAGACCCAAGGTGGCACCAGTGCCAAGTTGGGCTGGTTTGATAGTACCAAGTGGCTCCTGCAATCTGCCATCCAGAAGCGGTGCAGCTGAGTTTTGTTTGCCAGAGGAAAGGGCCGTGGGTTGTGTTTGGGGGCATATGGCTGGGAGTGGCCGGCTGTCTCATTAAAAAGATCGATACGCAGGATGGTTCCCAGACCCAAGGTGGCACCAGTGCCAAGTCGGGCTGTTTTGATAGTACCAAGTGCGTCCTGCAATTTGCCATCCAGAAGAGGGGCAGTTGAGTTTTGTTTGCCAGAGAAAAGCGCCGTTGTTTGTGTTTGGGGGCTTGTGGCTGGGAGTGGCCGACTGGCGCCTTAGAATCTGCGATACGCAGCATGGTTCCCAGACCCAAGGTGGCACCAGTTCCAAGTTGGGCTGGTTTGATAGTACCAAGTGGCTCCTGCAATCTGCCATCCAGAAGCGGGGCAGCTTACTTTTGTTTGCCAGGGAAACGGGCCGAGGTTTGTGTTTGGGGGCCTATGGCTGGGAGTGACCGGCTGGCTCCTGGAAAGCTACAATAGGCAGGATGGTGACCAGACCCATGGTGGCACCAGTGCCAAGTTGGGCTGGTTTGATAGTACCAAGTTGCTCCTGCAATCTGCCATCAAAAAGTTGGCAGGCGAGTTTTGTTTTCCAGGGAAAAGCGCCGTTGTTTGTGTTTGGGGGCCTGTGGCTGGGAGTGGCCGGCTGGCTCCTTAGAATCCACGATACGCAGGATGGTTCCCAGACCCAAGGTGGCACCAGTGCCAAGTCGGGCTGGTTTGATACTACCAAGTGGTTCCTGCAATCTGCCATCCAGAAGCAGGGCAGCTTACTTTTGTTTGCCAGGGAAACGGGCCGTGGGTTTTGTTTGGGGGCATATAGCTGAGAGTGGCCCGCTGGCCCCTGAAAATCCACGCTAGGCAGCATGGTTCCCAGATGCAAGGTGGCACCAGTGCCAAGTCGGGCTGGTTTGATGGTGCAAAGTGGCTCCTGCAATCTGCCATCCAGAAGCGGGGCAGCTGATTTTTGTTTGCCAGAGAAAAATTCCGTGGATTGTTTTTGGGGGCATATTGCTGGGAGTGGCCGGCTGGCTCCTTAAAATGCTCGATACGCATGATGGTTCCCAGGCCCAAGGTGTCACCACTACCAAGTCGGCCTGCGGTTTTAGTATCAAGTTCATCCTGCAATTTGCCATCCAGAAGAGGGGCAGTTGAGTTTTGTTTGCCAGAGAAACGGGCCGAGGTTTCTGTTTGGGGACATATGGCTGAGAGTGGCCGGCTGGCCTCTGAAAATCCACGATACACAACATGGTTCCCAGATCCAAGGTGGCACCAGTGCCAAGTTGGGCTGGTTTGATAGTCCCAAGTGTCTCCTGCAATCTGCCATCCAGAAGCGGGGCAGCTTACTTTTGTTTGCCAGAGAAATAGGCCTAGGTTTTTGTTTGGAGGCCTGTGGCTAGGAGTGGCCTGCTGGCTCCTAAGAATCCACGATACGCAGGATGTTTACCAGACCCATGGTGGCACCAGTGCCAAGTTGGGCTGGTTTGATAGTACCAAGTGGCTCCTGCAAACTCCATCAAAAAGTTGGCAGGCGTGTTTTGTTTTCCAGGGAACAGCGCCGTTGATTTTGTTTGGGGGCCTGTGGCTGGGAGTGGCCGGCTGGCTCCTTAGAATCCACGATACGCAGGATGGTTCCCAGACCCAAGGTGGCACCAGTGCCAAGTCGGGCTGGTTTGATTACACCAAGTGGCTCCTGCAATCTGCCATCCAGAAGTGAGGCAGCTAAGTTTTGTTTGCCAGAAATATGGCCGTGGTTTTGGTTGGGGGCCTGTGGCTGGGAGTGGCCGGCTGGCTCCTTAGAATCCACCATACGCAGGATGGTTCCCAGACCCAAGGTGGTACCAGTGCCAAGTCGGGCTGGTTTGATAGTACCAAGTGGCTCCTGCAATCTGCCATCCAGAAGCGGGGCAGCTTACTTTTGTTTGCCAGGGAAACGGGCCGAGCTTTGTGTCTCGGGGCCTATGGCAGGGAGTGACCGGCTGGCTCCTGAAAAGCTACGATAGGCAGGATGGTGACCAGACCCATGGTGGCACCAGTGGCAAGTTGGGCTGGTTTGATAGTACCAAGTGGCTCCTGCAATCTGCCATCAAAAAGTTGGCAGGCGAGTTTTGTTTTCCAGGGAAAAGCGCCGTTGTGTGTGTTTTGGGGCCTGTGGCTGGGAGTGGCCAGCTGGCTCCTTAGAATCCACGATACGCAGGATGGTTCCCAGACCCAAGGTGGCACCAGTGCCAAGTCGGGCTGGTTTGTTAGTACCAAGTGGTTCCTGCAATCTGCCATCCAGAAGCGGGGCAGCTGAATTTTGTTTGCCAGAGAAAAAGGCTGTTGTTTGTGTTTCGGGGCCTGTGGCTGGCAGTGGACGGCTGGCTCCTGAAAATCCATGATACGCAGCATGGTTCCCAGACCCAAGGTGGCACCAGTGCCAAGTAGGGCTGGTTTCATAGTACCCAGTGGCTCCTGCAATCTGCCATCCAGAAGAGGGGCAGTTGAGTTTTGTTTTCCAGAGAAAAGGGCCGTGGTTTGTGTTTGGGGCCTATGGCTGAGAGTGACCGGCTGGCCCCTGAAAATCCACGATAGGAAGGATGATTCCCAGATCCAAGGTGGCACCAGTGCCATGTTGTGCTGGTGTGATAGTCCCAAGTGGCTCCTGCAATCTGCCATCCAGAAGCGGGGCAGCTGAATTTTGTTTGCCAGAGAAAAAGGCTGTGGTTTTTGTTTGGGGGCCTATGGCTGGGAGTGGCCGGCTGGCTCCTGAAAATCCATGATACGCAGCATGGTTCCCAGACCCAAGGTGGCACCAGTGCCAAGTGGGGCTGGTTTCACAGTGTCAAGTGCCTCCTGCAATCTCCCATCCAGAAGCGGGGCAGCTGAGTTTTGTTTGCCTGTGAAACGGGCCGTTGTTTTTGATTGGGGTCTGTGGCCGAGAGTGTCCAGCTGCCTCCTGACAATCCACAATACGCAGCATGGTTCCCAGACCCAAGGTGGCACCAGTGCCAAGTCGTGCTGGTTTGATAGTACCAAGTGCGACCTGCAATTTGCCATCCAGAAGAGGGGCAGTTGAGTTTTGTTTGCCAGAGAAAAGCGCCGTTGTTTGTGTTTGGGGTCTTGTGGCTGGGAGTGGCCGACTGGCGCCTTAGAATCTGCGATACGCAGCATGGTTCCCAGACCCAAGGTGGCACCAGTGCCAAGTTGGGCTGGTTTGATAGTACCAAGTGGCTCCTGCAATCTGCCATCCAGAAGCGGGGCAGCTTACTTTTGTTTGCCAGGGAAACGGGCCGAGGTTTGTGACTGGGGGCCTATGGCTGGGAGTGACCGGCTGGCTCCTGGAAAGCTACAATAGGCAGGATGGTTACCAGACCCATGGTGGCACCAGTGCCAAGTTGGGCTGGTTTGATAGTACCAAGTGGCTCCTGCAATCTGCCATCAAAAAGTTGGCAGGCGAGTTTTGTTTTCCAGGGAAAAGCGCCGTTGTTTGTATTTGGGGGCCTGTGGCTGGGAGTGGCCGGCTGGCTCCTTAGAATCCACGATACGCAGGATGGTTCCCAGACCCAAGGTGGCACCAGTGCCAAGTCGGGCTGGTTTGATACTACCAAGTGGTTCCTGCAATCTGCCATCCAGAAGCGGGGCAGCTTACTTTTGTTTGCCAGGGAAACGGGCCCTGGGTTTTGTTTGGGGGCATATAGCTGAGAGTGGCCCGCTGGCCCCTGAAAATCCACGCTAGGCAGCATGGTTCCAGGATGCAAGGTGGCACCAGTGCCAAGTCGGGCTGGTTTGATGGGTCAAAGTGGCTCCTGCAATCTGCCATCCAGAAGCGGGGCAGCTGATTTTTGTTTGCCAGAGAAAAATTCCGTGGATTGTTTTTGGGGGCATATTGCTGGGAGTGGCCGGCTGGCTCCTTAAAATGCTCGATACGCATGATGGTTCCCAGGCCCAAGGTGTCACCACTACCAAGTCGGCCTGCGGTTTTAGTATCAAGTTCATCTTGCAATTTGCCATCCAGAAGAGGGGCAGTTGAGTTTTGTTTGCCAGAGAAACGGGCCGAGGTTTCTGTTTGGGGGCATATGGCTGAGAGTGGCCGGCTGGCCCCTGAAAATCCACGATAGGCAGGATGGTTCCCAGACCCAAGGTGGCACCAGTGCCAAGTCGGGCTGGTTTGTTAGTACCAAGTGGTTCCTGCAATCTGCCATCCAGAAGCGGGGCAGCTGAATTTTGTTTGCCAGAGAAAAAGGCTGTTGTTTGTGTTTCGGGGCCTGTGGCTGGCAGTGGACGGCTGGCTCCTGAAAATCCATGATACGCAGCATGGTTCCCAGACCCAAGGTGGCACCAGTGCCAAGTAGGGCTAGTTTCATAGTACCCAGTGGCTCCTGCAATCTGCCATCCAGAAGAGGGGCAGTTGAGTTTTGTTTTCCAGAGAAAAGGGCCGTGGTTTGTGTTTGGGGCCTATGGCTGAGAGTGACCGGCTGGCCCCTGAAAATCCACGATAGGAAGGATGGTTCCCAGATCCAAGGTGGCAGCAGTGCCATGTTGTGCTGGTGTGATAGTCCCAAGTGGCTCCTGCAATCTGCCATCCAGAAGTGGGGCAGCTGAATTTTGTTTGCCAGAGAAAAAGGCTGTGGTTTTTGTTTGGGGGCCTATGGCTGGGAGTGGCCGGCTGGCTCCTGAAAATCCATGATACGCAGCATGGTTCCCAGACCCAAGGTGGCACCAGTGCCAAGTGGGGCTGGTTTCACAGTGTCAAGTGCCTCCTGCAATCTCCCATCCAGAAGCGGGGCAGCTGAGTTTTGTTTGCCTGTGAAACGGGCCGTTGTTTTTGATTGGGGTCTGTGGCCGAGAATGTTCAGCTGGCTCCTGACAATCCACAATATGCAGGATGGTTCCCAGACCCAAGGTGGCACCAGTGCCAAGTCTTGCTGGTTTGATAGTACCAAGTGGCTCCTGCAATCTGCCATCCAGAAGCGGTGCAGCTGAGTTTTGTTTGCCAGAGGAAAGGGCCGTGGGTTGTGTTTGGGGGCATATGGCTGGGAGTGGCCGGCTGTCTCATTAAAAAGATCGATACGCAGGATGGTTCCCAGACCCAAGGTGGCACCAGTGCCAAGTCGGGCTGTTTTTATAGTACCAAGTGCGTCCTGCAATTTGCCATCCAGAAGAGGGGCAGTTGAGTTTTGTTTTCCAGGGAAAAGCGCCGTTGTTTGTGTTTGGGGGCCTGTGGCTGGGAGTGGCCGGCTGGCTCCTTAGAATCCACGATACGCAGGATGGTTCCCAGACCCAAGGTGGCACCAGTGCCAAGTCGGGCTGGTTTGATACTACCAAGTGGTTCCTGCAATCTGCCATCCAGAAGCAGGGCAGCTTACTTTTGTTTGCCAGGGAAACGGGCCGTGGGTTTTGTTTGGGGGCATATAGCTGAGAGTGGCCCGCTGGCCCCTGAAAATCCACGCTAGGCAGCATGGTTCCCAGATGCAAGGTGGCACCAGTGCCAAGTCGGGCTGGTTTGATGGTGCAAAGTGGCTCCTGCAATCTGCCATCCAGAAGCGGGGCAGCTGATTTTTGTTTGCCAGAGAAAAATTCCGTGGATTGTTTTTGGGGGCATATTGCTGGGAGTGGCCGGCTGGCTCCTTAAAATGCTCGATACGCATGATGGTTCCCAGGCCCAAGGTGTCACCACTACCAAGTCGGCCTGCGGTTTTAGTATCAAGTTCATCCTGCAATTTGCCATCCAGAAGAGGGGCAGTTGAGTTTTGTTTGCCAGAGAAACGGGCCGAGGTTTCTGTTTGGGGACATATGGCTGAGAGTGGCCGGCTGGCCTCTGAAAATCCACGATACACAACATGGTTCCCAGATCCAAGGTGGCACCAGTGCCAAGTTGGGCTGGTTTGATAGTCCCAAGTGTCTCCTGCAATCTGCCATCCAGAAGCGGGGCAGCTTACTTTTGTTTGCCAGAGAAATAGGCCTAGGTTTTTGTTTGGGGGCCTGTGGCTAGGAGTGGCCTGCTGGCTCCTAAGAATCCACGATACGCAGGATGTTTACCAGACCCATGGTGGCACCAGTGCCAAGTTGGGCTGGTTTGATAGTACCAAGTGGCTCCTGCAAACTCCATCAAAAAGTTGGCAGGCGTGTTTTGTTTTCCAGGGAACAGCGCCGTTGATTTTGTTTGGGGGCCTGTGGCTGGGAGTGGCCGGCTGGCTCCTTAGAATCCACGATACGCAGGATGGTTCCCAGACCCAAGGTGACACCAGTGCCAAGTCGGGCTGGTTTGATTACACCAAGTGGCTCCTGCAATCTGCCATCCAGAAGTGAGGCAGCTAAGTTTTGTTTGCCAGAAAAAAGGGCCGTGGTTTTTGTTGGGGGCCTGTGGCGGGGAGTAGCCGGCTGGCTCCTTAAAATCCACGATAGGCAGGATGGTTCCCAGACCCAAGGTGGTACCAGTGCCAAGTCAGGCTGGTTTGATAGTACCAAGTGGCTCCTGCAATCTGCCATCCAGAAGCGGGGCAGCTTACTTTTGTTTGCCAGGGAAACGGGCCGAGCTTTGTGTCTCGGGGCCTATGGCAGGGAGTGACCGGCTGGCTCCTGAAAAGCTACGATAGGCAGGATGGTGACCAGACCCATGGTGGCACCAGTGGCAAGTTGGGCTGGTTTGATAGTACCAAGTGGCTCCTGCAATCTGCCATCAAAAAGTTGGCAGGCGAGTTTTGTTTTCCAGGGAAAAGCGCCGTTGTGTGTGTTTTGGGGCCTGTGGCTGGGAGTGGCCAGCTGGCTCCTTAGAATCCACGATACGCAGGATGGTTCCCAGACCCAAGGTGGCACCAGTGCCAAGTCGGGCTGGTTTGTTAGTACCAAGTGGTTCCTGCAATCTGCCATCCAGAAGCGGGGCAGCTGAATTTTGTTTGCCAGAGAAAAAGGCTGTTGTTTGTGTTTCGGGGCCTGTGGCTGGCAGTGGACGGCTGGCTCCTGAAAATCCATGATACGCAGCATGGTTCCCAGACCCAAGGTGGCACCAGTGCCAAGTAGGGCTGGTTTCATAGTACCCAGTGGCTCCTGCAATCTGCCATCCAGAAGAGGGGCAGTTGAGTTTTGTTTTCCAGAGAAAAGGGCCGTGGTTTGTGTTTGGGGCCTATGGCTGAGAGTGACCGGCTGGCCCCTGAAAATCCACGATAGGAAGGATGATTCCCAGATCCAAGGTGGCACCAGTGCCATGTTGTGCTGGTGTGATAGTCCCAAGTGGCTCCTGCAATCTGCCATCCAGAAGCGGGGCAGCTGAATTTTGTTTGCCAGAGAAAAAGGCTGTGGTTTTTGTTTGGGGGCCTATGGCTGGGAGTGGCCGGCTGGCTCCTGAAAATCCATGATACGCAGCATGGTTCCCAGACCCAAGGTGGCACCAGTGCCAAGTGGGGCTGGTTTCACAGTGTCAAGTGCCTCCTGCAATCTCCCATCCAGAAGCGGGGCAGCTGAGTTTTGTTTGCCTGTGAAACGGGCCGTTGTTTTTGATTGGGGTCTGTGGCCGAGAGTGTCCAGCTGCCTCCTGACAATCCACAATACGCAGGATGGTTCCCAGACCCAAGGTGGCACCAGTGCCAAGTCGTGCTGGTTTGATAGTACCAAGTGCGACCTGCAATTTGCCATCCAGAAGAGGGGCAGTTGAGTTTTGTTTGCCAGAGAAAAGCGCCGTTGTTTGTGTTTGGGGTCTTGTGGCTGGGAGTGGCCGACTGGCGCCTTAGAATCTGCGATACGCAGCATGGTTCCCAGACCCAAGGTGGCACCAGTGCCAAGTTGGGCTGGTTTGATAGTACCAAGTGGCTCCTGCAATCTGCCATCCAGAAGCGGGGCAGCTTACTTTTGTTTGCCAGGGAAACGGGCCGAGGTTTGTGACTGGGGGCCTATGGCTGGGAGTGACCGGCTGGCTCCTGGAAAGCTACAATAGGCAGGATGGTTACCAGACCCATGGTGGCACCAGTGCCAAGTTGGGCTGGTTTGATAGTACCAAGTTGCTCCTGCAATCTGCCATCAAAAAGTTGGCAGGCGAGTTTTGTTTTCCAGGGAAAAGCGCCGTTGTTTGTATTTGGGGGCCTGTGGCTGGGAGTGGCCGGCTGGCTCCTTAGAATCCACGATACGCAGGATGGTTCCCAGACCCAAGGTGGCACCAGTGCCAAGTCGGGCTGGTTTGATACTACCAAGTGGTTCCTGCAATCTGCCATCCAGAAGCGGGGCAGCTTACTTTTGTTTGCCAGGGAAACGGGCCCTGGGTTTTGTTTGGGGGCATATAGCTGAGAGTGGCCGGCTGGCCCCTGAAAATCCACGCTAGGCAGCATGGTTCCAGGATGCAAGGTGGCACCAGTGCCAAGTCGGGCTGGTTTGATGGGTCAAAGTGGCTCCTGCAATCTGCCATCCAGAAGCGGGGCAGCTGATTTTTGTTTGCCAGAGAAAAATTCCGTGGATTGTTTTTGGGGGCATATTGCTGGGAGTGGCCGGCTGGCTCCTTAAAATGCTCGATACGCATGATGGTTCCCAGGCCCAAGGTGTCACCACTACCAAGTCGGCCTGCGGTTTTAGTATCAAGTTCATCTTGCAATTTGCCATCCAGAAGAGGGGCAGTTGAGTTTTGTTTGCCAGAGAAACGGGCCGAGGTTTCTGTTTGGGGGCATATGGCTGAGAGTGGCCGGCTGGCCCCTGAAAATCCACGATAGGCAGGATGGTTCCCAGACCCAAGGTGGCACCAGTGCCAAGTCGGGCTGGTTTGTTAGTACCAAGTGGTTCCTGCAATCTGCCATCCAGAAGCGGGGCAGCTGAATTTTGTTTGCCAGAGAAAAAGGCTGTTGTTTGTGTTTCGGGGCCTGTGGCTGGCAGTGGACGGCTGGCTCCTGAAAATCCATGATACGCAGCATGGTTCCCAGACCCAAGGTGGCACCAGTGCCAAGTAGGGCTAGTTTCATAGTACCCAGTGGCTCCTGCAATCTGCCATCCAGAAGAGGGGCAGTTGAGTTTTGTTTTCCAGAGAAAAGGGCCGTGGTTTGTGTTTGGGGCCTATGGCTGAGAGTGACCGGCTGGCCCCTGAAAATCCACGATAGGAAGGATGGTTCCCAGATCCAAGGTGGCAGCAGTGCCATGTTGTGCTGGTGTGATAGTCCCAAGTGGCTCCTGCAATCTGCCATCCAGAAGCGGGGCAGCTGAATTTTGTTTGCCAGAGAAAAAGGCTGTGGTTTTTGTTTGGGGGCCTATGGCTGGGAGTGGCCGGCTGGCTCCTGAAAATCCATGATACGCAGCATGGTTCCCAGACCCAAGGTGGCACCAGTGCCAAGTGGGGCTGGTTTCACAGTGTCAAGTGCCTCCTGCAATCTCCCATCCAGAAGCGGGGCAGCTGAGTTTTGTTTGCCTGTGAAACGGGCCGTTGTTTTTGATTGGGGTCTGTGGCCGAGAATGTTCAGCTGGCTCCTGACAATCCACAATATGCAGGATGGTTCCCAGACCCAAGGTGGCACCAGTGCCAAGTCTTGCTGGTTTGATAGTACCAAGTGGCTCCTGCAATCTGCCATCCAGAAGCGGTGCAGCTGAGTTTTGTTTGCCAGAGGAAAGGGCCGTGGGTTGTGTTTGGGGGCATATGGCTGGGAGTGGCCGGCTGTCTCATTAAAAAGATCGATACGCAGGATGGTTCCCAGACCCAAGGTGGCACCAGTGCCAAGTCGGGCTGTTTTTATAGTACCAAGTGCGTCCTGCAATTTGCCATCCAGAAGAGGGGCAGTTGAGTTTTGTTTGCCAGAGAAAAGCGCCGTTGTTTGTGTTTGGGGGCTTGTGGCTGGGAGTGGCCGACTGGCGCCTTAGAATCTGCGATACGCAGCATGGTTCCCAGACCCAAGGTGGCACCAGTTCCAAGTTGGGCTGGTTTGATAGTACCAAGTGGCTCCTGCAATCTGCCATCCAGAAGCGGGGCAGCTTACTTTTGTTTGCCAGGGAAACGGGCCGAGGTTTGTGTTTGGGGGCCTATGGCTGGGAGTGACCGGCTGGCTCCTGGAAAGCTACAATAGGCAGGATGGTGACCAGACCCATGGTGGCACCAGTGCCAAGTTGGGCTGGTTTGATAGTACCAAGTTGCTCCTGCAATCTGCCATCAAAAAGTTGGCAGGCGAGTTTTGTTTTCCAGGGAAAAGCGCCGTTGTTTGTGTTTGGGGGCCTGTGGCTGGGAGTGGCCGGCTGGCTCCTTAGAATCCACGATACGCAGGATGGTTCCCAGACCCAAGGTGGCACCAGTGCCAAGTCGGGCTGGTTTGATACTACCAAGTGGTTCCTGCAATCTGCCATCCAGAAGCAGGGCAGCTTACTTTTGTTTGCCAGGGAAACGGGCCGTGGGTTTTGTTTGGGGGCATATAGCTGAGAGTGGCCCGCTGGCCCCTGAAAATCCACGCTAGGCAGCATGGTTCCCAGATGCAAGGTGGCACCAGTGCCAAGTCGGGCTGGTTTGATGGTGCAAAGTGGCTCCTGCAATCTGCCATCCAGAAGCGGGGCAGCTGATTTTTGTTTGCCAGAGAAAAATTCCGTGGATTGTTTTTGGGGGCATATTGCTGGGAGTGGCCGGCTGGCTCCTTAAAATGCTCGATACGCATGATGGTTCCCAGGCCCAAGGTGTCACCACTACCAAGTCGGCCTGCGGTTTTAGTATCAAGTTCATCCTGCAATTTGCCATCCAGAAGAGGGGCAGTTGAGTTTTGTTTGCCAGAGAAACGGGCCGAGGTTTCTGTTTGGGGACATATGGCTGAGAGTGGCCGGCTGGCCTCTGAAAATCCACGATACACAACATGGTTCCCAGATCCAAGGTGGCACCAGTGCCAAGTTGGGCTGGTTTGATAGTCCCAAGTGTCTCCTGCAATCTGCCATCCAGAAGCGGGGCAGCTTACTTTTGTTTGCCAGAGAAATAGGCCTAGGTTTTTGTTTGGGGGCCTGTGGCTAGGAGTGGCCTGCTGGCTCCTAAGAATCCAAGATACGCAGGATGTTTACCAGACCCATGGTGGCACCAGTGCCAAGTTGGGCTGGTTTGATAGTACCAAGTGGCTCCTGCAAACTCCATCAAAAAGTTGGCAGGCGTGTTTTGTTTTCCAGGGAACAGCGCCGTTGATTTTGTTTGGGGGCCTGTGGCTGGGAGTGGCCGGCTGGCTCCTTAGAATCCACGATACGCAGGATGGTTCCCAGACCCAAGGTGACACCAGTGCCAAGTCGGGCTGGTTTGATTACACCAAGTGGCTCCTGCAATCTGCCATCCATAAGTGAGGCAGCTAAGTTTTGTTTGCCAGAAAAAAGGGCCGTGGTTTTTGTTGGGGGCCTGTGGCGGGGAGTAGCCGGCTGGCTCCTTAAAATCCACGATAGGCAGGATGGTTCCCAGACCCAAGGTGGTACCAGTGCCAAGTCGGGCTGGTTTGATAGTACCAAGTGGCTCCTGCAATCTGCCATCCAGAAGCGGGGCAGCTTACTTTTGTTTGCCAGGGAAACGGGCCGAGCTTTGTGTCTCGGGGCCTATGGCAGGGAGTGACCGGCTGGCTCCTGAAAAGCTACGATAGGCAGGATGGTGACCAGACCCATGGTGGCACCAGTGGCAAGTTGGGCTGGTTTGATAGTACCAAGTGGCTCCTGCAATCTGCCATCAAAAAGTTGGCAGGCGAGTTTTGTTTTCCAGGGAAAAGCGCCGTTGTGTGTGTTTTGGGGCCTGTGGCTGGGAGTGGCCAGCTGGCTCCTTAGAATCCACGATACGCAGGATGGTTCCCAGACCCAAGGTGGCACCAGTGCCAAGTCGGGCTGGTTTGTTAGTACCAAGTGGTTCCTGCAATCTGCCATCCAGAAGCGGGGCAGCTGAATTTTGTTTGCCAGAGAAAAAGGCTGTTGTTTGTGTTTCGGGGCCTGTGGCTGGCAGTGGACGGCTGGCTCCTGAAAATCCATGATACGCAGCATGGTTCCCAGACCCAAGGTGGCACCAGTGCCAAGTAGGGCTGGTTTCATAGTACCCAGTGGCTCCTGCAATCTGCCATCCAGAAGAGGGGCAGTTGAGTTTTGTTTTCCAGAGAAAAGGGCCGTGGTTTGTGTTTGGGGCCTATGGCTGAGAGTGACCGGCTGGCCCCTGAAAATCCACGATAGGAAGGATGATTCCCAGATCCAAGGTGGCACCAGTGCCATGTTGTGCTGGTGTGATAGTCCCAAGTGGCTCCTGCAATCTGCCATCCAGAAGCGGGGCAGCTGAATTTTGTTTGCCAGAGAAAAAGGCTGTGGTTTTTGTTTGGGGGCCTATGGCTGGGAGTGGCCGGCTGGCTCCTGAAAATCCATGATACGCAGCATGGTTCCCAGACCCAAGGTGGCACCAGTGCCAAGTGGGGCTGGTTTCACAGTGTCAAGTGCCTCCTGCAATCTCCCATCCAGAAGCGGGGCAGCTGAGTTTTGTTTGCCTGTGAAACGGGCCGTTGTTTTTGATTGGGGTCTGTGGCCGAGAGTGTCCAGCTGCCTCCTGACAATCCACAATACGCAGGATGGTTCCCAGACCCAAGGTGGCACCAGTGCCAAGTCGTGCTGGTTTGATAGTACCAAGTGCGACCTGCAATTTGCCATCCAGAAGAGGGGCAGTTGAGTTTTGTTTGCCAGAGAAAAGCGCCGTTGTTTGTGTTTGGGGTCTTGTGGCTGGGAGTGGCCGACTGGCGCCTTAGAATCTGCGATACGCAGCATGGTTCCCAGACCCAAGGTGGCACCAGTGCCAAGTTGGGCTGGTTTGATAGTACCAAGTGGCTCCTGCAATCTGCCATCCAGAAGCGGGGCAGCTTACTTTTGTTTGCCAGGGAAACGGGCCGAGGTTTGTGACTGGGGGCCTATGGCTGGGAGTGACCGGCTGGCTCCTGGAAAGCTACAATAGGCAGGATGGTTACCAGACCCATGGTGGCACCAGTGCCAAGTTGGGCTGGTTTGATAGTACCAAGTTGCTCCTGCAATCTGCCATCAAAAAGTTGGCAGGCGAGTTTTGTTTTCCAGGGAAAAGCGCCGTTGTTTGTATTTGGGGGCCTGTGGCTGGGAGTGGCCGGCTGGCTCCTTAGAATCCACGATACGCAGGATGGTTCCCAGACCCAAGGTGGCACCAGTGCCAAGTCGGGCTGGTTTGATACTACCAAGTGGTTCCTGCAATCTGCCATCCAGAAGCGGGGCAGCTTACTTTTGTTTGCCAGGGAAACGGGCCGTGGGTTTTGTTTGGGGGCATATAGCTGAGAGTGGCCGGCTGGCCCCTGAAAATCCACGCTAGGCAGCATGGTTCCAGGATGCAAGGTGGCACCAGTGCCAAGTCGGGCTGGTTTGATGGGTCAAAGTGGCTCCTGCAATCTGCCATCCAGAAGCGGGGCAGCTGTTTTTGTTTGCCAGAGAAAAATTCCGTGGATTGTTTTTGGGGGCATATTGCTGGGAGTGGCCGGCTGGCTCCTTAAAATGCTCGATACGCATGATGGTTCCCAGGCCCAAGGTGTCACCACTACCAAGTCGGCCTGCGGTTTTAGTATCAAGTTCATCTTGCAATTTGCCATCCAGAAGAGGGGCAGTTGAGTTTTGTTTGCCAGAGAAACGGGCCGAGGTTTCTGTTTGGGGGCATATGGCTGAGAGTGGCCGGCTGGCCCCTGAAAATCCACGATACACAGCATGGTTCCCAGATCCAAGGTGGCACCAGTGCCAAGTTGGGCTGGTTTGATAGTCCCAAGTGTCTCCTGCAATCTGCCATCCAGAAGCGGGGCAGCTTACTTTTGTTTGCCAGAGAAATAGGCCTAGGTTTTTGTCTGGGGGCCTGTGGCTAGGAGTGGCCGGCTGGCTCCTAAGAATCCACGATACGCAGGATGTTTACCAGACCCAAGGTGGCACCAGTGCCAAGTTGGGCTGGTTTGATAGTACCAAGTGGCTCCTGCAAACTCCATCAAAAAGTTGGCAGGCGTGTTTTGTTTTCCAGGGAACAGCGCCGTTGATTTTGTTTGGGGGCCTGTGGCTGGGAGTGGCCGGCTGGCTCCTTAGAATCCACGATACGCAGGATGGTTCCCAGACCCAAGGTGGCACCAGTGCCAAGTCGGGCTGGTTTGATTACACCAAGTGACTCCTGCAATCTGCCATCCAGAAGTGAGGCAGCTAAGTTTTGTTTGCGAGAAAAAAGGGCCGTGGTTTTTGTTGGGGGCCTGTGGCGGGGAGTAGCCGGCTGGCTCCTTAAAATCCACGATAGGCAGGATGGTTCCCAGACCCAAGGTGGTACCAGTGCCAAGTCGGGCTGGTTTGATAGTACCAAGTGGCTCCTGCAATCTGCCATCCAGAAGCGGGGCAGCTTACTTTTGTTTGCCAGGGAAACGGGCCGAGCTTTGTGTCTCGGGGCCTATGGCAGGGAGTGACCGGCTGGCTCCTTAGAATCCACGATACGCAGGATGGTGACCAGACCCATGGTGGCACCAGTGGCAAGTTGGGCTGGTTTGATAGTACCAAGTGGCTCCTGCAATCTGCCATCAAAAAGTTGGCAGGCGAGTTTTGTTTTCCAGGGAAAAGCGCCGTTGTGTGTGTTTTGGGGCCTGTGGCTGGGAGTGGCCAGCTGGCTCCTTAGAATCCACGATACGCAGGATGGTTCCCAGACCCAAGGTGGCACCAGTGCCAAGTCGGGCTGGTTTGTTAGTACCAAGTGGTTCCTGCAATCTGCCATCCAGAAGCGGGGCAGCTGAATTTTGTTTGCCAGAGAAAAAGGCTGTTGTTTGTGTTTCGGGGCCTGTGGCTGGCAGTGGACGGCTGGCTCCTGAAAATCCATGATACGCAGCATGGTTCCCAGACCCAAGGTGGCACCAGTGCCAAGTAGGGCTGGTTTCATAGTACCCAGTGGCTCCTGCAATCTGCCATCCAGAAGAGGGGCAGTTGAGTTTTGTTTTCCAGAGAAAAGGGCCGTGGTTTGTGTTTGGGGCCTATGGCTGAGAGTGACCGGCTGGCCCCTGAAAATCCACGATAGGAAGGATGATTCCCAGATCCAAGGTGGCACCAGTGCCATGTTGTGCTGGTGTGATAGTCCCAAGTGGCTCCTGCAATCTGCCATCCAGAAGCGGGGCAGCTGAATTTTGTTTGCCAGAGAAAAAGGCTGTGGTTTTTGTTTGGGGGCCTATGGCTGGGAGTGGCCGGCTGGCTCCTGAAAATCCATGATACGCAGCATGGTTCCCAGACCCAAGGTGGCACCAGTGCCAAGTGGGGCTGGTTTCACAGTGTCAAGTGCCTCCTGCAATCTCCCATCCAGAAGCGGGGCAGCTGAGTTTTGTTTGCCTGTGAAACGGGCCGTTGTTTTTGATTGGGGTCTGTGGCCGAGAGTGTCCAGCTGCCTCCTGACAATCCACAATACGCAGGATGGTTCCCAGACCCAAGGTGGCACCAGTGCCAAGTCGTGCTGGTTTGATAGTACCAAGTGCGACCTGCAATTTGCCATCCAGAAGAGGGGCAGTTGAGTTTTGTTTGCCAGAGAAAAGCGCCGTTGTTTGTGTTTGGGGTCTTGTGGCTGGGAGTGGCCGACTGGCGCCTTAGAATCTGCGATACGCAGCATGGTTCCCAGACCCAAGGTGGCACCAGTGCCAAGTTGGGCTGGTTTGATAGTACTAAATAGCTCCTGCAATCTGCCATCCAGAAGCGGGGCAGCTTACTTTTGTTTGCCAGGGAAACGGGCCGAGGTTTGTGACTGGGGGCCTATGGCTGGGAGTGACCGGCTGGCTCCTGGAAAGCTACAATAGGCAGGATGGTTACCAGACCCATGGTGGCACCAGTGCCAAGTTGGGCTGGTTTGATAGTACCAAGTTGCTCCTGCAATCTGCCATCAAAAAGTTGGCAGGCGAGTTTTGTTTTCCAGGGAAAAGCGCCGTTGTTTGTATTTGGGGGCCTGTGGCTGGGAGTGGCCGGCTGGCTCCTTAGAATCCACGATACGCAGGATGGTTCCCAGACCCAAGGTGGCACCAGTGCCAAGTCGGGCTGGTTTGATACTACCAAGTGGTTCCTGCAATCTGCCATCCAGAAGCGGGGCAGCTTACTTTTGTTTGCCAGGGAAACGGGCCGTGGGTTTTGTTTGGGGGCATATAGCTGAGAGTGGCCGGCTGGCCCCTGAAAATCCACGCTAGGCAGCATGGTTCCAGGATGCAAGGTGGCACCAGTGCCAAGTCGGGCTGGTTTGATGGGTCAAAGTGGCTCCTGCAATCTGCCATCCAGAAGCGGGGCAGCTGATTTTTGTTTGCCAGAGAAAAATTCCGTGGATTGTTTTTGGGGGCATATTGCTGGGAGTGGCCGGCTGGCTACTTAAAATGCTCGATACGCATGATGGTTCCCAGGCCCAAGGTGTCACCACTACCAAGTCGGCCTGCGGTTTTAGTATCAAGTTCATCTTGCAATTTGCCATCCAGAAGAGGGGCAGTTGAGTTTTGTTTGCCAGAGAAACGGGCCGAGGTTTCTGTTTGGGGGCATATGGCTGAGAGTGGCCGGCTGGCCCCTGAAAATCCACGATACACAGCATGGTTCCCAGATCCAAGGTGGCACCAGTGCCAAGTTGGGCTGGTTTGATAGTCCCAAGTGTCTCCTGCAATCTGCCATCCAGAAGCGGGGCAGCTTACTTTTGTTTGCCAGAGAAATAGGCCTAGGTTTTTGTTTGGGGGCCTGTGGCTAGGAGTGGCCGGCTGGCTCCTAAGAATCCACGATACGCAGGATGTTTACCAGACCCATGGTGGCACCAGTGCCAAGTTGGGCTGGTTTGATAGTACCAAGTGGCTCCTGCAAACTCCATCAAAAAGTTGGCAGGCGTGTTTTGTTTTCCAGGGAACAGCGCCGTTGATTTTGTTTGGGGGCCTGTGGCTGGGAGTGGCCGGCTGGCTCCTTGGAATCCACGATACGCAGGATGGTTCCCAGACCCAAGGTGGCACCAGTGCCAAGTCGGGCTGGTTTGATTACACCAAGTGACTCCTGCAATCTGCCATCCAGAAGTGAGGCAGCTAAGTTTTGTTTGCGAAAAAAAAGGGCCGTGGTTTTTGTTGGGGGCCTGTGGCTGGGAGTAGCCGGCTGGCTCCTTAAAATCCACGATAGGCAGGATGGTTCCCAGACCCAAGGTGGCACCAGTGTCAAGTTGGGCTGGTTTGATAGTACCAAGTGGCTCCTGCAATCTGCCATCCAGAAGCGGGGCAGCTTACTTTTGTTTGCCAGGGAAACGGGCCGAGGTATTTGTCTGGGGACCTATGGCTGGGAGTGACCGGCTGGCTCCTGAAAAGCTACGATAGGCAGGATGGTTCCCTGACCCAAGGTGGCACCAGTGCCAAGTCGGGCGGTTTTCGTAGTACAAAGTGCGTCCTAAAATTTGCCATCCAGAAGAGGGGCAGTTGAGTTTTGTTTACCAGAGAAAAGGGCCGTGGTTTGTTTTTGGGGGCATATGGCTGATAGTGGCCGTCTGGCCCCTGAAAATCCACGATAGGCAGGATGGTTCCCAGACCAGAGGTGGCACCAGTGCCAAGTTGGGCTGGTTTGATAGTACTAAATAGCACCTGCAATCTGCCATGCAGAAGCGGGGCAGCTTACTTTTGTTTGCCAGGGAAACTGGCCGAGGTTTGTGTCTGGGGGCCTATGGCTGGGAGTGACCGCCTGGCTCCTGAAAAGCTACGATAGGCAGGATGGTGACGAGACCCATGGTGGCACCAGTGCCAAGTTGGGCTGGTTTGATAGTACCAAGTGGCTCCTGCAATCTGCCATCAAAAAGTTGGCAGGCCAGTTTTGTTTTCCAGGGAAAAGCGCCGTTGTTTGTGTTTGGGGGACTGTTGGTGGGAGTGGCCGGCTGGCTCCTTAGAACACACGATACGCAGGATGGTTCCCAGACCCAAGGTGGCACCAGTGCCACGTCGGGCTGGTTTGATGGTGAAAAGTGGCTCCTGCAATCTGCTATCCTGAAGCGGGGTAGCTTACATTTGTGTGCCAGGGAAACGGGCCGAGGTTTATGACTGGGGGCCTAGGGCTAGAAGTGACCGGCTGGCTCCTGAAAAGCAACAATAGGCAGGATGGTTCCCAGACCCAAGGTGGCACCAGTGCCAAGTTGGGCTGGTTTGATGGTACCAACTGGCTCCTGCAATCTGCCATCTAAAAGTTGTCAGGCGAGTTTTGTTTTCCAGGGAAAAGCGCCGTTGATTTTGTTTGGAGGCCTGTGGCTGGCAGTGGCTGCCTGTCGTCTTACAATCCGGGTTACGCAGCATGGTTCCCAGAGCCAAGGTGGCACCAGTGTCAAGTTGGGCTGGTTTGATTGTACCAAGTGGCTCCTGCAATCTGCCATCCAGAAGCGGGGCAGCTTACTTTTGTTTGCCAGGGAAACGGGCCGAGCTTTTTGTCTGGGGACCTATGGCTGGGAGTGACCGGCTGGCTCCTGAAAAGCTACGATAGGCAGGATGGTGACCAGACCCATGGTGGCACCAGTGCCAAGTTGGGCTGGTTTGATAGTACCAAGTGGCTCCTGCAATCTGCCATCAAAAACTTGGCAGGTCAGTTTTGTTTTCCAGGGAAAAGCGCCGTTGTTTCTGTTGGGCGGCCTGTGGCTGGGAGTGGCCGGCTGGCTCCTTAGAACACAGGATACGCAGGATGGTTCCCAGACCCAAGGTGTCACCAGTGCCAAGTCGGGCTGGTTTGATAGCACCAAGTGGCTCCTGCAATCTGCCATCCAGAAGCGGGGCAGCTTACTTTTGTTTTCCAGGGAAACGGACCGAGGTTTTTTTCTGGGGGCCTATGGCTGGGAGTGACCGGCTGGCTCCTGAAAAGCTACGATAGGCAGGATGGTGACCAGACCCATGGTGGCACCAGTGCCAAGTTGGGCTGGTTTGATAGTACCAAGTGGCTCCTGCAATCTGCCATCAAAAAGTTGGCAGGCGAGTTTTGTTTTCCAGGGAAAAGCGCCGTTGTGTGTGTTTTGGGGCCTGTGGCTGGGAGTGGCCAGCTGGCTCCTTAGAATCCACGATACGCAGGATGGTTCCCAGACTCAAGGTGGCACCAGTGCCAAGTCGGGCTGGTTTGTTAGTACCAAGTGGTTCCTGCAATCTGCCATCCAGAAGCGGGGCAGCTGAATTTTGTTTGCCAGAGAAAAAGGCTGTTGTTTGTGTTTCGGGGCCTGTGGCTGGCAGTGGACCGCTGGCTCCTGAAAATCCATGATACGCAGCATGGTTCCCAGACCCAAGGTGGCACCAGTGCCAAGTAGGGCTAGTTTCATAGTACCCAGTGGCTCCTGCAATCTGCCATCCAGAAGAGGGGCAGTTGAGTTTTGTTTTCCAGAGAAAAGGGCCGTGGTTTGTGTTTGGGGCCTATGGCTGAGAGTGACCGGCTGGCCCCTGAAAATCCACGATAGGAAGGATGGTTCCCAGATCCAAGGTGGCAGCAGTGCCATGTTGTGCTGGTGTGATAGTCCCAAGTGGCTCCTGCAATCTGCCATCCAGAAGTGGGGCAGCTGAATTTTGTTTGCCAGAGAAAAAGGCTGTGGTTTTTGTTTGGGGGCCTATGGCTGGGAGTGGCCGGCTGGCTCCTGAAAATCCATGATACGCAGCATGGTTCCCAGACCCAAGGTGGCACCAGTGCCAAGTGGGGCTGGTTTCACAGTGTCAAGTGCCTCCTGCAATCTCCCATCCAGAAGCGGGGCAGCTGAGTTTTGTTTGCCTGTGAAACGGGCCGTTGTTTTTGATTGGGGTCTGTGGCCGAGAATGTTCAGCTGGCTCCTGACAATCCACAATATGCAGGATGGTTCCCAGACCCAAGGTGGCACCAGTGCCAAGTCTTGCTGGTTTGATAGTACCAAGTGGCTCCTGCAATCTGCCATCCAGAAGCGGTGCAGCTGAGTTTTGTTTGCCAGAGGAAAGGGCCGTGGGTTGTGTTTGGGGGCATATGGCTGGGAGTGGCCGGCTGTCTCATTAAAAAGATCGATACGCAGGATGGTTCCCAGACCCAAGGTGGCACCAGTGCCAAGTCGGGCTGTTTTTATAGTACCAAGTGCGTCCTGCAATTTGCCATCCAGAAGAGGGGCAGTTGAGTTTTGTTTGCCAGAGAAAAGCGCCGTTGTTTGTGTTTGGGGGCTTGTGGCTGGGAGTGGCCGACTGGCGCCTTAGAATCTGCGATACGCAGCATGGTTCCCAGACCCAAGGTGGCACCAGTTCCAAGTTGGGCTGGTTTGATAGTACCAAGTGGCTCCTGCAATCTGCCATCCAGAAGCGGGGCAGCTTACTTTTGTTTGCCAGGGAAACGGGCCGAGGTTTGTGTTTGGGGGCCTATGGCTGGGAGTGACCGGCTGGCTCCTGGAAAGCTACAATAGGCAGGACGGTGACCAGACCCATGGTGGCACCAGTGCCAAGTTGGGCTGGTTTGATAGTACCAAGTTGCTCCTGCAATCTGCCATCAAAAAGTTGGCAGGCGAGTTTTGTTTTCCAGGGAAAAGCGCCGTTGTTTGTGTTTGGGGGCCTGTGGCTGGGAGTGGCCGGCTGGCTCCTTAGAATCCACGATACGCAGGATGGTTCCCAGACCCAAGGTGGCACCAGTGCCAAGTCGGGCTGGTTTGATACTACCAAGTGGTTCCTGCAATCTGCCATCCAGAAGCAGGGCAGCTTACTTTTGTTTGCCAGGGAAACGGGCCGTGGGTTTTGTTTGGGGGCATATAGCTGAGAGTGGCCCGCTGGCCCCTGAAAATCCACGCTAGGCAGCATGGTTCCCAGATGCAAGGTGGCACCAGTGCCAAGTCGGGCTGGTTTGATGGTGCAAAGTGGCTCCTGCAATCTGCCATCCAGAAGCGGGGCAGCTGATTTTTGTTTGCCAGAGAAAAATTCCGTGGATTGTTTGTGGGGGCATATTGCTGGGAGTGGCCGGCTGGCTCCTTAAAATGCTCGATACGCATGATGGTTCCCAGGCCCAAGGTGTCACCACTACCAAGTCGGCCTGCGGTTTTAGTATCAAGTTCATCCTGCAATTTGCCATCCAGAAGAGGGGCAGTTGAGTTTTGTTTGCCAGAGAAACGGGCCGAGGTTTCTGTTTGGGGACATATGGCTGAGAGTGGCCGGCTGGCCTCTGAAAATCCACGATACACAACATGGTTCCCAGATCCAAGGTGGCACCAGTGCCAAGTTGGGCTGGTTTGATAGTCCCAAGTGTCTCCTGCAATCTGCCATCCAGAAGCGGGGCAGCTTACTTTTGTTTGCCAGAGAAATAGGCCTAGGTTTTTGTTTGGGGGCCTGTGGCTAGGAGTGGCCTGCTGGCTCCTAAGAATCCACGATACGCAGGATGTTTACCAGACCCATGGTGGCACCAGTGCCAAGTTGGGCTGGTTTGATAGTACCAAGTGGCTCCTGCAAACTCCATCAAAAAGTTGGCAGGCGTGTTTTGTTTTCCAGGGAACAGCGCCGTTGATTTTGTTTGGGGGCCTGTGGCTGGGAGTGGCCGGCTGGCTCCTTAGAATCCACGATACGCAGGATGGTTCCCAGACCCAAGGTGACACCAGTGCCAAGTCGGGCTGGTTTGATTACACCAAGTGGCTCCTGCAATCTGCCATCCATAAGTGAGGCAGCTAAGTTTTGTTTGCCAGAAAAAAGGGCCGTGGTTTTTGTTGGGGGCCTGTGGCGGGGAGTAGCCGGCTGGCTCCTTAAAATCCACGATAGGCAGGATGGTTCCCAGACCCAAGGTGGTACCAGTGCCAAGTCGGGCTGGTTTGATAGTACCAAGTGGCTCCTGCAATCTGCCATCCAGAAGCGGGGCAGCTTACTTTTGTTTGCCAGGGAAACGGGCCGAGCTTTGTGTCTCGGGGCCTATGGCAGGGAGTGACCGGCTGGCTCCTGAAAAGCTACGATAGGCAGGATGGTGACCAGACCCATGGTGGCACCAGTGGCAAGTTGGGCTGGTTTGATAGTACCAAGTGGCTCCTGCAATCTGCCATCAAAATGTTGGCAGGCGAGTTTTGTTTTCCAGGGAAAAGCGCCGTTGTGTGTGTTTTGGGGCCTGTGGCTGGGAGTGGCCAGCTGGCTCCTTAGAATCCACGATACGCAGGATGGTTCCCAGACCCAAGGTGGCACCAGTGCCAAGTCGGGCTGGTTTGTTAGTACCAAGTGGTTCCTGCAATCTGCCATCCAGAAGCGGGGCAGCTGAATTTTGTTTGCCAGAGAAAAAGGCTGTTGTTTGTGTTTCGGGGCCTGTGGCTGGCAGTGGACGGCTGGCTCCTGAAAATCCATGATACGCAGCATGGTTCCCAGACCCAAGGTGGCACCAGTGCCAAGTAGGGCTGGTTTCATAGTACCCAGTGGCTCCTGCAATCTGCCATCCAGAAGAGGGGCAGTTGAGTTTTGTTTGCCAGAGAAAAGCGCCGTTGTTTGTGTTTGGGGTCTTGTGGCTGGGAGTGGCCGACTGGCGCCTTAGAATCTGCGATACGCAGCATGGTTCCCAGACCCAAGGTGGCACCAGTGCCAAGTTGGGCTGGTTTGATAGTACCAAGTGGCTCCTGCAATCTGCCATCCAGAAGCGGGGCAGCTTACTTTTGTTTGCCAGGGAAACGGGCCGAGGTTTGTGACTGGGGGCCTATGGCTGGGAGTGACCGGCTGGCTCCTGGAAAGCTACAATAGGCAGGATGGTTACCAGACCCATGGTGGCACCAGTGCCAAGTTGGGCTGGTTTGATAGTACCAAGTTGCTCCTGCAATCTGCCATCAAAAAGTTGGCAGGCGAGTTTTGTTTTCCAGGGAAAAGCGCCGTTGTTTGTATTTGGGGGCCTGTGGCTGGGAGTGGCCGGCTGGCTCCTTAGAATCCACGATACGCAGGATGGTTCCCAGACCCAAGGTGGCACCAGTGCCAAGTCGGGCTGGTTTGATACTACCAAGTGGTTCCTGCAATCTGCCATCCAGAAGCGGGGCAGCTTACTTTTGTTTGCCAGGGAAACGGGCCCTGGGTTTTGTTTGGGGGCATATAGCTGAGAGTGGCCGGCTGGCCCCTGAAAATCCACGCTAGGCAGCATGGTTCCAGGATGCAAGGTGGCACCAGTGCCAAGTCGGGCTGGTTTGATGGGTCAAAGTGGCTCCTGCAATCTGCCATCCAGAAGCGGGGCAGCTGATTTTTGTTTGCCAGAGAAAAATTCCGTGGATTGTTTTTGGGGGCATATTGCTGGGAGTGGCCGGCTGGCTCCTTAAAATGCTCGATACGCATGATGGTTCCCAGGCCCAAGGTGTCACCACTACCAAGTCGGCCTGCGGTTTTAGTATCAAGTTCATCTTGCAATTTGCCATCCAGAAGAGGGGCAGTTGAGTTTTGTTTGCCAGAGAAACGGGCCGAGGTTTCTGTTTGGGGGCATATGGCTGAGAGTGGCCGGCTGGCCCCTGAAAATCCACGATACGCAGGATGGTTCCCAGACCCAAGGTGGCACCAGTGCCAAGTCGGGCTGGTTTGTTAGTACCAAGTGGTTCCTGCAATCTGCCATCCAGAAGCGGGGCAGCTGAATTTTGTTTGCCAGAGAAAAAGGCTGTTGTTTGTGTTTCGGGGCCTGTGGCTGGCAGTGGACGGCTGGCTCCTGAAAATCCATGATACGCAGCATGGTTCCCAGACCCAAGGTGGCACCAGTGCCAAGTAGGGCTAGTTTCATAGTACCCAGTGGCTCCTGCAATCTGCCATCCAGAAGAGGGGCAGTTGAGTTTTGTTTTCCAGAGAAAAGGGCCGTGGTTTGTGTTTGGGGCCTATGGCTGAGAGTGACCGGCTGGCCCCTGAAAATCCACGATAGGAAGGATGGTTCCCAGATCCAAGGTGGCAGCAGTGCCATGTTGTGCTGGTGTGATAGTCCCAAGTGGCTCCTGCAATCTGCCATCCAGAAGTGGGGCAGCTGAATTTTGTTTGCCAGAGAAAAAGGCTGTGGTTTTTGTTTGGGGGCCTATGGCTGGGAGTGGCCGGCTGGCTCCTGAAAATCCATGATACGCAGCATGGTTCCCAGACCCAAGGTGGCACCAGTGCCAAGTGGGGCTGGTTTCACAGTGTCAAGTGCCTCCTGCAATCTCCCATCCAGAAGCGGGGCAGCTGAGTTTTGTTTGCCTGTGAAACGGGCCGTTGTTTTTGATTGGGGTCTGTGGCCGAGAATGTTCAGCTGGCTCCTGACAATCCACAATATGCAGGATGGTTCCCAGACCCAAGGTGGCACCAGTGCCAAGTCTTGCTGGTTTGATAGTACCAAGTGGCTCCTGCAATCTGCCATCCAGAAGCGGTGCAGCTGAGTTTTGTTTGCCAGAGGAAAGGGCCGTGGGTTGTGTTTGGGGGCATATGGCTGGGAGTGGCCGGCTGTCTCATTAAAAAGATCGATACGCAGGATGGTTCCCAGACCCAAGGTGGCACCAGTGCCAAGTCGGGCTGTTTTTATAGTACCAAGTGCGTCCTGCAATTTGCCATCCAGAAGAGGGGCAGTTGAGTTTTGTTTGCCAGAGAAAAGCGCCGTTGTTTGTGTTTGGGGGCTTGTGGCTGGGAGTGGCCGACTGGCGCCTTAGAATCTGCGATACGCAGCATGGTTCCCAGACCCAAGGTGGCACCAGTTCCAAGTTGGGCTGGTTTGATAGTACCAAGTGGCTCCTGCAATCTGCCATCCAGAAGCGGGGCAGCTTACTTTTGTTTGCCAGGGAAACGGGCCGAGGTTTGTGTTTGGGGGCCTATGGCTGGGAGTGACCGGCTGGCTCCTGGAAAGCTACAATAGGCAGGATGGTGACCAGACCCATGGTGGCACCAGTGCCAAGTTGGGCTGGTTTGATAGTACCAAGTTGCTCCTGCAATCTGCCATCAAAAAGTTGGCAGGCGAGTTTTGTTTTCCAGGGAAAAGCGCCGTTGTTTGTGTTTGGGGGCCTGTGGCTGGGAGTGGCCGGCTGGCTCCTTAGAATCCACGATACGCAGGATGGTTCCCAGACCCAAGGTGGCACCAGTGCCAAGTCGGGCTGGTTTGATACTACCAAGTGGTTCCTGCAATCTGCCATCCAGAAGCAGGGCAGCTTACTTTTGTTTGCCAGGGAAACGGGCCGTGGGTTTTGTTTGGGGGCATATAGCTGAGAGCGGCCCGCTGGCCCCTGAAAATCCACGCTAGGCAGCATGGTTCCCAGATGCAAGGTGGCACCAGTGCCAAGTCGGGCTGGTTTGATGGTGCAAAGTGGCTCCTGCAATCTGCCATCCAGAAGCGGGGCAGCTGATTTTTGTTTGCCAGAGAAAAATTCCGTGGATTGTTTTTGGGGGCATATTGCTGGGAGTGGCCGGCTGGCTCCTTAAAATGCTCGATACGCATGATGGTTCCCAGGCCCAAGGTGTCACCACTACCAAGTCGGCCTGCGGTTTTAGTATCAAGTTCATCCTGCAATTTGCCATCCAGAAGAGGGGCAGTTGAGTTTTGTTTGCCAGAGAAACGGGCCGAGGTTTCTGTTTGGGGACATATGGCTGAGAGTGGCCGGCTGGCCTCTGAAAATCCACGATACACAACATGGTTCCCAGAACCAAGGTGGCACCAGTGCCAAGTTGGGCTGGTTTGATAGTCCCAAGTGGCTCCTGCAATCTGCCATCCAGAAGCGGGGCAGCTGAATTTTGTTTGCCAGAGAAATATGCCTAGGTTTTTGTTTGGGGGCCTGTGGCTAGGAGTGGCCTGCTGGCTCCTAAGAATCCACGATACGCAGGATGTTTACCAGACCCATGGTGGCACCAGTGCCAAGTTGGGCTGGTTTGATAGTACCAAGTGGCTCCTGCAAACTCCATCAAAAAGTTGGCAGGCGTGTTTTGTTTTCCAGGGAACAGCGCCGTTGATTTTGTTTGGGGGCCTGTGGCTGGGAGTGGCCGGCTGGCTCCTTAGAATCCACGATACGCAGGATGGTTCCCAGACCCAAGGTGACACCAGTGCCAAGTCGGGCTGGTTTGATTACACCAAGTGGCTCCTGCAATCTGCCATCCATAAGTGAGGCAGCTAAGTTTTGTTTGCCAGAAAAAAGGGCCGTGGTTTTTGTTGGGGGCCTGTGGCGGGGAGTAGCCGGCTGGCTCCTTAAAATCCACGATAGGCAGGATGGTTCCCAGACCCAAGGTGGTACCAGTGCCAAGTCGGGCTGGTTTGATAGTACCAAGTGGCTCCTGCAATCTGCCATCCAGAAGCGGGGCAGCTTACTTTTGTTTGCCAGGGAAACGGGCCGAGCTTTGTGTCTCGGGGCATATGGCAGGGAGTGACCGGCTGGCTCCTGAAAAGCTACGATAGGCAGGATGGTGACCAGACCCATGGTGGCACCAGTGGCAAGTTGGGCTGGTTTGATAGTACCAAGTGGCTCCTGCAATCTGCCATCAAAAAGTTGGCAGGCGAGTTTTGTTTTCCAGGGAAAAGCGCCGTTGTGTGTGTTTTGGGGCCTGTGGCTGGGAGTGGCCAGCTGGCTCCTTAGAATCCACGATACGCAGGATGGTTCCCAGACCCAAGGTGGCACCAGTGCCAAGTCGGGCTGGTTTGTTAGTACCAAGTGGTTCCTGCAATCTGCCATCCAGAAGCGGGGCAGCTGAATTTTGTTTGCCAGAGAAAAAGGCTGTTGTTTGTGTTTCGGGGCCTGTGGCTGGCAGTGGACGGCTGGCTCCTGAAAATCCATGATACGCAGCATGGTTCCCAGACCCAAGGTGGCACCAGTGCCAAGTAGGGCTGGTTTCATAGTACCCAGTGGCTCCTGCAATCTGCCATCCAGAAGAGGGGCAGTTGAGTTTTGTTTTCCAGAGAAAAGGGCCGTGGTTTGTGTTTGGGGCCTATGGCTGAGAGTGACCGGCTGGCCCCTGAAAATCCACGATAGGAAGGATGATTCCCAGATCCAAGGTGGCACCAGTGCCATGTTGTGCTGGTGTGATAGTCCCAAGTGGCTCCTGCAATCTGCCATCCAGAAGCGGGGCAGCTGAATTTTGTTTGCCAGAGAAAAAGGCTGTGGTTTTTGTTTGGGGGCCTATGGCTGGGAGTGGCCGGCTGGCTCCTGAAAATCCATGATACGCAGCATGGTTCCCAGACCCAAGGTGGCACCAGTGCCAAGTGGGGCTGGTTTCACAGTGTCAAGTGCCTCCTGCAATCTCCCATCCAGAAGCGGGGCAGCTGAGTTTTGTTTGCCTGTGAAACGGGCCGTTGTTTTTGATTGGGGTCTGTGGCCGAGAGTGTCCAGCTGCCTCCTGACAATCCACAATACGCAGGATGGTTCCCAGACCCAAGGTGGCACCAGTGCCAAGTCGTGCTGGTTTGATAGTACCAAGTGCGACCTGCAATTTGCCATCCAGAAGAGGGGCAGTTGAGTTTTGTTTGCCAGAGAAAAGCGCCGTTGTTTGTGTTTGGGGTCTTGTGGCTGGGAGTGGCCGACTGGCGCCTTAGAATCTGCGATACGCAGCATGGTTCCCAGACCCAAGGTGGCACCAGTGCCAAGTTGGGCTGGTTTGATAGTACCAAGTGGCTCCTGCAATCTGCCATCCAGAAGCGGGGCAGCTTACTTTTGTTTGCCAGGGAAACGGGCCGAGGTTTGTGACTGGGGGCCTATGGCTGGGAGTGACCGGCTGGCTCCTGGAAAGCTACAATAGGCAGGATGGTTACCAGACCCATGGTGGCACCAGTGCCAAGTTGGGCTGGTTTGATAGTACCAAGTTGCTCCTGCAATCTGCCATCAAAAAGTTGGCAGGCGAGTTTTGTTTTCCAGGGAAAAGCGCCGTTGTTTGTATTTGGGGGCCTGTGGCTGGGAGTGGCCGGCTGGCTCCTTAGAATCCACGATACGCAGGATGGTTCCCAGACCCAAGGTGGCACCAGTGCCAAGTCGGGCTGGTTTGATACTACCAAGTGGTTCCTGCAATCTGCCATCCAGAAGCGGGGCAGCTTACTTTTGTTTGCCAGGGAAACGGGCCGTGGGTTTTGTTTGGGGGCATATAGCTGAGAGTGGCCGGCTGGCCCCTGAAAATCCACGCTAGGCAGCATGGTTCCAGGATGCAAGGTGGCACCAGTGCCAAGTCGGGCTGGTTTGATGGGTCAAAGTGGCTCCTGCAATCTGCCATCCAGAAGCGGGGCAGCTGATTTTTGTTTGCCAGAGAAAAATTCCGTGGATTGTTTTTGGGGGCATATTGCTGGGAGTGGCCGGCTGGCTCCTTAAAATGCTCGATACGCATGATGGTTCCCAGGCCCAAGGTGTCACCACTACCAAGTCGGCCTGCGGTTTTAGTATCAAGTTCATCTTGCAATTTGCCATCCAGAAGAGGGGCAGTTGAGTTTTGTTTGCCAGAGAAACGGGCCGAGGTTTCTGTTTGGGGACATATGGCTGAGAGTGGCCGGCTGGCCCCTGAAAATCCACGATACACAGCATGGTTCCCAGATCCAAGGTGGCACCAGTGCCAAGTTGGGCTGGTTTGATAGTCCCAAGTGTCTCCTGCAATCTGCCATCCAGAAGCGGGGCAGCTTACTTTTGTTTGCCAGAGAAATAGGCCTAGGTTTTTGTTTGGGGGCCTGTGGCTAGGAGTGGCCGGCTGGCTCCTAAGAATCCACGATACGCAGGATGTTTACCAGACCCATGGTGGCACCAGTGCCAAGTTGGGCTGGTTTGATAGTACCAAGTGGCTCCTGCAAACTCCATCAAAAAGTTGGCAGGCGTGTTTTGTTTTCCAGGGAACAGCGCCGTTGATTTTGTTTGGGGGCCTGTGGCTGGGAGTGGCCGGCTGGCTCCTTAGAATCCACGATACGCAGGATGGTTCCCAGACCCAAGGTGGCACCAGTGCCAAGTCGGGCTGGTTTGATTACACCAAGTGACTCCTGCAATCTGCCATCCAGAAGTGAGGCAGCTAAGTTTTGTTTGCGAGAAAAAAGGGCCGTGGTTTTTGTTGGGGGCCTGTGGCGGGGAGTAGCCGGCTGGCTCCTTAAAATCCACGATAGGCAGGATGGTTCCCAGACCCAAGGTGGTACCAGTGCCAAGTCGGGCTGGTTTGATAGTACCAAGTGGCTCCTGCAATCTGCCATCCAGAAGCGGGGCAGCTTACTTTTGTTTGCCAGGGAAACGGGCCGAGCTTTGTGTCTCGGGGCATATGGCAGGGAGTGACCGGCTGGCTCCTGAAAAGCTACGATAGGCAGGATGGTGACCAGACCCATGGTGGCACCAGTGGCAAGTTGGGCTGGTTTGATAGTACCAAGTGGCTCCTGCAATCTGCCATCAAAAAGTTGGCAGGCGAGTTTTGTTTTCCAGGGAAAAGCGCCGTTGTGTGTGTTTTGGGGCCTGTGGCTGGGAGTGGCCAGCTGGCTCCTTAGAATCCACGATACGCAGGATGGTTCCCAGACCCAAGGTGGCACCAGTGCCAAGTCGGGCTGGTTTGTTAGTACCAAGTGGTTCCTGCAATCTGCCATCCAGAAGCGGGGCAGCTGAATTTTGTTTGCCAGAGAAAAAGGCTGTTGTTTGTGTTTCGGGGCCTGTGGCTGGCAGTGGACGGCTGGCTCCTGAAAATCCATGATACGCAGCATGGTTCCCAGACCCAAGGTGGCACCAGTGCCAAGTAGGGCTGGTTTCATAGTACCCAGTGGCTCCTGCAATCTGCCATCCAGAAGAGGGGCAGTTGAGTTTTGTTTTCCAGAGAAAAGGGCCGTGGTTTGTGTTTGGGGCCTATGGCTGAGAGTGACCGGCTGGCCCCTGAAAATCCACGATAGGAAGGATGATTCCCAGATCCAAGGTGGCACCAGTGCCATGTTGTGCTGGTGTGATAGTCCCAAGTGGCTCCTGCAATCTGCCATCCAGAAGCGGGGCAGCTGAATTTTGTTTGCCAGAGAAAAAGGCTGTGGTTTTTGTTTGGGGGCCTATGGCTGGGAGTGGCCGGCTGGCTCCTGAAAATCCATGATACGCAGCATGGTTCCCAGACCCAAGGTGGCACCAGTGCCAAGTGGGGCTGGTTTCACAGTGTCAAGTGCCTCCTGCAATCTCCCATCCAGAAGCGGGGCAGCTGAGTTTTGTTTGCCTGTGAAACGGGCCGTTGTTTTTGATTGGGGTCTGTGGCCGAGAGTGTCCAGCTGCCTCCTGACAATCCACAATACGCAGGATGGTTCCCAGACCCAAGGTGGCACCAGTGCCAAGTCGTGCTGGTTTGATAGTACCAAGTGCGACCTGCAATTTGCCATCCAGAAGAGGGGCAGTTGAGTTTTGTTTGCCAGAGAAAAGCGCCGTTGTTTGTGTTTGGGGTCTTGTGGCTGGGAGTGGCCGACTGGCGCCTTAGAATCTGCGATACGCAGCATGGTTCCCAGACCCAAGGTGGCACCAGTGCCAAGTTGGGCTGGTTTGATAGTACCAAGTGGCTCCTGCAATCTGCCATCCAGAAGCGGGGCAGCTTACTTTTGTTTGCCAGGGAAACGGGCCGAGGTTTGTGACTGGGGGCCTATGGCTGGGAGTGACCGGCTGGCTCCTGGAAAGCTACAATAGGCAGGATGGTTACCAGACCCATGGTGGCACCAGTGCCAAGTTGGGCTGGTTTGATAGTACCAAGTTGCTCCTGCAATCTGCCATCAAAAAGTTGTCAGGCGAGTTTTGTTTTCCAGGGAAAAGCGCCGTTGTTTGTATTTGGGGGCCTGTGGCTGGGAGTGGCCGGCTGGCTCCTTAGAATCCACGATACGCAGGATGGTTCCCAGACCCAAGGTGGCACCAGTGCCAAGTCGGGCTGGTTTGATACTACCAAGTGGTTCCTGCAATCTGCCATCCAGAAGCGGGGCAGCTTACTTTTGTTTGCCAGGGAAACGGGCCGTGGGTTTTGTTTGGGGGCATATAGCTGAGAGTGGCCGGCTGGCCCCTGAAAATCCACGCTAGGCAGCATGGTTCCAGGATGCAAGGTGGCACCAGTGCCAAGTCGGGCTGGTTTGATGGGTCAAAGTGGCTCCTGCAATCTGCCATCCAGAAGCGGGGCAGCTGATTTTTGTTTGCCAGAGAAAAATTCCGTGGATTGTTTTTGGGGGCATATTGCTGGGAGTGGCCGGCTGGCTACTTAAAATGCTCGATACGCATGATGGTTCCCAGGCCCAAGGTGTCACCACTACCAAGTCGGCCTGCGGTTTTAGTATCAAGTTCATCTTGCAATTTGCCATCCAGAAGAGGGGCAGTTGAGTTTTGTTTGCCAGAGAAACGGGCCGAGGTTTCTGTTTGGGGGCATATGGCTGAGAGTGGCCGGCTGGCCCCTGAAAATCCACGATACACAGCATGGTTCCCAGATCCAAGGTGGCACCAGTGCCAAGTTGGGCTGGTTTGATAGTCCCAAGTGTCTCCTGCAATCTGCCATCCAGAAGCGGGGCAGCTTACTTTTGTTTGCCAGAGAAATAGGCCTAGGTTTTTGTTTGGGGGCCTGTGGCTAGGAGTGGCCGGCTGGCTCCTAAGAATCCACGATACGCAGGATGTTTACCAGACCCATGGTGGCACCAGTGCCAAGTTGGGCTGGTTTGATAGTACCAAGTGGCTCCTGCAAACTCCATCAAAAAGTTGGCAGGCGTGTTTTGTTTTCCAGGGAACAGCGCCGTTGATTTTGTTTGGGGGCCTGTGGCTGGGAGTGGCCGGCTGGCTCCTTAGAATCCACGATACGCAGGATGGTTCCCAGACCCAAGGTGGCACCAGTGCCAAGTCGGGCTGGTTTGATTACACCAAGTGACTCCTGCAATCTGCCATCCAGAAGTGAGGCAGCTAAGTTTTGTTTGCGAGAAAAAAGGGCCGTGGTTTTTGTTGGGGGCCTGTGGCTGGGAGTAGCCGGCTGGCTCCTTAAAATCCACGATAGGCAGGATGGTTCCCAGACCCAAGGTGGCACCAGTGCCAAGTCGGGCTGGTTTGATAGTACCAAGTGGCTCCTGCAATCTGCCATCCAGAAGCGGGGCAGCTGAGTTTTTATTGCCAGAGAAAAAGGCTGTGGTTTTTGTTTGGGGGCCTGTGGCTGGCAGTGGCCGGCTGGCTCCTGAAAATCCACGATACGCAGCATGGTTCCCAGACCCAAGGTGGCACCAGTACAAAGTGGGGCTCGTTTGACAGTGTCAAGTGCCTCCTGCAATCTCCCATCCAGAAGCGGGACAGCTGAGTTTTTTTTGCCAGGGAAACGGACCTTTGTTTTTGATTGGGGTCTGTGGCCGAGAGTGGTCGGCTGTCTCCTGACAATCCACAATACGCAGGATGGTTCCCAGACCAAAGGTGGCACCAGTGCCAAGTCGGGCTGGTTTGATAGTACCAAGTGGTTCCTGCAATCTGCCATCCAGAAGCGGGGCAGCTGAGTTTTGTTTGCCAGAGAAAAGGGCCGTGGGTTGTGTTTGGGGGCATATGGCTGGGAGTGGCCACCTGGCTCCTTAAAATGCACGATACGCCGCATGGTAACCAGACGCAAGGTGGCACCAGTGCCAAGTCGGGCTGTTTTTGTAGTACCCAGTGGCTCCTGCAATTTGCCATCCAGAAGCGGGGCAGCTAAATTTTGTTTGCTAGAGAAAAGGGCTGTGGTTTGTGTTTGGGGGCCTATGGCCGAGAGTGGTAGGCTGGCCCCTGAAAATCAACGATAGGCAGGATGGTTCCCAGATCCAAGGTGGCACCAGTGCCAAGTAAGGCTGGTTGTATGGTTCAAAGTGACTCCTGCAATCTGCCATCCAGAAGCGGGACAGCTGAGTTTTTTTTGCCAGAGAAAAGGTCCGTGGTTTCTTTTTGGGGCATACGGCTGGGAATTGCCGGCTGGCTCCTTAAAATGCTCGATACGCAGGATGGTTCCCAGAGCCAAGGTGGCACCACTGCCAAGTCGGGCTCTTTTTGTAGTACCAAGTGCGTCCTGCAATTTGCCATCCAGAAGAGGGGCAGTTGAGTTTTGTTTGCCAGAGAAAAGGGCCGAGGTTTGTGTTTGGGAGCATATGGCTGGGAATGACCGGCTGGCCCCTGAAAATCCACGATACGCCGGATGGTTCCCAGATCCAAGATGGTACCATTACCAAGTCGGGCTGCTTTGATAGTCCCAAGTGGCTCCTGCAAACTGCCACACCAGAAGCGGGGCAGCTGAGTTTTGTTTGCCAGGGAAATGGGCCGTTGTTTGTGTTTGGGGGCCTGTGGCTGGGAGTGTTCGGCTGGTTCCTGAATATGTACGATACGCAGGATTGTTCCCAGATCCAAGGTGGCAGCAGTGCCATGTTGTGCTGGTGTGATAGTCCCAAGTGGCTCCTGCAATCTGCCATCCAGAAGTGGGGCAGCTGATTTTTGTTTGCCAGAGAAATAGGCCTAGGTTTTTGTCTGGGGGCCTGTGGCTGGGAGTGGCCGGCTGGCTCCTTAGAATCCACGATACGCAGGATGTTTCCCAGACCCAAGGTGACACCAGTGCCAAGTCGGGCTGGTTTGATAGTACCAAGTGGCTCCTGCAAACTCCATCAAAAAGTTGGCAGGCGTGTTTTGTTTTCCAGGGAACAGTGCCGTTGATTTTGTTTGGGGGCCTGTGGCTGGGAGTGGCCGGCTGGCTCCTTAGAATCCACGATACGCAGGATGGTTCCCAGACCCAAGGTGGCACCAGTGCCAAGTCGGGCTGGTTTGATTACACCAAGTGGCTCCTGCAATCTGCCATCCAGAAGTGAGGCAGCTAAGTTTTGTTTGCCAGAAAAAAGGGCCGTGGTTTTTGTTGGGGGCCTGTGGCTGGGAGTGGCCGGCTGGCTCCTTAGAATCCACCATACGCAGGATGGTTCCCAGACCCAAGGTGGCACCAGTGCCAAGTCGGGCTGGTTTGATAGTCCCAAGTGGCTCCTGCAAACTGCCATCCAGAAGCGGGGCAGCTGAGTTTTGTTTGCCAGGGAAATGGGCCGTTGTTTGTGTTTGGGGGCCTGTGGCTGGGAGTGTTCGGCTGGTTCCTGAATATGTACGATACGCAGGATTGTTCCCAGACCCAAGGTGGCACCAGTGCCAAGTCGGGCTGGTTTGATGGTGCAAAGTGGCTCCTGCAATCTGCCATCCAGACGCGGGGCAGCGGATTTTTTTTTCCATGAGAAATGGTCCGTGGTTTGTTTTTGGGGGTATATGGCTGGGCCTGGCCGGCTGGCTCCTTAAAAAGCTCGTTATGCAGGATGGTTCCCTGACCCAAGGTGGCACCAGTGCCACGTCGGGCGGTTTTCGTAGTACAAAGTGCGTCCTAAAATTTGCCATCCAGAAGAGGGGCAGTTGAGTTTTGTTTGCCAGAGAAAAGGTCCGTGGTTTGTTTTTGGGGGCATATGGCTGAGAGTGGCTGGCTGGCCCCTGAAAATCCACGATACACAGGATGGTTCCCAGATCCAAGGTGGCACCTGTGCCAAGTCGGGCTGATTTGATAGTACTAAGTAGCTCCTGCAATCTGCCATCCAGAAGCGGGGCAGCTTACTTTTGTTTGCCAGGGAAACGGGCCGAGGTTTGTGTTTGGGGGCCTATGGCTGAGAGTGACCGGCTGGCTCCTGAAAAGCTACAATAGGCAGGATGGTGACCAGACCCATGGTGGCACCAGTGCCAAGTTGGGCTGGTTTGATAGTACCAAGTGGTTCCTGCAATCTGCCATCCAGAAGCAGGGCAGCTGAGTTTTGTTTGCCAGAGAAAAGGGCCTTGGTTTGTGTTTGGGGGCATATGGCTGGGTGTGGCCAGCTGGCTCCTTAAAATGCACGATATGCAACATGGCTCCCAGACCCAAGGTGGCACCAGTGCCAAGTTGGGCTGGTTTGATAGTACCAAGTGGCTCCTGCAATCTTCCATGATCACGTGGAGAAATACTTTCTGGTTTCAGCCTCATGCTCTTTCTTCTCTCCCTCAACTTCTCTATCACCTCTCATCTGGTTCACATGCGCTGTCTTCAAGGTCCACAGGCTACTTTTCACAGAATCTTCTGGCCTGATGAAGTAAGAATGATGAATAGAACAGAGCTGGGATCTATTTTCCAGTTTGGATAAAATGCATTCTGCACACAAATCCAAGGAGAACGTGCTGCCCCGATGCCCAGAAAATCTTTCACTCCTGCTAGTGTTCTACGTCAACCGCAACTTAGTCTGAAAGAAAAGCTTTTTCTCTGAGAGCATCTGAGAGGTTTGCATGAAGCACTGATATGTGACATATGCAATTTTGAATAGGAGAGGAAAAAGAAAATGGCAAGGAGTTTTTAATTTTAGTGGTTTCAATTTTAATTTCCGTGCACTTTTTCAAAACTTGTCAGCTCAAATGCCCATCAACATCTTTTAGTCATCTGTAAGTCAGTATTCATATAAAATGTGCTTCAAATCCAAAGAATTTCAAATTTGCACTCCAAGCTTCTATGCCTAGATTTATGATTTCCTACACATATTAGATGAAAGGAAGGCCTTTTTTACTGTGGGAGTGCTGGAACACTGGAACAGGTTGCCCAGAGAAGTTGTGGGTGTCCCATCCCTGAAAGTATTCAAGGTCACCTTGGACGGGGCTTGGAGCAGCAACAAAGGAGAAGCTTGATGGTAGAGAAACAAAGTTGGACTATAGAAGAAACTCGGATTGAAGTATAGGATCAAGTTTTCTCTCAGCTCTTGGGGTAAATTCAAAGTTGTACAAAATGACATTTATCTGTGCTATTCACTACTGTAACAGAAAGTTTCATGAAAACTGTACAGAAGATAGTAAATTTTAAAAGAGATAAGAATTACAGCATAAAATCCATGGGATAGGTTACAACATGAGACACTCTCTAAGAGAAAATCTCTTTGTTTCAGCACTTCATCGGGGTAAGATTTCATGAAGTGCCAAAGAAGGCGGCAAAATATCATTCGGGACATTATTTACTGGAATTCAGCCTGGCCATTAGTAGGAACTGCCTTTGAACATATCATGTAGATATACCACACACACTTTCCCTTCACTGAAAAATTACTGTTTACAACAAATAAGCAATTGACGATCAAAATTGATTGAAAGCATCTTAAACATGTCAAGTATTTCATTGTAGATGATCTGTGATCCAAATGCTTCTTCCACCTTCGAGAGGGACAGAAGAATTCTTCCATATCATGATGGTTTAAAATTGTATCAACCAATGTTTTCTGCTGAAAAGATATCATCTATTTTTTTCTATTTTTGGAAGAAAATATTCCTAGACATACAACAGGTGAGAACTAAGTAATTTTAAAGAAACAAATGAAATGAAAATATTCTGTAAATAGAATGAAATGAAAAGCTGTGTTTTAAATAGGAGCTAAATATTAAACAGAATTTTTGTACCAGGCATTTGAATTACTGCACCAGCTCTTTTGCCCATCAAGAGAGGCATTTAGCATTTCAGTCTTTTCCAAGGTGTTCATGATCTGCTATGCTGATCTCTGTGTGTGCCTAGGTGTGTGTGGAGGGGGGGGCATATGAAGGGGAGTGTGTATGTTTGCTTTACAATTGTTGTGGCAGATTCATGCCTCAGCTCCACATTTTGTTTTAAAAAGGTCACACCGAGTGGATATGAAGTTTACTATCAACAAGAGATCGATTCCCAAATCATCCATTTGACTCTCCCTTATAAATCATGTGCTTTGTTGCATATTTTATCAAATATACTTTCAAGCCAGATGGAGGAAGGAGGATGTGGGAATCCCTCCACCATCTTGCAACTTTTATGTAAGTAGGTTTTCAAGAAAATCATCATTTCTCTTTTAAATATGTCTGGAACAGGCATGATGGTAGTGTCAACCTGTTGGAGTTTTTGTTGCTGGAAGAAGTTGTACAAAAGGATTGGTTTTTACATTGACCAGTTACTGAATCAAGCGCAGGAATACATTGGAAATTTAGCTGGGGGTTCCTTTTCCCAGCAGACTACTTCTAGAACGAGCTTGTACACTGAAGCTGACTCTTTTGCTCTCTTTTTGTTTCTTTCCTATTTTCTTGGCTTCTTTGCCACTATCTAGACAATTTTGGAACTTTGTTCCCAACTAAAATGGTTTCAATAGTCTGATTGTGATCATACATTTTTACAAGGAATTTTTAAAATCTTTCCTCGAGTCCAGAAAGTCAAGGACTTAGATCTTTTTCTTCCCTTATCAATATTGCCATGAAATTGATAAATAAAGACCAACTCTTTATTTTTGTTTTTAACCCACGTAGATAATTCCCATCCATTAATCCATTTTGTGGACCAATAGCTGCCATTCTGATGGAAGCTGTCACTTCTTAACAATAGGCATTCTGTGACTATGTTGACTGCACTTTGGGTGAAGATCCTAACTGGTCTTAGATATACATAGGGAGAAATTTGCTCAGCCAGTGTCAGTCTTAAGCATGCGTATCAGAAGATCTTTCTAGAGCTGGGAATTTTCCCATGAAAGGGATTCAGTTAGGGAAGAGACACTTGTGCCAGAGTTTTACATTCTTCTTGAACACTGCTTAAGGAACTTAGATGCCATGTCCATTTGGATCTCTGTCTGCACAGAACTTTGTCATGCCAGCGCTTTGAAATGCATCTTGAAGAGAATTCACTAGCACAGAATGAAAGAGAGTGGAAGGGGTTGGTGGGGCTAACCAGGCCCAACCCCCCTGCCTAAACCAGGATACCTAGAGCCTCTTGCCCAGGATTCTATCTGGGTGTACTTTTAATGTCTTCAAAGATCCAGGCTCCACAATCTTTCTGGGCAGTCTGTGCCGTGGTTCAGTCACCCTGACAGTAAAGAAACATTTACTGATGTTCAAAGGCAATCTCCTGTATTTCAGTGTGTGCCCACTGCCTCTTGTCTTTTCCCTCAGCATCACTGAAAAGACACTGATTCCCTCCCCTTTGCACTATTGCTTCCATATGTATGTGTGATGCCATGTAGAGGTATGTCAAAAACCTCCCTGAAGCCCAGGCAGATAATATTCCCTTCATCTACCAGTCAAGTTGATTCATCAGAGGAGTTTAAAGTGATGTTCAGCATGAAATTCCCCTGAAAAATCATGCTAACTACATTATTTGGTCATCTGTCATGTGCCTGGCAAGGATTTCCAGGAAGAGCTGCTTCATCAACTTCCTGGGGATAAAAAAGAGGCTGGCTGGTTTGTACTATGGCGAGTCCTCTTAATTGCCTTTTTTGAAGATGGGTGTCATTTGCTAACATCCACTCTTTAGCCTCTGTTGCCGTCTACATCTTAGCAAAACGCTTTTCCACTATGTCTGGCTAGGAAAAACTGTGCCAGCACAGAAAACATCTCCCATCTTGTTCTAGAAGTTGCACGGATGTCTGCCAAGTGTTTGGCAGGAAGAAAAGAAAAGTTGTCCAAAACAGCTTCCAATCGAATGTTCCTGTGATTGGAAAAGTCAGGAGAGTGCAAAGGTACTGTTTTCTATCAGTTGGCAAGGTGCGCACACAATCCCAGTGTTGTACAGCTTGCTTCTTCACCTTCCCGAAGCTGCCGCTCTCGCCGGCTGCCGGAGCCCAAGAAGCGGCTTCTTCGCGCAAAGACGATTGTGCCGCTCACAGTGCTCTCCTTAGCGCGGCTTCTGCCGAAAGACGCCCGGCAGCGGCTCTTACCTCCGGAGAGCATCCTACCTTCGTCTTTAGCTCCTCTTCTCATCTACACCTCGGCAAAACGCTTTTCCACTATGTCTGGCTAGGAAAAACTGTGCCAGCACAGAAAACATCTCCCATCGTGTTCTAGAAGTTGCACGGATGTCTGCCAAGTGTTTGGCAGGAAGAAAAGAAAAGTTGTCCAAAACAGCTTCCAATCGAATGTTCCTGTGATTGGAAAAGTCAGGAGAGTGCAAAGGTACTGTTTTCTATCAGTTGGCAAGGTGCGCACACAATCCCAGTGTTGTACAGCTTGCTTCTTCACCTTCCCGAAGCTGCCGCTCTCGCCGGCTGCCGGAGCCCAAGAAGCGGCTTCTTCGCGCAAAGACGATTGTGCCGCTCACAGTGCTCTCCTTAGCGCGGCTTCTGCCGAAAGACGCCCGGCAGCGGCTCTTACCTCCGGAGAGCATCCTACCTTCGTCTTTCGCGTCTTATGTAGTCTACATCTTAGCAAAACGCTTTTCCACTATGTCTGGCTAGGAAAAACTGTGCCAGCACAGAAAACATCTCCCATCGTGTTCTAGAAGTTGCACGGATGTCTGCCAAGTGTTTGGCAGGAAGAAAAGAAAAGTTGTCCAAAACAGCTTCCAATCGAATGTTCCTGTGATTGGAAAAGTCAGGAGAGTGCAAAGGTACTGTTTTCTATCAGTTGGCAAGGTGCGCACACAATCCCAGTGTTGTACAGCTTGCTTCTTCACCTTCCCGAAGCTGCCGCTCTCGCCGGCTGCCGGAGCCCAAGAAGCGGCTTCTTCGCGCAAAGACGATTGTGCCGCTCACAGTGCTCTCCTTAGCGCGGCTTCTGCCGAAAGACGCCCGGCAGCGGCTCTTACCTCCGGAGAGCATCCTACCTTCGTCTTTCGCGTCTTTTGTAGTCTACATCTTAGCAAAACGCTTTTCCACTATGTCTGGCTAGGAAAAACTGTGCCAGCACAGAAAACATCTCCCATCGTGTTCTAGAAGTTGCACGGATGTCTGCCAAGTGTTTGGCAGGAAGAAAAGAAAAGTTGTCCAAAACAGCTTCCAATCGAATGTTCCTGTGATTGGAAAAGTCAGGAGAGTGCAAAGGTACTGTTTTCTATCAGTTGGCAAGGTGCGCACACAATCCCAGTGTTGTACAGCTTGCTTCTTCACCTTCCCGAAGCTGCCGCTCTCGCCGGCTGCCGGAGCCCAAGAAGCGGCTTCTTCGCGCAAAGACGATTGTGCCGCTCACAGTGCTCTCCTTAGCGCGGCTTCTGCCGAAAGACGCCCGGCAGCGGCTCTTACCTCCGGAGAGCATCCTACCTTCGTCTTTCGCGTCTTTTGTAGTCTACATCTTAGCAAAACGCTTTTCCACTATGTCTGGCTAGGAAAAACTGTGCCAGCACAGAAAACATCTCCCATCGTGTTCTAGAAGTTGCACGGATGTCTGCCAAGTGTTTGGCAGGAAGAAAAGAAAAGTTGTCCAAAACAGCTTCCAATCGAATGTTCCTGTGATTGGAAAAGTCAGGAGAGTGCAAAGGTACTGTTTTCTATCAGTTGGCAAGGTGCGCACACAATCCCAGTGTTGTACAGCTTGCTTCTTCACCTTCCCGAAGCTGCCGCTCTCGCCGGCTCCCGGAACCGAAGAAGCGGCTTCTTCGCGCAAAGACGATTGTGCCGCTCACAGGGCTCTCCTTAGCGCGGCTTCTGCCGAAAGACGCCCGGCAGCGGCTCTTACCTCCGGAGAGCATCCTACCTTCGTCTTTCGCGTCTTTTGTAGTCTACACCTCGGCAAAACGCTTTTCCACTATGTCTGGCTAGGAAAAACTGTGCCAGCACAGAAAACATCTCCCATCGTGTTCTAGAAGTTGCACGGATGTCTGCCAAGTGTTTGGCAGGAAGAAAAGAAAAGTTGTTCAAAACGGCTTCCAATCGAATGTTCATGTGATTGGAAAAGTCAGGAGAGTGCAAAGGTACTGTTTTCTATCAGTTGGCAAGGTGCGCACACAATCCCAGTGTTGTACAGCTTGCTTCTTCACCTTCCCGAAGCTGCCGCTCTCGCCGGCTGCCGGAGCCCAAGAAGCGGCTTCTTCGCGCAAAGACGATTGTGCCGCTCACAGTGCTCTCCTTAGCGCGGCTTCTGCCGGAAGACGCCCGGCAGCGGCTCTTACCTCCGGAGAGCATCCTACCTTCGTCTTTCGCGTCTTTTGTAGTCTACATCTTAGCAAAACGCTTTTCCACTATGTCTGGCTAGGAAAAACTGTGCCAGCACAGAAAACATCTCCCATCGTGTTCTAGAAGTTTCACGGATGTCTGCCAAGTGTTTGGCAGGAAGAAAAGAAAAGTTGTCCAAAACAGCTTCCAATCGAATGTTCCTGTGATTGGAAAAGTCAGGAGAGTGCAAAGGTACTGTTTTCTATCAGTTGGCAAGGTGCGCACACAATCCCAGTGTTGTACAGCTTGCTTCTTCACCTTCCCGAAGCTGCCACTCTCAGGAGGTAAGAGCCGCTGCCGGGCGTCTTTCGGCAGAAGCCGCGCTAAGGGGAGCCCTGTGAGCGGCACAATCGTCTTTGCGCGAAGAAGCCGCTTCTTGGGCTCCGGCAGCCGGCGAGAGCGGCAGCTTCGGGAAGGTGAAGAAGCAAGCTGTACAACACTGGGATTGTGTGCGCACCTTGCCAACTGATAGAAAACAGTACCTTTGCACTCTCCTGACTTTTCCAATCACAGGAATATTCGATTGGAAGCTGTTTTGGACAACTTTTCTTTTCTTCCTGCCAAACACTTGGCAGACATCCGTGCAACTTCTAGAACACGATGGGAGATGTTTTCTGTGCTGGCACAGTTTTTCCTAGCCAGACATAGTGGAAAAGCTTTTTGCCGAGGTGTAGACTACAAAAGACGCGAAAGACGAAGGTAGGATGCTCTCCGGAGGTAAGAGCCGCTGCCGGGCGTCTTTCGGCAGAAGCCGCGCTAAGGAGGGCACTGTGAGCGGCACAATCGTCTTTGCGCGAAGAAGCCGCTTCTTGGGCTCCGGCAGCCGGCGAGAGCGGCAGCTTCGGGAAGGTGAAGAAGCAAGCTGTACAACACTGGGATTGTGTGCGCACCTTGCCAACTGATAGAAAACAGTACCTTTGCACTCTCCTGACTTTTCCAATCACAGGAACATTCGATTGGAAGCTGTTTTGGACAACTTTTCTTTTCTTCCTGCCAAACACTTGGCAGACATCCGTGCAACTTCTAGAACACGATGGGAGATGTTTTCTGTGCTGGCACAGTTTTTCCTAGCCAGACATAGTGGAAAAGCGTTTTGCTAAGATGTAGACTACAAAAGACGCGAAAGACGAAGGTAGGATGCTCTCCGGAGGTAAGAGCCGCTGCCGGGCGTCTTTCGGCAGAAGCCGCGCTAAGGAGAGCACTGTGAGCGGCACAATCGTCTTTGCGCGAAGAAGCCGCTTCTTGGGCTCCGGCAGCCGGCGAGAGCGGCAGCTTCGGGAAGGTGAAGAAGCAAGCTGTACAACACTGGGATTGTGTGCGCACCTTGCCAACTGATAGAAAACAGTACCTTTGCACTCTCCTGACTTTTCCAATCACAGGAACATTCGATTGGAAGCTGTTTTGGACAACTTTTCTTTTCTTCCTGCCAAACACTTGGCAGACATCCGTGCAACTTCTAGAACACGATGGGAGATGTTTTCTGTGCTGGCACAGTTTTTCCTAGCCAGACATAGTGGAAAAGCGTTTTGCTAAGATGTAGACTACAAAAGACGCGAAAGACGAAGGTAGGATGCTCTCCGGAGGTAAGAGCCGCTGCCGGGCGTCTTTCGGCAGAAGCCGCGCTAAGGAGAGCACTGTGAGCGGCACAATCGTCTTTGCGCGAAGAAGCCGCTTCTTGGGCTCCGGCAGCCGGCGAGAGCGGCAGCTTCGGGAAGGTGAAGAAGCAAGCTGTACAACACTGGGATTGTGTGCGCACCTTGCCAACTGATAGAAAACAGTACCTTTGCACTCTCCTGACTTTTCCAATCACAGGAACATTCGATTGGAAGCTGTTTTGGACAACTTTTCTTTTCTTCCTGCCAAACACTTGGCAGACATCCGTGCAACTTCTAGAACACGATGGGAGATGTTTTCTGTGCTGGCACAGTTTTTCCTAGCCAGACATAGTGGAAAAGCGTTTTGCTAAGATGTAGACTACAAAAGACGCGAAAGACGAAGGTAGGATGCTCTCTGGAGGTAAGAGCCGCTGCCGGGCGTCTTTCGGCAGAAGCCGCGCTAAGGAGAGCACTGTGAGCGGCACAATCGTCTTTGCGCGAAGAAGCCGCTTCTTCGGTTCCGGGAGCCGGCGAGAGCGGCAGCTTCGGGAAGGTGAAGAAGCAAGCTGTACAACACTGGGATTGTGTGCGCACCTTGCCAACTGATAGAAAACAGTACCTTTGCACTCTCCTGACTTTTCCAATCACAGGAACATTCGATTGGAAGCTGTTTTGGACAACTTTTCTTTTCTTCCTGCCAAACACTTGGCAGACATCCGTGCAACTTCTAGAACACGATGGGAGATGTTTTCTGTGCTGGCACAGTTTTTCCTAGCCAGACATAGTGGAAAAGCGTTTTGCCGAGGTGTAGATGAGAAGAGGAGCTAAAGAGTGGATGTTAGCAAATGACACCCATCTTCAAAAAAGGCAATTAAGAGGACTCGCCATAGTACAAACCAGCCAGCCTCTTTTTTATCCCCAGGAAGTTGATGAAGCAGCTCTTCCTGGAAATCCTTGCCAGGCACATGACAGATGACCAAATAATGTAGTTAGCATGATTTTTCAGGGGAATTTCATGCTGAACATCACTTTAAACTCCTCTGATGAATCAACTTGACTGGTAGATGAAGGGAATATTATCTGCCTGGGCTTCAGGGAGGTTTTTGACATACCTCTACATGGCATCACACATACATATGGAAGCAATAGTGCAAAGGGGAGGGAATCAGTGTCTTTTCAGTGATGCTGAGGGAAAAGACAAGAGGCAGTGGGCACACACTGAAATACAGGAGATTGCCTTTGAACATCAGTAAATGTTTCTTTACTGTCAGGGTGACTGAACCACGGCACAGACTGCCCAGAAAGATTGTGGAGCCTGGATCTTCGAAGACATTAAAAGTACACCCAGATAGAATCCTGGGCAAGAGGCTCTAGGTATCCTGGTTTAGGCAGGGGGGTTGGGCCTGGTTAGCCCCACCAACCCCTTCCACTCTCTTTCATTCTGTGCTAGTGAATTCTCTTCAAGATGCATTTCAAAGCGCTGGCATGACAAAGTTCTGTGCAGACAGAGATCCAAATGGACATGGCATCTAAGTTCCTTAAGCAGTGTTCAAGAAGAATGTAAAACTCTGGCACAAGTGTCTCTTCCCTAACTGAATCCCTTTCATGGGAAAATTCCCAGCTCTAGAAAGATCTTCTGATACGCATGCTTAAGACTGACACTGGCTGAGCAAATTTCTCCCTATGTATATCTAAGACCAGTTAGGATCTTCACCCAAAGTGCAGTCAACATAGTCACAGAATGCCTATTGTTAAGAAGTGACAGCTTCCATCAGAATGGCAGCTATTGGTCCACAAAATGGATTAATGGATGGGAATTATCTACGTGGGTTAAAAACAAAAATAAAGAGTTGGTCTTTATTTATCAATTTCATGGCAATATTGATAAGGGAAGAAAAAGATCTAAGTCCTTGACTTTCTGGACTCGAGGAAAGATTTTAAAAATTCCTTGTAAAAATGTATGATCACAATCAGACTATTGAAACCATTTTAGTTGGGAACAAAGTTCCAAAATTGTCTAGATAGTGGCAAAGAAGCCAAGAAAATAGGAAAGAAACAAAAAGAGAGCAAAAGAGTCAGCTTCAGTGTACAAGCTCGTTCTAGAAGTAGTCTGCTGGGAAAAGGAACCCCCAGCTAAATTTCCAATGTATTCCTGCGCTTGATTCAGTAACTGGTCAATGTAAAAACCAATCCTTTTGTACAACTTCTTCCAGCAACAAAAACTCCAACAGGTTGACACTACCATCATGCCTGTTCCAGACATATTTAAAAGAGAAATGATGATTTTCTTGAAAACCTACTTACATAAAAGTTGCAAGATGGTGGAGGGATTCCCACATCCTCCTTCCTCCATCTGGCTTGAAAGTATATTTGATAAAATATGCAACAAAGCACATGATTTATAAGGGAGAGTCAAATGGATGATTTGGGAATCGATCTCTTGTTGATAGTAAACTTCATATCCACTCGGTGTGACCTTTTTAAAACAAAATGTGGAGCTGAGGCATGAATCTGCCACAACAATTGTAAAGCAAACATACACACTCCCCTTCATATGCCCCCCCCTCCACACACACCTAGGCACACACAGAGATCAGCATAGCAGATCATGAACACCTTGGAAAAGACTGAAATGCTAAATGCCTCTCTTGATGGGCAAAAGAGCTGGTGCAGTAATTCAAATGCCTGGTACAAAAATTCTGTTTAATATTTAGCTCCTATTTAAAACACAGCTTTTCATTTCATTCTATTTACAGAATATTTTCATTTCATTTGTTTCTTTAAAATTACTTAGTTCTCACCTGTTGTATGTCTAGGAATATTTTCTTCCAAAAATAGAAAAAAATAGATGATATCTTTTCAGCAGAAAACATTGGTTGATACAATTTTAAACCATCATGATATGGAAGAATTCTTCTGTCCCTCTCGAAGGTGGAAGAAGCATTTGGATCACAGATCATCTACAATGAAATACTTGACATGTTTAAGATGCTTTCAATCAATTTTGATCGTCAATTGCTTATTTGTTGTAAACAGTAATTTTTCAGTGAAGGGAAAGTGTGTGTGGTATATCTACATGATATGTTCAAAGGCAGTTCCTACTAATGGCCAGGCTGAATTCCAGTAAATAATGTCCCGAATGATATTTTGCCGCCTTCTTTGGCACTTCATGAAATCTTACCCCGATGAAGTGCTGAAACAAAGAGATTTTCTCTTAGAGAGTGTCTCATGTTGTAACCTATCCCATGGATTTTATGCTGTAATTCTTATCTCTTTTAAAATTTACTATCTTCTGTACAGTTTTCATGAAACTTTCTGTTACAGTAGTGAATAGCACAGATAAATGTCATTTTGTACAACTTTGAATTTACCCCAAGAGCTGAGAGAAAACTTGATCCTATACTTCAATCCGAGTTTCTTCTATAGTCCAACTTTGTTTCTCTACCATCAAGCTTCTCCTTTGTTGCTGCTCCAAGCCCCGTCCAAGGTGACCTTGAATACTTTCAGGGATGGGACACCCACAACTTCTCTGGGCAACCTGTTCCAGTGTTCCAGCACTCCCACAGTAAAAAAGGCCTTCCTTTCATCTAATATGTGTAGGAAATCATAAATCTAGGCATAGAAGCTTGGAGTGCAAATTTGAAATTCTTTGGATTTGAAGCACATTTTATATGAATACTGACTTACAGATGACTAAAAGATGTTGATGGGCATTTGAGCTGACAAGTTTTGAAAAAGTGCACGGAAATTAAAATTGAAACCACTAAAATTAAAAACTCCTTGCCATTTTCTTTTTCCTCTCCTATTCAAAATTGCATATGTCAGATATCAGTGCTTCATGCAAACCTCTCAGATGCTCTCAGAGAAAAAGCTTTTCTTTCAGACTAAGTTGCGGTTGACGTAGAACACTAGCAGGAGTGAAAGATTTTCTGGGCATTGGGGCAGCACGTTCTCCTTGGATTTGTGTGCAGAATGCATTTTATCCAAACTGGAAAATAGATCCCAGCTCTGTTCTATTCATCATTCTTACTTCATCAGGCCAGAAGATTCTGTGAAAAGTAGCCTGTGGACCTTGAAGACAGCGCATGTGAACCAGATGAGAGGTGATAGAGAAGTTGAGGGAGAGAAGAAAGAGCATATGGCTGAAACCAGAAAGTATTTCTCCACGTGATCATGGAAGATTGCAGGAGCCACTTGGTACTATCAAACCAGCCCGACTTGGCACTGGTGCCACTATGGGTCTGGGAGCCATGTTGCATATCGTGCATTTTAAGGAGCCAGCTGGCCACACACAGCCATATGCCCCCAAACACAAACCAAGCCCTTTTCTCTGGCAAACAAAACTCAGCTGCCCTGCTTCTGGATGGCAGATTGCAGGAGCCACTTGGTACTATCAAACCAGCCCAACTTGGCACTGGTGCCACCTTGGCTCTGGGAACCATCCTGCCTATTGTAGCTTTTCAGGAGCCAGCCGGTCACTCCCAGCCATAGGCCCCCAAACAGAAACCTCGGCCCGTTTCCCTGGCAAAGAAAAGTAAGCTGCCCCGCTTCTGGATGGCAGATTGCAGGAGCTACTTAGTACTATCAAATCAGCCCGACTTGGCACAGGTGCCACCTTGGATCTGGGAACCATCCTGTGTATCGTGGATTTTCAGGGGCCAGCCGGCCACTCTCAGCCATATGCCCCCAAACACAAACCACGGACCTTTTCTCTGGCAAACAAAAATCAGCTGCCCCACTTCTGGATGGCAGATTGCAGGAGCCACTTGGGACTATCACACCAGCACAACATGGCACTGCTGCCACCTTGGATCTGGGAACAATCCTGCGTATCGTACATATTCAGGAACCAGCCGAACACTCCCAGCCACAGGCCCCCAAACACAAACAACGGCCCATTTCCCTGGCAAACAAAACTCAGCTGCCCCGCTTCTGGTGTGGCAGTTTGCAGGAGCCACTTGGGACTATCAAAGCAGCCCGACTTGGTAATGGTACCATCTTGGATCTGGGAACCATCCGGCGTATCGTGGATTTTCAGGGGCCAGCCGGTCATTCCCAGCCATATGCTCCCAAACACAAACCTCGGCCCTTTTCTCTGGCAAACAAAACTCAACTGCCCCTCTTCTGGATGGCAAATTGCAGGACGCACTTGGTACTACAAAAAGAGCCCGACTTGGCAGTGGTGCCACCTTGGCTCTGGGAACCATCCTGCGTATCGAGCATTTTAAGGAGCCAGCCGGCAATTCCCAGCCGTATGCCCCAAAAAGAAACCACGGACCTTTTCTCTGGCAAAAAAAACTCAGCTGTCCCGCTTCTGGATGGCAGATTGCAGGAGTCACTTTGAACCATACAACCAGCCTTACTTGGCACTGGTGCCACCTTGTATCTGGGAACCATCCTGCCTATCGTTGATTTTCAGGGGCCAGCCTACCACTCTCGGCCATAGGCCCCCAAACACAAACCACAGCCCTTTTCTCTAGCAAACAAAATTTAGCTGCCCCGCTTCTGGATGGCAAATTGCAGGAGCCACTGGGTACTACAAAAACAGCCCGACTTGGCACAGGTGCCACCTTGCGTCTGGTTACCATGCGGCGTATCGTGCATTTTAAGGAGCCAGGTGGCCACTCCCAGCCATATGCCCCCAAACACAACCCACGGCCCTTTTCTCTGGCAAACAAAACTCAGCTGCCCCGCTTCTGGATGGCAGAGTGCAGGAGACACTTGGTACTATCAAACCAGCCCGACTTGTCACTGGTGCCACCTTTGGTCTGGGAACCATCCTGCGTATTGTGGATTGTCAGGAGACAGCCGACCACTCTCGGCCACAGACCCCAATCAAAAACAAAGGTCCGTTTCCCTGGCAAAAAAAACTCAGCTGCCCCGCTTCTGGATGGGAGATTGCAGGAGGCACTTGACACTGTCAAAAGAGCCCCACTTTGTACTGGTGCCACCTTGGGTCTGGGAACCATGCTGCGTATCGTGGATTTTCAGGAGCCAGCCGGCCACTGCCAGCCACAGGCCCCCAAACAAAAACCACAGCCTTTTTCTCTGGCAAACAAAACTCAGCTGCCCTGCTTCTGGATGGCAGATTGCAGGAGCCACTTGGTACTATCAAACCAGCCCGACTTGGCACTGGTGCCACCTTGGGTCTGGGAACCATCCTGCCTATCGTGGATTTTAAGGAGCCAGCCGGCTACTCCCAGCCACAGGCCCCCAACAAAAACCACGGCCCTTTATTCTCGCAAACAAAACTTAGCTGCCTCACTTCTGGATGGCAGATTGCAGGAGTCACTTGGTGTAATCAAACCAGCCCGACTTGGCACTGGTGCCACCTTGGGTCTGGGAACCATCCTGCGTATCGTGGATTCTAAGGAGCCAGCCGGCCACTCCCAGCCACAGGCCCCCAAACAAAATCAACGGCGCTGTTCCCTGGAAAACAAAACACGCCTGCCAACTTTTTGATGGAGTTTGCAGGAGCCACTTGGTACTATCAAACCAGCCCAACTTGGCACTGGTGCCACCATGGGTCTGGTAAACATCCTGCGTATCGTGGATTCTTAGGAGCCAGCAGGCCACTCCTAGCCACAGGCCCCCAAACAAAAACCTAGGCCTATTTCTCTGGCAAACAAAAGTAAGCTGCCCCGCTTCTGGATGGCAGATTGCAGGAGACACTTGGGACTATCAAACCAGCCCAACTTGGCACTGGTGCCACCTTGGATCTGGGAACCATGCTGTGTATCGTGGATTTTCAGGGGCCAGCCGGCCACTCTCAGCCATATGCCCCCAAACAGAAACCTCGGCCCGTTTCTCTGGCAAACAAAACTCAACTGCCCCTCTTCTGGATGGCAAATTGCAAGATGAACTTGATACTAAAACCGCAGGCCGACTTGGTAGTGGTGACACCTTGGGCCTGGGAACCATCATGCGTATCGAGCATTTTAAGGAGCCAGCCGGCCACTCCCAGCAATATGCCCCCAAAAACAATCCACGGAATTTTTCTCTGGCAAACAAAAGTAAGCTGCCCCGCTTCTGGATGGCAGATTGCAGGAACCACTTGGTAGTATCAAACCAGCCCGACTTGGCACTGGTGCCACCTTGGGTCTGGGAACCATCCTGCGTATCGTGGATTCTAAGGAGCCAGCCGGCCACTCCCAGCCACAGGCCCCCAAATACAAACAACGGCGCTTTTCCCTGGAAAACAAAACTCGCCTGCCAACTTTTTGATGGCAGATTGCAGGAGCAACTTGGTACTATCAAACCAGCCCAACTTGGCACTGGTGCCACCATGGGTCTGGTAAGCATCCTGCCTATTGTAGCTTTCCAGGAGCCAGCCGGTCACTCCCAGCCATAGGCCCCCAAACACAAACCTCGGCCCGTTTCCCTGGCAAACAAAAGTAAGCTGCCCCGCTTCTGGATGGCAGATTGCAGGAGCCACTTGGTACTATCAAACCAGCCCGACTTGGCACTGGTGCCACCTTGGGTCTGGGAACCATGCTGCGTATCGCAGATTCTAAGGCGCCAGTCGGCCACTCCCAGCCACAAGACCCCAAACACAAACAACGGCGCTTTTCTCTGGCAAACAAAACTCAACTGCCCCTCTTCTGGATGGCAAATTGCAGGACGCACTTGGTACTATCAAACCAGCACGACTTGGCACGGGTGCCACCTTGGGTCTGGGAACCATCCTGCGTATTGTGGATTGTCAGGAGCCAGCTGGACACTCTCGGCCACAGACCCCAATCAAAAACAACGGCCCGTTTCACAGGCAAACAAAACTCAGCTGCCCCGCTTCTGGATGGGAGATTGCAGGAGGCACTTGACACTGTGAAACCAGCCCCACTTGGCACTGGTGCCACCTTGGGTCTGGGAACCATGCTGCGTATCATGGATTTTCAGGAGCCAGCCGGCCACTCCCAGCCATAGGCCCCCAAACAAAAACCACAGCCTTTTTCTCTGGCAAACAAAATTCAGCTGCCCCGCTTCTGGATGGCAGATTGCAGGAGCCACTTGGGACTATCACACCAGCACAACATGGCACTGGTGCCACCTTGGATCTGGGAATCATCCTTCCTATCGTGGATTTTCAGGGGCCAGCCGGTCACTCTCAGCCATAGGCCCCAAACACAAACCACGGCCCTTTTCTCTGGAAAACAAAACTCAACTGCCCCTCTTCTGGATGGCAGATTGCAGGAGCCACTGGGTACTATGAAACCAGCCCTACTTGGCACTGGTGCCACCTTGGGTCTGGGAACCATGCTGCGTATCATGGATTTTCAGGAGCCAGCCGTCCACTGCCAGCCACAGGCCCCGAAACACAAACAACAGCCTTTTTCTCTGGCAAACAAAATTCAGCTGCCCCGCTTCTGGATGGCAGATTGCAGGAACCACTTGGTACTAACAAACCAGCCCGACTTGGCACTGGTGCCACCTTGGGTCTGGGAACCATCCTGCGTATCGTGGATTCTAAGGAGCCAGCTGGCCACTCCCAGCCACAGGCCCCAAAATACACACAACGGCGCTTTTCCCTGGAAAACAAAACTCGCCTGCCAACTTTTTGATGGCAGATTGCAGGAGCCACTTGGTACTATCAAACCAGCCCAACTTGGCACTGGTGCCACCATGGGTCTGGTCACCATCCTGCCTATCGTAGCTTTTCAGGAGCCAGCCGGTCACTCCCAGCCATAGGCCCCCAGAAAAAAACCTCGGTCCGTTTCCCTGGAAAACAAAAGTAAGCTGCCCCGCTTCTGGATGGCAGATTGCAGGAGCCACTTGGTGCTATCAAACCAGCCTGACTTGGCACTGGTGCCACCTTGGGTCTGGGAACCATCCTGCGTATCGTGGATTCTAAGGAGCCAGCTGGCCACTCCCAGCCACAGGCCCCAAAACACACACAACGGCGCTTTTCCCTGGAAAACAACCTCGCCTGCCAACTTTTTGATGGCAGATTGCAGGAGCCACTTGGTACTATCAAACCAGCCCAACTTGCCACTGGTGCCACCATGGGTCTGGTCACCATCCTGCCTATCGTAGCTTTTCAGGAGCCAGCCGGTCACTCCCTGCCATAGGCCCCGAGACACAAACCGCGGCCCGTTTCCCTGGCAAACAAAAGTAAGCTGCCCCGCTTCTGGATGGCAGATTGCAGGAGCCACTTGGTACTATCAAACCAGCCCGACTTGGCACTGGTGCCACCTTGGGTCTGGGAACCATCCAGCCTATCGTGGATTTTAAGGAGCCAGCCGGCTACTCCCAGCCACAGGCCCCCAACAAAAACCACGGCCCTTTTTTCTGGCAAACAAAACTTAGCTGCCTCACTTCTGGATGGCAGATTGCAGGAGCCACTTGGTGTAATCAAACCAGCCCGACTTGGCACTGGTGTCCCCTTGGGTCTGGGAACCATCCTGCGTATCGTGGATTCTAAGGAGCCAGCCGGCCACTCCCAGCCACAGGCCCCCAAACAAAATCAACGGCGCTGTTCCCTGGAAAACAAAACACGCCTGCCAACTTTTTGATGGAGTTTGCAGGAGCCACTTGGTACTATCAAACCAGCCCAACTTGGCACTGGTGCCACCATGGGTCTGGTAAACATCCTGCGTATCGTGGATTCTTAGGAGCCAGCAGGCCACTCCTAGCCACAGGCCCCCAAACAAAAACCTAGGCCTATTTCTCTGGCAAACAAAAGTAAGCTGCCCCGCTTCTGGATGGCAGATTGCAGGAGACACTTGGGACTATCAAACCAGCCCAACTTGGCACTGGTGCCACCTTGGATCTGGGAACCATGTTGTGTATCGTGGATTTTCAGGGGCCAGCCGGCCACTCTCAGCCATATGTCCCCAAACAGAAACCTCGGCCCGTTTCTCTGGCAAACAAAACTCAACTGCCCCTCTTCTGGATGGCAAATTGCAGGATGAACTTGATACTAAAACCGCAGGCCGACTTGGTAGTGGTGACACCTTGGGCCTGGGAACCATCATGCGTATCGAGCATTTTAAGGAGCCAGCCGGCCACTCCCAGCAATATGCCCCCAAAAACAATCCACGGAATTTTTCTCTGGCAAACAAAAATCAGCTGCCCCGCTTCTGGATGGCAGATTGCAGGAGCCACTTTGCACCATCAAACCAGCCCGACTTGGCACTGGTGCCACCTTGCATCTGGGAACCATGCTGCCTAGCGTGGATTTTCAGGGGCCAGCGGGCCACTCTCAGCTATATGCCCCCAAACAAAACCCACGGCCCGTTTCCCTGGCAAACAAAAGTAAGCTGCCCTGCTTCTGGATGGCAGATTGCAGGAACCACTTGGTAGTATCAAACCAGCCCGACTTGGCACTGGTGCCACCTTGGGTCTGGGAACCATCCTGCGTATCGTGGATTCTAAGGAGCCAGCCGGCCACTCCCAGCCACAGGCCCCCAAACACAAACAACGGCGCTTTTCCCTGGAAAACAAAACTCGCCTGCCAACTTTTTGATGGCAGATTGCAGGAGCAACTTGGTACTATCAAACCAGCCCAACTTGGCACTGGTGCCACCATGGGTCTGGTCACCATCCTGCCTATTGTAGCTTTCCAGGAGCCAGCCGGTCACTCCCAGCCATAGGCCCCCAAACACAAACCTCGGCCCGTTTCCCTGGCAAACAAAAGTAAGCTGCCCCGCTTCTGGATGGCAGATTGCAGGAGCCACTTGGTACTATCAAACCAGCCCAACTTGGCACTGGTGCCACCTTGGGTCTGGGAACCATGCTGCGTATCGCAGATTCTAAGGCGCCAGTCGGCCACTCCCAGCCACAAGCCCCCAAACACAAACAACGGCGCTTTTCTCTGGCAAACAAAACTCAACTGCCCCTCTTCTGGATGGCAAATTGCAGGACGCACTTGGTACTATAAAAACAGCCCGACTTGGCACTGGTGCCACCTTGGGTCTGGGAACCATCCTGCGTATCGATCTTTTTAATGAGACAGCCGGCCACTCCCAGCCATATGCCCCCAAACACAACCCACGGCCCTTTCCTCTGGCAAACAAAACTCAGCTGCACCGCTTCTGGATGGCAGATTGCAGGAGCCACTTGGTACTATCAAACCAGCAAGACTTGGCACTGGTGCCACCTTGGGTCTGGGAACCATCCTGCGTATTGTGGATTGTCAGGAGCCAGCTGAACATTCTCGGCCACAGACCCCAATCAAAAACAACGGCCCGTTTCACAGGCAAACAAAACTCAGCTGCCCCGCTTCTGGATGGGAGATTGCAGGAGGCACTTGACACTGTGAAACCAGCCCCACTTGGCACTGGTGCCACCTTGGGTCTGGGAACCATGCTGCGTATCATGGATTTTCAGGAGCCAGCCGGCCACTCCCAGCCATAGGCCCCCAAACAAAAACCACAGCCTTTTTCTCTGGCAAACAAAATTCAGCTGCCCCACTTCTGGATGGCAGATTGCAGGAGCCACTTGGGACTATCACACCAGCACAACATGGCACTGCTGCCACCTTGGATCTGGGAACCATCCTTCCTATCGTGGATTTTCAGGGGCCAGCCGGTCACTCTCAGCCATAGGCCCCAAACACAAACCACGGCCCTTTTCTCTGGAAAACAAAACTCAACTGCCCCTCTTCTGGATGGCAGATTGCAGGAGCCACTGGGTACTATGAAACTAGCCCTACTTGGCACTGGTGCCACCTTGGGTCTGGGAACCATGCTGCGTATCATGGATTTTCAGGAGCCAGCTGGCCACTCCCAGCCACAGGCCCCAAAATACACACAACGGCGCTTTTCCCTGGAAAACAAAACTCGCCTGCCAACTTTTTGATGGCAGATTGCAGGAGCCACTTGGTACTATCAAACCAGCCCAACTTGGCACTGGTGCCACCATGGGTCTGGTCACCATCCTGCCTATCGTAGCTTTTCAGGAGCCAGCCGGTCACTCCCAGCCATAGGCCCCCAGAAAAAAACCTCGGTCCGTTTCCCTGGAAAACAAAAGTAAGCTGCCCCGCTTCTGGATGGCAGATTGCAGGAGCCACTTGGTGCTATCAAACCAGCCCGACTTGGCACTGGTGCCACCTTGGGTCTGGGAACCATCCTGCGTATCCTGTGTTCTAAGGAGCCAGCCGGCCACTCCCAGCCACAGTCCCCCAAACACAAACAACGGCGCTTTTCCCTGGAAAACAAAACTGACCTGCCAACTTTTTGATGGCAGATTGCAGGAGCCACTTGGTACTATCAAACCAGCCCAACTTGGCACTGGTGCCACCATGGGTCTGGTCACCATCCTGCCTATCGTAGCTTTTCAGGAGCCAGCCGGTCACTCCCAGCCATAGGTCCCCAGACAAATACCTCGGCCCGTTTCCCTGGCAAACAAAAGTAAGCTGCCCCGCTTCTGGATGGCAGATTGCAGGAGCCACTTGGTACTATCAAACCAGCCCAACTTGACACTGGTGCCACCTTGGCTCTGGGAACCATGCTGCGTAACCCGGATTCTAAGACGACAGGCAGCCACTGCCAGCCACAGGCCTCCAAACAAAATCAACGGCGCTTTTCCCTGGAAAACAAAACTCGCCTGACAACTTTTAGATGGCAGATTGCAGGAGCCAGTTGGTACCATCAAACCAGCCCAACTTGGCACTGGTGCCACCTTGGGTCTGGGAACCATCCTGCCTATTGTTGCTTTTCAGGAGCCAGCCGGTCACTTCTAGCCCTAGGCCCCCAGTCATAAACCTCGGCCCGTTTCCCTGGCACACAAATGTAAGCTACCCCGCTTCAGGATGGCAGATTGCAGGAGCCACTTTTCACCATCAAACCAGCCCGACTTGGCACTGGTGCCACCTTGGGTCTGGGAACCATCCTGCGTATCGTGTGTTCTAAGGAGCCAGCCGGCCACTCCCAGCCACAGTCCCCCAAACACAAACAACGGCGCTTTTCCCTGGAAAACAAAACTGGCCTGCCAACTTTTTGATGGCAGATTGCAGGAGCCACTTGGTACTATCAAACCAGCCCAACTTGGCACTGGTGCCACCATGGGTCTGGTCACCATCCTGCCTATCGTAGCTTTTCAGGAGCCAGCCGGTCACTCCCAGCCATAGGCCCCCAGACACAAACCTCGGCCCGTTTCCCTGGCAAACAAAAGTAAGCTGCCCCGCTTCTGCATGGCAGATTGCAGGTGCTATTTAGTACTATCAAACCAGCCCGACTTGGCACTGGTGCCACCTCTGGTCTGGGAACCATCCTGCCTATCGTGGATTTTCAGGGGCCAGACGGCCACTATCAGCCATATGCCCCCAAAAACAAACCACGGGCTTTTCTCTGGTAAACAAAACTCAACTGCCCCTCTTCTGGATGGCAAATTTTAGGACGCACTTTGTACTACGAAAACCGCCCGACTTGGCACTGGTGCCACCTTGGGTCAGGGAACCATCCTGCCTATCGTAGCTTTTCAGGAGCCAGCCGGTCACTCCCAGCCATAGGTCCCCAGACAAATACCTCGGCCCGTTTCCCTGTCAAACAAAAGTAAGCTGCCCCGCTTCTGGATGGCAGATTGCAGGAGCCACTTGGTACTATCAAACCAGCCCAACTTGACACTGGTGCCACCTTGGCTCTGGGAACCATGCTGCGTAACCCGGATTCTAAGACGACAGGCAGCCACTGCCAGCCACAGGCCTCCAAACAAAATCAACGGCGCTTTTCCCTGGAAAACAAAACTCGCCTGACAACTTTTAGATGGCAGATTGCAGGAGCCAGTTGGTACCATCAAACCAGCCCAACTTGGCACTGGTGCCACCTTGGGTCTGGGAACCATCCTGCCTATTGTTGCTTTTCAGGAGCCAGCCGGTCACTTCTAGCCCTAGGCCCCCAGTCATAAACCTCGGCCCGTTTCCCTGGCACACAAATGTAAGCTACCCCGCTTCAGGATGGCAGATTGCAGGAGCCACTTTTCACCATCAAACCAGCCCGACTTGGCACTGGTGCCACCTTGGGTCTGGGAACCATCCTGCGTATCGTGTGTTCTAAGGAGCCAGCCGGCCACTCCCAGCCACTGTCCTCCAAACACAAACAACGGCGCTTTTCCCTGGAAAACAAAACTGGCCTGCCAACTTTTTGATGGCAGATTGCAGGAGCCACTTGGTACTATCAAACCAGCCCAACTTGGCACTGGTGCCACCATGGGTCTGGTCACCATCCTGCCTATCGTAGCTTTTCAGGAGCCAGGCGGTCACTCCCAGCCATAGGCCCCCAGACACAAACCTCGGCCCGTTTCCCTGGCAAACAAAAGTAAGCTGCCCCGCTTCTGCATGGCAGATTGCAGGTGCTATTTAGTACTATCAAACCAGCCCGACTTGGCACTGGTGCCACCTCTGGTCTGGGAACCATCCTGCCTATCGTGGATTTTCAGGCGCCAGACGGCCACTATCAGCCATATGCCCCCAAAAACAAACCACGGGCTTTTCTCTGGTAAACAAAACTCAACTGCCCCTCTTCTGGATGGCAAATTTTAGGACGCACTTTGTACTACGAAAACCGCCCGACTTGGCACTGGTGCCACCTTGGGTCAGGGAACCATCCTGCCTATCGTAGCTTTTCAGGAGCCAGCCGGTCACTCCCAGCCATAGGTCCCCAGACAAATACCTCGGCCCGTTTCCCTGTCAAACAAAAGTAAGCTGCCCCGCTTCTGGATGGCAGATTGCAGGAGCCACTTGGTACTATCAAACCAGCCCAACTTGACACTGGTGCCACCTTGGCTCTGGGAACCATGCTGCGTAACCCGGATTCTAAGACGACAGGCAGCCACTGCCAGCCACAGGCCTCCAAACAAAATCAACGGCGCTTTTCCCTGGAAAACAAAACTCGCCTGACAACTTTTAGATGGCAGATTGCAGGAGCCAGTTGGTACCATCAAACCAGCCCAACTTGGCACTGGTGCCACCTTGGGTCTGGGAACCATCCTGCCTATTGTTGCTTTTCAGGAGCCAGCCGGTCACTTCTAGCCCTAGGCCCCCAGTCATAAACCTCGGCCCGTTTCCCTGGCACACAAATGTAAGCTACCCCGCTTCAGGATGGCAGATTGCAGGAGCCACTTTTCACCATCAAACCAGCCCGACGTGGCACTGGTGCCACCTTGGGTCTGGGAACCATCCTGCGTATCGTGTGTTCTAAGGAGCCAGCCGGCCACTCCCAGCCACAGTCCCCCAAACACAAACAACGGCGCTTTTCCCTGGAAAACAAAACTGGCCTGCCAACTTTTTGATGGCAGATTGCAGGAGCCACTTGGTACTATCAAACCAGCCCAACTTGGCACTGGTGCCACCATGGGTCTGGTAACCATCCTGCCTATCGTAGCTTTTCAGGAGCCAGCCGGTCACTCCCAGCCATAGGCCCCCAGACACAAACCTCGGCCCGTTTCCCTGGCAAACAAAAGTAAGCTGCCCCGCTTCTGCATGGCAGATTGCAGGTGCTATTTAGTACTATCAAACCAGACCGACTTGGCACTGGTGACACCTCTGGTCTGGGAACCATCCTGCCTATCGTGGATTTTCAGGGGCCAGACGGCCACTATCAGCCATATGCCCCCAAAAACAAACCACGGCCCTTTTCTCTGGTAAACAAAACTTAACTGCCCCTCTTCTGGATGGCAAATTTTAGGACGCACTTTGTACTACGAATACCGCCCGACTTGGCACTGGTGCCACCTTGGATCAGGGAACCATCCTGCCTATCGTAGCTTTTTAAGGAGCCAGCAGGCCACGCCCAGCCATATAGCCCCAAAAACAAACCACGGACCATTTCTCTTGGAAACAAAAATCCGCTGCCCCGCGTCAGGATGGCAGATTGCAGGAGCCACTTTGCACCATCAAACCACCCCGACTTGGCACTGGTGCCATCTTGGATCTGGGAACCATCCTGCCTATCGTAGCTTTTCAGGAGCCAGCCGGTTACTCCCAGCCACAGGCCCCCAGACAGAAAGCTCTGCCCGTTTCCCTGGCAAACAAAAGTAAGCTACCCCGCTTCTGGATGGCAGATTGCAGGAGCCACTTGGTACTATCAAACCAGCCCAACTTGGCACTGGTGCCACCATGGGTCTGGTCACCATCCTGCCTATCGTAGCTTTTCAGGAGCCAGGCGGTCACTCCCTGCCATAGGCCCCCAGACAAATACCTCGGCCCGTTTCCCTGGCAAACAAATGTAAGCTGCCCCGCTTCTGGATGGCAGATTGCAGGAGCCACATGGTACTATCAAACCAGGCCAACATGGCACTGGTGCCACCTTGGCTCTGGGAACCATCCTGCCTATCGTGGATTTTCAGGCGCCAGCCGGCCACTCTCAGCCATATGCCCCCAAACACAAACCACGGCCCTTTTCTCTGGTAAACAAAACTCAACTGCCCCTCTTCTGGATGGCAAATTGCAGGACGCACTTGGTACTACGAAAACAGCCCGACTTGGCAGTGATGCCACCTTGGGTCAGGGAACCATCCTGCGTATCGATGTTTTTAAGGAGTCAGCCGGCAACGTCCAGCCATATACCCCCAAAAAAAACCCACGGAACTTTTCTCCAGCAAGCAAAAATCCGCTGCCCCGCGTCTGGATGGCAGATTGCAGGAGCTATTTAGTATTATCAAACCAGCCCGACTTGGCACTGGTGCCACCATGGGTCTGGTCACCATCCTGCCTATCGTAGCTTTTCAGGAGCCAGCCGGTCACTCTCAGCCATAGGCCCCAAACACAAACCACGGCCCTTTTCTCTGGAAAACAAAACTCAACTGCCCCTCTTCTGGATGGCAGATTGCAGGAGCCACTGGGTACTATGAAACCAGCCCTACTTGGCACTGGTGCCACCTTGGGTCTGGGAACCATGCTGCGTATCATGGATTTTCAGGAGCCAGCCGTCCACTGCCAGCCACAGGCCCCGAAACACAAACAACAGCCTTTTTCTCTGGCAAACAAAATTCAGCTGCCCCGCTTCTGGATGGCAGATTGCAGGAACCACTTGGTACTAACAAACCAGCCCGACTTGGCACTGGTGCCACCTTGGGTCTGGGAACCATCCTGCGTATCGTGGATTCTAAGGAGCCAGCTGGCCACTCCCAGCCACAGGCCCCAAAACACACACAACGGCGCTTTTCCCTGGAAAACAAAACTCGCCTGCCAACTTTTTGATGGCAGATTGCAGGAGCCACTTGGTACTATCAAACCAGCCCAACTTGGCACTGGTGCCACCATGGGTCTGGTCACCATCCTGCCTATCGTAGCTTTTCAGGAGCCAGCCGGTCACTCCCAGCCATAGGCCCCCAGACACAAAGCTCGGCCTGTTTCCCTGGCACACAAAAGTAAGCTACCGCACTTCTGGATGGCAGATTGCAGGAGCCACTTTGCACCATCAAATCAGCCCAACTTGGCACTGGTGCCACCTTGGCTCTGGGAACCATGCTGCGTAACCCGGATTGTAAGACGACAGGCAGCCACTGCCAGCCACAGGCCTCCAAACAAAATCAACGGCGCTTTTCCCTGGAAAACAAAACTCGCCTGACAACTTTTAGATGGCAGATTGCAGGAGCCAGTTGGTACCATCAAACCAGCCCAACTTGGCACTGGTGCCACCTTGGGTCTGGGAACCATCCTGCCTATTGTTGCTTTTCAGGAGCCAGCCGGTCACTCCTAGCCCTAGGCCCCCAGTCATAAACCTCGGCCCGTTTCCCTGGCACACAAAAGTAAGCTACCCCGCTTCAGGATGGCAGATTGCAGGAGCCACTTTTCACCATCAAACCAGCCCGACGTGGCACTGGTGCCACCTTGGGTCTGGGAACCATCCTGCGTATCGTGTGTTCTAAGGAGCCAGCCGGCCACTCCCACCAACAGTCCCCCAAACACAAACAACGGCGCTTTTCCCTGGAAAACAAAACTGGCCTGACAACTTTTTGATGGCAGATTGCAGGAGCCACTTGGTACTATCAAACCAGCCCAACTTGGCACTGGTGCCACCATGGGTCTGGTAACCATCCTGCCTATCGTAGCTTTTCAGGAGCCAGGCGGTCACTCCCAGCCATAGGCCCCCAGACACAAACCTCGGCCCGTTTCCCTGGCAAACAAAAGTAAGCTGCCCCGCTTCTGCATGGCAGATTGCAGGTGCTATTTAGTACTATCAAACCAGCCCGACTTGGCACTGGTGCCACCTCTGGTCTGGTCACCATCCTGCCTATCGTGGATTTTCAGGCGCCAGACGGCCACTATCAGCCATATGCCCCCAAAAACAAACCACGGCCCTTTTCTCTGGTAAACAAAACTCAACTGCCCCTCTTCTGGATGGCAAATTTTAGGACGCACTTTGTACTACGAAAACCGCCCGACTTGGCACTGGTGCCACCTTGGGTCAGGGAACCATCCTGCCTATCGTAGCTTTTTAAGGAGCCAGCAGGCCACGCCCAGCCATATACCCCCAAAAACAAACCACGGACCATTTCTCTTGGAAACAAAAATCCGCTGCCCCGCGTCAGGATGGCAGATTGCAGGAGCCACGTTGCACCATCAAACCACCCCGACTTGGCACTGGTGCCATCTTGGATCTGGGAACCATCCTGCCTATCGTAGCTTTTCAGGAGCCAGCCGGTTACTCCCAACCATAGGCCCCCAGACAGAAAGCTCTGCCCGTTTCCCTGGCAAACAAAAGTAAGCTACCCCGCTTCTGGATGGCAGATTGCAGGAGCCACTTGGTACTATCAAACCAGCCCAACTTGACACTGGTGCCACTTTGGGTCTGGGAACCATGCTGCGTAACGTAGATTCTAAGGCGCCAGGCGGCCACTCCCAGCCACAGGCCCCCAAATACAAACAACGGCGCTTTTCCCTGGAAAACAAAACTCGCCTGCCAGCTTTTTGATGGCAGATTGCAGGAGCCACTTGGTACTATCAAATCATCCCAACTTGGCACTGGTGCCACCTTGGATCTGGGAACCATCCTGCCAAATGTACCATTTCAGGAGCCAGCCGGTCACTCCCAGCCATAGGCCCCCATCACAAACCTCGGACCGTTTCCCTGGCAAACAAAATTAAGCTGCCCCGATTCTGGATGGCAGATTGCAGGAGCCACTTGGTAGTGTCAAAACAGCCCGACTTGGCACTGGTGCCACCTTGGGTCTGGGAACCATCCTGCGTATCGTGGATTCTAAGCAGCCACCCGGCCACTCCGTGCCACAGGCGCCCAAACACAAACAACGGCGCTTTTCCCTGGAAAACAAAACTCGCCTGCCAACATTTTGATGGCAGATTGCAGGAGCCACTTGGTACTATCAAACCAGCCCAACTTGGCACTGGTGCCACCATGGGTCTGGTCACCATCCTGCCTATCGTAGCTTTTCAGGAGCCAGCCGGTCACTCCCAGCCATAAACCCCCAGACACAAACCTCGGCCCGTTTCCCTGGAAAACAAAAGTAAGCACCCCCGATTCTGGATGGCAGATTGCAGGAGCCACTTGGTAGTATCAAATTAGCCCAACTTGGCACTGGTGCCATCATGGGTCTGGTAAACATCCTGCCTATCTTAGCTTTTCAGGAGCCGGCCGGTCACTCCCTGCCATAGGCCCCCAGAGAAATACCTCGGCCCGTTTCCCTGGCAAACAAAAGTAAGCTGCCCCTCTTCTGGATGGCAGATTGCAGGAACCACTTGCTACTATCAAACCAGCCCAACTTGGCACTGGTGCCACCTTGGCTCTGGGAACCATGCTGCGTAACGTAGATTCTAAGAGGACAGGCGGACACTCCCAGCCACAGGCCTCTAAACAAAAACAACGGCGCGTTACCCTGGAAAACAAAACTCGCCTGCCAACTTTTTGATGGCAGATTGCAGGAGCCACTTGGTACTATCAAACCAGCCCAACTTGGCACTGGTGCCACCATGGGTCTGGTCACCATCCTGCCTATCGTAGCTTTTCAGGAGCCAGCCGGTCACTCCCAGCCATAGGCCCCCAGACAAATACCTCGGCCCGTTTCCCTGGCAAACAAAAGTAAGCTGCCCCGCTTCTGGATGGCAGATTGCAGGAGCCACATGGTACTATCAAACCAGGCCAACATGGCACTGGTGCCACCTTGGCTCTGGGAACCATCCTGCCTATCGTGGATTTTCAGGCGCCAGCCGGCCACTCTCAGCCATATGCCCCAAAACACAAACCACGGCCCTTTTCTCTGGTAAACAAAACTCAACTGCCCCTCTTCTGGATGGCAAATTGCAGGACGCACTTGGTACTACGAAAACAGCCCGACTTGGCAGTGATGCCACCTTGGGTCAGGGAACCATCCTGCGTATCGATGTTTTTAAGGAGTCAGCCGGCAACGTCCAGCCATATACCCCCAAAAAAACCCACGGAACTTTTCTCCAGCAAGCAAAAATCCGCTGCCCCGCGTCTGGATGGCAGATTGCAGGAGCTATTTAGTATTATCAAACCAGCCCAACTTGGCACTGGTGCCACCATCGGTCTGGTCACCATCCTGCCTATCGTAGCTTTTCAGGAGCCAGCCGGTCACTCTCAGCCATAGGCCCCAAACACAAACCACGGCCCTGTTCTCTGGAAAAAAAAATTCAACTGCCCCTCTTCTGGATGGCAGATTGCAGGAGCCACTGGGTACTATGAAACCAGCCCGACTTGGCACTGGTGCCACCTTGGGTCTGGGAACCATGCTGCGTATCATGGATTTTCAGGAGCCAGCCATCCACTGCCAGCCACAGGCCCCGAAACACAAACAACAGCCTTTTTCTCTGGCAAACAAAATTCAGCTGCCCCGCTTCTGGATGGCAGATTGCAGGAACCACTTGGTACTAACAAACCAGCCCGACTTGGCACTGGTGCCACCTTGGGTCTGGGAACCATCCTGCGTATCGTGGATTCTAAGGAGCCAGCTGGCCACTCCCAGCCACAGGCCCCAAAACACACACAACGGCGCTTTTCCCTGGAAAACAAAACTCGCCTGCCAACTTTTTGATGGCAGATTGCAGGAGCCACTTGGTACTATCAAACCAGCCCAACTTGGCACTGGTGCCACCATGGGTCTGGTCACCATCCTGCCTATCGTAGCTTTTCAGGAGCCAGCCGGTCACTCCCAGCCATAGGCCCCCAGACACAAAGCTCGGCCCGTTTCCCTGGCAAACAAAAGTAAGCTGCCCCGCTTCTGGATGGCAGAATGCAGGATCCACTTGTTATTATCAAACCAGCCCGACTTGGTACTGGTGCCACCTTGGGTCTGGGAACCATCCTGCGTATCGTGTGTTCTAAGGAGCCAGCCGGCCACTCCCAGCCACAGGCCCCCAAACAAAAACAACGGCGATTTTCCCTGGAAAACAAAACTCGCCTGACAACTTTTTGATGGCAGATTGCAGGAACCACTTGGTACTATCAAACCAGCCCAACTTGGCACTGGTGCCACCTTGGGTCTGGGAACCATGCTGCGTATTGTGGATTCTAAGGAGCCAGCCGGCCACTCCAGCCACAGGCCCGCAGACACAAACAACGGCGCTTTTCCCTGGAAAACAAAACTCGCCTGCCAACATTTTGATGGCAGATTGCAGGAGCCACTTGGTACTATGAAATCAGCCGAACATGGCACTGGTGCCACCATGGGTCTGGTCACCATCCTGCCTATCGTAGCTTTTCAGGAGCCAGCCGGTCACTCCCAGCCATAGGCCCCCAGACACAAAGCTCGGCCCGTTTCCCTGGCAAACAAAAGTAAGCTGCCCCGCTTCTGGATGGTAGATTGCAGGAACCATTTGCTACAATCAAACCAGCCCAACTTGGCACTGGTGCCACCTCAGGTCTGGGAACCATCCTGCGTATTTTGGATTCTAAGGAGCCAGCCGGCCACTCCCAGCCACAGGCCCCCAAACACAAACAACGGCGCTTTTCCATAGAAAACAAAACTCGCCTGCCAACATTTTGATGGCAGATTGCAGGAGCCACTTGGTACTATCAAACCAGCCCAACTTGGCACTGGTGCCACCATGGGTCTGGTCACCATCCTGCCTATCGTAGTTTTTCAGGAGCCAGCCGGTCACTCCCTGCCATAGGCCCCCAGACAAAACCTCGGCCCGTTTCCCTGGCAAACAAAAGTAAGCTGCCCCGCTTCTGGATGGCAGATTGCAGGACGCACTTGGTAGTATCAAACCAGCCCAACTTGGCACTGGTGCCACCTCAGGTCTGGGAACCATGCTGCGTATCGTGGATTCTAATTAGCCATCCGTCCACTCCCAGCCACAGGCCCCCAAACAAAAACAACGGCGCTTTTCCATGGATAACAAACTCGCCTGCCAACTTTTTGATGGCAGATTGCAGGAGCCACTTGGTACTATGAAACCAGCCCAACTTGGCACTGGTGCCACCATGGGTCTGGTCACAATCCTGCCTATCGTAGCTTTTCAGGAGACAGCCGGTCACTCCCAGCCATAGGCCCCCAGACAAAAACCTCGGCCCTTTTCCCTGGCAAACAAAAGTAAGTTAACCCGCTTCTGGATGGCAGATTGCAGGAGCCACTTTTCACCATCAAACTAGCCCGACTTGGCACTGGTGTCACCTCTGGTCTGGGAACCATCCTGCCTGTCGTGGATTCTAATTAGCCAGCCGGCCACTCCCAGCCACAGGCCCCCAAACACAAACAACGGCGCTTTTCCCTGGGAAACAAAACTCGCCTGCCAAGTTTTTGATGGCAGATTGCAGGAGCCACTTGGTACTATCAAACCAGCCCAACTTGGCACTGGTGCCACCATGGGTCTGGTCACAATCCTGCCTATCGTAGCTTTTCAGGAGACAGCCGGTCACTCCCAGCCATAGGCCCCCAGACAAAAACCTCGGCCCTTTTCCCTGGCAAACAAAAGTAAGCTGCCCCGCTTCTGGATGGCAGATTGCAGGAACCACTTGGTACTATCAAACCAGCCCAACTTGGGACTGGTGCCACCTTGGGTCTGGGAACCATCCTGCGTATCGTGGATTCTAAGGAGCCAGCCGGCCACTCCCAGCCACAGGCCCCCAAACACAAACAACGACGCTTTTCCCTGGAAAACAAAACTCGCCTGCCAACTTTTTGATGGCAGATTGCAGGAACCACTTGGTACTATCAAACCAGCCCGACTTGGCACTGGTGCCACCTTGGGTCTGGGAACCATGCTGCGTATCGTGGATTCTAAGGAGCCAGCCGGTCACTCCAGCCACAGGCCCGCAGACACAAACAACGGCGCTTTTCCCTGGAAAACAAAACTCGCCTGCCGACTTTTTGATGGCAGATTGCAGGAGCCACTTGGTACTATGAAATCAGCCGAACATGGCACTGGTGCCACCATGGGTCTGGTCACCATCCTGCCTATCGTAGCTTTTCAGGAGCCAGCCGGTCACTCCCAGCCATAGGTCCCCAGTCACAAACCTCGGCCCGTTTCCCTGGCAAACAAAAGTAAGCTGCCCCGCTTCTGGATGGCAGATTGCAGGACGCACTTGGTACTATAAAACCAGCCCGACTTGGCACTGGTGCCACCTCAGGTCTGGGAACCATCTTGCATATCGTGGATTCTAAGGAGCCAGCCGGCCACTCCCAGCCACAGGCCCCCAAACAAAAACAACGGCGCTTTTCCCTGGAAAACAAAACTCGCCTGCCAACTTTTTGATGGCAGATTGCAGGAGCCACTTGGTACTATCAAACCAGCCCAACTTGGCACTGGTGCCACCATGGGTCTGGTCACCATCCTGCCTATCGTAGCTTTTCAGGAGCCAGCCGGTCACTCCCAGCCATAGGCCCCGAGACACAAAGCTCGGACCGTTTCCCTGGCAAACAAAAGTAAGCTGCCCCGCTTCTGGATGGCAGATTGCAGGAGCCACTTTGCACCATCATACTAGCCCGACTTGGCACTGGTGCCACCTTGGGTCTGGGAACCATCCTGCGTATCGTGGATTCTAAGCAGCCAGCCGGCCACTCCCAGCCACAGTCCCCCAAACACAAACAACGGCGCTTTTCCCTGGAAAATAAAAACTCGCCTGCCAAATTTTGACGGCACATTGCAGGAGCCACTTGGTACTATCAAATCAGCCCAACTTGGGACTGGTGCCACCATGGGTCTGGTCACCATCCTGCCTATCGTAGCTTTTCAGGAGCCAGCCGCTCACTCCCAGCCATAGGCCCCCAGACAAAAACCTCGGCCCGTTTCCCTGGCAAACAAAAGTAAGCTGCCCTGCTTCTGGATGGCAGATTGCAGGAACCACTTGGTACTATCAAACCAGCAAAACTTGGCACTGGTGCCACCTTGGGTCTGGATACCATGCTGCGTATCGTGGATTCTAAGGAGCCAGCCGGCCACTCCCAGCCACAGGACCCCAAACACAAACAACGGCGCTTTTCCCTGGAAAACAAAACTCTCCTGCCAACTTTTTGATGGCAGATTGCAGGAGCCACTTGGTTTTATCAAATCAGCCCAACTTGGCACTGGTGCCACCATGGGTCTGGTCACCATCCTGCCTATCTTATCTTTTCAGGAGCCAGCCGGTCACTCCCCGCCATAGGCCCCCAGAGAAAAACCTCGGCCCGTTTCCCTGGCAAACAAAAGTAAGCTACCCCGCTTCTGGATGGCAGATTGCAGGAGCCACTTTGCACCATCAAACTAGCCCGTCTTGGCACTGGTGCCACCTCTGGTCTGGGAACCATCCTGCGTATCGTGGATTCTAATTAGCCAGCCGGCCACTCCCTACCACAGGCCCCCAAACACAAACAACGGCGCTTTTCCCTGGAAAACAAAACTCGCCTACCAACTATTTGATGGCAGATTACAGGAGCCACTTGGTACTATCAAACCAGCCCAACTTGGCACTGGTGCCACCATGGGTCTGGTCACAATCCTGCCTATCGTAACTTTTCAGGAGCCAGCCGGTCACTCCCAGCCATAGGTCCCCAGTCACAAACCTCGGCCCGTTTCCCTGGCAAACAAAAGTAAGCTGCCCCGCTTCTGGATGGCAGATTGCAGGAACCACTTGGTAGTATCAAACCAGCACAACTTGGCACTGGTGGCACCTCTTGTCTGGTAACCATGCTGCGTATCGTGGTTTCTAAGGAGCCAGCCGGGCACTCCCAACCACAGGTCCCCAAACACAAACAATGGCGCTTTTCCCTGGAAAACAAAACTCGCCTGCCAACTTTTTGATGGCAGATTGCAGGAGCCACTTGGTACTATCAAACCAGGCCAACTTGGCACTGGTGCCACCATGGGTCTGGTCACCATCCTGCCTATCGTAGCTTTTCAGGAGCCAGCCGGTCACTCCCTGCCATAGGCCCCGAGACAGAAAGCCCGGCCCGTTTCCCTGGCAAACAAAAGTAAGCTGCCCCGCTTCTGGATGGCAGATTGCAGGAGCCACTTTGTACTATCAAACCAGCCCGACTTGGCACTGGTGCCACCTCTGGTCTGGGAACCATGCTGCGTATCGTGGATTTTAAGGAGCCAGTCGGCCACTCCCAGCCATACGCCTCCAAACACAAACAACGGTCCATTTCCCTGGCAAACAAAAGTAAGCTGCCCCGCTTCTGGATGTCAGATTGCAGGAACCACTTGTTGCCAAGTTGGGGTGGTTTGATAGTACCAAGTGGCTCCTGCAATCTGCCATCAAAAAGTTGGCAAGCGAGTTTTGTTTTCCAGGGAAAAGCGCCGTTGTTTGTGTTTGGGGGCCTGTGGCTGGGAGTGGCCAGCTGTCTCCTTAGAATCCACGATACGCAGGATGGGTCCCAGACCAGAGGTGGCACCAGTGCCAAGTCGGGCTGGTTTGATGGTGCAAAGTGACTCCTGCAATCTGCCATCCAGAAGCGGGGTAGCTTACTTTTGTTTGCCAGGGAAACGGGTAGAGCTTTGTGTCTGGGGGCCTATGGCTGGGAGTGACCGGCTGGCTCCTGAAAAGCTACGATAGGCAGGATGGTGACCAGACCCATGGTGGCACCAGTGCCAAGTTGGGCTGGTTTGATAGTACCAAGTGGCTCCTGCAATCTGCCATCAAAAAGTTGGCAGGTGAGTTTTGTTTTCCAGGGAAAAGCACCGTTGTTTGTGTTTGGGGGCCTGTGGCTGGGAGTGGCCAGCTGGCTCCTTAGAATCCACGATACGCAGGATGGTTCCCAGACCAGAGGTGGCACCAGTGCCATGTTGGCCTGGTTTGATAGTACCATGTGGCTCCTGCAATCTGCCATCCAGAAGCGGGGCAGCTTACTTTTGTTTGCCAGGGAAACGGGCCGAGATATTTGTCTGGGGGCCTATGGCTGGGAGTGAGCGGCTGGCTCCTGAAAAGCTACGATAGGCAGGATGGTGACCAGACCCATGGTGGCACCAGTGCCAAGTTGGGCTGGTTTGATAGTACCAAGTGGCTCCTGCAATCTGCCATCAAAAAGTTGTCAGGCGACTTTTGTTTTCCAGGGAAAAGCGCCGTTGTTCTTGTTTAGAGGCCTGTGGCTGGGAGTGGCCGGCTGCCTCCTTTGAACCCAGGATACGCAGGATGGTTCCCAGAGCCAAGGTGGCACCAGTGCCAAGTTGGGCTGGTTTGATAGTACCAAGTGGCTCCTGCAATCTGCCATCCAGAAGCGGGTCAGCTTACTTTTGTTTCCCAGGGAAACGGGCCGAGGTTTGTGTCTGGGGGCCTATGGCTGGGAGTGACCGGCTGGCTACTGAAAAGCTACGATAGGCAGGATGGTTACCAGACTCATGGTGGCACCAGTGCCAAGTCGGGCTGGTTTGATAATACTAAATAGCTCCTGAAATCTGCCATTCAGACGCGGGGCAGCGGATTTTTGTTTGCTGGAGAAAAGTTCCGTGGTTTGTTTTTGGGGGTATATGGCTGGACGTGGCCGGCTGGCTCCTTAAAAAGATCGATACGCAGGATTGTTCCCTGACCCAAGGTGGCGTCACTGCCAAGTCGGGCTGTTTTCGTAGTACCAAGTGCGTCCTGCAATTTGCCATCCAGAAGAGGGGCAGTTGAGTTTTGTTTGCCAGAGCAAAGGGCCGTGGTATGTGTTTGGGGGCATATGGCTGAGAGTGGCCGGCTGGCCCCTGAAAATCCACGATAGGCAGGATGGTTCCCAGAGCCAAGGTGGCACCAGTGCCATGTTGGCCTGATTTGATAGTACCATGTGGCTGCTGTAATCTGCCATCCAGAAGCGGGGCAGCTTACTTTTGTTTGCCAGGGAAACGGGCCGAGATATTTGTCTGGGGGCCTATGGGTGGGAGTGACCGGCTGGCTCCTGGAAAGCTACGATAGGCAGGATGGTTACCAGACCCATGGTGGCACCAGTACCAAGTTGGGCTGGTTTGATAGTACCAAGTGGCTCCTGCAATCTGCCATCAAAAATTTGGCAGGCGAGTTTTGTTTTCCAGGGAAAAGCGCCGTTGTTTTTGTTTAGAGGCCTGTGGCTGGGAATGGCCGCCTGTCCTCGTAGAATCTACGTTACGCAGCATGGTTCCCAGAGCCAAGGTTGCACGAGGGCCAAGTCGGGCAGGTTTGATAGTACCAAATGCATCCTGCAATCTGCCATCCAAAAGCGGGGCAGTTTACTTTTGTTTGCCAGGGAAACGGGCCGAGGTTTGTGTCTGGGGGCCTATGGCAGGGAGTGACCGGCTGGCTCCTGAAAAGCTGCGATAGGCAGGATGTTTACCAGACCCATGGTGGCACCAGTGCCAAGTTGGGCTGATTTGATAGTACCAAGTGGCTCCTGCAATCTGCCATCCAGAATCGGGGCAGATTACTTTTGTTTTCCAGGGAAACGGGCCGAGGTTTGTGTCTGGGGGTCTATGGCTGGGAGTGACCGGCTGGCTCCTGAAAAGCTACGATAGGCAGGATGGTGACCAGACCCATGGTGGCACCAGTGCCAAGTTGGGCTGGTTTGATAGCACCAAGTGGCTCCTGCAATCTGCCATCAAAATGTTGGCAAGCGAGTTTTGTTTTCCAGGGAAAAGCGCCGTTATTTGTGTTTGGGCGCCTGTGGCTCAGAGTGGCCGGGTGGCTGCTTAGAATCCACGATACGCAGGATGGTTCCCAGACCCAAGGTGGCACCAGTGCCAAGTCGGGCTGGTTTGACACTACCATGTGGCTCCTGCAATCTGCCATCCAGAATCGGGGCAGCCAAATTTTGTTTGCCAGGGAAACGGTCCGAGGTTTGTGTCTGGGGGACTATGGCTGGGAGTGACCGGCTGGCTCCTGAAATGCTACAATAGGCAGGATGGTTCCCAGACCCATAGTGGCACCAGTGCCAAATTGGGATGATTTGATAGTACCAAGTGGCTCCTGCAATCTGCCATCAAAAAGCTGGCAGGCGAGTTTTGTTTTCCAGGGAAAAGCGCCGTTGTTTGTGTTTGGGGGCCTGTGGCTGGGAGTGGCCGGCTGGCTCCTTAGAATCCACGATATGCAGGATTGTTCCCAGACCCAAGGTGGCACCAGTGCCAAGTCGGGCTGGTTTGATGGTGCAAAGTGGCTCCTGCAATCTGCCATCCAGACGCGGGGCAGCGGATTTTTGTTTCCATGAGAAATGGTCCGTGGTTTGTTTTTGGGGGTATATGGCTGGGCGTGGCCGGCTGGCCCCTTAAAAAGCTCGATATGCAGGATGGTTCCCTGACACAAGGTGGCACCAGTGCCACGTCGGGCGGTTTTCGTAGTACAAAGTGCGTCCTAAAATTTGCCATCCAGAAGAGGGGCAGTTGAGTTTTGTTTGCCAGAGAAAAGGTCCGTGGTTTGTTTTTGGGGGCATATGGCTGAGAGTGGCTGGGTGGCCCCTGAAAATCCACGATACACAGGATGGTTCCCAGATCCAAGGTGGCACCTGTGCCAAGTCGGGCTGATTTGATAGTACTAAGTAGCTCCTGCAATCTGCCATCCAGAAGCGGGGCAGCTTACTTTTGTTTGCCAGGGAAACGGGCCGAGATTTGTGTCTGGGGGCCTATGGCTGGGAGTGACCGACTGGCTCCTGAAAAGCTACGATAGGCAGGATGGTGACCAGACCCATGGTGGCACCAGTGCCAAGTTGGGCTGGTTTGATAGTACCAAGTGGCTCCGGCAATCTGCCATCAAAAAGTTGGCAGGCGAGTTTTGTTTTCCAGGGAAAAGCGCCGTTGTTTGTGTTTGGGGGCCTGTGGCTGGGAGTGGCCAGCTGGCTCCTTAGAACCCACGATACGCAGGATGGTTCCCAGACCAGAGGTGGCACCAGTGCCAAGTTGGGCTGGTTTGATGGTGCAAAGTGGCTCCTGCAATCTGCCATCCAGAAGCGGGGTAGCTTACTTTTGTTTGCCAGGGAAACGGGCCGAAATATTTGTCTAGGGGCCTCTGGCTGGGGGTGGCTGGCTGGCACCTGAAAAGCTACGATAGGCAGGATGGTGACCAGACCCATGGTGGCACCAGTGCCAAGTTGGGCTGGTTTGATAGTACCAAGTGGCTCCTGCAATCTGCCATCAAATGTTTAGCAGGCGAGTTTTGTTTTCCAGGGAAAAGCACCGTTGTGTGTGTTTTGGGGCCTGTGGCTGGGAGTGGCCAGCTGGCTCCTTAGAATCCACGATACGCAGGATGGTTCCCAGACCCAAGGTGGCACCAGTGCCAAGTCGGGCTGGGTTGTTAGTACCAAGTGGTTCCTGCAATCTGCCATCCAGAAGCGGGGCAGCTGAATTTTGTTTGCCAGAGAAAAAGGCTGTTGTTTGTGTTTCGGGGCCTGTGGCTGGCAGTGGACGGCTGGCTCCTGAAAATCCATGATACGCAGCATGGTTCCCAGACCCAAGGTGGCACCAGTGCCAAGTCGGGCTGGTTTGATACTACCAAGTGCGTCCTGCAATCTGCCATCCAGAAGCGGGGCAGCTTAATTTTGTTTGCCAGGGAAACGGGCCGTGGGTTTTGTATGGGGGCCTATGGCTGAGAGTGGCCGGCTGGCTCCTGAAAATCCACGCTAGGCAGCATGGTTCCCAGATGCAAGGTGGCACCAGTGCCAAGTCGGGCTGGTTTGATGGTGCAAAGTGGCTCCTGCAATCTGCCATCCAGAAGCGGGGCAGCAGATTTTTGTTTGCCAGAGAAAAATTCCGTGGATTGTTTTTGGGGGCATATTGCTGGGAGTGGCCGGCTGGCTCCTTAAAATGCTCGATACGCATGATGGTTCCCAGGCCCAAGGTGTCACCACTACCAAGTCGGCCTGCGGTTTTAGTATCAAGTTCATCCTGCAATTTGCCATCCAGAAGAGGGGCAGTTGAGTTTTGTTTGCCAGAGAAACGGGCCGAGGTTTCTGTTTGGGGACATATGGCTGAGAGTGGCCGGCTGGCCCCTGAATATCCACGATACACAGCATGGTTCCCAGATCCAAGGTGGCACCAGTGCCAAGTTGGGCTGGTTTGATAGTCCCAAGTGTCTCCTGCAATCTGCCATCCAGAAGCGGGGCAGCTTACTTTTGTTTGCCAGAGAAATAGGCCTAGGTTTTTGTCTGGGGGCCTGTGGCTAGGAGTGGCCGGCTGGCTCCTTAGAATCCACGATACGCAGGATGTTTCCCAGACCCAAGGTGGCACCAGTGCCAAGTCGGGCTGGTTTGATAGTACCAAGTGGCTCCTGCAATCTGCCATCAAAAAGTCGGCAGGCGAGTTTTGTTTTCCAGGGAACAGCGCCGTTGTTTGTGTCTGCGGGCCTGTGGCTGGAGTGACCGGCTGGCTCCTTAGAATCCACGATACGCAGCATGGTTCCCAGACCCAAGGTGGCACCAGTGCCAAGTCGGGCTGGTTTGATAGTACCAAGTGGTTCCTGCAATCTGCCATCAAAAAGTTGGCAGGCGAGTTTTGTTTTCCAGGGAAAAGCGTCGTTGTTTGTGTTTGGGGGCTTGTGGCTGGGAGTGGCCGGCTGGCTCCTTAGAATCCACGATACGCAGCATGGTTCCCAGACCAGAGGTGGCACCAGTGCCAAGTCGGGCTGGTTTGATAGTACCAAGTGGCTCCTGCAATCTGCAATCCAGAAGCGGGGCAGCTTACTTTTGTTTGCCAGGGAAACGGGCCGGGCTTTCTGTCTCGGGGTCTATGGCAGGGAGTGACCGGCTGGCTCCTGAAAAGCTACGATAGGCAGGATGGTGACCAGACCCATGGTGGCACCAGTGCCAAGTTGGGCTGGTTTGATAGTACCAAGTGGCTCCTGCAATCTGCCATCAAAAAGTTGGCAGGCGAGTTTTGTTTTCCAGGGAAAAGCGCCATTGTTTGTGTTTGGGGACCTGTGGTTGGGAGTGCCCGGCTGGCTCCTTAGAAACCACGATACGCAGCATGGTTACCAGACAAGAGGTGCCACCAGTGCCAAGTTGTGCTGGTTTGATACTACCAAGTGGTTCCTGCAATCTGCCATCCAGAAGCGGGGCAGCTTACTTTTGTTTGCCACGGAAACGGGCCGTTGTTTGTGTTTGGGGGCCTGTGGCTGGGAGTGGCCGACTGGCTCCTTAGAATCCATTATACGCAGGATGGGTCCCAGACCAGAGGTGGCACCAGTGCCAAGTCGGGCTGGTTTGATAGTACCAAGTGGCTCCTGCAATCTGCCATCCAGAAGCGGGGCAGCTTACTTTTGTTTGCCAGGGAAACGGGCCGAGGTTTGTGACTGGGGACCTATGGCTGGGAGTGACCGGCTGGCTCCTGAAAAGTTACGATAGGCAGGATTGTGACCAGACCCATGGTGGCACCAGTGCCAAGTTGGGCTGGTTTGATAGTACCAAGTGGCTCCTGTAATCTGCCATCAAATAGTTGGTAGGCGAGTTTTGTTTTCCAGGGAAAAGCGCCGTTGTTTGTGTTTGGGGGCCTGTGGTAGGGAGTGGCCGGCTGGCTAATTAGAATCCACGATACGCAGGATGGTTCCCAGACCAGAGGTGGCACCAGTGCCAAGACGGGCTAGTTTGATGGTGCAAAGTGGCTCCTGCAATCTGCCATCCAGAAGCGGGGTAGCTTACTTTTGTTTGCCAGGGAAACGGGCCGAGGTTTTTCTCTGGGGGCCGATGGCGGGGAGTGACCGGCTGGCTCCTGAAAAGATAAGATAGGCAGGATGGTGACCAGACCCATGGTGGCACCAGTGCCAAGTTGGGCTGATTTGATAAAACCAAGTGGCTCCTGCAATCTGCCATCAAAAAGTTGGCAGGAGAGTTTTGTTTTCCAGGGAAAAGCGCCGTTGTTTGTGTTTGGGGGCGTGTGGCTGGGAGTGGCCGGCTGGCTCCTTAGAATCCACGATACGCAGCATGGTATCCAGACCCAAGGTGGCACCAGTGCCAAGTTTTGCTGGTTTGTTAGTACCAAGTGGTTCCTGCAATCTGCCATCCAGAAGCAGGGCAGCTTACTTTTGTTTGCCAGGGAAACGGGCCGAGGTTTTTGTCTGGGGGCCTATGGCTGGGAGTGACCGGCTGGCTCCTGAAAAGCTACGATAGGCAGGATGGTGACCAGACCCATGGTGGCACCAGTCCCAAGTTGGGCTGATTTGATAGTACCAAGTGGCTCCTGCAATCTGCCGTCAAAATTTGGCAGGCGAGTTTTTATTTTCCAGGGAAAAGCGCCGTTGTTTGTGTTTGGGGGACTGTGGCTGGGAGTGGCCGGCTGGCTGCTTAGAATCCACGATACGCAGGATGGTTCCCAGACCCAAGGTGGCACCAGTGCCAAGTCGGGCTAGTATGATGGTGCAAAGTGGCTCCTGCAATCTGCCATCCAGAAGCGGGGCAGCTGACTTTTGTTTGCCAGGGAAACGGTCCGAGCTTTGTGTCTCGGGGCCTATGGCTGGGAGTGACCGGCTGGCTCCTGAAAAGCTACGATAGGCAGGATGGTGACCAGACCCATGGTGGCACCAGTGCCAAGTTGGGCTGGTTTGATAGTACCAAGTGGCTCCTGCAATCTGCCATCAAAATGTCGACAGGCGAGTTTTGTTTTCCGGGGAAAAGCGCCGTTGTTTGTGTTTGGGGGCCTGTGGCTGGGAGTGGCCGGCTGGCTCCTTAGAATCCACGATACGCAGGATGGTTCCCAGACCTGAGGTGGCACCAGTGCCAAGTCGGGCTGGTTTTATAGTACCAAGTGCGTCCTGAAATCTGCCATCCAGAAGCGGGGCAGCTTACTTTTGTTTGCCAGGGAAACGGGCCGAGGTTTGTGTCAGGGGGCCTATGGCTGGGAGTGACCGGCTGGCTCCTGAAAAGCTACGATAGGCAGGATGGTGACCAGACCCATGGTGGCACCAGTGCCATGTTCGGCTGATTTCATAGTACCAAGTGGCTCCTGCAATCTGCCATCAAAAAGTCGGCAGGCGAGTTTTGTTTTCCAGGGAAAAGCGCCGTTGTTTTTGTCTGCGGGCCTGTGGCTGGAGTGACCGGCTGGCTCCTTAGAATCCACGATACGCAGCATGGTTCCCAGACCCAAGGTGGCACCAGTGCCAAGTCGGGCTGGTTTGATAGTACCAAGTGGTTCCTGCAATCTGCCATCAAAAAGTTGGCAGGCGAGTTTTGTTTTCCAGGGAAAAGCATCGTTGTTTGTGTTTGGGGGCCTGTGGCTGGGAGTGGCCGGCTGGCTTCTTAGAATCCACGATACGCAGGATGGTTCCCAGACCCAAGGTGGCACCAGTGCCAAGTTGGGCTGGTTTGATTGTACCAAGTGGTTCCTGCAATCTGCCATCCAGAAGCGGGGCAGCTTACTTTTGTTTGCCAGGGAAACGGGCCGAGGTTTGTGTCTGGGGGCCTATGGCTGGGAGTGACCGGCTGGCTCCTGAAAGGCTACGATAGGCAGGATGGTGACCAGACCCATGGTGGCACCAGTGCCAAGTTGGGCTGGTTTGATAGTACCAAGTGGCTCCTGCAATCTGCCATCAAAAACTTGGCAGGCAAGTTTTGTTTCCCAGGGAAAAGCGCCGTTGTTTGTGTTTGGGGGCCTGTGGCTGGGAGTGGCCGGCTGGCTAATTAGAATCCACGACAGGCAGGATGGTTCCCAGACCAGAGGTGACACCAGTGCCAAGTCGGGCTAGTTTGATGGTGAAAAGTGGCTCCTGCAATCTGCCATCCAGAAGCGGGTTAACTTACTTTTGTTTGCCAGGGAAAAGGGCCGAGGTTTTTGTCTGGGGGCCTATGGCTGGGAGTGACCGGCTGTCTCCTGAAAAGCTACGATAGGCAGGATGGTGACCAGACCCATGGTGGCACCAGTGTCAAGTTGGGCTGGTTTGATAGTACCAAGTGGCTCCTGCAATCTGCCATCCAGAAGCGGGGCAGCTTACTTTTGTTTGCCAGGGAAACGGGCCGAGCTTTTTGTCTGGGGACCTATGGCTGGGAGTGACCGGCTGGCTCCTGAAAAGCTACGATAGGCAGGATGGTGACCAGACCCATGGTGGCACCAGTGCCAAGTTGGGCTGGTTTGATAGTACCAAGTGTCTCCTGCAATCTGCCATCAAAAACTCGGCAGGTCAGTTTTGTTTTCCAGGGAAAAGCGCCGTTGTTTCTGTTTGGGGGACTGTGGCTGGGAGTGGCCGGCTGGCTCCTTAGAACACAGGATAGGCAGGATGGTTCCCAGACCCAAGGTGGCACCAGTGCCAAGTCGGGCTGGTTTGATAGCACCAAGTGGCTCCTGCAATCTGCCATCCAGAAGCGGGGCAGCTAACTTTTGTTTTCCAGGGAAACGGACCGAGGTTTTTTTCTGGGGGCCTATGGCTGGGAGTGACCGGCTGGCTCCTGAAAAGCTACGATAGGCAGGATGGTTCCCAGACCCAAGGTGGCACCAGTGCCAAGTTGGGCTGGTTTGATAGTACCAAGTGGCTCCTGCAATCTGCCATCAAAAAGTTGGCAGGCGAGTTTTGTTTTCCAGGGAAAAGCGCCGTTGTGTGTATTTTGGGGCCTGTGGCTGGGAGTGGCCAGCTGGCTCCTTAGAATCCACGATACGCAGGATGGTTCCCAGACTCAAGGTGGCACCAGTGCCAAGTCGGGCTGGTTTGATACTACCAAGTGGTTCCTGCAATCTGCCATCCAGAAGCGGGGCAGCTGAATTTTGTTTGCCAGAGAAAAAGGCTGTTGTTTGTGTTTCGGGGCCTGTGGCTGGCAGTGGACGGCTGGCTCCTGAAAATCCATGATACGCAGCATGGTTCCCAGACCCAAGGTGGCACCAGTGCCAAGTAGGGCTAGTTTCATAGTACCCAGTGGCTCCTGCAATCTGCCATCCAGAAGAGGGGCAGTTGAGTTTTGTTTTCTAGAGAAAAGGGCCGTGGTTTGTGTTTGGGGCCTATGGCTGAGAGTGACCGGCTGGCCCCTGAAAATCCACGATAGGAAGGATGGTTCCCAGATCCAAGGTGGCAGCAGTGCCATGTTGTGCTGGTGTGATAGTCCCAAGTGGCTCCTGCAATCTGCCATCCAGAAGTGGGGCAGCTGAATTTTGTTTGCCAGAGAAAAAGGCTGTGGTTTTTGTTTGGGGGCCTATGGCTGGGAGTGGCCGGCTGGCTCCTGAAAATCCATGATACGCAGCATGGTTCCCAGACCCAAGGTGGCACCAGTGCCAAGTGGGGCTGGTTTCACAGTGTCAAGTGCCTCCTGCAATCTCCCATCCAGAAGCGGGGCAGCTGAGTTTTGTTTGCCTGTGAAACGGGCCGTTGTTTTTGATTGGGGTTATTGGCCGAGAATGTTCAGCTGGCTCCTGACAATCCACAATATGCAGGATGGTTCCCAGACCCAAGGTGGCACCAGTGCCAAGTCTTGCTGGTTTGATAGTACCAAGTGGCTCCTGCAATATGCCATCCAGAAGCGGTGCAGCTGAGTTTTGTTTGCCAGAGGAAAGGGCCGTGGGTTGTGTTTGGGGGCATATGGCTGGGAGTGGCCGGCTGTCTCATTAAAAAGATCGATACGCAGGATGGTTCCCAGACCCAAGGTGGCACCAGTGCCAAGTCGGGCTGTTTTTATAGTACCAAGTGCGTCCTGCAATTTGCCATCCAGAAGAGGGGCAGTTGAGTTTTGTTTGCCAGAGAAAAGCGCCGTTGTTTGTGTTTGGGGGACTGTGGCTGGGAGTGGCCGACTGGCGCCTTAGAATCTGCGATACGCAGCATGGTTCCCAGACCCAAGGTGGCACCAGTTCCAAGTTGGGCTGGTTTGATAGTACCAAGTGGCTCCTGCAATCTGCCATCCAGAAGCGGGGCAGCTTACTTTTGTTTGCCAGGGAAACGGGCCGAGGTTTGTGTTTGGGGGGCCTATGGCTGGGAGTGACCGGCTGGCTCCTGGAAAGCTACAATAGGCAGGATGGTGACCAGACCCATGGTGGCACCAGTGCCAAGTTGGGCTGGTTTGATAGTACCAAGTTGCTCCTGCAATCTGCCATCAAAAAGTTGGCAGGCGAGTTTTGTTTTCCAGGGAAAAGCGCCGTTGTTTGTGTTTGGGGGCCTGTGGCTGGGAGTGGCCGGCTGGCTCCTTAGAATCCACGATACGCAGGATGGTTCCCAGACCCAAGGTGGCACCAGTGCCAAGTCGGGCTGGTTTGATACTACCAAGTGGTTCCTGCAATCTGCCATCCAGAAGCAGGGCAGCTTACTTTTGTTTGCCAGGGAAACGGGCCGTGGGTTTTGTTTGGGGGCCTATGGCTGAGAGTGGCCGGCTGGCTCCTGAAAATCCACGCTAGGCAGCATGGTTCCCAGATGCAAGGTGGCACCAGTGCCAAGTCGGGCTGGTTTGATGGTGCAAAGTGGCTCCTGCAATCTGCCATCCAGAAGCGGGGCAGTTGAGTTTTGTTTGCCAGAGAAACGGGCCGAGGTTTCTGTTTGGGGACATATGGCTGAGAGTGGCCGGCTGGCCCCTGAATATCCACGATACACAGCATGGTTCCCAGATCCAAGGTGGCACCAGTGCCAAGTTGGGCTGGTTTGATAGTGCCAAGTGTCTCCTGCAATCTGCCATCCAGAAGCGGGGCAGCTTACTTTTGTTTGCCAGAGAAATAGGCCTAGGTTTTTGTCTGGGGGCCTGTGGCTAGGAGTGGCCGGCTGGCTCCTAAGAATCCACGATACGCAGGATGTTTCCCAGACCCAAGGTGGCACCAGTGCCAAGTCGGGCTGGTTTGATAGTACCAAGTGGCTCCTGCAAACTCCATCAAAATGTTGGCAGGCGTGTTTTGTTTTCCAGGGAACAGCGCCGTTGATTTTGTTTGGGGGCCTGTGGCTGGGAGTGGCCGGCTGGCTCCTTAGAATCCACGATACGCAGGATGGTTCCCAGACCCAAGGTGGCACCAGTGCCAAGTCGGGCTGGTTTGATTACAGCAAGTGGCTCCTGCAATCTGCCATCCAGAAGTGAGGCAGCTAAGTTTTGTTTGCCAGAAAAAAGGGCCGTGGTTTTTGTTGGGGGCCTGTGGCTGGGAGTGGCCGGCTGGCTCCTTAGAATCCACCATACGCAGGATGGTTCCCAGACCCAAGGTGGCACCAGTGCCAAGTCGGGCTGGTTTGATAGTCCCAAGTGGCTCCTGCAATCTGCCATCCAGAAGCGGGGCAGCTGAGTTTTGTTTGCCAGGGAAATGGGCCGTTGTTTGTGTTTGGGGGCCTGTGGCTGGGAGTGTTCGGCTGGTTCCTGAATATGTACGATACGCAGGATTGTTCCCAGACCCAAGGTGGCACCAGTGCCAAGTCGGGCTGGTTTGATGGTGCAAAGTGGCTCCTGCAATCTGCCATCCAGACGCGGGGCAGCGGATTTTTGTTTCCATGAGAAATGGTCCGTGGTTTGTTTTTGGGGGTATATGGCTGGGCCTGGCCGGCTGGCTCCTTAAAAAGCTCGATATGCAGGATGGTTCCCTGACACAAGGTGGCACCAGTGCCACGTCGGGCGGTTTTCGTAGTACAAAGTGCGTCCTAAAATTTGCCATCCAGAAGAGGGGCAGTTGAGTTTTGTTTGCCAGAGAAAAGGTCCGTGGTTTGTTTTTGGGGGCATATGGCTGAGAGTGGCTGGGTGGCCCCTGAAAATCCACGATACACAGGATGGTTCCCAGATCCAAGGTGGCACCTGTGCCAAGTCGGGCTGATTTGATAGTACTAAGTAGCTCCTGCAATCTGCCATCCAGAAGCGGGGCAGCTTACTTTTGTTTGCCAGGGAAACGGGCCGAGGTTTGTGTTTGGGGGCCTATGGCTGAGAGTGACCGGCTGGCTCCTGAAAAGCTACAATAGGCAGGATGGTGACCAGACCCATGGTGGCACCAGTGCCAAGTTGGGCTGGTTTGATAGTACCAAGTGGTTCCTGCAATCTGCCATCCAGAAGCAGGGCAGCTGAGTTTTGTTTGCCAGAGAAAAGGGCCTTGGTTTGTGTTTGGGGGCATATGGCTGGGTGTGGCCAGCTGGCTCCTTAAAATGCACGATATGCAACATGGCTCCCAGACCCAAGGTGGCACCAGTGCCAAGTTGGGCTGGTTTGATAGTACCAAGTGGCTCCTGCAATCTTCCATGATCACGTGGAGAAATACTTTCTGGTTTCAGCCTCATGCTCTTTCTTCTCTCCCTCAACTTCTCTATCACCTCTCATCTGGTTCACATGCGCTGTCTTCAAGGTCCACAGGCTACTTTTCACAGAATCTTCTGGCCTGATGAAGTAAGAATGATGAATAGAACACAGCTGGGATCTATTTTCCAGTTTGGATAAAATGCATTCTGCACACAAATCCAAGGAGAACGTGCTGCCCCGATGCCCAGAAAATCTTTCACTCCTGCTAGTGTTCTACGTCAACCGCAACTTAGTCTGAAAGAAAAGCTTTTTCTCTGAGAGCATCTGAGAGGTTTGCATGAAGCACTGATATCTGACATATGCAATTTTGAATAGGAGAGGAAAAAGAAAATGGCAAGGAGTTTTTAATTTTAGTGGTTTCAATTTTAATTTCCGTGCACTTTTTCAAAACTTGTCAGCTCAAATGCCCATCAACATCTTTTAGTCATCTGTAAGTCAGTATTCATATAAAATGTGCTTCAAATCCAAAGAATTTCAAATTTGCACTCCAAGCTTCTATGCCTAGATTTATGATTTCCTACACATATTAGATGAAAGGAAGGCCTTTTTTACTGTGGGAGTGCTGGAACACTGGAACAGGTTGCCCAGAGAAGTTGTGGGTGTCCCATCCCTGAAAGTATTCAAGGTCACCTTGGACGGGGCTTGGAGCAGCAACAAAGGAGAAGCTTGATGGTAGAGAAACAAAGTCGGACTATAGAAGAAACTCGGATTGAAGTATAGGATCAAGTTTTCTCTCAGCTCTTGGGGTAAATTCAAAGTTGTACAAAATGACATTTATCTGTGCTATTCACTACTGTAACAGAAAGTTTCATGAAAACTGTACAGAAGATAGTAAATTTTAAAAGAGATAAGAATTACAGCATAAAATCCATGGGATAGGTTACAACATGAGACACTCTCTAAGAGAAAATCTCTTTGTTTCAGCACTTCATCGGGGTAAGATTTCATGAAGTGCCAAAGAAGGCGGCAAAATATCATTCGGGACATTATTTACTGGAATTCAGCCTGGCCATTAGTAGGAACTGCCTTTGAACATATCATGTAGATATACCACACACACTTTCCCTTCACTGAAAAATTACTGTTTACAACAAATAAGCAATTGACGATCAAAATTGATTGAAAGCATCTTAAACATGTCAAGTATTTCATTGTAGATGATCTGTGATCCAAATGCTTCTTCCACCTTCGAGAGGGACAGAAGAATTCTTCCATATCATGATGGTTTAAAATTGTATCAACCAATGTTTTCTGCTGAAAAGATATCATCTATTTTTTTCTATTTTTGGAAGAAAATATTCCTAGACATACAACAGGTGAGAACTAAGTAATTTTAAAGAAACAAATGAAATGAAAATATTCTGTAAATAGAATGAAATGAAAAGCTGTGTTTTAAATAGGAGCTAAATATTAAACAGAATTTTTGTACCAGGCATTTGAATTACTGCACCAGCTCTTTTGCCCATCAAGAGAGGCATTTAGCATTTCAGTCTTTTCCAAGGTGTTCATGATCTGCTATGCTGATCTCTGTGTGTGCCTAGGTGTGTGTGGAGGGGGGGGCATATGAAGGGGAGTGTGTATGTTTGCTTTACAATTGTTGTGGCAGATTCATGCCTCAGCTCCACATTTTGTTTTAAAAAGGTCACACCGAGTGGATATGAAGTTTACTATCAACAAGAGATCGATTCCCAAATCATCCATTTGACTCTCCCTTATAAATCATGTGCTTTGTTGCATATTTTATCAAATATACTTTCAAGCCAGATGGAGGAAGGAGGATGTGGGAATCCCTCCACCATCTTGCAACTTTTATGTAAGTAGGTTTTCAAGAAAATCATCATTTCTCTTTTAAATATGTCTGGAACAGGCATGATGGTAGTGTCAACCTGTTGGAGTTTTTGTTGCTGGAAGAAGTTGTACAAAAGGATTGGTTTTTACATTGACCAGTTACTGAATCAAGCGCAGGAATACATTGGAAATTTAGCTGGGGGTTCCTTTTCCCAGCAGACTACTTCTAGAACGAGCTTGTACACTGAAGCTGACTCTTTTGCTCTCTTTTTGTTTCTTTCCTATTTTCTTGGCTTCTTTGCCACTATCTAGACAATTTTGGAACTTTGTTCCCAACTAAAATGGTTTCAATAGTCTGATTGTGATCATACATTTTTACAAGGAATTTTTAAAATCTTTCCTCGAGTCCAGAAAGTCAAGGACTTAGATCTTTTTCTTCCCTTATCAATATTGCCATGAAATTGATAAATAAAGACCAACTCTTTATTTTTGTTTTTAACCCACGTAGATAATTCCCATCCATTAATCCATTTTGTGGACCAATAGCTGCCATTCTGATGGAAGCTGTCACTTCTTAACAATAGGCATTCTGTGACTATGTTGACTGCACTTTGGGTGAAGATCCTAACTGGTCTTAGATATACATAGGGAGAAATTTGCTCAGCCAGTGTCAGTCTTAAGCATGCGTATCAGAAGATCTTTCTAGAGCTGGGAATTTTCCCATGAAAGGGATTCAGTTAGGGAAGAGACACTTGTGCCAGAGTTTTACATTCTTCTTGAACACTGCTTAAGGAACTTAGATGCCATGTCCATTTGGATCTCTGTCTGCACAGAACTTTGTCATGCCAGCGCTTTGAAATGCATCTTGAAGAGAATTCACTAGCACAGAATGAAAGAGAGTGGAAGGGGTTGGTGGGGCTAACCAGGCCCAACCCCCCTGCCTAAACCAGGATACCTAGAGCCTCTTGCCCAGGATTCTATCTGGGTGTACTTTTAATGTCTTCAAAGATCCAGGCTCCACAATCTTTCTGGGCAGTCTGTGCCGTGGTTCAGTCACCCTGACAGTAAAGAAACATTTACTGATGTTCAAAGGCAATCTCCTGTATTTCAGTGTGTGCCCACTGCCTCTTGTCTTTTCCCTCAGCATCACTGAAAAGACACTGATTCCCTCCCCTTTGCACTATTGCTTCCATATGTATGTGTGATGCCATGTAGAGGTATGTCAAAAACCTCCCTGAAGCCCAGGCAGATAATATTCCCTTCATCTACCAGTCAAGTTGATTCATCAGAGGAGTTTAAAGTGATGTTCAGCATGAAATTCCCCTGAAAAATCATGCTAACTACATTATTTGGTCATCTGTCATGTGCCTGGCAAGGATTTCCAGGAAGAGCTGCTTCATCAACTTCCTGGGGATAAAAAAGAGGCTGGCTGGTTTGTACTATGGCGAGTCCTCTTAATTGCCTTTTTGAAGATGGGTGTCATTTGCCAACATCCACTCTTTAGCTCCTCTTCTAATCTACACCTCGGCAAAAAGCTTTTCCACTATGTCTGGCTAGGAAAAACTGTGCCAGCACAGAAAACATCTCCCATCGTGTTCTCGAAGTTGCACGGATGTCTGCCAAGTGTTTGGCAGGAAGAAAAGAAAAGTTGTCCAAAACAGCTTCCAATCGAATGTTCCTGTGATTGGAAAAGTCAGGAGAGTGCAAAGGTACTGTTTTCTATCAGTTGGCAAGGTGCGCACACAATCCCAGTGTTGTACAGCTTGCTTCTTCACCTTCCCGAAGCTGCCGCTCTCGCCGGCTCCCGGAACCGAAGAAGCGGCTTCTTCGCGCAAAGACGATTGTGCCGCTCACAGGGCTCTCCTTAGCGCGGCTTCTGCCGAAAGACGCCCGGCAGCGGCTCTTACCTCCGGAGAGCATCCTACCTTCGTCTTTCGCGTCTTTTGTAGTCTACATCTTAGCAAAACGCTTTTCCACTATGTCTGGCTAGGAAAAACTGTGCCAGCACAGAAAACATCTCCCATCGTGTTCTAGAAGTTGCACGGATGTCTGCCAAGTGTTTGGCAGGAAGAAAAGAAAAGTTGTCCAAAACAGCTTCCAATCGAATGTTCCTGTGATTGGAAAAGTCAGGAGAGTGCAAAGGTACTGTTTTCTATCAGTTGGCAAGGTGCGCACACAATCCCAGTGTTGTACAGCTTGCTTCTTCACCTTCCCGAAGCTGCCGCTCTCGCCGGCTGCCGGAGCCCAAGAAGCGGCTTCTTCGCGCAAAGACGATTGTGCCGCTCACAGTGCTCTCCTTAGCGCGGCTTCTGCCGAAAGACGCCCGGCAGCGGCTCTTACCTCCGGAGAGCATCCTACCTTCGTCTTTCGCGTCTTATGTAGTCTACACCTCGGCAAAAAGCTTTTCCACTATGTCTGGCTAGGAAAAACTGTGCCAGCACGGAAAACATCTCCCATCGTGTTCTCGAAGTTGCACGGATGTCTGCCAAGTGTTTGGCAGGAAGAAAAGAAAAGTTGTCCAAAACAGCTTCCAATCGAATGTTCCTGTGATTGGAAAAGTCAGGAGAGTGCAAAGGTACTGTTTTCTATCAGTTGGCAAGGTGCGCACACAATCCCAGTGTTGTACAGCTTGCTTCTTCACCTTCCCGAAGCTGCCGCTCTCGCCGGCTGCCGGAGCCCAAGAAGCGGCTTCTTCGCGCAAAGACGATTGTGCCGCTCACAGTGCTCTCCTTAGCGCGGCTTCTGCCGAAAGACGCCCGGCAGCGGCTCTTACCTCCGGAGAGCATCCTACCTTCGTCTTTCGCGTCTTTTGTAGTCTACATCTTAGCAAAACGCTTTTCCACTATGTCTGGCTAGGAAAAACTGTGCCAGCACAGAAAACATCTCCCATCGTGTTCTAGAAGTTGCACGGATGTCTGCCAAGTGTTTGGCAGGAAGAAAAGAAAAGTTGTCCAAAACAGCTTCCAATCGAATGTTCCTGTGATTGGAAAAGTCAGGAGAGTGCAAAGGTACTGTTTTCTATCAGTTGGCAAGGTGCGCACACAATCCCAGTGTTGTACAGCTTGCTTCTTCACCTTCCCGAAGCTGCCGCTCTCGCCGGCTGCCGGAGCCCAAGAAGCGGCTTCTTCGCGCAAAGACGATTGTGCCGCTCACAGGGCTCTCCTTAGCGCGGCTTCTGCCGAAAGACGCCCGGCAGCGGCTCTTACCTCCGGAGAGCATCCTACCTTCGTCTTTCGCGTCTTTTGTAGTCTACATCTTAGCAAAACGCTTTTCCACTATGTCTGGCTAGGAAAAACTGTGCCAGCACAGAAAACATCTCCCATCGTGTTCTAGAAGTTGCACGGATGTCTGCCAAGTGTTTGGCAGGAAGAAAAGAAAAGTTGTCCAAAACAGCTTCCAATCGAATGTTCCTGTGATTGGAAAAGTCAGGAGAGTGCAAAGGTACTGTTTTCTATCAGTTGGCAAGGTGCGCACACAATCCCAGTGTTGTACAGCTTGCTTCTTCACCTTCCCGAAGCTGCCGCTCTCGCCGGCTGCCGGAGCCCAAGAAGCGGCTTCTTCGCGCAAAGACGATTGTGCCGCTCACAGGGCTCTCCTTAGCGCGGCTTCTGCCGAAAGACGCCCGGCAGCGGCTCTTACCTCCGGAGAGCATCCTACCTTCGTCTTTCGCGTCTTTTGTAGTCTACATCTTAGCAAAACGCTTTTCCACTATGTCTGGCTAGGAAAAACTGTGCCAGCACAGAAAACATCTCCCATCGTGTTCTAGAAGTTGCACGGATGTCTGCCAAGTGTTTGGCAGGAAGAAAAGAAAAGTTGTCCAAAACAGCTTCCAATCGAATGTTCCTGTGATTGGAAAAGTCAGGAGAGTGCAAAGGTACTGTTTTCTATCAGTTGGCAAGGTGCGCACACAATCCCAGTGTTGTACAGCTTGCTTCTTCACCTTCCCGAAGCTGCCGCTCTCGCCGGCTCCCGGAACCGAAGAATCGGCTTCTTCGCGCAAAGACGATTGTGCCGCTCACAGGGCTCTCCTTAGCGCGGCTTCTGCCGAAAGACGCCCGGCAGCGGCTCTTACCTCCGGAGAGCATCCTACCTTCGTCTTTCGCGTCTTATGTAGTCTACATCTTAGCAAAACGCTTTTCCACTATGTCTGGCTAGGAAAAACCGTGCCAGCCCAGAAAACATCTCCCATCGTTTTCTAGAAGTTGCAGATATGTCTGCCAAGTGTTTGGGAGGAAGAAAAGAAAAGTTGTCCAAAACAGCTTCCAATCGAATGTTCCTGTGATTGGAAGAGTCAGGAGAGTGCAAAGGTACTGTTTTCTATCAGTTGGCAAGGTGCGCACACAATCCCAGTGTTGTACAGCTTGCTTCTTCACCTTCCCGAAGCTGCCACTCTCAGGAGGTAAGAGCCGCTGCCGGGCGTCTTTCGGCAGAAGCCGCGCTAAGGGGAGCCCTGTGAGCGGCACAATCGTCTTTGCGCGAAGAAGCCGCTTCTTGGGCTCCGGCAGCCGGCGAGAGCGGCAGCTTCGGGAAGGTGAAGAAGCAAGCTGTACAACACTGGGATTGTGTGCGCACCTTGCCAACTGATAGAAAACAGTACCTTTGCACTCTCCTGACTTTTCCAATCACAGGAACATTCGATTGGAAGCTGTTTTGGACAACTTTTCTTTTCTTCCTGCCAAACACTTGGCAGACATCCGTGCAACTTCTAGAACACGATGGGAGATGTTTTCTGTGCTGGCACAGTTTTTCCTAGCCAGACATAGTGGAAAAGCGTTTTGCTAAGATGTAGACTACAAAAGACGCGAAAGACGAAGGTAGGATGCTCTCCGGAGGTAAGAGCCGCTGCCGGGCGTCTTTCGGCAGAAGCCGCGCTAAGGAGAGCACTGTGAGCGGCACAATCGTCTTTGCGCGAAGAAGCCGCTTCTTGGGCTCCGGCAGCCGGCGAGAGCGGCAGCTTCGGGAAGGTGAAGAAGCAAGCTGTACAACACTGGGATTGTGTGCGCACCTTGCCAACTGATAGAAAACAGTACCTTTGCACTCTCCTGACTTTTCCAATCACAGGAACATTCGATTGGAAGCTGTTTTGGACAACTTTTCTTTTCTTCCTGCCAAACACTTGGCAGACATCCGTGCAACTTCTAGAACACGATGGGAGATGTTTTCTGTGCTGGCACAGTTTTTCCTAGCCAGACATAGTGGAAAAGCTTTTTGCCGAGGTGTAGACTACATAAGACGCGAAAGACGAAGGTAGGATGCTCTCCGGAGGTAAGAGCCGCTGCCGGGCGTCTTTCGGCAGAAGCCGCGCTAAGGAGAGCACTGTGAGCGGCACAATCGTCTTTGCGCGAAGAAGCCGCTTCTTCGGTTCCGGGAGCCGGCGAGAGCGGCAGCTTCGGGAAGGTGAAGAAGCAAGCTGTACAACACTGGGATTGTGTGCGCACCTTGCCAACTGATAGAAAACAGTACCTTTGCACTCTCCTGACTTTTCCAATCACAGGAACATTCGATTGGAAGCTGTTTTGGACAACTTTTCTTTTCTTCCTGCCAAACACTTGGCAGACATCCGTGCAACTTCTAGAACACGATGGGAGATGTTTTCTGTGCTGGCACAGTTTTTCCTAGCCAGACATAGTGGAAAAGCGTTTTGCTAAGATGTAGACTACAAAAGACGCGAAAGACGAAGGTAGGATGCTCTCCGGAGGTAAGAGCCGCTGCCGGGCGTCTTTCGGCAGAAGCCGCGCTAAGGAGAGCACTGTGAGCGGCACAATCGTCTTTGCGCGAAGAAGCCGCTTCTTGGGCTCCGGCAGCCGGCGAGAGCGGCAGCTTCGGGAAGGTGAAGAAGCAAGCTGTACAACACTGGGATTGTGTGCGCACCTTGCCAACTGATAGAAAACAGTACCTTTGCACTCTCCTGACTTTTCCAATCACAGGAACATTCGATTGGAAGCTGTTTTGGACAACTTTTCTTTTCTTCCTGCCAAACACTTGGCAGACATCCGTGCAACTTCGAGAACACGATGGGAGATGTTTTCTGTGCTGGCACAGTTTTTCCTAGCCAGACATAGTGGAAAAGCGTTTTGCCGAGGTGTAGATGAGAAGAGGAGCTAAAGACGAAGGTAGGATGCTCTCCGGAGGTAAGAGCCGCTGCCGGGCGTCTTTCGGCAGAAGCCGCGCTAAGGAGAGCACTGTGAGCGGCACAATCGTCTTTGCGCGAAGAAGCCGCTTCTTGGGCTCCGGCAGCCGGCGAGAGCGGCAGCTTCGGGAAGGTGAAGAAGCAAGCTGTACAACACTGGGATTGTGTGCGCACCTTGCCAACTGATAGAAAACAGTACCTTTGCACTCTCCTGACTTTTCCAATCACAGGAACATTCGATTGGAAGCTGTTTTGGACAACTTTTCTTTTCTTCCTGCCAAACACTTGGCAGACATCCGTGCAACTTCTAGAACACGATGGGAGATGTTTTCTGTGCTGGCACAGTTTTTCCTAGCCAGACATAGTGGAAAAGCTTTTTGCCGAGGTGTAGATGAGAAGAGGAGCTAAAGAGTGGATGTTAGCAAATGACACCCATCTTCAAAAAAGGCAATTAAGAGGACTCGCCATAGTACAAACCAGCCAGCCTCTTTTTTATCCCCAGGAAGTTGATGAAGCAGCTCTTCCTGGAAATCCTTGCCAGGCACATGACAGATGACCAAATAATGTAGTTAGCATGATTTTTCAGGGGAATTTCATGCTGAACATCACTTTAAACTCCTCTGATGAATCAACTTGACTGGTAGATGAAGGGAATATTATCTGCCTGGGCTTCAGGGAGGTTTTTGACATACCTCTACATGGCATCACACATACATATGGAAGCAATAGTGCAAAGGGGAGGGAATCAGTGTCTTTTCAGTGATGCTGAGGGAAAAGACAAGAGGCAGTGGGCACACACTGAAATACAGGAGATTGCCTTTGAACATCAGTAAATGTTTCTTTACTGTCAGGGTGACTGAACCACGGCACAGACTGCCCAGAAAGATTGTGGAGCCTGGATCTTTGAAGACATTAAAAGTACACCCAGATAGAATCCTGGGCAAGAGGCTCTAGGTATCCTGGTTTAGGCAGGGGGGTTGGGCCTGGTTAGCCCCACCAACCCCTTCCACTCTCTTTCATTCTGTGCTAGTGAATTCTCTTCAAGATGCATTTCAAAGCGCTGGCATGACAAAGTTCTGTGCAGACAGAGATCCAAATGGACATGGCATCTAAGTTCCTTAAGCAGTGTTCAAGAAGAATGTAAAACTCTGGCACAAGTGTCTCTTCCCTAACTGAATCCCTTTCATGGGAAAATTCCCAGCTCTAGAAAGATCTTCTGATACGCATGCTTAAGACTGACACTGGCTGAGCAAATTTCTCCCTGTGTATATCTAAGACCAGTTAGGATCTTCACCCAAAGTGCAGTCAACATAGTCACAGAATGCCTATTGTTAAGAAGTGACAGCTTCCATCAGAATGGCAGCTATTGGTCCACAAAATGGATTAATGGATGGGAATTATCTACGTGGGTTAAAAACAAAAATAAAGAGTTGGTCTTTATTTATCAATTTCATGGCAATATTGATAAGGGAAGAAAAAGATCTAAGTCCTTGACTTTCTGGACTCGAGGAAAGATTTTAAAAATTCCTTGTAAAAATGTATGATCACAATCAGACTATTGAAACCATTTTAGTTGGGAACAAAGTTCCAAAATTGTCTAGATAGTGGCAAAGAAGCCAAGAAAATAGGAAAGAAACAAAAAGAGAGCAAAAGAGTCAGCTTCAGTGTACAAGCTCGTTCTAGAAGTAGTCTGCTGGGAAAAGGAACCCCCAGCTAAATTTCCAATGTATTCCTGCGCTTGATTCAGTAACTGGTCAATGTAAAAACCAATCCTTTTGTACAACTTCTTCCAGCAACAAAAACTCCAACAGGTTGACACTACCATCATGCCTGTTCCAGACATATTTAAAAGAGAAATGATGATTTTCTTGAAAACCTACTTACATAAAAGTTGCAAGATGGTGGAGGGATTCCCACATCCTCCTTCCTCCATCTGGCTTGAAAGTATATTTGATAAAATATGCAACAAAGCACATGATTTATAAGGGAGAGTCAAATGGATGATTTGGGAATCGATCTCTTGTTGATAGTAAACTTCATATCCACTCGGTGTGACCTTTTTAAAACAAAATGTGGAGCTGAGGCATGAATCTGCCACAACAATTGTAAAGCAAACATACACACTCCCCTTCATATGCCCCCCCCTCCACACACACCTAGGCACACACAGAGATCAGCATAGCAGATCATGAACACCTTGGAAAAGACTGAAATGCTAAATGCCTCTCTTGATGGGCAAAAGAGCTGGTGCAGTAATTCAAATGCCTGGTACAAAAATTCTGTTTAATATTTAGCTCCTATTTAAAACACAGCTTTTCATTTCATTCTATTTACAGAATATTTTCATTTCATTTGTTTCTTTAAAATTACTTAGTTCTCACCTGTTGTATGTCTAGGAATATTTTCTTCCAAAAATAGAAAAAAATAGATGATATCTTTTCAGCAGAAAACATTGGTTGATACAATTTTAAACCATCATGATATGGAAGAATTCTTCTGTCCCTCTCGAAGGTGGAAGAAGCATTTGGATCACAGATCATCTACAATGAAATACTTGACATGTTTAAGATGCTTTCAATCAATTTTGATCGTCAATTGCTTATTTGTTGTAAACAGTAATTTTTCAGTGAAGGGAAAGTGTGTGTGGTATATCTACATGATATGTTCAAAGGCAGTTCCTACTAATGGCCAGGCTGAATTCCAGTAAATAATGTCCCGAATGATATTTTGCCGCCTTCTTTGGCACTTCATGAAATCTTACCCCGATGAAGTGCTGAAACAAAGAGATTTTCTCTTAGAGAGTGTCTCATGTTGTAACCTATCCCATGGATTTTATGCTGTAATTCTTATCTCTTTTAAAATTTACTATCTTCTGTACAGTTTTCATGAAACTTTCTGTTACAGTAGTGAATAGCACAGATAAATGTCATTTTGTACAACTTTGAATTTACCCCAAGAGCTGAGAGAAAACTTGATCCTATACTTCAATCCGAGTTTCTTCTATAGTCCGACTTTGTTTCTCTACCATCAAGCTTCTCCTTTGTTGCTGCTCCAAGCCCCGTCCAAGGTGACCTTGAATACTTTCAGGGATGGGACACCCACAACTTCTCTGGGCAACCTGTTCCAGTGTTCCAGCACTCCCACAGTAAAAAAGGCCTTCCTTTCATCTAATATGTGTAGGAAATCATAAATCTAGGCATAGAAGCTTGGAGTGCAAATTTGAAATTCTTTGGATTTGAAGCACATTTTATATGAATACTGACTTACAGATGACTAAAAGATGTTGATGGGCATTTGAGCTGACAAGTTTTGAAAAAGTGCACGGAAATTAAAATTGAAACCACTAAAATTAAAAACTCCTTGCCATTTTCTTTTTCCTCTCCTATTCAAAATTGCATATGTCAGATATCAGTGCTTCATGCAAACCTCTCAGATGCTCTCAGAGAAAAAGCTTTTCTTTCAGACTAAGTTGCGGTTGACGTAGAACACTAGCAGGAGTGAAAGATTTTCTGGGCATCGGGGCAGCCCGTTCTCCTTGGATTTGTGTGCAGAATGCATTTTATCCAAACTGGAAAATAGATCCCAGCTCTGTTCTATTCATCATTCTTACTTCATCAGGCCAGAAGATTCTGTGAAAAGTAGCCTGTGGACCTTGAAGACAGCGCATGTGAACCAGATGAGAGGTGATAGAGAAGTTGAGGGAGAGAAGAAAGAGCATGAGGCTGAAACCAGAAAGTATTTCTCCACGTGATCATGGAAGATTGCAGGAGCCACTTGGTACTATCAAACCAGCCCAACTTGGCACTGGTGCCACCTTGGGTCTGGGAGCCATGTTGCATATCGTGCATTTTAAGGAGCCAGCTGGCCACACCCAGCCATATGCCCCCAAACACAAACCAAGGCCCTTTTCTCTGGCAAACAAAACTCAGCTGCCCTGCTTCTGGATGGCAGATTGCAGGAACCACTTGGTACTATCAAACCAGCCCAACTTGGCACTGGTGCCACCATGGGTCTGGTCACCATCCTGCCTATTGTAGCTTTTCAGGAGCCAGCCGGTCACTCTCAGCCATAGGCCCCCAAACACAAACCTCGGCCCGTTTCCCTGGCAAACAAAAGTAAGCTGCCCCGCTTCTGGATGGCAGATTGCAGGAGCTACTTAGTACTATCAAATCAGCACGACTTGGCACAGGTGCCACCTTGGATCTGGGAACCATGCTGTGTATCGTGGATATTCAGGGGCCAGCCGGCCACTCTCAGCCATATGTCCCCAAACAGAAACCTCGGCCCGTTTCTCTGGCAAACAAAACTCAACTGCCCCTCTTCTGGATGGCAAATTGCAGGATGAACTTGATACTAAAACCGCAGGCCGACTTGGTAGTGGTGACACCTTGGACCTGGGAAACATCATGCGTATCGAGCATTTTAAGGAGCCAGCCGGCCACTCCCAGCAATATGCCCCCAAAAACAATCCACGGAATTTTTCTCTGGCAAACAAAAATCAGCTGCCCCGCTTCTGGATGGCAGATTGCAGGAGCCACTTTGCACCATCAAACCAGCCCGACTTGGCACTGGTGCCACCTTGCATCTGGGAACCATGCTGCCTAGCGTGGATTTTCAGGAGCCAGCCGGCCACTCTCAGCCATAGGCCCCCATACAAAACCCACGGCCCGTTTCCCTGGCAAACAAAATTAAGCTGCCCCGCTTCTGGATGGCAGATTGCAGGACGCACTTGGTAGTATCAAACCAGCCCGACTTGGCACTGGTGCCACCTTGGGTCTGGGAACCATCCTGCGTATTGTGGGTTCAAAGGAGCCAGCCGGCCACTCCCAGCCACAGGCCCCCAAATACAAACAACGGCGCTTTTCCCTGGAAAACAAAACTCGCCTGACAACTTTTTGATGGCAGATTGCAGGAGCCACTTGGTACTATCAAACCAGCACAATTTGGCACTGGTGCCACCATGGGTCTGGTCACCATCCTGCCTATCGTAGCTTTTCAGGAGCCAGCCGGTCACTCCCAGCCATAGGTCCCCAGTCACAAACCTCGGCCCGTTTCCCTGGCAAACAAAAGTAAGCTGCCCCGCTTCTGGATGGCAGATTGCAGGAGCCACTTGGTACTATCAAACCAGCCCAACTTGGCACTGGTGCCACCTCTGGTCTGGGAACCATGCTGCGTAACACAGATTCTACGGCGCCAGTCGGCCACTCCCAGCCACAAGCTCCCAAACACAAACAACGGCGCTATTCTCTGGCAAACAAAACTCCACTGCCCCTCTTCTGGATGGCAAATTGCAGGATGCACTTGGTACTATAAAAACAGCCCGACTTGGCACTGGTGCCACCTTGGGTCTGGGAACCATCCTGCGTATCGATCTTTTTAATGAGACAGCCGGCCACTCCCAGCCATATGCCCCCAAACACAACCCACGGCCCTTTTCTCTGGCAAACAAAACTCAACTGCACCGCTTCTGGATGGCAGATTGCAGGAGCCACTTGGTACTATCAAACCAGCCCGACTTGGCACTGGTGCCACCTTGGGTCTGGGAACCATCCTGCGTATGGTGGATTCTAAGGAGCCAGCCGGCCACTCCCAGCCACAGGCCCCCAACAAAAACCACGGCCCTTTTTTCTGGCAAACAAAACTTAGCTGCCTCACTTCTGGATGGCAGATTGCAGGAGCCACTTGGTGTAATCAAACCAGCCCGACTTGGCACTGGTGCCACCTTGGGTCTGGGAACCATCCTGCGTATCGTGGATTCTAAGGAGCCAGCCGGCCACTCCCAGCCACAGGCCCCCAAACAAAATCAACGGCGCTGTTCCCTGGAAAACAAAACACGCCTGCCAACTTTTTGATGGAGTTTGCAGGAGCCACTTGGTACTATCAAACCAGCCCAACTTGGCACTGGTGCCACCTTGGGTCTGGGAAACATCCTGCGTATCGTGGATTCTTAGGAGCCAGCCGGCCACTCCTAGCCACAGGCCCCCAGACAAAAACCTAGGCCTATTTCTCTGGCAAACAAAAGTAAGCTGCCCCGCTTCTGGATGGCAGATTGCAGGAGACACTTGGTACTATCAAACCAGCCCAACTTGGCACTGGTGCCACCTTGGATCTGGGAACCATGCTGTGTATCGTGGATATTCAGGGGCCAGCCGGCCACTCTCAGCCATATGTCCCCAAACAGAAACCTCGGCCCGTTTCTCTGGCAAACAAAACTCAACTGCCCCTCTTCTGGATGGCAAATTGCAAGATGAACTTGATACTAAAACCGCAGGCCGACTTGGTAGTGGTGACACCTTGGACCTGGGAACCATCATGCGTATCGAGCATTTTAAGGAGCCAGCCGGCCACTCCCAGCAATATGCCCCCAAAAACAATCCACGGAATTTTTCTCTGGCAAACAAAAATCAGCTGCCCCGCTTCTGGATGGCAGATTGCAGGAGCCACTTTGCACCATCAAACCAGCCCGACTTGGCACTGGTGCCACCTTGCATCTGGGAACCATGCTGCCTAGCGTGGATTTTCAGGAGCCAGCCGGCCACTCTCAGCCATAGGCCCCCAAACAAAACCCACGGCCCGTTTCCCTGGCAAACAAAATTAAGCTGCCCCGCTTCTGGATGGCAGATTGCAGGACGCACTTGGTAGTATCAAACCAGCCCGACTTGGCACTGGTGCCACCTTGGGTCTGGGAACCATCCTGCGTATTGTGGGTTCAAAGGAGCCAGCCGGCCACTCCCAGCCACAGGCCCCCAAACACAAACAACGGCGCTTTTCCCTGGAAAACAAAACTCGCCTGACAACTTTTTGATGGCAGATTGCATGAGCCACTTGGTACTATCAAACCAGCCCAACTTGGCACTGGTGCCACCATGGGTCTGGTCACCATCCTGCCTATCGTAGCTTTTCAGGAGCCAGCCGGTCACTCCCAGCCATAGGTCCCCAGTCACAAACCTCGGCCCGTTTCCCTGGCAAACAAAAGTAAGCTGCCCCACTTCTGGATGGCAGATTGCAGGAGCCACTTGGTACTATCAAACCAGCCCAACTTGGCACTGGTGCCACCTCTGGTCTGGGAACCATGCTGCGTAACACAGATTCTAAGGCGCCAGTCGGCCACTCCCAGCCACAAGCCCCCAAACACAAACAACGGCGCTATTCTCTGGCAAACAAAACTCCACTGCCCCTCTTCTGGATGGCAAATTGCAGGACGCACTTGGTACTATAAAAACAGCCCGACTTGGCACTGGTGCCACCTTGGGTCTGGGAACCATCCTGCGTATCGATCTTTTTAATGAGACAGCCGGCCACTCCCAGCCATATGCCCCCAAACACAACCCACGGCCCTTTTCTCTGGCAAACAAAACTCAACTGCACCGCTTCTGGATGGCAGATTGCAGGAGCCACTTGGTACTATCAAACCAGCCCGACTTGGCACTGGTGCCACCTTGGGTCTGGGAACCATCCAGCCTATCGTGGATTTTAAGGAGCCAGCCGGCTACTCCCAGCCACAGGCCCCCAACAAAAACCACGGCCCTTTTTTCTGGCAAACAAAACTTAGCTGCCTCACTTCTGGATGGCAGATTGCAGGAGCCACTTGGTGTAATCAAACCAGCCCGACTTGGCACTGGTGCCACCTTGGGTCTGGGATCCATCCTGCGTATCGTGGATTCTAAGGAGCCAGCCGGCCACTCCCAGCCACAGGTCCCCAAACAAAATCAACGGCGCTGTTCCCTGGAAAACAAAACACGTCTGCCAACATTTTGATGGAGTTTGCAGGAGCCACTTGGTACTATCAAACCAGCCCGACTTGGCACTGGTGCCACCTTGGGTCTGGGAAACATCCTGCGTATCGTGGATTCTAAGGAGCCAGCCGGCCACTCCTAGCCACAGGCCCCCAGACAAAAACCTAGGCCTATTTCTCTGGCAAACAAAAGTAAGCTGCCCCGCTTCTGGATGGCAGATTGCAGGAGACACTTGGGACTATCAAACCAGCCCAACTTGGCACTGGTGCCACCTTGGATCTGGGAACCATGCTGTGTATCGTGGATATTCAGGGGCCAGCCGGCCACTCTCAGCCATATGTCCCCAAACAGAAACCTCGGCCCGTTTCTCTGGCAAACAAAACTCAACTGCCCCTCTTCTGGATGGCAAATTGCAGGATGAACTTGATATTAAAACCGCAGGCCGACTTGGTAGTGGTGACACCTTGGGCCTGGGAACCATCATGCGTATCGAGCATTTTAAGGAGCCAGCCGGCCACTCCCAGCAATATGCCCCCAAAAACAATCCACGGAATTTTTCTCTGGCAAACAAAAATCAGCTGCCCCGCTTCTGGATGGCAGATTGCAGGAGCCACTTTGCACCATCAAACCAGCCCGACTTGGCACTGGTGCCACCTTGCATCTGGGAACCATGCTGCCTAGCGTGGATTTTCAGGAGCCAGCCGGCCACTCTCAGCCATAGGCCCCCATACAAAACCCACGGCCCGTTTCCCTGGCAAACAAAATTAAGCTGCCCCGCTTCTGGATGGCAGATTGCAGGACGCACTTGGTAGTATCAAACCAGCCCGACTTGGCACTGGTGCCACCTTGGGTCTGGGAACCATCCTGCGTATTGTGGGTTCAAAGGAGCCAGCCGGCCACTCCCAGCCACAGGCCCCCAAATACAAACAACGGCGCTTTTCCCTGGAAAACAAAACTCGCCTGACAACTTTTTGATGGCAGATTGCAGGAGCCACTTGGTACTATCAAACCAGCACAATTTGGCACTGGTGCCACCATGGGTCTGGTCACCATCCTGCCTATCGTAGCTTTTCAGGAGCCAGCCGGTCACTCCCAGCCATAGGTCCCCAGTCACAAACCTCGGCCCGTTTCCCTGGCAAACAAAAGTAAGCTGCCCCGCTTCTGGATGGCAGATTGCAGGAGCCACTTGGTACTATCAAACCAGCCCAACTTGGCACTGGTGCCACCTCTGGTCTGGGAACCATGCTGCGTAACACAGATTCTACGGCGCCAGTCGGCCACTCCCAGCCACAAGCTCCCAAACACAAACAACGGCGCTATTCTCTGGCAAACAAAACTCCACTGCCCCTCTTCTGGATGGCAAATTGCAGGACGCACTTGGTACTATAAAAACAGCCCGACTTGGCACTGGTGCCACCTTGGGTCTGGGAACCATCCTGCGTATCGATCTTTTTAATGAGACAGCCGGCCACTCCCAGCCATATGCCCCCAAACACAACCCACGGCCCTTTTCTCTGGCAAACAAAACTCAACTGCACCGCTTCTGGATGGCAGATTGCAGGAGCCACTTGGTACTATCAAACCAGCCCGACTTGGCACTGGTGCCACCTTGGGTCTGGGAACCATCCTGCGTATGGTGGATTCTAAGGAGCCAGCCGGCCACTCCCAGCCACAGGCCCCAAACAAAAACCACGGCCCTTTTTTCTGGCAAACAAAACTTAGCTGCCTCACTTCTGGATGGCAGATTGCAGGAGCCACTTGGTGTAATCAAACCAGCCCGACTTGGCACTGGTGCCACCTTGGGTCTGGGAACCATCCTGCGTATCGTGGATTCTAAGGAGCCAGCCGGCCACTCCCAGCCACAGGCCCCCAAACAAAATCAACGGCGCTGTTCCCTGGAAAACAAAACACGCCTGCCAACTTTTTGATGGAGTTTGCAGGAGCCACTTGGTACTATCAAACCAGCCCAACTTGGCACTGGTGCCACCTTGGGTCTGGGAAACATCCTGCGTATCGTGGATTCTTAGGAGCCAGCCGGCCACTCCTAGCCACAGGCCCCCAGACAAAAACCTAGGCCTATTTCTCTGGCAAACAAAAGTAAGCTGCCCCGCTTCTGGATGGCAGATTGCAGGAGACACTTGGTACTATCAAACCAGCCCAACTTGGCACTGGTGCCACCTTGGATCTGGGAACCATGCTGTGTATCGTGGATATTCAGGGGCCAGCCGGCCACTCTCAGCCATATGTCCCCAAACAGAAACCTCGGCCCGTTTCTCTGGCAAACAAAACTCAACTGCCCCTCTTCTGGATGGCAAATTGCAAGATGAACTTGATACTAAAACCGCAGGCCGACTTGGTAGTGGTGACACCTTGGACCTGGGAACCATCATGCGTATCGAGCATTTTAAGGAGCCAGCCGGCCACTCCCAGCAATATGCCCCCAAAAACAATCCACGGAATTTTTCTCTGGCAAACAAAAATCAGCTGCCCCGCTTCTGGATGGCAGATTGCAGGAGCCACTTTGCACCATCAAACCAGCCCGACTTGGCACTGGTGCCACCTTGCATCTGGGAACCATGCTGCCTAGCGTGGATTTTCAGGAGCCAGCCGGCCACTCTCAGCCATAGGCCCCCAAACAAAACCCACGGCCCGTTTCCCTGGCAAACAAAATTAAGCTGCCCCGCTTCTGGATGGCAGATTGCAGGACGCACTTGGTAGTATCAAACCAGCCCGACTTGGCACTGGTGCCACCTTGGGTCTGGGAACCATCCTGCGTATTGTGGGTTCAAAGGAGCCAGCCGGCCACTCCCAGCCACAGGCCCCCAAACACAAACAACGGCGCTTTTCCCTGGAAAACAAAACTCGCCTGACAACTTTTTGATGGCAGATTGCATGAGCCACTTGGTACTATCAAACCAGCCCAACTTGGCACTGGTGCCACCATGGGTCTGGTCACCATCCTGCCTATCGTAGCTTTTCAGGAGCCAGCCGGTCACTCCCAGCCATAGGTCCCCAGTCACAAACCTCGGCCCGTTTCCCTGGCAAACAAAAGTAAGCTGCCCCACTTCTGGATGGCAGATTGCAGGAGCCACTTGGTACTATCAAACCAGCCCAACTTGGCACTGGTGCCACCTCTGGTCTGGGAACCATGCTGCGTAACACAGATTCTACGGCGCCAGTCGGCCACTCCCAGCCACAAGCCCCCAAACACAAACAACGGCGCTATTCTCTGGCAAACAAAACTCCACTGCCCCTCTTCTGGATGGCAAATTGCAGGACGCACTTGGTACTATAAAAACAGCCCGACTTGGCACTGGTGCCACCTTGGGTCTGGGAACCATCCTGCGTATCGATCTTTTTAATGAGACAGCCGGCCACTCCCAGCCATATGCCCCCAAACACAACCCACGGCCCTTTTCTCTGGCAAACAAAACTCAACTGCACCGCTTCTGGATGGCAGATTGCAGGAGCCACTTGGTACTATCAAACCAGCCCGACTTGGCACTGGTGCCACCTTGGGTCTGGGAACCATCCAGCCTATCGTGGATTTTAAGGAGCCAGCCGGCTACTCCCAGCCACAGGCCCCCAACAAAAACCACGGCCCTTTTTTCTGGCAAACAAAACTTAGCTGCCTCACTTCTGGATGGCAGATTGCAGGAGCCACTTGGTGTAATCAAACCAGCCCGACTTGGCACTGGTGCCACCTTGGGTCTGGGATCCATCCTGCGTATCGTGGATTCTAAGGAGCCAGCCGGCCACTCCCAGCCACAGGTCCCCAAACAAAATCAACGGCGCTGTTCCCTGGAAAACAAAACACGTCTGCCAACATTTTGATGGAGTTTGCAGGAGCCACTTGGTACTATCAAACCAGCCCGACTTGGCACTGGTGCCACCTTGGGTCTGGGAAACATCCTGCGTATCGTGGATTCTAAGGAGCCAGCCGGCCACTCCTAGCCACAGGCCCCCAGACAAAAACCTAGGCCTATTTCTCTGGCAAACAAAAGTAAGCTGCCCCGCTTCTGGATGGCAGATTGCAGGAGACACTTGGGACTATCAAACCAGCCCAACTTGGCACTGGTGCCACCTTGGATCTGGGAACCATGCTGTGTATCGTGGATATTCAGGGGCCAGCCGGCCACTCTCAGCCATATGTCCCCAAACAGAAACCTCGGCCCGTTTCTCTGGCAAACAAAACTCAACTGCCCCTCTTCTGGATGGCAAATTGCAGGATGAACTTGATATTAAAACCGCAGGCCGACTTGGTAGTGGTGACACCTTGGGCCTGGGAACCATCATGCGTATCGAGCATTTTAAGGAGCCAGCCGGCCACTCCCAGCAATATGCCCCCAAAAACAATCCACGGAATTTTTCTCTGGCAAACAAAAATCAGCTGCCCCGCTTCTGGATGGCAGATTGCAGGAGCCACTTTGCACCATCAAACCAGCCCGACTTGGCACTGGTGCCACCTTGCATCTGGGAACCATGCTGCCTAGCGTGGATTTTCAGGAGCCAGCCGGCCACTCTCAGCCATAGGCCCCCATACAAAACCCACGGCCCGTTTCCCTGGCAAACAAAATTAAGCTGCCCCGCTTCTGGATGGCAGATTGCAGGACGCACTTGGTAGTATCAAACCAGCCCGACTTGGCACTGGTGCCACCTTGGGTCTGGGAACCATGCTGCGTATCATGGATTTTCAGGAGCCAGCCGTCCACTGCCAGCCACAGGCCCCGAAACACAAACAACAGCCTTTTTCTCTGGCAAACAAAATTCAGCTGCCCCGCTTCTGGATGGCAGATTGCAGGAACCACTTGGTACTAACAAACCAGCCCGACTTGGCACTGGTGCCACCTTGGGTCTGGGAACCATCCTGCGTATCGTGGATTCTAAGGAGCCAGCTGGCCACTCCCAGCCACAGGCCCCCAAACACAAACAACGGTGCTTTTCCCTGGAAAACAAAACTCGCCTGCCAAACATTTGATGGCAGATTGCAGGAGCCACTTGGTACTATCAAACCAGCCCAACTTGGCACTGGTGCCACCATGGGTCTGGTCACCATCCTGCCTATCGTAGCTTTTCAGGTGCCAGCCAGCCACCCCCAGCCAGAGGCCCCTAGACAAATATTTCGGCCCGTTTCCCTGGCAAACAAAAGTAAGCTACCCCGCTTCTGGATGGCAGATTGCAGGAGCCACTTTGCACCATCAAACCAGCCCAACTTGGCACTGGTGCCACCTCTGGTCTGGGAACCATCCTGCGTATCGTGGCTTCTAAGGAGCCAGCTGGCCACTCCCAGCCACAGGCCCCCAAACACAAACAACGGCGCTTTTCCCTGGAAAACAAAACTCGCCTGCCAACTTTTTGATGGCAGATTGCCGGAGCCACTTGGTACTATCAAACCAGCCCAACTTGGCACTGGTGCCACCATGGGTCTGGTCACCATCCTGCCTATCGTAGCTTTTCAGGAGCCAGTCGGTCACTCCCAGCCTTAGGCCCCCAGACACAAACCTCGGCCCGTTTCCCTGGCAAACAAAAGTAAGCTGCCCCGCTTCTGCATGGCAGATTGAAGGAGCTATTTAGTACTATCAAACCAGCCCGACTTGGCACTGGTGACACCTCTGGTCTGGGAACCATCCTGCCTATCGTGGATTTTCAGGGGCCAGCCGGCCACTCTCAGCCATATGCCCCCAAAAACAAACCACGGACCTTTTATCTGGCAAACAAAACTCAACTGCCCCTCTTCTGGATGGCAAATTTTAGGACGCACTTTGTACTACGAAAACCGCCCGACGTGGCACTGGTGCCACCTTGTGTCAGGGAACCATCCTGCATATCGAGCTTTTTAAGGGGCCAGCCGGCCACGCCCAGCCATATACCCCCAAAAACAAACCACGGACCATTTCTCATGGAAACAAAAATCCGCTGCCCCGTGTCTGGATGGCAGATTGCAGGAGCCACTTTGCACCATCAAACCAGCCCGACTTGGCACTGGTGCCACCTTGGGTCTGGGAACAATCCTGCATATCGTGGATTCTAAGGAGCCAGCCGGCCACTCCCAGCCACAGGCCCCCAAACACAAACAACGGCGCTTTTCCCTGGAAAACAAAACTCGCCTGCCAGCTTTTTGATGGCAGATTGCAGGAGCCACTTGGTACTATCAAATCATCCCAACTTGGCACTGGTGCCACTATGGGTCTGGGAACCATCCTGCCTATTGTAGCATTTCAGGAGCCAGCCGGTCACTCCCAGCCATAGTCCCCCAGACACAAACCTCGGACCGTTTCCCTGGCAAACAAAATTTGGCTGCCCCGATTCTGGATGGCAGATTGCAGGAGCCACATGGTAGTGTCAAACCAGCCCGACTTGGCACTGGTGCCACCTTGGGTCTGGGAACCATCCTGCGTATCGTGGATTCTAAGCAGCCACCCGGCCACTCTGAGCCACAGGCGCCCAAACACAAACAACGGCGCTTTTCCCTGGAAAACAAAACTCGCTTGCCAACATTTTGATGGCAGATTGCAGGAGCCACTTGGTGCTATCAAACCAGCCCAACTTGGCACTGGTGCCACCATGGGTCTGGTCACCATCCTGCCTATCGTAGCTTTTCAGGAGCCAGCCGGTCACTCCCAGCCATAGACCCCCAGACACAAACCTCGGCCCGTTTCCCTGGAAAACAAAAGTAATCTGCCCCGATTCTGGATGGCAGATTGCAGGAGCCACTTGGTACTATCAAATCAGCCCAACTTGGCACTGGTGCCACCATGGGTCTGGTAAACATCCTGCCTATCGTAGCTTTTCAGGAGCCAGCCGGTCACTCCCTGCCATAGGCCCCCAGACACAAACCTCGGCCCGTTTCCCTGGCAAACAAAAGTAAACTGCCCTGCTTTTGGATGGCAGATTGCAGGATGCATTTGGTACTATCAAACCTGCCCGACTTGGCCCTCGTGCAACCTTGGCTCTGGGAACCATGCTGCGTAACGTAGATTCTACGAGGACAGGCGGCCATTCCCAGCCACAGGCCTCTAAACAAAAACAACGGCGCTTTTCCCTGGAAAACAAAACTCGCCTGCCAAATTTTTGATGGCAGATTGCAGGAGCCACTTGGTACTATCAAACCAGCCCAACTTGGTACTGGTGCCACCATGGGTCTGGTAACCATCCTGCCTATCGTAGCTTTTCAGGAGCCAGCCGGTCACTCCCACCCATAGGCCCCCAGACAAATATCTCGGCCCGTTTCCCTGGCAAACAAAAGTAAGCTGCCCCGCTTCTGGATGGCAGATTACAGCAGCCACATGGTACTATCAAACCAGGCCAACATGGCACTGGTGCCACCTTGGCTCTGGGAACCATCCTGCCTATCGTGGATTTTCAGGGGCCAGCCGGCCACTCTCAGCCATATGCCCCCAAACACATACCACGGCCCTTTGCTCTGGCAAACAAAACTCAACTGCCCCTCTTCTGGATGGCAAATTGCAGGACGCACTTGGTACTACGAAAACAGCCCGACTTGGCAGTGATGCCACCTTGGGTCAGGGAACAATCCTGCGTATCGATCTTTTTAAGGAGCCAGCCGGCCACGTCCAGCCATATACCCCCAAAAACAAACCACGGAACTTTTCTCCAGCAAACAAAAATCCGCTGCCCCGCGTCTGAATGGCAGATTTCAGGAGCTATTTAGTATTATCAAACCAGCCCGACTTGGCACTGGTGCCACCATGAGTCTGGTAACCATCCTGCCTATCGTAGCTTTTCAGTAGCCAGCCGGTCACTCCCAGCCATAGGCCCCCAGACACAAACCTCGGCCCGTTTCCCTGGGAAACAAAAGTAAGCTGACCCGCTTCTGGATGGCAGATTGCAGGAGCCACTTGGTACTATCAAACCAGCCCAACTTGGCACTGGTGCCACCTTGGCTCTGGGAACCATCCTGCGTATCCTGGGTTCAAAGGAGGCAGCCGGCCACTCCCAGCCACAGGCCTCTAAACAAGAACAACGGCGCTTTTCCCTGGAAAACAAAAGTCGCCTGACAACTTTTTGATGGCAGATTGCAGGAGCCACTTGGTACTATCAAACCAGCCCAACTTGGCACTGGTGCCACCATGGGTCTGGTCACCATCCTGCCTATCGTAGCTTTTCAGGAGCCAGCCGGTCACTCCCAGCCATAGGCCCCCAGACAAATATCTCGGCCCGTTTCCCTGCAAACAAAAGTAAACAGCCCCGCTTCTGGATGGCAGATTGCAGGAGCCACATGGTACTATCAAACCAGGCCAACATGGCACTGGTGCCACCTCTGGTCTGGGAACCATCCTGCGTATCGTGGATTCTAAAGAGCCAGCTGGCCACTCCCAGCCACAGGCCCCCAAACACAAACAACGGTGCTTTTCCCTGGAAAACAAAACTCACCTGCCAACTTTTTGATGGCAGATTGCAGGAGCCACTTGGTACTATCAAACCAGCCCAACTTGGCACTGGTGCCACCATGGGTCTGGTCACCATCCTGCCTATCGTAGCTTTTCAGGAGCCAGCCGGTCACTCCCAGCCATAGGCCCCCAGACACAAAGCTCTACCCGTTTCCCTGGCAAACAAAAGTAAGCTACCCCGCTTCTGGATGGCAGATTGCAGGAGTCACTTTGCACCATCAAACCAGCCCGACTTGGCACTGGTGCCACCTCTGGTCTGGGACCCATCCTGCGTATCGTGGATTCTAAGGAGACAGCTGGCCACTCCCAGCCACAGGCCCCCAAACACAAACAACGGCGCTTTTCCCTGGAAAACAAAACTCGCTTGCCAACTTTTTGATGGCAGATTGCAGGAGCCACTTGGTACTATCAAACCACCCCAACTTGGCAACAAGAGGTTCCTGCAATCTGACATCCAGAAGTGGGGCAGCTTACTTTTGTTTGCCAGGGAAATGGACCGTTGTTTGTGTTTGGAGGCGTATGGCTGGGAGTGGCCGACTGGCTCCTTAAAATCCACGATACGCAGCATGGTTCCCAGACCAGAGGTGGCACCAGTGCCAAGTTGGGCTGGTTTGATAGTACAAAGTGGCTCCTGCAATCTGCCATCCAGAAGCGGGGCAGCTTACTTTTGTTTGCCAGGGAAACGGGCCGGGCTTTCTGTCTCGGGGCCTATGGCAGGGAGTGACCGGCTGGCTCCTGAAAAGCTACGATAGGCAGGATGGTGACCAGACCCATGGTGGCACCAGTGCCAAGTTGGGCTGGTTTGATAGTACCAAGTGGCTCCTGCAATCTGCCATCAAAAAGTTGGCAGGCGAGTTTTGTTTTCCAGGGAAAAGCGCCATTGTTTGTGTTTGGGGACCTGTGGTTGGGAGTGCCCGGCTGGCTCCTTAGAAACCACGATACGCAGCATGGTTACCAGACAAGAGGTGCCACCAGTGCCAAGTTGTGCTGGTTTGATACTACTAAGTGGTTCCTGCAATCTGCCATCCAGAAGCGGGGCAGCTTACTTTTGTTTGCCACGGAAACGGGCCGTTGTTTGTGTTTGGGGGCCTGTGGCTGGGAGTGGCCGACTGGCTCCTTAGAATCCATGATACGCATCATGGTTCCCAGACCAGAGGTGGCACCAGTGCCAAGTCGGGCTGGTTTGATAGTACCAAGTGGCTCCTGCAATCTGCCATCCAGAAGCGGGGTAGCTTACTTTTGTTTGCCAGGGAAACGGGCCGAGGTTTTTCTCTGGGGGCCTATGGCGGGGAGTGACCGGCTGGCTCCTGAAAAGATAAGATAGGCAGGATGGTGACCAGACCCATGGTGGCACCAGTGCCAAGTTGGGCTGATTTGATAAAACCAAGTGGCTCCTGCAATCTGCCATCAAAAAGTTGGCAGGAGAGTTTTGTTTTCCAGGGAAAAGCGCCGTTGTTTGTGTTTGGGGTCCTGTGGCTGGGAGTGGCCGGCTGGCTCCTTAGAATCCACGATACGCAGCATGGTATCCAGACCCAAGGTGGCACCAGTGCCAAGTTTTGCTGGTTTGATAGTACCAAGTGGTTCCTGCAATCTGCCATCCAGAAGCAGGGCAGCTTACTTTTGTTTGCCAGGGAAACGGGCCGAGGTTTTTGTCTGGTGGCCTATGGCTGGGAGTGACCGCCTGGCTCCTGAAAAGCTACGATAGGCAGGATGGTGACCAGACCCATGGTGGCACCAGTCCCAAGTTGGGCTGGTTTGATAGTACCAAGTGGCTCCTGCAATCTGCCGTCAAAATTTGGCAGGCGAGTTTTTATTTTCCAGGGAAAAGCGCCGTTGTTTGTGTTTGGGGGCCTGTGGCTGGGAGTGGCCGGCTGGCTGCTTAGAATCCACGATACGCAGGATGGTTCCCAGACCCAAGGTGGCACCAGTGCCAAGTCAGGCTAGTATGATGGTGCAAAGTGGCTCCTGCAATCTGCCATCCAGAAGCGGGGCAGCTTACTTTTGTTTGCCAGGGAAACGGTCCGAGCTTTGTGTCTCGGGGCCTATGGCTGGGAGTGACCGGCTGGCTCCTGAAAAGCTACGATAGGCAGGATGGTGACCAGACCCATGGTGGCACCAGTGCCAAGTTGGGCTGGTTTGATAGTACCAAGTGGCTCCTGCAATCTGCCATCAAAAAGTTGGCAGGTGAGTTTTGTTTTCCAGGGAAAAGCGCCGTTGTTTGTGTTTGGGGGCCTGTGGCTGGGAGTGGCCGGCTGGCTCCTTAGAATCCACGATACGCAGGATGGTTCCCAGACCTGAGGTGGCACCAGTGCCAAGTCGGGCTGGTTTTATAGTACCAAGTGCGTCCTGCAATCTGCCATCCAGAAGCGGGGCAGCTTACTTTTGTTTGCCTGGGAAACAGGCCGAGCTTTGTGTCAGGGGGCCTATGGCTGGGAGTGACCGGCTGGCTCCTGAAAAGATACGATAGGCAGGATGGTGACCAGACCCATGGTGGCACCAGTGCCATGTTCGGCTGATTTCATAGTACCAAGTGGCTCCTGCAATCTGCCATCAAAAAGTCGGCAGGCGAGTTTTGTTTTCCAGGGAAAAGCGCCGTTGTTTGTGTCTGCGGGCCTGTGGCTGGAGTGACCGGCTGGCTCCTTAGAATCCACGATACGCAGCATGGTTCCCAGACCCAAGGTGGCACCAGTGCCAAGTCGGGCTGGTTTGATAGTACCAAGTGGTTCCTGCAATCTGCCATCAAAAAGTTGGCAGGCGAGTTTTGTTTTCCAGGGAAAAGCGTCGTTGTTTGTGTTTGGGGGCCTGTGGCTGGGAGTGGCCGGCTGGCTCCTTAGAATCCACGATACGCAGGATGGTTCCCAGACCCAAGGTGGCACCAGTCCCAAGTTGGGCTGGTTTGATAGTACCAAGTGGTTCCTGCAATCTGCCATCCAGAAGCGGGGCAGCTTACTTTGGTTTGCCAGGGAAACGGGCCGAGGTTTGTGTCTGGGGGCCTATGGCTGGGAGTGACCGGCTGGCTCCTGAAAGGCTACGATAGGCAGGATGGTGACCAGACCCATGGTGGCACCAGTGCCAAGTTGGGCTGGTTTGATAGTACCAAGTTGCTCCTGCAATCTGCCATCAAAAAGTTGGCAGGCGAGTTTTGTTTTCCAGGGAAAAGCGCCGTTGTTTGTGTTTGGGGGCCTGTGGCTGGGAGTGGCCGGCTGGCTAATTAGAATCCACGACAGGCAGGATGGTTCCCAGACCAGAGGTGACACCAGTGCCAAGTCGGGCTAGTTTGATGGTGAAAAGTGGCTCCTGCAATCTGCCATCCAGAAGCGGGTTAACTTACTTTTGTTTGCCAGGGAAACGGGCCGAGGTTTTTGTCTGGGGGCCTATGGCTGGGAGTGACCGGCTGTCTCCTGAAAAGCTACGATAGGCAGGATGGTGACCAGACCCATGGTGGCACCAGTGCCAAGTTGGGCTGGTTTCATAGTACCAAGTGGCTCCTGCAATCTGCCATCAAAAAGTTGGCAGGCGAGTTTGTTATCCAGGGAAAAGCGCCGTTGTTTTTGTTTGGGGGCCTGTGGCTGGGAGTGGACGGATGGCTAATTAGAATCCACGATACGCAGCATGGTTCCCAGACCTGAGGTGGCACCAGTGCCAAGTTGGGCTGGTTTGATACTACCAAGTGCGTCCTGCAATCTGCCATCCAGAAGCGGGGCAGCTTACTTTTGTTTGCCAGGGAAACGGGCCGAGGTTTTGTCTGGGGGCCTATGGCAGGGAGTGACCGGCTGGCTCCTGAAAAACTACGATAGGCAGGATGGTGACCAGACCCATGGTGGCACCAGTGCCAAGTTGGGCTGGTTTGATAGTACCAAGTGGCTCCTGCAATCTGCCATCAAAATGTTGGCAGGCGAGTTTTGTTTTCCATGGAAAAGCGCCGTTGTTTGTGTTTGGGGGCCTGTGGCTGGGAGTGGCCGGCTGGCTCCTTAGAATCCAAAATACGCAGGATGGTTCCCAGACCTGAGGTGGCACCAGTGCCAAGTTGGGCTGGTTTGATTGTAGCAAATGGTTCCTGCAATCTACCATCCAGAAGCGGGGCAGCTTACTTTTGTTTGCCAGGGAAACGGGCCGAGCTTTGTGTCTGGGGGCCTATGGCTGGGAGTGACCGGCTGGCTCCTGAAAAGCTACGATAGGCAGGATGGTGACCAGACCCATGGTGGCACCAGTGCCATGTTCGGCTGATTTCATAGTACCAAGTGGCTCCTGCAATCTGCCATCAAAATGTTGGCAGGCGAGTTTTGTTTTCCAGGGAAAAGCGCCGTTGTTTGTGTCTGCGGGCCTGTGGCTGGAGTGGCCGGCTGGCTCCTTAGAATCCACAATACGCAGGATGGTTCCCAGACCCAAGGTGGCACCAGTGCCAAGTTGGGCTGGTTTGATAGTACCAAGTGGTTCCTGCAATCTGCCATCAAAAAGTTGTCAGGCGAGTTTTGTTTTCCAGGGAAAATCGCCGTTGTTTTTGTTTGGGGGCCTGTGGCTGGGAGTGGCCGGCTGGCTCCTTAGAACACACGATACGCAGGATGGTTCCCAGACCCAAGGTGGCACCAGTACCAAGTCGGGCTGGTTTGATAATAACAAGTGGATCCTGCAATCTGCCATCCAGAAGCGGGGCAGCTTACTTTTGTTTGCCAGGGAAACGGGCCGAGCTTTGTGCCTGGGGGCCTATGGCTGGGAGTGACCGGCTGGCTCCTGAAAAGCTACGATAGGCAGGATGGTGACCAGACCCATGGTGGCACCAGTGCCAAGTTGGGCTGGTTTGATAGTACCAAGTGGCTCCTGCAATCTGCCATCAAAAAGTTGGCAGGCGAGTTTTGTTTTCCAGGGAAAAGCGCCGTTGTGTGTGTTTTGGGGCCTGTGGCTGGGAGTGGATGGCTGGCTCCTGAAAATCCATGATACGCAGCATGGTTCCCAGACCCAAGGTGGCACCAGTGCCAAGTCGGGCTGGTTTGATGGTGCAAAGTGGCTCCTGCAATCTGCCATCCAGACGCGGGGCAGCGGATTTTTGTTTCCATGAGAAATGGTCCGTGGTTTGTTTTTGGGGCTATATGGCTGGGCGTGGCCTGCTGGCTCCTTAAAAAGCTACGATAGGCAGGATGGTTCCCTGACCCAAGGTGGCACCAGTGCCAAGTCGGGCGGTTTTCGTAGTACAAAGTGCGTCCTAAAATTTGCCATCCAGAAGAGGGGCAGTTGAGTTTTGTTTACCAGAGAAAAGGGCCGTGGTTTGTTTTTGGGGGCATATGGCTGATAGTGGCCGTCTGGCCCCTGAAAATCCACGATAGGCAGGATGGTGACCAGACCAGAGGTGGCACCAGTGCCAAGTCGGGCTGGTTTGATAGTACTAAATAGCACCTGCAATCTGCCATGCAGAAGCGGGGCAGCTTACTTTTGTTTGCCAGGGAAACGGGCCGAGGTTTGTGTCTGGGGGCCTATGGCTGGGAGTGACCGCCTGGCTCCTGAAAAGCTACGATAGGCAGGATGGTTACCAGACCCATGGTGGCACCAGTGCCAAGTTGGGCTGGTTTGATAGTACCAAGTGGCTCCTGCAATCTGCCATCAAAAAGTTGTCAGGCGAGTTTTGTTTTCCAGGGAAAAGCGCCGTTGTTTGTGTTTGGGGGACTGTTGGTGGGAGTGGCCGGCTGGCTCCTTAGAACACACGATACGCAGGATGGTTCCCAGACCCAAGGTGGCACCAGTGCCACGTCGGGCTGGTTTGATGGTGAAAAGTGGCTCCTGCAATCTGCCATCCTGAAGCGGGGTAGCTTACTTTTGTGTGCCAGGGAAACGGGCCGAGGTTTATGACTGGGGGCCTAGGGCTAGGAGTGACCGGCTGGCTCCTGAAAAGCAACAATAGGCAGGATGGTTCCCAGACCCAAGGTGGCACCAGTGCCAAGTTGGGCTGGTTTGATGGTACCAACTGGCTCCTGCAATCTGCCATCTAAAAGTTGTCAGGCGAGTTTTGTTTTCCAGGGAAAAGCGCCGTTGATTTTGTTTGGAGGCCTGTGGCTGGCAGTGGCTGCCTGTCGTCTTAGAATCCGGGTTACGCAGCATGGTTCCCAGAGCCAAGGTGGCACCAGTGCCAAGTTGGGCTGATTTGATGGTGCAAAGTGGCTCCTGCAATCTGCCATCCAGAAGTGCGGTAGCTTACTTTTGTGTGCCAGGGAAACAGGCCGAGCTTTGTGTCTGGGGGCCTATGGCTGGGAGTGACCGGCTGGCTCCTGAAAAGCTACGATAGGCAGGATGGTGACCAGACCCATGGTGGCACCAGTGCCAAGTTGGGCTGGTTTGATAGTACCAAGTGGCTCCTGCAATCTGCCATCAAAAAGTTGGCAGGCGAGTTTTGTTTTCCAGGGAAAAGCGCCGTTGTGTGTGTTTTGGGGCCTGTGGCTGGGAGTGGCCAGCTGGCTCCTTAGAATCCACGATACGCAGGATGGTTCCCAGACCCAAGGTGGCACCAGTGCCAAGTCGGGCTGGTTTGTTAGTACCAAGTGGTTCCTGCAATCTGCCATCCAGAAGCGGGGCAGCTGAATTTTGTTTGCCAGAGAAAAAGGCTGTTGTTTGTGTTTCGGGGCCTGTGGCTGGCAGTGGACGGCTGGCTCCTGAAAATCCATGATACGCAGCATGGTTCCCAGACCCAAGGTGGCACCAGTGCCAAGTAGGGCTGGTTTCATAGTACCCAGTGGCTCCTGCAATCTGCCATCCAGAAGAGGGGCAGTTGAGTTTTGTTTTCCAGAGAAAAGGGCCGTGGTTTGTGTTTGGGGCCTATGGCTGAGAGTGACCGGCTGGCTCCTGAAAAGCTACGATAGGCAGGATGGTGACCAGACCCATGGTGGCACCAGTGCCAAGTCGGGCTGGTTTGATAATACTAAATAGCTCCTGCAATCTGCCATCCAGACGCGGGGCAGCGGATTTTTGCTTGCTGGAGAAAAGTTCCGTGGGTTTTTTTTGGGGGTATATGGCTGGACGTTGCCGGCTGACTCCTTAAAAACATCGATACGCAGGATGGTTCCCTGACCCAAGGTGGCATCACTGCCAAGTCGGGCTGTTTTCGTAGTACCAAGTGCGTCCTGCAATTTGCCATCCAGAAGAGGGGCAGTTGAGTTTTGTTTACCAGAGAAAAGGGCCGTGGTTTGTGTTTGGGGGCATATGGCTGAGAGTGGCCGGCTGGCGCCTGAAAATCCACGATAGGCAGGATGGTTCCCAGAGCCAAGGTGGCACCAGTGCCATGTTGGCCTGGTTTGATAGTACCATGTGGCTCCTGCAATCTGCCATCCAGAAGCGGGGCAGCTTATATTTGTTTGCCAGGGAAACGGGCCGAGGTATTTGTCTGGGGGCCTATGGCTGGGAGTGACCGGCTGGCTCCTGAAAAGCTACGATAGGCAGGATGGTGACCAGACCCATGGTGGCACCAGTGCCAAGTTGGGCTGGTTTGATAGTACCAAGTGGCTCCTGCAATCTGCCATCCAGAAGCGGGGTAGCTTACTTTTGTTTGCCAGGGAAACGGGCAGAGCTTTCTGTCTGGGGGCTATGGTTGGGAGTAACCGGCTGGCTCCTGAAAAGCTACGATAGGCAGGATGGTTCCCAGATCCAAGATGGCACCAGTGCCAAGTCGGGGTGGTTTGATGGTGCAAAGTGGCTCCTGCAATCTGCCATCCTGACGCGGGGCAGCGGATTTTTGTTCCAAGAGAAATGGTCCGTGGTTTGTTTTTGGGGCTATATGGCTGGGCGTGGCCTGCTGGCTCCTTAAATAGCTACGATAGGCAGGATGGTTCCCTGACCCAAGGTGGCACCAGTGCCAAGTCGGGCGGTATTCGTAGTACAAAGTGCGTCCAAAAATTTGCCATCCAGAAGAGGGGCAGTTGAGTTTTGTTTACCAGAGAAAAGGGCCGTGGTTTGTTTTTGGGGGCATATGGCTGATAGTGGCCGTCTGGCCCCTGAAAATCCACGATAGGCAGGATGGTGACCAGACCAGAGGTGGCACCAGTGCCAAGTCGGTCTGGTTTGATAGTACTAAATAGCACCTGCAATCTGCCATGCAGAAGCGGGGCAGCTTACTTTTGTTTGCCAGGGAAACGGGCCGAGGTTTGTGTCTGGGGGCCTATGGCTGGGAGTGACCGGCTGGCTCCTGAAAAGCTACGATAGGCAGGATGGTTACCAGACCCATGGTGGCACCAGTGCCAAGTTGGGCTGGTTTGATAGTACCAAGTGGCTCCTGCAATCTGCCATCAAAAAGTTGGCAGGCCAGTTTTGTTTTCCAGGGAAAAGCGCCGTTGTTTGTGTTTGGGGGACTGTGGGTGGGAGTGGCCGGCTGGCTCCTTAGAACACACGATACGCAGGATGGTTCCCAGACCCAAGGTGGCACCAGTGCCACGTCGGGCTGGTTTGATGGTGAAAAGTGGCTCCTGCAATCTGCCATCCTGAAGCGGGGTAGCTTACATTTGTGTGCCAGGGAAACGGGCCGAGGTTTATGACTGGGGGCCTAGGGCTAGAAGTGACCGGCTGGCTCCTGAAAAGCAACAATAGGCAGGATGGTTCCCAGACCCAAGGTGGCACCAGTGCCAAGTTGGGCTGGTGGTGATGGTACCAACTGGCTCCTGCAATCTGCCATCTAAAAGTTGTCAGGCGAGTTTTGTTTTCCAGGGAAAAGCGCCGTTGATTTTGTTTGGAGGCCTGTGGCTGGCAGTGGCTGCCTGTCGTCTTAGAATCCGGGTTACGCAGCATGGTTCCCAGAGCCAAGGTGGCACCAGTGTCAAGTTGGGCTGGTTTGATAGTACCAAGTGGCTCCTGCAATCTGCCATCCAGAAGCGGGGCAGCTTACTTTTGTTTGCCAGGGAAACGGGCCGAGGTATTTGTCTGGGGACCTATGGCTGGGAGTGACCGGCTGGCTCCTGAAAAGCTACGATAGGCAGGATGGTTCCCTGACCCAAGGTGGCACCAGTGCCAAGTCGGGCGGTTTTCGTAGTACAAAGTGCGTCCTAAAATTTGCCATCCAGAAGAGGGGCAGTTGAGTTTTGTTTACCAGAGAAAAGCCCGTGGTTTGTTTTTGGGGGCATATGGCTGATAGTGGCCGTCTGGCGCCTGAAAATCCACGATAGGCAGGATGGTTCCCAGACCAGAGGTGGCACCAGTGCCAAGTCGGGCTGGTTTGATAGTACTAAATAGCACCTGCAATCTGCCATGCAGAAGCGGGGCAGCTTACTTTTGTTTGCCAGGGAAACGGGCCGAGGTTTGTGTCTGGGGGCCTATGGCTGGGAGTGACCGCCTGGCTCCTGAAAAGCTACGATAGGCAGGATGGTGACCAGACCCATGGTGGCACCAGTGCCAAGTTGGGCTGGTTTGATAGTACCAAGTGGCTCCTGCAATCTGCCATCAAAAAGTTGGCAGGCCAGTTTTGTTTTCCAGGGAAAAGCGCCGTTGTTTGTGTTTGGAGGACAGTGGCTGGGAGTGGCCGGCTGGCTCCTTAGAACACACGATACGCAGGATGGTTCCCAGACCCAAGGTGGCACCAGTGCCAAGTCGGGCTGGTTTGATGGTGAAAAGTGGCTCCTGCAATCTGCCATCCTGAAGCGGGGTAGCTTACATTTGTGTGCCAGGGAAACGGGCCGAGGTTTATGACTGGGGGCCTAGGGCTAGAAGTGACCGGCTGGCTCCTGAAAAGCAACAATAGGCAGGATGGTTCCCAGACCCAAGGTGGCACCAGTGCCAAGTTGGGCTGGTTTGATGGTAACAACTGGCTCCTGCAATCTGCCATCTAAAAGTTGTCAGGCGAGTTTTGTTTTCCAGGGAAAAGCGCCGTTGATTTTGTTTGGAGGCCTGTGGCTGGCAGTGGCTGCCTGTCGTCTTAGAATCCGGGTTACGCAGCATGGTTCCCAGAGCCAAGGTGGCACCAGTGTCAAGTTGGGCTGGTTTGATAGTACCAAGTGGCTCCTGCAATCTGCCATCCAGAAGCGGGGCAGCTTACTTTTGTTTGCCAGGGAAACGGGCCGAGGTATTTGTCTGGGGGCCTATGGCTGGGAGTGACCGGCTGGCTCCTGAAAAGCTACGATAGGCAGGATGGTGACCAGACCCATGGTGGCACCAGTGCCAAGTTGGGCTGGTTTGATAGTACCAAGTGGCTCCTGCAATCTGCCATCAAAAAGTTGGCAGGTCAGTTTTGTTTTCCAGGGAAAAGCGCCGTTGTTTGTGTTTGGGGGACTGTGGCTGGGAGTGGCCGGCTGGCTCCTTAGAACACAGGATACGCAGGATGGTTCCCAGACCCAAGGTGGCACCAGTGCCAAATCGGGCTGGTTTGATAGCACCAAGTGGCTCCTGCAATCTGCCATGCAGAAGCGGGGCAGCTTACTTTTGTTTTCCAGGGAAACGGACCGAGGTTTTTTTCTGGGGGCCTATGGCTGGGAGTGACCGGCTGGCTCCTGAAAAGCTACGATAGGCAGGATGGTGACCAGACCCATGGTGGCACCAGTGCCAAGTTGGGCTGGTTTGATAGTACCAAGTGGCTCCTGCAATCTGCCATCAAAAAGTTGGCAGGCGAGTTTTGTTTTCCAGGGAAAAGCGCCGTTGTGTGTATTTTGGGGCCTGTGGCTGGGAGTGGCCACCTGGCTCCTTAGAATCCACGACACGCAGGATGGTTCCCAGACCCAAGGTGGTACCAGTGCCAAGTCGGGCTGGTTTGTTAGTACCAAGTGGTTCCTGCAATCTGCCATCCAGAAGCGGGGCAGCTGAATTTTGTTTGCCAGAGAAAAAGGCTGTTGTTTGTGTTTCGGGGCCTGTGGCTGGCAGTGGACGGCTGGCTCCTGAAAATCCATGATACGCAGCATGGTTCCCAGACCCTAGGTGGCACCAGTGCCAAGTAGGGCTAGTTTCATAGTACCCACTGGCTCCTGCAATCTGCCATCCAGAAGAGGGGCAGTTGAGTTTTTTTTTCCAGAGAAAAGGGCCGTGGTTTGTGTTTGGGGCCTATGGCTGAGAGTGACCGGCTGGCCCCTGAAAATCCACGATAGGAAGGATGGTTCCCAGATCCAAGGTGGCAGCAGTGCCATGTTGTGCTGGTGTGATAGTCCCAAGTGGCTCCTGCAATCTGCCATCCAGAAGTGGGGCAGCTGAATTTTGTTTGCCAGAGAAAAAGGCTGTTGTTTGTGTTTGGGGTCTTGTGGCTGGGAGTGGCCGACTGGCGCCTTAGAATCTGCGATAAGCAGCATGGTTCCCAGACCCAAGGTGGCACCAGTGCCAAGTTGGGCTGGTTTGATAGTACCAAGTGGCTCCTGCAATCTGCCATCCAGAAGCGGGGCAGCTTACTTTTGTTTGCCAGGGAAACGGGCCGAGGTTTGTGTTTGGGGGCCTATGGCTGGGAGTGACCGGCTGGCTCCTGGAAAGCTACAATAGGCAGGATGCTTACCAGACCCATGGTGGCACCAGTGCCAAGTTGGGCTGGTTTGATAGTACCAAGTTGCTCCTGCAATCTGCCATCAAAAAGTTGGCAGGCGAGTTTTGTTTTCCAGGGAAAAGCGCCGTTGTTTGTGTTTGGGGGCCTGTGGCTGGGAGTGGCCGGCTGGCTCCTTAGAATCCACGATACGCAGGATGGTTCCCAGACCCAAGGTGGCACCAGTGCCAAGTCGGGCTGGTTTGATACTACCAAGTGGTTCCTGCAATCTGCCATCCAGAAGCAGGGCAGCTTACTTTTGTTTGCCAGGGAAACGGGCCGTGGGTTTTGTTTGGGGGCATATAGCTGAGAGTGGCCCGCTGGCCCCTGAAAATCCACGCTAGGCAGCATGGTTCCCAGATGCAAGGTGGCACCAGTGCCAAGTCGGGCTGGTTTGATGGTGCAAAGTGGCTCCTGCAATCTGCCATCCAGAAGCGGGGCAGCTGATTTTTGTTTGCCAGAGAAAAATTCCGTGGATTGTTTTTGGGGGCATATTGCTGGGAGTGGCCGGCTGGCTCCTTAAAATGCTCGATACGCATGATGGTTCCCAGGCCCAAGGTGTCACCACTACCAAGTCGGCCTGCGGTTTTAGTATCAAGTTCATCCTGCAATTTGCCATCCAGAAGAGGGGCAGTTGAGTTTTGTTTGCCAGAGAAACGGGCCGAGGTTTCTGTTTGGGGACATATGGCTGAGAGTGGCCGGCTGGCCCCTGAAAATCCACGATACACAACATGGTTCCCAGATCCAAGGTGGCACCAGTGCCAAGTTGGGCTGGTTTGATAGTCCCAAGTGTCTCCTGCAATCTGCCATCCAGAAGCGGGGCAGCTTACTTTTGTTTGCCAGAGAAATAGGCCTAGGTTTTTGTTTGGGGGCCTGTGGCTAGGAGTGGCCTGCTGGCTCCTAAGAATCCACGATACGCAGGATGTTTACCAGACCCATGGTGGCACCAGTGCCAAGTTGGGCTGGTTTGATAGTACCAAGTGGCTCCTGCAAACTCCATCAAAAAGTTGGCAGGCGTGTTTTGTTTTCCAGGGAACAGCGCCGTTGATTTTGTTTGGGGGCCTGTGGCTGGGAGTGGCCGGCTGGCTCCTTAGAATCCACGATACGCAGGATGGTTCCCAGACCCAAGGTGACACCAGTGCCAAGTCGGGCTGGTTTGATTACACCAAGTGGCTCCTGCAATCTGCCATCCAGAAGTGAGGCAGCTAAGTTTTGTTTGCCAGAAAAAAGGGCCGTGGTTTTTGTTGGGGGCCTGTGGCTGGGAGTAGCCGGCTGGCTCCTTAAAATCCACGATAGGCTGGATGGTTCCCAGACCCAAGGTGGCACCAGTGCCAAGTCGGGCTGGTTTGATAGTACCAAGTGGCTCCTGCAATCTGCCATCCAGAAGCGGGGCAGCTTACTTTTGTTTGCCAGGGAAACGGGCGGCGGTTTGTGTCTCGGGGCCTATGGCAGGGAGTGACCGGCTGGCTCCTGAAAAGCTACGATAGGCAGGATGGTGACCAGACCCATGGTGGCACCAGTGGCAAGTTGGGCTGGTTTGATAGTACCAAGTGGCTCCTGCAATCTGCCATCAAAATGTTGGCAGGCGAGGTTGTTTTCCAGGGAAAAGCGCCGTTGTGTGTGTTTTGGGGCCTGTGGCTGGGAGTGGCCAGCTGGCTCCTTAGAATCCACGATACGCAGGAAGGTTCCCAGACCCAAGGTGGCACCAGTGCCAAGTCAGGCTGGTTTGATTGCACCAAGTGGCTCCTGCAATCTGCCATCCAGAAGCGGGGCAGCTTACTTTTGTTTTCCAGGGAAACGGACCGAGGTTTTTTTCTGGGGGCCTATGGCTGGGAGTGACCGGCTGGCTCCTGAAAAGCTACGATAGGCAGGATGGTGACCAGACCCATGGTGGCACCAGTGCCAAGTTGGGCTGGTTTGATAGTACCAAGTGGCTCCTGCAATCTGCCATCAAAAAGTTGGCAGGCGAGTTTTGTTTTCCAGGGAAAAGCGCCGTTGTGTGTATTTTGGGGCCTGTGGCTGGGAGTGGCCAGCTGGCTCCTTAGAATCCACGATACGCAGGATGGTTCCCAGACCCAAGGTGGCACCAGTGCCAAGTCGGGCTGGTTTGTTAGTACCAAGTGGTTCCTGCAATCTGCCATCCAGAAGCGGGGCAGCTGAATTTTGTTTGCCAGAGAAAAAGGCTGTTGTTTGTGTTTCGGGGCCTGTGGCTGGCAGTGGACGGCTGGCTCCTGAAAATCCATGATACGCAGCATGGTTCCCAGACCCAAGGTGGCACCAGTGCCAAGTAGGGCTGGTTTCATAGTACCCAGTGGCTCCTGCAATCTGCCATCCAGAAGAGGGGCAGTTGAGTTTTGTTTTCCAGAGAAAAGGGCCGTGGTTTGTGTTTGGGGCCTATGCCTGAGAGTGACCGGCTGGCCCCTGAAAATCCACGATAGGAAGGATGATTCCCAGATCCAAGGTGGCACCAGTGCCATGTTGTGCTGGTGTGATAGTCCCAAGTGGCTCCTGCAATCTGCCATCCAGAAGCGGGGCAGCTGAATTTTGTTTGCCAGAGAAAAAGGCTGTGGTTTTTGTTTGGGGGCCTATGGCTGGGAGTGGCCAGCTGGCTCCTGAAAATCCATGATACGCAGCATGGTTCCCAGACCCAAGGTGGCACCAGTGCCAAGTGGGGCTGGTTTCACAGTGTCAAGTGCCTCCTGCAATCTCCCATCCAGAAGCGGGGCAGCTGAGTTTTGTTTGCCTGTGAAACGGGCCGTTGTTTTTGATTGGGGTCTGTGGCCGAGAGTGTCCAGCTGGCTCCTGACAATCCACAATACGCAGGATGGTTCCCAGACCCAAGGTGGCACCCGTGCCAAGTCATGCTGGTTTGATAGTACCAAGTGCGTCCTGCAATTTGCCATCCAGAAGAGGGGCAGTTGAGTTTTGTTTGCCAGAGAAAAGCGCCGTTGTTTGTGTTTGGGGTCTTGTGGCTGGGAGTGGCCGACTGGCGCCTTAGAATCTGCGATACGCAGCATGGTTCCCAGACCCAAGGTGGCACCAGTGCCAAGTTGGGCTGGTTTGATAGTACCAAGTGGCTCCTGCAATCTGCCATCCAGAAGCGGGGCAGCTTACTTTTGTTTGCCAGGGAAACGGGCCGAGGTTTGTGTTTGGGGGCCTATGGCTGGGAGTGACCGGCTGGCTCCTGGAAAGCTACAATAGGCAGGATGCTTACCAGACCCATGGTGGCACCAGTGCCAAGTTGGGCTGGTTTGATAGTACCAAGTTGCTCCTGCAATCTGCCATCAAAAAGTTGGCAGGCCAGTTTTGTTTTCCAGGGAAAAGCGCCGTTGTTTGTGTTTGGGGGACTGTGGCTGGGAGTGGCCGGCTGGCTCCTTAGAACACACGATACGCAGGATGGTTCCCAGACCCAAGGTGGCACCAGTGCCACGTCGGGCTGGTTTGATGGTGAAAAGTGGCTCCTGCAATCTGCCATCCTGAAGCGGGGTAGCTTACATTTGTGTGCCAGGGAAACGGGCCGAGGTTTATGACTGGGGGCCTAGGGCTAGAAGTGACCGGCTGGCTCCTGAAAAGCAACAATAGGCAGGATGGTTCCCAGACCCAAGGTGGCACCAGTGCCAAGTTGGGCTGGTTTGATGGTACCAACTGGCTCCTGCAATCTGCCATCTAAAAGTTGTCAGGCGAGTTTTGTTTTCCAGGGAAAAGCGCCGTTGATTTTGTTTGGAGGCCTGTGGCTGGCAGTGGCTGCCTGTCGTCTTAGAATCCGGGTTACGCAGCATGGTTCCCAGAGCCAAGGTGGCACCAGTGTCAAGTTGGGCTGGTTTGATAGTACCAAGTGGCTCCTGCAATCTGCCATCCAGAAGCGGGGCAGCTTACTTTTGTTTGCCAGGGAAACGGGCCGAGGTATTTGTCTGGGGACCTATGGCTGGGAGTGACCGGCTGGCTCCTGAAAAGCTACGATAGGCAGGATGGTGACCAGACCCATGGTGGCACCAGTGCCAAGTTGGGCTGGTTTGATAGTACCAAGTGGCTCCTGCAATCTGCCATCAAAAAGTTGGCAGGTCAGTTTTGTTTTCCAGGGAAAAGCGCCGTTGTTTGTGTTTGGGGGACTGTGGCTGGGAGTGGCCGGCTGGCTCCTTAGAACACAGGATACGCAGGATGGTTCCCAGACCCAAGGTGGCACCAGTGCCAAGTCGGGCTGGTTTGATAGCACCAAGTGGCTCCTGCAATCTGCCATGCAGAAGCGGGGCAGCTTACTTTTGTTTTCCAGGGAAACGGACCGAGGTTTTTTTCTGGGGGCCTATGGCTGGGAGTGACCGGCTGGCTCCTGAAAAGCTACGATAGGCAGGATGGTGACCAGACCCATGGTGGCACCAGTGCCAAGTTGGGCTGGTTTGATAGTACCAAGTGGCTCCTGCAATCTGCCATCAAAAAGTTGGCAGGCGAGTTTTGTTTTCCAGGGAAAAGCGCCGTTGTGTGTATTTTGGGGCCTGTGGCTGGGAGTGGCCAGCTGGCTCCTTAGAATCCACGACACGCAGGATGGTTCCCAGACCCAAGGTGGTACCAGTGCCAAGTCGGGCTGGTTTGTTAGTACCAAGTGGTTCCTGCAATCTGCCATCCAGAAGCGGGGCAGCTGAATTTTGTTTGCCAGAGAAAAAGGCTGTTGTTTGTGTTTCGGGGCCTGTGGCTGGCAGTGGACGGCTGGCTCCTGAAAATCCATGATACGCAGCATGGTTCCCAGACCCTAGGTGGCACCAGTGCCAAGTAGGGCTAGTTTCATAGTACCCACTGGCTCCTGCAAACTGCCATCCAGAAGAGGGGCAGTTGAGTTTTGTTTTCCAGAGAAAAGGGCCGTGGTTTGTGTTTGGGGCCTATGGCTGAGAGTGACCGGCTGGCCCCTGAAAATCCACGATAGGAAGGATGGTTCCCAGATCCAAGGTGGCAGCAGTGCCATGTTGTGCTGGTGTGATAGTCCCAAGTGGCTCCTGCAATCTGCCATCCAGAAGTGGGGCAGCTGAATTTTGTTTGCCAGAGAAAAAGGCTGTGGTTTTTGTTTGGGGGCCTATGGCTGGGAGTGGCCGGCTGGCTCCTGAAAATCCATGATACGCAGCATGGTTCCCAGACCCAAGGTGGCACCAGTGCCAAGTGGGGCTGGTTTCACAGTGTCAAGTGCCTCCTGCAATCTCCCATCCAGAAGCGGGGCAGCTGAGTTTTGTTTGCCTGTGAAACGGGCCGTTGTTTTTGATTGGGGTCTGTGGCCGAGAATGTTCAGCTGGCTCCTGACAATCCACAATACGCAGGATGGTTCCCAGACCCAAGGTGGCACCAGTGCCAAGTCGGGCTGTTTTTATAGTACCAAGTGCGTCCTGCAATTTGCCATCCAGAAGAGGGGCAGTTGAGTTTTGTTTGCCAGAGAAAAGCGCCGTTGTTTGTGTTTGGGGTCTTGTGGCTGGGAGTGGCCGACTGGCGCCTTAGAATCTGCGATACGCAGCATGGTTCCCAGACCCAAGGTGGCACCAGTGCCAAGTTGGGCTGGTTTGATAGTACCAAGTGGCTCCTGCAATCTGCCATCCAGAAGCGGGGCAGCTTACTTTTGTTTGCCAGGGAAACGGGCCGAGGTTTGTGTTTGGGGGCCTATGGCTGGGAGTGACCGGCTGGCTCCTGGAAAGCTACAATAGGCAGGATGGTGACCAGACCCATGGTGGCACCAGTGCCAAGTTGGGCTGGTTTGATAGTACCAAGTTGCTCCTGCAATCTGCCATCAAAAAGTTGGCAGGCGAGTTTTGTTTTCCAGGGAAAAGCGCCGTTGTTTGTGTTTGGGGGCCTGTGGCTGGGAGTGGCCGGCTGGCTCCTTAGAATCCACGATACGCAGGATGGTTCCCAGACCCAAGGTGGCACCAGTGCCAAGTCGGGCTGGTTTGATACTACCAAGTGGTTCCTGCAATCTGCCATCCAGAAGCAGGGCAGCTTACTTTTGTTTGCCAGGGAAACGGGCCGTGGGTTTTGTTTGGGGGCATATAGCTGAGAGTGGCCCGCTGGCCCCTGAAAATCCACGCTAGGCAGCATGGTTCCCAGATGCAAGGTGGCACCAGTGCCAAGTCGGGCTGGTTTGATGGTGCAAAGTGGCTCCTGCAATCTGCCATCCAGAAGCGGGGCAGCTGATTTTTGTTTGCCAGAGAAAAATTCCGTGGATTGTTTTTGGGGGCATATTGCTGGGAGTGGCCGGCTGGCTCCTTAAAATGCTCGATACGCATGATGGTTCCCAGGCCCAAGGTGTCACCACTACCAAGTCGGCCTGCGGTTTTAGTATCAAGTTCATCCTGCAATTTGCCATCCAGAAGAGGGGCAGTTGAGTTTTGTTTGCCAGAGAAACGGGCCGAGGTTTCTGTTTGGGGACATATGGCTGAGAGTGGCCGGCTGGCCCCTGAAAATCCACGATACACAACATGGTTCCCAGATCCAAGGTAGCACCAGTGCCAAGTTGGGCTGGTTTGATAGTCCCAAGTGTCTCCTGCAATCTGCCATCCAGAAGCGGGGCAGCTTACTTTTGTTTGCCAGAGAAATAGGCCTAGGTTTTTGTTTGGGGGCCTGTGGCTAGGAGTGGCCTGCTGGCTCCTAAGAATCCACGATACGCAGGATGTTTACCAGACCCATGGTGGCACCAGTGCCAAGTTGGGCTGGTTTGATAGTACCAAGTGGCTCCTGCAAACTCCATCAAAAAGTTGGCAGGCGTGTTTTGTTTTCCAGGGAACAGCGCCGTTGATTTTGTTTGGGGGCCTGTGGCTGGGAGTGGCCGGCTGGCTCCTTAGAATCCACGATACGCAGGATGGTTCCCAGACCCAAGGTGACACCAGTGCCAAGTCGGGCTGGTTTGATTACACCAAGTGGCTCCTGCAATCTGCCATCCAGAAGTGAGGCAGCTAAGTTTTGTTTGCCAGAAAAAAGGGCCGTGGTTTTTGTTGGGGGCCTGTGGCGGGGAGTAGCCGGCTGGCTCCTTAAAATCCACGATAGGCTGGATGGTTCCCAGACCCAAGGTGGCACCAGTGCCAAGTCGGGCTGGTTTGATAGTACCAAGTGGCTCCTGCAATCTGCCATCCAGAAGCGGGGCAGCTTACTTTTGTTTGCCAGGGAAACGGGCCGCGGTTTGTGTCTCGGGGCCTATGGCAGGGAGTGACCGGCTGGCTCCTGAAAAGCTACGATAGGCAGGATGGTGACCAGACCCATGGTGGCACCAGTGGCAAGTTGGGCTGGTTTGATAGTACCAAGTGGCTCCTGCAATCTGCCATCAAAAAGTTGGCAGGCGAGGTTGTTTTCCAGGGAAAAGCGCCGTTGTGTGTGTTTTGGGGCCTGTGGCTGGGAGTGGCCAGCTGGCTCCTTAGAATCCACGATACGCAGGATGGTTCCCAGACCCAAGGTGGCACCAGTGCCAAGTCAGGCTGGTTTGATTGCACCAAGTGGCTCCTGCAATCTGCCATCCAGAAGCGGGGCAGCTTACTTTTGTTTTCCAGGGAAACGGACCGAGGTTTTTTTCTGGGGGCCTATGGCTGGGAGTGACCGGCTGGCTCCTGAAAAGCTACGATAGGCAGGATGGTGACCAGACCCATGGTGGCACCAGTGCCAAGTTGGGCTGGTTTGATAATACCAAGTGGCTCCTGCAATCTGCCATCAAAAAGTTGGCAGGCGAGTTTTGTTTTCCAGGGAAAAGCGCCGTTGTGTGTATTTTGGGGCCTGTGGCTGGGAGTGGCCAGCTGGCTCCTTAGAATCCACGATACGCAGGATGGTTCCCAGACCCAAGGTGGCACCAGTGCCAAGTCGGGCTGGTTTGTTAGTACCAAGTGGTTCCTGCAATCTGCCATCCAGAAGCGGGGCAGCTGAATTTTGTTTGCCAGAGAAAAAGGCTGTTGTTTGTGTTTCGGGGCCTGTGGCTGGCAGTGGACGGCTGGCTCCTGAAAATCCATGATACGCAGCATGGTTCCCAGACCCAAGGTGGCACCAGTGCCAAGTAGGGCTGGTTTCATAGTACCCAGTGGCTCCTGCAATCTGCCATCCAGAAGAGGGGCAGTTGAGTTTTGTTTTCCAGAGAAAAGGGCCGTGGTTTGTGTTTGGGGCCTATGGCTGAGAGTGACCGGCTGGCCCCTGAAAATCCACGATAGGAAGGATGATTCCCAGATCCAAGGTGGCACCAGTGCCATGTTGTGCTGGTGTGATAGTCCCAAGTGGCTCCTGCAATCTGCCATCCAGAAGCGGGGCAGCTGAATTTTGTTTGCCAGAGAAAAAGGCTGTGGTTTTTGTTTGGGGGCCTATGGCTGGGAGTGGCCGGCTGGCTCCTGAAAATCCATGATACGCAGCATGGTTCCCAGACCCAAGGTGGCACCAGTGCCAAGTGGGGCTGGTTTCACAGTGTCAAGTGCCTCCTGCAATCTCCCATCCAGAAGCGGGGCAGCTGAGTTTTGTTTGCCTGTGAAACGGGCCGTTGTTTTTGATTGGGGTCTGTGGCCGAGAGTGTCCAGCTGGCTCCTGACAATCCACAATACGCAGGATGGTTCCCAGACCCAAGGTGGCACCCGTGCCAAGTCATGCTGGTTTGATAGTACCAAGTGCGTCCTGCAATTTGCCATCCAGAAGAGGGGCAGTTGAGTTTTGTTTGCCAGAGAAAAGCGCCGTTGTTTGTGTTTGGGGTCTTGTGGCTGGGAGTGGCCGACTGGCGCCTTAGAATCTGCGATACGCAGCATGGTTCCCAGACCCAAGGTGGCACCAGTGCCAAGTCGGGCTGGTTTGATAGTACCAAGTGGCTCCTGCAATCTGCCATCCAGAAGCGGGGCAGCTTACTTTTGTTTGCCAGGGAAACGGGCCGAGGTTTGTGTTTGGGGGCCTATGGCTGGGAGTGACCGGCTGGCTCCTGGAAAGCTACAATAGGCAGGATGCTTACCAGACCCATGGTGGCACCAGTGCCAAGTTGGGCTGGTTTGATAGTACCAAGTTGCTCCTGCAATCTGCCATCAAAAAGTTGGCAGGCGAGTTTTGTTTTCCAGGGAAAAGCGCCGTTGTTTGTATTTGGGGGCCTGTGGCTGGGAGTGGCCGGCTGGCTCCTTAGAATCCACGATACGCAGGATGGTTCCCAGACCCAAGGTGGCACCAGTGCCAAGTCGGGCTGGTTTGATACTACCAAGTGGTTCCTGCAATCTGCCATCCAGAAGCGGGGCAGCTTACTTTTGTTTGCCAGAGAAAAATTCCGTGGATTGTTTTTGGGGGCATATTGCTGGGAGTGGCCGGCTGGCTCCTTAAAATGCTCGATACGCATGATGGTTCCCAGGCCCAAGGTGTCACCACTACCAAGTCGGCCTGCGGTTTTAGTATCAAGTTCATCTTGCAATTTGCCATCCAGAAGAGGGGCAGTTGAGTTTTGTTTGCCAGAGAAACGGGCCGAGGTTTCTGTTTGGGGGCATATGGCTGAGAGTGGCCGGCTGGCCCCTGAAAATCCACGATACACAGCATGGTTCCCAGATCCAAGGTGGCACCAGTGCCAAGTTGGGCTGGTTTGATAGTCCCAAGTGTCTCCTGCAATCTGCCATCCAGAAGCGGGGCAGCTTACTTTTGTTTGCCAGAGAAATAGGCCTAGGTTTTTGTTTGGGGGCCTGTGGCTAGGAGTGGCCGGCTGGCTCCTAAGAATCCACGATACGCAGGATGTTTACCAGACCCATGGTGGCACCAGTGCCAAGTTGGGCTGGTTTGATAGTACCAAGTGGCTCCTGCAAACTCCATCAAAAAGTTGGCAGGCGTGTTTTGTTTTCCAGGGAACAGCGCCGTTGATTTTGTTTGGGGGCCTGTGGCTGGGAGTGGCCGGCTGGCTCCTTAGAATCCACGATACGCAGGATGGTTCCCAGACCCAAGGTGGCACCAGTGCCAAGTCGGGCTGGTTTGATTACACCAAGTGACTCCTGCAATCTGCCATCCAGAAGTGAGGCAGCTAAGTTTTGTTTGCGAGAAAAAAGGGCCGTGGTTTTTGTTGGGGGCCTGTGGCTGGGAGTAGCCGGCTGGCTCCTTAAAATCCACGATAGGCAGGATGGTTCCCAGACCCAAGGTGGCACCAGTGCCAAGTCGGGCTGGTTTGATAGTACCAAGTGGCTCCTGCAATCTGCCATCCAGAAGCAGGGCAGCTGAGTTTTGTTTGCCAGAGAAAAAGGCTGTGGTTTTTGTTTGGGGGCCTGTGGCTGGCAGTGGCCGGCTGGCTCCTGAAAATCCACGATACGCAGCATGGTTCCCAGACCCAAGGTGGCACCAGTACAAAGTGGGGCTCTTTTGACAGTGTCAAGTGCCTCCTGCAATCTCCCATCCAGAAGCGGGGCAGCTGAGTTTTTTTTGCCAGGGAAACGGACCTTTGTTTTTGATTGGGGTCTGTGGCCGAGAGTGGTCGGCTGTCTCCTGACAATCCACAATACGCAGGATGGTTCCCAGACCAAAGGTGGCACCAGTGCCAAGTCGGGCTGGTTTGATAGTACCAAGTGTCTCCTGCACTCTGCCATCCAGAAGCGGGGCAGCTGAGTTTTGTTTGCCAGAGAAAAGGGCCGTGGGTTGTGTTTGGGGGCATATGGCTGGGAGTGGCCACCTGGCTCCTTAAAATGCACGATACGCCGCATGGTAACCAGACGCAAGGTGGCACCTGTGCCAAGTCGGGCTGTTTTTGTAGTACCCAGTGGCTCCTGCAATTTGCCATCCAGAAGCGGGGCAGCTAAATTTTGTTTGCTAGAGAAAAGGGCTGTGGTTTGTGTTTGGGGGCCTATGGCCGAGAGTGGTAGGCTGGCCCCTGAAAATCAACGATAGGCAGGATGGTTCCCAGATACAAGGTGGCACCAGTGCCAAGTAAGGCTGGTTGTATGGTTCAAAGTGACTCCTGCAATCTGCCATCCAGAAGCGGGACAGCTGAGTTTTTTTTGCCAGAGAAAAGGTCCGTGGTTTCTTTTTGGGGCATACGGCTGGGAATTGCCGGCTGGCTCCTTAAAATGCTCGATACGCAGGATGGTTCCCAGAGCCAAGGTGGCACCACTGCCAAGTCGGGCTCTTTTTGTAGTACCAAGTGCGTCCTGCAATTTGCCATCCAGAAGAGGGGCAGTTGAGTTTTGTTTGCCAGAGAAAAGGGCCGAGGTTTGTGTTTGGGAGCATATGGCTGGGAATGACCGGCTGGCCCCTGAAAATCCACGATACGCCGGATGGTTCCCAGATCCAAGATGGTACCATTACCAAGTCGGGCTGCTTTGATAGTCCCAAGTGGCTCCTGCAAACTGCCACACCAGAAGCGGGGCAGCTGAGTTTTGTTTGCCAGGGAAATGGGCCGTTGTTTGTGTTTGGGGGCCTGTGGCTGGGAGTGTTCGGCTGGTTCCTGAATATGTACGATACGCAGGATTGTTCCCAGATCCAAGGTGGCAGCAGTGCCATGTTGTGCTGGTGTGATAGTCCCAAGTGGCTCCTGCAATCTGCCATCCAGAAGTGGGGCAGCTGATTTTTGTTTGCCAGAGAAAAGGTCCGTGGTTTGTGTTTGGGGGCATATGGCTGAGAGTGGCCGGCTGGCCCCTGAAAATCCACGATACACAGGATGGTTCCCAGATCCAAGGTGGCACCTGTGCCAAGTCGGGCTGATTTGATAGTACTAAGTAGCTCCTGCAATCTGCCATCCAGAAGCGGGGCAGCTTACTTTTGTTTGCCAGGGAAACGGGCCGAGGTTTCTGTTTGGGGGCCTATGGCTGGGAGTGACCGGCTGGCTCCTGAAAAGCTACAATAGGCAGGATGGTTCCCAGAGCCAAGGTGGCACCAGTGCCAAGTTGGGCTGGTTTGATAGTACCAAGTGGCTCCTGCAATCTGCCATCCAGAAGCAGGGCAGCTGAGTTTTGTTTGCCAGAGAAAAGGGCTTGGTTTGTGTTTGGGGGCATATGGCTGTGTGTGGCCAGCTGGCTCCTTAAAATGCACGATATGCAACATGGCTCCCAGACCCATAGTGGCACCAGTGCCAAGTCGGGCTGGTTTGATAGTACCAAGTGGCTCCTGCAATCTTCCATGATCACGTGGAGAAATACTTTCTGGTTTCAGCCATATGCTCTTTCTTCTCTCCCTCAACTTCTCTATCACCTCTCATCTGGTTCACATGCGCTGTCTTCAAGGTCCACAGGCTACTTTTCACAGAATCTTCTGGCCTGATGAAGTAAGAATGATGAATAGAACAGAGCTGGGATCTATTTTCCAGTTTGGATAAAATGCATTCTGCACACAAATCCAAGGAGAACGTGCTGCCCCGATGCCCAGAAAATCTTTCACTCCTGCTAGTGTTCTACGTCAACCGCAACTTAGTCTGAAAGAAAAGCTTTTTCTCTGAGAGCATCTGAGAGGTTTGCATGAAGCACTGATATCTGACATATGCAATTTTGAATAGGAGAGGAAAAAGAAAATGGCAAGGAGTTTTTAATTTTAGTGGTTTCAATTTTAATTTCCGTGCACTTTTTCAAAACTTGTCAGCTCAAATGCCCATCAACATCTTTTAGTCATCTGTAAGTCAGTATTCATATAAAATGTGCTTCAAATCCAAAGAATTTCAAATTTGCACTCCAAGCTTCTATGCCTAGATTTATGATTTCCTACACATATTAGATGAAAGGAAGGCCTTTTTTACTGTGGGAGTGCTGGAACACTGGAACAGGTTGCCCAGAGAAGTTGTGGGTGTCCCATCCCTGAAAGTATTCAAGGTCACCTTGGACGGGGCTTGGAGCAGCAACAAAGGAGAAGCTTGATGGTAGAGAAACAAAGTTGGACTATAGAAGAAACTCGGATTGAAGTATAGGATCAAGTTTTCTCTCAGCTCTTGGGGTAAATTCAAAGTTGTACAAAATGACATTTATCTGTGCTATTCACTACTGTAACAGAAAGTTTCATGAAAACTGTACAGAAGATAGTAAATTTTAAAAGAGATAAGAATTACAGCATAAAATCCATGGGATAGGTTACAACATGAGACACTCTCTAAGAGAAAATCTCTTTGTTTCAGCACTTCATCGGGGTAAGATTTCATGAAGTGCCAAAGAAGGCGGCAAAATATCATTCGGGACATTATTTACTGGAATTCAGCCTGGCCATTAGTAGGAACTGCCTTTGAACATATCATGTAGATATACCACACACACTTTCCCTTCACTGAAAAATTACTGTTTACAACAAATAAGCAATTGACGATCAAAATTGATTGAAAGCATCTTAAACATGTCAAGTATTTCATTGTAGATGATCTGTGATCCAAATGCTTCTTCCACCTTCGAGAGGGACAGAAGAATTCTTCCATATCATGATGGTTTAAAATTGTATCAACCAATGTTTTCTGCTGAAAAGATATCATCTATTTTTTTCTATTTTTGGAAGAAAATATTCCTAGACATACAACAGGTGAGAACTAAGTAATTTTAAAGAAACAAATGAAATGAAAATATTCTGTAAATAGAATGAAATGAAAAGCTGTGTTTTAAATAGGAGCTAAATATTAAACAGAATTTTTGTACCAGGCATTTGAATTACTGCACCAGCTCTTTTGCCCATCAAGAGAGGCATTTAGCATTTCAGTCTTTTCCAAGGTGTTCATGATCTGCTATGCTGATCTCTGTGTGTGCCTAGGTGTGTGTGGAGGGGGGGGCATATGAAGGGGAGTGTGTATGTTTGCTTTACAATTGTTGTGGCAGATTCATGCCTCAGCTCCACATTTTGTTTTAAAAAGGTCACACCGAGTGGATATGAAGTTTACTATCAACAAGAGATCGATTCCCAAATCATCCATTTGACTCTCCCTTATAAATCATGTGCTTTGTTGCATATTTTATCAAATATACTTTCAAGCCAGATGGAGGAAGGAGGATGTGGGAATCCCTCCACCATCTTGCAACTTTTATGTAAGTAGGTTTTCAAGAAAATCATCATTTCTCTTTTAAATATGTCTGGAACAGGCATGATGGTAGTGTCAACCTGTTGGAGTTTTTGTTGCTGGAAGAAGTTGTACAAAAGGATTGGTTTTTACATTGACCAGTTACTGAATCAAGCGCAGGAATACATTGGAAATTTAGCTGGGGGTTCCTTTTCCCAGCAGACTACTTCTAGAACGAGCTTGTACACTGAAGCTGACTCTTTTGCTCTCTTTTTGTTTCTTTCCTATTTTCTTGGCTTCTTTGCCACTATCTAGACAATTTTGGAACTTTGTTCCCAACTAAAATGGTTTCAATAGTCTGATTGTGATCATACATTTTTACAAGGAATTTTTAAAATCTTTCCTCGAGTCCAGAAAGTCAAGGACTTAGATCTTTTTCTTCCCTTATCAATATTGCCATGAAATTGATAAATAAAGACCAACTCTTTATTTTTGTTTTTAACCCACGTAGATAATTCCCATCCATTAATCCATTTTGTGGACCAATAGCTGCCATTCTGATGGAAGCTGTCACTTCTTAACAATAGGCATTCTGTGACTATGTTGACTGCACTTTGGGTGAAGATCCTAACTGGTCTTAGATATACATAGGGAGAAATTTGCTCAGCCAGTGTCAGTCTTAAGCATGCGTATCAGAAGATCTTTCTAGAGCTGGGAATTTTCCCATGAAAGGGATTCAGTTAGGGAAGAGACACTTGTGCCAGAGTTTTACATTCTTCTTGAACACTGCTTAAGGAACTTAGATGCCATGTCCATTTGGATCTCTGTCTGCACAGAACTTTGTCATGCCAGCGCTTTGAAATGCATCTTGAAGAGAATTCACTAGCACAGAATGAAAGAGAGTGGAAGGGGTTGGTGGGGCTAACCAGGCCCAACCCCCCTGCCTAAACCAGGATACCTAGAGCCTCTTGCCCAGGATTCTATCTGGGTGTACTTTTAATGTCTTCGAAGATCCAGGCTCCACAATCTTTCTGGGCAGTCTGTGCCGTGGTTCAGTCACCCTGACAGTAAAGAAACATTTACTGATGTTCAAAGGCAATCTCCTGTATTTCAGTGTGTGCCCACTGCCTCTTGTCTTTTCCCTCAGCATCACTGAAAAGACACTGATTCCCTCCCCTTTGCACTATTGCTTCCATATGTATGTGTGATGCCATGTAGAGGTATGTCAAAAACCTCCCTGAAGCCCAGGCAGATAATATTCCCTTCATCTACCAGTCAAGTTGATTCATCAGAGGAGTTTAAAGTGATGTTCAGCATGAAATTCCCCTGAAAAATCATGCTAACTACATTATTTGGTCATCTGTCATGTGCCTGGCAAGGATTTCCAGGAAGAGCTGCTTCATCAACTTCCTGGGGATAAAAAAGAGGCTGGCTGGTTTGTACTATGGCGAGTCCTCTTAATTGCCTTTTTTGAAGATGGGTGTCATTTGCTAACATCCACTCTTTAGCTCCTCTTCTCATCTACACCTCGGCAAAAAGCTTTTCCACTATGTCTGGCTAGGAAAAACTGTGCCAGCACAGAAAACATCTCCCATCGTGTTCTAGAAGTTGCACGGATGTCTGCCAAGTGTTTGGCAGGAAGAAAAGAAAAGTTGTCCAAAACAGCTTCCAATCGAATGTTCCTGTGATTGGAAAAGTCAGGAGAGTGCAAAGGTACTGTTTTCTATCAGTTGGCAAGGTGCGCACACAATCCCAGTGTTGTACAGCTTGCTTCTTCACCTTCCCGAAGCTGCCGCTCTCGCCGGCTGCCGGAGCCCAAGAAGCGGCTTCTTCGCGCAAAGACGATTGTGCCGCTCACAGTGCTCTCCTTAGCGCGGCTTCTGCCGAAAGACGCCCGGCAGCGGCTCTTACCTCCGGAGAGCATCCTACCTTCGTCTTTAGCTCCTCTTCTCATCTACACCTCGGCAAAACGCTTTTCCACTATGTCTGGCTAGGAAAAACTGTGCCAGCACAGAAAACATCTCCCATCGTGTTCTAGAAGTTGCACGGATGTCTGCCAAGTGTTTGGCAGGAAGAAAAGAAAAGTTGTCCAAAACAGCTTCCAATCGAATGTTCCTGTGATTGGAAAAGTCAGGAGAGTGCAAAGGTACTGTTTTCTATCAGTTGGCAAGGTGCGCACACAATCCCAGTGTTGTACAGCTTGCTTCTTCACCTTCCCGAAGCTGCCGCTCTCGCCGGCTCCCGGAACCGAAGAAGCGGCTTCTTCGCGCAAAGACGATTGTGCCGCTCACAGTGCTCTCCTTAGCGCGGCTTCTGCCGAAAGACGCCCGGCAGCGGCTCTTACCTCCGGAGAGCATCCTACCTTCGTCTTTCGCGTCTTTTGTAGTCTACATCTTAGCAAAACGCTTTTCCACTATGTCTGGCTAGGAAAAACTGTGCCAGCACAGAAAACATCTCCCATCGTGTTCTAGAAGTTGCACGGATGTCTGCCAAGTGTTTGGCAGGAAGAAAAGAAAAGTTGTCCAAAACAGCTTCCAATCGAATGTTCCTGTGATTGGAAAAGTCAGGAGAGTGCAAAGGTACTGTTTTCTATCAGTTGGCAAGGTGCGCACACAATCCCAGTGTTGTACAGCTTGCTTCTTCACCTTCCCGAAGCTGCCGCTCTCGCCGGCTGCCGGAGCCCAAGAAGCGGCTTCTTCGCGCAAAGACGATTGTGCCGCTCACAGTGCTCTCCTTAGCGCGGCTTCTGCCGAAAGACGCCCGGCAGCGGCTCTTACCTCCGGAGAGCATCCTACCTTCGTCTTTCGCGTCTTTTGTAGTCTACATCTTAGCAAAACGCTTCTCCACTATGTCTGGCTAGGAAAAACTGTGCCAGCACAGAAAACATCTCCCATCGTGTTCTAGAAGTTGCACGGATGTCTGCCAAGTGTTTGGCAGGAAGAAAAGAAAAGTTGTCCAAAACAGCTTCCAATCGAATGTTCCTGTGATTGGAAAAGTCAGGAGAGTGCAAAGGTACTGTTTTCTATCAGTTGGCAAGGTGCGCACACAATCCCAGTGTTGTACAGCTTGCTTCTTCACCTTCCCGAAGCTGCCGCTCTCGCCGGCTGCCGGAGCCCAAGAAGCGGCTTCTTCGCGCAAAGACGATTGTGCCGCTCACAGTGCTCTCCTTAGCGCGGCTTCTGCCGAAAGACGCCCGGCAGCGGCTCTTACCTCCGGAGAGCATCCTACCTTCGTCTTTCGCGTCTTATGTAGTCTACACCTCGGCAAAAAGCTTTTCCACTATGTCTGGCTAGGAAAAACTGTGCCAGCACAGAAAACATCTCCCATCGTGTTCTAGAAGTTGCACGGATGTCTGCCAAGTGTTTGGCAGGAAGAAAAGAAAAGTTGTCCAAAACAGCTTCCAATCGAATGTTCCTGTGATTGGAAAAGTCAGGAGAGTGCAAAGGTACTGTTTTCTATCAGTTGGCAAGGTGCGCACACAATCCCAGTGTTGTACAGCTTGCTTCTTCACCTTCCCGAAGCTGCCGCTCTCGCCGGCTCCCGGAACCGAAGAAGCGGCTTCTTCGCGCAAAGACGATTGTGCCGCTCACAGTGCTCTCCTTAGCGCGGCTTCTGCCGAAAGACGCCCGGCAGCGGCTCTTACCTCCGGAGAGCATCCTACCTTCGTCTTTCGCGTCTTTTGTAGTCTACATCTTAGCAAAACGCTTTTCCACTATGTCTGGCTAGGAAAAACTGTGCCAGCACAGAAAACATCTCCCATCGTGTTCTAGAAGTTGCACGGATGTCTGCCAAGTGTTTGGCAGGAAGAAAAGAAAAGTTGTCCAAAACAGCTTCCAATCGAATGTTCCTGTGATTGGAAAAGTCAGGAGAGTGCAAAGGTACTGTTTTCTATCAGTTGGCAAGGTGCGCACACAATCCCAGTGTTGTACAGCTTGCTTCTTCACCTTCCCGAAGCTGCCGCTCTCGCCGGCTGCCGGAGCCCAAGAAGCGGCTTCTTCGCGCAAAGACGATTGTGCCGCTCACAGTGCTCTCCTTAGCGCGGCTTCTGCCGAAAGACGCCCGGCAGCGGCTCTTACCTCCGGAGAGCATCCTACCTTCGTCTTTCGCGTCTTTTGTAGTCTACACCTCGGCAAAACGCTTTTCCACTATGTCTGGCTAGGAAAAACTGTGCCAGCACAGAAAACATCTCCCATCGTGTTCTAGAAGTTGCACGGATGTCTGCCAAGTGTTTGGCAGGAAGAAAAGAAAAGTTGTCCAAAACAGCTTCCAATCGAATGTTCCTGTGATTGGAAAAGTCAGGAGAGTGCAAAGGTACTGTTTTCTATCAGTTGGCAAGGTGCGCACACAATCCCAGTGTTGTACAGCTTGCTTCTTCACCTTCCCGAAGCTGCCGCTCTCGCCGGCTGCCGGAGCCCAAGAAGCGGCTTCTTCGCGCAAAGACGATTGTGCCGCTCACAGTGCCCTCCTTAGCGCGGCTTCTGCCGAAAGACGCCCGGCAGCGGCTCTTAACTCCGGAGAGCATCCTACCTTCGTCTTTCGCGTCTTTTGTAGTCTACACCTCGGCAAAAAGCTTTTCCACTATGTCTGGCTAGGAAAAACTGTGCCAGCACAGAAAACATCTCCCATCGTGTTCTAGAAGTTGCACGGATGTCTGCCAAGTGTTTGGCAGGAAGAAAAGAAAAGTTGTCCAAAACAGCTTCCAATCGAATGTTCCTGTGATTGGAAAAGTCAGGAGAGTGCAAAGGTACTGTTTTCTATCAGTTGGCAAGGTGCGCACACAATCCCAGTGTTGTACAGCTTGCTTCTTCACCTTCCCGAAGCTGCCGCTCTCGCCGGCTGCCGGAGCCCAAGAAGCGGCTTCTTCGCGCAAAGACGATTGTGCCGCTCACAGGGCTCCCCTTAGCGCGGCTTCTGCCGAAAGACGCCCGGCAGCGGCTCTTACCTCCTGAGAGTGGCAGCTTCGGGAAGGTGAAGAAGCAAGCTGTACAACACTGGGATTGTGTGCGCACCTTGCCAACTGATAGAAAACAGTACCTTTGCACTCTCCTGACTTTTCCAATCACATGAACATTCGATTGGAAGCCGTTTTGAACAACTTTTCTTTTCTTCCTGCCAAACACTTGGCAGACATCCGTGCAACTTCTAGAACACGATGGGAGATGTTTTCTGTGCTGGCACAGTTTTTCCTAGCCAGACATAGTGGAAAAGCGTTTTGCCGAGGTGTAGACTACAAAAGACGCGAAAGACGAAGGTAGGATGCTCTCCGGAGGTAAGAGCCGCTGCCGGGCGTCTTTCGGCAGAAGCCGCGCTAAGGAGAGCCCTGTGAGCGGCACAATCGTCTTTGCGCGAAGAAGCCGCTTCTTGGGCTCCGGCAGCCGGCGAGAGCGGCAGCTTCGGGAAGGTGAAGAAGCAAGCTGTACAACACTGGGATTGTGTGCGCACCTTGCCAACTGATAGAAAACAGTACCTTTGCACTCTCCTGACTTTTCCAATCACAGGAACATTCGATTGGAAGCTGTTTTGGACAACTTTTCTTTTCTTCCTGCCAAACACTTGGCAGACATCCGTGCAACTTCTAGAACACGATGGGAGATGTTTTCTGTGCTGGCACAGTTTTTCCTAGCCAGACATAGTGGAAAAGCGTTTTGCTAAGATGTAGACTACAAAAGACGCGAAAGACGAAGGTAGGATGCTCTCCGGAGGTAAGAGCCGCTGCCGGGCGTCTTTCGGCAGAAGCCGCGCTAAGGAGAGCACTGTGAGCGGCACAATCGTCTTTGCGCGAAGAAGCCGCTTCTTGGGCTCCGGCAGCCGGCGAGAGCGGCAGCTTCGGGAAGGTGAAGAAGCAAGCTGTACAACACTGGGATTGTGTGCGCACCTTGCCAACTGATAGAAAACAGTACCTTTGCACTCTCCTGACTTTTCCAATCACAGGAACATTCGATTGGAAGCTGTTTTGGACAACTTTTCTTTTCTTCCTGCCAAACACTTGGCAGACATCCGTGCAACTTCTAGAACACGATGGGAGATGTTTTCTGTGCTGGCACAGTTTTTCCTAGCCAGACATAGTGGAGAAGCGTTTTGCTAAGATGTAGACTACAAAAGACGCGAAAGACGAAGGTAGGATGCTCTCCGGAGGTAAGAGCCGCTGCCGGGCGTCTTTCGGCAGAAGCCGCGCTAAGGAGAGCACTGTGAGCGGCACAATCGTCTTTGCGCGAAGAAGCCGCTTCTTGGGCTCCGGCAGCCGGCGAGAGCGGCAGCTTCGGGAAGGTGAAGAAGCAAGCTGTACAACACTGGGATTGTGTGCGCACCTTGCCAACTGATAGAAAACAGTACCTTTGCACTCTCCTGACTTTTCCAATCACAGGAACATTCGATTGGAAGCTGTTTTGGACAACTTTTCTTTTCTTCCTGCCAAACACTTGGCAGACATCCGTGCAACTTCTAGAACACGATGGGAGATGTTTTCTGTGCTGGCACAGTTTTTCCTAGCCAGACATAGTGGAGAAGCGTTTTGCTAAGATGTAGACTACAAAAGACGCGAAAGACGAAGGTAGGATGCTCTCCGGAGGTAAGAGCCGCTGCCGGGCGTCTTTCGGCAGAAGCCGCGCTAAGGAGAGCACTGTGAGCGGCACAATCGTCTTTGCGCGAAGAAGCCGCTTCTTGGGCTCCGGCAGCCGGCGAGAGCGGCAGCTTCGGGAAGGTGAAGAAGCAAGCTGTACAACACTGGGATTGTGTGCGCACCTTGCCAACTGATAGAAAACAGTACCTTTGCACTCTCCTGACTTTTCCAATCACAGGAACATTCGATTGGAAGCTGTTTTGGACAACTTTTCTTTTCTTCCTGCCAAACACTTGGCAGACATCCGTGCAACTTCTAGAACACGATGGGAGATGTTTTCTGTGCTGGCACAGTTTTTCCTAGCCAGACATAGTGGAAAAGCGTTTTGCCGAGGTGTAGATGAGAAGAGGAGCTAAAGACGAAGGTAGGATGCTCTCCGGAGGTAAGAGCCGCTGCCGGGCGTCTTTCGGCAGAAGCCGCGCTAAGGAGAGCACTGTGAGCGGCACAATCGTCTTTGCGCGAAGAAGCCGCTTCTTGGGCTCCGGCAGCCGGCGAGAGCGGCAGCTTCGGGAAGGTGAAGAAGCAAGCTGTACAACACTGGGATTGTGTGCGCACCTTGCCAACTGATAGAAAACAGTACCTTTGCACTCTCCTGACTTTTCCAATCACAGGAACATTCGATTGGAAGCTGTTTTGGACAACTTTTCTTTTCTTCCTGCCAAACACTTGGCAGACATCCGTGCAACTTCTAGAACAAGATGGGAGATGTTTTCTGTGCTGGCACAGTTTTTCCTAGCCAGACATAGTGGAAAAGCGTTTTGCTAAGATGTAGACGGCAACAGAGGCTAAAGAGTGGATGTTAGCAAATGACACCCATCTTCAAAAAAGGCAATTAAGAGGACTCGCCATAGTACAAACCAGCCAGCCTCTTTTTTATCCCCAGGAAGTTGATGAAGCAGCTCTTCCTGGAAATCCTTGCCAGGCACATGACAGATGACCAAATAATGTAGTTAGCATGATTTTTCAGGGGAATTTCATGCTGAACATCACTTTAAACTCCTCTGATGAATCAACTTGACTGGTAGATGAAGGGAATATTATCTGCCTGGGCTTCAGGGAGGTTTTTGACATACCTCTACATGGCATCACACATACATATGGAAGCAATAGTGCAAAGGGGAGGGAATCAGTGTCTTTTCAGTGATGCTGAGGGAAAAGACAAGAGGCAGTGGGCACACACTGAAATACAGGAGATTGCCTTTGAACATCAGTAAATGTTTCTTTACTGTCAGGGTGACTGAACCACGGCACAGACTGCCCAGAAAGATTGTGGAGCCTGGATCTTTGAAGACATTAAAAGTACACCCAGATAGAATCCTGGGCAAGAGGCTCTAGGTATCCTGGTTTAGGCAGGGGGGTTGGGCCTGGTTAGCCCCACCAACCCCTTCCACTCTCTTTCATTCTGTGCTAGTGAATTCTCTTCAAGATGCATTTCAAAGCGCTGGCATGACAAAGTTCTGTGCAGACAGAGATCCAAATGGACATGGCATCTAAGTTCCTTAAGCAGTGTTCAAGAAGAATGTAAAACTCTGGCACAAGTGTCTCTTCCCTAACTGAATCCCTTTCATGGGAAAATTCCCAGCTCTAGAAAGATCTTCTGATACGCATGCTTAAGACTGACACTGGCTGAGCAAATTTCTCCCTATGTATATCTAAGACCAGTTAGGATCTTCACCCAAAGTGCAGTCAACATAGTCACAGAATGCCTATTGTTAAGAAGTGACAGCTTCCATCAGAATGGCAGCTATTGGTCCACAAAATGGATTAATGGATGGGAATTATCTACGTGGGTTAAAAACAAAAATAAAAGAGTTGGTCTTTATTTATCAATTTCATGGCAATATTGATAAGGGAAGAAAAAGATCTAAGTCCTTGACTTTCTGGACTCGAGGAAAGATTTTAAAAATTCCTTGTAAAAATGTATGATCACAATCAGACTATTGAAACCATTTTAGTTGGGAACAAAGTTCCAAAATTGTCTAGATAGTGGCAAAGAAGCCAAGAAAATAGGAAAGAAACAAAAAGAGAGCAAAAGAGTCAGCTTCAGTGTACAAGCTCGTTCTAGAAGTAGTCTGCTGGGAAAAGGAACCCCCAGCTAAATTTCCAATGTATTCCTGCGCTTGATTCAGTAACTGGTCAATGTAAAAACCAATCCTTTTGTACAACTTCTTCCAGCAACAAAAACTCCAACAGGTTGACACTACCATCATGCCTGTTCCAGACATATTTAAAAGAGAAATGATGATTTTCTTGAAAACCTACTTACATAAAAGTTGCAAGATGGTGGAGGGATTCCCACATCCTCCTTCCTCCATCTGGCTTGAAAGTATATTTGATAAAATATGCAACAAAGCACATGATTTATAAGGGAGAGTCAAATGGATGATTTGGGAATCGATCTCTTGTTGATAGTAAACTTCATATCCACTCGGTGTGACCTTTTTAAAACAAAATGTGGAGCTGAGGCATGAATCTGCCACAACAATTGTAAAGCAAACATACACACTCCCCTTCATATGCCCCCCCCTCCACACACACCTAGGCACACACAGAGATCAGCATAGCAGATCATGAACACCTTGGAAAAGACTGAAATGCTAAATGCCTCTCTTGATGGGCAAAAGAGCTGGTGCAGTAATTCAAATGCCTGGTACAAAAATTCTGTTTAATATTTAGCTCCTATTTAAAACACAGCTTTTCATTTCATTCTATTTACAGAATATTTTCATTTCATTTGTTTCTTTAAAATTACTTAGTTCTCACCTGTTGTATGTCTAGGAATATTTTCTTCCAAAAATAGAAAAAAATAGATGATATCTTTTCAGCAGAAAACATTGGTTGATACAATTTTAAACCATCATGATATGGAAGAATTCTTCTGTCCCTCTCGAAGGTGGAAGAAGCATTTGGATCACAGATCATCTACAATGAAATACTTGACATGTTTAAGATGCTTTCAATCAATTTTGATCGTCAATTGCTTATTTGTTGTAAACAGTAATTTTTCAGTGAAGGGAAAGTGTGTGTGGTATATCTACATGATATGTTCAAAGGCAGTTCCTACTAATGGCCAGGCTGAATTCCAGTAAATAATGTCCCGAATGATATTTTGCCGCCTTCTTTGGCACTTCATGAAATCTTACCCCGATGAAGTGCTGAAACAAAGAGATTTTCTCTTAGAGAGTGTCTCATGTTGTAACCTATCCCATGGATTTTATGCTGTAATTCTTATCTCTTTTAAAATTTACTATCTTCTGTACAGTTTTCATGAAACTTTCTGTTACAGTAGTGAATAGCACAGATAAATGTCATTTTGTACAACTTTGAATTTACCCCAAGAGCTGAGAGAAAACTTGATCCTATACTTCAATCCGAGTTTCTTCTATAGTCCAACTTTGTTTCTCTACCATCAAGCTTCTCCTTTGTTGCTGCTCCAAGCCCCGTCCAAGGTGACCTTGAATACTTTCAGGGATGGGACACCCACAACTTCTCTGGGCAACCTGTTCCAGTGTTCCAGCACTCCCACAGTAAAAAAGGCCTTCCTTTCATCTAATATGTGTAGGAAATCATAAATCTAGGCATAGAAGCTTGGAGTGCAAATTTGAAATTCTTTGGATTTGAAGCACATTTTATATGAATACTGACTTACAGATGACTAAAAGATGTTGATGGGCATTTGAGCTGACAAGTTTTGAAAAAGTGCACGGAAATTAAAATTGAAACCACTAAAATTAAAAACTCCTTGCCATTTTCTTTTTCCTCTCCTATTCAAAATTGCATATGTCAGATATCAGTGCTTCATGCAAACCTCTCAGATGCTCTCAGAGAAAAAGCTTTTCTTTCAGACTAAGTTGCGGTTGACGTAGAACACTAGCAGGAGTGAAAGATTTTCTGGGCATCGGGGCAGCACGTTCTCCTTGGATTTGTGTGCAGAATGCATTTTATCCAAACTGGAAAATAGATCCCAGCTCTGTTCTATTCATCATTCTTACTTCATCAGGCCAGAAGATTCTGTGAAAAGTAGCCTGTGGACCTTGAAGACAGCGCATGTGAACCAGATGAGAGGTGATAGAGAAGTTGAGGGAGAGAAGAAAGAGCATGAGGCTGAAACCAGAAAGTATTTCTCCACGTGATCATGGAAGATTGCAGGAGCCACTTGGTACTATCAAACCAGCCCAACTTGGCACTGGTGCCACCTTGGGTCTGGGAGCCATGTTGCATATCGTGCATTTTAAGGAGCCAGCTGGCCACACCCAGCCATATGCCCCCAAACACAAACCAAGGCCCTTTTCTCTGGCAAACAAAACTCAGCTGCCCTGCTTCTGGATGGCAGATTGCAGGAACCACTTGGTACTATCAAACCAGCCCAACTTGGCACTGGTGCCACCATGGGTCTGGTCACCATCCTGCCTATTGTAGCTTTTCAGGAGCCAGCCGGTCACTCTCAGCCATAGGCCCCCAAACACAAACCTCGGCCCGTTTCCCTGGCAAACAAAAGTAAGCTGCCCCGCTTCTGGATGGCAGATTGCAGGAGCTACTTAGTACTATCAAATCAGCCCGACTTGGCACAGGTGCCACCTTGGATCTGGGAACCATCCTGTGTATCGTGGATTTTCAGGGGCCACCCAGCCACTCTCAGCCATATGCCCCCAAAAACAAACCACGGACCTTTTCTCTGGCAAACAAAACTCAACTGCCCCTCTTCTGGATGGCAAATTTTAGGACGCACTTTGTACTACGAAAACCGCCCGACGTGGCACTGGTGCCACCTTGTGTCAGGGAACCATCCTGCATATCGAGCTTTTTAAGGAGCCAGCCGGCCAGGCCCAGCCATATACCCCCAAAAACAAACCACGGACCATTTCTCATGGAAACAAAAATCCGCTGCCCCGCGTCTGGATGGCAGATTGCAGGAGCCACTTTGCACCATCAAACCAGCCCGACTTGGCACTGGTGCCACCTTGGGTCTGGGAACAATCCTGCGTATCGTACATATTCAGGAACCAGCCGAACACTCCCAGCCACAGGCCCCCAAACACAAACAACGGCCCATTTCCCTGGCAAACAAAACTCAGCTGCCCCGCTTCTGGATGGCAGTTTGCAGGAGCCACTTGGGACTATCAAACCAGCCCGACTTGGCACTGGTGCCACCTTGGGTCTGGGAACCATCCTGCGTATGGTGGATTCTAAGGAGCCAGCCGGCCACTCCCAGCCACAGGCCCCCAACAAAAACCACGGCCCTTTTTTCTGGCAAACAAAACTTAGCTGCCTCACTTCTGGATGGCAGATTGCAGGAGCCACTTGGTGTAATCAAACCAGCCCGACTTGGCACTGGTGCCACCTTGGGTCTGGGAACCATCCTGCGTATCGTGGATTCTAAGGAGCCAGCCGGCCACTCCCAGCCACAGGCCCCCAAACAAAATCAACGGCGCTGTTCCCTGGAAAACAAAACACGCCTGCCAACTTTTTGATGGAGTTTGCAGGAGCCACTTGGTACTATCAAACCAGCCCGACTTGGCACTGGTGTCACCTTGGGTCTGGGAAACATCCTGCGTATCGTGGATTCTTAGGAGCCAGCTCCTAGCCACAGGCCCCCAGACAAAAACCTAGGCCTATTTCTCTGGCAAACAAAAGTAAGCTGCCCCGCTTCTGGATGGCAGATTGCAGGAGCCACTTGGTACTATCAAACCAGCCCAACTTGGCACTGGTGCCACCTTGGCTCTGGGAACCATCCTGCCTATTGTAGCTTTTCAGGAGCCAGCCGGTCACTCCCAGCCATAGGCCCCCAAACAGAAACCTCGGCCCGTTTCCCTGGCAAAGAAAAGTAAGCTGCCCCGCTTCTGGATGGCAGATTGCAGGAGCTACTTAGTACTATCAAATCAGCCCGACTTGGCACAGGTGCCACCTTGGATCTGGGAACCATCCTGTGTATCGTGGATTTTCAGGGGCCAGCCGGCCACTCTCAGCCATATGCCCCCAAACACAAACCACGGACCTTTTCTCTGGCAAACAAAAATCAGCTGCCCCACTTCTGGATGGCAGATTGCAGGAGCCACTTGGGACTATCACACCAGCACAACATGGCACTGCTGCCACCTTGGATCTGGGAACAATCCTGCGTATCGTACATATTCAGGAACCAGCCGAACACTCCCAGCCACAGGCCCCCAAACACAAACAACGGCCCATTTCCCTGGCAAACAAAACTCAGCTGCCCCGCTTCTGGTGTGGCAGTTTGCAGGAGCCACTTGGGACTATCAAAGCAGCCCGACTTGGTAATGGTACCATCTTGGATCTGGGAACCATCCGGCGTATCGTGGATTTTCAGGGGCCAGCCGGTCATTCCCAGCCATATGCTCCCAAACACAAACCTCGGCCCTTTTCTCTGGCAAACAAAACTCAACTGCCCCTCTTCTGGATGGCAAATTGCAGGACGCACTTGGTACTACAAAAAGAGCCCGACTTGGCAGTGGTGCCACCTTGGCTCTGGGAACCATCCTGCGTATCGAGCATTTTAAGGAGCCAGCCGGCAATTCCCAGCCGTATGCCCCAAAAAGAAACCACGGACCTTTTCTCTGGCAAAAAAAACTCAGCTGTCCCGCTTCTGGATGGCAGATTGCAGGAGTCACTTTGAACCATACAACCAGCCTTACTTGGCACTGGTGCCACCTTGGATCTGGGAACCATCCTGCCTATCGTTGATTTTCAGGGGCCAGCCTACCACTCTCGGCCATAGGCCCCCAAACACAAACCACAGCCCTTTTCTCTAGCAAACAAAATTTAGCTGCCCCGCTTCTGGATGGCAAATTGCAGGAGCCACTGGGTACTACAAAAACAGCCCGACTTGGCACAGGTGCCACCATGCGTCTGGTTACCATGCGGCGTATCGTGCATTTTAAGGAGCCAGGTGGCCACTCCCAGCCATATGCCCCCAAACACAACCCACGGCCCTTTTCTCTGGCAAACAAAACTCAGCTGCCCCGCTTCTGGATGGCAGATTGCAGGAACCACTTGGTACTATCAAACCAGCCCGACTTGGCACTGGTGCCACCTTTGGTCTGGGAACCATCCTGCGTATTGTGGATTGTCAGGAGACAGCCGACCACTCTCGGCCACAGACCCCAATCAAAAACAAAGGTCCGTTTCCCTGGCAAAAAAAACTCAGCTGTCCCGCTTCTGGATGGGAGATTGCAGGAGGCACTTGACACTGTCAAACGAGCCCCACTTTGTACTGGTGCCACCTTGGGTCTGGGAACCATGCTGCGTATCGTGGATTTTCAGGAGCCAGCCGGCCACTGCCAGCCACAGGCCCCCAAACAAAAACCACAGCCTTTTTCTCTGGCAATAAAAACTCAGCTGCCCCGCTTCTGGATGGCAGATTGCAGGAGCCCCTTGGTACTATCAAACCAGCCCGACTTGGCACTGGTGCCACCTTGGGTCTGGGAACCATCCTGCCTATCGTGGATTTTAAGGAGCCAGCCGGCTACTCCCAGCCACAGGCCCCCAACAAAAACCACGGCCCTTTTTTCTCGCAAACAAAACTTAGCTGCCTCACTTCTGGATGGCAGATTGCAGGAGTCACTTGGTGTAATCAAACCAGCCCGACTTGGCACTGGTGCCACCTTGGGTCTGGGAACCATCCTGCGTATCGTGGATTCTAAGGAGCCAGCTGGCCACTCCCAGCCACAGGCCCCCAAACAAAATCAACGGCGCTGTTCCCTGGAAAACAAAACACGCCTGCCAACTTTTTGATGGAGTTTGCAGGAGCCACTTGGTACTATCAAACCAGCCCAACTTGGCACTGGTGCCACCATGGGTCTGGTAAACATCCTGCGTATCGTGGATTCTTAGGAGCCAGCCGGCCACTCCTAGCCACAGGCCCCCAAACAAAAACCTAGGCCTATTTCTCTGGCAAACAAAAGTAAGCTGCCCCGCTTCTGGATGGCAGATTGCAGGAGACACTTGGGACTATCAAACCAGCCCAACTTGGCACTGGTGCCACCTTGGATCTGGGAACCATGCTGTGTATCGTGGATTTTCAGGGGCCAGCCGGCCACTCTCAGGATATGCCCCCAAACAGAAACCTTGGCCCGTTTCTCTGGCAAACAAAACTCAACTGCCCCTCTTCTGGATGGCAAATTGCAAGATGAACTTGATACTAAAACCGCAGGCCGACTTGGTAGTGGTGACACCTTGGGCCTGGGAACCATCATGCGTATCGAGCATTTTAAGGAGCCAGCCGGCCACTCCCAGCAATATGCCCCCAAAAACAATCCACGGAATTTTTCTCTGGCAAACAAAAATCAGCTGCCCCGCTTCTGGATGGCAGATTGCAGGAGCCACTTTGACCCATCAAACCAGCCCGACTTGGCACTGGTGCCACCTTGCATCCTGGAACCATGCTGCCTAGCGTGGATTTTCAGGGGCCAGCCGGCCACTCTCAGCTATATGCCCCCAAACAAAACCCACGGCCCGTTTCCCTGGCAAACAAAAGTAAGCTGCCCCGCTTCTGGATGGCAGATTGCAGGAACCACTTGGTAGTATCAAACCAGCCCGACTTGGCACTGGTGCCACCTTGGGTCTGGGAACCATCCCGCGTATCGTGGATTCTAAGGAGCCAGCCGGCCACTCCCAGCCACAGGCCCCCAAATACAAACAACGGCGCTTTTCCCTGGAAAACAAAACTCGCCTGCCAACTTTTTGATGGCAGATTGCAGGAGCAACTTGGTACTATCAAACCAGCCCAACTTGGCACTGGTGCCACCATGGGTCTGGTCACCATCCTGCCTATTGTAGCTTTCCAGGAGCCAGCCGGTCACTCCCAGCCATAGGCCCCCAGTCACAAACCTCGGCCCGTTTCCCTGGCAAACAAAAGTAAGCTGCCCCGCTTCTGGATGGCAGATTGCAGGAGCCACTTGGTACTATCAAACCAGCCCGACTTGGCACTGGTGCCACCTTGGGTCTGGGAACCATGCTGCGTATCGCAGATTCTAAGGCGCCAGTCGGCCACTCCCAGCCACAAGACCACAAACACAAACAACGGCGCTTTTCTCTGGCAAACAAAACTCAACTGCCCCTCTTCTGGATGGCAAATTGCAGGTCGCACTTGGTACTATCAAACCAGCACGACTTGGCACTGGTGCCACCTTGGGTCTGGGAACCATCCTGCGTATTGTGGATTGTCAGGAGGCAGCTGGACACTCTCGGCCACAGACCCCAATCAAAAACAACGGCCCGTTTCACAGGCAAACAAAACTCAGCTGCCCCGCTTCTGGATGGGAGATTGCAGGAGGCACTTGACACTGTGAAACCAGCCCCACTTGGCACTGGTGCCACCTTGGGTCTGGGAACCATGCTGCGTATCATGGATTTTCAGGAGCCAGCCGGCCACTCCCAGCCATAGGCCCCCAAACAAAAACCACAGCCTTTTTCTCTGGCAAACAAAATTCAGCTGCCCCGCTTCTGGATGGCAGATTGCAGGAGCCACTTGGGACTATCACACCAGCACAACATGGCACTGGTGCCACCTTGGATCTGGGAATCATCCTTCCTATCGTGGATTTTCAGGGGCCAGCCGGTCACTCTCAGCCATAGGCCCCAAACACAAACCACGGCCCTTTTCTCTGGAAAACAAAACTCAACTGCCCCTCTTCTGGATGGCAGATTGCAGGAGCCACTGGGTACTATGAAACCAGCCCTACTTGGCACTGGTGCCACCTTGGGTCTGGGAACCATGCTGCGTATCATGGATTTTCAGGAGCCAGCCGTCCACTGCCAGCCACAGGCCCCGAAACACAAACAACAGCCTTTTTCTCTGGCAAACAAAATTCAGCTGCCCCGCTTCTGGATGGCAGATTGCAGGAACCACTTGGTACTAACAAACCAGCCCGACTTGGCACTGGTGCCACCTTGGGTCTGGGAACCATCCTGCGTATCGTGGATTCTAAGGAGCCAGCTGGCCACTCCCAGCCACAGGCCCCAAAACACACACAACGGCGCTTTTCCCTGGAAAACAAAACTCGCCTGCCAACTTTTTGATGGCAGATTGCAGGAGCCACTTGGTACTATCAAACCAGCCCAACTTGCCACTGGTGCCACCATGGGTCTGGTCACCATCCTGCCTATCGTAGCTTTTCAGGAGCCAGCCGGTCACTCCCTGCCATAGGCCCCGAGACACAAAGCTCGGCCCGTTTCCCTGGCAAACAAAAGTAAGCTGCCCCGCTTCTGGATGGCAGATTGCAGGAGCCACTTGGTACTATCAAACCAGCCCGACTTGGCACTGGTACCACCTTGGGTCTGGGAACCATCCTGCCTATCGTGGATTTTAAGGAGCCAGCCGGCTACTCCCCGCCACAGGCCCCCAACAAAAACCACGGCCCTTTTTTCTCGCAAACAAAACTTAGCTGCCTCACTTCTGGATGGCAGATTGCAGGAGTCACTTGGTGTAATCAAACCAGCCCGACTTGGCACTGGTGCCACCTTGGGTCTGGGAACCATCCTGCGTATCGTGGATTCTAAGGAGCCAGCCGGCCACTCCCAGCCACAGGCCCCCAAACAAAATCAACGGCGCTGTTCCCTGGAAAACAAAACACGCCTGCCAACTTTTTGATGGAGTTTGCAGGAGCCACTTGGTACTATCAAACCAGCCCAACTTGGCACTGGTGCCACCATGGGTCTGGTAAACATCCTGCGTATCGTGGATTCTTAGGAGCCAGCCGGCCACTCCTAGCCACAGGCCCCCAAACAAAAACCTAGGCCTATTTCTCTGGCAAACAAAAGTAAGCTGCCCCGCTTCTGGATGGCAGATTGCAGGAGACACTTGGGACTATCAAACCAGCCCAACTTGGCACTGGTGCCACCTTGGATCTGGGAACCATGCTGTGTATCGTGGATTTTCAGGGGCCAGCCGGCCACTCTCAGCCATATGCCCCCAAACAGAAACCTCGGCCCGTTTCTCTGGCAAACAAAACTCAACTGCCCCTCTTCTGGATGGCAAATTGCAAGATGAACTTGATACTAAAACCGCAGGCCGACTTGGTAGTGGTGACACCTTGGGCCTGGGAACCATCATGCGTATCGAGCATTTTAAGGAGCCAGCCGGCCACTCCCAGCAATATGCCCCCAAAAACAATCCACGGAATTTTTCTCTGGCAAACAAAAATCAGCTGCCCCGCTTCTGGATGGCAGATTGCAGGAGCCACTTTGACCCATCAAACCAGCCCGACTTGGCACTGGTGCCACCTTGCATCCTGGAACCATGCTGCCTAGCGTGGATTTTCAGGGGCCAGCCGGCCACTCTCAGCTATATGCCCCCAAACAAAACCCAGGGCCCGTTTCCCTGGCAAACAAAAGTAAGCTGCCCCGCTTCTGGATGGCAGATTGCAGGAACCACTTGGTAGTATCAAACCAGCCCGACTTGGCACTGGTGCCACCTTGGGTCTGGGAACCATCCTGCGTATCGTGGATTCTAAGGAGCCAGCCGGCCACTCCCAGCCACAGGCCCCCAAATACAAACAACGGCGCTTTTCCCTGGAAAACAAAACTCGCCTGCCAACTTTTTGATGGCAGATTGCAGGAGCAACTTGGTACTATCAAACCAGCCCAACTTGGCACTGGTGCCACCATGGGTCTGGTCACCATCCTGCCTATTGTAGCTTTCCAGGAGCCAGCCGGTCACTCCCAGCCATAGGCCCCCAGTCACAAACCTCGGCCCGTTTCCCTGGCAAACAAAAGTAAGCTGCCCCGCTTCTGGATGGCAGATTGCAGGAGCCACTTGGTACTATCAAACCAGCCCAACTTGGCACTGGTGCCACCTTGGGTCTGGGAACCATGCTGCGTATCGCAGATTCTAAGGCGCCAGTCGGCCACTCCCAGCCACAAGACCCCAAACACAAACAACGGCGCTTTTCTCTGGCAAACAAAACTCAACTGCCCCTCTTCTGGATGGCAAATTGCAGGTCGCACTTGGTACTATCAAACCAGCACGACTTGGCACTGGTGCCACCTTGGGTCTGGGAACCATCCTGCGTATTGTGGATTGTCAGGAGGCAGCTGGACACTCTCGGCCACAGACCCCAATCAAAAACAACGGCCCGTTTCACAGGCAAACAAAACTCAGCTGCCCCGCTTCTGGATGGGAGATTGCAGGAGGCACTTGACACTGTGAAACCAGCCCCACTTGGCACTGGTGCCACCTTGGGTCTGGGAACCATGCTGCGTATCATGGATTTTCAGGAGCCAGCCGGCCACTCCCAGCCATAGGCCCCCAAACAAAAACCACAGCCTTTTTCTCTGGCAAACAAAATTCAGCTGCCCCGCTTCTGGATGGCAGATTGCAGGAGCCACTTGGGACTATCACACCAGCACAACATGGCACTGGTGCCACCTTGGATCTGGGAATCATCCTTCCTATCGTGGATTTTCAGGGGCCAGCCGGTCACTCTCAGCCATAGGCCCCAAACACAAACCACGGCCCTTTTCTCTGGAAAACAAAACTCAACTGCCCCTCTTCTGGATGGCAGATTGCAGGAGCCACTGGGTACTATGAAACCAGCCCTACTTGGCACTGGTGCCACCTTGGGTCTGGGAACCATGCTGCGTATCATGGATTTTCAGGAGCCAGCCGTCCACTGCCAGCCACAGGCCCCGAAACACAAACAACAGCCTTTTTCTCTGGCAAACAAAATTCAGCTGCCCCGCTTCTGGATGGCAGATTGCAGGAACCACTTGGTACTAACAAACCAGCCCGACTTGGCACTGGTGCCACCTTGGGTCTGGGAACCATCCTGCGTATCGTGGATTCTAAGGAGCCAGCTGGCCACTCCCAGCCACAGGCCCCAAAACACACACAACGGCGCTTTTCCCTGGAAAACAAAACTCGCCTGCCAACTTTTTGATGGCAGATTGCAGGAGCCACTTGGTACTATCAAACCAGCCCAACTTGCCACTGGTGCCACCATGGGTCTGGTCACCATCCTGCCTATCGTAGCTTTTCAGGAGCCAGCCGGTCACTCCCTGCCATAGGCCCCGAGACACAAAGCTCGGCCCGTTTCCCTGGCAAACAAAAGTAAGCTGCCCCGCTTCTGGATGGCAGATTGCAGGAGCCACTTGGTACTATCAAACCAGCCCGACTTGGCACTGGTACCACCTTGGGTCTGGGAACCATCCTGCCTATCGTGGATTTTAAGGAGCCAGCCGGCTACTCCCCGCCACAGGCCCCCAACAAAAACCACGGCCCTTTTTTCTGGCAAACAAAACTTAGCTGCCTCACTTATGGATGGCAGATTGCAGGAGCCACTTGGTGTAATCAAACCAGCCCGACTTGGCACTGGTGTCACCTTGGGTCTGGGAACCATCCTGCGTATCGTGGATTCTAAGGAGCCAGCCGGCCACTCCCAGCCACAGGCCCCCAAACAAAATCAACGGCGCTGTTCCCTGGAAAACAAAACACGCCTGCCAACTTTTTGATGGAGTTTGCAGGAGCCACTTGGTACTATCAAACCAGCCCAACTTGGCACTGGTGCCACCATGGGTCTGGTAAACATCCTGCGTATCGTGGATTCTTAGGAGCCAGCAGGCCACTCCTAGCCACCGGCCCCCAAACAAAAACCTAGGCCTATTTCTCTGGCAAACAAAAGTAAGCTGCCCCGCTTCTGGATGGCAGATTGCAGGAGACACTTGGGACTATCAAACCAGCCCAACTTGGCACTGGTGCCACCTTGGATCTGGGAACCATGTTGTGTATCGTGGATTTTCAGAGGCCAGCCGGCCACTCTCAGCCATATGTCCCCAAACAGAAACCTCGGCCCGTTTCTCTGGCAAACAAAACTCAACTGCCCCTCTTCTGGATGGCAAATTGCAGGATGAACTTGATACTAAAACCGCAGGCCGACTTGGTAGTGGTGACACCTTGGGCCTGGGAACCATCATGCGTATCGAGCATTTTAAGGAGCCAGCCGGCCACTCCCAGCAATATGCCCCCAAAAACAATCCACGGAATTTTTCTCTGGCAAACAAAAATCAGCTGCCCCGCTTCTGGATGGCAGATTGCAGGAGCCACTTTGCACCATCAAACCAGCCCGACTTGGCACTGGTGCCACCTTGCATCTGGGAACAATGCTGCCTAGCGTGGATTTTCAGGGGCCAGCGGGCCACTCTCAGCTATATGCCCCCAAACAAAACCCACGGCCCGTTTCCCTGGCAAACAAAAGTAAGCTGCCCTGCTTCTGGATGGCAGATTGCAGGAACCACTTGGTAGTATCAAACCAGCCCGACTTGGCACTGGTGCCACCTTGGGTCTGGGAACCATCCTGCGTATCGTGGATTCTAAGGAGCCAGCCGGCCACTCCCAGCCACAGGCCCCCAAACACAAACAACGGCGCTTTTCCCTGGAAAACAAAACTCGCCTGCCAACTTTTTGATGGCAGATTGCAGGAGCAACTTGGTACTATCAAACCAGCCCAACTTGGCACTGGTGCCACCATGGGTCTGGTCACCATCCTGCCTATTGTAGCTTTCCAGGAGCCAGCCGGTCACTCCCAGCCATAGGCCCCCAAACACAAACCTCGGCCCGTTTCCCTGGCAAACAAAAGTAAGCTGCCCCGCTTCTGGATGGCAGATTGCAGGAGCCACTTGGTACTATCAAACCAGCCCAACTTGGCACTGGTGCCACCTTGGGTCTGGGAACCATGCTGCGTATCGCAGATTCTAAGGCGCCAGTCGGCCACTCCCAGCCACAAGCCCCCAAACACAAACAACGGCGCTTTTCTCTGGCAAACAAAACTCAACTGCCCCTCTTCTGGATGGCAAATTGCAGGACGCACTTGGTACTATCAAAACAGCCCGACTTGGCACTGGTGCCACCTTGGGTCTGGGAACCATCCTGCGTATCGATCTTTTTAATGAGACAGCCGGCCACTCCCAGCCATATGCCCCCAAACACAACCCACGGCCCTTTCCTCTGGCAAACAAAACTCAGCTGCACCGCTTCTGGATGGCAGATTGCAGGAGCCACTTGGTACTATCAAACCAGCAAGACTTGGCACTGGTGCCACCTTGGGTCTGGGAACCATCCTGCGTATTGTGGATTGTCAGGAGCCAGCTGAACATTCTCGGCCACAGACCCCAATCAAAAACAACGGCCCGTTTCACAGGCAAACAAAACTCAGCTGCCCCGCTTCTGGATGGGAGATTGCAGGAGGCACTTGACACTGTGAAACCAGCCCCACTTGGCACTGGTGCCACCTTGGGTCTGGGAACCATGCTGCGTATCATGGATTTTCAGGAGCCAGCCGGCCACTCCCAGCCATAGGCCCCCAAACAAAAACCACAGCCTTTTTCTCTGGCAAACAAAATTCAGCTGCCCCACTTCTGGATGGCAGATTGCAGGAGCCACTTGGGACTATCACACCAGCACAACATGGCACTGCTGCCACCTTGGATCTGGGAACCATCCTTCCTATCGTGGATTTTCAGGGGCCAGCCAGTCACTCTCAGGCATAGGCCCCAAACACAAACCACGGCCCTTTTCTCTGGAAAACAAAACTCAACTGCCCCTCTTCTGGATGGCAGATTGCAGGAGCCACTGGGTACTATGAAACTAGCCCTACTTGGCACTGGTGCCACCTTGGGTCTGGGAACCATGCTGCGTATCATGGATTTTCAGGAGCCAGCCGTCCACTGCCAGCCACAGGCCCCGAAACACAAACAACAGCCTTTTTCTCTGGCAAACAAAATTCAGCTGCCCCGCTTCTGGATGGCAGATTGCAGGAACCACTTGGTACTAACAAACCAGCCCGACTTGGCACTGGTGCCACCTTGGGTCTGGGAACCATCCTGCGTATTGTGGATTTTCAGGGGCCAGCCGGCCACTCTCAGCCATATGCCCCCAAACAGAAACCTCGGCCCGTTTCTCTGGCAAACAAAACTCAACTGCCCCTCTTCTGGATGGCAAATTTCAATATGAACTTGATACTAAAACCGCAGGCCGACTTGGTAGTGGTGACACCTTGGGCCTGGGAACCATCATGCGTATCGAGCATTTTAAGGAGCCAGCCGGCCACTCCCAGCAATATGCCCCCAAAAACAATCCACGGAATTTTTCTCTGGCAAACAAAAATCAGCTGCCCCGCTTCTGGATGGCAGATTGCAGGAGCCACTTTGACCCATCAAACCAGCCCGACTTGGCACTGGTGCCACCTTGCATCCTGGAACCATGCTGCCTAGCGTGGATTTTCAGGGGCCAGCCGGCCACTCTCAGCTATATGCCCCCAAACAAAACCCAGGGCCCGTTTCCCTGGCAAACAAAAGTAAGCTGCCCCGCTTCTGGATGGCAGATTGCAGGAACCACTTGGTAGTATCAAACCAGCCCGACTTGGCACTGGTGCCACCTTGGGTCTGGGAACCATCCTGCGTATCGTGGATTCTAAGGAGCCAGCCGGCCACTCCCAGCCACAGGCCCCCAAATACAAACAACGGCGCTTTTCCCTGGAAAACAAAACTCGCCTGCCAACTTTTTGATGGCAGATTGCAGGAGCAACTTGGTACTATCAAACCAGCCCAACTTGGCACTGGTGCCACCATGGGTCTGGTAACCATCCTGCCTATTGTAGCTTTCCAGGAGCCAGCCGGTCACTCCCAGCCATAGGCCCCCAGTCACAAACCTCGGCCCGTTTCCCTGGCAAACAAAAGTAAGCTGCCCCGCTTCTGGATGGCAGATTGCAGGAGCCACTTGGTACTATCAAACCAGCCCAACTTGGCACTGGTGCCACCTTGGGTCTGGGAACCATGCTGCGTATCGCAGATTCTAAGGCGCCAGTCGGCCACTCCCAGCCACAAGACCCCAAACACAAACAACGGCGCTTTTCTCTGGCAAACAAAACTCAACTGCCCCTCTTCTGGATGGCAAATTGCAGGTCGCACTTGGTACTATCAAACCAGCACGACTTGGCACTGGTGCCACCTTGGGTCTGGGAACCATCCTGCGTATTGTGGATTGTCAGGAGGCAGCTGGACACTCTCGGCCACAGACCCCAATCAAAAACAACGGCCCGTTTCACAGGCAAACAAAACTCAGCTGCCCCGCTTCTGGATGGGAGATTGCAGGAGGCACTTGACACTGTGAAACCAGCGCCACTTGGCACTGGTGCCACCTTGGGTCTGGGAACCATGCTGCGTATCATGGATTTTCAGGAGCCAGCCGGCCACTCCCAGCCATAGGCCCCCAAACAAAAACCACAGCCTTTTTCTCTGGCAAACAAAATTCAGCTGCCCCGCTTCTGGATGGCAGATTGCAGGAGCCACTTGGGACTATCACACCAGCACAACATGGCACTGGTGCCACCTTGGATCTGGGAATCATCCTTCCTATCGTGGATTTTCAGGGGCCAGCCGGTCACTCTCAGCCATAGGCCCCAAACACAAACCACGGCCCTTTTCTCTGGAAAACAAAACTCAACTGCCCCTCTTCTGGATGGCAGATTGCAGGAGCCACTGGGTACTATGAAACCAGCCCTACTTGGCACTGGTGCCACCTTGGGTCTGGGAACCATGCTGCGTATCATGGATTTTCAGGAGCCAGCCGTCCACTGCCAGCCACAGGCCCCGAAACACAAACAACAGCCTTTTTCTCTGGCAAACAAAATTCAGCTGCCCCGCTTCTGGATGGCAGATTGCAGGAACCACTTGGTACTAACAAACCAGCCCGACTTGGCACTGGTGCCACCTTGGGTCTGGGAACCATCCTGCGTATCGTGGATTCTAAGGAGCCAGCTGGCCACTCCCAGCCACAGGCCCCAAAACACACACAACGGCGCTTTTCCCTGGAAAACAAAACTCGCCTGCCAACTTTTTGATGGCAGATTGCAGGAGCCACTTGGTACTATCAAACCAGCCCAACTTGCCACTGGTGCCACCATGGGTCTGGTCACCATCCTGCCTATCGTAGCTTTTCAGGAGCCAGCCGGTCACTCCCTGCCATAGGCCCCGAGACACAAAGCTCGGCCCGTTTCCCTGGCAAACAAAAGTAAGCTGCCCCGCTTCTGGATGGCAGATTGCAGGAGCCACTTGGTACTATCAAACCAGCCCGACTTGGCACTGGTACCACCTTGGGTCTGGGAACCATCCTGCCTATCGTGGATTTTAAGGAGCCAGCCGGCTACTCCCCGCCACAGGCCCCCAACAAAAACCACGGCCCTTTTTTCTGGCAAACAAAACTTAGCTGCCTCACTTATGGATGGCAGATTGCAGGAGCCACTTGGTGTAATCAAACCAGCCCGACTTGGCACTGGTGTCACCTTGGGTCTGGGAACCATCCTGCGTATCGTGGATTCTAAGGAGCCAGCCGGCCACTCCCAGCCACAGGCCCCCAAACAAAATCAACGGCGCTGTTCCCTGGAAAACAAAACACGCCTGCCAACTTTTTGATGGAGTTTGCAGGAGCCACTTGGTACTATCAAACCAGCCCAACTTGGCACTGGTGCCACCATGGGTCTGGGAAACATCCTGCGTATCGTGGATTCTTAGGAGCCAGCCGGCCACTCCTAGCCACAGGCCCCCAAACAAAAACCTAGGCCTATTTCTCTGGCAAACAAAAGTAAGCTGCCCCGCTTCTGGATGGCAGATTGCAGGAGACACTTGGGACTATCAAACCAGCCCAACTTGGCACTGGTGCCACCTTGGATCTGGGAACCATGCTGTGTATCGTGGATTTTCAGGGGCCAGCCGGCCACTCTCAGCCATATGCCCCCAAACAGAAACCTCGGCCCGTTTCTCTGGCAAACAAAACTCAACTGCCCCTCTTCTGGATGGCAAATTGCAAGATGAACTTGATACTAAAACCGCAGGCCGACTTGGTAGTGGTGACACCTTGGGCCTGGGAACCATCATGCGTATCGAGCATTTTAAGGAGCCAGCCGGCCACTCCCAGCAATATGCCCCCAAAAACAATCCACGGAATTTTTCTCTGGCAAACAAAAATCAGCTGCCCCGCTTCTGGATGGCAGATTGCAGGAGCCACTTTGCACCATCAAACCAGCCCGACTTGGCACTGGTGCCACCTTGCATCCTGGAACCATGCTGCCTAGCGTGGATTTTCAGGGGCCAGCCGGCCACTCTCAGCTATATGCCCCCAAACAAAACCCACGGCCCGTTTCCCTGGCAAACAAAAGTAAGCTGCCCCGCTTCTGGATGGCAGATTGCAGGAACCACTTGGTAGTATCAAACCAGCAAAACTTGGCACTGGTGCCACCTTGGGTCTGGGAACCATCCTGCGTATCGTGGATTCTAAGGAGCCAGCCGGCCACTCCCAGCCACAGGCCCCCAAACACAAACAACGGCGCTTTTCCCTGGAAAACAAAACTCGCCTGCCAACTTTTTGATGGCAGATTGCAGGAGCAACTTGGTACTATCAAACCAGCCCAACTTGGCACTGGTGCCACCATGGGTCTGGTCACCATCCTGCCTATTGTAGCTTTCCAGGAGCCAGCCGGTCACTCCCAGCCATAGGCCCCCAAACACAAACCTCGGCCCGTTTCCCTGGCAAACAAAAGTAAGCTGCCCCGCTTCTGGATGGCAGATTGCAGGAGCCACTTGGTACTATCAAACCAGCCCAACTTGGCACTGGTGCCACCTTGGGTCTGGGAACCATGCTGCGTATCGCAGATTCTAAGGCGCCAGTCGGCCACTCCCAGCCACAAGACCCCAAACACAAACAACGGCGCTTTTCTCTGGCAAACAAAACTCAACTGCCCCTCTTCTGGATGGCAAATTGCAGGTCGCACTTGGTACTATAAAAACAGCCCGACTTGGCACTGGTGCCACCTTGGGTCTGGGAACCATCCTGCGTATCGATCTTTTTAATGAGACAGCCGGCCACTCCCAGCCATATGCCCCCAAACACAACCCACGGCCCTTTCCTCTGGCAAACAAAACTCAGCTGCACCGCTTCTGGATGGCAGATTGCAGGAGCCACTTGGTACTATCAAACCAGCAAGACTTGGCACTGGTGCCACCTTGGGTCTGGGAACCATCCTGCATATTGTGGATTGTCAGGAGCCAGCTGAACATTCTCGGCCACAGACCCCAATCAAAAACAACGGCCCGTTTCACAGGCAAACAAAACTCAGCTGCCCCGCTTCTGGATGGGAGATTGCAGGAGGCACTTGACACTGTGAAACCAGCCCCACTTGGCACTGGTGCCACCTTGGGTCTGGGAACCATGCTGCGTATCATGGATTTTCAGGAGCCAGCCGGCCACTCCCAGCCATAGGCCCCCAAACCAAAACCACAGCCTTTTTCTCTGGCAAACAAAATTCAGCTGCCCCACTTCTGGATGGCAGATTGCAGGAGCCACTTGGGACTATCACACCAGCACAACATGGCACTGGTGCCACCTTGGATCTGGGAACCATCCTTCCCATCGTGGATTTTCAGGGGCCAGCCGGTCACTCTCAGCCATAGGCCCCAAACACAAACCACGGCCCTTTTCTCTGAAAAACAAAACTCAACTGCCCCTCTTCTGGATGGCAGATTGCAGGAGCCACTGGGTACTATGAAACTAGCCCTACTTGGCACTGGTGCCACCTTGGGTCTGGGAACCATGCTGCGTATCATGGATTTTCAGGAGCCAGCCGTCCACTGCCAGCCACAGGCCCCGAAACACAAACAACAGCCTTTTTCTCTGGCAAACAAAATTCAGCTGCCCCGCTTCTGGATGGCAGATTGCAGGAACCACTTGGTACTAACAAACCAGCCCGACTTGGCACTGGTGCCACCTTGAGTCTGGGAACCATCCTGCGTATCGTGGATTCTAAGGAGCCAGCTGGCCACTCCCAGCCACAGGCCCCAAAATACACACAACGGCGCTTTTCCCTGGAAAACAAAACTCGCCTGCCAACTTTTTGATGGCAGATTGCAGGAGCCACTTGGTACTATCAAACCAGCCCAACTTGGCACTGGTGCCACCATGGGTCTGGTCACCATCCTGCCTATCGTAGCTGTTCAGGAGCCAGGCGGTCACTCCCAGCCATAGGCCCCCAGAAAAAAACCTCGGTCCGTTTCCCTGGAAAACAAAAGTAAGCTGCCCCGCTTCTGGATGGCAGATTGCAGGAGCCACTTGGTGCTATCAAACCAGCCCGACTTGGCACTGGTGCCACCTTGGGTCTGGGAACCATCCTGCGTATCCTGTGTTCTAAGGAGCCAGCCGGCCACTCCCAGCCACAGTCCCCCAAACACAAACAACGGCGCTTTTCCCTGGAAAACAAAACTGACCTGGCAAGTTTTTGATGGCAGATTGCAGGAGACACTTGGTACTATCAAACCAGCCCAACTTGGCACTGGTGCCACCATGGGTCTGGTCACCATCCTGCCTATCGTACCTTTCAGGAGCCAGCCGGTCACTCCCAGCCATAGGTCCCCAGACAAAAAGCTCGGCCCGTTTCCCTGGCAAACAAAAGTAAGCTGCCCCGCTTCTGGATGGCAGATTGCAGGAGCCACTTGGTACAATCAAACCAGCCCAACTTGACACTGGTGCCACCTTGGCTCTGGGAACCATGCTGCGTAACCCGGATTGTAAGACGACAGGCAGCCACTGCCAGCCACAGGCCTCCAAACAAAATCAACGGCGCTTTTCCCTGGAAAACAAAACTCGCCTGACAACTTTTAGATGGCAGATTGCAGGAGCCAGTTGGTACCATCAAACCAGCCCAACTTGGCACTGGTGCCACCTTGGGTCTGGGAACCATCCTGCCTATTGTTGCTTTTCAGGAGCCAGCCGGTCACTTCTAGCCCTAGGCCCCCAGTCATAAACCTCGGCCCGTTTCCCTGGCACACAAATGTAAGCTACCCCGCTTCAGGATGGCAGATTGCAGGAGCCACTTTTCACCATCAAACCAGCCCGACGTGGCACTGGTGCCACCTTGGGTCTGGGAACCATCCTGCGTATCGTGTGTTCTAAGGAGCCAGCCGGCCACTCCCACCAACAGTCCCCCAAACACAAACATCGGCGCTTTTCCCTGGAAAACAAAACTGGCCTGCCAACTTTTTGATGGCAGATTGCAGGAGCCACTTGGTACTATCAAACCAGCCCAACTTGGCACTGGTGCCACCATGGGTCTGGTCACCATCCTGCCTATCGTAGCTTTTCAGGAGCCAGGCGGTCACTCCCAGCCATAGGCCCCCAGACACAAACCTCGGCCCGTTTCCCTGGCAAACAAAAGTAAGCTGCCCCGCTTCTGCATGGCAGATTGCAGGTGCTATTTAGTACTATCAAACCAGCCCAACTTGGCACTGGTGCCACCTCTGGTCTGGGAACCATCCTGCCTATCGTGGATTTTTAGGGGCCAGACGGCCACTATCAGCCATATGCCCCCAAAAACAAACCACGGCCCTTTTCTCTGGTAAACAAAACTCAACTGCCCCTCTTCTGGATGGCAAATTTTAGGACGCACTTTGTACTACGAAAACCGCCCGACTTGGCACTGGTGCCACCTTGGGTCAGGGAACCATCCTGCCTATCGTAGCTTTTCAGGAGCCAGCCGGTCACTCCCAGCCATAGGTCCCCAGACAAATACCTCGGCCCGTTTCCCTGGCAAACAAAAGTAAGCTGCCCCGCTTCTGGATGGCAGATTGCAGGAGCCACTTGGTACTATCAAACCAGCCCAACTTGACACTGGTGCCACCTTGGCTCTGGGAACCATGCTGCGTAACCCGGATTCTAAGACGACAGGCAGCCACTGCCAGCCACAGGCCTCCAAACAAAATCAACGGCGCTTTTCCCTGGAAAACAAAACTCGCCTGACAACTTTTAGATGGCAGATTGCAGGAGCCAGTTGGTACCATCAAACCAGCCCAACTTGGCACTGGTGCCACCTTGGGTCTGGGAACCATCCTGCCTATTGTTGCTTTTCAGGAGCCAGCCGGTCACTTCTAGCCCTAGGCCCCCAGTCATAAACCTCGGCCCGTTTCCCTGGCACACAAATGTAAGCTACCCCGCTTCAGGATGGCAGATTGCAGGAGCCACTTTTCACCATCAAACCAGCCCGACGTGGCACTGGTGCCACCTTGGGTCTGGGAACCATCCTGCGTATCGTGTGTTCTAAGGAGCCAGCCGGTCACTCCCAGCCACAGTCCCCCAAACACAAACAACGGCGCTTTTCCCTGGAAAACAAAACTGGCCTGCCAACTTTTTGATGGCAGATTGCAGGAGCCACTTGGTACTATCAAACCAGCCCAACTTGGCACTGGTGCCACCATGGGTCTGGTAACCATCCTGCCTATCGTAGCTTTTCAGGAGCCAGGCGGTCACTCCCAGCCATAGGCCCCCAGACACAAACCTCGGCCCGTTTCCCTGGCAAACAAAAGTAAGCTGCCCCGCTTCTGCATGGCAGATTGCAGGTGCTATTTAGTACTATCAAACCAGCCCGACTTGGCACTGGTGCCACCTCTGGTCTGGGAACCATCCTGCCTATCGTGGATTTTCAGGCACCAGACGGCCACTATCAGCCATATGCCCCCAAAAACAAACCACGGCCCTTTTCTCTGGTAAACAAAACTCAACTGCCCCTCTTCTGGATGGCAAATTTTAGGACGCACTTTGTACTACGAATACCGCCCGACTTGGCACTGGTGCCACCTTGGGTCAGGGAACCATCCTGCCTATCGTAGCTTTTTAAGGAGCCAGCAGGCCACGCCCAGCCATATAGCCCCAAAAACAAACCACGGACCATTTCTCTTGGAAACAAAAATCCGCTGCCCCGCGTCAGGATGGCAGATTGCAGGAGCCACTTTGCACCATCAAACCACCCCGACTTGGCACTGGTGCCATCTTGGATCTGGGAACCATCCTGCCTATCGTAGCTTTTCAGGAGCCAGGCGGTCACTCCCAGCCATAGGCCCCCAGACAAATACCTCGGCCCGTTTCCCTGGCAAACAAATGTAAGCTGCCCCGCTTCTGGATGGCAGATTGCAGGAGCCACATGGTACTATCAAACCAGGCCAACATGGCACTGGTGCCACCTTGGCTCTGGGAACCATCCTGCCTATCGTGGATTTTCAGGCGCCAGCCGGCCACTCTCAGCCATATGCCCCCAAACACAAACCACGGCCCTTTTCTCTGGTAAACAAAACTCAACTGCCCCTCTTCTGGATGGCAAATTGCAGGACGCACTTGGTACTACGAAAACAGCCCGACTTGGCAGTGATGCCACCTTGGGTCAGGGAACCATCCTGCGTATCGATGTTTTTAAGGAGTCAGCCGGCAACGTCCAGCCATATACCCCCAAAAAAAACCCACGGAACTTTTCTCCAGCAAGCAAAAATCCGCTGCCCCGCGTCTGGATGGCAGATTGCAGGAGCTATTTAGTATTATCAAACCAGCCCGACTTGGCACTGGTGCCACCATGGGTCTGGTCACCATCCTGCCTATCGTAGCTTTTCAGGAGCCAGCCGGTCACTCTCAGCCATAGGCCCCAAACACAAACCACGGCCCTTTTCTCTGGAAAACAAAACTCAACTGCCCCTCTTCTGGATGGCAGATTGCAGGAGCCACTAGGTACTATGAAACCAGCCCTACTTGGCACTGGTGCCACCTTGGGTCTGGGAACCATGCTGCGTATCATGGATTTTCAGGAGCCAGCCGTCCACTGCCAGCCATATGCCCCGAAACACAAACAACAGCCTTTTTCTCTGGCAAACAAAATTCAGCTGCCCCGCTTCTGGATGGCAGATTGCAGGAACCACTTGGTACTAACAAACCAGCCCGACTTGGCACTGGTGCCACCTTGGGTCTGGGAACCATCCTGCGTATCGTGGATTCTAAGGAGCCAGCTGGCCACTCCCAGCCACAGGCCCCAAAACACACACAACGGCGCTTTTCCCTGGAAAACAAAACTCGCCTGCCAACTTTTTGATGGCAGATTGCAGGAGCCACTTGGTACTATCAAACCAGCCCAACTTGGCACTGGTGCCACCATGGGTCTGGTCACCATCCTGCCTATCGTAGCTTTTCAGGAGCCAGCCGGTCACTCCCAGCCATAGGCCCCCAGACACAAACCTCGGCCTGTTTCCCTGGCACACAAAAGTAAGCTACCGCACTTCTGGATGGCAGATTGCAGGAGCCACTTTGCACCATCAAACCAGCCCAACTTGGCACTGGTGCCACCTTGGCTCTGGGAACCATTCTGCGTAACCCGGATTCTAAGACGACAGGCAGCTACTGCCAGCCACAGGCCTCCAAACAAAAACAACGGCGCTTTTCCCTGGAAAAGAAAACTCGCCTGCCAGCTTTTTGATGGCAGATTGCAGGAGCCACTTGGTACTATCAAATCATCCCAACTTGGCACTGGTGCCATTATGGGTCTGGGAACCATCCTGCCAATTGTACCATTTCAGGAGCCAGCCGGTCACTCCCAGCCATAGGCCCCCATCACAAACCTCGGACCGTTTCCCTGGCAAACAAAATTAAGCTGCCCCGATTCTGGATGGCAGATTGCAGGAGCCACTTGGTAGTGTCAAAACAGCCCGACTTGGCACTGGTGCCACCTTGGGTCTGGGAACCATCCTGCGTATCGTGGATTCTAAGCAGCCACCCGGCCACTCCGTGCCACAGGCGCCCAAACACAAACAACGGCGCTTTTCCCTTGAAAACAAAACTCGCCTGCCAACATTTTGATGGCAGATTGCAGGAGCCACTTGGTACTATCAAACCAGCCCATCTTGGCACTGGTGCCACCATGGGTCTGGTCACCATCCTGCCTATCGTAGCTTTTCAGGAGCCAGCCGGTCACTCCCAGCCATAAACCCCCAGACACAAACCTCGGCCCGTTTCCCTGGAAAACAAAAGTAAGCACCCCCGATTCTGGATGGCAGATTGCAGGAGCCACTTGGTAGTATCAAATTAGCCCAACTTGGCACTGGTGCCATCATGGGTCTGGTAAACATCCTGCCTATCTTAGCTTTTCAGGAGCCGGCCTGTCACTCCCTGCCATAGGCCCCCAGAGAAATACCTCGGCCCGTTTCCCTGGCAAACAAAAGTAAGCTGCCCCTCTTCTGGATGGCAGATTGCAGGAACCACTTGCTACTATCAAACCAGCCCAACTTGGCACTGGTGCCACCTTGGCTCTGGGAACCATGCTGCGTAACGTAGATTCTAAGAGGACAGGCGGACACTCCCAGCCACAGGCCTCTAAACAAAAACAACGGCGCGTTACCCTGGAAAACAAAACTCGCCTGCCAACTTTTTGATGGCAGATTGCAGGAGCCACTTGGTACTATCAAACCTGCCCAACTTGGCACTGGTGCCACCATGGGTCTGGTCACCATCCTGCCTATCGTAGCTTTTCAGGAGCCAGCCGGTCACTCCCAGCCATAGGCCCCCAGACAAATACCTCGGCCCGTTTCCCTGGCAAACAAAAGTAAGCTGCCCCGCTTCTGGATGGCAGATTGCAGGAGCCACATGGTACTATCAAACCAGGCCAACATGGCACTGGTGCCACCTTGGCTCTGGGAACCATCCTGCCTATCGTGGATTTTCAGGCGCCAGCCGGCCACTCTCAGCCATATGCCCCAAAACACAAACCACGGCCCTTTTCTCTGGTAAACAAAACTCAACTTCCCCTCTTCTGGATGGCAAATTGCAGGAGCCACTTGGTACTACGAAAACAGCCCGACTTGGCAGTGATGCCACCTTGGGTCAGGGAACCATCCTGCGTATCGATGTTTTTAAGGAGTCAGCCGGCAACGTCCAGCCATATACCCCCAAAAACACCCACGGAACTTTTCTCCAGCAAGCAAAAATCCGCTGCCCCGCGTCTGGATGGCAGATTGCAGGAGCTATTTAGTATTATCAAACCAGCCCGACTTGGCACTGGTGCCACCATCGGTCTGGGCACCATCCTGCCTATCGTAGCTTTTCAGGAGCCAGCCGGTCACTCTCAGCCATAGGCCCCAAACACAAACCACGGCCCTTTTCTCTGGAAAACAAAATTCAACTGCCCCTCTTCTGGATGGCAGATTGCAGGAGCTACTGGGTACTATGAAACCAGCCCGACTTGGCACTGGTGCCACCTTGGGTCTGGGAACCATGCTGCGTATCATGGATTTTCAGGAGCCAGCCGTCCACTGCCAGCCACAGGCCCCGAAACACAAACAACAGCCTTTTTCTCTGGCAAACAAAATTCAGCTGCCCCGCTTCTGGATGGCAGATTGCAGGAACCACTTGGTACTAACAAACCAGCCCGACTTGGCACTGGTGCCACCTTGGGTCTGGGAACCATCCTGCGTATCGTGGATTCTAAGGAGCCAGCTGGCCACTCCCAGCCACAGGCCCCAAAACACACACAACGGCGCTTTTCACTGGAAAACAAAACTCGCCTGCCAACTTTTTGATGGCAGATTGCAGGAGCCACTTGGTACTATCAAACCAGCCCAACTTGGCACTGGTGCCACCATGGGTCTGGTCACCATCCTGCCTATCGTAGCTTTTCAGGAGCCAGCCGGTCACTCCCAGCCATAGGCCCCCAGACACAAAGCTCGGACCGTTTCCCTGGCAAACAAAAGTAAGCTGCCCTGCTTCTGGATGGCAGATTGCAGGATCCACTTGTTATTATCAAACCAGCCCGACTTGGTACTGGTGCCACCTCTGGTCTGGGTACCATCCTGGGTATCGTGGATCCTAAGGAGCCAGCCGGCCACTCCCAGCCACAGGCCCCCAAACAAAAACAACGGCGATTTTCCCTGGAAAACAAAACTCGCCTGACAACTTTTTGATGGCAGATTGCAGGAACCACTTGGTACTATTAAACCAGCCCAACTTGGCACTGGTGCCACCTTGGGTCTGGGAACCATGCTGCGTATTGTGGATTCTAAGGAGCCAGCCGGCCACTCCAGCCACAGGCCCGCAGACACAAACAACGGCGCTTTTCCCTGGAAAACAAAACTCGCCTGCCAACATTTTGATGGCAGATTGCAGGAGCCACTTGGTACTATGAAATCAGCCGAACATGGCACTGGTGCCACCATGGGTCTGGTCACCATCCTGCCTATCGTAGCTTTTCAGGAGCCAGCCGGTCACTCCCAGCCATAGGCCCCCAGACACAAAGCTCGGCCCGTTTCCCTGGCAAACAGAAGTAAGCTGCCCCGCTTCTGGATGGTAGATTGCAGGAACCATTTGCTACAATCAAACCAGCCCAACTTGGCACTGGTGCCACCTCAGGTCTGGGAACCATCCTGCGTATTTTGGATTCTAAGGAGCCAGCCGGCCACTCCCAGCCACAGGCCCCCAAACACAAACAACGGCGCTTTTCCCTGGAAAACAAAACTCGCCTGCCAACATTTTGATGGCAGATTGCAGGAGCCACTTGGTACTATCAAACCAGCCCAACTTGGCACTGGTGCCACCATGGGTCTGGTCACCATCCTGCCTATCGTAGTTTCTCAGGAGCCAGCCGGTCACTCCCTGCCATAGGCCCCCAGACAAAACCTCGGCCCGTTTCCCTGGCAAACAAAAGTAAGCTGCCCCGCTTCTGGATGGCAGATTGCAGGACGCACTTGGTAGTATCAAACCAGCCCAACTTGGCACTGGTGCCACCTCTGGTCTGGGAACCATGCTGCTTATCGTGGATTCTAATTAGCCATCCGGCCACTCCCAGCCACAGGCCCCCAAACAAAAACAACGGCGCTTTTCCCTGGATAACAAACTCGCCTGCCAACTTTTTGATGGCAGATTGCAGGAGCCACTTGGTACTATCAAACCAGCCCAACTTGGCACTGGTGCCACCATGGGTCTGGTCACCATCCTGCCTATCGTAGCTTTTCAGGAGACAGCCGGTCACTCCCAGCCATAGGCCCCCAGACAAAAACCTCGGCCCTTTTCCCTGGCAAACAAAAGTAAGTTAACCCGCTTCTGGATGGCAGATTGCAGGAGCCACTTTTCACCATCAAACTAGCCCGACTTGGCACTGGTGTCACCTCTGGTCTGGGAACCATCCTGCCTGTCGTGGATTCTAATTAGCCAGCCGGCCACTCCCAGCCACAGGCCCCCAAACACAAACAACGGCGCTTTTCCCTGGAAAATAAAAATTCGCCTGCCAAATTTTGACGGCAGATTGCAGGAGCCACTTGGTACTATCAAATCAGCCCAACTTGGGACTGGTGCCACCATGGGTCTGGGAACCATGCTGCGTATCGTGGATTCTAAGGAGCCAGCCGGCCACTCCAGCCACAGGCCCGCAGACAAAAACAACGGCGCTTTTCCCTGGAAAACAAAACTCGCCTGCCGACTATTTGATGGCAGATTGCAGGAGCCACTTGGTACTATGAAATCAGCCGAACATGGCACTGGTGCCACCATGGGTCTGGTCACCATCCTGCCTATCGTAGCTTTTCAGGAGCCAGCCGGTCACTCCCAGCCATAGGCCCCCTGACACAAAGCTCGGCCCGTTTCCCTGGCAAACAAAAGTAAGCTGCCCCGCTTCTGGATGGCAGATTGCAGGACGCACTTGGTACTATAAAACCAGCCCGACTTGGCACTGGTGCCACCTCAGGTCTGGGAACCATCCTGCGTATCGTGGATTCTAAGGAGCCAGCCGGCCACTCCCAGCCACAGGCCCCCAAACACAAACAACGGCGCTTTTCCCTGGAAAACAAAACTCGCCTGCCGACATTTTGATGGCAGATTGCAGGAGCCACTTGGTACTATCAAACCAGCCCAACTTGCCACTGGTGCCACCATGGGTCTGGTCACCATCCTGCCTATCGTAGCTTTTCAGGAGCCAGCCGGTCACTCCCAGCCATAGGCCCCGAGACACAAAGCTCGGACCGTTTCCCTGACAAACAAAAGTAAGTTATCCCGCTTCTGGATGGCAGATTGCAGGAGCCACTTTGCACCATCATACTAGCCCGACTTGGCACTGGTGCCACCTTGGGTCTGGGAACCATCCTGCGTATCGTGGATTCTAAGCAGCCAGCCGGCCACTCCCAGCCACAGGCCCCCAAACACAAACAACGGCGCTTTTCCCTGGAAAATAAAAACTCGCCTGCCAAATTTTGACGGCAGATTGCAGGAGCCACTTGGTACTATCAAACCAGCCCAACTTGCCACTGGTGCCACCATGGGTCTGGTCACCATCCTGCCTATCGTAGCTTTTCAGGAGCCAGCCGGTCACTCCCAGCCATAGGCCCCCAGACAAAAACCTCGGCCCGTTTCCCTGGCAAACAAAAGTAAGCTGCCCTGCTTCTGGATGGCAGATTGCAGGAACCACTTGGTACTATGAAATCAGCAAAACTTGGCACTGGTGCCACCTTGGGTCTGGATACCATGCTGCGTATCGTGGATTCTAAGGAGCCAGCCGGCCACTCCCAGCCACAGGCCCCCAAACACAAACAACGGCGCTTTTCCCTGGAAAACAAAACTCTCCTGCCAACTTTTTGATGGCAGATTGCAGGAGCCACTTGGTTTTATCAAATCAGCCCAACTTGGCACTGGTGCCACCATGGGTCTGGTCACCATCCTGCCTATCTTAGCTTTTCAGGAGCCAGCCGGTCACTCCCCGCCATAGGCCCCCAGACAAAAAGCTCGGCCCTTTTCCCTGGCAAACAAAAGTAAGCTACCCCGCTTCTGGATGGCAGATTGCAGGAGCCACTTTGCACCATCAAACTAGCCCGTCTTGGCACTGGTGCCACCTCTGGTCTGGGAACCATCCTGCGTATCGTGGATTCTAATTAGCCAGCCGGCCACTCCCTACCACAGGCCCCCAAACACAAACAACGGCGCTTTTCCCTGGAAAACAAAACTCGCCTACCAACTATTTGATGGCAGATTACAGGAGCCACTTGGTACTATCAAACCAGCCCAACTTGGCACTGGTGCCACCATGGGTCTGGTCACAATCCTGCCTATCGTAACTTTTCAGGAGCCAGCCGGTCACTCCCAGCCATAGGTCCCCAGTCACAAACCTCGGCCCGTTTCCCTGGCAAACAAAAGTAAGCTGCCCCGCTTCTGGATGGCAGATTGCAGGAGCCACTTTGTACTATCAAACCAGCCCGACTTGGCACTGGTGCCACCTCTGGTCTGGGACCCATCCTGCGTATCGTGTATTCTAAGGAGCCAGTCGGCCACTCCCAGCCACAGGCCCCCAAACACAAACAACGGCCCGTTTCCGTGGCAAACAAAAGTAAGCTGCCCCGTTTCTGGATGGCAGATTGCAGGAACCACTTGGCAGTATCAAACCAGCACAACTTGGCACTGGTGGCACCTCTTGTCTGGTAACCATGCTGCGTATCGTGGTTTCTAAGGAGCCAGCCGGGCACTCCCAACCACAGGTCCCCAAACACAAACAATGGCGCTTTTCCCTGGAAAACAAAACTCGCCTGCCAACTTTTTGATGGCAGATTGCAGGAGCCACTTGGTACTATCAAACCAGCCCAACTTGGCACTGGTGCCACCATGGGTCTGGTCACCATCCTGCCTATCGTAGCTTTGCAGGAGCCAGCCGCTCACTCCCAGCCATAGGCCCCGAGACAGAAAGCCCGGCCCGTTTCCCTGGCAAACAAAAGTAAGCTGCCCCGCTTCTGGATGGCAGATTGCAGGAGCCACTTTGTACTATCAAACCAGCCCGACTTGGCACTGGTGCCACCTCTGGTCTGGGAACCATGCTGCGTATCGTGGATTTTAAGGAGCCATTCGGCCACTCCCAGCCATACGCCTCCAAACACAAACAACGGTCCATTTCCCTGGCAAACAATAGTAAGCTGCCCTGCTTCTGGATGTCAGATTGCAGGAACCACTTGTTGCCAAGTTGGGGTGGTTTGATAGTACCAAGTGGCTCCTGCAATCTGCCATCAAAAAGTTGGCAAGCGAGTTTTGTTTTCCAGGGAAAAGCGCCGTTGTTTGTGTTTGGGGGCCTGTGGCTGGGAGTGGCCAGCTGTCTCCTTAGAATCCACGATACGCAGGATGGGTCCCAGACCAGAGGTGGCACCAGTGCCAAGTCGGGCTGGTTTGATGGTGCAAAGTGACTCCTGCAATCTGCCATCCAGAAGCGGGGTAGCTTACTTTTGTTTGCCAGGGAAACGGGTAGAGCTTTGTGTCTGGGGGCCTATGGCTGGGAGTGACCGGCTGGCTCCTTAAAAAGATCGATACGCAGGATTGTTCCCTGACCCAAGGTGGCATCACTGCCAAGTCGGGCTGTTTTCGTAGTACCAAGTGCGTCCTGCAATTTGCCATCCAGAAGAGGGGCAGTTGAGTTTTGTTTGCCAGAGCAAAGGGCCGTGGTATGTGTTTGGGGGCATATGGCTGAGAGTGGCCGGCTGGCGCCTGAAAATCCACGATAGGCAGGATGGTTCCCAGAGCCAAGGTGGCACCAGTGCCATGTTGGCCTGGTTTGATAGTACCATGTGGCTGCTGTAATCTGCCATCCAGAAGCGGGGCAGCTTACTTTTGTTTGCCAGGGAAACGGGCCGAGATATTTGTCTGGGGGCCTATGGCTGGGAGTGACCGGCTGGCTCCTGAAAAGCTACGATAGGCAGGATGGTGACCAGACCCATGGTGGCACCAGTACCAAGTTGGGCTGGTTTGATAGTACCAAGTGGCTCCTGCAATCTGCCATCAAAAATTTGGCAGGCGAGTTTTGTTTTCCAGGGAAAAGCGCCGTTGTTTGTGTTTGGGGGCCTGTGGCTCAGAGTGGCCGGGTGGCTCCTTAGAATCCACGATACGCAGGATGGTTCCGAGACCCAAGGTGGCACCAGTGCCAAGTCGGGCTGGTTTGATAGCACCAAGTGGCTCCTGCAATCTGCCATCCAGAATCGGGGCAGCTTAATTTTGTTTGCCAGGGAAACGGTCCGAGGTTTGTGTCTGGGGGCCTATGGCTGGGAGTGACCGGCTGGCTCCTGAAATGCTACAATAGGCAGGATGGTTCCCAGACCTATAGTGGCACCAGTTCCAAGTTGGGATGATTTGATAGTACCAAGTGGCTCCTGCAATCTGCCATCAAAAAGCTGGCAGGCGAGTTTTGTTTTCCAGGGAAAAGCGCCGTTGTTTGTGTTTGGGGGCCTGTGGCTGGGAGTGGCCGGCTGGCTCCTTAGAATCCACGATATGCAGGATTGTTCCCAGACCCAAGGTGGCACCAGTGCCAAGTCGGGCTGGTTTGATGGTGCAAAGTGGCTCCTGCAATCTGCCATCCAGACGCGGGGCAGCGGATTTTTGTTTCCATGAGAAATGGTCCGTGGTTTGTTTTTGGGGGTATATGGCTGGGCGTGGCCGGCTGGCTCCTTAAAAAGCTCGATATGCAGGATGGTTCCCAGACCCAAGGTGGCACCAGTGCCACGTCGGGCGGTTTTCGTAGTACAAAGTGCGTCCTAAAATTTGCCATCCAGAAGAGGGGCAGTTGAGTTTTGTTTGCCAGAGAAAAGGGCCGTGGTTTGTTTTTGGGGGCATATGGCTGAGAGTGGCCGGCTGGCCCCTGAAAATCCACGATAGGCAGGATGGTTCCCAGACCAGAGGTGTCACCAGTGCCAAGTCGGGCTGGTTTGATAGTACTAAATAGCTCCTGCAATCTGCCATGCCGAAGCGGGGCAGCTTACTTTTGTTTGCCAGGGAAACGGGCCGAGGTTTGTGTCTGGGGGCCTATGGCTGGGAGTGACCGGCTGGCTCCTGAAAAGCTACGATAGGCAGGATGGTGACCAGACCCATGGTGGCACCAGTGCCAAGTTGGGCTGGTTTGATAGTACCAAGTGGCTCCGGCAATCTGCCATCAAAAAGTTGGCAGGCGAGTTTTGTTTTCCAGGGAAAAGCGCCGTTGTTTGTGTTTGGGGGCCTGTGGCTGGGAGTGGCGAGCTGGCTCCTTAGAACCCACGATACGCAGGATGGTTCCCAGACCAGAGGTGGCACCAGTGCCAAGTTGGGCTGGTTTGATGGTGCAAAGTGGCTCCTGCAATCTGCCATCCAGAAGCGGGGTAGCTTACTTTTGTTTGCCAGGGAAACGGGCCGAAATATTTGTCTAGGGGCCTCTGGCTGGGGGTGGCTGGCTGGCACCTGAAAAGCTACGATAGGCAGGATGGTGACCAGACCCAAGGTGGCACCAGTGCCAAGTTGGGCTGGTTTGATAGTACCAAGTGGCTCCTGCAATCTGCCATCAAATGTTTGGCAGGCGAGTTTTGTTTTCCAGGGAAAAGCACCGTTGTGTGTGTTTTGGGGCCTGTGGCTGGGAGTGGCCAGCTGGCTCCTTAGAATCCACGATACGCAGGATGGTTCCCAGACCCAAGGTGGCACCAGTGCCAAGTCGGGCTGGGTTGTTAGTACCAAGTGGTTCCTGCAATCTGCCATCCAGAAGCGGGGCAGCTGAATTTTGTTTGCCAGAGAAAAAGGCTGTTGTTTGTGTTTCGGGGCCTGTGGCTGGCAGTGGACGGCTGGCTCCTGAAAATCCATGATACGCAGCATGGTTCCCAGACCCAAGGTGGCACCAGTGCCAAGTCGGGCTGGTTTGATACTACCAAGTGCGTCCTGCAATCTGCCATCCAGAAGCGAGGCAGCTTAATTTTGTTTGCCAGGGAAACGGGCCGTGGGTTTTGTATGGGGGCCTGTGGCTGAGAGTGGCCGGCTGGCTCCTGAAAATCCACGCTAGGCAGCATGGTTCCCAGATGCAAGGTGGCACCAGTGCCAAGTCGGGCTGGTTTGATGGTGCAAAGTGGCTCCTGCAATCTGCCATCCAGAAGCGGGGCAGCTGATTTTTGTTTGCCAGAGAAAAATTCCGTGGATTGTTTTTGGGGGCATATTGCTGGGAGTGGCCGGCTGGCTCCTTAAAATGCTCGATACGCATGATGGTTCCCAGGCCCAAGGTGTCACCACTACCAAGTCGGCCTGCGGTTTTAGTATCATGTTCATCCTGCAATTTGCCATCCAGAAGAGGGGCAGTTGAGTTTTGTTTGCCAGAGAAACGGGCCGAGGTTTCTGTTTGGGGACATATGGCTGAGAGTGGCCGGCTGGCCCCTGAATATCCACGATACACAGCATGGTTCCCAGATCCAAGGTGGCACCAGTGCCAAGTTGGGCTGGTTTGATAGTCCCAAGTGTCTCCTGCAATCTGCCATCCAGAAGCGGGGCAGCTTACTTTTGTTTGCCAGAGAAATAGGCCTAGGTTTTTGTCTGGGGGCCTGTGGCTAGGAGTGGCCGGCTGGCTCCTTAGAATCCACGATACGCAGGATGTTTCCCAGACCCAAGGTGGCACCAGTGCCAAGTCGGGCTGGTTTGATAGTACCAAGTGGCTCCTGCAAACTCCATCAAAATGTTGGCAGACGTGTTTTGTTTTCCAGGGAACAGCGCCGTTGATTTTGTTTGGGGGCCTGTGGCTGGGAGTGGCCGGCTGGCTCCTTAGAATCCACGATATGCAGGATGGTTCCCAGACCCAAGGTGGCACCAGTGCCAAGTCGGGCTGGTTTGATTACACCAAGTGGCTCCTGCAATCTGCCATCCAGAAGTGAGGCAGCTAAGTTTTGTTTGCCAGAAAAAAGGGCCGTGGTTTATGTTGGGGGCCTGTGGCTGGGAGTAGCCGGCTGGCTCCTTAAAATCCACGATAGGCTGGATGGTTCCCAGACCCAAGGTGGCACTAGTGCCAAGTCGGGCTGGTTTGATAGTACCAAGTGGCTCCTGCAATCTGCCATCCAGAAGCGGTGCAGTTGAGTTTTGTTTGCCAGAGAAAAGGGCCGTGGGTTGTGTTTGGGGGCATATGGCTGGGAGTGGCCGGCTGTCTCATTAAAAAGATCGATACGCAGGATGGTTCCCAGACCCAAGGTGGCACCAGTGCCAAGTCGGGCTGTTTTTATAGTACCAAGTGCGTCCTGCAATTTGCCATCCAGAAGAGGGGCAGTGGAGTTTTGTTTGCCAGAGAATAGCGCCGTTGTTTGTGTTTGGGGGCTTGTGGCTGGGAGTGGCCGACTGGCGCCTTAGAATCTGTGTTACGCAGCATGGTTCCCAGACCAGAGGTGGCACCAGTGCCAAGTTGGGCTGGTTTGATAGTACCAAGTGGCTCCTGCAATCTGCCATCCAGAAGCGGGGCAGCTTACTTTTGTTTTCCAGGGAAACGGGCCGAGGTTTGTGACTGGGGACCTATGGCTGGGAGTGACCGGCTGGCTCCTGAAAAGCTACGATAGGCAGGATGGTGACCAGACCCATGGTGGCACCAGTGCCAAGTTGGGCTGGTTTGATAGTACCAAGTGGCTCTGGCAATCTGCCATCAAAATGTTGTCAGGCGAGTTTTGTTTTCCAGGGAAAAGCGCCGTTGTTTGTATTTGGGGGCCTGTGGCTGGGAGTGGCCGGCTGGCTCCTTTGAACCCACAATACGCAGCATGGTTCCCAGACCCAAGGTGGCACCAGTGCCAAGTCGGGCTGGTTTGATACTACCAAGTGCGTCCTGCAATCTGCCATCCAGAAGCGGGACAGCTTAATTTTGTTTGCCAGGGAAACGGGCCGTGGGTTTTGTTTGGGGGCCTATGGCTGAGAGTGGCCGGCTGGCTCCTGAAAATCCACGCTAGGCAGCATGGTTCCCAGATGCAAGGTGGCACCAGTGCCAAGTCGGGCTGGTTTGATGGTGCAAAGTGGCTCCTGCAATCTGCCATCCAGAAGCGGGGCAGCTGATTTTTGTTTGCCAGAGAAAAATTCCGTGGATTGTTTTTGGGGGCATATTGCTGGGAGTGGCCGGCTGGCTCCTTAAAATGCTCGATACGCATGATGGTTCCCAGGCCCAAGGTGTCACCACTACCAAGTCGGCCTGCGGTTTTAGTATCAAGTTCATCCTGCAATTTGCCATCCAGAAGAGGGGCAGTTGAGTTTTGTTTGCCAGAGAAACGGGCCGAGGTTTCTGTTTGGGGACATATGGCTGAGAGTGGCCGGCTGGCCCCTGAATATCCACGATACACAGCATGGTTCCCAGATCCAAGGTGGCACCAGTGCCAAGTTGGGCTGGTTTGATAGTACCAAGTGTCTCCTGCAATCTGCCATCCAGAAGCGGGGCAGCTTACTTTTGTTTGCCAGAGAAATAGGCCTAGGTTTTTGTCTGGGGGCCTGTGGCTAGGAGTGGCCGGCTGGCTCCTAAGAATCCACGATACGCAGGATGTTTCCCAGACCCAAGGTGGCACCAGTGCCAAGTCGGGCTGGTTTGATAGTACCAAGTGGCTCCTGCAAACTCCATCAAAAAGTTGGCAGGCGTGTTTTGTTTTCCAGGGAACAGCGCCGTTGATTTTGTTTGGGGACCTGTGGCTGGGAGTGGCCGGCTGGCTCCTTAGAATCCACGATACGCAGGATGGTTCCCAGACCCAAGGTGGCACCAGTGCCAAGTCGGGCTGGTTTGATTACACCAAGTGGCTCCTGCAATCTGCCATCCAGAAGTGAGGCAGCTAAGTTTTGTTTGCCAGAAAAAAGGGCCGTGGTTTTTGTTGGGGGCCTGTGGCTGGGAGTGGCCGGCTGGCTCCTTAGAATCCACCATACGCAGGATGGTTCCCAGACCCAAGGTGGCACCAGTGCCAAGTCGGGCTGGTTTGATAGTCCCAAGTGGCTCCTGCAAACTGCCATCCAGAAGCGGGGCAGCTGAGTTTTGTTTGCCAGGGAAATGGGCCGTTGTTTGTGTTTGGGGGCCTGTGGCTGGGAGTGTTCGGCTGGTTCCTGAATATGTACGATACGCAGGATTGTTCCCAGACCCAAGGTGGCACCAGTGCCAAGTCGGGCTGGTTTGATGGTGCAAAGTGGCTCCTGCAATCTGCCATCCAGACGCGGGGCAGCGGATTTTTTTTTCCATGAGAAATGGTCCGTGGTTTGTTTTTGGGGGTATATGGCTGGGCCTGGCCGGCTGGCTCCTTAAAAAGCTCGATATGCAGGATGGTTCCCTGACACAAGGTGGCACCAGTGCCACGTCGGGCGGTTTTCGTAGTACAAAGTGCGTCCTAAAATTTGCCATCCAGAAGAGGGGCAGTTGAGTTTTGTTTGCCAGAGAAAAGGGCCGTGGTTTGTTTTTGGGGGCATATGGCTGAGAGTGGCTGGCTGGCCCCTGAAAATCCACGATACACAGGATGGTTCCCAGATCCAAGGTGGCACCTGTGCCAAGTCGGGCTGATTTGATAGTACTAAGTAGCTCCTGCAATCTGCCATCCAGAAGCGGGGCAGCTTACTTTTGTTTGCCAGGGAAACGGGCCGAGGTTTGTGTTTGGGGGCCTATGGCTGAGAGTGACCGGCTGGCTCCTGAAAAGCTACAATAGGCAGGATGGTGACCAGACCCATGGTGGCACCAGTGCCAAGTTGGGCTGGTTTGATAGTACCAAGTGGTTCCTGCAATCTGCCATCCAGAAGCAGGGCAGCTGAGTTTTGTTTGCCAGAGAAAAGGGCCTTGGTTTGTGTTTGGGGGCATATGGCTGGGTGTGGCCAGCTGGCTCCTTAAAATGCACGATATGCAACATGGCTCCCAGACCCAAGGTGGCACCAGTGCCAAGTTGGGCTGGTTTGATAGTACCAAGTGGCTCCTGCAATCTTCCATGATCACGTGGAGAAATACTTTCTGGTTTCAGCCTCATGCTCTTTCTTCTCTCCCTCAACTTCTCTATCACCTCTCATCTGGTTCACATGCGCTGTCTTCAAGGTCCACAGGCTACTTTTCACAGAATCTTCTGGCCTGATGAAGTAAGAATGATGAATAGAACAGAGCTGGGATCTATTTTCCAGTTTGGATAAAATGCATTCTGCACACAAATCCAAGGAGAACGGGCTGCCCCGATGCCCAGAAAATCTTTCACTCCTGCTAGTGTTCTACGTCAACCGCAACTTAGTCTGAAAGAAAAGCTTTTTCTCTGAGAGCATCTGAGAGGTTTGCATGAAGCACTGATATCTGACATATGCAATTTTGAATAGGAGAGGAAAAAGAAAATGGCAAGGAGTTTTTAATTTTAGTGGTTTCAATTTTAATTTCCATGCACTTTTTCAAAACTTGTCAGCTCAAATGCCCATCAACATCTTTTAGTCATCTGTAAGTCAGTATTCATATAAAATGTGCTTCAAATCCAAAGAATTTCAAATTTGCACTCCAAGCTTCTATGCCTAGATTTATGATTTCCTACACATATTAGATGAAAGGAAGGCCTTTTTTACTGTGGGAGTGCTGGAACACTGGAACAGGTTGCCCAGAGAAGTTGTGGGTGTCCCATCCCTGAAAGTATTCAAGGTCACCTTGGACGGGGCTTGGAGCAGCAACAAAGGAGAAGCTTGATGGTAGAGAAACAAAGTCGGACTATAGAAGAAACTCGGATTGAAGTATAGGATCAAGTTTTCTCTCAGCTCTTGGGGTAAATTCAAAGTTGTACAAAATGACATTTATCTGTGCTATTCACTACTGTAACAGAAAGTTTCATGAAAACTGTACAGAAGATAGTAAATTTTAAAAGAGATAAGAATTACAGCATAAAATCCATGGGATAGGTTACAACATGAGACACTCTCTAAGAGAAAATCTCTTTGTTTCAGCACTTCATCGGGGTAAGATTTCATGAAGTGCCAAAGAAGGCGGCAAAATATCATTCGGGACATTATTTACTGGAATTCAGCCTGGCCATTAGTAGGAACTGCCTTTGAACATATCATGTAGATATACCACACACACTTTCCCTTCACTGAAAAATTACTGTTTACAACAAATAAGCAATTGACGATCAAAATTGATTGAAAGCATCTTAAACATGTCAAGTATTTCATTGTAGATGATCTGTGATCCAAATGCTTCTTCCACCTTCGAGAGGGACAGAAGAATTCTTCCATATCATGATGGTTTAAAATTGTATCAACCAATGTTTTCTGCTGAAAAGATATCATCTATTTTTTTCTATTTTTGGAAGAAAATATTCCTAGACATACAACAGGTGAGAACTAAGTAATTTTAAAGAAACAAATGAAATGAAAATATTCTGTAAATAGAATGAAATGAAAAGCTGTGTTTTAAATAGGAGCTAAATATTAAACAGAATTTTTGTACCAGGCATTTGAATTACTGCACCAGCTCTTTTGCCCATCAAGAGAGGCATTTAGCATTTCAGTCTTTTCCAAGGTGTTCATGATCTGCTATGCTGATCTCTGTGTGTGCCTAGGTGTGTGTGGAGGGGGGGGCATATGAAGGGGAGTGTGTATGTTTGCTTTACAATTGTTGTGGCAGATTCATGCCTCAGCTCCACATTTTGTTTTAAAAAGGTCACACCAAGTGGATATGAAGTTTACTATCAACAAGAGATCGATTCCCAAATCATCCATTTGACTCTCCCTTATAAATCATGTGCTTTGTTGCATATTTTATCAAATATACTTTCAAGCCAGATGGAGGAAGGAGGATGTGGGAATCCCTCCACCATCTTGCAACTTTTATGTAAGTAGGTTTTCAAGAAAATCATCATTTCTCTTTTAAATATGTCTGGAACAGGCATGATGGTAGTGTCAACCTGTTGGAGTTTTTGTTGCTGGAAGAAGTTGTACAAAAGGATTGGTTTTTACATTGACCAGTTACTGAATCAAGCGCAGGAATACATTGGAAATTTAGCTGGGGGTTCCTTTTCCCAGCAGACTACTTCTAGAACGAGCTTGTACACTGAAGCTGACTCTTTTGCTCTCTTTTTGTTTCTTTCCTATTTTCTTGGCTTCTTTGCCACTATCTAGACAATTTTGGAACTTTGTTCCCAACTAAAATGGTTTCAATAGTCTGATTGTGATCATACATTTTTACAAGGAATTTTTAAAATCTTTCCTCGAGTCCAGAAAGTCAAGGACTTAGATCTTTTTCTTCCCTTATCAATATTGCCATGAAATTGATAAATAAAGACCAACTCTTTATTTTTGTTTTTAACCCACGTAGATAATTCCCATCCATTAATCCATTTTGTGGACCAATAGCTGCCATTCTGATGGAAGCTGTCACTTCTTAACAATAGGCATTCTGTGACTATGTTGACTGCACTTTGGGTGAAGATCCTAACTGGTCTTAGATATACATAGGGAGAAATTTGCTCAGCCAGTGTCAGTCTTAAGCATGCGTATCAGAAGATCTTTCTAGAGCTGGGAATTTTCCCATGAAAGGGATTCAGTTAGGGAAGAGACACTTGTGCCAGAGTTTTACATTCTTCTTGAACACTGCTTAAGGAACTTAGATGCCATGTCCATTTGGATCTCTGTCTGCACAGAACTTTGTCATGCCAGCGCTTTGAAATGCATCTTGAAGAGAATTCACTAGCACAGAATGAAAGAGAGTGGAAGGGGTTGGTGGGGCTAACCAGGCCCAACCCCCCTGCCTAAACCAGGATACCTAGAGCCTCTTGCCCAGGATTCTATCTGGGTGTACTTTTAATGTCTTCAAAGATCCAGGCTCCACAATCTTTCTGGGCAGTCTGTGCCGTGGTTCAGTCACCCTGACAGTAAAGAAACATTTACTGATGTTCAAAGGCAATCTCCTGTATTTCAGTGTGTGCCCACTGCCTCTTGTCTTTTCCCTCAGCATCACTGAAAAGACACTGATTCCCTCCCCTTTGCACTATTGCTTCCATATGTATGTGTGATGCCATGTAGAGGTATGTCAAAAACCTCCCTGAAGCCCAGGCAGATAATATTCCCTTCATCTACCAGTCAAGTTGATTCATCAGAGGAGTTTAAAGTGATGTTCAGCATGAAATTCCCCTGAAAAATCATGCTAACTACATTATTTGGTCATCTGTCATGTGCCTGGCAAGGATTTCCAGGAAGAGCTGCTTCATCAACTTCCTGGGGATAAAAAAGAGGCTGGCTGGTTTGTACTATGGCGAGTCCTCTTAATTGCCTTTTTTGAAGATGGGTGTCATTTGCTAACATCCACTCTTTAGCTCCTCTTCTCATCTACACCTCGGCAAAAAGCTTTTCCACTATGTCTGGCTAGGAAAAACTGTGCCAGCACAGAAAACATCTCCCATCGTGTTCTAGAAGTTGCACGGATGTCTGCCAAGTGTTTGGCAGGAAGAAAAGAAAAGTTGTCCAAAACAGCTTCCAATCGAATGTTCCTGTGATTGGAAAAGTCAGGAGAGTGCAAAGGTACTGTTTTCTATCAGTTGGCAAGGTGCGCACACAATCCCAGTGTTGTACAGCTTGCTTCTTCACCTTCCCGAAGCTGCCGCTCTCGCCGGCTGCCGGAGCCCAAGAAGCGGCTTCTTCGCGCAAAGACGATTGTGCCGCTCACAGTGCTCTCCTTAGCGCGGCTTCTGCCGAAAGACGCCCGGCAGCGGCTCTTACCTCCGGAGAGCATCCTACCTTCGTCTTTAGCTCCTCTTCTCATCTACACCTCGGCAAAACGCTTTTCCACTATGTCTGGCTAGGAAAAACTGTGCCAGCACAGAAAACATCTCCCATCGTGTTCTAGAAGTTGCACGGATGTCTGCCAAGTGTTTGGCAGGAAGAAAAGAAAAGTTGTCCAAAACAGCTTCCAATCGAATGTTCCTGTGATTGGAAAAGTCAGGAGAGTGCAAAGGTACTGTTTTCTATCAGTTGGCAAGGTGCGCACACAATCCCAGTGTTGTACAGCTTGCTTCTTCACCTTCCCGAAGCTGCCGCTCTCGCCGGCTGCCGGAGCCCAAGAAGCGGCTTCTTCGCGCAAAGACGATTGTGCCGCTCACAGTGCTCTCCTTAGCGCGGCTTCTGCCGAAAGACGCCCGGCAGCGGCTCTTACCTCCGGAGAGCATCCTACCTTCGTCTTTCGCGTCTTTTGTAGTCTACATCTTAGCAAAACGCTTTTCCACTATGTCTGGCTAGGAAAAACTGTGCCAGCACAGAAAACATCTCCCATCGTGTTCTAGAAGTTGCACGGATGTCTGCCAAGTGTTTGGCAGGAAGAAAAGAAAAGTTGTCCAAAACAGCTTCCAATCGAATGTTCCTGTGATTGGAAAAGTCAGGAGAGTGCAAAGGTACTGTTTTCTATCAGTTGGCAAGGTGCGCACACAATCCCAGTGTTGTACAGCTTGCTTCTTCACCTTCCCGAAGCTGCCGCTCTCGCCGGCTCCCGGAACCGAAGAAGCGGCTTCTTCGCGCAGAGACGATTGTGCCGCTCACAGGGCTCTCCTTAGCGCGGCTTCTGCCGAAAGACGCCCGGCAGCGGCTCTTACCTCCGGAGAGCATCCTACCTTCGTCTTTCGCGTCTTTTGTAGTCTACATCTTAGCAAAACGCTTTTCCACTATGTCTGGCTAGGAAAAACTGTGCCAGCACAGAAAACATCTCCCATCGTGTTCTAGAAGTTGCACGGATGTCTGCCAAGTGTTTGGCAGGAAGAAAAGAAAAGTTGTCCAAAACAGCTTCCAATCGAATGTTCCTGTGATTGGAAAAGTCAGGAGAGTGCAAAGGTACTGTTTTCTATCAGTTGGCAAGGTGCGCACACAATCCCAGTGTTGTACAGCTTGCTTCTTCACCTTCCCGAAGCTGCTGCTCTCGCCGGCTGCCGGAGCCCAAGAAGCGGCTTCTTCGCGCAAAGACGATTGTGCCGCTCACAGTGCTCCCCTTAGCGCGGCTTCTGCCCAAAGAAGGCAGCGGCTCTTACCTCCTGAGAGTGGCAGCTTCGGGAAGGTGAAGAAGCAAGCTGTACAACACTGGGATTGTGTGCGCACCTTGCCAACTGATAGAAAACAGTACCTTTGCACTCTCCTGACTCTTCCAATCACAGGAACATTCGATTGGAAGCTGTTTTGGACAACTTTTCTTTTCTTCCTGCCAAACACTTGGCAGACATATCTGCAACTTCTAGAAAACGATGGGAGATGTTTTCTGGGCTGGCACGGTTTTTCCTAGCCAGACATAGTGGAAAAGCGTTTTGCTAAGATGTAGACTACATAAGACGCGAAAGACGAAGGTATGATGCTCTCCGGAGGTAAGAGCCGCTGCCGGGCGTCTCTCGGCAGAAGCCGCGCTAAGGGGAGCCCTGTGAGCGGCACAATCGTCTTTGCGCGAAGAAGCCGCTTCTTGGGCTCCGGCAGCCGGCGAGAGCGGCAGCTTCGGGAAGGTGAAGAAGCAAGCTGTACAACACTGGGATTGTGTGCGCACCTTGCCAACTGATAGAAAACAGTACCTTTGCACTCTCCTGACTTTTCCAATCACAGGAACATTCGATTGGAAGCTGTTTTGGACAACTTTTCTTTTCTTCCTGCCAAACACTTGGCAGACATCCGTGCAACTTCTAGAACACGATGGGAGATGTTTTCTGTGCTGGCACAGTTTTTCCTAGCCAGACATAGTGGAAAAGCGTTTTGCTAAGATGTAGACTACAAAAGACGCGAAAGACGAAGGTAGGATGCTCTCCGGAGGTAAGAGCCGCTGCCGGGCGTCTTTCGGCAGAAGCCGCGCTAAGGAGAGCACTGTGAGCGGCACAATCGTCTTTGCGCGAAGAAGCCGCTTCTTGGGCTCCGGCAGCCGGCGAGAGCGGCAGCTTCGGGAAGGTGAAGAAGCAAGCTGTACAACACTGGGATTGTGTGCGCACCTTGCCAACTGATAGAAAACAGTACCTTTGCACTCTCCTGACTTTTCCAATCACAGGAACATTCGATTGGAAGCTGTTTTGGACAACTTTTCTTTTCTTCCTGCCAAACACTTGGCAGACATCCGTGCAACTTCTAGAACACGATGGGAGATGTTTTCTGTGCTGGCACAGTTTTTCCTAGCCAGACATAGTGGAAAAGCGTTTTGCTAAGATGTAGACTACAAAAGACGCGAAAGACGAAGGTAGGATGCTCTCCGGAGGTAAGAGCCGCTGCCGGGCGTCTTTCGGCAGAAGCCGCGCTAAGGAGAGCACTGTGAGTGGCACAATCGTCTTTGCGCGAAGAAGCCGCTTCTTGGGCTCCGGCAGCCGGCGAGAGCGGCAGCTTCGGGAAGGTGAAGAAGCAAGCTGTACAACACTGGGATTGTGTGCGCACCTTGCCAACTGATAGAAAACAGTACCTTTGCACTCTCCTGACTTTTCCAATCACAGGAACATTCGATTGGAAGCTGTTTTGGACAACTTTTCTTTTCTTCCTGCCAAACACTTGGCAGACATCCGTGCAACTTCTAGAACACGATGGGAGATGTTTTCTGTGCTGGCACAGTTTTTCCTAGCCAGACATAGTGGAAAAGCTTTTTGCCGAGGTGTAGACTACATAAGACGCGAAAGACGAAGGTAGGATGCTCTCCGGAGGTAAGAGCCGCTGCCGGGCGTCTTTCGGCAGAAGCCGCGCTAAGGAGAGCACTGTGAGCGGCACAATCGTCTTTGCGCGAAGAAGCCGCTTCTTGGGCTCCGGCAGCCGGCGAGAGCGGCAGCTTCGGGAAGGTGAAGAAGCAAGCTGTACAACACTGGGATTGTGTGCGCACCTTGCCAACTGATAGAAAACAGTACCTTTGCACTCTCCTGACTTTTCCAATCACAGGAACATTCGATTGGAAGCTGTTTTGGACAACTTTTCTTTTCTTCCTGCCAAACACTTGGCAGACATCCGTGCAACTTCTAGAACACGATGGGAGATGTTTTCTGTGCTGGCACAGTTTTTCCTAGCCAGACATAGTGGAGAAGCGTTTTGCTAAGATGTAGACTACAAAAGACGCGAAAGACGAAGGTAGGATGCTCTCCGGAGGTAAGAGCCGCTGCCGGGCGTCTTTCGGCAGAAGCCGCGCTAAGGAGAGCACTGTGAGCGGCACAATCGTCTTTGCGCGAAGAAGCCGCTTCTTCGGTTCCGGGAGCCGGCGAGAGCGGCAGCTTCGGGAAGGTGAAGAAGCAAGCTGTACAACACTGGGATTGTGTGCGCACCTTGCCAACTGATAGAAAACAGTACCTTTGCACTCTCCTGACTTTTCCAATCACAGGAACATTCGATTGGAAGCTGTTTTGGACAACTTTTCTTTTCTTCCTGCCAAACACTTGGCAGACATCCGTGCAACTTCTAGAACACGATGGGAGATGTTTTCTGTGCTGGCACAGTTTTTCCTAGCCAGACATAGTGGAGAAGCGTTTTGCTAAGATGTAGACTACAAAAGACGCGAAAGACGAAGGTAGGATGCTCTCCGGAGGTAAGAGCCGCTGCCGGGCGTCTTTCGGCAGAAGCCGCGCTAAGGAGAGCACTGTGAGCGGCACAATCGTCTTTGCGCGAAGAAGCCGCTTCTTGGGCTCCGGCAGCCGGCGAGAGCGGCAGCTTCGGGAAGGTGAAGAAGCAAGCTGTACAACACTGGGATTGTGTGCGCACCTTGCCAACTGATAGAAAACAGTACCTTTGCACTCTCCTGACTTTTCCAATCACAGGAACATTCGATTGGAAGCTGTTTTGGACAACTTTTCTTTTCTTCCTGCCAAACACTTGGCAGACATCCGTGCAACTTCGAGAACACGATGGGAGATGTTTTCTGTGCTGGCACAGTTTTTCCTAGCCAGACATAGTGGAAAAGCGTTTTGCCGAGGTGTAGATGAGAAGAGGAGCTAAAGACGAAGGTAGGATGCTCTCCGGAGGTAAGAGCCGCTGCCGGGCGTCTTTCGGCAGAAGCCGCGCTAAGGAGAGCACTGTGAGCGGCACAATCGTCTTTGCGCGAAGAAGCCGCTTCTTGGGCTCCGGCAGCCGGCGAGAGCGGCAGCTTCGGGAAGGTGAAGAAGCAAGCTGTACAACACTGGGATTGTGTGCGCACCTTGCCAACTGATAGAAAACAGTACCTTTGCACTCTCCTGACTTTTCCAATCACAGGAACATTCGATTGGAAGCTGTTTTGGACAACTTTTCTTTTCTTCCTGCCAAACACTTGGCAGACATCCGTGCAACTTCTAGAACACGATGGGAGATGTTTTCTGTGCTGGCACAGTTTTTCCTAGCCAGACATAGTGGAAAACCGTTTTGCCGAGGTGTAGATGAGAAGAGGAGCTAAAGAGTGGATGTTAGCAAATGACACCCATCTTCAAAAAAGGCAATTAAGAGGACTCGCCATAGTACAAACCAGCCAGCCTCTTTTTTATCCCCAGGAAGTTGATGAAGCAGCTCTTCCTGGAAATCCTTGCCAGGCACATGACAGATGACCAAATAATGTAGTTAGCATGATTTTTCAGGGGAATTTCATGCTGAACATCACTTTAAACTCCTCTGATGAATCAACTTGACTGGTAGATGAAGGGAATATTATCTGCCTGGGCTTCAGGGAGGTTTTTGACATACCTCTACATGGCATCACACATACATATGGAAGCAATAGTGCAAAGGGGAGGGAATCAGTGTCTTTTCAGTGATGCTGAGGGAAAAGACAAGAGGCAGTGGGCACACACTGAAATACAGGAGATTGCCTTTGAACATCAGTAAATGTTTCTTTACTGTCAGGGTGACTGAACCACGGCACAGACTGCCCAGAAAGATTGTGGAGCCTGGATCTTTGAAGACATTAAAAGTACACCCAGATAGAATCCTGGGCAAGAGGCTCTAGGTATCCTGGTTTAGGCAGGGGGGTTGGGCCTGGTTAGCCCCACCAACCCCTTCCACTCTCTTTCATTCTGTGCTAGTGAATTCTCTTCAAGATGCATTTCAAAGCGCTGGCATGACAAAGTTCTGTGCAGACAGAGATCCAAATGGACATGGCATCTAAGTTCCTTAAGCAGTGTTCAAGAAGAATGTAAAACTCTGGCACAAGTGTCTCTTCCCTAACTGAATCCCTTTCATGGGAAAATTCCCAGCTCTAGAAAGATCTTCTGATACGCATGCTTAAGACTGACACTGGCTGAGCAAATTTCTCCCTATGTATATCTAAGACCAGTTAGGATCTTCACCCAAAGTGCAGTCAACATAGTCACAGAATGCCTATTGTTAAGAAGTGACAGCTTCCATCAGAATGGCAGCTATTGGTCCACAAAATGGATTAATGGATGGGAATTATCTACGTGGGTTAAAAACAAAAATAAAGAGTTGGTCTTTATTTATCAATTTCATGGCAATATTGATAAGGGAAGAAAAAGATCTAAGTCCTTGACTTTCTGGACTCGAGGAAAGATTTTAAAAATTCCTTGTAAAAATGTATGATCACAATCAGACTATTGAAACCATTTTAGTTGGGAACAAAGTTCCAAAATTGTCTAGATAGTGGCAAAGAAGCCAAGAAAATAGGAAAGAAACAAAAAGAGAGCAAAAGAGTCAGCTTCAGTGTACAAGCTCGTTCTAGAAGTAGTCTGCTGGGAAAAGGAACCCCCAGCTAAATTTCCAATGTATTCCTGCGCTTGATTCAGTAACTGGTCAATGTAAAAACCAATCCTTTTGTACAACTTCTTCCAGCAACAAAAACTCCAACAGGTTGACACTACCATCATGCCTGTTCCAGACATATTTAAAAGAGAAATGATGATTTTCTTGAAAACCTACTTACATAAAAGTTGCAAGATGGTGGAGGGATTCCCACATCCTCCTTCCTCCATCTGGCTTGAAAGTATATTTGATAAAATATGCAACAAAGCACATGATTTATAAGGGAGAGTCAAATGGATGATTTGGGAATCGATCTCTTGTTGACAGTAAACTTCATATCCACTCGGTGTGACCTTTTTAAAACAAAATGTGGAGCTGAGGCATGAATCTGCCACAACAATTGTAAAGCAAACATACACACTCCCCTTCATATGCCCCCCCCTCCACACACACCTAGGCACACACAGAGATCAGCATAGCAGATCATGAACACCTTGGAAAAGACTGAAATGCTAAATGCCTCTCTTGATGGGCAAAAGAGCTGGTGCAGTAATTCAAATGCCTGGTACAAAAATTCTGTTTAATATTTAGCTCCTATTTAAAACACAGCTTTTCATTTCATTCTATTTACAGAATATTTTCATTTCATTTGTTTCTTTAAAATTACTTAGTTCTCACCTGTTGTATGTCTAGGAATATTTTCTTCCAAAAATAGAAAAAAATAGATGATATCTTTTCAGCAGAAAACATTGGTTGATACAATTTTAAACCATCATGATATGGAAGAATTCTTCTGTCCCTCTCGAAGGTGGAAGAAGCATTTGGATCACAGATCATCTACAATGAAATACTTGACATGTTTAAGATGCTTTCAATCAATTTTGATCGTCAATTGCTTATTTGTTGTAAACAGTAATTTTTCAGTGAAGGGAAAGTGTGTGTGGTATATCTACATGATATGTTCAAAGGCAGTTCCTACTAATGGCCAGGCTGAATTCCAGTAAATAATGTCCCGAATGATATTTTGCCGCCTTCTTTGGCACTTCATGAAATCTTACCCCGATGAAGTGCTGAAACAAAGAGATTTTCTCTTAGAGAGTGTCTCATGTTGTAACCTATCCCATGGATTTTATGCTGTAATTCTTATCTCTTTTAAAATTTACTATCTTCTGTACAGTTTTCATGAAACTTTCTGTTACAGTAGTGAATAGCACAGATAAATGTCATTTTGTACAACTTTGAATTTACCCCAAGAGCTGAGAGAAAACTTGATCCTATACTTCAATCCGAGTTTCTTCTATAGTCCAACTTTGTTTCTCTACCATCAAGCTTCTCCTTTGTTGCTGCTCCAAGCCCCGTCCAAGGTGACCTTGAATACTTTCAGGGATGGGACACCCACAACTTCTCTGGGCAACATGTTCCAGTGTTCCAGCACTCCCACAGTAAAAAAGGCCTTCCTTTCATCTAATATGTGTAGGAAATCATAAATCTAGGCATAGAAGCTTGGAGTGCAAATTTGAAATTCTTTGGATTTGAAGCACATTTTATATGAATACTGACTTACAGATGACTAAAAGATGTTGATGGGCATTTGAGCTGACAAGTTTTGAAAAAGTGCACGGAAATTAAAATTGAAACCACTAAAATTAAAAACTCCTTGCCATTTTCTTTTTCCTCTCCTATTCAAAATTGCATATGTCAGATATCAGTGCTTCATGCAAACCTCTCAGATGCTCTCAGAGAAAAAGCTTTTCTTTCAGACTAAGTTGCGGTTGACGTAGAACACTAGCAGGAGTGAAAGATTTTCTGGGCATCGGGGCAGCCCGTTCTCCTTGGATTTGTGTGCAGAATGCATTTTATCCAAACTGGAAAATAGATCCCAGCTCTGTTCTATTCATCATTCTTACTTCATCAGGCCAGAAGATTCTGTGAAAAGTAGCCTGTGGACCTTGAAGACAGCGCATGTGAACCAGATGAGAGGTGATAGAGAAGTTGAGGGAGAGAAGAAAGAGCATGAGGCTGAAACCAGAAAGTATTTCTCCACGTGATCATGGAAGATTGCAGGAGCCACTTGGTACTATCAAACCAGCCCAACTTGGCACTGGTGCCACCTTGGGTCTGGGAGCCATGTTGCATATCGTGCATTTTAAGGAGCCAGCTGGCCACACCCAGCCATATGCCCCCAAACACAAACCAAGGCCCTTTTCTCTGGCAAACAAAACTCAGCTGCCCTGCTTCTGGATGGCAGATTGCAGGAACCACTTGGTACTATCAAACCAGCCCAACTTGGCACTGGTGCCACCATGGGTCTGGTCACCATCCTGCCTATTGTAGCTTTTCAGGAGCCAGCCGGTCACTCTCAGCCATAGGCCCCCAAACACAAACCTCGGCCCGTTTCCCTGGCAAACAAAAGTAAGCTGCCCCGCTTCTGGATGGCAGATTGCAGGAGCTACTTAGTACTATCAAATCAGCCCGACTTGGCACAGGTGCCACCTTGGATCTGGGAACCATCCTGTGTATCGTGGATTTTCAGGGGCCAGCCAGCCACTCTCAGCCATATGCCCCCAAAAACAAACCACGGCCCTTTTCTCTGGCAAACAAAACTCAACTGCCCCTCTTCTGGATGGCAAATTTTAGGATGCACTTTGTACTACGAAAACCGCCCGACGTGGCACTGGTGCCACCTTGTGTCAGGGAACCATCCTGCATATCGAGCTTTTTAAGGAGCCAGCCGGCCAGGCCCAGCCATATACCCCCAAAAACAAACCACGGACCATTTCTCATGGAAACAAAAATCCGCTGCCCCGCGTCTGGATGGCAGATTGCAGGAGCCACTTTGCACCATCAAACCAGCCCGACTTGGCACTGGTGCCACCTTGGGTCTGGGAACAATCCTGCGTATCGTACATATTCAGGAACCAGCCGAACACTCCCAGCCACAGGCCCCCAAACACAAACAACGGCCCATTTCCCTGGCAAACAAAACTCAGCTGCCCCTCTTCTGGATGGCAAATTGCAGGACGCACTTGGTACTATAAAAACAGCCCGACTTGGCACTGGTGCCACCTTGGGTCTGGGAACCATCCTGCGTATCGATCTTTTTAATGAGACAGCCGGCCACTCCCAGCCATATGCCCCCAAACACAACCCACGGCCCTTTTCTCTGGCAAACAAAACTCAACTGCACCGCTTCTGGATGGCAGATTGCAGGAGCCACTTGGTACTATCAAACCAGCCCGACTTGGCACTGGTGCCACCTTGGGTCTGGGAACCATCCTGCGTATGGTGGATTCTAAGGAGCCAGCCGGCCACTCCCAGCCACAGGCCCCCAACAAAAACCACGGCCCTTTTTTCTGGCAAACAAAACTTAGCTGCCTCACTTCTGGATGGCAGATTGCAGGAGCCACTTGGTGTAATCAAACCAGCCCGACTTGGCACTGGTGCCACCTTGGGTCTGGGAACCATCCTGCGTATCGTGGATTCTAAGGAGCCAGCCGGCCACTCCCAGCCACAGGCCCCCAAACAAAATCAACGGCGCTGTTCCCTGGAAAACAAAACACGCCTGCCAACTTTTTGATGGAGTTTGCAGGAGCCACTTGGTACTATCAAACCAGCCCGACTTGGCACTGGTGCCACCTTGGGTCTGGGAAACATCCTGCGTATCGTGGATTCTTAGGAGCCAGCCGGCCACTCCTAGCCACAGGCCCCCAGACAAAAACCTAGGCCTATTTCTCTGGCAAACAAAAGTAAGCTGCCCCGCTTCTGGATGGCAGATTGCAGGAGACACTTGGGACTATCAAACCAGCCCAACTTGGCACTGGTGCCACCTTGGATCTGGGAACCATGCTGTGTATCGTGGATATTCAGGGGCCAGCCGGCCACTCTCAGCCATATGTCCCCAAACAGAAACCTCGGCCCGTTTCTCTGGCAAACAAAACTCAACTGCCCCTCTTCTGGATGGCAAATTGCAGGATGAACTTGATACTAAAACCGCAGGCCGACTTGGTAGTGGTGACACCTTGGACCTGGGAACCATCATGCGTATCGAGCATTTTAAGGAGCCAGCCGGCCACTCCCAGCAATATGCCCCCAAAAACAATCCACGGAATTTTTCTCTGGCAAACAAAAATCAGCTGCCCCGCTTCTGGATGGCAGATTGCAGGAGCCACTTTGCACCATCAAACCAGCCCGACTTGGCACTGGTGCCACCTTGCATCTGGGAACCATGCTGCCTAGCGTGGATTTTCAGGAGCCAGCCGGCCACTCTCAGCCATAGGCCCCCAAACAAAACCCACGGCCCGTTTCCCTGGCAAACAAAATTAAGCTGCCCCGCTTCTGGATGGCAGATTGCAGGAACCACTTGGTAGTATCAAACCAGCCCGACTTGGCACTGGTGCCACCTTGGGTCTGGGAACCATCCTGCGTATCGTGGGTTCAAAGGAGCCAGCCGGCCACTCCCAGCCACAGGCCCCCAAATACAAACAACGGCGCTTTTCCCTGGAAAACAAAACTCGCCTGACAACTTTTTGATGGCAGATTGCAGGAGACACTTGGTACTATCAAACCAGCCCAACTTGGCACTGGTGCCACCATGGGTCTGGTAACCATGCTGCGTAACACAGATTCTAAGGCGCCAGTCGGCCACTCCCAGCCACAAGCCCCCAAACACAAACAACGGCGCTATTCTCTGGCAAACAAAACTCCACTGCCCCTCTTCTGGATGGCAAATTGCAGGACGCACTTGGTACTATAAAAACAGCCCGACTTGGCACTGGTGCCACCTTGGGTCTGGGAACCATCCTGCGTATCGGTCTTTTTAATGAGACAGCCGGCCACTCCCAGCCATATGCCCCCAAACACAACCCACGGCCCTTTTCTCTGGCAAACAAAACTCAACTGCACCGCTTCTGGATGGCAGATTGCAGGAGCCACTTGGTACTATCAAACCAGCCCGACTTGGCACTAGTGCCACCTTGGGTCTGGGAACCATCCAGCCTATCGTGGATTTTAAGGAGCCAGCCGGCTACTCCCAGCCACAGGCCCCCAACAAAAACCACGGCCCTTTTTTCTGGCAAACAAAACTTAGCTGCCTCACTTCTGGATGGCAGATTGCAGGAGCCACTTGGTGTAATCAAACCAGCCCGACTTGACACTGGTGCCACCTTGGGTCTGGGAACCATCCTGCGTATCGTGGATTCTAAGGAGCCAGCCGGCCACTCCCAGCCACAGGTCCCCAAACAAAATCAACGGCGCTGTTCCCTGGAAAACAAAACACGTCTGCCAACATTTTGATGGAGTTTGCAGGAGCCACTTGGTACTATCAAACCAGCCCGACTTGGCACTGGTGCCACCTTGGGTCTGGGAAACATCCTGCGTATCGTGGATTCTAAGGAGCCAGCCGGCCACTCCTAGCCACAGGCCCCCAGACAAAAACCTAGGCCTATTTCTCTGGCAAACAAAAGTAAGCTGCCCCGCTTCTGGATGGCAGATTGCAGGAGACACTTGGGACTATCAAACCAGCCCAACTTGGCACTGGTGCCACCTTGGATCTGGGAACCATGCTGTGTATCGTGGATATTCAGGGGCCAGCCGGCCACTCTCAGCCATATGTCCCCAAACAGAAACCTCGGCCCGTTTCTCTGGCAAACAAAACTCAACTGCCCCTCTTCTGGATGGCAAATTGCAGGATGAACTTGATACTAAAACCGCAGGCCGACTTGGTAGTGGTGACACCTTGGGCCTGGGAACCATCATGCGTATCGAGCATTTTAAGGAGCCAGCCGGCCACTCCCAGCAATATGCCCCCAAAAACAATCCACGGAATTTTTCTCTGGCAAACAAAAATCAGCTGCCCCGCTTCTGGATGGCAGATTGCAGGAGCCACTTTGCACCATCAAACCAGCCCGACTTGGCACTGGTGCCACCTTGCATCTGGGAACCATGCTGCCTAGCGTGGATTTTCAGGAGCCAGCCGGCCACTCTCAGCCATAGGCCCCCATACAAAACCCACGGCCCGTTTCCCTGGCAAACAAAATTAAGCTGCCTCGCTTCTGGATGGCAGATTGCAGGACGCACTTGGTAGTATCAAACCAGCCCGACTTGGCACTGGTGCCACCTTGGGTCTGGGAACCATGCTGCGTATCATGGATTTTCAGGAGCCAGCCGTCCACTGCCAGCCACAGGCCCCGAAACACAAACAACAGCCTTTTTCTCTGGCAAACAAAATTCAGCTGCCCCGCTTCTGGATGGCAGATTGCAGGAACCACTTGGTACTAACAACCCAGCCCGACTTGGCACTGGTGCCACCTTGGGTCTGGGAACCATCCTGCGTATCGTGGATTCTAAGGAGCCAGCTGGCCACTCCCAGCCACAGGCCCCAAAACACACACAACGGTGCTTTTCCCTGGAAAACAAAACTCGCCTGCCAAACATTTGATGGCAGATTGCAGGAGCCACTTGGTACTATCAAACCAGCCCAACTTGGCACTGGTGCCACCATGGGTCTGGTCACCATCCTGCCTATCGTAGCTTTTCAGGTGCCAGCCAGCCACCCCCAGCCAGAGGCCCCTAGACAAATATTTCGGCCCGTTTCCCTGGCAAACAAAAGTAAGCTACCCCGCTTCTGGATGGCAGATTGCAGGAGCCACTTTGCACCATCAAACCAGCCCAACTTGGCACTGGTGCCACCTCTGGTCTGGGAACCATCCTGCGTATCGTGGGTTCTAAGGAGCCAGCTCGCCACTCCCAGCCACAGGCCCCCAAACACAAACAACGGCGCTTTTCCCTGGAAAACAAAACTCGCCTGCCAACTTTTTGATGGCAGATTGCCGGAGCCACTTGGTACTATCAAACCAGCCCAACTTGGTACTGGTGCCACCATGGGTCTGGTCACCATCCTGCCTATCGTAGCTTTTCAGGAGCCAGCCGGTCACTCCCAGCCATAGGCCCCCAGACAAAAACCTCGGCCCGTTTCCCTGGCAAGCAAAAGTAAGCTGCCCCGCTTCGGCATGGCAGATTGCAGGAGCTATTTAGTACTATCAAACCAGCCCGACTTGGCACTGGTGACACCTCTGGTCTGGGAACCATCCTGCCTATCGTGGATTTTCAGGGGCCAGCCGGCCACTCTCAGCCATATGCCCCCAAAAACAAACCACGGCCCTTTTCTCTGGCAAACAAAACTCAACTGCCCCTCTTCTGGATGGCAAATTTTAGGACGCACTTTGTACTACGAAAACCGCCCGACGTGGCACTGGTGCCACCTTGTGTCAGGGAACCATCCTGCATATCGAGCTTTTTAAGGAGCCAGCCGGCCACGCCCAGCCATATACCCCCAAAAACAAACCACGGACCATTTCTCATGGAAACAAAAATCCGCTGCCCCGCGTCTGGATGGCAGATTGCAGGAGCCACTTTGCACCATCAAACCAGCCCGACTTGGCACTGGTGCCACCTTGGGTCTGGGAACAATCCTGCATATCGTGGATTCTAAGGAGCCAGCCGGCCACTCCCAGCCACAGGCCCCCAAACACAAACAACGGCGCTTTTCCCTGGAAAACAAAACTCGCCTGCCAGCTTTTTGATGGCAGATTGCAGGAGCCACTTGGTACTATCAAATCATCCCAACTTGGCACTGGTGCCACTATGGGTCTGGGAACCATCCTGCCTATTGTAGCATTTCAGGAGCCAGCCGGTCACTCCCAGCCATAGGCCCCCAGACACAAACCTCGGACCGTTTCCCTGGCAAACAAAATTAAGCTGCCCCGATTCTGGATGGCAGATTGCAGGAGCCACTTGGTAGTGTCAAACCAGCCCGACTTGGCACTGGTGCCACCTTGGGTCTGGGAACCATCCTGCGTATCGTGGATTCTAAGCAGCCACCCGGCCACTCTGAGCCACAGGCCCCCAAACACAAACAACGGCGCTTTTCCCTGGAAAACAAAACTCGCCTGCCAAATTTTTGATGGCAGATTGCAGGAGCCACTTGGTACTATCAAACCAGCCCAACTTGGTACTGGTGCCACCATGGGTCTGGTCACCATCCTGCCTATCGTAGCTTTTCAGGAGCCAGCCGGTCACTCCCAGCCATAGGCCCCCAGACAAATATCTCGGCCCGTTTCCCTGGCAAACAAAAGTAAGCTGCCCCGCTTCTGGATGGCAGATTACAGCAGCCACATGGTACTATCAAACCAGGCCAACATGGCACTGGTGCCACCTTGGCTCTGGGAACCATCCTGCCTATCGTGGATTTTCAGGGGCCAGCCGGCCACTCTCAGCCATATGCCCCCAAACACATACCACGGCCCTTTGCTCTGGCAAACAAAACTCAACTGCCCCTCTTCTGGATGGCAAATTGCAGGACGCACTTGGTACTACGAAAACAGCCCGACTTGGCAGTGATGCCACCTTGGGTCAGGGAACAATCCTGCGTATCGATCTTTTTAAGGAGCCAGCCGGTCACTCCCAGCCATAGGCCCCCAGACACAAAGCTCTACCCGTTTCCCTGGCAAACAAAAGTAAGCTACCCCGCTTCTGGATGGCAGATTGCAGGGGTCACTTTGCACCATCAAACCAGCCCGACTTGGCACTGGTGCCACCTCTGGTCTGGGACCCATCCTGCGTATCGTGGATTCTAAGGAGACAGCTGGCCACTCCCAGCCACAGGCCCCCAAACACAAACAACGGCGCTTTTCCCTGGAAAACAAAACTCGCTTGCCAACTTTTTGATGGCAGATTGCAGGAGCCACTTGGTACTATCAAACCACCCCAACTTGGCAACAAGTGGTTCCTGCAATCTGACATCCAGAAGCGGGGCAGCTTACTTTTTTTTGCCAGGGAAATGGACCGTTGTTTGTGTTTGGAGGCGTATGGCTGGGAGTGGCTGACTGGCTCCTTAAAATCCACGATACGCAGCATGGTTCCCAGACCAGAGGTGGCACCAGTGCCAAGTCGGGCTGGTTTGATAGTACAAAGTGGCTCCTGCAATCTGCCATCCAGAAGCGGGGCAGCTTACTTTTGTTTGCCAGGGAAACGGGCCGGGCTTTCTGTCTCGGGGCCTATGGCTGGGAGTGACCGGCTGGCTCCTGAAAAGCTACGATAGGCAGGATGGTGACCAGACCCATGGTGGCACCAGTGCCAAGTTGGGCTGGTTTGATAGTACCAAGTGGCTCCTGCAATCTGCCATCAAAAAGTTGGCAGGCGAGTTTTGTTTTCCAGGGAAAAGCGCCATTGTTTGTGTTTGGGGACCTGTGGTTGGGAGTGCCCGGCTGGCTCCTTAGAAACCACGATACGCAGCATGGTTACCAGACAAGAGGTGCCACCAGTGCCAAGTTGTGCTGGTTTGATACTGCCAAGTGGTTCCTGCAATCTGCCATCCAGAAGCGGGGCAGCTTACTTTTGTTTGCCACGGAAACGGGCCGTTGTTTGTGTTTGGGGGCTTGTGGCTGGGAGTGGCCGACTGGCTCCTTAGAATCCACGATACGCAGGATGGGTCCCAGACCAGAGGTGGCACCAGTGCCAAGTCGGGCTGGTTTGATAGTACCAAGTGGCTCCTGCAATCTGCCATCCAGAAGCGGGGCAGCTTACTTTTGTTTGCCAGGGAAACGGGCCGAGGTTTGTGACTGGGGACCTATGGCTGGGAGTGACCGGCTGGCTCCTGAAAAGCTACGATAGGCAGGATGGTGACCAGACCCATGGTGGCACCAGTGCCAAGTTGGGCTGGTTTGATAGTACCAAGTGGCTCCTGCAATCTGCCATCAAAAAGTTGGCAGGCGTGTTTTGTTTTCCAGTGAAAAGCGCCGTTGTGTGTGTTTTGGGGCCTGTGGCTGGGAGTGGCCAGCTGGCTCCTTAGAATCCACGATACGCAGGATGGTTCCCAGACCCAAGGTGGCACCAGTGCCAAGTCGGGCTGGTTTGTTAGTACCAAGTGGTTCCTGCAATCTGCCATCCAGAAGCGGGGCAGCTGAATTTTGTTTGCCAGAGAAAAAGGCTGTTGTTTGTGTTTCGGGGCCTGTGGCTGGCAGTGGACGGCTGGCTCCTGAAAATCCATGATACGCAGCATGGTTCCCAGACCCAAGGTGGCACCAGTGCCAAGTCGGGCTGGTTTCATAGTACCCAGTAGCTCCTGCAATCTGCCATCCAGAAGAGGGGCAGTTGAATTTTGTTTTCCAGAGAAAAGGGCCGTGGTTTGTGTTTGGGGCCTATGGCTGAGAGTGACCGGCTGGCTCCTGAAAAGCTACGATAGGCAGGATGGTGACCAGACCCATGGTGGCACCAGTGCCAAGTCGGGCTGGTTTGATAATACTAAATAGCTCCTGCAATCTGCCATCCAGACGCGGGGCAGCGGATTTTTGCTTGCTGGAGAAAAGTTCCGTGGGTGTTTTTGGGGGTATATGGCTGGACGTTGCCGGCTGACTCCTTAAAAACATCGATACGCAGGATGGTTCCCTGACCCAAGGTGGCATCACTGCCAAGTCGGGCTGTTTTCGTAGTACCAAGTGGCTCCTGCAATTTGCCATCCAGAAGAGGGGCAGTTGAGTTTTGTTTACCAGAGAAAAGTGCCGTGGTTTGTGTTTTGGGGCATATGGCTGAGAGTGGCCGGCTGGCGCCTGAAAATCCACGATAGGCAGGATGGTTCCCAGAGCCAAGGTGGCACCAGTGCCATGTTGGCCTGGTTTGATAGTACCATGTGGCTCCTGCAATCTGCCATCCAGAAGCGGGGCAGCTTACTTTTGTTTGCCAGGGAAACGGGCCGAGGTATTTGTCTGGGGGCCTATGGCTGGGAGTGACCGGCTGGCTCCTGAAAAGCTACGATAGGCAGGATGGTGACCAGACCCATGGTGGCACCAGTGCCAAGTTGGGCTGGTTTGATAGTACCAAGTGGCTCCTGCAATCTGCCATCAAAAAGTTGGCAGGCGAGTTTTGTTTTCCAGGGTAACGCGCCGTTGTTTTGGTTAGAGGCCTGTGGCTGGGAGTGTCCGCCTGTCCTCTTAGAATCTACGTTACGCAGCATGGTTCCCAGAGCCAAGGTGGCACCAGTGCCAAGTTGGGCTGGTTTGATAGTAGCAAGTGGTTCCTGCAATCTGCCATCCAGAAGAGGGGCAGCTTTCTTTTGTTTGCCAGGGAAACGGGCCGAGGTATTTCTCTGGGGGCCTATGGCAGGGAGTGACAGGCCGGCTCCTGAAAAGCTAAGATAGGCAGGATGTTTACCAGACCCATGATGGCACCAGTGCCAAGTTGGGCTAATTTGATACTACCAAGTGGCTCCTGCAATCTGCCATCCAGAATCGGGGGTGCTTACTTTTGTTTTCCAGGGAAACGGGCCGAGGTTTGTGTCTGGGGGTTTATGGCTGGGAGTGACCGGCTGGCTCCTGAAAAGCTACGATAGGCAGGATGGTGACCAGACCCATGGTGGCACCAGTGCCAAGATGGTCTGGTTTGATAGTACCAAGTGGCTCCTGCAATCTGCCATCAAAATGTTGGCAGGCGAGTTTTGTTTTCAAGGGAAAAGCGCCGTTGTTTGTGTTTGGGCGCCTGTGGCACGGAGTGGCCGGGTGGCTGCTTAGAATCCACGATACGCAGGATGGTTCCCAGACCCATGGTGGCACCAGTGCCAAGTCGGGCTGTTTTGACACTACCAAGTGGCTCCTGCAATCTGCCATCCAGAATCGGGGCAGCTTACTTTTGTTTGCCAGGGAAACGGTCCGAGGTTTGTGATGGGGGCCTATGGCTGGGAGTGACCGGCTGGCTCCTGAAATGGTACAATTGGCAGGATGGTTCCCAGACTCATAATGGCACCAGTGCCAAGTTGGGATGATTTGATAGTACCAAGTGGCTCCTGCAATCTGCCATCAAAAAGCTGGCAGGCGAGTTTTCTTTTCCAGGGAAAAGCGCCGTTGATTTTGTTTGGAGGCCTGTGGCTGGCAGTGGCTGCCTGTCGTCTTAGAATCCGGGTTACGCAGAATGGTTCCCAGAGCCAAGGTGGCACCAGTGCCAAGTTGGGCTGGTTTGATGGTGCAAAGTGGCTCCTGCAATCTGCCATCCAGAAGTGCGGTAGCTTACTTTTGTGTGCCAGGGAAACAGGCCGAGGTTTGTGTCTGGGGGCCTATGGCTGGGAGTGACCGGCTGGCTCCTGAAAAGCTACGATAGGCAGGATGGTGACCAGACCCATGGTGGCACCAGTGCCAAGTTGGGCTGGTTTGATAGTACCAAGTGGCTCCTGCAATCTGCCATCAAAAAGTTGGCAGGCGAGTTTTGTTTTCCAGGGAAAAGCGCCGTTGTGTGTGTTTTGGGGCCTGTGGCTGGGAGTGGCCAGCTGGCTCCTTAGAATCCACGATACGCAGGATGGTTCCCAGACCCAAGGTGGCACCAGTGCCAAGTCGGGCTGGTTTGTTAGTACCAAGTGGTTCCTGCAATCTGCCATCCAGAAGAGGGGCAGTTGAGTTTTGTTTTCCAGAGAAAAGGGCCGTGGTTTGTGTTTGGGGCCTATGGCTGAGAGTGACCGGCTGGCTCCTGAAAAGCTACGATAGGCAGGATGGTGACCAGACCCATGGTGGCACCAGTGCCAAGTCGGGCTGGTTTGATAATACTAAATAGCTCCTGCAATCTGCCATCCAGACGCGGGGCAGCGGATTTTTGCTTGCTGGAGAAAAGTTCCGTGGGTTTTTTTTGGGGGTATATGGCTGGACCTTGCCGGCTGACTCCTTAAAAACATCGATACGCAGGATGGTTCCCTGACCCAAGGTGGCATCACTGCCAAGTCGGGCTGTTTTCGTAGTACCAAGTGCGTCCTGCAATTTGCCATCCAGAAGAGGGGCAGTTGAGTTTTGTTTACCAGAGAAAAGGGCCGTGGTTTGTGTTTGGGGGCATATGGCTGAGAGTGGCCGGCTGGCGCCTGAAAATCCACGATAGGCAGGATGGTTCCCAGAGCCAAGGTGGCACCAGTGCCATGTTGGCCTGGTTTGATAGTACCATGTGGCTCCTGCAATCTGCCATCCAGAAGCGGGGCAGCTTACATTTGTTTGCCAGGGAAACGGGCCGAGGTATTTGTCTGGGGGCCTATGGCTGGGAGTGACCGCCTGGCTCCTGAAAAGCTACGATAGGCAGGATGGTGACCAGACCCATGGTGGCACCAGTGCCAAGTTGGGCTGGTTTGATAGTACCAAGTGGCTCCTGCAATCTGCCATCCAGAAGCGGGGTAGCTTACTTTTGTTTGCCAGGGAAACGGGCAGAGCTTTCTGTCTGGGGGCCTATGGTTGGGAGTAACCGGCTGGCTCCTGAAAAGCTACGATAGGCAGGATGGTGACCAGATCCAAGATGGCACCAGTGCAAAGTCGGGGTGGTTTGATGGTGCAAAGTGGCTCCTGCAATCTGCCATCCTGACGCGGGGCAGCGGATTTTTGTTTCCAAGAGAAATGGTCCGTGGTTTGTTTTTGGGGCTATATGGCTGGGCGTGGCCTGCTGGCTCCTTAAAAAGCTACGATAGGCAGGATGGTTCCCTGACCCAAGGTGGCACCAGTGCCAAGTCGGGCGGTATTCGTAGTACAAAGTGGGTCCTAAAATTTGCCATCCAGAAGAGGGGCAGTTGAGTTTTGTTTACCAGAGAAAAGGGCCGTGGTTTGTTTTTGGGGGCATATGGCTGATAGTGGCCGTCTGGCGCCTGAAAATCCACGATAGGCAGGATGGTTCCCAGACCAGAGGTGGCACCAGTGCCAAGTCGGGCTGGTTTGATAGTACTAAATAGCACCTGCAATCTGCCATGCAGAAGCGGGGCAGCTTACTTTTGTTTGCCAGGGAAACGGGCCGAGGTTTGTGTCTGGGGGCCTATGGCTGGGAGTGACCGCCTGGCTCCTGAAAAGCTACGATAGGCAGGATGGTTACCAGACCCATGGTGGCACCAGTGCCAAGTTGGGCTGGTTTGATAGTACCAAGTGGCTCCTGCAATCTGCCATCAAAAAGTTGGCAGGCCAGTTTTGTTTTGAAGGGAAAAGCGCCGTTGTTTGTGTTTGGGGGACTGTGGCTGGGAGTGACCGGCTGGCTCCTTAGAACACACGATACGCAGGATGGTTCCCAGACCCAAGGTGGCACCAGTGCCACGTCGGGCTGGTTTGATGGTGAAAAGTGGCTCCTGCAATCTGCCATCCTGAAGCGGGGTAGCTTACATTTGTGTGCCAGGGAAACGGGCCGAGGTTTATTACTGGGGGCCTAGGGCTAGAAGTGACCGGCTGGCTCCTGAAAAGCAACAATAGGCAGGATGGTTCCCAGACCCAAGGTGGCACCAGTGCCAAGTTGGGCTGGTTTGATGGTACCAACTGGCTCCTGCAATCTGCCATCTAAAAGTTGTCAGGCGAGTTTTGTTTTCCAGGGAAAAGCGCCGTTGATTTTGTTTGGAGGCCTGTGGCTGGCAGTGGCTGCCTGTCGTCTTACAATCCGGGTTACGCAGCATGGTTCCCAGAGCCAAGGTGGCACCAGTGTCAAGTTGGGCTGGTTTGATAGTACCAAGTGGCTCCTGCAATCTGCCATCCAGAAGCGGGGCAGCTTACTTTTGTTTGCCAGGGAAACGGGCCGAGGTATTTGTCTGGGGACCTATGGCTGGGAGTGACCGGCTGGCTCCTGAAAAGCTACGATAGGCAGGATGGTTCCCTGACCCAAGGTGGCACCAGTGCCAAGTCGGGCGGTTTTCGTAGTACAAAGTGCGTCCTAAAATTTGCCATCCAGAAGAGGGGCAGTTGAGTTTTGTTTACCAGAGAAAAGGGCCGTGGTTTGTTTTTGGGGGCATATGGCTGATAGTGGCCGTCTGGCCCCTGAAAATCCACGATAGGCAGGATGGTTCCCAGACCAGAGGTGGCACCAGTGCCAAGTTGGGCTGGTTTGATAGTACTAAATAGCACCTGCAATCTGCCATGCAGAAGCGGGGCAGCTTACTTTTGTTTGCCAGGGAAACGGGCCGAGGTTTGTGTCTGGGGGCCTATGGCTGGGAGTGACCGCCTGGCTCCTGAAAAGCTACGATAGGCAGGATGGTGACCAGACCCATGGTGGCACCAGTGCCAAGTTGGGCTGGTTTGATAGTACCAAGTGGCTCCTGCAATCTGCCATCAAAAAGTTGTCAGGCGAGTTTTGTTTTCCAGGGAAAAGCGCCGTTGTTTGTGTTTGGGGGACTGTTGGTGGGAGTGGCTGGCTGGCTCCTTAGAACACACGATACGCAGGATGGTTCCCAGACCCAAGGTGGCACCAGTGCCAAGTCGGGCTGGTTTGATAGCACCAAGTGGCTCCTGCAATCTGCCATCCAGAAGCGGGGCAGCTTACTTTTGTTTTCCAGGGAAACGGACCGAGGTTTTTTTCTGGGGGCCTATGGCTGGGAGTGACCGGCTGGCTCCTGAAAAGCTACGATAGGCAGGATGGTGACCAGACCCATGGTGGCACCAGTGCCAAGTTGGGCTGGTTTGATAGTACCAAGTGGCTCCTGCAATCTGCCATCAAAAAGTTGTCAGGCGAGTTTTGTTTTCCAGGGAAAAGCGCCGTTGTGTGTATTTTGGGGCCTGTGGCTGGGAGTGGCCAGCTGGCTCCTTAGAATCCACGATACGCAGGATGGTTCCCAGACTCAAGGTGGCACCAGTGCCAAGTCGGGCTGGTTTGTTAGTACCAAGTGGTTCCTGCAATCTGCCATCCAGAAGCGGGGCAGCTGAATTTTGTTTGCCAGAGAAAAAGGCTGTTGTTTGTGTTTCGGGGCCTGTGGCTGGCAGTGGACGGCTGGCTCCTGAAAATCCATGATACGCAGCATGGTTCCCAGACCCAAGGTGGCACCAGTGCCAAGTAGGGCTAGTTTCATAGTACCCAGTGGCTCCTGCAATCTGCCATCCAGAAGAGGGGCAGTTGAGTTTTGTTTTCCAGAGAAAAGGGCCGTGGTTTGTGTTTGGGGCCTATGGCTGAAAGTGACCGGCTGGCCCCTGAAAATCCACGATAGGAAGGATGGTTCCCAGATCCAAGGTGGCAGCAGTGCCATGTTGTGCTGGTGTGATAGTCCCAAGTGGCTCCTGCAATCTGCCATCCAGAAGTGGGGCAGCTGAATTTTGTTTGCCAGAGAAAAAGGCTGTGGTTTTTGTTTGGGGGCCTATGGCTGTGAGTGGCCGGCTGGCTCCTGAAAATCCATGATACGCAGCATGGTTCCCAGACCCAAGGTGGCACCAGTGCCAAGTGGGGCTGGTTTCACAGTGTCAAGTGCCTCCTGCAATCTCCCCTCCAGAAGCGGGGCAGCTGAGTTTTGTTTGCCTGTGAAACGGGCCGTTGTTTTTGATTGGGGTCTGTGGCCGAGAATGTTCAGCTGGCTCCTGACAATCCACAATATGCAGGATGGTTCCCAGACCCAAGGTGGCACCAGTGCCAAGTCTTGCTGGTTTGATAGTACCAAGTGGCTCCTGCAATCTGCCATCCAGAAGCGGTGCAGCTGAGTTTTGTTTGCCAGAGGAAAGGGCCGTGGGTTGTGTTTGGGGGCATATGGCTGGGAGTGGCCGGCTGTCTCATTAAAAAGATCGATACGCAGGATGGTTCCCAGACCCAAGGTGGCACCAGTGCCAAGTCGGGCTGTTTTTATAGTACCAAGTGCGTCCTGCAATTTGCCATCCAGAAGAGGGGCAGTTGAGTTTTGTTTGCCAGAGAAAAGCGCCGTTGTTTGTGTTTGGGGGCTTGTGGCTGGGAGTGGCCGACTGGCGCCTTAGAATCTGCGATACGCAGCATGGTTCCCAGACCCAAGGTGGCACCAGTTCCAAGTTGGGCTGGTTTGATAGTACCAAGTGGCTCCTGCAATCTGCCATCCAGAAGCGGGGCAGCTTACTTTTGTTTGCCAGGGAAACGGGCCGAGGTTTGTGTTTGGCGGCCTATGGCTGGGAGTGACCGGCTGGCTCCTGGAAAGCTACAATAGGCAGGATGGTGACCAGACCCATGGTGGCACCAGTGCCAAGTTGGGCTGGTTTGATAGTACCAAGTTGCTCCTGCAATCTGCCATCAAAAAGTTGGCAGGCGAGTTTTGTTTTCCAGGGAAAAGCGCCGTTGTTTGTGTTTGGGGGCCTGTGGCTGGGAGTGGCCGGCTGGCTCCTTAGAATCCACGATACGCAGGATGGTTCCCAGACCCAAGGTGGCACCAGTGCCAAGTCGGGCTGGTTTGATACTACCAAGTGGTTCCTGCAATCTGCCATCCAGAAGCAGGGCAGCTTACTTTTGTTTGCCAGGGAAACGGGCCGTGGGTTTTGTTTGGGGGCATATAGCTGAGAGTGGCCCGCTGGCCCCTGAAAATCCACGCTAGGCAGCATGGTTCCCAGATGCAAGGTGGCACCAGTGCCAAGTCGGGCTGGTTTGATGGTGCAAAGTGGCTCCTGCAATCTGCCATCCAGAAGCGGGGCAGCTGATTTTTGTTTGCCAGAGAAAAATTCCGTGGATTGTTTTTGGGGGCATATTGCTGGGAGTGGCCGGCTGGCTCCTTAAAATGCTCGATACGCATGATGGTTCCCAGGCCCAAGGTGTCACCACTACCAAGTCGGCCTGCGGTTTTAGTATCAAGTTCATCCTGCAATTTGCCATCCAGAAGAGGGGCAGTTGAGTTTTGTTTGCCAGAGAAACGGGCCGAGGTTTCTGTTTGGGGACATATGGCTGAGAGTGGCCGGCTGGCCTCTGAAAATCCACGATACACAACATGGTTCCCAGATCCAAGGTGGCACCAGTGCCAAGTTGGGCTGGTTTGATAGTCCCAAGTGTCTCCTGCAATCTGCCATCCAGAAGCGGGGCAGCTTACTTTTGTTTGCCAGAGAAATAGGCCTAGGTTTTTGTTTGGGGGCCTGTGGCTAGGAGTGGCCTGCTGGCTCCTAAGAATCCACGATACGCAGGATGTTTACCAGACCCATGGTGGCACCAGTGCCAAGTTGGGCTGGTTTGATAGTACCAAGTGGCTCCTGCAAACTCCATCAAAAAGTTGGCAGGCGTGTTTTGTTTTCCAGGGAACAGCGCCGTTGATTTTGTTTGGGGGCGTGTGGCTGGGAGTGGCCGGCTGGCTCCTTAGAATCCACGATACGCAGGATGGTTCCCAGACCCAAGGTGACACCAGTGCCAAGTCGGGCTGGTTTGATTACACCAAGTGGCTCCTGCAATCTGCCATCCATAAGTGAGGCAGCTAAGTTTTGTTTGCCAGAAAAAAGGGCCGTGGTTTTTGTTGGGGGCCTGTGGCGGGGAGTAGCCGGCTGGCTCCTTAAAATCCACGATAGGCAGGATGGTTCCCAGACCCAAGGTGGTACCAGTGCCAAGTCGGGCTGGTTTGATAGTACCAAGTGGCTCCTGCAATCTGCCATCCAGAAGCGGGGCAGCTTACTTTTGTTTGCCAGGGAAACGGGCCGAGCTTTGTGTCTCGGGGCCTATGGCAGGGAGTGACCGGCTGGCTCCTGAAAAGCTACGATAAGCAGGATGGTGACCAGACCCATGGTGGCACCAGTGGCAAGTTGGGCTGGTTTGATAGTACCAAGTGGCTCCTGCAATCTGCCATCAAAAAGTTGGCAGGCGAGTTTTGTTTTCCAGGGAAAAGCGCCGTTGTGTGTGTTTTGGGGCCTGTGGCTGGGAGTGGCCAGCTGGCTCCTTAGAATCCACGATACGCAGGATGGTTCCCAGACCCAAGGTGGCACCAGTGCCAAGTCGGGCTGGTTTGTTAGTACCAAGTGGTTCCTGCAATCTGCCATCCAGAAGCGGGGCAGCTGAATTTTGTTTGCCAGAGAAAAAGGCTGTTGTTTGTGTTTCGGGGCCTGTGGCTGGCAGTGGACGGCTGGCTCCTGAAAATCCATGATACGCAGCATGGTTCCCAGACCCAAGGTGGCACCAGTGCCAAGTAGGGCTGGTTTCATAGTACCCAGTGGCTCCTGCAATCTGCCATCCAGAAGAGGGGCAGTTGAGTTTTGTTTTCCAGAGAAAAGGGCCGTGGTTTGTGTTTGGGGCCTATGGCTGAGAGTGACCGGCTGGCCCCTGAAAATCCACGATAGGAAGGATGATTCCCAGATCCAAGGTGGCACCAGTGCCATGTTGTGCTGGTGTGATAGTCCCAAGTGGCTCCTGCAATCTGCCATCCAGAAGCGGGGCAGCTTACTTTTGTTTGCCAGAGAAAAAGGCTGTGGTTTTTGTTTGGGGGCCTATGGCTGGGAGTGGCCGGCTGGCTCCTGAAAATCCATGATACGCAGCATGGTTCCCAGACCCAAGGTGGCACCAGTGCCAAGTGGGGCTGGTTTCACAGTGTCAAGTGCCTCCTGCAATCTCCCATCCAGAAGCGGGGCAGCTGAGTTTTGTTTGCCTGTGAAACGGGCCGTTGTTTTTGATTGGGGTCTGTGGCCGAGAGTGTCCAGCTGCCTCCTGACAATCCACAATACGCAGGATGGTTCCCAGACCCAAGGTGGCACCAGTGCCAAGTCGTGCTGGTTTGATAGTACCAAGTGCGACCTGCAATTTGCCATCCAGAAGACGGGCAGTTGAGTTTTGTTTGCCAGAGAAAAGCGCCGTTGTTTGTGTTTGGGGTCTTGTGGCTGGGAGTGGCCGACTGGCGCCTTAGAATCTGCGATACGCAGCATGGTTCCCAGACCCAAGGTGGCACCAGTGCCAAGTTGGGCTGGTTTGATAGTACCAAGTGGCTCCTGCAATCTGCCATCCAGAAGCGGGGCAGCTTACTTTTGTTTGCCAGGGAAACGGGCCGAGGTTTGTGACTGGGGGCCTATGGCTGGGAGTGACCGGCTGGCTCCTGGAAAGCTACAATAGGCAGGATGGTTACCAGACCCATGGTGGCACCAGTGCCAAGTTGGGCTGGTTTGATAGTACCAAGTTGCTCCTGCAATCTGCCATCAAAAAGTTGGCAGGCGAGTTTTGTTTTCCAGGGAAAAGCGCCGTTGTTTGTATTTGGGGGCCTGTGGCTGGGAGTGGCCGGCTGGCTCCTTAGAATCCACGATACGCAGGATGGTTCCCAGACCCAAGGTGGCACCAGTGCCAAGTCGGGCTGGTTTGATACTACCAAGTGGTTCCTGCAATCTGCCATCCAGAAGCGGGGCAGCTTACTTTTGTTTGCCAGGGAAACGGGCCGTGGGTTTTGTTTGGGGGCATATAGCTGAGAGTGGCCGGCTGGCCCCTGAAAATCCACGCTAGGCAGCATGGTTCCAGGATGCAAGGTGGCACCAGTGCCAAGTCGGGCTGGTTTGATGGGTCAAAGTGGCTCCTGCAATCTGCCATCCAGAAGCGGGGCAGCTGATTTTTGTTTGCCAGAGAAAAATTCCGTGGATTGTTTTTGGGGGCATATTGCTGGGAGTGGCCGGCTGGCTCCTTAAAATGCTCGATACGCATGATGGTTCCCAGGCCCAAGGTGTCACCACTACCAAGTCGGCCTGCGGTTTTAGTATCAAGTTCATCTTGCAATTTGCCATCCAGAAGAGGGGCAGTTGAGTTTTGTTTGCCAGAGAAACGGGCCGAGGTTTCTGTTTGGGGGCATATGGCTGAGAGTGGCCGGCTGGCCCCTGAAAATCCACGATACGCAGGATGGTTCCCAGACCCAAGGTGGCACCAGTGCCAAGTCGGGCTGGTTTGTTAGTACCAAGTGGTTCCTGCAATCTGCCATCCAGAAGCGGGGCAGCTGAATTTTGTTTGCCAGAGAAAAAGGCTGTTGTTTGTGTTTCGGGGCCTGTGGCTGGCAGTGGAGGGCTGGCTCCTGAAAATCCATGATACGCAGCATGGTTCCCAGACCCAAGGTGGCACCAGTGCCAAGTGGGGCTGGTTTCACAGTGTCAAGTGCCTCCTGCAATCTCCCCTCCAGAAGCGGGGCAGCTGAGTTTTGTTTGCCTGTGAAACGGGCCGTTGTTTTTGATTGGGGTCTGTGGCCGAGAATGTTCAGCTGGCTCCTGACAATCCACAATATGCAGGATGGTTCCCAGACCCAAGGTGGCACCAGTGCCAAGTCTTGCTGGTTTGATAGTACCAAGTGGCTCCTGCAATCTGCCATCCAGAAGCGGTGCAGCTGAGTTTTGTTTGCCAGAGGAAAGGGCCGTGGGTTGTGTTTGGGGGCATATGGCTGGGAGTGGCCGGCTGTCTCATTAAAAAGATCGATACGCAGGATGGTTCCCAGACCCAAGGTGGCACCAGTGCCAAGTCGGGCTGTTTTTATAGTACCAAGTGCGTCCTGCAATTTGCCATCCAGAAGAGGGGCAGTTGAGTTTTGTTTGCCAGAGAAAAGCGCCGTTGTTTGTGTTTGGGGGCTTGTGGCTGGAAGTGGCCGACTGGCGCCTTAGAATCTGCGATACGCAGCATGGTTCCCAGACCCAAGGTGGCACCAGTTCCAAGTTGGGCTGGTTTGATAGTACCAAGTGGCTCCTGCAATCTGCCATCCAGAAGCGGGGCAGCTTACTTTTGTTTGCCAGGGAAACGGGCCGAGGTTTGTGTTTGGCGGCCTATGGCTGGGAGTGACCGGCTGGCTCCTGGAAAGATACAATAGGCAGGATGGTGACCAGACCCATGGTGGCACCAGTGCCAAGTTGGGCTGGTTTGATAGTACCAAGTTGCTCCTGCAATCTGCCATCAAAAAGTTGGCAGGCGAGTTTTGTTTTCCAGGGAAAAGCGCCGTTGTTTGTGTTTGGGGGCCTGTGGCTGGGAGTGGCCGGCTGGCTCCTTAGAATCCACGATACGCAGGATGGTTCCCAGACCCAAGGTGGCACCAGTGCCATGTCGGGCTGGTTTGATACTACCAAGTGGTTCCTGCAATCTGCCATCCAGAAGCAGGGCAGCTTACTTTTGTTTGCCAGGGAAACGGGCCGTGGGTTTTGTTTGGGGGCATATAGCTGAGAGTGGCCCGCTGGCCCCTGAAAATCCACGCTAGGCAGCATGGTTCCCAGATGCAAGGTGGCACCAGTGCCAAGTCGGGCTGGTTTGATGGTGCAAAGTGGCTCCTGCAATCTGCCATCCAGAAGCGGGGCAGCTGATTTTTGTTTGCCAGAGAAAAATTCCGTGGATTGTTTTTGGGGGCATATTGCTGGGAGTGGCCGGCTGGCTCCTTAAAATGCTCGATACGCATGATGGTTCCCAGGCCCAAGGTGTCACCACTACCAAGTCGGCCTGCGGTTTTAGTATCAAGTTCATCCTGCAATTTGCCATCCAGAAGAGGGGCAGTTGAGTTTTGTTTGCCAGAGAAACGGGCCGAGGTTTCTGTTTGGGGACATATGGCTGAGAGTGGCCGGCTGGCCTCTGAAAATCCACGATACACAACATGGTTCCCAGATCCAAGGTGGCACCAGTGCCAAGTTGGGCTGGTTTGATAGTCCCAAGTGTCTCCTGCAATCTGCCATCCAGAAGCGGGGCAGCTTACTTTTGTTTGCCAGAGAAATAGGCCTAGGTTTTTGTTTGGGGGCCTGTGGCTAGGAGTGGCCTGCTGGCTCCTAAGAATCCATGATACGCAGGATGTTTACCAGACCCATGGTGGCACCAGTGCCAAGTTGGGCTGGTTTGATAGTACCAAGTGGCTCCTGCAAACTCCATCAAAAAGTTGGCAGGCGAGTTTTGTTTTCCAGGGAACAGCGCCGTTGATTTTGTTTGGGGGCCTGTGGCTGGGAGTGGCCGGCTGGCTCCTTAGAATCCACGATAGGCAGGATGGTTCCCAGACCCAAGGTGGTACCAGTGCCAAGTCGGGCTGGTTTGATAGTACCAAGTGGCTCCTGCAATCTGCCATCCAGAAGCGGGGCAGCTTACTTTTGTTTGCCAGGGAAACGGGCCGAGCTTTGTGTCTCGGGGCCTATGGCAGGGAGTGACCGGCTGGCTCCTGAAAAGCTACGATAGGCAGGATGGTGACCAGACCCATGGTGGCACCAGTGGCAAGTTGGGCTGGTTTGATAGTACCAAGTGGCTCCTGCAATCTGCCATCAAAAAGTTGGCAGGCGAGTTTTGTTTTCCAGGGAAAAGCGCCGTTGTGTGTGTTTTGGGGCCTGTGGCTGGGAGTGGCCAGCTGGCTCCTTAGAATCCACGATACGCAGGATGGTTCCCAGACCCAAGGTGGCACCAGTGCCAAGTCGGGCTGGTTTGTTAGTACCAAGTGGTTCCTGCAATCTGCCATCCAGAAGCGGGGCAGCTGAATTTTGTTTGCCAGAGAAAAAGGCTGTTGTTTGTGTTTCGGGGCCTGTGGCTGGCAGTGGACGGCTGGCTCCTGAAAATCCATGATACGCAGCATGGTTCCCAGACCCAAGGTGGCACCAGTGCCAAGTAGGGCTGGTTTCATAGTACCCAGTGGCTCCTGCAATCTGCCATCCAGAAGAGGGGCAGTTGAGTTTTGTTTTCCAGAGAAAAGGGCCGTGGTTTGTGTTTGGGGCCTATGGCTGAGAGTGACCGGCTGGCCCCTGAAAATCCACGATAGGAAGGATGATTCCCAGATCCAAGGTGGCACCAGTGCCATGTTGTGCTGGTGTGATAGTCCCAAGTGGCTCCTGCAATCTGCCATCCAGAAGCGGGGCAGCTTACTTTTGTTTGCCAGAGAAAAAGGCTGTGGTTTTTGTTTGGGGGCCTATGGCTGGGAGTGGCCGGCTGGCTCCTGAAAATCCATGATACGCAGCATGGTTCCCAGACCCAAGGTGGCACCAGTGCCAAGTGGGGCTGGTTTCACAGTGTCAAGTGCCTCCTGCAATCTCCCATCCAGAAGCGGGGCAGCTGAGTTTTGTTTGCCTGTGAAACGGGCCGTTGTTTTTGATTGGGGTCTGTGGCCGAGAGTGTCCAGCTGCCTCCTGACAATCCACAATACGCAGGATGGTTCCCAGACCCAAGGTGGCACCAGTGCCAAGTCGTGCTGGTTTGATAGTACCAAGTGCGACCTGCAATTTGCCATCCAGAAGAGGGGCAGTTGAGTTTTGTTTGCCAGAGAAAAGCGCCGTTGTTTGTGTTTGGGGTCTTGTGGCTGGGAGTGGCCGACTGGCGCCTTAGAATCTGCGATACGCAGCATGGTTCCCAGACCCAAGGTGGCACCAGTGCCAAGTTGGGCTGGTTTGATAGTACCAAGTGGCTCCTGCAATCTGCCATCCAGAAGCGGGGCAGCTTACTTTTGTTTGCCAGGGAAACGGGCCGAGGTTTGTGACTGGGGGCCTATGGCTGGGAGTGACCGGCTGGCTCCTGGAAAGCTACAATAGGCAGGATGGTTACCAGACCCATGGTGGCACCAGTGCCAAGTTGGGCTGGTTTGATAGTACCAAGTTGCTCCTGCAATCTGCCATCAAAAAGTTGGCAGGCGAGTTTTGTTTTCCAGGGAAAAGCGCCGTTGTTTGTATTTGGGGGCCTGTGGCTGGGAGTGGCCGGCTGGCTCCTTAGAATCCACGATACGCAGGATGGTTCCCAGACCCAAGGTGGCACCAGTGCCAAGTCGGGCTGGTTTGATACTACCAAGTGGTTCCTGCAATCTGCCATCCAGAAGCGGGGCAGCTTACTTTTGTTTGCCAGGGAAACGGGCCGTGGGTTTTGTTTGGGGGCATATAGCTGAGAGTGGCCGGCTGGCCCCTGAAAATCCACGCTAGGCAGCATGGTTCCAGGATGCAAGGTGGCACCAGTGCCAAGTCGGGCTGGTTTGATGGGTCAAAGTGGCTCCTGCAATCTGCCATCCAGAAGCGGGGCAGCTGATTTTTGTTTGCCAGAGAAAAATTCCGTGGATTGTTTTTGGGGGCATATTGCTGGGAGTGGCCGGCTGGCTCCTTAAAATGCTCGATACGCATGATGGTTCCCACGCCCAAGGTGTCACCACTACCAAGTCGGCCTGCGGTTTTAGTATCAAGTTCATCTTGCAATTTGCCATCCAGAAGAGGGGCAGTTGAGTTTTGTTTGCCAGAGAAACGGGCCGAGGTTTCTGTTTGGGGGCATATGGCTGAGAGTGGCCGGCTGGCCCCTGAAAATCCACGATACACAGCATGGTTCCCAGATCCAAGGTGGCACCAGTGCCAAGTTGGGCTGGTTTGATAGTCCCAAGTGTCTCCTGCAATCTGCCATCCAGAAGCGGGGCAGCTTACTTTTGTTTGCCAGAGAAATAGGCCTAGGTTTTTGTTTGGGGGCCTGTGGCTAGGAGTGGCCGGCTGGCTCCTAAGAATCCACGATACGCAGGATGTTTACCAGACCCATGGTGGCACCAGTGCCAAGTTGGGCTGGTTTGATAGTACCAAGTGGCTCCTGCAAACTCCATCAAAAAGTTGGCAGGCGTGTTTTGTTTTCCAGGGAACAGCGCCGTTGATTTTGTTTGGGGGCCTGTGGCTGGGAGTGGCCGGTTGGCTCCTTAGAATCCACGATACGCAGGATGGTTCCCAGACCCAAGGTGGCACCAGTGCCAAGTCGGGCTGGTTTGATTACACCAAGTGACTCCTGCAATCTGCCATCCAGAAGTGAGGCAGCTAAGTTTTGTTTGCGAGAAAAAAGGGCCGTGGTTTTTGTTGGGGGCCTGTGGCGGGGAGTAGCCGGCTGGCTCCTTAAAATCCACGATAGGCAGGATGGTTCCCAGACCCAAGGTGGTACCAGTGCCAAGTCGGGCTGGTTTGATAGTACCAAGTGGCTCCTGCAATCTGCCATCCAGAAGCGGGGCAGCTTACTTTTGTTTGCCAGGGAAACGGGCCGAGCTTTGTGTCTCGGGGCCTATGGCAGGGAGTGACCGGCTGGCTCCTGAAAAGCTACGATAGGCAGGATGGTGACCAGACCCATGGTGGCACCAGTGGCAAGTTGGGCTGGTTTGATAGTACCAAGTGGCTCCTGCAATCTGCCATCAAAAAGTTGGCAGGCGAGTTTTGTTTTCCAGGGAAAAGCGCCGTTGTGTGTGTTTTGGGGCCTGTGGCTGGGAGTGGCCAGCTGGCTCCTTAGAATCCACGATACGCAGGATGGTTCCCAGACCCAAGGTGGCACCAGTGCCAAGTCGGGCTGGTTTGTTAGTACCAAGTGGTTCCTGCAATCTGCCATCCAGAAGCGGGGCAGCTGAATTTTGTTTGCCAGAGAAAAAGGCTGTTGTTTGTGTTTCGGGGCCTGTGGCTGGCAGTGGACGGCTGGCTCCTGAAAATCCATGATACGCAGCATGGTTCCCAGACCCAAGGTGGCACCAGTGCCAAGTAGGGCTGGTTTCATAGTACCCAGTGGCTCCTGCAATCTGCCATCCAGAAGAGGGGCAGTTGAGTTTTGTTTTCCAGAGAAAAGGGCCGTGGTTTGTGTTTGGGGCCTATGGCTGAGAGTGACCGGCTGGCCCCTGAAAATCCACGATAGGAAGGATGATTCCCAGATCCAAGGTGGCACCAGTGCCATGTTGTGCTGGTGTGATAGTCCCAAGTGGCTCCTGCAATCTGCCATCCAGAAGCGGGGCAGCTGAATTTTGTTTGCCAGAGAAAAAGGCTGTGGTTTTTGTTTGGGGGCCTATGGCTGGGAGTGGCCGGCTGGCTCCTGAAAATCCATGATACGCAGCATGGTTCCCAGACCCAAGGTGGCACCAATGCCAAGTGGGGCTGATTTCACAGTGTCAAGTGCCTCCTGCAATCTCCCATCCAGAAGCGGGGCAGCTGAGTTTTGTTTGCCTGTGAAACGGGCCGTTGTTTTTGATTGGGGTCTGTGGCCGAGAGTGTCCAGCTGCCTCCTGACAATCCACAATACGCAGGATGGTTCCCAGACCCAAGGTGGCACCAGTGCCAAGTCGTGCTGGTTTGATAGTACCAAGTGCGACCTGCAATTTGCCATCCAGAAGAGGGGCAGTTGAGTTTTGTTTGCCAGAGAAAAGCGCCGTTGTTTGTGTTTGGGGTCTTGTGGCTGGGAGTGGCCGACTGGCGCCTTAGAATCTGCGATACGCAGCATGGTTCCCAGACCCAAGGTGTCACCAGTGCCAAGTTGGGCTGGTTTGATAGTACCAAGTGGCTCCTGCAATCTGCCATCCAGAAGCGGGGCAGCTTACTTTTGTTTGCCAGGGAAACGGGCCGAGGTTTGTGTTTGGGGGCCTATGGCTGGGAGTGACCGGCTGGCTCCTGGAAAGCTACAATAGGCAGGATGGTTACCAGACCCATGGTGGCACCAGTGCCAAGTTGGGCTGGTTTGATAGTACCAAGTTGCTCCTGCAATCTGCCATCAAAAAGTTGGCAGGCGAGTTTTGTTTTCCAGGGAAAAGCGCCGTTGTTTGTATTTGGGGGCCTGTGGCTGGGAGTGGCCGGCTGGCTCCTTACAATCCACGATACGCAGGATGGTTCCCAGACCCAAGGTGGCACCAGTGCCAAGTCGGGCTGGTTTGATACTACCAAGTGGTTCCTGCAATCTGCCATCCAGAAGCGGGGCAGCTTACTTTTGTTTGCCAGGGAAACGGGCCGTGGGTTTTGTTTGGGGGCATATAGCTGAGAGTGGCCGGCTGGCCCCTGAAAATCCACGCTAGGCAACATGGTTCCAGGATGCAAGGTGGCACCAGTGCCAAGTCGGGCTGGTTTGATGGGTCAAAGTGGCTCCTGCAATCTGCCATCCAGAAGCGGGGCAGCTGATTTTTGTTTGCCAGAGAAAAATTCCGTGGATTGTTTTTGGGGGCATATTGCTGGGAGTGGCCGGCTGGCTCCTTAAAATGCTCGATACGCATGATGGTTCCCAGGCCCAAGGTGTCACCACTACCAAGTCGGCCTGCGGTTTTAGTATCAAGTTCATCTTGCAATTTGCCATCCAGAAGAGGGGCAGTTGAGTTTTGTTTGCCAGAGAAACGGGCCGAGGTTTCTGTTTGGGGGCATATGGCTGAGAGTGGCCGGCTGGCCCCTGAAAATCCACGATACACAGCATGGTTCCCAGATCCAAGGTGGCACCAGTGCCAAGTTGGGCTGGTTTGATAGTCCCAAGTGTCTCCTGCAATCTGCCATCCAGAAGCGGGGCAGCTTACTTTTGTTTGCCAGAGAAATAGGCCTAGGTTTTTGTTTGGGGGCCTGTGGCTAGGAGTGGCCGGCTGGCTCCTAAGAATCCACGATACGCAGGATGTTTACCAGACCCATGGTGGCACCAGTGCCAAGTTGGGCTGGTTTGATAGTACCAAGTGGCTCCTGCAAACTCCATCAAAAAGTTGGCAGGCGTGTTTTGTTTTCCAGGGAACAGCGCCGTTGATTTTGTTTGGGGGCCTGTGGCTGGGAGTGGCCGGCTGGCTCCTTAGAATCCACGATACGCAGGATGGTTCCCAGACCCAAGGTGGCACCAGTGCCAAGTCGGGCTGGTTTGATTACACCAAGTGACTCCTGCAATCTGCCATCCAGAAGTGAGGCAGCTAAGTTTTGTTTGCGAGAAAAAAGGGCCGTGGTTTTTGTTGGGGGCCTGTGGCTGGGAGTAGCCGGCTGGCTCCTTAAAATCCACGATAGGCAGGATGGTTCCCAGACCCAAGGTGGCACCAGTGCCAAGTCGGGCTGGTTTGATAGTACCAAGTGGCTCCTGCAATCTGCCATCCAGAAGCGGGGCAGCTGAGTTTTTATTGCCAGAGAAAAAGGCTGTGGTTTTTGTTTGGGGGCCTGTGGCTGGCAGTGGCCGGCTGGCTCCTGAAAATCCACGATACGCAGCATGGTTCCCAGACCCAAGGTGCCACCAGTACAAAGTGGGGCTCGTTTGACAGTGTCAAGTGCCTCCTGCAATCTCCCATCCAGAAGCGGGACAGCTGAGTTTTTTTTGCCAGGGAAACGGACCTTTGTTTTTGATTGGGGTCTGTGGCCGAGAGTGGTCGGCTGTCTCCTGACAATCCACAATACGCAGGATGGTTCCCAGACCAAAGGTGGCACCAGTGCCAAGTCGGGCTGGTTTGATAGTACCAAGTGGTTCCTGCAATCTGCCATCCAGAAGCGGGGCAGCTGAGTTTTGTTTGCCAGAGAAAAGGGCCGTGGGTTGTGTTTGGGGGCATATGGCTGGGAGTGGCCACCTGGCTCCTTAAAATGCACGATACGCCGCATGGTAACCAGACGCAAGGTGGCACCAGTGCCAAGTCGGGCTGTTTTTGTAGTACCCAGTGGCTCCTGCAATTTGCCATCCAGAAGCGGGGCAGCTAAATTTTGTTTGCTAGAGAAAAGGGCTGTGGTTTGTGTTTGGGGGCCTATGGCCGAGAGTGGTAGGCTGGCCCCTGAAAATCAACGATAGGCAGGATGGTTCCCAGATCCAAGGTGGCACCAGTGCCAAGTAAGGCTGGTTGTATGGTTCAAAGTGACTCCTGCAATCTGCCATCCAGAAGCGGGACAGCTGAGTTTTTTTTGCCAGAGAAAAGGTCCGTGGTTTCTTTTTGGGGCATACGGCTGGGAATTGCCGGCTGGCTCCTTAAAATGCTCGATACGCAGGATGGTTCCCAGAGCCAAGGTGGCACCACTGCCAAGTCGGGCTCTTTTTGTAGTACCAAGTGCGTCCTGCAATTTGCCATCCAGAAGAGGGGCAGTTGAGTTTTGTTTGCCAGAGAAAAGGGCCGAGGTTTGTGTTTGGGAGCATATGGCTGGGAATGACCGGCTGGCCCCTGAAAATCCACGATACGCCGGATGGTTCCCAGATCCAAGATGGTACCATTACCAAGTCGGGCTGCTTTGATAGTCCCAAGTGGCTCCTGCAAACTGCCACACCAGAAGCGGGGCAGCTGAGTTTTGTTTGCCAGGGAAATGGGCCGTTGTTTGTGTTTGGGGGCCTGTGGCTGGGAGTGTTCGGCTGGTTCCTGAATATGTACGATACGCAGGATTGTTCCCAGATCCAAGGTGGCAGCAGTGCCATGTTGTGCTGGTGTGATAGTCCCAAGTGGCTCCTGCAATCTGCCATCCAGAAGTGGGGCAGCTGATTTTTGTTTGCCAGAGAACAGGTCCGTGGTTTGTGTTTGGGGGCATATGGCTGAGAGTGGCCGGCTGGCCCCTGAAAATCCACGATACACAGGATGGTTCCCAGATCCAAGGTGGCACCTGTGCCAAGTCGGGCTGATTTGATAGTACTAAGTAGCTCCTGCAATCTGCCATCCAGAAGCGGGGCAGCTTACTTTTGTTTGCCAGGGAAACGGGCCGAGGTTTCTGTTTGGGGGCCTATGGCTGGGAGTGACCGGCTGGCTCCTGAAAAGCTACAATAGGCAGGATGGTTCCCAGAGCCAAGGTGGCACCAGTGCCAAGTTGGGCTGGTTTGATAGTACCAAGTGGCTCCTGCAATCTGCCATCCAGAAGCGGGGCAGCTTACTTTTGTTTGCCAGAGAAATAGGCCTAGGTTTTTGTCTGGGGGCCTGTGGCTAGGAGTGGCCGGCTGGCTCCTAAGAATCCACGATACGCAGGATGTTTCCCAGACCCAAGGTGACACCAGTGCCAAGTCGGGCTGGTTTGATAGTACCAAGTGGCTCCTGCAAACTCCATCAAAAAGTTGGCAGGCGTGTTTTGTTTTCCAGGGAACAGCGCCGTTGATTTTGTTTGGGGGCCTGTGGCTGGGAGTGGCCGGCTGGCTCCTTAGAATCCACGATACGCAGGATGGTTCCCAGACCCAAGGTGGCACCAGTGCCAAGTCGGGCTGGTTTGATTACACCAAGTGGCTCCTGCAATCTGCCATCCAGAAGTGAGGCAGCTAAGTTTTGTTTGCCAGAAAAAAGGGCCGTGGTTTTTGTTGGGGGCCTGTGGCTGGCAGTGGCCGGCTGGCTCCTTAGAATCCACCATACGCAGGATGGTTCCCAGACCCAAGGTGGCACCAGTGCCAAGTCGGGCTGGTTTGATAGTCCCAAGTGGCTCCTGCAAACTGCCATCCAGAAGCGGGGCAGCTGAGTTTTGTTTGCCAGGGAAATGGGCCGTTGTTTGTGTTTGGGGGCCTGTGGCTGGGAGTGTTCGGCTGGTTCCTGAATATGTACGATACGCAGGATTGTTCCCAGACCCAAGGTGGCACCAGTGCCAAGTCGGGCTGGTTTGATGGTGCAAAGTGGCTCCTGCAATCTGCCATCCAGACGCGGGGCAGCGGATTTTTTTTTCCATGAGAAATGGTCCGTGGTTTGTTTTTGGGGGTATATGGCTGGGCCTGGCCGGCTGGCTCCTTAAAAAGATCGATATGCAGGATGGTTCCCTGACCCAAGGTGGCACCAGTGCCACGTCGGGCGGTTTTCGTAGTACAAAGTGCGTCCTAAAATTTGCCATCCAGAAGAGGGGCAGTTGAGTTTTGTTTGCCAGAGAAAAGGTCCGTGGTTTGTTTTTGGGGGCATATGGCTGAGAGTGGCTGGCTGGCCCCTGAAAATCCACGATACACAGGATGGTTCCCAGATCCAAGGTGGCACCAGTGCCAAGTCGGGCTGATTTGATAGTACTAAGTAGCTCCTGCAATCTGCCATCCAGAAGCGGGGCAGCTTACTTTTGTTTGCCAGGGAAACGGGCCGAGGTTTCTGTTTGGGGGCCTATGGCTGAGAGTGACCGGCTGGCTCCTGAAAAGCTACAATAGGCAGGATGGTGACCAGACCCATGGTGGCACCAGTGCCAAGTTGGGCTGGTTTGATAGTACCAAGTGGTTCCTGCAATCTGCCATCCAGAAGCAGGGCAGCTGAGTTTTGTTTGCCAGAGAAAAGGGCCTTGGTTTGTGTTTGGGGGCATATGGCTGGGTGTGGCCAGCTGGCTCCTTAAAATGCACGATATGCAACATGGCTCCCAGACCCAAGGTGGCACCAGTGCCAAGTTGGGCTGGTTTGATAGTACCAAGTGGCTCCTGCAATCTTCCATGATCACGTGGAGAAATACTTTCTGGTTTCAGCCTCATGCTCTTTCTTCTCTCCCTCAACTTCTCTATCACCTCTCATCTGGTTCACATGCGCTGTCTTCAAGGTCCACAGGTTACTTTTCACAGAATCTTCTGGCCTGATGAAGTAAGAATGATGAATAGAACAGAGCTGGGATCTATTTTCCAGTTTGGATAAAATGCATTCTGCACACAAATCCAAGGATAACGTGCTGCCCCGATGCCCAGAAAATCTTTCACTCCTGCTAGTGTTCTACGTCAACCGCAACTTAGTCTGAAAGAAAAGCTTTTTCTCTGAGAGCATCTGAGAGGTTTGCATGAAGCACTGATATCTGACATATGCAATTTTGAATAGGAGAGGAAAAAGAAAATGGCAAGGAGTTTTTAATTTTAGTGGTTTCAATTTTAATTTCCGTGCACTTTTTCAAAACTTGTCAGCTCAAATGCCCATCAACATCTTTTAGTCATCTGTAAGTCAGTATTCATATAAAATGTGCTTCAAATCCAAAGAATTTCAAATTTGCACTCCAAGCTTCTATGCCTAGATTTATGATTTCCTACACATATTAGATGAAAGGAAGGCCTTTTTTACTGTGGGAGTGCTGGAACACTGGAACAGGTTGCCCAGAGAAGTTGTGGGTGTCCCATCCCTGAAAGTATTCAAGGTCACCTTGGACGGGGCTTGGAGCAGCAACAAAGGAGAAGCTTGATGGTAGAGAAACAAAGTTGGACTATAGAAGAAACTCGGATTGAAGTATAGGATCAAGTTTTCTCTCAGCTCTTGGGGTAAATTCAAAGTTGTACAAAATGACATTTATCTGTGCTATTCACTACTGTAACAGAAAGTTTCATGAAAACTGTACAGAAGATAGTAAATTTTAAAAGAGATAAGAATTACAGCATAAAATCCATGGGATAGGTTACAACATGAGACACTCTCTAAGAGAAAATCTCTTTGTTTCAGCACTTCATCGGGGTAAGATTTCATGAAGTGCCAAAGAAGGCGGCAAAATATCATTCGGGACATTATTTACTGGAATTCAGCCTGGCCATTAGTAGGAACTGCCTTTGAACATATCATGTAGATATACCACACACGCTTTCCCTTCACTGAAAAATTACTGTTTACAACAAATAAGCAATTGACGATCAAAATTGATTGAAAGCATCTTAAACATGTCAAGTATTTCATTGTAGATGATCTGTGATCCAAATGCTTCTTCCACCTTCGAGAGGGACAGAAGAATTCTTCCATATCATGATGGTTTAAAATTGTATCAACCAATGTTTTCTGCTGAAAAGATATCATCTATTTTTTTCTATTTTTGGAAGAAAATATTCCTAGACATACAACAGGTGAGAACTAAGTAATTTTAAAGAAACAAATGAAATGAAAATATTCTGTAAATAGAATGAAATGAAAAGCTGTGTTTTAAATAGGAGCTAAATATTAAACAGAATTTTTGTACCAGGCATTTGAATTACTGCACCAGCTCTTTTGCCCATCAAGAGAGGCATTTAGCATTTCAGTCTTTTCCAAGGTGTTCATGATCTGCTATGCTGATCTCTGTGTGTGCCTAGGTGTGTGTGGAGGGGGGGGCATATGAAGGGGAGTGTGTATGTTTGCTTTACAATTGTTGTGGCAGATTCATGCCTCAGCTCCACATTTTGTTTTAAAAAGGTCACACCGAGTGGATATGAAGTTTACTATCAACAAGAGATCGATTCCCAAATCATCCATTTGACTCTCCCTTATAAATCATGTGCTTTGTTGCATATTTTATCAAATATACTTTCAAGCCAGATGGAGGAAGGAGGATGTGGGAATCCCTCCACCATCTTGCAACTTTTATGTAAGTAGGTTTTCAAGAAAATCATCATTTCTCTTTTAAATATGTCTGGAACAGGCATGATGGTAGTGTCAACCTGTTGGAGTTTTTGTTGCTGGAAGAAGTTGTACAAAAGGATTGGTTTTTACATTGACCAGTTACTGAATCAAGCGCAGGAATACATTGGAAATTTAGCTGGGGGTTCCTTTTCCCAGCAGACTACTTCTAGAACGAGCTTGTACACTGAAGCTGACTCTTTTGCTCTCTTTTTGTTTCTTTCCTATTTTCTTGGCTTCTTTGCCACTATCTAGACAATTTTGGAACTTTGTTCCCAACTAAAATGGTTTCAATAGTCTGATTGTGATCATACATTTTTACAAGGAATTTTTAAAATCTTTCCTCGAGTCCAGAAAGTCAAGGACTTAGATCTTTTTCTTCCCTTATCAATATTGCCATGAAATTGATAAATAAAGACCAACTCTTTATTTTTGTTTTTAACCCACGTAGATAATTCCCATCCATTAATCCATTTTGTGGACCAATAGCTGCCATTCTGATGGAAGCTGTCACTTCTTAACAATAGGCATTCTGTGACTATGTTGACTGCACTTTGGGTGAAGATCCTAACTGGTCTTAGATATACATAGGGAGAAATTTGCTCAGCCAGTGTCAGTCTTAAGCATGCGTATCAGAAGATCTTTCTAGAGCTGGGAATTTTCCCATGAAAGGGATTCAGTTAGGGAAGAGACACTTGTGCCAGAGTTTTACATTCTTCTTGAACACTGCTTAAGGAACTTAGATGCCATGTCCATTTGGATCTCTGTCTGCACAGAACTTTGTCATGCCAGCGCTTTGAAATGCATCTTGAAGAGAATTCACTAGCACAGAATGAAAGAGAGTGGAAGGGGTTGGTGGGGCTAACCAGGCCCAACCCCCCTGCCTAAACCAGGATACCTAGAGCCTCTTGCCCAGGATTCTATCTGGGTGTACTTTTAATGTCTTCAAAGATCCAGGCTCCACAATCTTTCTGGGCAGTCTGTGCCGTGGTTCAGTCACCCTGACAGTAAAGAAACATTTACTGATGTTCAAAGGCAATCTCCTGTATTTCAGTGTGTGCCCACTGCCTCTTGTCTTTTCCCTCAGCATCACTGAAAAGACACTGATTCCCTCCCCTTTGCACTATTGCTTCCATATGTATGTGTGATGCCATGTAGAGGTATGTCAAAAACCTCCCTGAAGCCCAGGCAGATAATATTCCCTTCATCTACCAGTCAAGTTGATTCATCAGAGGAGTTTAAAGTGATGTTCAGCATGAAATTCCCCTGAAAAATCATGCTAACTACATTATTTGGTCATCTGTCATGTGCCTGGCAAGGATTTCCAGGAAGAGCTGCTTCATCAACTTCCTGGGGATAAAAAAGAGGCTGGCTGGTTTGTACTATGGCGAGTCCTCTTAATTGCCTTTTTTGAAGATGGGTGTCATTTGCTAACATCCACTCTTTAGCCTCTGTTGCCGTCTACATCTTAGCAAAACGCTTTTCCACTATGTCTGGCTAGGAAAAACTGTGCCAGCACAGAAAACATCTCCCATCGTGTTCTAGAAGTTGCACGGATGTCTGCCAAGTGTTTGGCAGGAAGAAAAGAAAAGTTGTCCAAAACAGCTTCCAATCGAATGTTCCTGTGATTGGAAAAGTCAGGAGAGTGCAAAGGTACTGTTTTCTATCAGTTGGCAAGGTGCGCACACAATCCCAGTGTTGTACAGCTTGCTTCTTCACCTTCCCGAAGCTGCCGCTCTCGCCGGCTGCCGGAGCCCAAGAAGCGGCTTCTTCGCGCAAAGACGATTGTGCCGCTCACAGTGCTCTCCTTAGCGCGGCTTCTGCCGAAAGACGCCCGGCAGCGGCTCTTACCTCCGGAGAGCATCCTACCTTCGTCTTTCGCGTCTTTTGTAGTCTACATCTTAGCAAAACGCTTTTCCACTATGTCTGGCTAGGAAAAACTGTGCCAGCACAGAAAACATCTCCCATCGTGTTCTAGAAGTTGCACGGATGTCTGCCAAGTGTTTGGCAGGAAGAAAAGAAAAGTTGTCCAAAACAGCTTCCAATCGAATGTTCCTGTGATTGGAAAAGTCAGGAGAGTGCAAAGGTACTGTTTTCTATCAGTTGGCAAGGTGCGCACACAATCCCAGTGTTGTACAGCTTGCTTCTTCACCTTCCCGAAGCTGCCGCTCTCGCCGGCTGCCGGAGCCCAAGAAGCGGCTTCTTCGCGCAAAGACGATTGTGCCGCTCACAGGGCTCTCCTTAGCGCGGCTTCTGCCGAAAGACGCCCGGCAGCGGCTCTTACCTCCGGAGAGCATCCTACCTTCGTCTTTCGCGTCTTTTGTAGTCTACACCTCGGCAAAACGCTTTTCCACTATGTCTGGCTAGGAAAAACTGTGCCAGCACAGAAAACATCTCCCATCGTGTTCTAGAAGTTGCACGGATGTCTGCCAAGTGTTTGGCAGGAAGAAAAGAAAAGTTGTCCAAAACAGCTTCCAATCGAATGTTCCTGTGATTGGAAATGTCAGGAGAGTGCAAAGGTACTGTTTTCTATCAGTTGGCAAGGTGCGCACACAATCCCAGTGTTGTACAGCTTGCTTCTTCACCTTCCCGAAGCTGCCACTCTCAGGAGGTAAGAGCCGCTGCCGGGCGTCTTTCGGCAGAAGCCGCGCTAAGGGGAGCCCTGTGAGCGGCACAATCGTCTTTGCGCGAAGAAGCCGCTTCTTGGGCTCCGGCCGCCGGCGAGAGCGGCAGCTTCGGGAAGGTGAAGAAGCAAGCTGTACAACACTGGGATTGTGTGCGCACCTTGCCAACTGATAGAAAACAGTACCTTTGCACTCTCCTGACTTTTCCAATCACAGGAACATTCGATTGGAAGCTGTTTTGGACAACTTTTCTTTTCTTCCTGCCAAACACTTGGCAGACATCCGTGCAACTTCTAGAACACGATGGGAGATGTTTTCTGTGCTGGCACAGTTTTTCCTAGCCAGACATAGTGGAAAAGCTTTTTGCCGAGGTGTAGACTACATAAGACGCGAAAGACGAAGGTAGGATGCTCTCCGGAGGTAAGAGCCGCTGCCGGGCGTCTTTCGGCAGAAGCCGCGCTAAGGAGGGCACTGTGAGCGGCACAATCGTCTTTGCGCGAAGAAGCCGCTTCTTGGGCTCCGGCAGCCGGCGAGAGCGGCAGCTTCGGGAAGGTGAAGAAGCAAGCTGTACAACACTGGGATTGTGTGCGCACCTTGCCAACTGATAGAAAACAGTACCTTTGCACTCTCCTGACTTTTCCAATCACAGGAACATTCGATTGGAAGCTGTTTTGGACAACTTTTCTTTTCTTCCTGCCAAACACTTGGCAGACATCCGTGCAACTTCTAGAACACGATGGGAGATGTTTTCTGTGCTGGCACAGTTTTTCCTAGCCAGACATAGTGGAAAAGCGTTTTGCTAAGATGTAGACTACAAAAGACGCGAAAGACGAAGGTAGGATGCTCTCCGGAGGTAAGAGCCGCTGCCGGGCGTCTTTCGGCAGAAGCCGCGCTAAGGAGAGCACTGTGAGCGGCACAATCGTCTTTGCGCGAAGAAGCCGCTTCTTGGGCTCCGGCAGCCGGCGAGAGCGGCAGCTTCGGGAAGGTGAAGAAGCAAGCTGTACAACACTGGGATTGTGTGCGCACCTTGCCAACTGATAGAAAACAGTACCTTTGCACTCTCCTGACTTTTCCAATCACAGGAACATTCGATTGGAAGCTGTTTTGGACAACTTTTCTTTTCTTCCTGCCAAACACTTGGCAGACATCCGTGCAACTTCGAGAACACGATGGGAGATGTTTTCCGTGCTGGCACAGTTTTTCCTAGCCAGACATAGTGGAAAAGCTTTTTGCCGAGGTGTAGACTACATAAGACGCGAAAGACGAAGGTAGGATGCTCTCCGGAGGTAAGAGCCGCTGCCGGGCGTCTTTCGGCAGAAGCCGCGCTAAGGAGAGCACTGTGAGCGGCACAATCGTCTTTGCGCGAAGAAGCCGCTTCTTCGGTTCCGGGAGCCGGCGAGAGCGGCAGCTTCGGGAAGGTGAAGAAGCAAGCTGTACAACACTGGGATTGTGTGCGCACCTTGCCAACTGATAGAAAACAGTACCTTTGCACTCTCCTGACTTTTCCAATCACAGGAACATTCGATTGGAAGCTGTTTTGGACAACTTTTCTTTTCTTCCTGCCAAACACTTGGCAGACATCCGTGCAACTTCTAGAACACGATGGGAGATGTTTTCTGTGCTGGCACAGTTTTTCCTAGCCAGACATAGTGGAAAAGCTTTTTGCCGAGGTGTAGACTACATAAGACGCGAAAGACGAAGGTAGGATGCTCTCCGGAGGTAAGAGCCGCTGCCGGGCGTCTTTCGGCAGAAGCCGCGCTAAGGAGAGCACTGTGAGCGGCACAATCGTCTTTGCGCGAAGAAGCCGCTTCTTGGGCTCCGGCAGCCGGCGAGAGCGGCAGCTTCGGGAAGGTGAAGAAGCAAGCTGTACAACACTGGGATTGTGTGCGCACCTTGCCAACTGATAGAAAACAGTACCTTTGCACTCTCCTGACATTTCCAATCACAGGAACATTCGATTGGAAGCTGTTTTGGACAACTTTTCTTTTCTTCCTGCCAAACACTTGGCAGACATCCGTGCAACTTCTAGAACACGATGGGAGATGTTTTCTGTGCTGGCACAGTTTTTCCTAGCCAGACATAGTGGAAAAGCTTGTTGCCGAGGTGTAGACTACATAAGACGCGAAAGACGAAGGTAGGATGCTCTCCGGAGGTAAGAGCCGCTGCCGGGCGTCTTTCGGCAGAAGCCGCGCTAAGGAGAGCCCTGTGAGCGGCACAATCGTCTTTGCGCGAAGAAGCCGCTTCTTGGGCTCCGGCAGCCGGCGAGAGCGGCAGCTTCGGGAAGGTGAAGAAGCAAGCTGTACAACACTGGGATTGTGTGCGCACCTTGCCAACTGATAGAAAACAGTACCTTTGCACTCTCCTGACTTTTCCAATCACAGGAACATTCGATTGGAAGCTGTTTTGGACAACTTTTCTTTTCTTCCTGCCAAACACTTGGCAGACATCCGTGCAACTTCTAGAACACGATGGGAGATGTTTTCTGTGCTGGCACAGTTTTTCCTAGCCAGACATAGTGGAAAAGCGTTTTGCTAAGATGTAGACTACAAAAGACGCGAAAGACGAAGGTAGGATGCTCTCCGGAGGTAAGAGCCGCTGCCGGGCGTCTTTCGGCAGAAGCCGCGCTAAGGAGAGCACTGTGAGCGGCACAATCGTCTTTGCGCGAAGAAGCCGCTTCTTGGGCTCCGGCAGCCGGCGAGAGCGGCAGCTTCGGGAAGGTGAAGAAGCAAGCTGTACAACACTGGGATTGTGTGCGCACCTTGCCAACTGATAGAAAACAGTACCTTTGCACTCTCCTGACTTTTCCAATCACAGGAACATTCGATTGGAAGCTGTTTTGGACAACTTTTCTTTTCTTCCTGCCAAACACTTGGCAGACATCCGTGCAACTTCTAGAACACGATGGGAGATGTTTTCTGTGCTGGCACAGTTTTTCCTAGCCAGACATAGTGGAAAAGCGTTTTGCTAAGATGTAGACTACAAAAGACGCGAAAGACGAAGGTAGGATGCTCTCCGGAGGTAAGAGCCGCTGCCGGGCGTCTTTCGGCAGAAGCCGCGCTAAGGAGAGCCCTGTGAGCGGCACAATCGTCTTTGCGCGAAGAAGCCGCTTCTTGGGCTCCGGCAGCCGGCGAGAGCGGCAGCTTCGGGAAGGTGAAGAAGCAAGCTGTACAACACTGGGATTGTGTGCGCACCTTGCCAACTGATAGAAAACAGTACCTTTGCACTCTCCTGACTTTTCCAATCACAGGAACATTCGATTGGAAGCTGTTTTGGACAACTTTTCTTTTCTTCCTGCCAAACACTTGGCAGACATCCGTGCAACTTCTAGAACACGATGGGAGATGTTTTCTGTGCTGGCACAGTTTTTCCTAGCCAGACATAGTGGAGAAGCGTTTTGCTAAGATGTAGACTACATAAGACGCGAAAGACGAAGGTAGGATGCTCTCCGGAGGTAAGAGCCGCTGCCGGGCGTCTTTCGGCAGAAGCCGCGCTAAGGAGAGCACTGTGAGCGGCACAATCGTCTTTGCGCGAAGAAGCCGCTTCTTCGGTTCCGGGAGCCGGCGAGAGCGGCAGCTTCGGGAAGGTGAAGAAGCAAGCTGTACAACACTGGGATTGTGTGCGCACCTTGCCAACTGATAGAAAACAGTACCTTTGCACTCTCCTGACTTTTCCAATCACATGAACATTCGATTGGAAGCTGTTTTGGACAACTTTTCTTTTCTTCCTGCCAAACACTTGGCAGACATCCGTGCAACTTCTAGAACACGATGGGAGATGTTTTCTGTGCTGGCACAGTTTTTCCTAGCCAGA